>NC_052630.1:39925000-41354038 GCF_016161935.1 Mauremys reevesii | reverse complement strand
TGCCTGTTCTTCCAGCTATGGCTTTCCTGGAGTTCTTGATGATCCGGGGCCTCGGGGTCGGGACTGGTTTCCTGAAATGCCGTGTTTCACCTCCTGGGGTTTCAAACAGTTCACAGGCTGCCAGTTGTCTCTCTACAAGGATGACTAGCTCATCATAGGTGGAGGGGTCATTCTGGCCTACCCAGGCTCGGACGCCCGAGGCTAGTCCCCTCGTATAGTGGTCCAGCACCAGGAGCTCCATCATTTTCTCTGAGCTGAGAGCCTCCGGGCATAACCATTTCCAGGCTAGGTAGATTAGGTCAAACAGTTGTGATCGTGGTGTCTTGTCTTCACAGTACTGCCATTCATGGAATGTCCGGACGTGCAAGGCCGTCGTTACTCCTGCCCTGGCTAGGATCTCTGCCTCAGTCGGGGGTAATCTGCTGCCTCCTCTACAGTCATATCATAGTAGACCTTCAGGGCCTCCCTGCACAAAAATGGGGCAAGCATACCTGACCACTGGTCTCAGGGCCAGACATCCCTCAGGGCTGTCCTCTCGAAGGCCAGGAGGTACACCTCCACATCATCCTCCCAAGTCATTTTCTGCAGACAGTAACTGGCCCGTATGGTCTGTGTCCCATCATACCTGCGTCTCAGCTTTGTAAGGGCCTTCACTTGGTTCACTAGTTCCTGCAGCATGGCCCGATCTTGGGTGGCCTGGGTCATCAGCAGGTGATTGGTCTCTTGCTGCAGCCACTTGGCCTCCTGTTGGGCAGCTGCCTGGACCCAGGTAGCCTCCTTCTGGGTGGCAGTAGCTTGCACCAGTGCTTTGACCACATCCTCTATCTTGAGGCAGGGTGGTTGTGACCCACCCTGGATTATGTTCACGGCACAAAGCTCCCACCTCTGACACCACGTGTGACAAGATGGCCATGTAGTATGGTATGTCCTGCGCTTTTCTTGGCGAGGGGCTAAGATGCCACCCCTTGCCCCTGCTCTTGGGGCACTGAGGGCCCCACTAGTGGCCCTGGAAGGTGGTAAAAGAGGGAAGCAGGGGAAGGATCTGGGTTTGCTCCTTACTCTGAGCCCCAACCCCTCTCAACCCCTGTGGGTTCTTACCCTCCTCCCTCTTGGGTGGGGTACCTTCGATCCTTAAACACTGTGGGGAGGGAGTCTCCCTCCCCTGCTGGGGCAGGGTCTTCCTTACTCCAGTTTTCTGATCTTCCAAGTGTCACAGCACACCTCCAAGCTCCAGAACTCCTCCTCTGACTGCCTGAAGCATGGGTTTTATTAGGTTGCTAACAGGGCCTTAGTTGACTACAGGTGCTCCAATTAACCTGTAGCAGCCCTCCCTAGTCTAGAGGGAACCACACCTTAATTAGCCTAGGGCTTATATACTTCTCTTCTACCACTCTCCCACTGCTCCCTGGCCCTCCTGTATCACAATAGCCATAATCATAACCAGCAAACTACAACCTTTCCATAGACACCACCCTCTGTACAAGACCTGGTGTAACCATAGGACCCTGGTTGCAACAATGATCTATACGTTCACAGTTCATGTCAATAAAATCACAGGCCATGCTGGGTCAGACCAGTGGTCCATCTAGCCCAGCATCCTGTCTTCTGACAGTTGCCAATGCCAAGTGCTTCAAAGGGAATGAACAGAACAGGCAATCATTGAGTGATCCATCCCCTGGCAGCCAGAGGTTTAGGGGTACCCAGAGATTTAGGGGTTGCATCCCTGATCATCTTGGCTAATAGCCATCAACTTATCTAGTTCTTTTTTGAACTCTGTTATAGTCTTGGCTTTACAACATCCTCTTACAAAGAGTACCACAGGTTGACTGCGTCATGTGAAAAAATACTTCCTTTTGTTTGTTTTTAAACCTGCTGCCTATTAATTTCATTTGGTGACCCCTAGTTCTTGTGTTGTAAGAAGGAGTAAATAACACTTCCTTATTTACTTTCTCCACACCACTCATGATTTTATAAACCTTTATCATATTCCACCCCGTCACCTCTTTTCCGGACTGAGAAATCCCAGTCTTCTTAATCTCTTCATACGGCATCTGTTCCATACCCCTAATCATTTTTGTTGCCCTTTTCTGTTCCTTTTCCAATTCCGATATATCTTTTTTGAGATGTGGCAACCAGATCTGCATGCAGTATTCAAGGTGTGGGTGTATCATCAATTTATATAGAGACAATATTATTCTTTATGTTGTCTTATCTATCCCTTTCTTAATGGTTCCCAGCATTTTGTTAGTTTTTTTGACTGCTGCTACACGTTGAGCAGATGTTTTCAGAGAACTATCCACAATGACTCCAAGATCTTTCTTGAGTGGTAACAGCTAATTTAGATCCCATCATTTTATATGTATAATTGGGATTATGTTTTCCAGTGTGCATTACTTTGTGTTTATCAACATTGAATTTCATCTGCTATTTTGTTGCCCAGTCATCCAGTTTTGTGAGATCCCTTTGTAACTCTTCACAGTCTGCTTTTGACTTCACTATCTTGAGTAGTTTTGCATTGTCTGCAAATTTTGCCACCTCGCTGCTGACCCCTTTTTCCAGATCATTTATGAATATGTTGAATAGTACTGGTATCAGTTCAGACCTCTGGGATATACCGCTATTTACCTCTCTCAGTTCTGAAAACTGACCATTTAATCCTACCCTATCTTTTAACCTGTTACTGATCTATGAGAGGACCTTTCCTCTTATTCCATGACAGCTTAATTTGCTTAAGAGCCTTTGGTGAGGGATCTTGTCAAAGGCTTTCTGAAAATCTAAGTGCACTATATCCCTTGGATCCCCCTTGTCCACATGCTTGTTGACCCCCTCCCAAAGAATTCTAGTAGATTGGTGAGGTGTGATTTTTCCCTTTACAAAAGCCATGTTGACTCTTCCCCAACAAATTATGTTCATCTATGTGTCTGATAATTCTGTTCTTTACTATAGTTTCAACATTTACCTGGTACTGAAGTCAGGCTTATTGCAGTGCCTGTAATTCTCAGGATCACCTCTGGAGCCTTTTTTTTTTTTTTTAAATTGGCATCACATTAGCTGTCCTCCAGTCATCTGGTAGAGAAGCTGATTTAAATGATAGGTTACAAACCACAGTTAGTAGTAGTCTGGCAATTTCACATTTGAGTTCCTTCAGAACTTTCTCCAAAGGAAGACTAAAAAATTAACACTTGGCTCATAGTAAAGGAATTTAAAAACTGTCTCGCTGAAAGAGCTCATCAAACCATAATTGTACTTGGGGAATCCTCATCCCATGGGGTGATGGAATGGACTATTCTTGACATAATGCTACTCTATCTTGATCAATGATCTTGAAAAAAATGATTGCAGGTAAAGTTTATAGAGGACACAGATTGATGAAGTAGTAAATACTGAAAACAGGTTGGCTTTAGAGTGGTCTGGATCTCTTTATAAGATGGATGCAATCAAGTAATGTGTGTTAATGCTGCCACCTGCAAGGAATGATACCTAGGAACAGAAAACAAAAGGCCACTTACAGGACAGAGGACCACATCCTGGAAAGCAGGGCCTCTGAGAGACCTAGAGGTCATGGTGGAAACCAGCTAAACGTGAGATCCCAGTGGGATGTTGTGGTTAACAGAGCTTATGCAATGCTTGGATATCTAAGTGGATGACTATTGAGCTGTATGCAGCACTGATGAGATCATTATTGAATACCGAGTCCAATTTTGGTATCCACACTTCAAAAACAATGTTAAAAAATTGGAAGGAGCTCAGTAAAGAGTTACAAGAACGATTTCAGGTCTGGAAGACCTGCCTTATTCTGAGAGACTAAAAAGTCAAATCCGGTTTATGCAAGGGAAATTTAAGGGATGACTAATCATCTCCTATAAGTACCTATGTGAGTAAGACATTTCTGAGAGCAAAGGGATCTTGAATCTAGCAGGCAAAAGTATAACAGGATCCAGTGACTGGAAGCTGATGCTTGGCACATTCAGAATCAAAATGAGCCCCCTTTTTTAGCAGCAAAAGGGTAATTAACCATTGGAACAACTTAACTAAGATCTGCCGCAAGATATGAGTTTGGTGCAGGAAATATTGGGTGGAGTCTCCGTCCTGTGCTATGCAGGAGGTCAGACTAGGTTGTCATAATGGTTCCTGCTGGCCTTAAAACCTATGAATGAAGACAGTTAAATATGTGGCTTGACGAAACACCCCACATGGCAGGGAGAAGGCATAATCTGCAGATGTGTGAAAGATGAAAACATCAGACTGATAGATTTGGGGGAGGGGGGGGGGTAGGATGAGTCAGCCTAGGAATAATGGGATGAGATTAAGGAATGGAAAATTTAGGATGAATATCAATTAAAGTTTCCTGACAGATGGATTAGACTATGGAATAGTCTCCCAGGGAAAGTGACAGAAGAGTCATTGTATAGGACACGTAAAATGGACTGGACAAAGTGCTGTGATGTATAAGGAGAAATGCTCCTGCATTGGCAGGGGGATGGTTTAGCTGCTTGGTGGAAAAGTCCCTGCACATCTGTTCTATTTTACGGACATGGGAGCTGTACTAATCCTATTTCTCTCCCCCCCCCCGCCCCTTTTTTTTTTCTTCTTCTAGTACATTGGAAGCCTTGATGTGCCTCGGCCAAACAGCAGGGTGGAGATTGTGACCGCAATGCGGAGAATCAGGGTAAGTGTTGCAAAGGGTGTATGTTTCCTTGTGTGTGCTACATGGTTAAAGAGACAAGAAGGGGCGCTGGAGGGAATGGCTGCCTGATGGATTCTGTGCTCTTCACTAAGCACTGATGTTGTTTCTCGTACGCTGGCTTCTTTGATGTTCTTTCTGACTCCACATGTTCTCACTGTGGGTTTTGTGATGGGGTTGGCATGTGATGGGGTTGGCCCCTAGAATGGCATGCAGCTCATCATTTCTGCGGGATGTCTGGGGCTCTGACCCGGAGCGGTCGTTTGCTTCTCTGGTTCTTTAGTAGGCTTGCCTGATATCTAGGCAGGACTGACTCTCCCTTTAGACAAAACTTAAAGAAGAGAATAACCTGGGGAGTCATTCCCATTTTTGTCCATGCACCCCCGGCCGACCTCACCGAGGCCGGCAAGGAGCACCCATGACAGCAGCAGACGATACAGTATGACTGGTAACCATCATTGTGGGGGGAGGGATAGCTGGGTGTTTTGAGCATTGGCCTGCTAAACCCAGAGTTGTGAGTTCAATCCTTGAGGGGGCCACTTAGGGATCTGGGGCAAAAATTGGTCCTGCTAGTGAAGGCAGGGGGCTGGACTCTATGACTTTTCAAGGTCCCTTCCAGTTCTAGGAGATTGGTATATCTCCAATTATTACCTTATTGTCAACTTGCAAGATAGCAGATGGTACAGTAGAGCTGGTAACAGTCTTTGCTAACTTGCAGAAGGCAAGGGGATGCTGCTGTGTAGCGCTGCAGTACCGCATCTGTTAGCAACATCCAGTAGACACATGGTGACAGTGAAAAAAGGCTGAATGGGCTCCATGGTTTCCGTGCTATAGCGTCTGCCCAGGCAATCCAGGGAAAAGGATGCAAAATGATTGTCTGTCGTTGCTTTATCGGAGGGAGGATTGTCTGATGACATTTACCCAGAATCACCCGCGACACTGTTTTGCCCCATCGTGCATTGGGATCTCAACCCAGAATTCCAATGCGCGGAGGAGACTGCGGGAACTATGGGATAGCTACCCACAGTGCAACGCTCCAGAAATCTACGCCAGCCTCGGTACATGGACGCACACCGCCGAATTAATGTGTTTAGTGTGGCCACGTGCACTTGACTTTATACAATCTGTTTCCAAAAATCGGTTTCTGTAAAATCGGAATAATCCCGTAGTGTAGACATACCCTTTGTGTTAACATTGCATTGTGCTATACAAGGGGAGCTGTGCTGCGCAGACAGGGATGTAGGCAGAAGGTAGGTGTAGTAGAGGAGTGAGCCTGGAGCACAGGGCCTGGTGCAAGGCCTGAGGCCTAAATCAAATTTAGAAAAAGTCAGGCTCTGTCATAAAGCAAATGCCTACTTACAAGTTCACTGCCTGGTACATGAACTTGGCAAAAGCCTGGCTGGCATTGCTAAAACATGGGCACTCAAAGAAGTACTAGGCGCTGGGTATTCATGTAATCACATTCCGGAAAGCTAGCACAGGTCTACCCCAATGTGGAGTTATGGGATAACCCCTGTCCCGGGTGATGGTACAAGAACACACTGACCCCGAGTAAGACAAGGATAGGAGGAGGATGGAGGGGGATATTTTGTTTGAACCAGCTGGTCCAAGGTGTAGGGTTGGTAACTGAGCACATCAGTGTGATAGGTAACCTGTGTGGCAGATTTCTGTAACCAATCTGCCTGAGGCATTAGGTGGTTAGGCTGAAGCCACAGGATGTTTAGGGGAGGAGATGAAAAAACACACCAAGGGTCTAAGTTTAAAGCTTTATTAATAAAATTATAAAATAACAGCGGAGAGTGAGAGGTCCTCCCCATGTCACTAAGAGGAAGGAAGAAAACGTTAATGCCCCAAGCCCTAACCTACTTTCATACTCGCACAAACTCTACCCTAGGCTGGCCAAGCCTGGGTGTAATGTAAGAAGAAGGGGAAGGATGGACGGGAGTTCTGTCCTGGGCCCAGGCCATCTGGGGTCTGCTGCGATCTCCGAATTGCTCCAGCTCTTAGGAGGGTTTTTAAATCCAGGGTGCCTTGGAGGTGTTTTGTTTCACGACCTCTGTTCCTGGTGTTTTTTGTACCAGTCCAAACTGGCTCTCTGTGGTCTCCTCCACAGAGGAGGAGGGTAGGAATTAATGGTAAATTCTCAGAATGGAGAGGGGTAACTAGTGGTGTTCCCCAAGGGTCAGTCCTAGGACCAATCCTATTCAATTTATTCATAAATGATCTGGAGAAAGGGGTAAACAGTGATGTGGCAAAGTTTGCAGATGATACTAAACTACTCAAGATAGTTAAGACCAAAGCAGATTGTGAAGAACTTCAAAAAGATCTCACAAAACTAAGTGATTGGGCAACAAAATGGCAAATGAAATTTAATGTGGATAAATGTAAAGTAATGCACATTGGAAAAAATAACCCCAACTCTACATACAACATGATGGGGGCTAATTTAGCTACAACGATTCAGGAAAAAGATCTTGGAGTTATCGTGGATAGTTCTCTGAAGATGTCCACGCAGTGTGCAGAGGCAGTCAAAAAAGCAAACAGGATGTTAGGAATCATTAAAAAGGGGATAGAAAATAAGACTGAGAATATATTATTGCCCTTATATAAATCCATGGTACGCCCACATCTCAAATACTGTGTACAGATGTGGTCTCCTCACCTCAAAAAAGATATTCTAGCACTAGAAAAAGTTCAGAAAAGAGCAACTAAAATGATTAGGGTTTAGAGAGGGTCCCATATGAGGAAAGATTAAAGAAGCTAGGACTCTTCCGTTTGGAAAAGAGAAGACTAAGGGGGGACATGATAGAGGTATATAAAATCATGAGTGATGTTGAGAAAGTGGATAGGGAAAAGTTATTTACTTATTCCCATAATACAAGAACTAGGGTCACCAAATGAAATGAATAGGCAGCAGGTTTAAAACAAATAAAAGGAAGTTCTTCTTCACGCAGCGCACAGTCAACTTGTGGAACTCCTTACCTGAGGAGGTTGTGAAGGCCAGGACTATAACAATGTTTAAAAGGGGACTGGATAAATTCATGGTGGCTAAGTCCATAAATGGCTATTAGCCAGGATGGGTAAGAATGGTGTCCCTAGCCTCTGTTCGTCAGAGGATGGAGATGGATGGCAGGAGAGAGATCACTTGATCATTGCCTGTTAGGTTCACTCCCTCAGGGGCACCTGGCATTGGCCACTGTCGGTAGACAGATACTGGGCTAGATGGACCTTTGGTCTGACCCGGTACGGCCTTTCTTATGTTCCTCAGCTTTCCCAAAACACACCGGCTAGACTGTTGTCCTCGTTGTTTTCCTCCGTGCTGGCCTTCACTTGTCTCGCTTGTTATGGGCTGCCTTTGCAGGTCTGCTCAGCTGCATCTTCCTTCCTTATGGCTTATTGGTGAATTCTGGGCCCCCCTCTTTCTTGGCAGGCAGCCGAGAGTCAGATGCATGTCGTGGCCTTGAGCGGGTTAGAGTCAGCGTCTTATTTTTGGGCCTAGCAGAGTTAACCCGTTCTTTGCTCTTTTCCTTCTTCCCCCTCTGGCCTCATGTGACCTGCGAAGGAATCTTTCTTTCCACACTCATTCACACCTTTGACCCTTCCCAAGATGCCCTGCGATGCTTGCAATAGTGTTAGCCATATTCAATGCTGATCTGCCTTCCCCAGGGGACCCCTTGGGCCATTGGGGTGTGACACCTGTTCCTATCAATGTATACAAGAGAAATCCTAGGAGGGGCACCTTTGTCCAACCGAAAGTGCCATTTCTGAGTGAGCTGAGCCCATTGTGATGGGCATACCTGTGTTAGTGTCCCTGTAGCTCTTGGGGGTGGGGGCACAAGGACCATGTTCTGTTGACAATAAACCTGGCTGAGCACCTTTGCTGCAGAACCCAGCGTGTGATCTTTCTGGGCAGTGCTGTTAGGTTTGCTGAGCTGGCTATCTGCGCAGCCTGGTACAGCTTAGAGAGAAAGCATGTGCACACACCAGCTGCCACCAGTAGGCACCTGAGGATGGACGTATTGAAGCTGTGTACAGGGTATTGGGTATATGTTATGCTGAGTGCTGTTTGACTAATTTCCTATTAAAAGGGGACCCAAAGGAAATGAGCAGTGCACAGGAGAAGGTTGATTACTACTTCTCTGCTGGATTAGCGTTATAACTACACAAAAGACACGATCTTGATGTTGTGCCTATGGGTGTGGGAATATGCCTGTGCAATGACTGGTAATGCGCTAGCTACTGTATCCAATTGGAGAATGCACAACAGGGGGGGTCCGTAGGGACCCTACTGGGGTTTTGAGGGTGTTCCAGTTTTCCCAATGTTCATAGAATCATAGAATTCAAGATCAGAAGGGACCATTATGATCATCTAGTCTGACCTCCTGCAAGATGCAGGCCACATAAGCCGATCCACCCACTCCTGAACTAATTCACTCCCTTGACTCTGCTGTTGAATGCTCCAAATCATGATTTAAAGACTTCAAGTAGCAGATAATCCACCAGCAAGCGACCCCTGCCCCATGCTTCGGAGGAAGGCGAAAAACCTCCAGGCCCACTGCCAATCTACCCTGGAGGAAAATTCCTTCCCGACCCCAAATATGGCGATCAGCTGAACCCCGAGCATGTGGGCAAGACTCTCCAGCCAGACCCTCTGGAAAAGGCTAACAATATCCCAACATTGACCCTTTGTACTAATTACCAGTGTGGCACGTTATTGACCTATTGACTAAACCCTTTATCCTATCATACCATCCCCTCCATAAACTTATCCAGCTTAATCTTAAAGTCATGGAGGTCCTTACTTCCACTGTTTCCCTCGGTAGGCTGTTCCAGAATTGCACTCCTCTGATGGTTAGAAACCTTCATCTAATTTCAAGCCTAAATTTCCTGACTGACAATTTATATCCGTTTGTCCTCGTGTCCACATTAGCACTGAGCTGAAAAAATTCCTCTCCTTCCCTGGTATTTATCCCTCTGATATATTTAAAGAGTGCAATCATATCTCCTCTTATCCTTCTTTTGGTTAAGGAAAACAAACCGAGTTCCTCAAGTCTCCTTTCATACGACAGGCTTTCCATTCCTCGGATCATTCTAGTGGCCCTTCTTTGTACCCGTTCCAGTTTGAATTCATCCTTCTTAAACATGGGAGACCAAAACTGCACACAATACTCCAAATGAGGTCTCACCAACGCCTTATATAACGGGACTAGCACCTCCTTATCTCTACTAGAAATACCTCGCCTAATGCATCCCAAGACCGCATTAGCTTTTTTAACGGCCACATCACATAGTCATCTTACGATCAACCAGGAGTCCTAGGTCCTTCTCCTCCTCCGTTACTTCCAACTGGTGCGTCCCCAGCTTATAACTGAAATTCTTGTTAGTCATCCCTAAATGCATAACCTTACACTTCTCATTATTGAATTTCATCCTGTTACTAATACTCCAGTTAACAAGGTCATCCAAATCTCCCTGGAGGATATCCCGATCCTTTTCCGAATTGGCAATACCTCCCAACTTGGTGTCAGCCGCAAACTTTATCAGCCCACTCCTACTTTTGGTTCCGAGGTCAGCGATAAATAGATTAAATAAAATCGGACCCAAAACCGAACCTTGAGGAACTCCACTGGTAACCCCCCTCCAACCCGACAGATCACCCTTCAATACGACCCTCTGCAGTCTCCTCTTTAACCAGCTCCTTATCCACCTCTGGATTTTCATTTCAATCCCCATCTTTTCCAATTTAACCAGTAATTCTTCATGCGGTACCGTATCAAACGCCTTACTGAAATCAAGATATATTAGATCCACCGCATTTCCCTTGTCTAAAAAATCTGTTACTTTCTCAAAGAAGGAGATCAGGTTGGTTTGGCACGATCTAGGGACAGGGACAGTAGTGACTAGGGACAGGTTCAGACGTCTTCTGGGTTACCCAAACATCTTCGGCCAGGGCATTTGTCCAAAGATCTCATGTTCTGTTTTGGCTGAATTAGAATGGCCATGAGAGAAGCCTTTCTTCTGGCAGCTCTGCTGCGTGCCTCCCTTGAAACCAGAAAGTGCAGAGGGGCATGTACATGGTAGTGGGGTAGGGTGGGCGGAGGCTAGGAAGCAGATGAAACTCTTTCAGCCCTTCGGGTTTGGTTTGATTCTGCCATATCCAGCCTGCCCTCCAAGCTGGCAGCTCAGCATCTCCTGTGGCCTGCATGGGATGTGGTGCTAGGACTTGGGTTGGAGGGGTTCAGCCCAGCTATTACTTCACAGATGTTGATGTTGCAGAATCACCACAACAGGCAGTAACCACCCCCTCTTCTTGGCAGCCTGAGTCTAGAAGCCAAGGACTGGAGAATGCTTGGGAGGGAGGCATCCTGTCTCCCCTAGAGCAGTGCTATCTCCACGGCTCCTTGAAGTACCAGTTCCCTCAGTCTCAGTGTCTGCTGTTCGTACTGAGAACTTGCTCTGTTGGCAAACAACGAGCAAGCTCCTCTCACCATCCCGGAGTACTGCCCAGTGACAAGAATCCTTCTCATTAAAAGACAGTGGGCACATCTCACTTCATTGGTGTGTTGGATTCTAAGCAAAGTTATACGTAGTACCCTGGCTTTTGGTTTGTTCCCAGTAGTGCCTGCAGCATGCTTAGTGCTATACAAGCATAAAGGAAGGGCTGGTCACTGGCCAGAACAACTTAAGACTAGAATATACTCCCCACTGGGGACTGATTTAAAACTTGCCCTGTCCGCTGATCAGTGAAGAGAATGCTGACAAGAGCCCACTTCCCCTGGGAGAACCACAGAGGGGACAGGGCTGCGATTCCAAAGAGCTAATATCACCCGTCCCCCTGCCTTGTCTGCATTAATCTTGCAGTGGAGTCCTCAAGTCTTCCTTGATTTAGATTATTTCAAAATGTCCCAAAGTACATCTCTGATGGCCTAAGCCAATGAAGCTTCTCATTGAAACCTGACAGATAAACATATGCCCCTTCCAGAATGTTACACAACAGGTGAATCCTCTGTACTCCACAGGTCAGTCGTATGTAAATACCCTGTGGTGAAGTGTGGCAGGGTACTGGTTGAGAAGCCCCTAGTCAGCTCCTGCCACTCCAGCCCAAATCAAGGGGAATGGATTAGGGCTGGGTGAACCGCCCTATGTTTGCATGGTAACTGACCACACCTGCCAGCCTCATTAGCAGGAGCTGTAAGGCTGGAAGAAAGTGAGAGAAAGGAGGGGTGGAGACTAAGGCCTGGTCTACACTGGGGGGCGGGGGGGGGGATCGACTTAAGAATAGTGTAGCTGAAGTCGACGTATCTTAGGTTGACTTACCTCGCATCCTCACGGCGTGGGGTTGACTGCCGCTGCTCCCACATTGACTCTGCTTCCGCCTCTCACCACTGTGGAGTACAGGAGTCGATGGCAGAGCGATCAGGGATTGATTTATTGTGTCTAGATGCGATACATTGATCCTCGATAGATCGATCACTACCCGCCAATCCAGCGGGTAGTGTACCTGTACCCTAAGAGTGGGAGGTCAGGCTCAGAGGGAGTAGGAGCCTCCTAGTCTGTTGCTGACCAGGCCTGTGGTATGCCAAGCAGTTGTAAAGCCTGTATATAGTTGGAAACTGGTGGTGAGGAACTGATCACAAATAAAGAACATGGTTGTTGCACCAGACAGAAGTGTCCCTGATTCATGGAGGAGAGGAGACAAGGGGCTGAATATCCAGGGGCGCAGTGTGAACCTCTTACATGAGCGTCTGCTTCTATCTTGATCAAAAATCACCTTATCCAGTGCTGGACTCTGCCATCTTCTCCTGTGCTGAAAGGCCAGGTTGCCTGCTCACTACAAACTCCAGCCATACACAGTGGGCAAAGAAGAATAATTTAATGCCCTTTGGACATTGATTTTTTTGGGCACTTTGTTAATGTTTCCATCTTCAGCAAGACAAAATTGTTGGACAACTGACTTTAGTCAAGAAGGCTTCTTTCCACAGCTCTCTCTTCAGTCCATTAATAATTGACACCCCGACCCAGCTACAACTTGCAAGATCATTTTAATGTGAAATTTGTTCTCCTTTCTCAGTATGTCTGTGCAGCACTGAATGAATGACTGTTTACTCCTGGAGGAATTTTGCATCGCTGCATGTGTGCAGAATTCATGGCCCCCATAGATTTCTTTGCTTCCCCACAGAAAAATGACTTCTGAGCGGCAAGTAAAGGGAAGCCACAAGAGCGGTCAAGCACCTCTCCCCAGCAGTGCAGGGAGGTTGGTTTGGGCATCTGGAGCAGCTGGTAGAGATGTAAATCACTGCCAGAGCGGGGCAGCTGGGCAGTCATGCCTGTGAGAGAGCAAGAGAGACTCTATCCCTCTCGCTAGCTATTGCAGCATGCTTGGCATGGAAGATCAGGGCTTTGGGGTGTTTGAGGAGGTAGGTGTGGGGCAGGCTCTGTCCCCTTAGGCAGAACATACTATAGCAGCCTGTCGGCTTAGTGAGTTGTTCCCATTGTTCTTTAGTGAATTCCCCCAGGAGTATAAAACCAGTGTAAAAATTTTAAGGCTCCTTTACATTGCCAGAGTGGTGTAAAGGAGCCTTAATCATAGAATCATAGAATCTCAGGGTTGGAAGGGACCTCAGGAGGTCATCTAGTCTAACCCCCTGCTCAAAGCAGGACCAAACCCAACTAAATCATCCCAGCCAGGGCTTTGTCAAGCCTGACCTTAAAAACCTCTAAGGAAGGAGATTCCACCACCTCCCTAGGTAACCCATTCCAGTGCTTCACCACCCTACTAGTGAAAAAGTTTTTCCTAATGTCCAACCTAAACCTCCCCCTCTGCAACTTGAGACCATTACTCCTTGTTCTGTCATCTTCTACCACTGAGAACAGTCTAGATCCATCCTCTTTGGAACCCCCTTTCAGGTAGTTGAAAGCAGCTATCAAATCCCCCCTCATTCTTCTCTTCTGCAGGCTAATGTAAAGGACAGTATGACCTTATAAATGCTTGTGGTGCTTTAGTGATTAGAACTGGTCTAAATTTTTGGACTGAAAAAATTTCCTATCAAAATATGCTCCATGAACTGTTTGCTACTGACCTTTCTGGAGATGGTAAGAAGGCAGTATAAATTGTGAGTTTGAGTCCCCAGCCCTCGCTTGCTCCTCAGTTACCTATGATGTAACACTGAGCATATGGCTGCATATATTTGTTGACTGATAATTAGAAATAAAGGGTCAAACCTAGCTACATTACTATTAGACAGAGTGGGTTGGGGATTTCCTTCAATGCTCCCCACTTCCATTCTCCATCCATTATACTGTAGTTTAAATAAATGACCAAAATTATTGAAACCAGCATGATTCTGTTGCATTATTTTAACAAATAGTATTTTAAAAATTTTGATATTTTATGTGCAGAATTTTTAATTTTTTTTGGCGCAGAATTCCCCAGGAGTAACTGTTAAAACTTGTTAGATCGTGCAGTGGTATGTGTTCATGGACAGATATCTCTACTTGTCTCTTTTTTCAAATATTCTGACCTTTAGCCTTCCTTCTAAATAATCTCCCACAAAGAAACCCTTAATGAAAAGTGTTCTGAACGGAGTACAGACAACCAACCCAAAAGAGACAGTGAAATCTACATAGTTATGTGGCGGTGAGCACAGGTGTTTTTTATTAGGAAAATCAGTAAACTAAAGAAACACAATGAAAAGTACAAAAAGGTAAATGACTTACAGCAGGAGTTCTCAAACTGAGGATTGTACCCCTCAGGTGGGTTGCAGGTGGTTACATAGGGGTCGCTAGCTCTCGGCTCCATGGGGCTGATGGTTCCATGGGCCTGATAGCCCCAAGCCCCCATTAAATTACCCCCTCCCATTTTTAATTTATGAGGGGCAGGTCATCTTCAGAGACTTGCTGTGTGAAAGGGGTCACCAATACAGAAGTTGAAAAACTACTGATTTACAGCCTGTATGTGTTTCCACGTACTGTGTGGATCTCCAGTAGAATTATGTCATTACACAGTTGTCCAACTTGTCAAAGCTGAAAGACCAGACAGTACAAAACCAGACAAAACTCCATCGATGTAACATGTTAGGGTGAGGGTTACAGTAATAAAGAGGAGGTGATACGTGTGACTAGAGAAGGAGGGAGCTGGGGCAGGAGAGCAGTGGGGTTAGGTGGGATGGCAATCTGGCATTCTTTGAGCAGTCTCAACATTTTAATCCAAATGTGGCTAGAAATGGGGGTCAAATGCCTTTAAATTCATATAATTGCTCTCTCCAGCAGCAAGCCATTCTTTATTTGGCTGCTAACTTGGACAGGTCTTGAATACTACTGTCTGGGCATGGTCCTATTCTTCCATTTTTGTAAAATCACACGCTTGGTGATGATTGCAGCTTTCAAGAAACAAAGTTTTCCTGTGGCACTAAATCCAGGATATATATCCTAGGATATAATTTCTGGCTGAGGTTTGGATACTGAAATCAAGCACCACTTTAACTCTTGTTTGGTGCTGTAACAAATTAAAGGAACCCTGGTGCATATGTCATAGGACTGTCCAACACTAAGGTAGCTGTGGAAAGAAGGGGGCATAGGTTTTAGAGGACTAACTGAAAAAGGAATACACTTAAATCCTGCTTTAACAATATAAATGGACTGGCGCACCAGTTTGGCCATCCAAGGGCAAAGTTTTGAAGTGTAGAACAGCCTGAGAGATCACAGTAAAGAATAATAGGGATTTCCTGTGAAAGGTGTGAAATTTAAATGAGAAAGGGTCATGTACCTATGGTCTAGTACAGCCTGGGAAAAGAAGTAAGATATTAAGGTGGTATCTTCAGCTTACAGATCACAGTTCTGTCAGCGATGCTTTTACTTTTCCTTGCTACAAGTTAACACCCCAGATGGCAATCACTGAAAGAGGTCTGAGAAAGCAAATATTAATCGAGTTTTTTTTCAGTTTGTGGCTTTAGCAACACGCGATACATAGCCCTTTACCCAGCTCCCCGTGCTCTTTGTGGGTCTTTCACACAGCAACAGTGGAGAGAGAAATTCTAAAATGTAGGAAAACCACTAAAGTTGTTTGAGAGAACAAGAAGCAATGGTCTTAAGTTGCAGTGGGGGAGGTCTAGGTTGGATATTAGGAAACTCTATTTCACTAGTAGGGTGGTGAAGCACTGGAATGGGTTACCTAGGGCGTTGGTGGAATCTCCATCCTTAGAGGTTTTTAAGGTCAGGCTTGACAAAGCCCTGGCTGGGATGATTTAGTTGGGGTTGGTCCTGCTTTGAGCAGGGGGTTGGACTTCCTGAGGTCCCTTCCAACCCTGAGATTCTATGATTCTATTCTAAAAGTCAGTGAGAGGACTCCATGGGCCAGCATAATGCCTGAGACTGCTTGCAACTTTCTATATGTCAAGGTGACTGTGGCCCTTTAGAAAGGACAGGGTAGTCATGTGCTGTGCTTTAAAGAATGAGGACATTTATTTTCCAAAGACTCTTGTCAGTGAGCAAAGGACTATATGGAAAATTATGGAGCAACTTGGGGATCTCAAATGCAAAGAATCATGTGGGCAGGTGCTGTTGTGTGTGGGCTCCAAAAGAGAGAGCAGCTAGTCTAGTGAGACTGTACAGTATCTTAACACAGTAACTGATAGACCGGCAGAGCGCCCCCCACGGCATGCCGTCCCAAGCACGTGCTTGGCGTGCTGGGGCCTGGAGCCGCCCCTGAATTAAGGAATGGAAAATGTAACTGAATCTGGGGGGGAAACTTACATACAGGGAGCTCTACAAGCCTGCAGACCAGCCTCTTAAGGGAATCACGAGCAGCCCATCCCTGGCCCCAAAGCACTGGCCGCCTGTACCAAACTACCCTGCACTTGCTGCCTGGGCTGGGCTCAGGAAGCTGACAGGCCTGTGTTCCCAGGATCCTTATTGCGAGGTCACTCCATAATAGACTAGTAAGGTGCAGTGCACAGTGATGGCTCCTGCAGGGCTGCTGGGTGTAGTTCTGCTGCTGTCATCACTAGGAGGGGGAATGGTCACGGGTGAGCTGTGCTGTGACCTGTTAGGAATCCCCCTTCGATAGGGAGTAGAAGTCATGTCTTTAAAGCCAGGGCCCAGAGCGGGAGGGTGGAGAGACTGCACCAAGTAGGACTGTGTGCTAAGCCACTGGGAACCTAAGTAACATGCCAAAGGAGGCCAGGAAGGAGCATATGAACTTCAGTGGGCACCAGACAAATGGGTTGTCCAGGAAAACAGGCAGGCCATGCTCTGGTCTGGCATCCTCTGGGAGATATTCTGTGCTATGCTGAATGCAGTTGGGAGCTCTATATGAGGAGGGCATATTGGAGTGAGGCAGAGAACAGTCCACACCTGAGCCAATGCAATTGTGTTAGAGGTTTTCTTAGGCCTGCCTGCTGGCTCTGGTAATGAGCAGGGTCACACCTTGAACCTGCCCTGAAGATCCAAGGAAGCGGGAACCTGGAGGTGAAGGGGTCGTTGAGCTAGAAGCGATGGATTCCAGCATGCATTTTGGTTTAACAAGACTCTTGGAAGTCTGGCAAGGTTTTTGCCATGAAGTTACTTGGGTAGGTTCCTGCATGGAAAGCTGATTTCTGGGCTCTGCTGTGAGGCAGTGGGGAGCTCAGCACAAGTCAAGGGCCCCAGGAGAGGAAATGCAGCCCTGGACTCTGGCTGCGGTTGGGGAAAAGCTGGGTGGCTGTGAGGAGCACTGGAGAAATCTGTCTTACTGCCTTGTTGGGTGGGAGAGTGAGTGGAGACTCTGGGTTGCTCTGGAGGAGAGGAGAGCGCAGCCTGTGGCTACCTGTGTGTGCTGCTCTAGTGGTGGGGAGCCCTCTGGGCTGGGTGGCAGTGCCCTTTTCCCCATGGAACATAGGGAAGGTTTCTAGTTGCTAGGTATTAGTTGGGGCCTGTAGCCTGTGGAATAGGGAGGTTTCCAGACACTGGGAGGTGAGTCAAATGGGGGTACTAGTCCAGGGAGCAACACCCCTCTCCTGGCCCTGGAGCTGTGGCTTGACTGGCTCCCAGCAGGCCTGCTTACCCCCAGAAGGCACGGACAGAATGGGGAAGGCTTTCCTTAATGGAGGTTCCCCGTTCAGCCAGGGGCGCGCTACCCTCTCCTGCTGTGTCCAGCGACTGTATGGCTGTGACCAGGTCACAGGAGCGTATGGGGCTACCCCTGTCCGCCAGGTGCCTTGCTGATCCCTGTTTGGTTCCTGACTAATCCCTGCTGTAGCTGGCAGTAGGGATGAACAAGACAGACAAGCTGAGACCATCATGGGATGCGGTATATGCATGACATGGCCAAGATCCACTCAGTCTCCTAGCCTGTAGGACTGATGAGCAATCTCCAGCTCCCACTGCCTAGGACCGTCATTCAAACAGAAACCTGACCCAGTGTGGGCCAAAGAGAAAACGACATAGCAGGCATTACTGGGATTCCTGGCTGCTGCGCTGCATGCCAGCCTCCTATCCCCTGCCTGACGGGGAGCCGCCAGGGCAATGGGCCATGTGCAGCAGACATCTACATCTAAACAAGAGACGCACTGGAGAAATATTAGAAAAAGTGGACTTGCAGTCTATTGTGTGGATCAGGATTGTGGGGCCCTGGCAGAGCTGTGTGTGCCCAGCACTGGAGTAGCAGGGGCTGCGGGTCGGGATTGAGGGGCCCCAGCAGAGCTGTGTGTGCCCAGCACTGGGGTAGCAGGGGCTGCAGGTCGGGATTGTGGGGCCCCGGCAGAGCTGTGTGTGCCCAGCAGTAGGGTAGCAGGGGCTACAGGTCAGGATTGTGGGGCCCCGGCAGAGCTGTGTGTACCCAGCACTGGGGTAGCAGGGGCTGCGGGTTGGGATTGAGGGGCCCCGGCAGAGCTGTGTGTGCACAGCACTGGGGTAGCAGGGGCTGTGGGTCGGGATTGAGGGGCCCCGGCAGAGCTGTGTGTGCCCAGCACTGGGGTAGCAGGGGCTGTGGGTCGGGATTGTGGGGCCCCGGCAGAGCTGTGTGTGCCCAGCCCTGGCGTAGCAGGGGCTGCAGGTCAGGATTGTGGGGCCCCGGCAGAGCTGTGTGTGCCCAGCACTGGGGTAGCAGGGGGCTGTGGGTTGGGATTGAGCAGCACTGACAGAGGGAAGGTGCACTAGGCTATGAGACAGGAGATCATGATTTCAAGCCCTCCTCTTCTGCTGACTGTTGTTGTATTTTCTCTCTGCTTCACAACTATGATTATTATAAGGCACCAGTCACAACTTCATAGTTAAGACTGACTTCGATTTTGAACGTAAAGCAGGGCTTTGGCCTTCTTACATATGAAAAATGCAGTGTCTTTCCCAAAATTACAGCACTCACTACAGGATGAATTTTTTTGGGAATTGACTAGTGGATTTACTACTTTACCCAAGATAACAAAAACTACATTAAGATAGAGCTGCAGGCGAGAGTAGTGGAACGGCAAAACAAACACACGCTACAGGGTTGCATTTATGCCTAAACCAAGCTTTACAATCCCAGAAATTAGGGTTATGGTGACGCTCAGGGCCGGCACCAGCCCAGCAAGCAGGTGCTTGGGGCAGCCAACGGTGAGGGGCGGCAATTCGGTGGCGGGTCCCTCACTCCCTCTCGGACCAAAGGACCAGCCACTGAATTGCCACTGAAGACTGAAGCGGCAGCAATAGAGCTGCAGATCGTGATCACGGCTTTTTGCTCGTTTTTTTTTTTTTTCTTTTTTGCTGCTTGGGGTGGCAAAAACCCTGGAGCTGGCCCTGGTGACACTTAAAGAATTCCAAACATGTTAAAAGTCTGGAAAGGTACAGTTAGGGCCCTTAAACCAGCTTCCTGGCCACAGCTTCCTGGCCAAGTGATTGGGGGAGGGGGGAGCAGTGACTCCTCCCTCCAGCATCCCCAGCAGGTGTTGGACCCTGCCCCCCTCTGGAGACACAAACACTGAATGAGCAGGCATCCAGTGAATTCCCCACCTTCCCGGAGGCGGTGGGATTGGACTTCAGCCATGGGGTGGCGGACAGCAGGCTCCAGCCGCTGGGCTTTGGGCTCCATCTGCTCAATGGCAGGCTCTGTGTCCTGGCTGCAGGGCTTGGGCCGCAGGCTCCGTCCCCTGGGCATGGGGCTTTGGGCTCCAGCCCTGGACTCACCACACAACTCCCTCATCCCTGGACCCTGCTACCTCCCTACCCACCTCCCTATCCAGTGCTTAATTTGTCCCCCCACTTGCCAGGGCTGAGTAAATCTGCTGTGAAAAGTTATATGTGTGTTTGTTAATATCCCTTTTCACAGTGGACTTAGTAGCTAGCTGGGAGGTTAGCAGAGTTATGAATTTAAGCTCCCAGGCTCATCTTCTGAAAGTGTCGTGCAGGTTTCCTTTGAGGATGAGGACTGATAGGTCAGAGACAGTGATGGAGTTGTGAGGCTGTTCTTTTATCATTTCCATGTGTGAGTTCATTCCAGAGCCTAGTAATTGTCATGTGAGTCACAAACATTAGTCAACAGTTCAGGTAACAGGGTGATTGGTTGAGTTTTCTCAGCTATCACCACCCTTCCTCTACAGATAATTTGCATGCAGCATTTACATTGACTGGGATGTCTTAGCAGTATGAGGAGACTGGATGCCTGTCAGGAATTTCTCACTGACACAGTACATGGGGGGCCCCCCCACCTCCGCGGCCCCTTGCAGGCATGAGCACTGGTGCCTGAAAGGCTTCCCATGGCATTGCTGCCTCAGCTCCACTGCAGTGAGGTATCCTTATATTGCAGGGACTGGGCTCCCTCTGCCCTTCTTTCCACCAAGCACTAACACAGCTCCCTAAGCCAACTGCTACCAGAGTCACCAGTGCATTTGGCAGCTGTGCACTGCTCTGTGACACAAAGCAGCTGTAATCACAGTTTACTTGGCAGTGCTCCAACTGCTCAGCCTTGTTCTGGTGGGCCAGGCAACCTGCCCTTAAAAGGTTAACACTGAAAAAATTACATGGTGTAAGTTATCCTTTCTGTCTGTTTCCAATGTGTCCTGTGTCATAGGGGCAGGAGTGACTGTTCCCAAAGTGGGAAGTGTTTGTAACTTTGTGACTCCTGAAGAAATGAGGAACTAGGCAGAAACTGGCTCCTGGACTAGTGGGGCGGGGAGGGGGGGAACCTGTAAATGCTCTGGCTTTCAGCTCTCCAGTGCTCTCTGCAAATCTTTTTTCCACCCTCCCCATTAGGAAGAGAGGCCCTTCATTGTATATTTCTGTTCTCACATCCTCAACTCCAGCTCCCACTCCACCCTCTACCCCATGCCCAAGGAGAGTCAAGATCTGTCAGGTCAGTTGGAAGAACATAGGCATTGCCCTGCCAGATCAAACTAATGGCCCATCTGGTTCAGTATCCTGTATCTGATGGGTCAGTACTTGCCGCGTCAGAGGGATATGCAAGACCCCCCCAGGGGGCAGCTGTAGAATGGTCTCTGACCACCTGGCTTGGATGCCTGGAAGCCTAGCTGGCACTGAGCGGGCATAGTGGAGTCTACCACCTGCTTACCCTTCCCGTGAAAGGGATTCCTGTCTCCCCATTCCTGTGGGGAAGCCTGGCCCTGCTCTTGCTCTGCACACATGCCCAGGAGGCTGGGGTAAGTTGTGCTGTGGGGGGTTCACAGGAGCCACCATTTTGTTCTGTGTTGGGTACCTAAGCACAAGCTGCACTGTGTCTCAGGGCTTAGGTGGCCCTGCTGCCTAACGAACGCGTCCACAGCCTGTAGGCTGAGGGACCACTCTTAGACCTAGCACCCCAGGCTAGTGCTGTGAGGGCTGGGGCGCAGGCAGGAATCAGAGAAGGAACAGCCAGGCACACCACCACCTGCTGCCTGGTACTCCGATAACTCTGCTTCCCAGGTGCTTTGAGTCCTTTTGTGTTTGCTGGGGAGTCTCTCTAACTGGAGTGAGTCCTCCCAGTGGCTGGGAAGCAGTGATTCCTTCCGCCCCCTCCCCAGGGGGTGCTCCAGAGCTGGATTCAGGGCTGTCATGTGTCAGCATTAAGGGTTAATATCATTCTCCCTGAGCTTGGGATCACTGTCTGCTGGGAGCTGCCAGTCACTGGAGTGTGGGACAGATGTCAAACACTGCTGCCCTGCCCCTTTACTTCCCTGGGGGTCCATGCGGTTCCCAGCTCTGCCACTCACACTGAACTCGGGCAACTTATAGAACAAATCAGCAGCCACCTGGCCCTGCTGCTCATCCCCCAGCAGTCCTGGCCCTGCTGCTTCTGTGCCCTGACACCATTCTTCCTGGTACCTGCTTTCCTGTCAGTGAGTTTTAACCTGCCATTGAAAACACTGATGCTGGGAAGGGCTGGCTTATCCACTGGGCTGAACATTGCACGGGGAGGGGCAGCAGTGCCTGTTGGAAACTACTCACTGGGAGACTCTTGCAGTGCTTTACAAATATTAATTAATTCTAGTCACTTAGGCCAGTAGCACTCAAAGGCCCCGATCAGGAGTGGGTCCCCATGGTGCTGGGCTCTGTACTAACCCAGATAAACTGTCCCTGTCCTGGAGAACTTCCAAGAAATTCTCCCTCTCTGTGAGGTCGGTAAGGGAAATATAGTGACCAAAGAAGAGCTAGGGACCTCTTCACCCCACCCGGAAATGCAGCCACCTCTGGAGAGGAATGTCACAGCTCTCTAGCCGCAAGACTGCATTTCACCACTGAATGTAGGACAGGAAGAAACATTTGAACT
This sequence comes from Mauremys reevesii, assembly GCF_016161935.1. NCBI lineage: Eukaryota > Metazoa > Chordata > Testudines > Geoemydidae > Mauremys > Mauremys reevesii. Next base: position 41,331,641 of record NC_052630.1, on the reverse strand, counting down.
GCAAGAGGAGCCAAGGAAAGCCCAGGAAGTGGCAATGTAATGATCTTTTGGTAACTGGTCCTCTGTCCTCCCATGGGCTCCCCCAGGCCTCTGCAGTGAGGGGTTGCTCCTAGGAGCCAGGCCCTTGGATCATGGGTGTCTCGGTTTCAGCCTTGCTGCCCTCAGGATTGGGGGCTGCAGCTTATGCTGAGACATCTTGGTTCCTGTCTGCCCTTTGTCTAGCACCAGCCCTGTGAGGGCTGATGCAGGGACTTGTGTACCATACTGCTCCCCAGAGTGCCACTCATATGTCTGTGCAGCATCATTTGGCACCTCGCTCTGAAGCCCGATTGAGAAGAGCATTGTCCTGCTGCCTTTGTCACTAATATTCCCTTGGCCCATCTGTCTGATCTGGCATAACTCACAGCTGTGAGTGCCGACCTCAGGGCAAACGGTCAGAAAACAGGGCAGATGCTCCAAACTGGTGGTATGTTCTATAATTAGATTTCACCAAGCTAGTAACAAATGTGAACTCCTGGATCACTAACCCAGTCTTACCATGGAGTCACAGACAGTCCCCATAGACACTCCAGTCTATCTTGCCACCCAGACAACTTGTACTTAGTGATAAATGGTCACTTATACCAAAGATCACATTACATTCAGGTTGCTTCCAGTCCCAAGAGACCAGTCATTTATCCCAGATCAATTGGTCCCCTAGATCTTACATGAAAGATCACACTAGCAGCCAATTCTATAGTAAACTAACTAAAGATGTATTAGCTAATGCTTTTTTCGCCTTGGTCTTCACAGACAAGGTCAGCTCCCAGATTGCTGCACTGAGCAACACAGTATGGGGAGGAGGTGAGCAGCCCTCAGTAGTGAAAGAACAGGTTAAGGACTATTTAGAAAAGATGGATGTGCACAGGTCCATGGGTCCAGATCTAATGCATCCAAGAGTGTTGAGGGAATTGGCTGATGTGATTGCAGAGCCATTGGCCATTATCTTTGAAAATTTGTGGCGACCGGGGGAGGTCCCAGACAATTGGAAAAAGGCAAATATAGTGCCCATATTTTAAAAAGGGAAGAAAGAGAATCCGGGGAACTACAGACCAGTCAGAACAGTGTGAGGCTTCACTGAGGCCAGAAAGGAAGCTGGGCATGGCCAGAATCTGGAGCTGACATGAGGCTGGGAGAAGGATGTGGAGATGCTGGAGTAGAGCTGGGACAGTAAGAGGGCTGGGAAGAGAAGGTGGTGCTGTGGTAGCAGGGTGAGGGCAGGAGTGGGCTCAGAGGGAGGAGTGCTCGGAAACGCGTTCCTGGCTGACATATGGAAGGACACAACAGCAGCACCTTGACATTGCTTTTATTCAGCGTTTCTCTTTCCAGTTTGCTGCAATCATTGGGTAACGGGGTTCTGTTGTGTCAGCAGATCGCCATGGCAATGGCTCGGGGTCCTGGGGCTTCCATGGTGTAGCTACATGCTGGGTATGGGCTCTGCTGGGGGGGGATCAGGGCCCCTGGAGGCGACAGGCTGTGTCTACGTGTGGGCACAGACCCACATGGGGTATGGGTCCCACTGAGGGGGGCTCAGAGCCCTGGGACCTCTGTGTTGCAGCTATGTGCTGGCTGGATATTGGCCCTGCTTGAGGGGGAGAATGGGCCACAATAGTCACCATTCTTGTCATGAATGTTGGCAGCACTTGGCTCTGTGCAGGGCTGTGTGCCTGGTAGCTGAGTCCTGGGAAACTTCCTCCTCTCCAGTCAAACTTACCAAGGCCCCCAAAGCCACATGGTACATGATGCCTGAGCATTTGCTTTGGCTGGGTGCGGTGCTGGAGCTGTTGAAGATGGACACAACCACCAGTGGGGCTTCAGGCACTCGGTGGCGGCCGTGTTGTGGAAATCAGGGGCTAACGGCACCGCACCTGGCGTAAATACCAAAGCAATGCCTTGCGGCTCTCAGAACACAGCAGCAACCCCAGACTGGGCCCCGTGTGGTGATGTCTCCTCCAGGCACGAGGAAGAACCTGGAGGAGCAGCAGCCAGGCAGGCTGCTTCACATAGACCAGGAGCCACAGAGTGGAGCTGGCAGCCAGCTGGGAGCATGGCTGGAGAGAGAGGACTGAGTCAGCATGGAAGCCCTGGGTGGGAGAGAGGGGTGTGGGAGCAGGACAGCACCGCCAAGCGAGAGGAACAGGGCCTGGAAAGCAGCCCAGTCACTGGGATTATCTCTCTGAGAAAGACATGGCACATCGCCTCAGACAGTCACAGACGTGCCTCCCTGGCGGGGATTTTCTCCGTAGCACAAGCTGTGACTGCTATGGGACGTGGTGCGACTGAAATGGGCGGAGATGGTGCCCACTGTTGTGGAGAGGAGGGGATGGACTCCAGCAGACCATCTGATTACTACCAAAGCATGAACTGGAAATCTAGTCAGTGTTTTACAGTGCTAACACACTCTGCCTGCCTGATGTACTTAACTGACTTCCCTTACCATCACTCTGCAAGGTACCAATCCTCCCCACAGCCGACGAGGCAGGGCTGTTAGCCCCTTGTGCAGAGCAGAATGGAGGCACAGACTGAGTGACTTGCCCAGTGTTACATAGGGACACTGCTGACAAGCAGGGACTTGAGTCCAGGTCTCCCTGTCCCAAGCTAGTACCTTGCCCGCTGGGCCAGCCTTCCTCTGATCCTATGGCTGGGAGGCCTGCCCTGGGCTTCCTCTGCTGGCTTTGAGGCTTTACAATCACATTTCTTTATCTCCTGCTGTTTGGAGTTGTCACCTGAACAGAAGAGGAAACTGACTTAGGGCTCCACCCCTGCCACAATCTGAGCAGGAGCTGTCCCATTGACGTCAGTGGGGCTGGGCACAGCCTGCAGGGTGCCTACGTGTTCACAGAATTGTGGAATAAGTGCCTACACGAGGGGCAGTGAGCAGGATTGCTCCCAAAGCACTGTCACATGTGCAAAATAACAAACCCACATGCCAGAGGCAGGGTTTTCTCTGAACCTTTCAGTTATAGGCATGACAGGGTTTCTTGTAAGGACAATAGGACAGAGGTCCCAACTGTGGGGCACGCACCCCAGGGGGTTGTGGAGGAATGTTTGGGGCTCATGGCTGAGGCCTGGACCATCCCTCATGTGGGGTGTGGAGGAAGCGCCACCCAGTTCCGCTCCTGGCTCCAGCCCCACCTGCCGGCCCCACCCGCCAGCCCCACTCCCGGGGCCCCAGCTGCTGGCCTCAGCCCCTGCCTGAGGCTCTGCTCTTGCCCCACCCATGTCCCCAGCTGTGGCCCCAGCCTTGGCCCCTTTACCCCTGTCTGAGCCCCCCTTCTGGAGCTACAGCCCCGCTCCTGGCCTCAGCTCACACAGGGGTAAGGGGGATGCGAGGTAAAAAGTTTGGGGACCACTACAGTAGGAGAGCAAAGGGCAGTTTTTGAGGTGAGAGCGAGTCTGTCATGTGTGACCAAAATGTCTTTTGGTTAGTCAAGAGCAACCAATGTCACCCTTCAGACAATCAGTGATATCTGTGTAAAGATATCCTGAAACGCTGCTCAGTCATGGACAGGAGGAGTTAATTTGAGGAGCACAATGTAGGGCCCCGATCTGGGCAGGGGATGTGGGCATATGCCCCTTCTGGAGGAATAGCACCATCAGATCTTTAACATGAGCAGGAGTTGAGTTTAATTGCCTCACTCCATGCCTCATGGGGGCCATGGCCCATCTCCTTGCAATGTCTATCGCTCTATGTCCAGGAATCTTGGGTTCCATTCTGGGCTGTAGAGGGGAGTGTGCTCAAGTGGTCACAGATCTTTCTGCCTGTTTCTTGCCTCCAAGCTTGATCCTTTCTGCTCCAACCTGTCCCTATCCCAGGTCTGTCTTTTCCCCACCCTGGCCCCTTGTCTCTGTCCCATTCTTGCTTACTCAGACCCATTATTTACTCCTGGCTTCTCATCCCCATCCCCTTGCCTAGCCCATGCCATTTCCTCCTTTCTCATCCTATCTGCCTCTCCCCTCCCCATGGCCTCCAATCATCGTCTCACCCCTCACTGGCTCCCAATCCTTGTCTCTTTGCCTAGCCATCCTTGTCTCTCTCCATGCCCTCAGTTCCTAGTCTGATCAGTGTCACCCCCCAGCCAACTGGCTTCCAGTCCCCCCTCCTGTTTCCTTTACTGGCTCCCGGATCTCCTTGCCCAACTAGTCACAGCTTCTGCCCTCCACCTTCCCTCCTGGCTCCCAGTCTCAGCCTTCCCTGCCCCCGGGGCCAGTCTGTCACCCCTCTCCTGCAACCCCTCTAGTTGTCAATTTCAGTCTCCTTGCCCAGCTAGTCCCAGTTTCCATCTCCTACTCCCCCTCGCTGCTCCTCCCCCCCCACCCCCCCACACACACACTATCCAGGACAGTCTCTCCAGACTCCTTGGTCCCTCCTGCCAGTCTGGGTCTTATCCCTTCTGCAGTCGAATCAGGCAGCTTCCTCTTCCATGCTGCCTGAGTGCCAGCAGGAGCATTAGGGTGAGCATAAGGGAGGGAGTCTCCCATCGCTGCTTTCAGCTCCGATGCTCTGACCCAGCCCAGCCTGTAGCAGCTGGGAGCTGCAGTTACGTGGAGTGTCTGGCTTTGCTCCATACCCTAGGCAGCTGCACGCTCAGTCTGGTCAACACTAGGCGTGGTGAGGGGATGGAGCATGCTGAGTGAGGACAGAATCTTCTGAGATTTTAGCTGCTGAATTCTTAAATCTCTACTGAGCAGGCGTGAACTGAGATTTTTCAGAGGCTTTTAACCTGGCCACATTTGGGTGGATTTTCACAGGAACAGCAAAGGCACCTTTCTGACACACAGGCCACCCACTGCCAAGTTTCAAGTTCCTGCTCCAAACTATGGGGGCAATAGAGTTTCTCAAAAATCAAAGCAAAAACTCTTTAACCCAGCTGGCCATTGAGTTGTCTCTGATACCTTTAGCTTCTCTTATCAATTGCCCGAATTTCATAACTGCTAGTTTATATTCATTGCTATTCATTTGCCTTTTTTCATTCTTTTTTTATTCTTTTGAGTGATTGCACATATTGATTCCAAGTAAGTGTGCGCACGTTGCATGCACAGCTGTTGGAAAGTTTTTCCTCTAGCAGCACCCGTCGGGTCAGCTGTGGAGCCCCCTGGAGTGGTGCCTTTATGGCACTCAATATATGACCCTGCTGGAATGTCTCTATCCCAGCTGTGTACACAACCAGACCTTTCATCTTCACCTGCATCAGGAGCCTCTCCACCTCTGCTTCCAGGAGCCACTTTCATGTTCTCTGGTGCTGCTTGGCCCACAACAGTTCCTGGATTTTCTGGCTCCTGCCTCTCCCCCCTGCCATGCTGCTGCTTTTCCTCAAGGGAATTTTACTATCCCTGATAAGTCAAAGTGATGCCTAGAGGCAAGAGCCATGCCCCTCAGTCCTAACGCACTGGCCTGGGACTCCAGACCAGGGAATGAGATCCTCACATACAGCTCTTCCCATTCCCCTCCATCCTGCCCCAACCCCTGCTATTCCAGGCCCAAAGTCCCCTTCCACAAAGCTCTGACAGTGCCTCTCCATCCTACCCCACCCCCTTGCTATTCCAGGCCTGGGGTCCCCTTCCACACAGCTTTGCCCGTGCTCCTCAGTCCTGCCCCACCCTTCTGCTATTCCAGGCCTGGGGTCCCTTCCATACAGCTCTGCCAGGACCCCTCAATCCTGCCCCAACCCCTGCTACTCCAGGCCTGGGTCCCTTCCACACAGCTGTACCAGTGCCCCTCAGTCCTGCTGCACCCCCATCTGCTATGCCAGGCATGGGGTCCCCTTCCACATGGCTCTGCAGTGCCTCATAGTCCTTCTCCAGCCCCCCTGCTATTCCAGGCCTGGGGTCCCTTACACACAGCTCTGCCAGTACAGTAACTCCTCACTTAAAGTCATCCCTGTTAACATTGTTCCAGTGTTATGTTGCTGATCAATTAGGGAACATGCTCATTTAAAGTTGTGCAATGCTCCCTTATAATGTTGTTTGGAAGCCGCCTGCTTTGTCCACTGCTTGCAGGAAGAGCAACCAGTTGCAGCTCGCTGGTGGGGGCTTGGAACCAGGATTGGCAGCCCCCCTATCAGCTCCCCGCTCCCCTAAATTCCCTGTGCAGCAGCCGCCCAGCAGGCTATCAATTGCCAGCAGTTCAGCTGTCCCTCCCCCCACTGCCATGTGCTGCTCTTGCCCTCTGCCTTGGAGCTGCTCCCGGGAGCCTCCTGCTTGCTGTGCAGGAGGGTGGGGGGGGGAAGAGGAGGGCTAATGTCAGGTTGTCCCCCTCCCCCCTGCTCCTACCCCTCATTTATCCCTTCTCCATATAGAGCAGGGTGGGCACAAGACAGGGCTCAGGACGGAGAAAGCTTGCTGGCTGCAGCTGCTGTCTCAACTTCCTGATATATGTAAAAAGGCAGTGTACTTAGAGTGGTGTCAGGGTATTTAAAGGGGCAATACACATATCTCTCTCTCACATGCAGGGTGTGTCTCTCTATCTCTGTCTGCCATGCTGTCTCCCCTCCCGCCATTTGTGCTGCCTTGTAGAGTGTGAGGCTACATTAACAACATGTTAACCCTTGAGAGCTCAGCCGAATGCTCATAGACTCATAGACTTTAAGGTCAGAAGGGACCATTATGATCTTCTAGTCTGACCTCCTGCACAATGCAGGCCACAGAATCTCACCCACCCACTCCTGTAACAAACCCCTGACCTATGTCTGAGCTATTGAAGTCCTCAAATTGTGGTTTAAAGACTTCAAGGTGCAGAGAATCCTCCAGCAAGTGACCCGTGCCCCATGCTGCAGAGGAAGGCGAAAAGCCCCCAGGGCCTCTGCCAATCTGCCCTGGAGGAAAATTCCTTCCCGACCCCAAATATGGCGATCAGCTAAACTCTGAGCATGTGGGCAAGACTCACCAGCCAGACACCCAGGAAACAATTCTCTGTAGTAATTCAGATCCCACCCTATCTAGTGTCCCATCACAGGCCATTGGGCATATTTAGCGCTAATAGTCAAAGATCAGTTAATTGCCATACTATCCCTTCCATAAATTTATCAAGCTTAGTCTTGAAGCCAGATATGTCTTTTGCCCCCACTGCTCCCATTGGAAGGCTGTTCCAGAACTTCACTCCTCTGATGGTTAGAAACCTTCGTCTAATTTCAAGTCTAAACTTCCTGATGGCTAGTTTATATCCATTTATTCTTGTGTCCACATTGGTACTGAGCTTAAATAATTCCTCTCCCTCCCTGATATTTATCCCTCTGATATATTTATAGAGAGCAATCATATCTCCCCTCAGCCTTCTCTTGGTTAGGCTAAACAAGCCAAGCTCTTTGAGTCTCCTTTCATAAGACAGGTTTTCCATTCCTCAGATCATCCTAGTAGCCCTTCTCTGTACCTGTTCCAGTTTGAATTCATCCTTCTTAAACATGGGAGACCAGAACTGCACACAGTATTCCAGATGAGGTCTCACCAGTGCCTTGTAGAACGGTACTAACACCTCCTTATCTCTACTAGAAATAGCTTGCCTGATGCATCCCAAGACCGCATTAGCTTTTTTAACGGCCATATCACATTGGCGGCTCATAGTCATCCTGTGATCAACCAATATTCCAAGGTCCTTCTCCTCCTCTGTTACTTCCAAGTGATGCGTCCACAGTTTATAACAAAAATTCTTATTAATCCCTAAATGCATGACCTTGCACTTTTCAGTATTAAATTTCATCCCATTACTATTACTCCAGTTTATAAGGTCATCCAGATCTTCCTGTAGGATGTCCCGGTCCCTCTCTGTATTGGCAATACCTCCCAGCTTCGTGTCATCTGCAGACTTTATTAGCACATTCCCACTTTTTGTGCCAAGGTCAGTAATAAAAAGATTAAATAAGATTGGTCCCAAAACCGATCCCTGAGGAACCCCACTAGTAACCTTCTTCCAGCCTGACAGTTTACCTTTCAATATGACCCGTTGTAGTCTCCCCTTTAACCAGTTCCTTATCCACCTTTCAATTTTCATATTGATCCCCATCTTTTCCAATTTAGCTAATAATTCCCCATGTGGAACCATATCAAATGCCTTACTGAAATCGAGGTAAATTAGATCCACTGTGTTTTCTTTGTCTAAAAAATCTGTTAACGTCTCAAAGAAGGAGATCAGGTTGGTTTGGTACAATCTACCTTTTGTAAAACCATGTTGTATTTTGTCCCAATTACCATTGACCTCAATGTCCTTAACTACTTTCTCCTTCACATTTTTTTCCAAGACCTTGCATACTACAGATGTCAAACTAACTGGCCTGTAGTACACGGATCACTTTTTTTCCCTTTCTTAAAAACAGGAACTATGTTAGCAATTCTCCAGTCATGAGGTACAACCCCTGAGTTTACAGATTCATTAAAATTTTTTGCCAATGGGCTTGCAATTTCATGTGCCAGTTCCTTTAATATTCTTGGATGAAGATTATCTGGGCCCCCCGATTTAGTCCCATTAAACCAGGGGTTCTCAAACTGGGGGTTGGGACCCCTCATGGGTCACAAGGTTATTAAATGGGGAGTCGCGAGCTATCAGCCTCCACCCCAAAGCCCTCTTTCCCTCCAGCATTTATAATGGTGTTAAATATATAAAAATGTGGTTTTAATTTATAAAGGAGGGGATCACACTCAGAGGCTTGCTATGTGAAAGGGGTCATCAGTACAGAAGTTTGAGAACCACTGCATTAAGCTGTTTGAGTTTGGCTTCTACCTCAGATGTGGTAATATCTACCTCCATATCCTCATTCCCATTTGTCATCCTACCATTATCCCTAAGCTCCTCATTAGCCTCATTAAAGACTGCGGCAAAGTATTTGTTTAGATATTGGGCCATGCCTAGATTATCCTTAACCTCCACTCCATCCTCAGTGTTTAGCGGTCTCACTTCTCCTTTCTTTGTTTTCTTCTTATTTATATGGCTATAGAACCTTTTGGTTTTAATTCCCTTTGCGAGGTCCAGCTCTACATGGCTTTTGGCCTTTCTCACTTTATTCCTACATGTTCTGACCTCAATAAGGTAACTTTCCTTGCTAATTCCTCCCATCTTCCACTCCGTGTAGGCTTTCTGCTTTTTCTTAATCACCTCTCTGAGATGCTTGCTCATCCAGCTTGGTCTACAACTCCTGCCTATGTTTTTTTTCCCCTTTCTTGGGATCCAGGCTTCTGATAGTTTCTGCAGCCTTGACTTGAAGTAAATCCAGGCCTCCTTTGCCTTTAGATCCACATGTTCTTCAGTCCAATCCACTTCCCTAACTAATTTCCTTAATTCTTTAAAGTTAGCCCTTTTGAAATCAAAAACCCTAGTCACAGATCTATTTTTGTTTATCTTTCCATTTAGTTTGAACTGAATTAGCTCATGATCACTCGAACCAAGGATGTCCCCTACAACCATTTCTTCTATGAGGTCCTCACTACTCACCAAAACCAAATCTAAATTGCATCCAGGAAAATCTGAGCCCTATTATTATTACTAGCATTTGTCCTCCAGTCTATATCTGGGAAGTTAAATTCTCCCATGATCACACAATTCTCATTAGTATTTACTTTATTTCTGTCCATATCCAAATCAGATCCTGGTGGTCTATAGCGCATCCCAAGCACTATCCCAGGGGAGGCTCTAGTAGCTTTCTTCCCCAATGTGATTTTTGCCCAGACAGACTCTGTCTTATCCATTTCATCACTTCTTATTTCTTTACAGTTAACCTCATCGTTGATATACAATGCTACTCCACCACCTTTGCCTTTATTTCTGTCTTTCCTAAACAGCACATACCCTTCAATACCTGTACTCCAGTCATGACTACTATTCCACCATGTTTCTGTTATCCCTCTAATATCTGGTTTCACTTCCTGCACCAGTAGCTCTAGTTCCTCCATTTTGTTACCTAGGCTCCTTGCATTAGTGTACAAACATCTTAATTTTTGCTGTTTGGCTTCTCTCACATTCTTTACCTGACTAGGCAGAGACATTCTACTGCCAGTATCACCTATTAGACTGGTATCTACACTATGCTTCCTCCATATGTCCATTCTCCTACCCACGGCTGTATCCTTTCTTACTTCATTTTCTTCCCTCTCAATGTTAAAATCCGGTGTGGCGATTACCTGGACATCTCCCAACCATCTCCTCCAAATTCCTAGTTTAAAGCTCTCTTAATCAGTTGTGCCAGCCTCCATCCTAGAAGTCTATTTCCCTCCCTACTCAGGTGAAGTCCATCCCAAGAGAACAGTCCTCTGTCGATGAATGCTTCCTAGTGGCCATACACCCCAAAGCCCTCCTTATAGCACCACTGCCTGAGTCATCTGTTGATCATGATAATCTTGTCACACCTTTGTTGCCCTTCTCTAGGAACAGGCAGAATCACACTGAAGATCACCCGAGCCTCGATTTCCTTATGCATCTTCCCCAGTCTGTCATAGTCTCTCTTGATACGTTCTAGTGAAAATCTAGCTGTATCATTCGTTCCCACATGAAGGACAATCAGTGGATTCTTTCCCGCTCCCGTTAGGATCCCCTCCAGCCTCAAGTCCACATCCCATATCTTAGCACCCAGCAGACAGCACACCCTTCTGTTCTCTGGATCAGCTCTAGTTACAGGCCTGTCTATTCTTCTCAGTAAGGAGTCCCCAGTTACGTAGACCTGCCTTTTCCTGGTGATGGTGCGATTCTCCGGTCTATCCCCTGTTCCCTCTGGCTGCAAGTCCTCTCGATTCCTATTCTCCCTTCCAATCCTCCGCAATCCATCCCGTATCCTCCCGGGGCTCATATTTGGTGGTGTTATCTCCATTAACTCTTTCCCCCCCCACCCTTCCTATAGGACTAGCTGCTCTTCTCTTCTTCCTTGTCCTCTCACCTTCAGTGACCACCTGCTGTGCCCCTTCTTCATTTTCCAACTCTGCGAACCTGTTCCTGAACTCTGTTTCTCCTTCACCATCCCGTCTTTTCCTCTGCCTGATTCTCTTAGTCACATGCTTCCACTGTCCACTTTCCTCACCCCGCAGTCTCCCCTCAGAGTTCTTTGGTCCTGCTTCCATCTGCAAATCTGAGATTTTCCCTTCAGCCTCCTCATGTCTTTGCTCCATCATCCGCTCGAGCCCCCTTCTAAACTCTACCAGAGTTTCCACCTGCATCTCCAATCCTCAGATCTTTTCTTCCATCAGCTCTATCAGGTGGCACTTCATGCAGACACAACTCTTTTCAGGTACCGCTCCAGGATCTTGTACATGCTCCAGCTTCCACATCACGTCATCTTCATTGTGTCTTCCACTGCTTGGATCACTACCTCTGTATTTGTCATAGCCTTCTCACCTAAGTCTATTAGTCCGGGAAACACAAATCAAACCAAAACACCACCACCCACAGCAACACAAACCCCCAACAAGCACCAAAACACTGCCAGACTACCACACACTTCCTTCACTAGCCTGGCTCTCTTAGTCTTCCCCTCAAACTTCCTTTGTAAACTCCCACTCAAACTCCCCTGTTTACAGCTCAGTTTGCTGGCTCCTGTGCCACTGTAACTGTCTAGTTCATCATTTAGCAGTAAGGCATTACCTCAGAAATATCCCACCCTCTTCCACCCTATAACTTGACCACCTCAACCAAGCTTCACAATCATCATTGCTGTGTACAGTATTAAATTCTTTGTTTAAAACTTATACTGTGTGTGTATGTGTATATATATGGTTTTTTGTCTGGCAAAAAAAATTTCCCTGGTATCTAATCCCGCTATTTACATTAATTCTTTTGGGGAAATTGGATTAGTTTAACAGCGTTTCGCTTAAAGTCACATTTTTTCAGGAACATAACTACAACGTTAAGCGAGGAGTTACTGTACTCCTCCATCTTGCCCCACCCTCCTGCTATTCCATACCTGGGGTCTCTTCCATGCACCTTTGCCAGTGCCCCTGAGTCCTCCCTGCCTCCCTGCTATTTGAGGCCTGAGAGTCCCCTTCCACACAGCTCTGCCAGTGGCCATCAACCCTGCCCCACCCCACCCCTGCTATTCCAGACCTGGGGTCCTTCCATGCAGCTTTGCCAGTGCTCCTTTATCCTGCTCCAACCCCTTCTATTCCAGGCCTGGGGTCCCCTCCCACACATCTCTGCCAGTGGCCATCAGTATTGCTCTAACCCCCTGCTATCCCAGGCCTGGGATCCCTTTCCACATGGCTCTGCCAGTGAAATAGAGCTCAGGAACAGGTTTGCAGAGTTGGAAAATGAAGAATCATAGAATCATAGAATCTCAGGGTTGGAAGAGACCTCAGGAGGTCATCTAGTCCAACCCCCTGCTCAAAGCAGGACCAAACCCAACTACATCATCCCAGCCAGGGCTTTGTCAAGCCTGACCTTAAAAACCTCTAAGGAAGGAGATTCCACCACCTCCCTAGGTAACCCATTCCAGTTCTTCACCACCCTTCCAATGAAAAAGTTTTTCCTAATGTCCAACCTGAACCTCCCCCTCTGCAACTTGAGACCATTATTCCTTGTTCTGGCATCTTCTACCACTGAGAACAGTCTAGATCCATCCTCTTTGGAACCCCCTTTCAGGTAGTTGAAAGCAGCTATCAAATCCCCCCCTCATTCTTCTCTTCTGCAGACTAAACAATCCCAGTTCCCTCAGCCTCTCCTCATAAGTCATGTGCTCCAGCCCCCTAATCATTTTTGTTGCCCTCCGCTGGACTCTCTCCAATTTGTCCACATCCTTCTTCTAGTGTGGGGCCCAAAACTGGACACAATACTCCAAATGAAGCCTCACCAGTGCTGAGTAGAGGGGAATGATCACATCCCTCGATCTGCTGGAAATGCCCCTACTTATACAACCCAAAATGCCATTAGCCTTCTTGGCAACAAGGGCACACTGTTGACTCATATTCAGCTTTTCGTCCACCGTAACCCCTAGCTCCTTTTCTGCAGAACTGCCGCCCAGCCATTCGGTCCCTAGTCTGTAGCAGTGCATGGGATTCTTCCGTCCTAAGTGCAGGACTCTGCACTTGTCCTTGTTGAACCTCATCATATTTCTTTTGGCCCAATCCTCTAATTTGTCTAGGTCCCTCTGTATCCTATCCCTACCCTCCAGCGTATCAACCACTCCTCCCAGTTTAGTGTCATCTGCAAACTTGCTAAGGGTGCAGTCCACACCATCCTCCAGATCGTTAATGAAGATATTGAATAAAACCGGCCCCAGCACCGACCCTTGGGGCACTCCACTTGATACCGGCTGCCAACTAGACATGGAACCTTTGATCACTACCCGTTGAGCCCGACCATCTAGCCAGTTTTCTATCCACCTTACCGTCCATTCATCCAGCCCATAGTTCTTTAACTTGCTGGCAAGAATACTGTGGGAGACTGTATCAAAAGCTTTGCTAAAGTCCAGAAATAGCACATCCACTGCTTTCCCCTCATCCACAGAGCCGGTTATCTCATCATAGAAGGCAATTAGGTTAGTCAGGCATGACTTGCCCTTGGTGAATCCATGCTGACTGTTCCTGATCACTTTCCCCTCCTTTAAGTGGTTCAGGATTGATTCCTTGAGGACCTGTTCCATGATTTTTCCAGGGACTGAGGTGAGACTGACTGGCCTGTAGTTCCCTGGATCTTCCTTCTTCCCTTTTTTAAAGATGGGCACTACATTAGCCTTTTTCCAGTCATCCGGGACCTCCCCCGATCGCCATGATTTTTCAAAGATAATGGCCAATGGCTCTGCAATCTCATCGGCCAACTCCTTTAGCACCCTCGGATGCAGCGCATCCAGCCCCATGGACTTGTGCTCGTCCAGCTTTCCTAAATAGCCCCGAAGGGGCACAGCAGGTGGTTGCTGAAGGTGAGAGGGCAAGGAAAAAGAGAAGAGCTTCTAGTCCTACAGGAAGAGGGGAAGAGTCAATGGAGCCACCAAATATGAGCCCCAGGAGGATACGGGAAGGGTTGCGAAGGATTGCAAGGGTGAATAGGAATCGAGAGGACTTGCAGCCAGTGGGTGCAGGGGATAGACTGGAGAATCACACTGTCACCAGGAAAAGGCAGGTCTACGTAACTGGGGACTCCTTACTGAGAAGAATAGACAGGCCTGTAAGTAGAGCTGATCCAGAGAACAGAAGGGTGTGCTGTCTGCCGGTTGCTAAGATACGGGATGTGGACCTGAGGCTGAAAAGGATCCTAACGGGAGCGGGAAAGAATCCGTTGATTGTTCTTCATGTGGGAACGAATGATACGGCTAGATTCTCGCTGGAACGTATCAAGGGAGACTATACCAGACTGGGGAAGACGCTTAAGGAAATCGAGGCTTGGGTGATCTTCAGTGGGATTCTGCCGGTTCCTAGAGAAGGGCAACAAAGGTGTGACAAGATTATGGCGATCAACAGATGGCTCAGGCAGTGGTGCTATAAGGAGGTCTTTGGGATGTACAGCCACTGGGAAGCATTTATGGACAGAAGACTGTTCTCTCGGGATGGACTTCACCTGAGTAAGGAGGGAAATAGACTTCTAGGATGGAGGCTAGCCCAACTGATTAAGAGAGCTTAAACTAGAAATTTGAGGGAGATGGTTGGGAGATGTCCAGGTAATCTCCATGCTGGAATTTAACCTTGAGAGGGAAGAAAACAAAGTAAGAGAGGTTACAGCCGTGGGCAGAATAATTGACATAAGGAGGAAGGATAGTGTAGATACCAGTCTAATAGGTGATGCTGGTGGTAGAATGTCTGTGCCTAACCGGGTAAAGAATGTGAGAGAAGCCAAACAGCAAAAATTAAGATGTTTGTACACTAATGCGAGGAGCCTAGGTAACAAAATGGAGGAACTAGAGCTACTGGTGCAGGAAGTGAAGCCAGATATTAGAGGGATAACAGAAACATGGTGGAATAGTAGTCATGACTGGAGTACAGGTATTGAAGGGTATGTGCTGTTTAGGAAAGACAGAAATAAAGGCAAAGGTGGTGGAGTAGCATTGTATATCAACGATGAGGTTAACTGTAAAGAAATAAGAAGTGATGAAATGGATAAGACAGAGTCTGTCTGGGCAAAAATCACACTGGGAAAGAAAGCTACTAGAACCTCCCCTGAGATAGTGCTTGGGGTGTGCTACAGACCACCGGGATCTGATTTGGAGATGGATAGAAACCTCTTTAATGTTTTTAAGGAAGTAAACACTAATGGGAATTGTGTGATCATGGGAGACTTTAACTTCCCAGATATAGACTGGAGAACAAGTGCTAGTAACAATAATAGGGCTCAGATTTTTCTGGATGTGATAGCTGATGGATTTCTTCACCAAGTAGTTGAAGAACCAACAAGAGGGGATGCCATTTTAGATTTGGTTTTGGTGAGTAGTGAGGACCTCATAGAAGAAATGGTTGTAGGAGACAACCTTGGTTCGAGTGATCATGAGCTAATTCAGTTCAAACTAGATGGAAGGATAAACAAAAATAGATCTGGGACTAAGGTTTTTTACTTCAAAAGGGCTAACTTTAAAGAATTAAGGAAATTAGTTAGGGAAGTGGATTGGACTGAAGAACTTGTGGATCTAAAGGCGGAGGAGGCCTGGAATTACTTTAACTCGAAGCTGCAGAAACTATCAGAAGCCTGCATCCCAAGAAAGGGGGAAAAAACCATAGGCAGGAGTTGTAGACCAAGCTGGATGAGCAAGCTTCTCAGAGAGGTGATTAAGAAAAAGCAGAAAGCCTACAAGGAGTGGAAGATGGGCGGGGTTAGCAAGGAAAGCTACCTTATTGAGGTCAGAACATGTAGGGATGAAGTGAGAAAGGCTAAAAGCCATGTAGAGTTGGACCTTGCAAAGGGAATTAAAACCAATAGTAAAAGGTTCTATAGCCATATAAATAAGAAGAAAACAAAGAAAGAAGAAGTGGGACCGCTAAACACTGAGGATGGAATGGAGGTTAAGGATAACCTAGGCATGGCCCAATATCTAAATAAATACTTTGCCTCAGTCTTTAATAAGGCTAATGAGGAGCTTAGGGATAATGGACGGATGATAAATAGGAATGAGGATATGGAGGTAGATATTACCACATCTGAGGTAGAAGCCAAACTCGAACAGCTTAATGGGACAAAATCGGCGGGCCCAGATAATCTTCATCCAAGAATATTAAAGGAACTGGCACGTGAAATTGCAAGGCCATTAGCAAGGATTTTTAATGAATCGGTAAACTCAGGGGTTGTACAGTATGACTGGAGAATTGCTAACATAGTTCCTATTTTTAAGAAAGGGAAAAAATGTGATCCGAGTAACTATAGGCCTGTTAGTTTGACATCTGTAGTATGTAAGGTATTGGAAAAAAATTTGGAGGAGAAAGTAGTTAAGGACATTGAGGTCAATGGTAATTGGGACAAATTACAACATGGTTTTACAAAAGGTAGATCGTGCCAAACCAACCTGATCTCCTTCTTTGAGAAGGTAACAGATTATTTAGACAAAGGAAATGCAGTGGATCTAATTTACCTCTATTTCAGTAAGGCATTTGACACGGTTCCACATGGGGAATTATTAGTTAAATTGGAAAAGATGGGGATCAATATGAAAATTGAAAGGTGGATAAGGAACTGGTTAAAGGGGAGACTACAATGTGTCGTACTGAAGGGTGAACTGTCAGGCTGGAAGGAGGTTACTAGTGGAGTTCCTCAGGGATCGGTTTTGGGACCAATCTCATTTAACCTTTTCATTACTGACCTTGGCACAAAAAACGGGAATGTGCTAATAAAGTTTGTGGATGACACAAAGCTGGGAGGTATTGCTAACACAGAGAAGGACCGGAATATCATAGGAAGATCTGGATGACCTTGTAAACTGGAGTAATAGTAATAGGATGAAATTCAATAGTGAAAAGTGCAAGGTCATGCATTTAGAGATTAATAATAAGAATTTTAGTTATAAAATTGGAAGTAACAGAGGAGGAGAAGGACCTCGGAGTATTGGTTGATCACTGGATGACTATGAGCCGCCAATGTGATATGGCCGTTAAAAAAGCTAATGCAGTTTTAGGATGCATCAGGTGAGGTATTTCCAGCAAAGATAAGGAGGAGTTAGTACTGTTATATAAGGCACTGGTGAGACCTCATCTGGAATACTGTGTGCAGTTCTGGTCTCCCATGTTTAAGAAGGATGAATTCAAACTGGAACAGGTTCAGAGATGGGCTACTAGGATGATCCGAGGAATGGAAAACCTGTCTTATGAAACAGCAAAGAATCCTGTGGCACCTTATAGACTAACAGACGTTTTGCAAAGAAAACGTCTGTTAGTCTATAAGGTGCCACAGGATTCTTTGCTGCTTCTACAGAACCAGACTAACACGGCTACCCCTCTGATACTTGTCTTATGAAAGGAGACTTAAAGAGCTTGGCTTGTTTAGCCTAACCAAGAGAAGGTTGAGGGGGGATATGCTTGCTCTTTATAAATATATCAGAGGGATTAATATTAGGGAGGGAGAGGAATTATTTAAGCTCAGTACCAATGTGGACACAAGAACAAATGGGTATAAACTGGACACTAGGAAGTTTAGACTTGAAATTAGACGAAGGTTTCTAACCATTAGAGGAGTGAAGTTCTGGAACAGCCTTCCAAGGGGAGTAGTGGGGGCAAAAGACATATCTGGCTTTAAGACTAAGCTTGATAAGTTTATGGAAGGGATGGTATGATGGGATAGCCTAATTTTGGCAATTAATTTTGGCAATTGATCTTTGATTATCAGCAGGTAAGTATGCCCAGTGGTCTGTGATGGGATATTAGATGGGATGGGATCTGAGTTACTGCAGAGAATTCTTTCCTGGGTGCTGGCAGGTGAGTCTTGCCCACATGCTCAGGGTTTAACTGATCACCATATTTGGGGTCGGGAAGGAATTTTCCTCCGGGGCAGATTGGCAGAGGCCCTGGAGGTTTTTCGCCTTCCTCTGCAACATGGGGCACGGGTCACTTGCTGGAGGATTCTCTGCAGCTTGAGGTCTTCAAACCACTATTTGAAGACTTCAGTAACTCAGACATAGGTTAGGGGTTTGTTATAGAAATGGATTGGTAAGATTCTGTGGCCTGCTTTGTGCAGGAGGTCAGACTAGATGATCATAATGGTCCCTTCTGACCTTAAAGTCTATGAGTCTATGAATCAGTACTGCCCTAACCCCCTGCTATCCCAGGCCTGGGGTGCCTTCCACACGGCTCTGCCAGTGCCCCTCAGTCCTCCTCCAACCCCCTGCTATTCCAGACCAGAGGTCCCTTCCACACAGCTCTACCAGTGCCTCTCCATCCCCATCCCCATCCCCATGCCAGGGGCTGTGTGTAATCTACCACGCATGCCAGTGGCTCTGTGTAACCTCCATCTCCCCACCCCCCACAATGTCCTGCAGCCCCATGCTGTGCACCCTTTAGAGCAGTGGTCTCCAACATTTTTACGCCCAAGATCACTTTTTAAATCTAAGGGAAACCCAGGATTTACCCCACCCCTTCCCCAAAGCCCTGCCCCACTCACTCCATCCCCCCTTTTTCCATCGCTCACTCTCCCCCATTCTCACTCATTTTCACTGGGCTGCGGCAGGGGGTTGGGGTTCGGGAGGGGGTGCGGGCTCTGGGCTGGGGCAAAGGGGTTCACAGTGTGGGAGGGGACTCTGGGCTGAGCCTGGGGCAGGAGGTTGGGGTGCAGGAGGTGGTGAGGGGTACAAGCTCTAGGAGGGAGTTTGAGTGCAGGAGGGGCCTGGGGCAGAGTGTTGGGGTGGAGGAGGGGGTGCAGGGTGCTGGCTCTGGGAGGGGGGTCTGGGCTGGGGTAGGGGGTTTGGAGTACAGGAGGGGGTTTGGGGTCCTGGTTCTAGGAGGGGGCTCAGAGCTGGGGGTTAGGGTGCAGGATGGGTTGGGGTGCTGGCTCTGGGAGGGGGCTCAGGTTGGGGCTTGGGCTGCAGGAGGGGGATTGGGGTATGGCCTCTCACTGGGCAGCACTTACCTCCGTGCCGTGAGACTAAGGCAAGCTCCCTGCCTACCCCGGTCCCACACTGCTTCCAGAAGGGGCTACCGTGCCCCTGCAGCCCCTCTAGGAAGGTGGGGGGCACGGGGCTCCACACACTGCCCCTCTCTGCAAGCTCCGCCCCCGCAGCCCTCCCGGACAATGGGAGCTGCAAGGATGGTGCTTGCAGGCAGCAGCAGCTCGCGGAGGGAGACCCCTGCCCCCCAGCCGCAGGGCTGCGCTGTCCACTTCCGGGAGCGGCATAGGGCCCAGTTAGGCAGGGAGTCTGTCTTAGCCACAGCCACACTGCGCCACTGGAGATTGTGATCGACTCTAGGATAGACCAGCTGATTGCAATCGACCGGTTGGTGACCACTGCTTTAGTGTGATCAGAGTGGGGAGTTTCTGCTTGTTGCTCTCTCCTCTCCATCTCACTGACTGTCCCCCTTTCACAAGTCTGTCCCTCCTTAGGGATTTCTCATGAAAACATCTCTCTTGTGAGCTGAAGAGGAAGAAAAGGAAGCAACAGTTGCCATGGTAACTGCATCTGCATAGTCTCCTTGGAGCCTGAACAAAGTTTTCTCCTCTCTGGACTGGCTGAGGCTGATTTCGCTGGGTTTGCTCCCAGGCAGCCAGAACAAGGAGTGTGGGCCTCACACATGGCCAGCCCCGAGCTTGCTTTCTGCTGGTGCCGGCATAGACACAGCATTAGTGGAGGCATCTCTCTGGCCCATCAGCTGAGTGTAGGGAGACCAGACAGCAAATGTGAAAAATCGGGACCGGGGGGGGGGGGGGGGGTATTAGGAGCCTATATAAGAAAAAGACCCAAAAATCGGGACTGTCCCTATAAAATCAGGACATCTGGTCACCCTAGCTGAGTGTGACTGGCTTGAGCCACAGACTCAACCACCCTGTCTGCACAAGCATGGCCTGGCCTGGCCCTGATAGTGTTTTGCACTGTAGGAGGGGTCTCAGAGCACATTCCTTGGGTTGTAACAGCCTCATGTCCTGTGGTGCAGGAGATTATCCTCAGTCCATTTCACAGAGGGAAGACAGGCATAGAAAGGCTGAAGCCAATGGTTTTTGAAGACATTTCTGTGGCTGCTCAGTGGAGCTATTGGTTCCATCAGGTCTTTCTCAACATCCTGGCAGTGAGGCATGCACTCAGACACAGAATTACATTGTCCTTCCATGCAAAGCTGACCACTCTCTTATCTCCTTTCCTACCTGTCACAACCCCCTGCTCTCACCAGTCCCTTTCTAGCTTCTCTTCCAAGCACCCAGATCCCAACTCCATGTGGCACCTGTGGACCACAGTAACATCTCAGCAGGGGCGGCTCTAGGTATTTTGCCGCCCCAAGCACGGCAGGCAGGCTGCCTTCAGCGGCTTGCCTGCAGGAGGTCCTTGGTCCCGTGGATTCGGCGGCACGCCTGCGGGAGGTCCGCCGAAGCCGTGGGACCAGCGGACCCTCCGCAGGCATGCCGCCGAAGGCAACCTGCCTGCTGCCCTCGTGGCGACTGGCAGAGCGCCCTCCACGGCTTGCCGCCCCAGGCACGTGCTTGGCGTGCTGGTGCCTGGAGCCACCCCTGCATCTCAGGCTCTAGCAGCAGCTACCAGGAAAGTGCACCCTGGAGAAGGGCAGGGCAGGAGATGTATAGAGCGCGTCTCTCAGCTCATCTATGTTGCTCTGTGCCCCACCACTGCAGCATTGGAATGTGACGGGACACGATGGGTTCCTGGCTGGAATGACCAGATTGGTACATTTTCAACAAATACTTTCACTACAGAACACTCACCCCACAGTCAGCACAGCTGACAGACAATAAGGAAATGTCCCCAGAAGAGAGAGCTCATCGTAGTAGGTGAAGATGGGGTTTTACTCCACTCATTTGAATTGGGCACCCAACGTGCCTCACTCAGTAAGGCATGCACCAGAGGGATGTGCTCACGGACATTTTTCTTCTGAAGATGCCAGTGTCCCAGACTCAGATTGGGAAATAGCAAGTGATGTCCTGTCCCAAGTCCCGCTCCTTTGTGATGCCAAGTGAGATGCTGTTCACATTCAGTTAGGCAGCTCTTCAGAATGCAAGTCTCTCCTCTCTCTTGTGTTCTTTGATTAGCAATTGAAAGTTAGTCCCCTGGTGTTTGTTAACACCCCCATTCAGAGATGGTACCGCTGTGACCATCTAATCCAACCTCCTATGTAACATAGGCCATACACTGGAGCAGTTCAGAAAAAGGGAGTGTCCTGCCGTCATAGGCAACTAGACAGAGAGAGCAGTTGTTTGCTCTGCAGAAGAAAATCCTAACTGTACCAGGGAACTGACTTGGAACCTTTTGCTGCCTTAGTATTTGTCTACACTGCCACTTACAGCGCTGAAACTTTCTTCGTTCAAGGGTGTGAAAAAACACCCCCCGTGAGCTATGCAAGTTTCAGCGCTTCAAGTGGCAGTGTAGACAGTACACCCGCACTGGGAGCTATTCCCCTCGCAGAGGTGGTTTTATTGCAGTGCTGGGGGACCTCTCCCCGTCCTCTGCTGCGTCGACTGTGTAGACATACCCTTAGTAGAGGCCAGCTGCACCAGAATCAAATAGAAATGTATATAATGAGAGTGAAACCCTCCTGGCCAGGTCCCCAGCTGGTATGCATTTATCTCTCTCCACTGAAGTCTGTGTGCCTTCTCTGCACTGCCATCTCCCCGGCTGCATCAGCTAGTGTCTGAGAACCCTTTTGCTGCACACTTGGGCATGACTAACATGGGAGCAGGCTGCCAGGTTGCAACCGTTCTGCTGAATTGCTGTATTATTTAACTCTCTTCCTGGTTGATTTGCTATTAAATTATGGTTAGAGTTTCATTAGCAATCCCCATTGGGCATGGGGCTTATTAATGTTTTAGTGGCTAGATCTTTGCACGTGCATCCCTAGAGCTCAGCAGAGGGATTGTGCTGATGAGCTGCAGGAGCAGATGGCTCTCTGGGCATTACAAGCCAGATTTGTAAGACAGCTCAGCTCCCACTTAGGCATCTAAATAAGGGACCAGGCTTGCCAGGGAGCTTGGCAAACTGGGCTGATGAACTCCTTTGAGAACGTGGCCCACATCACCCCCAGCAGTTTTGGCTGGAGATCTGTCACAGCCCCATCTGCCTGAAGCTTTTGGCACTTGCTGCAGCAGTCCGAGCACCAGTGACCTGGAAACGCTGTGCCCTGGGTCACGAGTCCTTTCACCACCAAGGCATCCTTGGCTATGGCACTCTGTTGAGCCTCTCTGGAGAGCTTCATATCCATTGTGTCCTGGTAACCTACCATGTGCTTCATTAACACCTTCGCCATAAGAGTACATTGCCCTGGACTCACCATTCTGTGCAACCCAAGCAAAAGAAAATCTCAATAACTCAACAATCATAGTAATGTCGGGCTCGAGCGGTTGTCTAGTCCAGCCCAGCCCCCTGCACCAAGGCAGGACTGAGGAACCCTAGACCAGCCATGACAGCTGTTTGTCTCACATAAATGTTGGAGAAAGCACACTTTCTCAAAAGTCTGCCTCTGATAGAGAAGAAGCCCAAATTAATCAGCACTCTGCATAGGCCAAGACAGACTCTCTCAGCGGAAATTTTGCAATAGACCACAAGTGGGAACTTCACAATTCCATAAGTCAGAGATCAGACCAGAGATCAGGTCGCTTTCCTACTCCCCTGGGGTATGTCTACGCTATGAAATTAGGTCGAATTTATAGAAGTCGTTTTTTCAGAAATCGTTTTTATACAGTCAATTGTGTGTGTGTCCCCACAAAAAATGCTATAAGTGCATTAAGTCGGCGGATTGCGTCCACAGTACCGAGGCTAGTGTTGACTTCCAGAGTGTTGCGCTGTGGGTAGCTATCCCACAGTCTCTACCGCCCATTGGAATTCTGGGTTCAGATCCCGATGCCTAATAGGGCAAAAACAGTGTCGCGAGTGATTCTGGGTACATGTCGTCAGGCCCCCCCCCCTCTGTGAAAGCAACAGCAGACAATGATTTCGCGCCTTTTTTCCTGGGTTACCTGTGCAGACCCCATACCACGGCAAGCATGGAGCCCGCACAGCTGACCGTCACCGTAAGTCTCCTGGGTGCTGGCAGACGTGGGACTGCATTGCTACACAGCAGCAGCTCATTGCCTTTTGGCAGCAGACGGTGCATTATGCCTGGTAGCCATTGTCATTGTATTCCTGGGTGCTCTTTTAACCGACCTCAGTGAGGTCAGTCAGTGGTACCTGGGCAGACATGGGAGTGACTCAGCCAGGTCATTCCTATCTTCTGTCGAGCACCCAGGAAATGATGATGGCTAGTAGTCCTACTGCACCGTCTTCTGGCGAGCAGCCAGGAGATGATGATGGCTAGCAGTCGATCTGCACCGTCTGCTGTCACCCTAAAGATGTAAAAGATAGATGGAGTGGATCAAAACAAGAAATAGACCCGATTTGTTTTGTATTCATTTGCTTCCTCCCTCCATGAAATCAACGGCCTACTAAACCCAGGGTTTTGAGTTCGATCCTTGAGGGGGCCATTCTGTGTGACAGTTGTTTGTGTTTCTCCTTGATGCAAAGCCACCCCCTTTGTGGACTGTAATTCCCTGTAAGCCATGTTGTCAGTCGCCCCTCCCTCCGTCAGAGCAGACAATCGTTTCGCGCCTTTTTTCAGCCCAGACGCCATAGCACTGGGATCATGGAGCCCACTCAGATCACCGCGGCAATTATGAGCACTGTAAACACCACGCGTGTTATCCTGGAGTATATGCAGAACCAGAACCTGCCAAAGCAAAACCAGGCGAGGAGGTGACGGCAGCGCAGTGACGAGAGTGATGGGGACATAGACATGGACATAGACTTCTCACAAAGTACGGGCCCCGGTAATGTGCACATCATGGTGTTAATGGGGCAGGTTCATGCTGTGGAACGCCGATTCTGGGCCCGGGGAACAAGCACATACTGGTGGGACTGCATAGTGTTGCAGGTCTGGGATGATTCCCAGTGGCTGCAAAACTTTTGCATGCGTAAGGGCACTTTCATGGGACTTTGTGACTTGCTTTCCCCTGCCCTGAAGCGCCAGAATACCAAGATGAGAGCAGCCCTCACAGTTGAGAAGTGAGTGGCGATAGCCCTGTGGAAGCTTGCGACGCCAGACAGCTACCAGTCAGTTGGGCATCAATTTGGAGTGGGCAAATCTACTGTGGGGACTGCTGTGATCCAAGTAGCCAAGGCAATCACTGAGCTGCTGATACCAAGGGTAGTGACTCTGGGAAATGTGCAGGTCATAGTGGATGGCTTTGCTGAAATGGGATTCCCTAACTGTGGTGGGGCAATAGACGGAACCCGTATCCCTGTCTTGGTACTGGAGCACCAAGCCAGCGAGTACATAAACTGAAATGGGTACTTTTCAGTGGTGCTGCAAACACTGGTGGATCACAGGGACGTTTCACCAACATTAACATGGGATGGCCGGGAAAGGTACATGACGCTCGCGTCTTCAGGAACTCTGGTCTGTTTCAAAATCTGCAGGAAGGGACTTTCTTCCCAGACCAGAAAATAACCTTTGGGGATGTTGAAATGCCTATAGTTATCCTTGGGGACCCAGCCTACCCCTTAATGCCACGGCTCATGAAGCCATACACAGGCAGCCTGGACAGTAGTCAGGAGCTGTTCAACTATAGGCTGAGCAAGTGCAGAAGTGTTGGTAGAATGTGCATTTGGACATTTAAAAGTGTGCTGGCACAGTTTACTGACTCGGTTAGATCTCAGCTAAACCAATATTCCCATTGTTATTACTGCTTGCTCTGCGCTCCACAATATCTGTGAGAGTAAGGGGGAGACGTTTATGGCGGGGTGGGAGGTTGAGGCAAATCGCCTGCGCGTAATCAGCAGCCAGCCAGACACCAGGGCAGTTAGAAGAGCACAGAAGGGCGCGGTGCGCATCAGAGAAGCTTTGAAAACCAGTTTCATGACTGGCCAGGCTACGGTGTGAAAGTTCTGTTTGTTTCTCCTTGTTGTTCTCTGGGGTGGAGTGGTTGGGTGACTGGAGGCCCTCCCCCCCCACCGCATTCTTGGGCGTCTGGGTGAGGAGGCAATGGAACTTGGGGAGGAGGGCTGTTGGTTACACAGGGGCTGTAGCAGCGGTCTGTGCTCCTGCTGCCTTTCCTGCAGCTCAACCATATGCTGGAGCATATGAGTTTGATCTTCCATCAGCCTGAGCATCGACTCTTGCCTTCTGTCAGCAAGCTGACGCCACCTATCATCTTCAGACCGCCACTTACTCTCTTCAGACCGCCACTTACTCTCTTCAGACTGTCACCTCTCCTCGTGTTCATATTGTGCTTTCCTGCACTCTAACATTGTCTGCCTTCACGCATTCTGCTGTGCTTTGTCAGTGTGGGAGGATAGCAGGAGCTCAGAGAACATTTAATCCCGAGTGCATTTTTTTCGCCTTCTAATCTTCACTAGCCTCTGTGCAGAAGAAACATTCGTAGCTGGTGGAGGAAAAGGGAGAGTGGTTAAAAAGACACATTTTAGAGAACAATGGGTACACTCTTTCACATTAAACCTTGCTGTTCACATTACACAGCACATGTGCTTTCGTTACAAGGTTGCATTTTGCCTCTTGTATTGAGGGCCTGCCAGTTTGGTGTGAGAGATCACTCACGCTTCACCCCTCCCCCCACCGCATGGCTAACAGCGGGGAACATTTCTGTTCAACCACAGCCAAACAGCCGCGCAGGAATGGGCACCTTTGAATGTCCCCTTAATAAAAGCACCCTATTTCAACCAGGTGACCATGAATGATATCACTCTCCTGAGGATAACACAGTGAGATAAAAAACGGATGTTGTTTGAATGCCAGCAAACACCGGGATCATACGCTGCCATGCTTTGTTATGCAATGATTCCCAAATACGTGCTGTTGGCCTGTATAATACTTATGGCAATGTCCCTGGAGGATTTCCGCTCCATCCCCATACACATTAACAGACCTTTCCAGTAGCTGTACTGGCCGTGAATGCCAGGGCAAATCGATCATTAAATACGCTTGCTTTTAAACCATGTGTAATATTTACAAAGGTACACACCAGAGGTCCCTTCTCTGCCTTCAGGGTCCGGGAGCCCGCCTTGGGTGGGTTCAGGGGTTACTGGCTCCAGGTCCAGGGTGAAAAACATACCTTGGCTGTTGGGGAAACTGGTTTCTCCACTTCCTTGCTGTGAGCTATCTTCAATCTCTTCATCATCATCTTCCTTGTCCCCAAAACCCGCTTCCGTGTTGCATGATTCTCCATTGACGGAGTCAAAGCACAGGGTTGGGGTAGTGGTGGCTGCACCCCCTAGATGCAGCTCATCATAGAAGCGGCATGTTTGGGGCTCTGATCCGGAGCAGCTGTTTGCCTCTCTGGTTTTGTGGTAGGCTTATCTTAGCTCCTTAATTTTCATGCGACACTGCTGTACGTCCCTGTTATAGTCTCTGTCCTTCATGCCCTTTGAGACTTTTTCTAATGTTTTGGCATTTCGTTTACTGGAACGGAGTTCAGTTAGCACGGATTCGTCTCCCCATAGGGCAAGCAGATCCCGTACCTCCCATTCGGTCCATGCTGGAGCTCTTTTGCGATCCTAGGACTCCATCGTGGTCACCTCTGCTGATGAGATCTGATGAGATCTGCACTCACCTGCACCTTGCCATGCTGGCCAAACAGGAAATGATATTCAAAAGTTTGCAGGCCTTTTCCTGTCTACCTGGCCAGTGCATCTGAGTTGAGAGCGCTGTCCA
The DNA here is from genome assembly GCF_016161935.1 of Mauremys reevesii. Taxonomy (NCBI): domain Eukaryota; kingdom Metazoa; phylum Chordata; order Testudines; family Geoemydidae; genus Mauremys; species Mauremys reevesii. The sequence goes on along the minus strand of NC_052630.1, from coordinate 41,304,875 downwards.
GAGCAGTCACAATGGAGCACTCTGGGATAGCTCCCGGAGGCCAAAACCGTCGAATTGCATCCACACTACCCCAAATTCAACCCGGCAAGGCCGATTTCAGCGCTAATCCCCTTGTTAGAGGTGGAGTAAAGAAATCGATTTAAAGAGCTCTTTAAGTAAAAAAAAAGGGCTTAGTCGTGTGGATGGGTCCAGACTTAAATCGAGGTAACACTGCTAAATTCAAACTATAATCGTAGTGTAGACCAGGCCCTGGTCAGACCAACTCAGCCATGCCTTCCCTGCTCTACCGCTTCTGCCTTGGATGCTGCACAAGATTCAACGAGACAGAGTGATGGTCATTCTAATCACCCCCTGCTGGCCCAGACAGTTCTGGTTTCTCAATCTCCTCTGCCTGTCCTCCTGACCATCGATTCCCATTGTCAACTTCCCCGATCTGACCCAGTACAACGCAAGAGCCAACATCCCAATCCACACATGCTACACCTCAGATTGTGGTATTTGGATGGGCATCTACTTTAGTACAGACATGTTCTTCAGCTGTACAACATGTTCTTTCCAGCAGCAGGAAAGAGTCCACTGGGCAATGTTACCAAGCCAAGTGGAAATGCTTCACATCTTGAGCTCAACGCAAAGGAGTCTTACCAGAATCCGAGGGGTCTCCCTCATTCTGTACAAAATTCTATCCTTAAAGTCATCAGGTCTCACTTGCAGTTCTTTGAGAGTCCACCTGGTGGCAATTAGCGCGTTCCACCCTCTGGTGGAAGGTTGCCCTGTCTTTACACACTCGCTAACCACTAGGTTTTGGAAAGGCCTCCCACCCATCCAACCAACTGCACCCCAATGAGACCCGAATCTAGTTCTCTCTGTGCTGACGAAGCCATCCTTTGAGCCATTAGCTTTGTGCTCCATATCCCTTCTTTCCATGAAAGTCGCCTTCCTGGTTGCAATTACTTCCTCAAGATGGGTTAGCGAGCTCAGAGCTAAGATGGTGGACCCTTCTTTGATGATATTCCACAAGGATAAAGTCTCCCTAGGGCTACACCCCAAATTTTTGCCAAAGGTGGTCTCCCAGTTTCATTTGAATCAAGCCATTCACTTACCTGTTTTCTTCCTGAGACCACACACTTCTGCAAAGGAATGTCAGCTCCATTCCCTCAACATACAGCGAGCTTTAGCCTTCTACCTGTAGAGAAATAAACCAATCAGGAAATCCCCTAGACTGTTTGTTGCAGTATCAGAGAGACTCGGGGTGGTGTGGGAGGGACGGGACAGGCCATCTCCACCAAGAGAATCTCCAAATGGATTTCGGGTTGCATTATACACCACTACCAACTGTCAGGCCTACTTCCCCCTACAGGGGTGCGGTCTCACTCCACGAGAGCTCAGCCTGTGACCATGGCTTCCCTTCAAGACATTCCATTTGTAGACATATGTAGAGCAGCCACATGGAGTTCGGTGCACACCCTTGCAGCACACTATACCTTAGTGCATGACTCGACAGCAGATGCCTCCTTCAGCACTGCAGTTCTCCACACGACCATTCCATCCTCCTCCAACTTAGGTACTGCTTGTCAATCACCCTCAGTGGAATACAATAGGGACCATCACTCGAAGAAGAAAAGGATGTTACTTACCTGTAATAGGAGGTTCTTTGAGATGTGTGGTCCCCATTTGTATTCCACTCGCCATCCACCTTCCCCTTTGCTGTGGATTGGTCAATTTGAAGTAGGGAAAGAACTGAAGACAAGGTCGGTCTGTCCCGCTCTTTATCGCCTCGGATGGAAGCACAAGGTGAGCCATGGTGCATGCGCAGACCAATGGACACTAACTTTCAAATTCTCCAACTCTAGACACATGGTGCATGCGTAACCCCTCAGTGGAATACAGACAGGGACCACACATCTTGAAGAACCTCCAGTTATAGGTAAATAACCTCTTATGTTAAGGCCTAAACTTACTATTAAATCATTTAAATTAAATAAAAAATTATTATTAATCAGTACATATTTGCTGCTGATGTTTTAAAGAAAGTCAAAACTCTGTACTGATGGAAATCACTAGCTCAGCACCTGGAACTAGAGTCTGCTGAAGGGCTAAACCAGCTTTTGACAGCAATGGCCTCTTCTGCAGGCGCAGAGTGAATATTTTCATCATTTTAGTTTATTCAATTAGTTCAGCTCAATGATTAGTAAAGAAATCAGTTGAGAATTGAAAAGGCAGGAAAGCTTGTTTTCCTCTTCCAGTCTATGAATAAAAACTAAGTGTGAGAGGATGAGCTCTACAAGTTCTAAAATCTTGAAGGACATGGTAACCAGAAACAATCAGTGAAATCTACCAACTATAGATAACACTGAATTCTAATTTCCATCTGAATTGAGCTGGACACACATGAGAAGTAAAAAATTCATCATCTAGTAAATGTCAAATGCATCATTCGCCATAATAAAAATATAAAAATTAAGACTCTGAACACAGATTTTAGGCTGTATAGTTGCTTAAATAAATGTGTATAGATATAGTGTATCCTCCTGGTAGCCAAAAGAAGCACCAAATTTGGTGTAACGGCCATATGTAATTGCAAATCATCATGTTTTAATGTCTACCAGACAATGAGAATCAGCCTTTCATTAGGAAAATAACTAGAAGTACAAATGCAAAACAAGATTAAAATTGATTATTTAAATTGAGGTTTCCTGCTTACTGATTGAAATCATGATTAAAAGTTGTGACTTAAATCACTTTAACATAAATCAGTCTGCCCTGTGGGATAACCCTGGCACCAGTTTGCTGGATAGGGTACAAAAGATGTGTCTGTGCTTTGGGGGCAGGGGAGTCTGTGCTGTAAGCTGGGCCCTCTTCTCTCTCAGTAACGGGCCGCTCTTCTTTTTGCTCCGGTTACCGTGGAGCTTTGGCTTTGGGACATGCTGTCAGGGCGACAGAGTTGTGTGGCACTTACTAGCCAAGGGTTCTTTCCTTTAGTTTATGGATTTGCTTTAATTTAGTCCCCACAGCAAGTATCTGAGCAGCCTGATCTCCCCACGACATTCCAACTCCCCTGCACACATGCACGCACACAAACCTCTTCCCTACCTTGCCTGGCCCTGCCTTCTCTCAGCTCAAGATCAGACTGCTTCACTAGCTCTTTGTTAGACCTTCCTAGCACAAAACACAGGGGCTCCTCCCCTTCCCTCCCGCTTAGAGCCCAGCCATACAGAGATAATTAGACCATGTCTATTCCACCCCCCTGAGCAATATAAATTTCGCCAGCATAAGTGGTAGTGTGCACAGCGCTATGTCAGCAGGAGAGTTTCTCCCTCTAACAGAGCTACCACCGCTCGTTAGGGGTGGTTTAATGACGCCGGCAGGAGAGCTCTCTCCCATCGCAATAGAGCGGCTACACAAGAGGTTTTACAGCAGCGCACATATATCAGTATGGCTGTGCCGCTGTAAGCTCTGTAGTGTAGACATAGCCTGAGTCAATCTCATCTGATCTTCATTCATTTCAAATGCTCCCTGGCACTCACTGATGTCAGAGAGAGAGAGTGCTCTGCGGCCAGCTGGGCATGAAATGGCTTTGGGGCTGTGAGTCACAGTCCAGGTCCAGTGGACAGGCCTCCGTGTCATTGGAAAACCCACCCCAGCTGGCCCCTTTGTTGGCAGTCTCAGCAGAGAGGCCAAGGGACAAGTCAGAAGACAAGCCATGAAGGGTGTCCCTCCAGGAGGGTGAGGTGTGTCGGCAGTGAGCAGCGTGAAGGTGGGAGTCAGACTGTGCTGGGGGCAGATCTAGGCCCTAGCGCTGCAGCCACGCCAGGCTGTCAGCTCTGCACCACGCCAGGAGCTGCTCATTCGCTCCAGTCTCCCAGCTGGCTGGACGCAGCGGAAAGGTTTAGGAGCTGTCGCTCTCATTGCAGCCTTCAGGCACTGTTCTGTCTGATCCATCTGTATCTCACGTCCATCAGCAGGTGTTCAGTGGCTTTGGGGAACTGTACTTCAGTGCTGTTATCATTAAATTACCTTTCAAGTGCTGGCTGACGAAGCCAATATCTCAGTGCACGCTGCTAATGTCGCAGGAAGGTGCCTGCTGCTGGGGGCAGCTTCTGAAGCTGGGCTGGGGTTTGTATGGGTGTCTAACCCACGCTCTTTTATCTGGGCCTTTTCTCTCTGCAGTGAGATCAGTTCTGAAATACACCGTGCACCAAACTCCACTTCCCGGTGTGCTCTTGTAACAGCAGTGAGCATGTGAGTGCAGCTGTGCTACCCAGCTCACAGGGAGAGAGAGAGAGAGTGTGTGTGTGTGTGGGGGGGGGGGGCATGAGCAACAAACCACCTGTCCCTTACCCCATAATGCTCTACCTTCCTCAACACTCAGCCAGTGCGCAGCACGCAGGGTACTCTGGAACAGTGGTTCTCAAACTTATTTGATCACGCCCCCTTCTTGGTGTCCCCTGCCACACAAGTACATACACTGACAAAAACCATCAACATTCAACTCTCACAAAATATGAAAACCACTAAGGCGCTGATTCAAACAGAGCCGTTTAAGTATACAGGAAAGTGAGATGCTGCTTACTGGCATTGCACTGTTGTTACTAGTGTGATGAGTGCTCCTGGTTTTTGGAGCAGAGCAATTCCACGAATGAGCTAACAATCCATTGTAATAGGAGCAAAAGCAAAACTGTGATTGTGGTCGATGCTAGGGTGACCAGATGTCCTGATTTTATAGGAACAGTCCTGATATTCGGGGCTTTTTCTGATATAGGCGCCTATTACCCCCCACCCCCTGTCCCAATTTTTCACACTTGCTATCTGGTCACCCTAGTCGATGCTTACAATTACACGTGCGCACTGTGCTGTAGCAAACGGATTAACATACAGATGGCAACGACTTTGTATAATGCTATGCAAGCTTAACAGAAATCCATCAAAATACACAGCGCCACCTAGAGTCAAATGCACAGCGCCACCTGAGGACATAATATGTCTGGAGGAATCAGCTTTGCTAGTTATTCATTGCTGTGGATAAAATGTGTGCAGTATATTTTTTTCCTACACACACCCCAGAATACATTGGGCGCATTTGAGAACCTCTGCTCTGGCATACACTGGAATGACCAGGGCGATTGCCCCTCAGTTTAAGGCATGTAAATATGTTTGAGTCAGACTGTGATTTCTTGAGACAAGGCTCAAATGATCCCAAAAGGGTGGGGAGACTGACCAGCCTGCACCAGATTCAGAGTTACCCAATGTCGGTGACATAGCAATATACTTTACTACCAGCCTTCAGCAGTTAGTATTTTGTATTTATGTTGTGGAGTCTGTAGGGAGCCCCTGGCCCAAACCAGGACCCCATTGTGCTAGCACTGTACAAATACAGCACAAAGAGACAGTCCCAACCTCAAAGAGCTGGCAATCTAAGGACAAGACAAGAGACACCAGATGCAGACAGACAGACAGATGGAGAGAACAAGGACACAGTGAGACAGATTGGTCACCACAGTAGCCTGTGGTCTCAGCGTGCCAGAGCCTACCATCGTCAATACTTTCTGTCCCCAAGGATCCCCAAGTGCTTACCACACAGAAGTGCACGTCAGCACCCCAGCACAGCAGCGTGGGCCAAGAACTGCTGCAGTAGAACCTGCAGGGGGCTTGGGGAGGCTGAGCAGGAATTTGCTGGGTCTGAGCAGCTACTTTAACAACCAGCCAACCCCTTTCTGTTTGTAGAGATCAATGTCCATGGGGTTCTTGCTGTGCCATAGGATGGACCACATCTTCCTAGAGATCAGCTCATGGAGCCCCAGCGCTGACCCACAATCACACGGACCCAGCCCTACCGCACTGACCCATCTCTGCCCCTATTAGTGTTCATGTAATGTCCCTGCCCTGTGGAGATATGAGAGCTGGGACATTTTTTGTGTAGTTCTCATTGCCTCTGAGCTGGTCAGTGTAGCCAGTTAGTTCATTCTATCATCCACGTATCATTGTATTAAGTGATGTTATGGTCAGTTCATAAACAATCAATGCTAAATAGATCGAAGTTGTAGGATTATAGACATATAGGATTGACAGTGATGAGTGTGTATTAGGTAGATAAGGAAAGCAAGGCTGAGACGCATGGCCTAAGGCTGAGACCTGTAAGATGTCAACTTAGCCATACTAGGCCATAGGCATCAGAATACTTAACATGAGTGAATGACCTAGGAATAACTCTATGCCCATAAAGTCACAAGGTTATGGTAAAGATGGGCCAGTAGATAATTGCAGTAGACCACAGCATATTGTCTGAGACCACAAGACACCTGATTGTAACATCAAGGAATGTCTGTGTTGACCGCATTGTATATGTTGTGCGTAGATGCTAATAAGAATAAGAGGAACTATAAACAATCTATAAAACGGGGCACCCCAATGTTCCTGGGGTGTAGAAGTACCGATAAGGAAAAGACGGCTGGCACCTTCATGCATATGCATAAGGTGTTAGGCATAGGTAGAATTGCAATGTATAAAGGGTTCCCTGGTTGGGTAAAAGTGGGAATACCCACAGGAAAACCCCCAGCAGCAGCTCTCCCGCTACCAATGATCAGTTGGTGAGAGGTCCATCGTTCCCATGAATGTCGTTGGGGACGTGAGGATGACTGCAGGTATAATTACTGCATAGGTTTGTGGAGGGTTTCTATAGGCATGGGTAATTGTAACTTTGTTTAGTGCTTTAATCAAACTTTGTGCTGGTGATTGTGTCTGCAGTTGGTATCCTTGGACTTTGTGTGTCCCTAGAGCCTCCACATTTGAGAAAAGCACCAGAGACAATTTTGCTCTGTTGAGCTTGAAACTGTAGCGACTAGAGCCAAACCCACAGTGATGTAATACAACATCACTACATTCACTTTAAATGAAAGGGTACATTAGCCACTGGTCACAGCCAGCTGCGTGGGGCAGAAGGCCAGCAAATGCTCCAGGGACAGCTAGTGATCCCTAGATGGCAGTTTGGGAAGCAGTGGGGTGGGATTTGGATATGGACTAGCCCTGGGAGGGTGTGCGTGCTGTGTGGTCCAGCCCTGTGGGTTAGCATCCCAATTTCTGAGTGACTTGCTGACATCTTTGCCTAGGTACTATTTTTCTCTGAAGATTTGCAATAAAAATGGATGATGAATGTAACATCCCATCTCCCCCAAAAAGGTGTCACCGGGTCGTTAGTGCCACCAGGAGCTGGCATTGCAGCCACCCGGGACGTTGAGGAGGGGGATGCCTTTCTTGAGCTTCTAACACAGGATACTGGCATAGTGGCATTGTTGGTCCCAGCTGGTATGACATATCGTGCATCAGTGTCGCTGTCTTATGCTCTGCTTGTGTGGGAGAGAGAAGTGGGGAGCAGGAGACCGATAGGGAGAACAAGAGCCTTGTGGACTAGACTGTACGTGCTTCTGTTTGCACATGTGCGTGTGTTTATACGTGTACATGCGTGTGTAGGTGTGCCAGTGTGCACGTGTACGAGATCCTTCCTTTGCCCTCCGCCGCAGCGCCCAGTGCCGGCAATCGGGTGCTGCTTGGTGGGAGGGCGTGGGCAGGTGGTGCAGGGGGTTCACTGGCCTCTCCCTTACCTCCCCCAGTACGAGTTTAAAGCAAAGAACATCAAGAAGAAGAAAGTGAGTCTCCTGGTGTCAGTGGATGGGGTGAAGGTACTGCTTAAGAAGAAGAAGAAGAAGGTAAGAGGCTCTGCCCCCTGAGCCTGTGCGGTGGGGTCCCCTCCACCTGCGGGGACAGGTCTGGGCCCCTTAGTGTGAGTGATGGGGCTATGGCTGTCGCAGGTTCTGGGGTGTGTCCTGCCAGCTGGCCTCTTGGGCAGAGAGGAGAGGGAGTTGCCCCTGCAGCCAGGTGCAGAGCTCTGGCTAGCTTCCCTGTGCATAGAAAGGGCCTGTCTTTGCAGGGAGCAGGCCCTTTGGTTGGTGGGGCCTAGCAGGGGCGGCTCTACAAATCACGCTGCCCCAAGCAGCGCGGAGCGCTGCGCCGCCCTTCCCCGGTCCCGCGGCGGGTCCCCTCTTCCCGCGGCTCCGGTTGAGCTCCTGCCGGCATGCTTGCGGCAGGTCCACCGGAGCCCGGGACCAGCGGACCTGCCGCAGTCATGCCTGCGGGAGCTCAACCGGAGCCGCGGGAAGACGGGACCCGCCGCAGGCATGACTGCGGCAGGTCCGCTCGTCCCGGGCTCCGGTGGACCTGCCGCAGGCATGCCGGCGGGAGCTCCACCGGAGCCAAATGACGCCCTCCCCAGGACGCCGCCCCAAGCGGGTGCTTGGCCCGCTGGTGCCTAGAGCCGCCCCTGGGGCCTAGAGGGGCTGCAGGGATTGGCCAGGCCCAGCCTGCAGCAGACACACTGCTTGCCTCAGGCTGCAGCTAGTTCTCTGTGGGAAGCATGCAATTACTGCCCTGGAACCAGGCCCAGAGGGAGGGGGAATTCATATCCAACCCCTCTCTTTTCTACCGGGGCAGCCTGCAGGGCTGTGGATGAGGGAGCTGCATTGTCATTAGCAGAAAGCTTGGGGGTGGGGGAGCCCCAGCCCCCAGGGTTACACTGGTATCTCCCCAAGAGCACCTGGGATAGTATGGGCCAGCCCAGGCAGGAGGGAGCCACATGGTCTGCCACTGACCCCTGCGAGGCCTCACTCTGCTGCCTGGCCCAGTGTCACAATGGGCACCAAGGCAACACCCGCTCCCCCGGCTGGCTGCATTGTACCCTGCTGTGCCCAGGTGTGAGTGGGGACCCAGGGGCTGGGTAGTGGGGGGTCCGGCCCAAATAGCGGGATTCACCTTCTGCCCTGGCGACAGTGGTGTGAAGGAGCAGGAAATAGCCCCCATATGGCTGGAGAACGAGTGCTGGCTCTGCCCCTGGGCAGAAAGTGTCCTGGTGGGTGGATGTGCTGGTGGGAGGAGCTGAGCCACTGCAGCGGCTCAGGCAGGGCCCTGGCTAGCAGTGGTGTAAGCTGCCTCCCCTCTGTTCCAGGTCTTGGGGTCAGTCAGGCCCAGGGACCAAAGAGACCGGGTTTGCACGAGGGAGCCCACAGTGGGCCAGATGCGTCCCTCCTCCCCAGAGCAGGGCTGGCCATGCACACTGGAAGGGAGCAGTGCTTCACTTTGGCCCAAGCAAGCTGGCCCATTGCAAGCTGGGAACAGCATCTTGGTAGTAACAATGAAGGTGCTGACAACCTGCACCTGTGGATTGGCCAGGACTGGGGGGCCCTGGGCAAAGTGGACCCCACAGAGGAAGCTAATAAGCCACACCCAGTGAGACCTGCGGGATGTGGCTTGTGTGCCACAGGAGGGTATGAAATATGTCCCAGTGAGCTGTACAGGGCTGGGGAACTGTCTCCTCAAGGGAAGCAATGGAGGCCAAATATAAACATGATCATCAATATCTTTAATGGTCCATGGCTCCTGCTGAATTCACAGCCTTGAAAAATCCATCACAGACCATGAAATCTGTATAGTATAGGGTAAAAGCACACAAAAGACCAGATTTCACAGGAGAGACCAGCGTTTCTCAAACTGAGGGTCCTGACCCAAAAGGGAGTTGCAGGGGGGTTGCAAGGTTATTTTAGGGGGGTTGTGGTATCGCCACCCTTATTTCTGCACTGCTGCCTTCAGAACTGAGCGGCCGGAGAGTGGTGGCTGCCGACTGACAGCCCAGCTCTGCAGGCAGCAGCACAGAAGGGTGGCAACACCATACCATGCCATCCTTACTTCTGTGCTGCTGCTGCTGCCTTCAGAGCTGATTTCCTGGCCAACAGCCTCCACTCACCAGCTGCCCAGCTCTGAAGGCAGCACCGCCGCCAGCAGCAGTGCCGAAGTAAGGGTAACAGTACTGCAACCTCCCCTCCAATAACCTTGCGACCCCTCCCCCCCTCCATGTTCTTTTTGGGTTAGGAGCCCTACAATTACAACACCGTGAAATTTTAGATTTAAATAACTGAAATCATGAAATTTAAATGTTTTTAAATCTTATGACTGTGAAATTGACCAAAATGGACTGTGAATTTGGTAGGGCCTGTAACAATGCTGCCTCTGGCAGGACACAACTGAGAGTATCAATTCAGGACAAATTGCTTAGAGCAGGGCAGTTACAGCCCAAGGCTGGGGTTCCTTTACTATCAAGGCACACAAAACCAGCCAAAGAGAGAGGACCCCAGTTTTACCCCACTGGCTAACCAGAAGTCACTCTAGCAATTGCCTCAGACATTCCAGTTTCCCAGTATCATAACCAGCAGCCACTTCTTATGAGGACAAATGGTAATGAAAACCAATACCCCAGTAAAAGGAAAAGGTTCTCCCAATCCCAAAGGACCAAGCCCCAGACCCAGGTCTATATACAAGTTATGTCTTACCGACAAATCACGCTGTTGCCAAACCTTTAGAATCTAAAATCTAAAGGTTTATTCATAAAAAGAAAGAAATATAGAAGAGAGTTAAAACTGTTAAATGGAATCAGATACATACAGCAATAGCAAAGTTCTTGATTCAGGCTCGTAGCAGTGATGGAATAAACTGCAGGTTCAAATCAAGTCTCTGGAGTACATCTACAGCTGGGATGCGTCATTCAGTCCTTTGTTCAGAGCTTCAGTTTGTAGCAAAGTCCCTCCAGAGGTAAGAAGCAGTACTGAAGACAAAATTGAGGGGTTTTCAGGGCCTTTTATATTCTCTCTCTTTTGGGTGGAAACCCCTTTGTTGCTGTGATTTTGCACAGGAGAACAAGATGGAGTTTGTAGCCACCTAGGCAAGTCACAGGTCCATGCATGACTCAGTTTGCAGGTGGCAGCCACTGCTCACATGCTACCTTGAACGTCCCAGGAAGCTTCTCATATGTGGATTGGAGTCTCTCAAGGTCCATTGTCAGTTAAGTGTTTCTTGATTGGGCACTTAATCTGCAACTTCCTTTCTCAAGAAGCTGACTAAATGCTTCAAACACATATAACAGTGGTTACAACAATGATCTATACAGTTCATGTCAATAATGTAACAGGTCATTGGTCCATTTCAGGAGCAAGGAACAGGAGCAGCTGAGGGAGAGAATTAGCCTGATGTGCCATGGACATGATTATTTAATTAACCCTTTTTAATGAGGATAAAAGTAGGTCCCGTTCCACATAGTCACCCTGAGACATTCATACAGCACTACTACTGGGAAGGGGCAGAAGGGAGAATTTTTCTCACAGAGATGGGCTAGTTCCAACAGGAAATAATTTCAGTGTCGCAGCAGCACCCAGTACAGAGCTGCCTGCACATCCACATGCCCAGTCAGGCCCCTCAGAGGAAGGGAAATGCATTGTCAGTGTCATAGCAAACACCATCATGGCCTGGGCATTGACTGTCATGGACCTGCTTCTTTGGACAAAGAGGGGACATGGCTGGGACTGGGGGTGTGTGAGGGTGACTGGGGGATATGGCTGGGATTGGGGGGGTGAGGGTGATGGGGGGATACAGCTGGAATTGGGGGACCCATTGGATGAGTGGGGAACACAGCTGGGACTGGGGGATCCCCTGGAAGGGGAGGGGACACAGCTGGGACTGGGTGTGTGTGAGGGTGACTGGGGGACATGGATGGGAGTGGGGCGGTGTGAAGGTGACTGGGGGACACAGCTAGGACTGGTGTGTGTGAGGGTGATGGGGACACAGCTGGGACTGGTGTGTGTGAGGGTGACTGGGGGGACATGGCTGGGACTGGGGGACCCCCTGGAAGGGGAGGGGACACAGCTGGGACTGGGGGACCCCCTGGAAGGGGAGGGGACACAGCTGGGACTAGGTGTGTGTGAGGGTGACTGGGGGACATGGATGGGAGTGGGGCTGTGTGAAGGTGACTGGGGGGACACAGCTAGGACTGGTGTGTGTGAGGGTGACAGGGGGACACAGCTGGGACGGGGTGTGTGTGTGAGGGTGACTGGGGGGACATGGCTGGGACTGGGGGACCCCCTGGAAGGGGAGGGGACACAGCTGGGACTGGGGGGACAGCAATGGGTGAGGAGCAGAATCCCACCCCATGCCACACAGACCCCCAGCCCCAGGCTGCACCCCCTACGTGCCAGGCAAGTGGGAGAGCCATTGAGCACGTGCCCACGAGCTGGATTATGCCCCTCCTGGGAACGCATCATGTGAATGGGCTGGCATGTGTGTTCATCACTTCCCTCTGCAGGCTCAAGTCAGAGCTGCTCCGTGCTGAGTCGAAGGCCCTCCCCTGCTGTCAGCCAATGGAGGCTCAGTGGCAGGGGCTTGTGCGCTTTGACCCATGCTCCGCATAGACTTCCAAGTGCTCTTCATCATACAGCACCCTCGGGGAAGGTGCTGACTGCCCCCGCTTTGTCGGCCATCTTAAGGGGCTCTCCCCATGGGCACAGTCCCCCAGCTCCCCTCAGGCCCTGCTAAGGTACTTTGGTAAGGACTGTGGGCAAGGAGCTGGCCCTGCCGTACGTGCCCATGCAGAGGTGCTTTCTCCACAGAAAGCACTGCGCTCCCCAGAGCTTTCGGCAGGACAAGCTCGCTGGGAACAGTGTCTCAACTCTGCATGTGAGGGGCTGTATGGGGAGCTGGGCACTCATTAGGACTGTGACATCTCCAGGGGCTGCAGTGCAGTATATCCGTGCTAGGGATGGCTGCGTTCTGCTTTGAGTGACAATCCCTAATGCATTCCACCGTGGGCTACAGATGTGCACTAGGCACCTGGAGCCAGAGAATGTGAAAGTCATCACATTGGTCTGCGTATGCGCCTGGCTTACCTCCAGCTTCCGAATGAGGGGATAAAGGGCGGGATGGACCATTGCAGGGTCCAGATCGGAACCCCTTCTTGTCTGTAACTTCAGCTTAGTCCCTTAAAACATTGTAAATCATTTTAGTATTTTGTACGGGTCATAATTTTAGTGTTAGATTGGTCTTTGGGAGGCACCCCCCCATACCCTGTGCGGGTACTGGACTGTGCCCAGGACTTCGGGCTTCAGACTCTGCACTTCTTCGAGTGATTGCTCCTATGCATTCCAATTTAGGTGTGCGCGCCGTGCGTGCACAGCTCTCCGGAACATTTTTACCCTAGCAACTCCGGCGGGCCAGCTGGCGCCCCCTGGAGTGGCGCCTCTATGGCGCCTGTTATATACCCCAGCCGGCCCGTCCGCTCCTCAGTTCCTTCTTACCGCCCGTGATGGCCAGTTGGAACAGTGGAGTGCTCCCTTACCCCCACAGCCCTAGCGTTTCTCCATCTCTTACTGTATATAGTTCGTTAGTTAGTTTGATAGTTGTATAGTTTTATAGTTAGATAAGTATAGTAGTGTAAATAGGGAATTAGAGAGGTTAGCCCCTCTTCTTCCGCACCCGGTGCGGGCTTATGCCCGGGGCACCGGGATTCAAGCCCTGCGCGGCTTGCCAGCGGCACATGCCGGTGAGTGACCCGCACGACTCGTGCCTTCGCTGCCTCGGGGAGGCACACAGAACCGACAAGTGCCCGATCTGCGTGGCCTTCAAACCCCGGACGAGAAAGGAGCGGGACTCGCGCCTTAAACAGTTACTAATGGAGGCTTCGCTCCAGCCTCCGGCGCCAACTCCATCGGCGCCGAAGCCTTCCTCGGCGAGCAGCGCACCGGCAGCACCGAGCCGCTCCGGTGCCGAGGCTCCTCGACACCCGGCACTGACGTCCCGGCACCGCTCCCTCTCCCCAGGAAGGAAGCACAAGGTGCCGAAGGCAGTCTCTTCTAAGCATCAGCAGAGACCTCTAGCCCAGCCGCCTCCGACACAAGCGGTACAGGCTGAGGCAGTGCACAGGCAGTGCACGGTACCGTCGACTCCGGCGCCGCAAGGGCCGTCGAGTCCGGCACCACCCAGCTCCCCGGTACCCACCGAGGTAGAGCTGCGGATCCCGTCCACGCCGGAGGCGTTTGCGACGGCGAGGGAGCTAATCGAGCTTGCGGAAGCTCCAAGCCCCCGGCCCCCGGCACCGCCGGTGCGGGCACTTAAGTCAGTGGGCAAACCGCTGATGATGCGGCCTCCTTCCCCTGACAAGCGAGACGGACGCTCCAGGATTCGGTCTCGATCCCGGTCCCACTCTCGGAGGCAATCCCGATCCAGAGGTCGATCAACATCGCGACGCCGCTCCCCGTCTCGGCACCGGTCGCAGTCCCGGCACCGCTCGCAATCGCGGTACCGGTCGTACTCCCAGCAACGGTCCCGGTCACCGAGTCACTGGCACCGCAAGAGGTCCGGATCCAAAGACCGCTTTCGGCATCGAGACTCCCGGAGCCGCTCACGACGACACCGATCGCCGTCGAGGTCGAGCTCCCGGCGCCGTCGGTCGAGCTCCCGGCGCCGCGCCACACGCAGGTCCCGCTCTCCGGTTAGGTCACGCGATGACTGACACCGACCTTCGACACCGGCTGGACACCTGACGCAGGTTTCGGTTGAGCGTTCGGGAACCGCCTCAGCTCCTCCCTGGCCCTCTCGTGAACCCTCCATCGCTTCCCCTGAGGGCAGCGCGGTGGACTTCAGGGCAGCGTCTCAAGGAAGGGACCTTGGACCCCAACACTGGGGATATTGGGTTCCCTGGGCTCAACACGAGCAAGGGCCTCCCCTTCCGCCAAGGCAGGCGGCTACGGGGCGCTCGGTACCGGAAGCCACGGTTAGCAGGCCCCCTCCCCATCTCCACAGGGACAGACTAACTTGCCACCAGGCCCGGCGCCGGGGCCGGAGTCCGTGGCTGCTGACCGCCCAGGAGCGGAGCAGGCATCCGATGAGGTGCTGCCAGGCCGCTCCTCGTCCTCCTCACCTGACGAGGCGGTGGCGGGGGCATCAACATCCGAACCCCCGCCTATTGACCTGAAGGCACACCAGGACCTTCTCCGCCGTGTGGCAAAGGCTATGAACCTGCCCGTTGAGGAGGTCCCGGAGGACGATGACCCAATAACGGATGTTGTGGGTTCGGACGCCCCAGTGCGAGTGGCATTACCCTTTATCCGCACTATTCAGCGGAACAATACGACAATCTGGCAGTCGCCCTCCTCAGTCCCCCCCACGGCGCGAGGGGTGGAGAGAAAATACTCTGTCCCGCCCAAAGGGTACGAGTACTTCTATGTGCACCCAACCCCGGACTCTCTAGTGGTCCAGTCGGTGAATGACCGGGAGAGGCATGGACAGCCGGCCGCTGCGCCAAAATCGAAGGAGTCACGGCGCATGGACCTGTTGGGGCGAAAAATCTATTCAGCGGGTGGCCTTCAGCTCCGCATAGCCAACCAGATGGCGCTCCTTTCCCGGTACACTTTCAACATCTTAGGGTGCCTGGGGAAATTTTTGGAGCTGACCCCGCAGGCCTCACGCAGGGAGTTCTCTGTGCTCCTGGACGAGGGCAGGACAGCCTCCCGGACATTGATTCGGGCAGCCTTGGACTCCGCTGACTCGGGAGCCAGAACTATGGCTTCCGGGATAACCATGCGGCGCATTGCGTGGCTGCAATCCTCCACCTTGCCGCCGGAGGTACAATACACCCTCCAGGACCTCCCCTTCGATACACAGGGTCTCTTCTCAGAGAAGACGGACTCGAGAATTCAGATTCTGAAGGATGGGAGGATTGCTATCCGTACTTTGGGCATGCACACGCCGGCCACCCAGAGACGGCTGTTCCGGCAGCAGCCCTACCAGCCCTTCACCCAGGCCAGGTCTAGGCCATTTAACAATCGCCGGATGGCCCCCTACCGCCGCAGGCCGTCGGGGGGTAGGCGTAACCAGAACCAAGGCCCCTCCAAGGCCCCTCAAGCCCCAAAACCGGCCTTTTGATGGGACGCCCGAGGACGGCCCACCACTCTCCCCCCAGGATCCATCCCTATTATTTTCAAATCGCCTTTCCCGCTTCCTCCAGGCGTGGTGCTCTATAACATCGGACAGCTGGGTCCTCAACACCATCCAGCATGGCTACCGCCTGCAGTTTGTTTCGCCCCCTCCCTCCCACCCACCTTCCCCGTCCCTCTTCAGGGACCCCTCTCACGAGCAAGTCCTCTTACAAGAGGTCCAGACTCTGTTGAGCGTGGGTGCTATAGAGGAGGTGCCTCGCAGCAGGCGGGGCAGGGGATTCTATTCCAGATACTTTCTCATCCCCAAGGCGAAAGGAGGTCTTCGTCCCATCTTGGACCTCCGGGAGCTCAGACACCTGTGCAAGCTCAGGTTTCGTATGGTGACCCTGGGGACCATCATTCCTTCCTTGGATCCGGGAGACTGGTTTGCCGCCCTCGACATGAAGGATGCATACTTTCATGTGGCAATTTACCCCCCCCACAGACGCTACCTGCGCTTCGTGGTCAACAAAGCTCACTACCAGTTTGCGGTACTGCCCTTCGGCCTCTCCACCGCACCGAGGGTGTTCACCAAGTGTATGGCAGTCGTGGCCGCAGCCCTCCGCCGTCGTCGGATACATGTGTACCCGTATCTCGACGACTGGCTGATTCGTGGTCGTTCCCAAGAACTGGTAGCAGCTCAGGTGACCGAAATACGGTATCTGTTCCGTTCACTAGGCCTGCTTATCAATGCCGAGAAGTCCAGCCTGACTCCAGCACAAAGGGTGGAGTTCATAGGAGTGGTGCTCGACTCCGATTTAGCCAGAGCCTGCCTCCCTCGTCCTCGGCACGAGACGATGGTCTCGCTCATACGGGCCCTGCAGGCCTTCCCGTCAACGACGGTGCGATCCTGCCTGCGCCTGCTGGGTCACATGGCGGCGTGCACATTTGTGACCGCGAACGCAGGGCTGCGGCTTCGCCCGTTCCAGATGTGGCTGTCATCGGTGTACCACCCCCACCGCGACCCCATAGACATGGTGGTTACGGTTACGAAACCCACTCTCCAGACGCTCACCTGGTGGCTGGATCCAGAGGTTGTCTGCGCAGGGGTCCCGTTCCGCCCTCCTCGCCCGTCGGTCACCCTGACCACAGACGCCTCGGCGCTCGGCTGGGGTGCTCACATAGGCGACCTGCACACCCAAGGTCTCTGGTCGGCCCAGGAACTCTCCCTCCACATCAACGTCCGGGAGTTGAGAGCGATCCGCTTGGCGTGTCTCGCCTTTCGGGCCCACCTGCAGGACCGCTCTGTAGCGGTGTACATGGACAACACTACAGCAATGTTTTACGTGAACAAGCAGGGCAGAGCCCGATCCTCCCTGCTCTGCAGAGAAGCGATGCTCCTATGGGACCTTTGCGTGACCCACTCGATTCGCCTCGAAGCGTTTTTTCTGCCGGGGGTGCAGAACACGTTGGCCGACCATCTCAGCAGGTCGTTCGCCTCCCACGAGTGGTCCCTTCGCCCGGATGTGGCTTACACAATCTTCCAGAGGTGGGGGTTTCCCCAGATAGACCTGTTCGCCTCCAGGGTCAACAGGAAGTGCAACAGGTTCTGCTCGTACCAAGGTCGAGCTCCGGGCTCCCTCTCAGATGCGTTCCTCCTGACGTGGACGGGTCCCCTCCTCTACGCGTTTCCCCCGTTTCCACTCGTACACCGAGTGTTACTCAAGCTTCGGAGGGACAGGGCCCGCGTAATACTCGTCGCTCCGGCCTGGCCGAGACAGCACTGGTACACCCTGCTGCTCGAGCTGTCAGTTCGGGATCCCATTCCCCTTCCGTTATGGCCGGACCTCATCACTCAGGACCTCGGCAGGCTTTGTCACCCGAACCTGCAGTCGCTGCATCTTACAGCTTGGTTCCTGAGTGGTTGACCGACGCAGAGAGGGGTTGTTCGTCGGCGGTGCAGCAAGTCCTGCTCGAAAGTAGAAAGCCTTCAACGCGCTCTACCTACCTCGCGAAGTGGAAACGCTTCGCACTCTGGTGCGACCAGCGAGGTCTTAACCCATTCTTGGTCCCCATCTCGACCATCCTCGACTACCTCTGGTACCTGAAAGGTCAAGGTCTTGCGATCTCTTCCCTGAAGGTGCACCTGGCGGCTCTGTCGGCCTTTCGGCCCGCCATCGGAGGTCGGTCTGTCTTCTCTCACCCGATGGTTGCCCGCTTCCTTAAAGGTCTAGACCGTCTGTACCCGCCGGTACGTCGTCCTGCCCCGACCTGGGATTTGAACCTGGTTCTGGCCCAGATGATGGGACCACCCTTCGAGCCCCTGGCCACGTGCTCTCTGCTTTATCTCACCTGGAAGACGGCCTTCCTCGTGGCAATCACATCCGCCAGACGAGTCTCGGAACTCCGCGCCCTGACGGCCGGGCCCCCGTATACCGTCTTCCATGCGGATAAGGTGCAGCTTCGACCGCACCCGGCCTTCCTCCCCAAGGTGGTGTCGGCCTTCCACCTCAACCAGGAGATCTTCCTCCCGGTCTTCTTCCCGAAGCCGCACGCCTCACCTCGTGAGCAGCAGCTCCACACCCTGGACGTCCGCAGGGCCCTCGCTTTCTACATCGACCGGACGAAGCCCTTCCGGCGTTCGACCCAGCTGTTTGTGGCAATCGCCGATCGCATGAAAGGCGAGCCGGTATCCTTGCAGCGGATTTCATCCTGGGTGACGTCATGTATACGAACGTGCTACGAGCTTGCTCGCGTCCCCCCATGCCGCCTCACCGCTCATTCGACCAGAGCGCACGCTTCTTCGGCCGCCTTCCTGGCCCATGTCCCCATCCAGGACATCTGTAGGGCGGCCACCTGGTCTTCGGTACACACCTTCGCTTCCCACTACGCGTTGGTGCAACAGTCTCGAGATGATGCAGCCTTCGGCTCAGCAGTCCTACACTCGGCCACGTCTCACTCCGACCCCACCGCCTAGGTAAGGCTTGGGAATCACCTAAATTGGAATGCATAGGAGCAATCACTCGAAGAAGAAAAGACGGTTACTCACCGTAGTAACTGTTGTTCTTCGAGATGTGTTGCTCCTATCCATTCCAGACCCGCCCTCCTTCCCCACTGTCGGAGTAGCCGGCAAGAAGGAACTGAGGAGCGGACGGGCCGGCTGGGGTATATAACAGGCGCCATAGAGGCGCCACTCCAGGGGGCGCCAGCCGGCCCGCCAGAGTTGCTAGGGTAAAAATGTTCCGGAGAGCCGTGCACGCGCGGCGCGCACACCTAAATTGGAATGGATAGGAGCAACACATCTCGAAGAACAACAGTTACTACGGTGAGTAACCGTCTTTTCCTGCGCATGATCCTTCTTGATCAGCGATGGCCATCAATGCTGCCCATAGTTCCTCGGGGAAGCTCACATTGCAGCAAGGTGCAGCATCTGCTGCCCTTTCCCCAGCCCTACCCGAGAGGGGTGGGAACTCTGCCTCTGAAAACGCTTCATGGAAACAGCCATGAGATCACAATCGGATCCAGGCCGGGGAACCTCACCTGACTCATAAGAACATAAGAACGGCCGTACTGGGTCAGACCAAAGGTCCATCGAGCCCAGTATCCTGTTTACCAACAGTGGCCAATGCCAGGTGCCCCAGAGGGAGTGAACCTAACAGGCAATGATCAAGTGATCTCTCTCCTGCCATCCATCTCCACCCTCTGACAAACAGAGGCTAGGGACACCATTCCTTACCCATACTGGCTAATAGCCATTAATGGACTTAACCTCCATGAATTTATCCAGTTCTCTTTTAAACGCTGTTATAGTCCTAGCCTTCACAACCTCCTCAGAGAAGGAGTTCCACAAGTTGACTGCGCGCTGCGTGAAGAACTTCCTTTTATTTGTTTTAAACCTGCTGCCCATTCATTTCATTTGGTGGCCCCTAGTTCTTGTATTATGGGAATAAGTAAATAACTTTTCCTTATCCACTTTCTCCACATCACTCATGATTTTATATACCTCTACCATATCCCCCCTTAGTCTCCTCTTTCCCAAGCTGAAAAGTCCTAGCCTCTTTAATCTCTCCTCATATGGGACCCGTTCCAAACCCCTAATAATTTTCGTTGCCCTTCTCTGAACCTTGTCTAGTGCCAGTATATCTTTTTTGAGATGAGGAGACCGCATCTGTATGCAGTATTCAAGATGTGGGCGTACCATCGATTTATATAAGGGTAATAATATATTCTCCGTTTTATTCTCTATCCCCTTTTTAATGATTCCTAACATCCTGTTTGCTTTTTTGACTGCCTCTGCACACTGCGTGGACATCTTCAGAGAACTATCCACGATGACTCCAAGATCTTTTTCCTGACTCGTTGTAGCTAAATTAGCCCCCCATCATATTGTATGTATAGTTGGGGTTATATTTTCCAATGTGCATTACTTTACATTTATCCACATTAAATTTCATTTGCCATTTTGTTGCCCAATCACTTAGTTTTGTGAGATCTTTTTGAAGTTCTTCACAGTCTGCTTTGGTCTTAACTATCTTGAGCAGTTTAGTATCATCTGCAAACTTCGCCACCTCACTGTTTACCCCTTTCTCCAGATCATTTATGAATACGTTGAGTAGGATTGGTCCTAGGACTGACCCTTGGGGAACACCACTAGTTACCCCTCTCCATTCTGAGAATTTACCATTAATTCCTAACCTTTGTTCCCTGTCTTTTAACCAGTTCTCAATCCATGAAAGGACCTTCCTTTTTATCCCATGACAACTTAATTTACGTAAGAGCCTTTGGTGAGGGACCTTGTCAAAGGCTTTCTGGAAATCTAAGTATACACTGGATCCCCCTTATCCACGTTTGTTGACCCTTTCAAAGAACTCTAATAGATTAGTAAGACATGATTTCCCTTTACAGAAGCCATGTTGACTTTTGCCCAACAATTTATGTTCTATGTGTCTGACAATTTCATTCTTTACTATTGTTTCAACTAATTTGCCTGGTACTGACGTTAGACTTACTGGTCTGTAATTGCCAGGATCACCTCTAGAGCTCTTTTTAAATATTAGCTTTACATTAGCTATCTTCCAGTCATTGGGTACAGAAGCTGATTTAAAGGACAGGTTACAAACCATAGTTAATAGTTCCGCAACTTTACATTTAAGTTCTTTCAGAACTCT
Organism: Mauremys reevesii; assembly: GCF_016161935.1. Taxonomy (NCBI): domain Eukaryota; kingdom Metazoa; phylum Chordata; order Testudines; family Geoemydidae; genus Mauremys; species Mauremys reevesii. The sequence continues at coordinate 41,283,928 of NC_052630.1, read as the reverse complement.
TGGGTGAATGCCATCTGGTCCCGGTGACTTTTTAATGTTAAGTTTATCAATTAATTCCAAAACCTCCTCTAGTGACACTTCAATCTGTGACAGTTCCTCAGATTTGTCACCTACAAAAGCCAGCTCAGGTTTGGGAATCTCCCTAACATCCTCAGCCATGAAGACTGAAGCAAAGAATCCATTTAGTTTCTCCGCAATTACTTTATCGTCTTTAAGCGCTCCTTTTGTATCTTGATCATCCAGGGGCCCCACTGGTTGTTTAGCAGGCTTCCTGCTTCTGATGTACTTAAAAAACATTTTGTTATTACCTTTGGAGATTTTGGCTACCTGTTCCTCAAACTCCTCTTTGGCTTTTCTTATTACATTTTTATACTTAATTTGGCAGTGTTTATGCTCCTTTCTATATACCTCACTAGGATTTGACTTCCACTTTTTAAAAGATGCCTTTTTATCTCTCACTGCTTCTTTTACATGGTTGTTAAGCCATGGTGGCTCTTTTTTAGTTCTTTTACTGTGTTTCTTAATTTGGAGTATACATTTAAGTTGGGCCTCTAATTATTGTGTCTTTAAAAAGCATCCATGCAGCTTGCAGGGATTTCACTTTAGTCACTGTACCTTTTAATTTCTGTTTAACTAACCCCTTCATTTTTGCATAGTTCCCCTTTTTAAAATTAAATGCCACAACGTTGGGCTGTTGAGATGTTCTTTCCACCACAAGGATGTTAAATGTTATTATATTATGGTCACTATTTCCAAGCAGTCCTGTTATACTTACCTCTTGGACCAGCTCCTGCCGCTCCACTCAGGACTAAATCGAGAGTTCCCTCTCCCCTTGTGGGTTCCCGTACCAGCTGCTTCAAGAAGCAGTCATTTAAAGTATCGAGAAATTTTGTCTCTGCATTTCGTCCTGAGGTGACATGTTCACAGTCAATATGGGGATAATTGAAAGCCCCCACTATAATTGAGTTCTTTATTTTGATAGCCTCTCTAATTTCTCTTAGCATTTCGTCATCACTATCACTGTCCTGATCAGGTGGTCGATAATAGATCCCTAATGTTATATTCTTATTAGAGCATGAAATTACTATCCACAGAGATTCTATGGAACATGTGGATTCACTTAAGAGTTTTACTTCATTTGATTCTACATTTTCTTTCACATATAGTGCCACTCCCCCCCACCCTGCACGACCTGTTCTGTCCTTCCGATATATTTTGTACCCCTGAATGATTGTGTCCCATTGATTGTCCTCAGTCCACCAGGTCTCTGTGATGCCTATTATATCAATATCCTCCTTTATCACAAGGCACTCTAGTTCACCCATCTTATTATTTAGACTGCTAGCATTTGTGTACAAGCACTTTAAAAACTTGTCAATATTTATTTGTATGCCCTTTTCTGATGTGTCTGATTCTTTATGTGAATGTTTCTCATCTGATCTGGCCCTTACATTATCCTCTTCCATCCTCTGCTCCTGACTATAACCTAGAGAATCTCTATCAGTAGACTCTCCTCTAAGAGAAGTCTCTGTCCTATCCACATGCTCCTCTGCAGCAGTTGGCTTTCCCCCCATCTCCTAGTTTAAAAACTGCTCTGCAACCTTTTTCATGTTCAGTGCCAGCAGTCTGGTTCCACTTTGGTTTAGGTGAAGCCCATCTCTCCTGTATAGGCTCCCCCCATCCCAAAAGTTTCCCCAGCTCCTAATTAATCTAAACCCCTCCTCTCTCCACCATCGTCTCATCCACGCATTGAGACTCTGAAGCTCTGCCTGCCTACCTGGCCCTGCGCATGGAACTGGGAGCATTTTTGAGAATGCCACCATAGAGGTCCTGGATTTCAGTCTCTTCCCTAGCAGCCTACATTTGGCCTCCAGGACGTCTCTCCTACCCTTCCCTATTTCATTGGTACCTACATGTACCACGACCACCGGCTCCTCCCCAGCACTACATATAAGTCTATCCAGATGCCTCAAGAGATCTGCAACCATATAGTCACCATACAGTTCTCCCGGTCATCACAAACCCAGCTATCTATGTTTCTAATGATTGAATCTCCCATTACTAACACCTGCCTTTTCCTAGTAACTGGAGTTCCCTCCTCTGGAGAGGTAACCTCAGTGCGAGAGGATACCCTAACACCATCTGGAAGGAGGGTCCCAACTGTGGGAAGGTTTCCCTCTGCTCCTGTTGACTGCTCTGCTTCCCTGGGCCTTTCAACCTCCTCAACAGCTATAGGGCTGTCTTACCGGAGCTGGGACAATTCTACAGTGTCCCGGAAAGCCTCATCAACATACCTCTCTGCCTCCCTTAGCTCCTCCAGTTCCACCACCCTGGCTTCCAAAGCCCGTACGTGCTCTCTGAGGGCCAGGAGCTCCTTGCACCGAATGCACACATATGCCACCTGCCCATAGAGCAGGTAATCAGACATGCTGCACTCAGTGCAATAAACTGGATAGCCTCCACTGTGCTGCAGGGCTTCTGCCTGCATTGTCTCCTGCAGCTACCTAGTAAATGAAAGGTTTTGTTTAAATCAAGAAGTTTTGAATGTAGTTTAGTTTACAGGTTTTAAAGAACAGCAAGTGAAGCCTTGCTCCCTTCCCACTCCCCTTGCAAAACTCCCTATTAGCAGCCCCTGGTCGCTTGTGCACTGCTTTATAAAGCCCTGGCCTTCTTGATAGCCCCGCCCACTGACTAAGGCTCAGCCAATTAACAGAGGCTTCTAGCTTTCAAACCTTACTTGGAAGCTCACAGCTTCCAACTGCCAGCCACAGCACACAGTCCCTCAAACAAACAAACAACCAAACAAGCTCAGCACACAGCAAGTAACCCCCAAATACAAACACACACTACAGACAGCCACTTACCCCAAGCGTGTTGTATTTGCTCCTCCTTCACCTGGAGAATTCGCTTGTGAAACTCCCTGTTAGCCTAGGGAGTTCTCAGACTCAGCAAGGAGCGAGTCTCCTGCTCATAGACTTTACTGTCAGAAGGGACCATCATGATCATCTAGTCAACCTCCTGCACATTTCAGGCCACAGAACCTCACCCACTCTTTCAATAGGCCCGTAACTTCTGGCTGAGTTACTGAATCCTCAAATCATGGTTTAAAGGCTTCAAGTTACAGAGAATCCACCATTTAAACTAGTTTAAACCTGCCCGTGACTCGTGCCCCAAGCTGCGAAGGAAGGTTAAAAAAAACCATTTTCAGCCAATCTGACTTGGGGAGAAATTCCTTCCCGACCCCAAATATGGCGATCAGTTAGACCCTGAGCATGCAGGAAAGACACCTGGGAAAGAATTCTTTGTAGTAACTCCAAGCCCTCCCCATCTAGTGCCCCATCTCTGGCAACTGGAGCTATTTGCTGCTAGCAGTCACTAGGCAGTCCCATCAGACCATCCCCTCCATACACTTATCAAGCTCAGTCTTGAAGCTAGTTAGGTTTTTTGCCCCCACTGCTCCCCTTGGAAAGCTGTTCCAGAACTTCACTTCTCTGATGGGTAGAAACCATCATCTAATTTCAAGCCTAAACTTGTTGATGGCCGGTTTATATCCATTTGGTCTTGTGTCCACATTGGCACTTAACTTAAAAAATTCCTCTCCCTCCCTGGTCTTTATCCCTCTGATAGATTTATAGAGAGCAATTCTATCTCCCTCAGCCTTTGTTTGGTTAGGCTAAACAAGCCAAGCTCTTTGCTGTTATATCCGACACTGGTGGCAGAGAATCTACTGCCATAGAGTCCTGGCAGGATCTTCTCAGGAGCCCAGGAAGCACTCTCATATGCCTGAAACCCACTTCAGAGAAGTTGGATGTGGCTCTGAGCAAGCCCAGCACCTCAGCCCAAGAGTCCCAGAGGCTTGACAGGAAAGTCCATAAACATTGAGCTCTGTCAGTGCTGCAGCATGACCCATTGGTACTGTGACCCTCGGCACCTCCCAAACTTTGGGTCCCTCAGCCCCAATGAAGACTGTTCACCACCTGCCCGTGGCACCATCCTCGTCAGCACTCTCTCCAGTTCTGATGGTCTGGACAGAGAAAGCCCCTCTTACTCTGGGGAGAACTGAATCCTGTTCCCCTCCACGTTCCCAGATCTGGAATACCCTCCATCTGGTCCATTCCTGTCTAGTGATGTCAGAATACCATCTGGGGAGTCAACAGCTCGGAGAAAAAAGTTTATCATCTGGTTCTTCATATAACATCAGGGCTGGAAGGGACCTCAGGATGTTATCTAGTCCAACCCCCTACTCAAAGCAGGGCTAATCCCCAGATGGATTTTTGCCCTAGATCCCTAAATGGCCCCCTCAAGGATTGAGCTCACAACCCTAAGTTTAGCAGGCTAGTGCACAAACCACTGAGCTATCCCTCTTCCTCAAGTTACAGCTTCCCTCCAGCCACTGAAAAGACTTACACTACCTTGAGATGAACCTCAGCATTTAGCTCAGCGTTGCTGGTACCCCATGAAATGGAGGCCTCCGCATCCCCCTTTTGATCCTTCCTCCTGGCCATATTGGAGCCCTGGAATCAGTACCCCTCTGCAGAGAATCTGGTCTGCTAGAGAGTAGAGGAAGAGGAAGACTTATTGGATCCAGTGGTTCCACCGGAACCTGCAAAACTGTCATCATCATCTCCAGATAACGCGGTAACCCCATGTCTCTCTCCTCCGCCGATGATGTCAGGCAGTTCCAGGATCTTCTTCATAGAGTTGCTAGTGAGCTTCAGATTCTTCTGGAAGAGGTTCAGGAATCCCAGCACAAACTCTCAATATCCTCCACCTAGCTGGATCCAAGAAAATAGTGCTCCCTGTTCATGAGGCTATAATTGAGCCAGGTAGAGCTGTTTGGCACCCCCCCCCCCCCACTATCTGCGTTCCCACCCCCAACAGGGCAGAAAAATATTCTTATGTGCTGGCAAAAGGGGCTGAGTTTTTGTTTTCTCACCCCACACCCAACTCTTTGGTAGTCCACGCAGCTTCCAAAAGGGCTAGACAGCAACACCCCCAGTCTACCCCTGTGGACAAAGAGGGTAAATATCTACACCTACTGGCAAGAAAGGGATGCCTACAACTCCCCTGGCACCTGCCATCAGAGTCAGAGGGGCAGAACGCAGGAGAGAAGGCAATTGCGGAGGACAGGAGTGATGCCTGGGCAGAATGGAAGTAGGCCCAGGTCAAGCATTGTAAAGAAGGGGCAGGGAGGTCAAATGTAGAAGGAAGGCAAGATTTAGAGGGCCCTGTACTGCACTGTGCTGATGAGCTATGGACAGCACCTAACATCCTCATTTACAGCTGCCTTCATTGCAGAAAAAGGAATGGACCTGGGACGAGAGCAAAATACTGGTGATGCAGGATCCCATCTACAGGTAAGAGCCCCTCAAGGTGGCATGTGGCTCCCCTGGGCTGTGACCTTGCCCAGCCAGTGACCCGGGGGTGCCTGGAGCTGCCCTGGGCTCTCACACAGCCCAGCCAGCGCCCTGGAGGTGCCTGGAACTCCCCTGGGATGTGATGCTGCCCAGCCACTGCCCTGGGGGTGCTGGCTCTGACACACAGCCCACTGGGCCCCGTACACAGAACCCAGAAGGGGATCATCTGCAGTGCAAGTGCTGGAATTTTAGGGCCCCCAAGGGCCCCCCCCCAGACAGGCAGCCGAATCGGAGCCAGGCCAGGAGTCACTGAGCCCCTGCGAATGAGCTGCTTTGAGGGAAAACCATTCTCTGGCAGGGATTAGAGCCGCCCGCTGGTGCTCCTCCAAACCTGGGGCAGGGGAGCAGAGCAGCGCGGCCCTGGATCCCAGCAGACCTTAGGCCCACTGGGCCTTATGGCTGATACATGGAGCTTCTGCAGTGGGAGGGAAGGGCAGGGCTCCATGCGCTGCCAGCAGCCAAGGCACATGCTCTGTGCCAGCCTCTTGCCTTCCCCCACTGGCCACCGTCATTGCCCAACTCAGCTCACCCAGGGAGCTGGCTGCTTTGGAGAGCTCCTGAAGGGCATATGTCCCAAATCTGTCTTCTGGCCCAGCGGGGAGGCCCTCAGGGGCTTCCTCCCCATTACACCCCATCACTGAAGCTGCACTGGCAGGGCTGGCCTAGCGGGTGCTCCTGGCCAGGGGGGCAGAGCTGGACTAGCAGGTGCTGCTGGCCAGGGGCAGAGACTTGTGGGGGCAGGACTGGCTATCAGGTGCTGCTGGCCAGGTGGGGGGCAGAGCCATGTGGGGGCAGGGCTGGCTAGCAGGTGCTGCTGGCCATGTGGGGAGCAGAGCCATGTGGGGGCAGGGCTGGGCTAACAGGGTGCTGCTGGCCAGGGGGGCAGAGCCCTATGGGGGCAGGGCTGGGCTAGCGGGAGCTACTGTCCAGGGGGCAGAGCCCTGTAGGGGCGGGGCTGGGCTAACAGGGTGCTGCTGGCCAAGTGGGGGGCACTGGCAGGGCCAGGTGTGGGGAAGCAGGAGGAAACGTGACTAGGGAGGACAGCAGGTGTCCACCCAATTTGGTGGCCCATTCCCTTTCACTGTGAGGGTCTGTGGGGCCCAGTCACCCATGAGTCACTGATGAGCTGCCGGCCAGTCCCAGCTGCTCTACTGGCTGCTTTGTGGCCCCCCCAGCCAGCACGGTGCCGGTGCTGATGGGGTAGTGGAAAGAGTTAGGAGCATGGGCAGGCTGTGCTCACCATTGAACTGTGGATTGGCTCGGCCATGAGTACTGCGAGCACCTGCCCCACAAGCAGCATGAGTGAGGCCTTCCAGCCCGCTGAGCGCCACAGATGGGGCTTGCAATGCAGACGTCCCTCCCCTCTCTCCATGCAGGATATTCTACGTGTCCCACGACTCCCAGGACCTGAAGATCTTCAGCTACATCGCCAGAGACGGCTCCAGCAATGTCTTCAGGTGTAACGTCTTCAAGTCCAAGAAGAAGGTACCTGCGGCGGGGCTGTGGGGATGCGGGGTCTCTGTGAGGGTGCAGGGTGGCCATGCTGCTGACTCAAACGTGCTGTGCCTATGGGGAGGTCCTGGGAAATGGCTGTTTCTTGGATACCCCGGAGCTCCTGGATTCTTCCTCCAGCGCCACCACCAGCCTGTGGCAAGGCAGAGCTCCGGAAGCTCCCGGTGTGCCTTGCCTTGGAGGCACGGTAAGGCCAGCAGCGCTTAGCCCCTTCCTCACACACCCTGCTGTACAGAGCCTTCTAGCCACCACCTCTGGGACTGGCCAGCAAGGAGCTGCCCAGCCTCCCCACAGCCATTGTCCCATCGTGCGCTGGGCAGAGCCAGTAGGGTCCTCTCACTGCAATGGGGGGTTCTTGGTACCACACCCCTGGGCTCAGCAGATTTGCCTGGCCTCGGTTGCAACAGGACTGTCTCTAGGCATCAGCAAACCAAGTATGTCCTTGGGTCAGCATTCCAGCTTCAGCAGTTGCACTCTCAGAGGGTTTGGGGTTTTTTTTGTTTTTTGTTTTTTTTGGCTTGGGGCGGCAAAAAACCTAGAGCCGGCCCTGAGCTACAAAGCCATCCCCCGTCTCCTCACTGCTTCTCTCCCCTCCCAGCACCTGACGCAATTCACCGCGGGCCTGGCGGAGTGCTAATGCTGTGACTGATGGGTCAGAGGGCACAGTGGGCAGCCAAGCTATCTCTGTCACACAGGAGCTGCAAGGCTTGGGCTGTGCTCTGGGAGAGCTGCCTTTCCCCAGGTCTTGAAGGGACTGGCCACACTGGCTGGTTTGGATGGGCAGGAACTCAAGGCATGAGGCTGATGTGGCTGCAAGACCCCTTAGGGCAGGACCACACTGCCCCGGCCTGCTGTTCTCAGAGAGCTGTGGCCATCACCGCTCCCCTCCTCTCCCCTTCCTGTCAGGGCAGCTGGGAAAAGCCCCCAGCTGCTCCCCCCTCACCCCGCTCTGTGCACCAACGTGGGGCCCCTCACTGAGACGGGTTGGGCAGCAGTGGATCACGCTTTGGGGCTGCACCGGGAACTGTGTGATATTTAACCTCCCTGCTAGATATCCTTGACATCTGGGAGTTGGCACTCACCAAGCAAGGGGCGAAGTGCTTAAAACGACACCTGGAGCCGAAGCTGGACAAACGCCAGCTAAGGCCAGAGGCCAGTTGAGGCATGATCTGAACTGTGTGGAGGGCAGAGCTGTGCAGCGAGGGCCAGAGGCATTCGAGACAGAAATCACGCAATGTTGCCAACTCCAGTGCAGCTTCCCTAGAGGTAGCACTCAGGGCTGAAAGTTTGTCATGTTCCTAGGAGCCTCTCTGTTTCAGAGCCTTAGAGACCATGATGCCACAGGGCCCCAAGGTAGATCAGAGCTCTCCCTTTGTGCATGGACTAGGGGGTGCTGGGATGCAGCTCTTTGCAGAGCCCTGGCCCTTGAGCCATCCAGGGCTCCGGCTCAGCCTCAGGATGCTCCTTGGGGTTCTGGCCAGCAAAGCCTCCCATGCTGTCAGCAACTTCAGCGGTTTAGTGCGCGATCCCTACAGCCCATCATCACAGCTCCTCTCTCCTCTGCCCCAGAGCCAGGCCATGCGCATCGTCCGCACCGTGGGGCAGGCCTTCGAGGTCTGCCACAAGCTGAGCCTGCAGCACACCCAGCAGGACGCGGACGGGCAGGAGGATGGTGACAGTGAGGACATGGGTGGCCCAGGTACACCGCAGCTGGCGGGGAGAGGCTCTGTGCTCGGGACTCCTGCTGAGGGCAGGCCATGGCCTCCAGTCATGCTCTTGTCCTGCAGGTGTTTTGTGGCTTGCACAGGGAGCGGGCTGCCCCCCTCCGGAGATGGAGGCCCCCCCAAAGCAATGTACAGGTGCCAGGTAGTGCAGAGACCCCACTGGGGCGCGAAGGCCAGCAGTGTCTGACAGTGCCGTTCTGCCCCGGCTAATGGAGGGCTGTGAGAACAAGGCGTGCACACGTCCTCTCCCTCTGGGATGTGGACCCAGAGCAGGGAGTGGCATTTGCTAGGTCCTGGCCTTCGTCCTATGGACCTTCTCCCCTGCTGGGAACCCGTTCACAGGGCTGCGGATTGTGCCAGCTGCGAGTGCTCATATTAGACAAGCCCCTGTTGGGGATGGTCTAGGTGTGCCTGGTCCAGCCTCAGCAGAAGGCAAGGGACTGGATCAAGAGCTCTTCCAGCTCTGCAGCCCTGGGATTCTCATTTGCAGCCCATAACATTTACTTAGTGCACACATAAAAGCGAGAACATAGTATTAAAGTAACTCCTGGCCCCGAGCAGACCTTCCGCCTCCGCCCTGGGGCTGGCCCCGGGGAATTCTCTGCTCCGAGTTGCAGTGAGCACCAAACAAGCAGCTCCTGAGCCGACAGAGTCTCGGAGGAGTTGCCTCAGCTGGGGCCAAGAAAACGAAGTTGCACCGGTCACTGGAGTTACAATACAGCAGTGTGTGGGGAGGGGGCATGCTCGTCTCCCGAGTGCCAGTGCCATGGGGCGGGAAGGATCTCGGAAAGGGGATATGCCCCTCCCCATATGATGGACAGAAATGGCACAGACTGGTAGAGGTGACGTGTGGGGGTCATGTGGGGTCACATGCCTCACAAGATTGATTGGTCACATGGTGCAGTTGGGCCACTTCTCTGTGGGGCAGCTGAGCCTGCAAGCTGTGCTGGGCAGGGAGAGGCAGAGGCAGGAGGAACAGCTTGCAGCTGTAGGGAGATGCTGCTGCTTTTGTGGGGGACTGTGACTTGAGCTGTTTCAGGGTTGTGCCCCCCACTATCAGCAGGCACGGGTCATCTCTGCAGACTGGATTTTGAATGTACCACAGGTTGGGTTTGGGGGCGTCAGCAGAGCTGTGGGGGAGGGAGGCAGCCCAGGACTGGGATAGCAGGGGGCTGTGGGTCAGGATTGAGAGGCATTAGCAGAGCTGGGAGTGGGGGCCCAGGGCTGGGATAGCAGAGGGCAGCCAGTCAGGATTGAGGGACATTAGCAGAGCTGGGAGTGGGGGTCCAGGGCTAGGATAGCAGAGGGCAGCCGGTCAGGATTGAGGAGCATTAGCAGAGCTGGGAGTGGGGGCCCAAGGCTGGGATAGCAGGTGGCTGCGGGTCAGGATTAAGGGGCATTAGCAGAGCTGGGAGTGGGGGCCCAGGGCTGGAATAACGGGGGGCTGCCGGTCAGGATTGAGAGGCATTAGCAGAGCTGGGAGTGGGGGCCCAGGGCTGGGATAGCAGGTGGCTGCGGGTCAGGATTAAGGGGCATTAGCAGAGCTGGGAGTGGGGGCCCAGGGCTGGAATAATGGGGGGCTGCGGGTCAGGATTGAGAGGCATTAGCAGAGCTGGGAGTGGGGGCCCAGGGCTGGGATAGCAGGTGGCTGCGGGTCAGGATTAAGGGGCATTAGCAGAGCTGGGAGTGGGGGCCCAGGGCTGGAATAACAGGGGGCTGCAGGTCAGGATTGAGAGGCATTAGCAGAGCTGGGAGTGGGGGCCCAGGGCTGGGATAGCAGGGGGCTGCGGGTCAGGATTGAGGGGCATTAGCAGAGCTGGGAGTGGGGAGCCCAGGGCTGGGAGTGGGGCTGCAAGTCAGAACTGAGGAGCATTGGCATCTCTCCTAGGCATGGAGCACACCAGGGTTAAGCGAGTGCATTTCGTGAGGAGTCAAGCTGGAGCCAGTTTGGTATGTTCTTCCCCATGTGCCAGGCTGGGTCCTGCATATATTTCTCTCTTGTCTGTCACCCCAAGGAATGGCTTCTGTGCTGTCTTTCCCAGGGCCTCCCCGACCACTCAGCTCCAAGCCCATCTCCCGGCTCTGCACCACCCAGCCCATCCTTCTCTCTCTGGAACTAGGCCTGCAAGGAGAGCCAGTGACCTCTGCTCTGTGTACTCTGTCAGTCCCACCTGGTTCTCAGGTCTGCTCGCCCTCCTGCTCACCCTGCCGGTGCTGAGACAAAGCGTTACAAGGGACGTCCTTCAGCACAGACCTGTGCCCTCAGGGAACCACTGCCAGGCAGCCCCGTTGCAGACTCATTGCCTCTTTCTCCCCCCCCCCCTCCTCCTCCTCATAATACTGAGCTCTTATAGTGGACTGAACTCAAAACAGCATCATTAGGTTGCAGAGTCATCCCAGCAGGACATATGGGGCAGTTCATACTCTCAAACCCACTGACATCCAGTCAGACAAGGGCCCCACACACAACAGGTTCTTCATGCTGTTCCTCTAGGAGTTATGACAGCAAATACTTTAGCTCAACTGACAGCCTCAGTGTCGGCCAGCACTGCTGCATGCTTCTGCCCTAATGCTGGCCAAGGCCCATGTATCCTGCCCTCCTGCTGCCCAGTGATTGGCTGTGCAATCCCTCTGCTGCACAGCTGCACTCTGTGGAAGGTGACTGCCTGCCCTTAGAATCATAGAATCTCAGGGTTGGAAGGGACCTCAGGAGGTCATCTAGTCCAACCCCCTGCTCAAAGCAGGACCAAACCCAACTAAATCATCCCAGCCAGGGCTTTGTCACGCCTGACCTTAAAAACCTCTAAGGAAGGAGATTCCACCACCTCCCTAGGTAACCCATTCCAGTTCTTCACCACCCTACTAGTGAAAAAGTTTTTCCTAATATCCAACCTAAACCTCCCCCTCTGCAACTTGAGACCATTACTCCTTGTTCTCTCATCTTCTACCACTGAGAACAGTCTAGATCCATCCTCTTTGGAACCCCCTTTCAGGTAGTTGAAAGCAGCTATCAAATCCCCCCTCATTCTTCTCTTCTGCAGGCTAAACAATCCCAGTTCCCTCAGCCTCTCCTCATAAGTCATGTGTTCCAGCCCCCTAATCATTTTTGTTGCCCTCCGCTGGACTCTCTCCAATTTATCCACATCCTTCTTGTAGTGTGGGGCCCAAAACTAGACACAGTACTCCAGATGGGGCCTCACCAGTGCTGAATAGAGGGGAATGATCACTTCCCTCGATCTGCTGGAAATGCCCCTACTTATACAACCCAAAATGCCATTAGCCTTCTTGGCAACAAAGGCACACTGTTGACTCATATTCAGCTTTTCGTCCACCGTAAGCCCTAGGTCCTTTTCTGCAGAACTGCTGCCCAGCCCTTCTCAGAAGAGAGTTCTCCAGAAAGTGAGCCGAGCACAGAGCAAGATAGGGCTGCATCCCGAGCCTGCCCACAGCCTGAAATTGTCATTTGGAGGGCTGTGAACCACCCACCCACCCCCATCTCAGAGGAGTGACCCAGAACCCTACTGCTGACAACTTTAATTTTGCCATGAACTGTTTCACCATCAATCATTTCTGCAGGAACAGCCAGTGAACGTGTTCCTCCTGCATGCCCTGTTCTCCTCCCCTGCATTTCCAAGTAGTGATAACGTTCCTATCCAAGGTCATTGAGAGACCTGCATGCGGTGCCATCCATTCCCTGCACTTCCCCTCATCCTGGGTCTCTCATGGCTGGCCCACCATAACTCTCTTCTCAGCTGGCACAAGCTAAAATCTCACAATTCTGCCAGCAGCACTGCTTGACCCCAGGAAGTGGGCAGCACACAGTACCCCAGCAGTCGCACACCAGGGAAGCTGGCCCCACAGAGCCGCCCACTGATTCCGGTCCTCGACTTCCATCCAAATACAGCGACTGCAAAGATGTCATCAAACCACCTGCAGACACCTTGCCCCACACAGGGACTATGGCTGCCCAGTTGAGCAACAACCAGGGGCAGACATTCAGGTGTATGGACACCATGTCAGATCCAGAACTGGCCACACTCTGCTCCAGCTAGCCAAGGACTTTATTCCTAAATCCACTTTGTCTGCCGGAGCCCCAGTCCTTTTTGTTATTTAAAAAAAAAAAAAGGTTGGAAGCCTCAGACTATGTGTGGACTATCAGGCCCTGAATCAGGTCACCATTAGAAACTGATACCCATTACCACCAATCCCCAAGCTAATGGACCACATGAGCACCGCCTGGGTACACACAAAGCTAGCCCTCCAGGAGGCACACAACCTAGTACAAGTTAGAGCTGGGGACGAATGGAAACCCTCCATTCGAACACATTATGGGCACTTTGAATATCTCGTGATACCCTTTGGTTTGACAAATGCTTGCGATGTTTCAGCATTTATTAATGATGTGCTCTGGAACATTGTGGGCCAATACGTGGTGACATACTGATCTTTTCAGACAGTGCCAAACAACACAGCACGCATGTCTGGTCTCTGTATGAAGCTAGAAAAATGTGCCTTTGATCAGTCCTCCATAGAATTCGTAGGGTCATCCTATCTCCCGCGGGTACTGAAATAGACCCACGCAAGATAAAGGCAGTCCTCGAATGGGGGAGCACCATGGAACGTTCATGAACTACAGCCTTTCCTGGGTTCACAAACGTCTATCACCCGTTCATCCCAAAGTTCTTGGAGCAGATCGCCCCTCTCACTGCCTTGCTCCTCAAAAACACCAGTTTCCTGTGGTCTCCCAAGGCCCAGCAAGCCTTCAAGCAATTAAAACCTCACATATCTGCATTGGACCAAGGCCTCCAACCAGCGACAACTTCGGTGGGCCTTATTCTTTTTGCACTTTGATTTTGCAATCTCCTGTCATCCAGGAACTCAAACTAGCAAGGCTGACACTTTGTCCCAGAAGGAACGCTGATCTTAAAGACTTGAACTCCAAAACCTCCTCCATCCTCAAGCCTCAGAACTTTCTGGGCATGGCTCCCCACCAAGATCTGCTCACCCTCATATGATCAACCTTCATCCAGGGAATCCCTCCAGTCAAGCAGAAAGCTATAAGTAAGGACCCCCACGATATCCGAGACAGGGTAACCTACTGAATGAGCATATATATGTTCTCCCTAGGCCTCCAAGGATTACAGCCTGTGATGAAGTGGGACTGTTTTTAATGTTTCCTCTGAATACTGTGTGGGTGCCTCAGTTATGGCCAACCCTCTGTCATCTGGCAACTAATGGCCTGGGCCCTTCCCCCCTTTCAGGGGGATGCTAAAGGTGTGGGAGAATAAAGAGATCAGTGACCTCATGGCCCGGGAAAGAGACAAGCCAGAGAGGAGGGGCTGGAGAGGGTTTGACAGTTTTGGAAGCTGGCTGGAAAATGGAGGGGAGCCCCAACGGGGCTGGGGCCTCTCAACAGGGCCCCAGATGGACCTAACTAAAGGGGGTCCTGTTGGCTGTACCGATAAGACCTGTTTTGGACTGTGTTCCTGTCATCTAAATAAACCTCTATTTTACTGGCTGGCTGAGAGTCACTTCTGACTGCAAGGTTGGGGTGCAGGACCCGGTGGCTTCCCCAGGACCCCGCCTGGGCGGACTCGCTGTGGAAAGCGCACGGAGGGGCATATGCTGAATGCTCCTAGGAGAGACCCAGGAGGTGAAGGCGTGTGAGCTTCTTGCCCTGAAGACAGTCTGCTCCAAGGGAGAGGAGGCTCCCCAAAGTCCTGACTGGCTTTGTGGGGAGCAATTCCAGAGCATCGCTCGGGGACTCCGTGACACAGCCCTACGTATGCCATGACACCCTATAAACGTGCGTGCCGGGGCTCGACCCTCTCCGAGGGGCGGAGGGGAGCCACACCGGCTCACTACACCCCGTCTGGTCCGGGTCGGTCCCCCGGCGGTCCTGGGTGACAAACACAAAGTCCCACGGCATGGGCCCTCCTGGCCCACGGCCGGGTAAAGCACAAGATTCAAGGGCTGAGCAACCGTACAGAGTCACAGGAGCTCAGGCCCTCCGCTTCAGGGCTGAGCAACAATACAAAGTTCACGGAGCTCAGGCCCTCTGGTGCAAGGCTGAGCAACTGTATAAAGTTCAGGGAGCTCAGGCCCTCTGGTGCAGGGGCTGAGCAGGCAAACAGTTTAGTACATAGGCCCAGGCCCTGGATCAGGGCGGAGCAACAAACAGTCAGGGCTCAGGTCCTTAGGCAGGGGCTGAGCAGACAAACAGTTTAGTACATAGGCCCAGGCCCTTACGCCTGAGCGTTGGGGTGAGGGGGAAGACTGCCACCCGTGAGTGAGGTGACAGGAGGGACGCAGGCCCACCCACTCCACTGCGTCCCAGCCTGGGGCCCTAGCAGCGGTTATCACCGCTGACGGTCAGTGGGGATCCTGACCGCAACACACTGACATAGGTTTGGGTGTGTCTGCAGCCTGACTGGGGTCGGCTACCCCCAGGCTACTTCCAGTCTCCCCCTCAGGGCCTACCTGGTCCGTGGCATCGGTCCCCGGCCAGTCCACCAGCATGGGCTCCTCGCGGCCAGGGCTTGGTGGCAGGTCCGCTAGCTCCTCAGGGAAGTCCGGCCAGGCATGTTCGGGTGGCTTCTCCAGGTAGCAGCAGGGACGGGGAAGCTCCGGGGGCTCCTCCGGGTAGTGGGCGCGGGGAAGCTCGGGGAGTTCCTCCAGGTAACGGGCACGGGGAAGCTCCAGCCAGTCTGGGCGGCTGCCCTGGGTCCCGGAGGTTTCCCAATCTCGAGCTCCCTGCGTGCCGCTGGCTCCTGACTGAGCTCTGGCGGCCGGCTTTTATACTTCCTGTCCCGCCCCTTGACTTCCGGGGGGTGGGAACAGGCGGCGGTGGCTTCACCCACTTCAGTGTCTGCAAGGGCGCTGGGCAGGAGGGGAGCCACACCAACTCACTACACACCCCCACACCCCAGCTGGACATTTTGGCTGTTTTAAAACTCAGCGCCTTGTCTCTCATATCTTCTGGTGGCCTCATATGCAGGTCTGTGTTGCAATGTATGTACCCACTACAAGGCACTGCACAATAAACCCCTGGGAACCCTTGAACTCCTGCAGCCCCTTGAGACTCCCCCAGCCCTTGGACAGTAATTGCCTTAGATTTGCTAGTAGAACTACCTGAGTCCGGTGGTTTTTTTACCACTCTGACAGTAGTGGGCCACCTCACAAAGATGGCACATTCACCCCAGCACTGGCCTAAACTTCTCCCAGGAAACTGCCCAGGTCTGTGTGGACCAAGTTGTCTGCCTCCATGGCCTCCCACTGCACATGGTCTCTGAGCACGATGTGTGATTTATCTCCCATTTTATGTGAGACGCTCTCTGGATTTGGGGTCTCTGCTCCTGCCTCTCTTCCACCTACCACCCTCAGACAAATGATCAAGTGGAGAGAACCAACCAGATTCTGGAGCAGTATCTTCGACACTACATAAACTTCCACCAGAACAAAGGGTTCTTGCTGCTACCTCAGAAAGTGTTCATGTACAATAACGCAGAACATGCTTCTACAGTGCAAAGCCTTTTTTTTTTTTTTCAAAATTATGGGTTCTATCCTTGGTTTTACCTGGAGCTAACCACAACTTCCCACAGCCCAGCAGCCCTGGATCAGACACAATATATGTCAAACCCAAGATGACCTAAAAGTTCACCTGGAGGACACCTAGAAGAAAGAAACAACATGTGGACCGTCAATGACAGGAGAGGCCTACCCTTTTGCTAGGCCAGAAGCTATGGCTCTCAACAAAAAACGTACACACAAACAGATCATCTCATAAATTGGACTTCCAGCTCTTTGGCTCCTACCGCATTCTCCAGCACATTAGCCCAGTCATCTTTGAACTCAACTTGCCCCATTCTCTCCAAATACACCCAGTTTTCCATACATCACTCTTGAAGCCCCACATTCAGGACCCATTCCCTCTCCACTCCCAACCATCACCCCACACCAGTATATGTCCATGACCATGATGAGTATATTCTCTGTGAGATCCTTGATGCCAGAATCAGACAGGTTAGACTCTGGCATCTTATGGCTTGGGAAGGCTACTGTCCCAAAGAGTGCTCCTGGGACCCAGTGAAGAATGTCCACCCTCCTGACCTGGTAAACCCCTTCCACAAAAACCAGCCTGGAAAACCCAGCCCCTACTTCCGAGGAGAGGGGCTGATGTGAGTGATCCTGGGCCTTGCACCTAGACCTGAGGGTCCCCAGGCAGGACTCAGACCATGATCACCACCCAGCAACTCACCTGAATGATTGCAGAAGCGGGCCAGCAAAGCTCTGCTTCACAAAGGGCCCCACAAAGCTCCAGATTGGGGGAGACTTCTGTCCCACCGATTGGCTGGGATGCCCCACTTAAACCAGAAACAGAAAGTTGTCTGAGCAGCTAGGTCAATCCCTGTCTGACTGCTGCTCCACTGTCCCCTGCCTTCTGCCCTGAGCCTTGCCTCCCAATCTGTCCTACCCCCTGCCCTCCTTATCCCAGACCCCCACCTCTGCCCAATTCCTGCCTCACTCCTAGTCCCTGCTCTTATGCCCTACCCCTGATGCTGACTCCAACTTCGACCCCTGGCTTGCACCTGACTGTCTCTGGCTCTGACCCCTGGCTTGGCACCTAACTCTGGCTCCGGTTCCAGGCCCCTGACTCTATCCACTAGGTCTGACTGCCCAAGCCCCAGTCCCTGCAGGCACCTTCTCAGAGCAGTTATGCCATGTCACAGCAAACACTGAAAACAGGATGCTGTGGGCCAGCATGAAATGACTGGAAGTGAGCATCATATAACAGCGAAACTGTGGCACCATGGCATTATCAGCACTGCACCCCACGGAGCTGGTTGGGAATTTAGGCAACACTGCCCCAGCGCTCCCTCTGCCGTGCAGAAGGCAGGGGTCTCACTGGAGTGGTAGGGGCAGTCCGGAGGCCATACAGGCTTGGGGGAAGGGATCCAGTGGATTGACATGCTATATGTCAGGGATGGCCAAACCACAGCTCATGAGCCACATCCGGCTCTTTTACCGTTAAAGTGTGGCTTGCAGAGCCCCCCCCCCCCCATTCCCCACCTACCAGACTGGGGGGAGAGGGGCCTTGGGGATTCTGCCCTGCAGCAGGATTATGGGGCTATGAGCTTCTTTAGTTGGGTTTGGTCCTGCTTTGATCAGGGGGTTGGACTAGATGACCTCCTGAGGTCCCTTCCAGCCCTGAGATTCTATGATTCTCCCAGAGGTGACTGGTGCCTGCTGAGAGTGGAGGGTGGCAATTTAAAGGTTAGGCCTCCACTCAACAGCTTGAGTCACTCGCTCCAGGCATACCCTCCCTCTTACCCTCAGCGGCCCCACTCTGCAGCTCCCAGGTGTTAGCTCCACATAGAGAGGTCCCAGCAAAAGCAGCAGTTCTCCCTGCAGCTCCCAGCTCTTAGGCGCTGCCTCTCCCTAGGTCACAGCCCTCGGTTGCCAGCTCCAGCAGCTGCCATGCAGGGAGGGGACCCAGTGGCACCATGTGACCGAGCGGGGCTAGCAAATCCTGGCAAAAATTGAGGGGGGGGGATGTGACCCCACATGACCCCCCATCTGTCGCCTCTGGCTTCTGCCCAGCAGAGAGGTGGGGCTCAGGGCTTCAGCCCCATAGGGGGCATCAGCCAGGGCTGCCAGCTAGGGATGTGTGACCCATGGCAGGTGTTCAGGTGCTTTCCCCACAAGGAGGAATGGGCCTTGTTTGCTAGCCAAGCCCACATTCTCTCAGCCCCGGGGAGCTGGACTGGGCCAGAGTTGCCGTTGTCCCATCTCACCTCTGACCATGCCATTGCTGCCTCTTCCCAGCCTGCCACCCAGCCAGAGCTGAGAAGGCAGCTGTCCCCACAGAGGAGACGGATATCGACGCAGTGGAGATCCCTCCACCAGGGAACAGCACCCTGGAGTTCAGCCGGGGGGTGACGGACCTCGACGCCGTGGGGAAGGACTCAGGGAACTCTCTGGACACCAAGGTACGCCGGCCCCAGCCAAGAGCAGCTGTGTCCCATTACAGGCCCAGGGTCCCCGCAGATAGCGTGGCTTCCCAAGAGTATGTCCAAGCGGCATTGCTCTGTGGCTTTGGGGGCAGGACATGGGTCTGTGCCTGGGGGTGCCCTGCTCTCTCCCCACAGCAGCCTCAGAGCTCCCCACACTCTCCCCCTGTGGCTCACATGGGGGTCACTGCCCCCCCACCCCAGGTCAGAGGGACCTTTGGGTTTCACGCTGCCTTCCAGTGGGGTAGGGAGGGAGCTCATGTCTAGATATGGGGCTGGAACAGCCTGTGGCAGCTCTGTGGGGTGATCAGATGGGGGGGCCACAGCGTGACCCTGAAGCTGGTACAACAGCACGTGTCCTTGTGGCGGCAGCTGGCATCCCCCCCCCCACCCCGCCCGGCTCTGCCAGGGCATTAACAAGGGGAGCCGAGAGGCTAGCCAGACCCCACAACATAGGAAATGCCTTTTCCATGAGCCGCCCCACAGACCAGGGTGAATTGCCTTTGCTGGGGCTCTGGAGGAGGCCAGGTTCACTCCCCTCTGTGCACTCCCAATTTAAGAGCTAGTGTGTCTGCCCCACACCCAGAGAGGGGAAACCTAGGCCCCAAACACACACCTTTCCCCATTGCCGGTCAGCACAGAGCCCTGAAACCCGTGGGAGATGCTGAGCCCTGAGGACACAGGCTGTGGCTCTGCAGATGGCAGACCCAGCTCTGGTCCCTGAGGGTGGCAGTGCCCGGCTCCTGCTGCGGGGTGTGCTGGGCAAGGGCAGCACAGGATGGGAGTCCAGCTGTCATGCTTCATAACTCACTGTTAGGGGCATTGGCCATTCCTTGATCCCATCTCTCCAACCCTCCTCCCCCCAGTTAGCCCCCCGACAATAAAAGAAGCTCATAGTCACTGGCTCCCCCTCATTCTGTTCTCCCGCGGCGCTCCCAGCGCTGAGCCTCTCCCCTGTGTCCTGCACTGCTGTGGTCCAGACACAAACTAGTCCCTGTGTTGCCCCCTCACTCCCGTTGACAGTGGCATGTCCTGGGAACAGAGCAATGTTAGTTTCCCAGCGAAAGTGGCAGGAGTGGAGCTGCGTCTCCCTCTGCCTGACCACACAGCCCGTGCAGGCAGTGCACAGCTGCTGGCAGGAGAGGATCACCTGGTGCATTAACCCAGCACATTTGGGCATTGTCAGAGGCCAGCAAAGCAGAGCTTCCCTTTGAGTTCTCCTT
Organism: Mauremys reevesii; assembly: GCF_016161935.1. Classification (NCBI taxonomy): domain Eukaryota; kingdom Metazoa; phylum Chordata; order Testudines; family Geoemydidae; genus Mauremys; species Mauremys reevesii. The sequence continues at coordinate 41,264,042 of NC_052630.1, read as the reverse complement.
GTGCTTCAGAGACCAGGCCACGGCCAGCCCTCTGTTGGGTCCCCAGTGCAGCCTAGGGCATTGGCTTTCCACTCGCCCTGTGGAGACTCCGAGCATCCCAGAGCCGTCTCTGTGAGCGGGCAGCCGTGCTGCTAACCCGCCTAGGCTGTGGTGCTGCACACTTGTCCCACCCAAAGCGGAGGCCAGGTCCTCGTCCAGGGCACACCAGGACTGAGTGAGTGCCATGGCGAGAGAAGAGTTGGCCAGAGAACCATCTTGCAAGGGGGATTCAGAGAACCAGGAGCTCCCCGGGATGATAAACCTCTCCCCTCCCCTAGTCCTTCTTCTCGTAGATCACACAGCGCTGTACAAGTATGCCCTAATTCAGTCACACAAACCCCATCCAAGGTACGTGAGTACCCACTGGAGTGTGGGGAAACCGAGGCACAGAGCGAGCCGTGGCTCACATGACAAGTTGGTAGCAGTACTGGGAATAGAAGCCAGACATCCTGGTTCCCAGTCCCCTTCTCTAGCCAGTGGGCCTAAGTCCTTCCCTGTCAGCTGGCAGTGGTCTGGCACACAGAGAGGTACTGATGAGGGGACGGTCCCATCACTCCTGCCTGCCCTGCATCCCCTAGAATGGCCACCCTTGAGGAGTGAGAGCTGAACAGTCAGGGTGCAGGTGCATGGGCTCTGTGCTCATGGCGCCGACGTAGCCACGCAGTTGGCTATGTGGTTTGTCTGGTAGGGAAAGCGCCATGTGAATCCCCAGCTTACGAGCACGCGGCTCTGCTGGGCTCTGCCAGTGGCCTCCTGTCGTTCCTGGCTCTCCCTTTCCCTCGGGGGGTGGGGGGACGTGGAGCCTGCGACCACCGCACTGTGCTGCTTAGAACCACTCTCCCAATGCACCAGAGGCTGTGGACCCCTTCGCACCAGTGCTCCCAGCAATGAGTCTCTTGTGGGTAAGGCCACATGCATTGAGGCTTGACACCTGTGTCATTAATGGGGTGCCACAGAGTCAGGGGAGGTAGGACCCATAGGGCTCCTGTGAGGCTGGGGGCCATCTGTTCCACCCAGGGCAGGGCAGGGCAGTCCCATTGCTGCCCAAACTGCTGGAGGAGAGAGGAATGGTGCGATCTAGCATGTCACATAGCCAGCAGAGTGAGCTTCTGTGCGGCTGGCGTGAAGAGCCAGGGTGCTGCCTATGTGATCCAGGCCTCTGTGGTGTGGCACTCTGTCCCACTCTTGTGGCACCTATGCCAGTTAGAGCAGTGGTTCTCAACCTTTCCAGACTACTGTACCCCAGGAACCCGAGCCCTGCTGCCTGGTGCTGAAACATGTAACAGCATTACAGGGCCCTCTGTGGCGTGGTGTCCACCCCTAACTCCAGCCCTGCACTTGTGAGCCCCCTAAACCCATCCCGCAACCCCCAGGTTGAGAACACTGACCTAGATGAGTTGATGTACCCCCTGGAAGAGCTCTGAGTATTCCAGGGGTGCTCCTGGTTGAGAACCACTGAGCTAGAGAGTGATGAGCTAGCTACAGCCTTGGCTAAAAGAGCTGTGTTTGATCCCATCCACCAACAACTGAGTGTGTCGGCATTACACATCGCCGTGAGACACCAAGAGCCTGTCTGGGAGCCAGTCCCCCAGGGAACGTCTTGCCAGTGGTGCCGGCTCTTGCCCTTTTATTGCTATTTGGAGTGTTTGTAAAGCCCCAGCTCCCGGAGGCCCATGAATACGTGACAGTCTCAGCTTCCATTTGTTCAGAAGAGGAAGTGTCTGGCCTCCTGGGCTGCAGAAGAAAGTCAGAAAACCCAGCCCAGGGAATCCAAGGGCTCACAAGCCAGAAGGCAAAGAAATGGGTTGCTGAGGAGGGCTCACACAGGGAACTGCCTCCTGCCCCCCACCCCTGGCAGCTGCTGGCAGCTAGGGCAAGGCTGTGAGCCAAGGTGCAAATCTCTGACCTCCACCTACTCCAAGTGAGGTTGGGGCCACCCTTCTGACTCTGGCTTGGGAGCATGCGTTGGCGGCTGCTGGCTCTGTGCACACAGGTGACCCAGGCTGAGAACATCGTGCTCAGAGCAGCTCACCGGGCCGAGTGGCCGTTCAGGGGGCAGAAGGATCCTGCTGCGAGCACCTGCTGGAACAAAGTCAGCCTGAGCCACAGAGCCGGCCCCAGCAGCAGGGAGAGCAAGCACCTAGGTGTCACAGTCTGTTACAGGGTGTCTGTCTCCTGCTGGCCTGGCCAGTGGGCTGCTCTGTGCCCAGCTGGAGGACAGAGCTGCTGCCGAAGAAGGTCAGTTCCTTAGGTTCCTAGCTTGCACTGAAGTCAGAGGTGTGATGGGTTAGAAACTAGGCTCCCTACGGCTGTTCTGGCTCCAACGCATTACCCTACAGCTGTGTGATGCTTTGGAACTGCAGAGCTGTGTGACTGAATCATAGAATCATAGATTCATAGAATATCAGGGATGGAAGGGACCTCAGGAGGTCATCTAGTCCAACCCCCTGCTCAAAGCAGGACCAATTCCCAACTAAATCATCCCAGCCAGGGCTTTGTCAAGCCTGACCTTAAAAACCTCTAAGGAAGGAGATTCCACTGCCTCCCTAGGTAACCCATTCCAGTGCTTCGCCACTCTCCTAGTGAAAAAGTTTTTCCTAATATCCAACCTAAACCTCCCCACTGCAACTTGAGACCATTACTCCTTGTTCCATCATCTGGTACCACTGAGAACAGTCTAGATCCATCCTCTTTGGAACCCCCTTTCATGTAGTTGAAAGCAGCTATCAAATCCCCCCTCATTATTCTCTTCTGCAAACTAAATGATCCCAGTTCCCTCAGGCTCTCCTCATAAGTCATGTGCTCCAGCCCCCTAATCATTTTTGTTGCCCTCTGCTGGACTCTTTCCAATTTTTCCACATCCTTCTTGTAGTGTGATACCGGCTGCCAACTAGACATGGAGCCATTGACCACTACCGGTTGAGCCTGACAACCTAGCCAGCTTTCTATCCACCTTACAGTCCATTCATCCAGCCCATACTTCTTTAACTTGCTGGCAAGAATACTGTGGGAGACCATATCAAAAGCTTTGCTAAAGTCAAGGACTAACACGTCCACTGCTTTCCCCTCATCCACAGAGCCAGTTATCTCCTTATAAAAGGCAATTAGGTTAGTCAAGCATGACTTGCCCTTGGTGAATCTATGCTGACTGTTCCTGATCACTTTCCTCTCCTCTAAGTGATTCAGAATTGATTCCTTGAGGACCTGCTCCATGATTTTTCCAGGGACTGAGGTGAGACTGACTGGCCTGAAGTTCCCCAGATTCTCCTCCTTCCCTTTTTTAAAGATGGGCACTACATTAGCCTTTTTCCAGTCATCCAGGACCTCCCCTGATCGCCATGAGTTTTCAAAGATAATGGCCAATGGCTCTGCAATCTCATCGGCCAACTCCTTTAGCACCCTCGGATGCAACGCATCTGGCCCCATGGACTTGTGCTCGTCCAGCTTTTCTAAATAGTCCCGAACCACTTCTTTCTCCACAGAGGGCTGGTCACCTCCTCCTTATGCTGTGCCGCCCAGGTTAGACTGCTAAGGGTTAGTGTTGTGACTAGCTATTAATGCTGTTCTCGCACACAGCAGGTCTCGCTGGTGTGCACTGATGTGGGAGCTAGGCACTATATACCTGTGCAGGTCTGGGCTACAGTCTCTGGCCCAGAGAGCTGACAATCGAAGGGTCAGCCAAGAGAAACAGATGGGTACAGACAGACGGGGATGGGGGAGTACAGGGAATGAGGCACCGACCAGCCCAGCTGCAGGGGTCTCAGCTCGGCCAGGAACTTGTTATTGGAGTGGCTGTGGCATGCTGAGGGGCAGTACGCAGAGTGGATCAGGCTTTGCTTTTCTCTATATTTTCCAGGGCTCCCTCCACCCTGAGAGTATCCTGACTGCATCGCCCAGGCTGCTGCTCCCCTCCTCCTCCCAGCTGCCGGACCTGGGGAGCCCTCTCTCCGCTCATCACCAAATGCAGCTTCTCCGGCAGCTTCTGCAGCAACAGATGCAACAGACACAAGTGGCCGTGGCCCAGGTGCTGCCAGTGTGGTTGTTAGAGCCCCAGCGTGCCGCGGCCAAGCGGGGCTGTGCAGGCAGCAGTGCATGCACAGGGGGCCATTTGGAGGGGTTTGTGTGAGAGGTTGGTGTGCTGTGAAGGGTGGGGTGGAAATGGACATGGGTGGATAAGCCAGAAGTGGCAGAGCCCTAGAGGCACAGCCAAGGAGCTCGGCCTTGATGCAGGAAGGGAGGAGCAGGCAGAGGAGGGGTCTGAAACCGTGCGGAGGTGGAGGGAAGGTAGCTGTGTTCTGAATGGCTGCAGGGACAAGTGGCCATTGGGTTATGGTGACGCGGGTGGGCCTGGACAAGGGGATAGGTCTGATCTTAGCCACGGTTGAGGGGTGGGAGTCGGGTATCACAGGAGGAGAGAGCCCAAGGTCACCCCAAGTGGGGGAAGGGAATTCATCAGGGACAGGGAGAGGACCTGGCAGATCCAGTTGGGCCAGGGCACCAGTCAGTTTGAAGGGAGGCAGCTCGGAAGAGAAGTTAGGGAGACAGCAAGAGCTGTGGGACTGAAGGAAGGAGTAGAGCTGCCCCCCATATGCACTATGCCAGGGGCATCGGGGAACCCACAGAGCTCCTTCCCCAAGCCTCATGCCCTGCCCCCGGCCCAGCTGCCCCTGCAGTGACTCACCCATAGCGTTCCAGGAACCTCACTGCACTGCAAGCTAATCCCCTGTGCTATGGGCAGGGGCAGGCAGCACCAACAGCCCCCGGCACTGTTGGCCCCACTGTGTGGAGGCACACGATGGGATGCCACATCCCAGGGGCCAGAGGGGCACACAGCCTAGCTCGGCCCAGCCAGCCTGCTAGGACTGACAGTCAGGGGCTGACTAATGTGTGCAGAGTGCACTGATCCTACTGTCTAGGTCTCACACCTGACAAGCGCTGAGGGCTTGTTTGCTCTGTGTGGTGTGTGGGCCAGTGAAATATCCTGGGTATCAACTGCCCTTGTCGCTTGAGCTGGGAACAGGATCCTGGCTACAACCCTCATGCAGAGCAGCGCAGCTCACCAGGAATGTAAATGCAGTGAGGAATTGTCCAGACTGCCGTGGCCTGGGCTGGGCTAGGCAGAGCTCTTCTGGAGCAGGGCCCCACATTCTCTGATGCTCAGGGTCGGCTGTGGACCTAGAAGTCAGGGCACACTGCTGCGGGGGGAAAGTCAGCTCCAGGTCTCAGGTCTCAATGAGTCTGTCTACACTGCAGTTAAAACCCCGCAGCCGGCCCATGCCAGATGACATGGGTTGCAGGGCCAGGCTAAGGGGCTGTTTGCAGTGTAGGCATTTGGGCTTGGGCTGGAGTCTGGGCTCTAGGACCCTGTGAGGTGAGAGGATGCAAGAGCCCAGCATCTACATTGCAAATTTAACAGCCCTGCATCGAGCCCCAGTCAGCTGGCAGGGGCCAGCCACACACAGGCTGGTGCCTAACTGCAGTGTGGACATACCCAGAGACCCTTGTTTCACTGGAAGCTCCAGGGAGCCATGGTTAGGGTTCTAGGAAGAGTTGTCTCAAGATGAGCTAGCCTGGCCCTCACCTACGCAGCTGAACTGCCTTTGAAAACCACGGGGCTGCCCCTTTATGTGGGGACTGGCAGCTGTCCCACTGGGAACTTCCAGCTCCTGACAGTATGCCTTGGCGCCTGCAGCTTTGAACTGCAATTCCATCACTGCCAGCAGGTGCCAGTGCTCCTGCTTCCCCTGCCCAGTCTCAGCACAGCCTCTGTGGGAGTGTCTCTCTGCTTGGGCCAGACAGATCTGCCCCATGGCTGGGCACCCTAGTGTGAAGAAGAAGGGACTCCATGCTGGATGCAGTGTGGACGGGGGACAGATGCTAGCATGCCCCCTGTCCCATGCTGCCCTGTGGCTGCGGGGTTCTTGTGGGACTGGAATGGGGGACGGACTTAGCAGCACTCTGGGCAAAGTCTGGAAGGGCTTTGTGGGTCCAGAACTTCCACTAACAAGTATAAATCTCTCCCTCCTTCTCCTGCTTGCTGCCCCAGAGCAGAGCAGCTGGTGATGTCCCCAACCCAGGGCAGCAGCTCCCATCACTGGGGATGGCTCCCAGGGGAGAATCTCTCTGGGCTGGGCCTGAGCTCCCGCTCTGCAGACAGCCACCGCTGTGCCTGGCTGAGAGAACAGGTGGCTAAGGGAATGGACGTCTGACTGGAGGCACTGCAGGCTGGGGCAGCGGCTGGGGTGCATGAATCTCACTCTAGCAGCAGGCTGGAGCTCCGGGCTCGGACCCCTGGCTCGGGGCAGGCAGCCTGGCCTGGCACGCACCCACTCGCTGTGTCTCCATTTCTGTCCGGCAGGTTCACTTGCTGAAAGACCAGCTGGCTGCAGAGGCAGCAGCTCGGCTGGAGGCCCAGGCACGCGTGCACCAGCTCTTGCTGCAGAACAAGGACATGCTCCAGCACATCTCGCTGCTGGTCAGGCAGGTGCAGGAGTTGGAGCTGAAGCTGTCAGGAAGCAACACCAGTAAGAGTTCATTCCCCAGCCTTGCTGTGGCCCCCCGCCAGCACAGGGATCCAGGAGCACAGCATGGAGGTGCTTGCTGCTGGGCCCTTTGCTGATCCACCAGGGCACAAGGGACTCCCCATCCCTTCCCATTCTCCCCCGCTCTGGTGGTGTGCCCGTGCCATGGGCCCCAGCACTCCCTGGAGAGGGGATCCCCATGAACGCCAGTGGGAGGGGTCACCACAGAGCCATGCCCAGCAGCCCAGGCTGAGCACAGCCCATGGCCAGGGTGGGCATGCCATGCACACATCTCAGCCCGGTTCCCAGGGGTCAGTGCCCCGACTCACTGCTTGACTCAGGCCTGCAGTGACCACATCTCCTTGTGGGGTGGGGGGTGAGACCCACAGTGTCTAGACAGCCCCGCCCCTTTGCACCCCAGGGTTTGTGGCATACAAGAGACTGCCCCATGTCTCCTGGTCCCAGCACCAGGATGCCCAGGGAGAGAGAATTTATAATGGACACCCTGCAGGGAGAGTCCCTGCATGTACTTCCCTCAGCTCTGCAAGGGCAACTGTGTGCGCACATGGGCGCAGAGGCTGGGTGTTATTGGAGCAGGGCCGTGTGCACATGTTAGCGGTGCAGGGGCTGATTGTGCATGGTGGGAGTGCGGGGGCTGGGTGTTATTGGGACAGGGCCGTGTGCGCATGTTAGCGGTGCAGGGGCTGATTGTGCATGGTGGGAGTGCGGGGGCTGGGTGTTATTGGGACAGGGCCGTGTGCGCATGTTAGCGGTGCAGGGGCTGATTGTGCATGGTGGGAGTGCGGAGGCTGGGTGTTATTGGAGCAGGGCCGTGTGCACATGATGGGGGTGTGCGAGGATGTTTGTGTGTGGCGGGCGTGTGGGGGCTGGGTGTTATTGGAACTGAGCTCTGTGCACATGTCAGGAGTGGGGTGGGGGTGTCTGGTCGGCATGCGGAGGCTGGGTGTTATTGGAGCAGAGCCGTGTGCACATGATGGGGGTGTGCGAGGATGTTTGTGTGTGGCGGGCGGGCGGGAGCTGGGTGTTATTGGGCAGGGCCATGTACACATGTTGGGGATGCGGGGTATGTGTGTGTGGTGGGTGTGGGGGCTGGGAGGGGGTATCTTTGGGGGCTGTCCATGCTTTTCTTTGTTACTATTCGTTCAGCTAGATCCCCACCTACCCCTCCACCCTCCATCGGCTTCAGCTCCCCATGTGAAAAGCACCATGATCGGGGTGGGCAATGGGGCTCTTGGCCAGGGGTTGAGATCTAGAGCAGGCCTGTGTGCTTGGTGACTGTCTGCCGGCCTGTGGGGGGGGCAGTGATGCTCTAGGCCAGGCCCGCTCTGACTGCCCTCCTCTTTTCCAGTAGGCTCCCAGGACAGTCTGCTGGAGATCACCTACCGCTGCAATGCCCTGCCAGTGCTGTGCGACCCCACCACCCCGAAGCCTGAGGACCTCCACCTGCCGCTGCTGGGCCCTGGCCCCGACTCTGCCCATGCCCTGGGCAGCCCCATAGGTAGGAGTGACTGCTTGGTGAAGCTGGAGTACTTCCGCTTCCCCCCAGGCGCCGTGTCACCGTCGGAGCCGCTCCTGGGCAGCCTGGAGCTCATCAAGTTCCGCGAGTCGGGCATTGCCTCAGAGTATGAGTCCAACGCGGATGAGAGCGAGGAGCGCGACTCATGGGCCCAAGAGGAGCCACCGCGTCTGCTCAACGTTCGGCACACGCAGGGCCTGGGGGACAGCCTGGATGATGAGATCGCTGTGTAGGAGGGTGGCTGTCTCCAGACTGAGACAGGGAGGAGATAGTCCTGGGGAGGGAAGCACCTGCTGGAGGCCAGGGCTCAGTTCAGTGCTTTAGGCCTGGGTAGGCAGTAAAAGCTCCCTCTCCACCCCTGTTGCAGGACAAAGCCAGGGCTGCGCTTCCTGCAGCCCACACCATCCCAGCAGGCTCTCAAGGCTGTAAGGGCACGCCCTGGCCTTGCTGTGAGATTGAGCACCCACCCAGCACAGCCACAGAGCACACAGGAGCAGGCACAGACACATGCCCTCCTTCGATGTGCAGTCACAGCCGCAGGTCTCTCACCGCGCTGCCCCAAGGCTCTGCCAGCCTGGCACAGCTTCTGCTCTGACCAGACTCCATAGGCTATGGCCAGCGATGTGTGGCTGTACGTCCGTGGCACGGCTTTGTCCTCTGCAGGGGCGGCTCTAGAGCCCAGCGGGGCAAGCACCCGCCTGGGGCGGCCCTTTCCCAGGGGGGCGGCAGGCTGGGCCGGTGGACCTGCCGCAGTCATGCCTGCGGGAGGTCCACCGGAGCCCCGGGACGACCGGACCTGCCGCAGGCATGACTGCGGACGGTTCGCTGGTCCCGCGGCTCGGCTGGACCTCCCGCAGGCACGACTGCGGCAGCTCAACCGGAGCCGCCGCACCAGCGAACCGTCCGCAGCTGCGGGAGGTCCAGCTGAGCCGCGCGACCCTCCGCAGTCATGCCCGCTGCTCCCGCGGCTCGGGGGCGCCTCCCGGGCATGATTGCTTGGGGCGGCCAAATTTGTAGAGCCGCCCCTGGTCCTCTGTAATGGAACTGGGGATATTTTCATTAGCCATAAAATCTATAACCCTTTTCTGAATCCTACCAAGCTCTTGGCCCCATAACATCCTGTAGCAAGGAGTTCCACTGGCTCATTATCCATTCTGGGTAAAAATGAAGAATTTCCCTTGATCAGCATTAGAATCATTGCCTTTCATCATCAGTGTACCTCCCCTCGTTCTCACTGAGATGTAGCTCCCACCCGCTTTCTTATCCCATTCACTCTTTGACATGGCCCTATCATGTCCCCTCCTATTCATCCCCTCTCCAAACAGAGCAGAGTCAGGGGGATGGTCACAGGAGCTCAGCGTACGGGTGATTCTGCTCCCAGTGGAGTTGAGCTATAGGTTTCAGAGAGAGGCCACCCAGTCCTCGAAACTCCCCGTCCTCAGTTGGAGCCTCTCGGCATTGTGGGTACTTGCCTCTGAGCCTCCTTCGATTCCTGGGGAACCAGACCTGACCTCACTGTTGCAAGTCAGGGAATGCCCCATACCTGTATAACAGATCCTAACTCTCTGAACTCCCCACACAGCCGGTGGCAACGGAGCACCTCCCAGCTGGCACTGTATTCATGCCCACACTCCCCTGGGAGGCCAGGCAGGGCTATTGCCCGCTGGACAGATGGGCACTGAGGCACAGAGCCCAAGTCAGTGCAGCACAGGGAATTGAACCCAAGTCTCGCAGGCAGGTGCCAGCCTTGCTCTCCATGGCACCGGTTTTGGAGTTGGTCTCCAGCCCAGTCTTGTGCAGCTGTTCTGCACACTGCTGAGTGACGATCTGGCACACTCGCTGTTCCAGGGCCGCCCAGAGGGGGGGGCAAGAGGGGCAATTTGCCCCAGGCCCCGCGTCCCGCAGGGGCCCCCACGAGTGTTTTCTGGGGCCCCTGCGGTTCCGGTTGAGCTCCCGCAGGCATGACTGCGGCAGGTCAAGCGGAGCCGCGGGACCACGGCACCCGCCGCAGTCACTCGTCCCGGGCTCCGGTCGACCTGCCGCAGACATGCCTGTGGGAGCTCAACCGGAGCCAAATGCCGCCAAGGGCCGCCCCACGCGCCTCATTGGCGCGCTGGGGTCTAGAGCCGCCCCTGAGCGGGGGCCCCCCGCCACCGAAGACCCCGGGCCCCCGGAATTCTCTGGGCGGCCCTGCGCTGTTCCAGTCATGCCCGGGTTGAACCTGAGCCATTCAGGTCCATTTCAGCCCCCTGGTGTGAAGGAATCACAGATCAGGCATTACCATGCGCTTGTCAAGACACTTTCCCCTGCTGTCACTCCAGCCATTCTCCTCACTCAGCTAGGGCTTGCTGGCCTTCCTAGTCTTGGCTAACCTCAGTATTGTGTCATCTGCCAGCACGCTCTTTCCTTGTCCCCAGCTCCCTAGGGGTGTGCAGCGAGAGCAGGGCGGCAGCAGCACTGGCCTCTTCGTATTTTCTTTTTCCTTAAGTAAATCCAGGGAAATTAAATGCCAAAGCTGATGTTAATGCAATGATGAAGTCAGGAAATTCCACAAGTTCAGGGAGCTGAACTCTTCAGTAGTGTGTACTCCCCACTCTCCTAGCGGGGCAAAGTCCCAGGGCTTTTGCTTCACATTTTGGGCAGATTGGCTGCTTTGGCTCCCTAACAAATAGGCGTCACTTCCTCCTGTTTGCTCTCAAGCTGTCTGGTGAGTTCTCCAGGCTGCAGAGAAGGCTGTACTGCTGGGCCGTGCTGTCATGGGAGTGTTTGCTTGCTGTCCCCATGGGGCTGTGTTAACATTTGGAGGGGCAGAGCAGATTCCCAGGGAAAAGGTTTTGCTCGGAGGGCGCGAAGGCTGAAAGTGCCTGTAGGTGACTCAGTAAAGATTGGCGATCTCAGAAAGCAGACGGGAGTGAGTTTGTTAGGATGGATTGTCTTGCTGTAGCACCCAGGGCCCCGGACAGGATCGGGCCCTGTCGTGGCTGCATTGACTGTGCCCTGAAGAGGTGGCAGACCGAAAAGATGGGAAATTGACAAAAGCGGGTAGAATAGGGCTCCAAAGGCAAGGAAATGGGTTGGATGAGGGGCTCTGGCAATGTCCTACCCACAGCTCTAAAATTGTTTAACCACCCCCTCTTTCCCCGACCCCTTTCTGGGGCTTGGAGCTACCTTCAGTCCCTGCCTGTTCTCAGCTCTCCCCTGATGATTCGCTGTGATGCCATTAGCCCTGACACTAGGGCAGGGCCATGTGCAACCTTCCCTGCTGGGCTTCCAGACCATCCCCGGAGTCCTGCAAGTCTTCGGGGTTCAGAGCTGGCTGGAGAGCAGCTTCTCTCTGGAGCCACTAATAGGGAGAGCGCAGTGAGCAGGGGACCTGGGTCTGTCTGCAGGAGGGTTAGGGGTGAGTTCACGGGGCAGTAGCTGGTGGGCTCCAGGCGTGTGTGGCAGTGACACAGAAAGGGGGTGGGCAGTGAGTGCAGGGATGCTGGCCATGAAGGGAACAGTGGAGTGGGGGAGTGAGGCCAGGGCTTGAGGAGTGGAATGGAGACAGGACGGGAACCCTAGACTGGCTGGGAAGATTCTCCGGGCTCAGAGCAGAGATGGGCTAGAGCAGGAGAGCAGGGCTCCAGAAGAGCAGCACAGTGATGGGAAGCAAAGCTACATCCTTGCCCCTCCTGGCCCCACCTTGCCTTCCCTCACCCACACTAGGCCCCAGGCATTGCCTGCTGGGCCCCCTCTCCTGGCTGCCTCTGCAGAAAGCCCAGGCTTGACATCCACATCAGCTGTGCTTGTTCTGTCTGACTTACCTGGTGCATGCAGTGCAAAACCCAGAGCCTGCAACCCCAGGGCAAGGCCACAGGACAGCGTGTCCCCAGCACTCCGGGTTCACTTACAGCTCTCTCAAGGGCAGCTGTGAACACTTCCCTCCGCTCCCGGGGACTGACGCGTCACCATAACACTGTCGATCAGCTCACCCACTAGCTACTGGCTGGCTGGAGGGGCCTTCGGCTAAGGGCCATTCTGCCCATCTCTGTGCCCAACACATGCTGTGTCTTATAGCCAGCCGTGGGAGCTGCACTGAGGGGTGGAAGCCAGGACCTAAGGAAAGGTACCAGTCATGATGAGGTTTTCTGAGGGTGGTTCTGGCTCCATTGGAGTAGATCTAACTGGCCTTTTAGACTCGTATCACCACCAGGACAGATGGGGCCAAAATTTCCAAAGATTCTGCTTCCAAGTGCTCAGTGAAAATCTGTGATAAATCATGCAGGCTTCTGCAGTCTGGTCAGCTGCCCGCGTTCAGAACTCAGGAGGCAGGTTCCAGAGACCATGAGATTGGCTTTCAAAAATAACGGGGGCTCTTTTTCTTTGCTTTCTGATTTCTGAGCCTTTAGGGGGCACTTGGATCCTGTTTTCGGGCTTCTCTCCACAACTGCGAGGGCTAGAAACTTGCTTTTTTTTGTAAAGGAAAACTGAGGTTCTCGCGCCATCACATGCTTCTAGGAGCTGGAGCTTTACAACTCAGATTGTGAGAGCTGACAACTCTGTTTGTGCACACAAATGCACTTGCAAATGTGGATTTTTGTTTATGCAAAATGATGCCCTTGCAAGTGCAGTTTTTTGCACCTGAAAGGGGATACACTTGCAAGCAATTGAGGTTTGTGTGCATGCAAATAAATGTGCTCTTAGCTACTGTGTGGGCAGTTTGGAATAACCTTTGGGAATGTGGCCCTGAGGTTTTTGGAATGCTCACTTGCTGGAGGGAGTGTTTTGAAAACCAGTTTCCTGATTACAATAATTAGGGGTTGGCTTTTGTTTACCCAGTATCTGTGCATTATTTTGATTTTGAATGATGACTTGAACATGCAGGTGATTGAAGTCTGTTGGGGCGTGAGGGGCCCAAATAAGATCCAGATGGTCATGAAATTCCAGTCGTGCCCTTGCACTCCCACTGCTGCCATGCCCAGTGCTGTGAGCTGCCCCCTTGCTTCATATCACACGCTGGGAGGCTCAGTGTTTGAGCTAACCTAATGCAGGAGGAAACCAGCCGGAGCGCCAGGGAGGATGCCATTAAAGAGACAGGCCAGGCTAGGGCCAGGTTGACAGACCCTATTGACAAAGCCCTACATGTGTGGGGGAGCTGTTGCCCGCCTCCTCCCCTCCTGCAGCCTGATGAAAAGCTGTTATATCATACCACTGTCTCCACCAATCAGGGTTGGGACCCTGCTGACCAACAGCGTGTCCCAGTGATGTCCCGCCAGAGTGCCCACAGCAGGATGGCTGCCCGGGGCCCCAGCCTGGAAGGTGACATCTGCCTGAGACATCTGTCCAGGCTTGTCACTCCCATGGGGCCTGTGGCTCTCCCTGTCTGTTCCTGAGGCTGTTGGTCGCTGCACCAGGACCAGGAATCAAGACAGGCACTGACATTCCCTCTGCTCCCCTGAGGACATGGGGGCTGGGGAACGGATTCTTCCTCTCTCTTCCCCCTCTGCTCCCACTGCTCCTCACCAATGTCCCCTCCTCTTACCGGGCTGGGATTGGGCCAGGTGCTGTCATTCAGACAGGCAGGGCAGTGGGGAGGAGGGCCTTCTGGCCAGACGGGCTTGTGAGGGACAGGGGAGCTGCAATGCCTGGTGTGGTCCCACTCAGAGCTCAGCTGGGCTGTTGGGCTGCCGGGCAAGAAGCTGATCTGGCCTGATGGGTGGGGTGAGCTTGCACCTGTCCACTGCAGGCCTGGAAGGGGCAGGTGGGCACTGGCAGAGGGGGTGGGAGGTTGGCCAGGCAGCACTTCAGGTGGGAAGGGATGGGGACATCAGCAGCCTGTCTAGGCCTGATGCAGGGGTAGGAGATAGGATGGGAGGCAGGATGCAGCTGGGAAAGGGAAGAAGAGAGAGATGAGAGTGCAGGGGGATAAGGGTAAGGATGGCAGCAGGGGGTGGGGGCTGAGGGGACTCTCTAGGACCTTTGGAGGGGCTGGAGAGGAGACTTGGCATGTGAGAGAGTTAATGCAGCGAGGGCTGCAGGGGATGGGGGACGTGCGGCATGGCCAGATGCAATAGGCAGGAGTCAGGGTCTGGCTGGCTGACACATGAGGGAGGGGCAGAGAGCAGGGCAGGGGGAGGAAGGAAGGAAGGACATTATTGTGAGGCTCTCACCCTCCCTGTTGCTTGTGGCAGAACCAGTCCTCTTCCCCTCTCCTCCCCTTGCCCCAGACCTGCTCTGCACAGCACAGGTAGGAGTGGGAACAGCCGACCCAGAGGGAGCAGGGGTCCTAGTGAGAGACCCGTGCCCCTGGAGTCTCTCTTGGGAGTCATGGCACTGGGACACCCCCTCAGGGACTAGGTGCCTTCAGGCAGGCAGGCAGGCAGGCTCACTTGGCCTGCTTCCAACTTATCGTTTTCTCATCACTCTGGTCTGCTCCCGCTCAGGATGGGGGTAGGGACAGGGTGGCTGCTGCTGGTTGTGAGAGCAGCCCCTTCTCTTGGGGGCCATCTTTGAAAGGCCAGTAGCCAGTGGCGTGAAGCAATGTGAAGGGGCATTGCTGGAAGGCCCCAGCATGCATCTCACAGGCGTCCCAGAGCTGGGCTGCAACTCTTTCCAGCCTCCTGCTGTGCCCTGGGCCCTGGAACTGTACAGCTGTAAATTCTCTTTCTCCCAACTCCACGCTGCCCAGGAACCTCCTCTCCAGCCTCACACTGTGGTGGTGGGTCTTGGCTGGGGATAGAGATAGATCTATTTTTTGTCCTTTCCTTTCCTACAACTGTTGTGTTACTAACTGTATATTCAGTCAATCTGGGAAGCCAGTCTGTCAATGTAAGTGCACTTAACCCCTGGATGGTGTTTGTCTATTGGCTTTTGCTAAATAAATCTTTCTATTTCTCAAGGCTTTCTGTCGTATCTTCTTTCTCTCTCTGTCTCTGGATCACTCCTTCCACCTCCCAAACTTTGGGGCCCAAAGCAGGGAAACCAGTTAAACCCCAGCAGCCATCCCGCTTGGGAACGGAGCTTTCCAGAGGGGGCTGGAGCAATGTGTGTAATGGGGGTGCTGAGAGCTGTTGAACCAAACTCTAAACCCTGTGTCTGATGGAAACCACTTTAAGCCAGGGGGCATGGTAGCACCCCTAGTTCCAGCCCCTATGCTTTCCAGGCAGTGAAACGTATCCCCAGTGAACAGCAAAAGGCACGTCTCCCAGCAGACACTGCAGAGAGCAGGCTTGACCCAGTGCCTTCAGCCACTGGCGATATGAAGAGCCCAGTCTGCTGACCAGGTACTAACCTGTTTGGGAGGGGCAAGAGGCAGCGTGCCAGCATGGTGTGGGGAGAGCGGGCAGCATCCCAACATGATGTCCTCATCTTTGCTGAGAGAGAGCTGGGTTCAGTATAGCTTGCCGTGAGTACCGCTCTGCACTGGCACTGCCCCATCACGCCAGGCACAGTCCCACAGGGGGAGAGGGGTAGCTCGGTGGTTTGAGCATTGGCCTGCTGAGCCCAGGGTTGTGAGTTCAGTCCTGTAGGGACCTTGGGCAAAATCAGTACATGGTCCTGCTAGTGAAGGCAGGGGGCAGACTCAGTGACTTTTCACATCAGGGCCAGCTCCAGGCACCAGCTCAGCAAGCAGGTCCTTGGGGTAGCACATCAGGCTCTTCAGCAGCAGGTCCCTCAGTCCCTCTCATAGGGAAGGACCTGCCACCAAAGAAGGCAGTGGAGCAGCCACCAATTGCAGTCACAGCTTCTTCTTTTTCTTTTTCTTTTTTTTTTGCCGCTTGGGGCGGCAAAAACCCTGGAGCCAGCCCTGTTTCAGGGTCCCTTCCAGCTCTATGAGATAGGTATATCTTCATATATATATTATATTAGACAGCACACAGGGCTCCGTGCTGACCCTTGTGCAGGCTGGTGCTCATGCTCTCACCTTTCAGTGGGGTGACCCACACATCCCCATCACAGAGGCTGGGAGCCTGCCAGAGCCCCAGCTAGGGAGCTGCAGCTGCTTACGAAAGTCTAATGTTGTGCCATATTTAAAAAGGGTAAATGGGGTGACCCAGGTCATTATAGGCCTGTCAGTCTGACACAGACCTTGGGTAAGATAATGGAATTATTGATATGGGACTCAATTAATAACAGAGGGTCATTTAATTAATGCCAGTCAACATGGGTTTATGGAAAATAGATGGTGTCAAACTAGCTTTATCATTCTTGGATGAGATGACAGGTCTGACTGATGAAGGTAATAGTGTTGATGTAAGAGATTTAGACTTCTGTGATGTGTCTTGGAACAAATTGCACAAAATTGTGGTTAAAAAACTACAAAGATATAAAATGAACATGTCACACTTTAAGTGGATTAAACACTGGCTAACTGATGGGTCTCAAAATGTAACAAATGGAATCATCACTCATCGGGGAGTTTCTAGTGGTGTCCTGCAGGAATCAGTTCTTGGCCCTACACTGTTCAACATTTTCATTAGTGACCTCAAAGCAAACATAAAATCATCACTGATAAAGTTTGCAGATGGAACAAAAATTGAGAGGGGCAGGGTGGTAAATAGTGAAGAGGACAGATCACTGGTGCAGAGCAATATGGATCGCTTCATAACCTGGGTGCAAGCAAACAATATGCATTTTAATATAGCTAAATGTGTACATCTGGGAACAAAGCATGTAGGCCATACTTACAGGCTGAGGGACTCTACCCTGGGAAGTAGGGACTCTGAAAAAGACTTGGGGGTCAGGGTGGATAATCAGCTGCACGAGCTCCCAGAGCAATGCTGTGGCCAAAAAGACTAAGGTGATCCTGGGATGCAGAAATGGGAATCTTAAGTGTGAGTAGAGAGATTATTGTACCTCTCTATCTGGCGCTGCTGCAACCTCTGCTGGAATACTGTGTCCAGGTCTGGTGCCCACAGTTCATGAAGGATGTTGATAAGTTGGAAAGGGTTCAGAGAAGAGCCACAAGACTGACTGAAGGATTAGAAAACCTGCTTTATAGTGGTAAACTCAAGGAGCTCAATCTATTTAGCTTAAGGGGTAACTTTTTCACTGTCTATAAGTATCAACATGGGGAACAAATGTTTGTTAATGGGCTCTTCAGTCTGGCAGAGGAACATCCAACATGACCAAATGGCTGGAAGCTGAAACTAGATAAATTCAGACTGGAAATCCGGTGTAAATTTTGAACAGTGAGAGTCATTAACCACTGGAACAACTTACTGGGGGCCATGGGGGATTCTCCATCCCAGACCATTTTTAAATCAAGACTGGGTATTTTTCTAACAGATCTTCTCTAGGAATTATTGTGGGCCAGTCTCTGGCCTGTGCCCTACAGGAGGTCGGACTAGAAGATCGCGACGGTCCCTTCTGGCCTTGGGGTCTGTAGATCTGTACCATTTACTCCCTGGGGGGGCGGGGCTGGCCAGGATGGTGGCCATCACCCCAGCAGAGCTCCCCAGTCAGTGCTGGGGGCCTGCCGAGCTGCTCATTGTCACTGTTCAGCCAGGGCCACAGCCGTTCTGTCCTACGCAGCAGCTGGCTGGTGTCTAGAACAATACAGAACAGGCCCCATCTGACCCGTTACTGCCATCACATGCAAACCGCGATGGCTGAGGAGCTGACCTCAGCGAATGGGAGATCCAGCTGGGACCTCCCATTGCCTTCGCTTCATGCCCTGCTTTTGTTACCAAAGCGCCATACCTGGTGAATGGGAATACACTGCTGCTACTTGTCTGTGTGTCTCACAGCCAGCCCATCCCTGAGCTGGATCCCCGGATCCCTGAGTCCCCAGTACAGGGCAACCCCAGTCCTGGAGAACAACCTCTCTCTCGGCCTGTAAAATGACGCTGAAAAGGATGACGACTTATAAAACAATGAATTTTTTGTTTCCAAATCCAAAGTGTGAGTGCACTGTGGAAAGGCGCCAGGCCATCTTTTCCCTGCTCTCTGCTGGCCTAGACAGCTCAGACAGGGAGTGGGCTTTAGAGCCATCCTAGTCATCAGTTACTGGGAATCCAGATTGCAGGAGTGAGGAATGAAAGCAGCAGCCTCCCTTGGGCTCCCCATGCATTTCAGACCCACCTCCTTCCCAGAGCTCTGCAGCTGTCCCTGGAAAGCCAGGCCAGTCTGAGACTAGGAAGCAGCTGGGACAGTGCATGGAGAGGCTGCTGCCTGGAACCCCTGCAGGATCTCACCCCTCTGCTCTCCAAACCAAACCATCCCTCCCTTCCCACCCACCGACGGATCCCAGCGTGGCTTGAATAACGTCTTGACCCTTCCTTTCAATTAGCCTGGTGTTGCCTGCCCTCTGGGGGAAGGCTCTTTACTCTCGTGTTTGGGAAGCAGCCCAGACTTTGGCTAAAGACATCCATTCCCTCACGTTCGATGTAAGGGTCCTTTGGAGTCGCTGCCTGGTTTTCGGAAATGCCCCTCCCACACTGGATTAGTTCTGGGGAAACATGCCTCCTTCAAACAGGTCCCGTGGGATCAGTCACCAGCACGCAGCGGCTTACCTGTTGGCACTTCCTGCCCGGGCTGCTGGGCGATAGCAAAGGCTGGTGAGAGTGGTCTGGAACGAGCAGCTCCAACAAGCAGGCACCTGAGCTGTTGACAAACGGCTTCTCGGACCCGCTCCTGAAGAGTTGTTGGCTGGGGGATATGTGGGGATCTACGCTTGGGCTCTGATCAGTGCAGAGTGACAAGGGAACAGGCCTTTTCAAAACTAGGTGCAGACAGATCCCTTGGAATGCGGTCTCGGGTGCTGGATCAGGGTCAGGGTGTGCAGGAGTCACTGTGCTAGAGTGGGGACCTGCTGGGAGGGTGAATGGGGGGCTGTGGGGCCGTGGTGGACCGGGATGCCAGGGGCCCATGGCAGGCTGACTAGGGGCTCACTCCTTAGGGGTCACACTGCTGGGGAGGGGAGTCTGTGATCCAGCAGGGAAAGGCGGGGGTTCGCCCAGTCACGTCCCAGGAGGAGGGCCGGGGCTTCTGTATCCCTGCATCTAGCCCACAGGGGCCCCTGCCACAGGGTGCCCCTGCCACAGGGTGCTCCGCAGAGAAACGCTGCCTGCTCCTAATAATCTGCTTTATTTGGGTTCTGCCGTAGGGAGCGTAGAGCACTGCACTGCCCCCAGGCGGCATATGCTGGGGGCTGCGCGTCTGCCGGGGGCTGGGTCACTTGGGTGTTTTGCAGCTGCCAAAGGCCGGCCGGTTGCTGGGCCGGGCCGTGCGCTCCTTCTCCCACAGCACTTTGAGCCTGTGGTAATACACCTGGCAGCTAAAGCCCTCCTTGAAGCCACACTTAACATGCGTCTTGAGTGAGTGCAGGGTAGGGAAGACGCGGCAGCAGGCCACACACTTGTAGCCATTCTGTGGCGCTGGCTGACACTTGGAGGCCATGAGGATGTCCCGGGACGTGATGCAGTCCCTGGCCTCCACGCCGGGGCTGGCTCTCCTCGTGCTCTCGGTGGGGCGAGCCTTCTCCAGGGAGCAGGAGGAGGAGCAGATGCTCTCTGGGAGCTCATCAGGCTGGCTGGTGTCCCTGACGCTGGCCACCAGCGTGTCCGGGAAGCTGCAGGCCTCCCGCTGGCTGACCTTGTCCATGCACACAAAGTAGCTGTAGGGGGAGAACCAGGGCCGGTAGATGGTGCAGTTGCGCCCTAGGGGCTCGCTGTTCTGGCTGTCGCTGGGGACACAAGCTGCCAAGAGAAGAGGCTGGAATGAACCCCTGGTCCAGTGGAGGGCAGGCTGTGGGGAGGGAGGCCATGGTCTGGGCTCACCTTGCCCTCCCCGTCCCCTTCGCAGCTTCCCTCCCCCTCGGGCACCACTTGGGTCGGTGTTCATCCCAGGATGCTCCTGACCCGCCAGCCCCGCCCCTGATCACAGAGTTCCTGCTGGGCCAGACAGTGTGGATGGGGCTGGCAGCCATGTCTGTCACACATGGGTAAGGCTGCGAGTCTGTCATGGAGGATTCTGTGACTTTCCACGACCTCCGTGGGTCTGAGCAGTGGCTGGTGTGGCTGGCCCCACGGACCGCCCAAGCAGCAGCCGGTGCGGCTGGCCCCAGGGTTCCCCAGAGCAGCAGCACCCAGGGCCCCCAGCTAAGATTTAGTCATGGGTATTTATAGTAGAGGTCACGGACAGGTCATGGGCTGTGAATTTTTGTTTACTGCCCTGACCTGTCCAGGACTTTTACTAAAAATACCCATGACTAAATTGTAGCCTTATACCTGGGAACTGAAAGCATCTCTGAGGGTTTGCTCTGTTCGTCCCAGGACGGGCATCACCTGCCGGTTCCTCTCACACTCCCACACTCTCAGAGTCCAGAGGGACACAGGCACAGGCGCTCAGAGAGCACAGATAGATACACAGACAGTGGCTGTCCAAGTTTGTGCGCGCTCAAAAGGCCCCCACCACGTGCTGTGCTGTGCCAGGGGGCGCTGGATGAGCACAAGGGGCATTGTCCAGGGCTGGGCCCCTCGGGTAGATGTTTTGGAAATTCCTGTGTTACAAATACACAGAGAAAAGCCAGTGAACCAAAGGGACACCAAGTGTGTGTGTCAGGGGGGCAGAGAGGCCCCAGACAAAGGGGTAGCATGGGGCATGGCAGCAGAGAGGGACCCTATGGTGCCGACGACTGGTCTGGGCTTGTCTCCAGCAGTCAGTTCCCTTCCCGGAGTGTTTGAAGTGCCACGCTGGTGCCCTCCTGAAGGGGAAGCTGGGTCAGAGTGATACAAACTGCCCCTTCCTGTCCCCAAGGGAAATGCATATCTTGTACCTCTGCTCCTGCCACACTGTCTTTGTGCCCCGAGTCATCCCCTCCTCAGCTCTGTTCAGTGAGCACTGTAGGGAGCCTCTGTAGTGTAATGGAAGAGATGGTTGGGCTTGGCTGGAGCTCAGTGTTTGTGGCCCCAGGGCTGGGGAGCAGGGGGTGCCATGTGGTGCAGGCCCCCCTTGAAATGGTCAGACCTTTCCTCTCCCTGCATGTGCCGTGGCAGGGCAGGGGCAGAGCTGCCAGCTGCAGGTCCTGGCCATTAACCCAACGCTGGGAGGCTCAGAAGGCAGCGCTGATCCCAAGCAGTGGTGTCGCATGATGGGCATCGAGGACTGGCTCAGGCACAAGCCTGCAGTGGGTCAAAAAAGCATACGAGCGGGGGAGGGTCTGTGGCTGAACAGCAACTGCCCCTGCCTGAGATCCTGTACGAGGCCTCTGGGCACATGAACGACAGTCCCATGCATTTTCCCTTGCCCTGTTTTACAGCTGGGGAAATGAGGCCCAGAGCAGGGCAGTGCCTTGTCCAAGGTCACCTGCCAATGCCAAGCCCTGCTGGAAGTAGCTCGCTGGTTTCCTGGGCCTGGCCTGGTTGGCTGTGTTTTGCCTAGGAAAGGTAGCGTGTGTGGCCCAAGGCAGGGATCAGAGCTGGCTCATCTCCTGGTCTCTGCTACTGACTGACTGTGGGACCTTGCCCAATTCACTTAGGCCATGATTTTCAAGAGAGGCCTCTGGTTTTGAATGCCCAGTTTGGGACAGCTGGCCCCTGATTCCAGAAGTGCTGGGGGCCCATAGCTCGCATGATCTCAGTGGGAGCTGTGAGTGCTAAGACCCACTGCAAATCAGGCCCCAGGGCTCTAACAATGAGTATCCAAAATCAGAAGCACACTTTGGAAAACATCAGCATCTGTGTGCTTCAGTTTCCCCATCTGTACAGCAGGGATCATATCCCTCCTCCACCTCATGGGCTGTCCTGGGATGCTGCTTATAAAGTACCCTGGGGCAGGTGGTGAGGGTGCTGGAGAAGTGCAGTGTCGTTCTGTTCCATGCCATGCGAGGACTGGCTGCGGGCTCTCACTGTGGCCCCGTTACCTGGCAGGCTGGGTGTGTTCCTGGGGGATGGCAGCTCACGTTCGCTCTTCATGGCACAGCTGGGCAGACGAGGCCCAGAGATCGTCAGCAGGGAGAAGTTCTCCATTCCTTCTTGAGACGGATGCAGGGAGCAGGTCCTGGCTGGAGCTCTGGACAGCCTCTGGCTAGATTGCCCAGGGCCTTGGCTTTGTGACATCACCGGCTGACCTCACAGTCACCAGGTGGGTCCCCCAGTTCCAGGCAGGGATCAGCGGGGTTCTGAAGGAAAGGAGCGGCGAGCGGCTGGCCTGGGTGTTTGAATGGGTTTAAAGAGGTTATGTAGCAGCTGTTCCTGGGACTCATCCCTCTGTAAGTCTTGGGGCCTTTGCTAGTGCATACAGTGGCCTAGCAAGGAACACGCCACAGCCCTGAGATACCAGTGACTGCATATGGAGACAGGCACATTCCAGTCTCATGGCACATGCATTGACTGCATCCAAAGTACTCACGTTCACTCTGCCCCATGCACCCAGTACTCCTGCACACATACAGCCATTTGCCATTAGTTCCCGCAGCCCCTTTCGTCTTGGACCATTTGTTAGCACTCAAGCACTTGGATTATCCTGGAGCAACTCTCTCCAATGCCCACCTGCCAACCTCTGGTGCAGGACCTTCCAGCTTCGCACACCTGATCATAAAGAGGTATTTGAAATGGCTGTTGCTTGTTTTCCCAGCTGCTTGTGAGTTCCCCCGACCCCTCTTGGTTTAAATCTAACCCTCAGGAAGCTGAGGGAGGTTCTATTTGCGCCATGGGGAGAGTGCTCGTTGTATTGTCTGTCTCTAAAGACTGCAGCCAAGAGTTTCCAAAATGGGGGCCCAAAGCTAGGTTGCTACGTCCCTATGTAGGCACCTGGCTAAGTAGCCAGATTTGCACAAGTGCTGCACCCGCCAAAGGCTGACTTGAGACCCCTGGTTGTGCAGAGCTGGCTCTGCCCCCTGGGTGGCGGCCATGGTATCAGCCTGGAGAGTTAAGGAGATGCCAGCCGTGATGATGAGGCTCCCCACGTGATGGTCCGTGGCGATGGGTGTCCTTCCACCAGACTTTGCCATTCTGACTTTCACCATCTGTATTTTCCCCAGCGCAAGCACATTCCTAGGGCAAGCTACATTGTGCCGTCTATAGGTTAAAAAAGCTCACAGCTGTTATCTAGTTAGGACTAAACCTATTTACAGCTCACCTAAGGCATTTGTGCCATGTAGAGAGAGCTGCAGGGAGAGAGTTGGTCTCCGCTCAGTGGTTGTCTAACTGAACCAGATTCTGCTAGGAACTTACAGGTGTGGGTCACAGGCCAAAGGGCTTCTGACACCTTGGACCAGGTCCAAAGCTGCTTCTACAGCATGTCTCAGAAACAGCTCTCTCGGCATGGCTACGCTGCAATTAGACACCCGCGGCTGAGGTCTGCCTGGAGTGCAAGTCAGACTATTATGCAGCATTGCTCTCAGCTTCGCAGCTAGATCTGCTGCCAGGAGGAGAACAGCAGTGCCATCCTATTCCTCATTCATAGAATGGCCAGGCAAGGTACGTGCCAGCTACCGCAGGCCGTAGAGTAGCTTGCCCCTTTAGAAGGGCAGGGTTCCCTCCCCAGCATTCTTTAGTGCAAGCCGTCCTCACACGCTCCCCTAGCAAGTGCAACACCAGGTGCTTTATTGACAATGTGCCATAACAAGTGCTTCTCCCCTGTGAGGCTTTTAAACTTTCCCCAGATGGAGAGGGGAGAGCTCATCTCCACACTCCACTGCTCATGATGGGATGTTAGATGGGATGGGATCTGAGTTACTACAGAGAATTCTTTCCTGGGTGCTGGCTGGTGAATCTTGCCCACATGCTCAGGGTTTAACTGATCGCCATATGTGGGGTCGGGAAGGAATTTTCCTCTAGGGCAGATTGGCAGAGGCCCTGCAATGTTTTCGCCTTCCTCTCCAGCGTGGGGCACAGGTCACTTGCTGGAGGATTCTCTGCACCTTGAGGTCTTTAAACCATGATTAGAGGACTTCAATAACTCAGACATAGGTTAGAGGTTTGTTACAGGCGTGGGTGGGTGAGATTTTGTGGCCTGTATTGTGCAGGAGGTCAGACTAGATGATCATAATGGTCCCTTGTGACCTTAAAGTCTATGAGTCTATCTCTCTGAGATCCTGGGCTTCTCTGGCCCTTTCTTCCAGCGACTCTTTCTGTCTCTCTTTTAACTGTTTCCAACTGATGAGCTGAATCATCAGCTAATTAGCTAATCACATAACAACATAAGAATGACCATACTGGGTCAGACCATACTGGGTCTAGCCCAGTATCCTGTCTTCCGAGAGTGGCCAGTGCCAGGTACTTCAAAAGGAAGTGAACAGAAGAGGGCAATGATTGAGTGGTGCCAAGTCCCAGTAATCAGAGGTTTAGGGACACCCAGAGCATGTTGGTACCTTTACCTGACCAACAGCCATTCATACATCTATCCTCCATGAACTTATCTCATTCTTTTTTGAACCTTGTTATAGTTTTGACCTTCTCAACATCCCCTGGCAACGAGTTCCACAGGTTGACCGTGCATTGTGTGAAGAAATACTTCCTTATGTTTGTTTTAAACCTGCTGCCTGTTAATTTAATCAGGTGACTCCTTTTTCAGATGCTATGTGAAGGGATAAATAACACTTATTCACCTTCTCCACACCACTCATGATTTTATACACCTCTATCATATCCCCCTAATCATCTCCTTCCTAAGCTGAACAGTCCTAATCTCTCTCTTGAGATGGAAGCCATTCCAGACCCCTAATCATGTTTGTTGCCCTTCTCTGTACCTTTCCCAATTCCAATATATCTTTTGTGAGGTGGGGTGACCAGTACTGCATGCAGGTGCATTCAAGGTGCATGTGTATCAGGGATTTATATGGTGGCATTATGATATTTTCTGTCTTATTATCCATCCCTTTCCAAATCATTCATAACATTCTGTTATCTTTTTTGACTACTGCTGCACCTTGATACTCTTAGGGAAATTCTGCGCCAATGTGGCGCAGCAAAAAATTGCCCCCTACTCCCCGCAGTTTTTTGTTTCCTTGCAGAAAATGGTTTCTATGGGGAAGCAAAGAGAAGCTGCACCAGTGCTCACTCACCCCTCCCAGCAGGTCTGTTCGGGGCCAGGGAGAGGTAAATCACTGCGGGGGGAGGGGGATCTGGGGATGCACCAGCCACCCAGGGACATTAGTCCCAGCTGGGCGGAGGCGAGACAGAGTTCCCCCTCCCCCTTCCCTGCACATAGCAGCCACAGCTGGGTCAGATCAAGCCCCAGAAACTTCGCCTGGCTGCAGGAAGCTCTGCACCTCAGTGGGGGTCTGGGTGTGTGTGTGGGGGGGGTTCCAGGTGCGGGGGGTGAGGCTCAGCCAGCTGCACCCTGACCCCCCCCATCTAACAAGCCCCACTCCCCCCATATCCTCCCCGAGCCCTAACCACCTTCACCTGGACTCCCCTGTAGAGTTCCATTCTCCCTGCACCCAGAACCACATACTAACCCCTGTGCATCCAGATTCCCCCCTGCACCCAGACCTCCCACCACACTGCCCACACCCAGATTGCACCACACAGAACTCTGGTACTCTTGAGGGAATTCTGTGCCAGAAAAATAAAACATTTAAAATTCTGCAAAGTTCTGCATATTTTAATTGTCAAAATAATACAGAAAAACAATAAAAATATAATCACATCATTTTCAATTATTTTGGTAATAATAATTGTCAGCAAATAATTGAAAATTATAATGTTGTGTTATTCTGACAAATAAAATATGCAGAATTTTAAAATATGCGCAGAAATTTTTAATTTTTTGGTGCAGAATTCCTTCAGGAGTAACACTGAGCAGATATTTTCAAAAAATTATCTGCCACTCCAAGACTTTTCTTGAGTGATAAGAGCTAATTTAGAATCCATCATTGTATATGTATAATTGGGATTATGTTTTCCAGTGTTGATTACTTCGCACTTATGAACTTTGAATTTCATCTGCCATTTCACCCAGTCACCCAGTTTTGTGAGATCCCTTTGTAACTTTGCAATCCGCTCTGGACTAAACTATCTTGAGTAATTTTGTATTGTCTGCAAACTTTGTCACCTCACTGTTCACTCTCCTTTCTAGATCATTTATGAACAGCACAGGTCCCAGTACAGACCCCTGGGGGACCCTGCTATTTACCTCTCTCCTTTCTGTGAACTGACCACTTATTTCTACCCTTTGTTTCCTGTCTTTTAAGCAATTATTGATCCATAAGAAGACTTTCCCACTTATCCCATGACCTCTTACCATTGTCAGTTCTTGGCTGCATGTGTGTTGTCTTTGTGTGCTGCACCTGCTCTGTGAGGTAGCTGGCCCAGCAGACCTCAATCGAACTGCCCAAGAAGACCACAGACTCAGTTCGGTAGTGAAGGCACTTGGCCAGATCTATTGCCAACAAAGCACAGTCCTAGTTGCTGGCAGACTCTGTGGGGCCACTAACACATGTATGCCTGTCACAATGGACTCAGCTCAGTGAGCGGCTGAACCTTCCTCTCCCACCTTGGCCGGACAGACACCCCGTCAACAACCCCTCTTTCATACAGTGATAGAAACCAGTGACATATTGCCCCTCTGATGTGGCTAGTTATCATCCTTTACCTTGTACCTGTTGGTCCGATCAAAATATCTCTCTCTATCACACTGTCATTCTGACCTTATCTTTAGGAGGGGTCAGTATATCCCTAAAAGGTTCTATAGCCATATAAATAAGAAGAAAACAAAGAAAGAAGAAGTGGGACTGCTAGACACTGAGGATGGAGTGGAGGTTAAGGATAATCTAGGCATGGCCCAATATCTAAACAAATACTTTGCCTCAGTCTTTAATGAGGCTAATGAGGAGCTTAGGGATAATGGTAGGATGACAAATGGGAATGAGGATAATTCATTCATTCATTCATGCCCACTGGGGTATGGGCCGCCAACAACAGATCTCCAGAGTCCTCTATCCTGGGCCATTTGCTCTAACTGCTTCCAGGTATAGCCCATTTTTGAGCAATCAGCCTGAAGGTCGCGTCGCCAGGTGTTTCTTGGACGGCCTCTTTTCCGCTTGCCTTGGGGGTTCCACCGCAATGCCTGTCTGGTGATGTTGGTTGGCTGCTTGCATAGTGTGTGTCCTATCCAGCCCCACCTTCTTCTTCTAATTTCTTCCTCTGCTGGAGGTTGACGAGTCCTCTCCAAGAGGTGGATGTTACTGATGGTGTCTGGCCAGCGGATCTGAAGAATCCTTCTAAGGCAGCTATTAATGAAGGTCTGGATCTTCCTAGTGGTTGTTTTAGTTGTCCTCCAGGTTTCAGCACCATACAGTAGGACTGGTGTCACGTTGGAATTGAACAGCCGAATCTTTATTGCCAAAGATAGCTCTCTGGAGCTCCAGATGTTCTTGAGCTGTAGGAAGGCTGCTCTTGCCTTACCAATCCTTGCTTTGATGTCTGCATCTGTGCCACCCTGCTGGTCGATAATGCTGCCTAGGTAGGTAAAGGACTGCACTTCTTCCAGGGGGCTTCCATTCAGTGTGACTGGGTCATTGCTGATGGAGTTAATCTTGAGGATCTTGGTCTTGTCCTTGTGGATGTTGAGGCCGACCTGTGATGACGTGGCTGCCACTACGTTGATCTTCTCTTGCATCTGCTGTTTGCTGTGTGAAAGGAGTGCAAGGTCGTCAACAAAGTCCAGGTCATCATGCTGGGTCCACAACGTCCACTGAATTCCGTTCCTACGCTCGTAAGTGGATGTCTTCATAATCCAATCAATGACGAGGAGAAAGAGAAATGGTGATGACAAACATCCTTGTCTGACTCCGGTTCATACCTGGAAGCTGTTTGTGAGCTGCCCTCCATGGATCACTCTACAATGTATGCCGTCATATGAGTTCTTAATCAAGTTAACCACCTTTGCTGGGATGCCATAATGCCGAAGGAGCTTCCAGAGGGTCTCTCGATCCACGCTATCGAACGCTTTCTCATAGTCAACAAAGTTGATATACAACGAGGAGTTCCACTCCATAGACTGCTCGACTATGATGCGGAGCGTTGCTATCTGGTCCGTGCATGATTTATTCTGCCAGAAGCCTGCCTGCTCATCTCGTAGCTGTGGATCAACTACATCCTTCATTCTCTCTAAGAGGACTCGATTGAAGACCTTCCCAGGCACCGACAGAAGTGTGATTCCTCTGTAAAGTTGGCACAGTTACTAAGATCTCCTTTCTTAGGGATTTTGATGAGGTATCCCTCTTTCCAGTCTGCCGGAATCGCTTCTTCTTCCCATATCTTCTCAAAAAGGGGGTACAGCATTTCCACTGAAACATCCAGGTCTACTTTCAGGGCCTCTGCTGGAATATCGTCAGGTCCAGCCGCCTTCCTGTTCTTCATCATGGTGATGGCTTTTCTGATCTCGTCTCTAGTTGGTTTGTCGCAATTGATTGGAAGGTCCTCGTTGGCTGGGTCAATGTCTGGTGGATTTGGTGGTGCTGGTCTATTCAGGAGTTCCTCAAAGTGATCCGCCCATCTATTCATCTGTTGTTCTATTCCTGTTATAGACTTTCTCTGCTTATCTTTAACGTGACATTCTGGCTTGCTGAACTTTCCAGAGTCGCTTGGTGGTGTCATACAGCTGTTTCATGTTGCCGCTGTATGCTGCCTGCTCCGCTTCTGCTGCCAGTCCATCCACATAATCTCTCTTATCCTTCCTAATATTCCTCTTCACTACTCTGTGAGCTTCAGCATACTCTTTTTGAGCTTTGGCCTTTGCTTCCCTAGTCCTGCTGTTGTTAACTGCTGCCTTCTTCTTCTTTCTGTCTTCTATCTTAGTCAAGATGTAATCCACTCTTTCTGTTGGTATTTCTTAATTCCAAGCACTTCCTGGCATGCTAACCTAAGTGTCTCTCTCACTTTCTGCCATCTGTTGAGTACACTGTCTTCCTCTTCCTCAGACCGATCCTGTAGTACTGAAAACTTATTCTTTAGCGTCAGTCCAAAATCTTCCTTGATCTTGTGGTCCTTCAGAAGGCTGACGTTGTACTTCGTTCTTCTATCTGACGCGTCTATCCTTCAGCTTCAGCTTCTTCTTCAATCTGGCCACCACTAAGTGATGGTCGGACACTGCGTCTGCTCCTCTTCTAACTCTAACATCCTGTAAAGATCTTCTGAACTTCTTGCTAATGCAGACATGGTCGATCTGGTTTTCTGTTGTGCCTGCTGGCGATACCCAAGTACTCTTGTGGATCCGCTTGTGAGGAAAGATGCTGCCTCCTATGACCAGGTTGTTAAATGCACACAGATCCACAAATCTCTCTCCATTCTCACTCATCTCTCCCAGAGCGTGGGTCCCCATGACTTGTTCGTATCCTGTATTGTCAGGTCCAATTTTGGCATTGAAGTCTCCCATAAGAATGGTGATATCTTTGTCTGGGAGAGTCTCTGATATTTTTTGAAGTCTATTGTAAAAGTGGTCTTTGTCCTCCTCTTCGCTATCATTGGTTGGGGCATAGCACTGAACAACATTCATCTTAATCCTCTTCATTTTAGTTCTGAAGGATGCTGTGATGATCCTGGGGCCGTGTGCCTCCCAACCAATCAGTGCTCTCTGTGCCTGCTTAGACAACATGAAGCCTACTCCCTGTGTATGAGGTGCGTCGCTCTTTTCATGTCCAGAATACAGCAACAGCTCTCCTGTCAGCAGTCGCCTCTGTCCAGCTTGTGTCTATCTTGTCTCACTAATACCTAGTAGGGTCAGGTTGTTGCTCCTCATCTCTACTGCAACCTGCACCGTCTTTCCTGACTCGTACATGGTCCTCACGTTCCATGTGCCGATGGTAATCCTTCTGGTTGCAAGAAGGGTAATCGGCTTAGTGGCTTCCTCATGGCTTTCACCACCTAGTGTCATGCGTCTTCGAGTTGAAGACCCTTCTTTTTCCAGGATAAAAGCCTCTGTTATCTCCATTGTTGGCGTTTCTGTAGCAAATTGATTTTTTACGGGGTGGGGTTGCTAGCCCCACACCCAACCCTCCTCCTTTACCCTGACTTGGGACAGGCAGATGACCCCAAAGGACTGCTCTGGTGGAGTTGGGAATGAGGATATGGAGGTAGATATTACCACATCCGAGGTAGAAGCCAAACTCGAACAGCTTAATGGGACGAAATTGGAGGGCCCAGATAATCTTCATCCAAGAATATTAAAGGTACTGGCACATGAAATTGCAAGCCCATTAGCAAGAATTTTTAATGAATCTGTAAACTCAGGGGTTGTACCTCACGACTGGAGAATTGCTAACATAGTTCCTATTTTTAAGAAAGGGGAAAAAAGTGATCCGAGTAACTATAGGCCTGTTAATTTGATATCTGTAGTATGCAAGGTCTTGGAAAAAAATTTGAAGGAGAAAGTAGGTAAGGACATTGATATCAATGGTAATTGGGACAAAATACAACATAATTTTACAAAAGGTAGATCGTGCCAAACCAACCTGATCTCCTTCTTTGAGAAGGTAACAGATTTTTTAGACAAAGGAAATGCAGTGGATTTAATTTACCTCGATTTCAGTAAGGCATTTGATATGGTTCCACATGGGGAATTATTAGTTAAATTGGAAAAGATGGGGATCAATATGAAAATTGAAAGGTGGATAAGGAACTGGTTAAAGGGGAGACTACAACGGATCATACTGAAAGGTGAACTGTCGGGCTGGAAGGAGGTTACTAGTGGAGTTCCTCAGGGATCGGTTTTGGGACCAATCTTATTTAATCTTTTTATTATTTACCTTGGCACAAAAAGTGGGAATGTGCTAATAAAGTTTGTGGATGACACAAAGCTAGGAGGTATTGCTAACACAGAGAAGGACCGGGATATCATACAGGAAGATCTGGGTGACCTTGTAAACTGAAGTAATAGTAATAGAATAAAATTTAATAGTGAAAAGTGCAAGGTCATGCATTTAGGGAGTAATAACAAGAATTTTAGTTATAAATTGGGGATGCATCAGTTGGAAGTAACAGAGGAGGAGAAGGACCTCGGAGTATTGGTTGATCACAGGATGACTATGAGCCGCCAATGTGATATGGCCATTAAAAAAGCTAATGCAGTTTTAGGCGAGGTATTTCCAGCAAAGATAAGGAGGTGTTAGTACCGTTCTACAAGGCACTGGTGAGACCTCATCTGGAATACTGTGTGCAGTTCTGGTCTCCCATGTTTAAAAAGGATGAATTCAAACTGGAACAGGTACAGAGAAGGGCTAATAGGATGATATGAGGAATGGAAAACCTGTCTTATGAAAGGAGACTGAAAGAGCTTGGCTTGTTTAGCCTAACCAAAAGCAGGTTGAGGGGAGATATGATTGCTCTTTATAAATATATCAGAGGGATAAATATCAGGGAGGGAGAGGAATTATTTAAGCTTAGTACCAATGAGGTCACAAGAACAAATGGATATAAACTGGACACTAGGAAGTTTAGACTTGAAATTAGACGAAGGTTTCTAACCGTCAGAGGAGTGAAGTTCTGGAACAGCCTTCTAGGGGAAGTAGTGGGGGCAAAAGACATATCTGGCTTCAAGACTAAGCTTGATAAGTTTATGGAGGGGATGGTATGATGGGATAGCCTAATTTTGGAAATTAATTCATCTTTGATTATTAGCAGGTAAATATGCCCAATGGTCTGTGATGGGATGTTAGATGGGGTGGGATCTGAGTTACTACAGAGAATTCTTTCCTGGGTGCTGGCTGGTGAGTCTTGCCCACATGCTCAGGGTTTAGTTGATTGCTATATTTGGGGTCGGGAAGGAATTTTCCTCCTGGGCAGATTGGCAGAGGCCCTGGAGGTTTTTCGCCTTCCTCTGCAGCATGGGGCACGGGTCACTTGCTGGAGGATTCTCTGCACCTTGAGGTCTTTAAAACACGATTTGAGGACTTCAATAACTCAGACATAGGGTAGGGGTTTGTTCCAGGAGTGGGTGGGTGAGATTCTGAGACCTGCATTGTGCAGGAAGTCAGACTAGGTGATCATAATTGTCTCTTCTAACCTTAAGTCTATGAATCTATGAATCCCTATTATCTTTGGGGAGTCTGTTTATACCATACTAGGTCTCAGGGTGTTCTGGAATGTGTTTATGTGCATCTCCTGTGCCTAGCACTTCTTAGGAGTTTTTGCAATACTAGCCCTGTTCTTGCCAAGTTCATGTATCGGATAGTGAACCTGCAAGCAGGCAAGTCTTATAACAGGGCCTGGTTTTTGCTCATAGCCTGACTCTTGCTAACTTTGCTTTATAGTATCGGGGCCTGACTTTACTTCAGGCCTTAGGCCTCATACCAGGCTCTTTATACTAGGTCTCATGTCTCAGGCTTTCTCTTTCTACTACATTTACTTTGCTTAAAAGCCTTTGGGAGGGACCTTGTCAAAGGCTTTCTGAAAGTCTGATTACACTAGATTCACTGGATCATCCTTGTCCATGTGTTTGTTGACATCCTCAAAGAATTCTAGTAGATTAGTGAGGCATGATTTCCCTTTAAAAAGCCATACTGACTCTTCCCCAACAAAATGTGTTCATCTATGTGTCTGATAATTCTCTTCTTTACTATAGTTTCAACCAATTTGCCGGATATTGAAGTTAGCTTAACAGCATGTGATCACTTCTGGAGCCTTTTTTTAAAACCTATGTTACATTAGCCACCCTCCAGTCATCAGGTCCAGAGGCTGGTTTAGGCGATAGGTTACATACCACAGTTAGTAGTTCAGCAAGTTCATATACTGAGTTCCTTCAAAAGAACTCTTGTGTGAACACTATCTGGTCCTGGTGACTTATTATTGCTTAATGTGTCAGTTCGTTCCAAAACCTCCTTTAATATGGTACAATTGCTCAGCTTTATCACCAAAAAAAAATGTCTCAGGTGTGGGAACCTCCTACACAGCCTCTGCAGTGAAGACTGATGCAAACAGTTAGCGTCACCACAATGGCCCTGTCTTCCTTAGTACTTAAACTATTGATTCTCACTGTCACACCCCTACAGACCCTCCAAAGGTCCCAGGGAGTCCCCTACAGACCTGCACCCTTGGTTCTCCTTCCCCACTTCTTCAGAGCCTGTTCTGGGGTTACTGGCTATGTGGCAGGAACAGAGAAGCTGACCCTCCAGGCATAGTCGGGGCATGGCCCTTTCTATGTTCTGATCCATGCATTAAGATTTCATGACTTGATCCTATGGGCTGTGCTCACTCGGGGTTCTGACTTGGGACCTGGGTCAGAGACATTGTGGGGTCAAGAGGCTCCCTATGGAGGCTGCTGGAAGAGCTGCAGTTACTGCCCAAGGCCTGTCTCCCTCCCTGACTGAGGCCGGGTGGGGGGTGCTCTAGCTCCCTAACACAGCTGTGAGCAGTTCCACCCCCCCCGACCCGCTGGTACCAAGCCTTGCCCACCCCAGGGGAGCTGGAAACGGCCCTCCCTATTCCACAGCTACCGCCAAAGGCTTCCAAAAATCCAGCCACGAGGCCCTATCTGTACACCTGCTAGCATGCTTACATGCATGCAAGTGCATGCACTCGGCTCCATGCACCGGCACTGGGCAGTTCCCTCCAGCAGGGCAGAGACCAGCCTGGTGGGCTGTGCTCTCCTGCAGAGCCCTCCCAAGCCTGGCTCCAGAAGAGCTAGAGCAGGGGTCTCAAACTCAAATGACCATGAGGGCCACATGAGGGCGGGGCCGAGGGCCTCATTACTGACACCTCCCCCCCCCCCCGCCGCCACTCCACCCCTTCCAGGGGGTGCAAGAGGGGTGTGGGGTGCGGCAGGGGGCTCAGGGCAGAGAGTTGGTGTGGGGTGCAGGAGGGGTGCGGCAGGGGGTCAGGGCAGGGGATCGGGGTGCAGGAGGGGTGCGGCAGGGGGCTCAGGGCAGGTGGTTCAACTGCAGGAGGGGCTCGGGGGGCAGGCTCCGGCCTGACGCGCACTGGGGGCAGGGCCGGCTCCCTGCCTGCTTGCCCACTGCTCTGGGAAGCGGAAAGAACATGGGGGAGCAAGGGCACAGGGGTGTCTGTTGCTGTTGCTTCAGGCACCGCCCCCAGCAGCTCCCAGTGGCCGGGAACGGGGAACCATGGCCAATGGGAGCTGCTGGGGGCGGTGCCTGAAGCAACAGCAACAGATCATAGACTCATAGAATTCAAGATCAGAAGGGACCATGTTTTGGTTATTCCTACGATATCTGATATACGATAACAGATGCCCCTGCGCCTCTCTTCCCCCATGTTCTTTCCGCTTCCCAGAGCAGCGTGGAGGCAGGACAGACAGGGAGCCAGCCCTGCCCCCGGTGCGCGCCGGGCCAGAGCCGCTCTAGGTAAACACTGGGGCTGTGAGGAGCTTGCAGGCCACAGGCCGCGTGTTTGAGACCCCTGAGTTAAAGCACCCCCCACCCAGCCTCAGTCCTCACCTGGAGGGTGCCCCAGAAAGGTGGTCAGTTGCCAGTCCCAGACTCTCTTTGCTGGGCTGCCATTAAGGGAGCCATGTCCATAGAATCATAGAATATCCAGGTTGGAAGGGACCTCAGGAGGTCATCTAGTCCAACCCCCTGCTCAAAGCAGGACCAATCCCCAGTCAGATTTTTGCCTCAGACCCCTAAATGGCCTCCTCAAGGATTGAACTCACAACCCTGGGTTTACTAGGCCAATGCTCAAACCATTGAGCCATGCTGGCTCCCTGGGCCCATACTGACCTCTCAGGTTCCAGCTCCTCCCCACAGGGCTGAGTGGCTGAGCAGGCCCAATCCCAGAGCCGCACTGGGCTCGCTGCGTGGACAGGCTGTTGGTTAGTGTGTGGTTGCACCATGCCATGCTCAGTGTGGCAGCCGGTATAAAGCGGAGTGCCCCAGGACTGACCCCTGGGGTTTTGTTCAACATCTTTATTAATGATCTGGACGATGGGATGAATTGCACCCTCAGCAAGTTCGCAGATGACACTAAGCTGCGGGGAGTGGTAGATACGCTGGAGGGTAGGATCCTAGACAAATTGGAGGATTAGGCCAAAAAAAATCTGATGAGGTTCAACAGGACAAGTCTCCCACAGTATTCTTGCCAGCAAGTTAAAAAAGTATGGATTGCATGAGTGGACTGTAAGATGGATAGAAAGCTGGCTAGATTGTCAGGCTTAGCAGGTAGTGATAAATGGCTCGATGTTTAGTTGGCAGCCGGTATCAAGCGGAGTGCCCCAGGGGTCAGTCCTGTGGCTGGTTTTATTTAACATCTTCATTAATGATCTGGATGATGGGATGGTTTGCACCCTCAGCAAGTTGATGGATGACACTAAGCTGAGGGGAGAGGTAGATACGCTGGAGGGTAGGGATAGGATACAGATTAACAGACAAATTGGAGGATTGGGCCAAAAGAAATCTGATGAGGTTCAACAAGGACAAGTGCAGAGTCCTGCACTTAGGACGGAAGAATCCCATGCACTGCTACAGGCTGGGGACCAACTGGCTAAGAGGCAGTTCTGCAGAAAAGGACCTGGGGATTACAGTGGACAAGAAACTGGATATGAGTCAGGAGTGTGCCCTTGTTGCCAAGAAGGCTAATGGCATATTGGGCTGCATTAGTAGGAGCATTGCCAGCAGATCGAGGGAAGTGATTATTCCCCGCTATTCAGCACTGGTGAGGCCACATCTGGAGTATTGCATCCAGTTTTGGTCCCCCCACTACAGAAAGGATGTGGACAAATTAGAGAGAGTCCAGTGGAGGGCAACAAAAATGATTAGGGGGCTGGGGCATATGACTTACGAGGAGAGGCTGAGGGAACTGGGTTTATTTAGTCTGCAGAAGAAAAGAGTGAGGGGGGATTTGATAGCAGCCTTTAACTACCTGAATGGGGGTTTCAAAGAGGATGGATCTAGACTGTTCTCTGTGGTGGCAGATGAAAGAACAAGGAGGCAGATGAAAGAACAATGGTCTCAAGTTGCAGTAGGGAAGGACTAGGTTGGATATTAGGAAAAACTATTTCACTAGGAGGGTGATGAAGCACTGGGATGGGTTACCTCAGGAGGTGGTGAAATCTCCATTCTGAGAGGTTAAGGCCTGGCTTGACAAAGCCATGCTGGGATGATTTAGTTGGTGTTGGTCCTGCTCTGAGCAGGGGGTTGGACTAGATAACCTCCTGAGGTCTCTTCCAACCTTAATCTTCTATGATTCTCTGATTCTAAGCTGCTCTGAAATCCGAATCAGTGTATTTACTTTGGGCTTTGCACCAGTCTGAACAGCAGTGTAAGTGAAACTGATGCAGCTCTCCCATGCAGACGTGGCCTTAGCCCCAGCTAGTGTAGCACATTGGCACTTCCCCACTGCTCTCTGACTTCTGATTGCGACTGCAGACAGCAGTCTAGGAAGGGACTGCCCGCCCTCGAGTGTCGGCCCAATAAGAAGAGCCATCTCATGGCTGCACCACAGTGCCCACTGCGTGATGTGCTACAGACATGTCTCTTCATCACTGATGCCCAGCTGCCAGCCAGGACTATCTCGCTGGGTCTGCCTAGCCCCCTGAGCAGTGGTGCCAGCGGAGGGCACTGCCGGGGCTGGCTCTGGGGGAGGTGTGCCACACAGGCAGGTCCTTCATTGCAGGAGGCTCATGGGTGCAGCCCATGGGTGCAGCCAGTGGGGGGAGACCGGGGACTTCCCTCCAGAGACACCAAGCTGTCTGCTCTGAAAATCTCTTTGTTTGCAACCTGCTTCCCGAGTCTTCTTCAGTATCAGATAAGAGCTGACCCTGCTGAGCCCCCCGCGCCCATGTGTCTGTACCAGGGTGAGCATTTCCCTCCCACCCCCGCCTTCCTCCTGCCCTCCACCCTGCCCAATCCCACCATTCACCCCCGGCCCCATATGGCACTGAGCCGCACGCTGTCCATTGCACTGCCCCAGGGTGCCTGTCTGTTTCCAGTCAGTCTGAGATGGGGGCCCAGGTGCAGCTCTCTGCTCTGAGGAGGGGGCGTCTCCAGCCAGCCAGAAGGCTGAGGTTCTTAGGGTACACACCCAGCAAGGTGTGAGAGTGGCCCTGCCTAGCTTTGAAAAGGGCTAGCCCGAGACCCACCCTGTGGCTGAGGCTGACTGGCTGGTGTGTTCTGGGGGACACAAGAGCTCCCTGTTCTGCTGGCTTGTCTCTATCCACACTGGGTTTCAGAGACAGGGAAGCTGCCTGGCAAAGATTTGGCCAGAGTCTCGGCTAGGCCAGAAACCCAGGCGGGTCTCTATGCTTAATGCTGTCACTCCCCCCGCGCACACACCAGGCCCTGCTGCAGGTGCCCCATTGGAAACAACAGCTCAGCAGTCAGAGCAGCAGCAGCAGGGGCGGCTCTAGACATTTCGCCGCCCCAAGCAGGGCGGCATGCCGCGGGAGGTGCTCTGTCGGTCACTGGTCCCGCGGCTCCGGTGGACCTCCTGCAGGCACGCCTGCGGGAGGTCCACCGGAGCCGTGGGACCAGCGGACCCTCCGCAGGCATGCCGCAGGAGGTGGCCTGCCTGCCGCCCTCCCGGCGACCGGCAGAGCGCCCCCCATGGCTTGCCGCCCCAGGCACGCGCTTGGCGTGCTGGGGTCTGGAGCCGCCCCTGAGCAGCAGTGCCCTCCACCTCCTATGCTCCATGACTGTCTGCCACGGGGACGTCGGGGCAGGCTGCAGGCTTTCAGATCAACAGGGGTAGGGAGCAGGGAAAGGACAGCAGAACCTAGAGGCAGGGAGAGACCAGTGACTGATTCATCGCCCAGAGACCCCTTCTCCCTAGGGAGGTCGTGGGGCCCTGGGCTGTATGGGAGCCTGGAACCAGGCTGCCAGATACTAGAGCAGCCAGAGGCCACTCTGATTTCTGCCAGAGGGCATTTTGGCAGCCAGAGCAGCCTAAATATGGGTGTGCAGCACAGTCCGATCCTGGGCCCAGGCATGTCCCCCTTGGCCTGGACCAGATCACTTGGACAGAGCCCAAGGGATGTGCTCGGGGAGGGGTGGTTGCTGAGAGTGCCCAGGCTGTTCTCAAGCAGCTGAGTAACCCACAGGTTGATTCCCCAGTGCAGACTCTGGGCTAGGTGAAATGGCCCCTTTCCTGTAGCACTGAGTCTCATCGCTGCCAGGGGCTTGTCAGCTGGCTGACCTGAGCTGGCTTGTTTGTGAGACCCAGGAACAGATGCTGAGGGGGGTTGCTGAGTGAGAGCTGTTTGCAATATCACTCACAAGCCAGACTCTTCTCCTAGCACCCCCACAGCCCTCTACAAAGGAGAGGAAGGAGCATGTTTCCCATGTTACAGATGGGGAAACTGAGGCACATAGCAGGGGAGTGACTTGCCCCAGGTCACCCAGGGGTTGGTGGCCAAGCTGGGAACAGAACACAGGCTGCATGACTTCCAGGCTAGCCCCTAGCTTGTGAAGCATGCTACCCCTCCCCGCAGCGAATGGAGGGGAGTGAAGAGTGTGTCTAGTGGCTGGCGCAGAGCTGAGTGCTGGGTCCCCTAGGCTCTGCCACTGACTCAACATTGGGCTTTGGGCAAGTCCTGAGGCCCACCCAGATTTTCACAAGTGGCCAGTGGTTTGGGGTGCTGCAGTGGAGTACTCCCAGGCTTTGTTCTGCGCAAGTGCCCCCCTGCCCAGCTTCTGTGGGCCTCTCAGTGCCACTGAGGAGTACAGCCTGGGTATCAAGTCTCCCTGCCTGTTCCTGACCCTGCTCATCCCTAGGGAACAAGCATCCTTAGCCAGTGTCCGGAGGCCCTCCAGGGGCCCAGCACCCCACCCCAGCAACCAGGGCCAGGCTGAGGGAACCGGAGAGCTTTCTGGGAACATCAGCCTCTCGGTGCCAGTCTAATGGGGTCTATCTCTAATGCCAGGCTCTTGTGGGCTGCTGGCATTCCCATTAGGGCCGTGCCCGGGGCAGTGGCTGCGGGAGCTGGAGAAGGGCCGAGCACCATGCAGGTCCACGCCATGGCTGCCTGTGGCAATGCCCAGCCCTGCCTGGCACAGTGCAGCCACCCTCTTGCCCACAGGCCCCACCAGTAACCCCAGCTGTGGGACCTGCTGCGCCAAGGAACCGAGCTGCATGTCCCCCAGTCCCCCGGCATGTCAGCACTGACACCAGGAGAATCACTACCCTTTTCTTTGCCTGGCCCATGGCTCATGCCCACCAGGCGGGTAAATCCTCCTGGGATTGGGGTGCCTGGCAGTGACACCAGTGCTCGAGCCAGTAGCAGGAGGCTCTGCAGCCTTGGGGCAGGGCCAGCCTCTTGGACTCGGGGCCTGCTGCTGGGCAGAGAGGCCTGAATGACAGGGAGGGGTGCAGAGCCCCGGGCTAGGGGGCAGTGGCTGTCATTGACATTAGGGCTCTGCCCTGTCATGTACTGGGCAGAAGCATTTGGAGCCTCTGGGCCCAGAGCAATGCACCTCTGTGTCTGGCAAGAGCCCCGTCTCGCTGGGAAGCCTGCATGTGCCAACCCCGTGCGTGCGCCACCCTCTGCCCATGTGCCAGCCCCTTCCGTGCACACCACCTCCCCATGTCAAGCCCTCCACACACACCACCCCTTGCCTGCATGCCAACCACTCCCTGCATGCCACCCCCTGCATGTGTGCCAACTGCTCCATGCGTGCCACCCACTACCCATATGTCATCCTCTGCCTGCATGCCAACCACTCCATGCATGCTGGCTGCTGCTCACATGCCACCTCCTCCACACTCATGCCAGCCCCTCCCTGCACACTGCCCATGTGCCACTTACTCCTCACAGGCCAACCATTCCATATGCACCACCCCCTGCCCGCGCACCACCCACTGCCTGCATGCCACCCCCTTCCTGCGCACCAGCCCCTCCGCACATGCCATCTCCTCCTCATACACCAGCCACTCCCCGTGCACCATGCGCTCGCCCCTCTGCCCAAGCACACCCTTCCTCTGCGCACCAACCCCTCCAACTCTTCTCTTCTCTTCCAGTTGACCAAAGCATGTTTGAGAATTCAAACACAGCCCCCACACCAAAGCTGCAACACAGCCAGTCTGTCTCCAAAGCCTCACTGGGGCCTCCCCCAGCAGCTCTGCCAGCCGCAGCTGAGGCTGGACTGCGGGTAGGGAGCAGCCAGCACCTTAAGAACCTGAGCAAGGCTGTTGGGGCCAAAGTCAACGACTTCCTGCGCCGGAAGGAGGCCGCCAGTCTGGGAGAGGTGGGAGTGACCGAGGTCAATGCCAGCGCGGGGGCCGAGCTGCCGGGCGGGATGCTCGCGCTGCTGGGGGACCAGGCCCACGATGCAGGGTGAGTCTCCCCTCAGGCGTTGGCTGACTGACTGCATGCTGACCCCTCCCCTCCCCCCCAGCTGGAGCACATGCTTGGACTGCAGGGCCATGCTGCAGCCGCGGCGCAACAGCCCTGGCTGGGGGATGCTGCGCAATGCTGCTCCCACCTCTCTGAGCCCCTCCTGTCCCGCTCTCCCCCTCCTGCATGCGCTGCCCTTCCCCTTCCAATGGCATCTGGGACAGGCTGGCTGCAGGAAGCTCTTCCTGCTGAAAGGGGGTGACTCATGGCCCAGCTTGGGACTCACTGCAATGTTCAAGGAGGAGGGGAGCTGCTGCACAAGGGCAGAGCTGTGTGAGGAAAGCTACAGGCTCCTGCCCTGCGGCCCAGGGCTGCTTTAGCCCCTTTCCCATGGACCCGTCCCTACATTGAAGCCCTGTCTCTCCAGTTGGAAGCGAGGGCTGTGCCCCTCTCTAGGGCCGGCAGCAGGAACTGACGCATCCCAAGACAGCAGGGAGGGATTTGAAGCAGTGGGTGGCCGCGGTGAATAAAAGCAGCCCTAGGAACTATTTGACCTACTGCATTACTTCTACACCAGTAGTTTCTGCTCCCAGAGCCTGCCTGTCCAAAGGGCCTTCACTGCAGCACCCTACAGATGGGAAACTGAGGTACAGAGTGGCTGAGTGACTTGCCCAAGGTCACACAGGGAATCTGTAGAAGAGCAAAGAATTGAACTCAGGTGTCCTAAGCTAGCACTCTCTCCTGGCCCTCTTTCCTCTCTGCCATTCAGTCTGTGCGGTCAGCACTCAGCACACACAAGTTGTCCTGCTGCTGGGAGTGTGCTTGTGTCCGTGTGAGCTGATACCATACTAATGCCTTAGACCCCATCAAGCTGGCTCAGCGCTTGGATGGGAGTGCATCCAGGGAACCCCCGGGCAACTGTCAGCGCTGTGTCGGGTGTTATTGTCGCTCACCGAAGGGCCATTGTGCTTTCAGGCATGTGCTGTTGGAAACCTTTCCCCGGCTCGACCCGCCGCCCCCGGCAGCCAAGAAGCGCACACCCCGGGCTTTGAAGACCCCTCTGGACATGCTGATCTCCTCCCAACCGGTGGTGAGCAGCCTGGAGTGCAGTGCCGAGGCGCTACCTGAGCAAGGCCAGGAACATCCCAAGCAGGCTGCCCAGGGGGAGCAGTGGAAGGTGGCATGGGACATGTCTCAGCCAGAGGGCAGTGCTGAGCTGGGTGCTCCTGGCACAGCGGTGCCAAACGGGGACGGGCCCTCGCACAGCAGGGTCCTCTCAGTGCCTGACCTCATCCATGAGGAGAACCTGGAGGGCAAACTCAAAGCTGCTGACCGGCGGGCAGCGTCTCCGCCCTGCCCAGAGAAACCCATCCTCAGACTCAGCTGCCTGCTAGAGTACCAGCCCACCGTGGGCGACGTCCAGCCTGTGGCACAGCCCTCCAGCCTAGAAAATGAGGGACCCCACCCAGACCTCCTGTCCTTTGAGTAGCAGCCCCCATGTCTCAGGGGAGTCAGCCACTTCCCCCCTCAAGAACACCCCTCCCCATCTGCTGCATTGTGCCCTGCAGGCGTGGAAGTCGGGGGCTGGGGGCATGCTGACTGCACTCTGGGGGCGCTCAGCAGTGACTTCTGTCCAGGGGGCTCAAAGAGAAGCCCAGCCCCTGCCCGCTTCTCCCCTCAAACAATGGCAGGGCGTGGGGGTGATTCTCGGGGCTGTCCACACAGTCACTGCCTACCCTCCCCCTGGGCCTTAGTGCAGGCTGTGCAAGTGAGCACTGCTCACCGAGGCCAGTCCTGCACAGGCACCCTGGGTGGAACTTCCATTCTCTCCCATCAGGGTCTCCAGCCATGCCCTGCACCCCCTGCTGCCCTCCTGTCCCGGTAGCTGTCTCACAAGCAGCCCTGAGGCTGATGGCAGGGGCAGGCCTTGTGCCATTTGCCACAGGTCCCTCTCGAGTCCCTCATACACAGTTCCTGCTCCTGTACTGGCCGGCGGCAGTGCCTGCATCTCCAGCAGCACCTTTCCCTGAGCTGTGCAGGGTGAGGGGCACTGGGCCTGGTCTCTCAGGGGGAAGCCAGTCTGCCCCTCACACACAGATTGCCCCACTCTAGGGCTCCCTCAGGCTGCTCTAGCCCCTCTGGGCCATACCCCATCTGCAGCAGGGGTTGGTCTCTGCTGGCGGCTGCGAGAAGGGAAATGACTTGATGATGGCTCACGTGCCTTGAAGGCCATGGCCCTGAGGCACAGCCCACAGGACTGGTGTCTCCCACCTGCACTGTAAAATGCCCAGCGGCTGTCAGGGCTGCCCAGAGGATTCAGGGGGCCTGGGGTCTTCGGCGGCAGGGAGCCCCCGCCACTGAATTGCCACCGAAGACCTGGAGCGAGTGAAGGACCCTGCTCGGAGGGCCCAAAAAAACTCTCGTGGGGGCCCCTGCAGGGCCCAGGGCCTGGGGCAAATTGCCCCACTTGCCCCCCACCCCACCCCACCCCGGGCAGCCCTGGCGGCTGTGCCAGCTGGGGCCACGCATGCTCTGTCAGCCGCAGAGGCAGGATCACTCAGGGGATTGGGGTGCGGGAGGGGGTGAGGGCTCCGGCTGGGGGTGTGGGCTCTCGGACAGAAACAGGGATGATGAGTTTGGGATGCTGGAGGGGGCTCTGGGCTGGGGGTGGGGCTGAGGGGTTTGGAGTGTTGGAGGGGGCTCCAGGCTGATGCAGGAGATTGGGGTTTTGGAGGGGGTACGGGCTCTAGGCTGGGGGTGCAGGATCTGGGATGGGGCCAGAAATGAGGGGTTCAG
This sequence comes from Mauremys reevesii, assembly GCF_016161935.1. Classification (NCBI taxonomy): domain Eukaryota; kingdom Metazoa; phylum Chordata; order Testudines; family Geoemydidae; genus Mauremys; species Mauremys reevesii. The sequence continues at coordinate 41,221,001 of NC_052630.1, read as the reverse complement.
GGTGCAGGAGGGGGCTCTGGGCTGGGGCCGAGGGGTTCCGAGTGGGGGGTTGAGGGCTCCGGCTAGGGGTGCGGGCTCTGGGTGCAGCTGGGGATGAGGGATTGGGGTGCAGGAGGGGGCTCTGGGCAGGGCAGGGGGTTGGGATGCAGGAGGAGATGCAGAGTGCAGGCTCCAGGATGGAATTAGGGCATTAGAGGGGGTTCTGAACTGGGGCAGGGGTTTGGGGTGAGGGACGGGGGTTGAGGTGCGGACTCCAGCCCTAAATGGAGGGACAGCTATGGGGGCTCTGCACACGGCCCCTGCCTGCAGGCACTACCCCCACAGCTCCCATTACCCTCTGTTCCCAGCCAATGAGATCTGCAGAGCCGTCGCTCTGGGTGGGGTCCCTTTTCGACCAGGTATTCTGATCTGCCAAACAAAGGGGCCACTGCCCTTTCTGTACGCACATGCGCACATGCCTCTTCCATGTCTGTACCCGCTGCAGTGAGCAGGAGAGATCCCGACTGGATCCTTAAAGCCCTCAGGTGCCTTTGTCTTTCACAATAGTGCCTAGCAAGCAATCCCTGATTCTGGGGGGACGTAAAGCCAGGGAGAACAACCTCTATCTGCCACGCTGTATGGAGCTGGAACCAGCTAGGGGCATTGTAAGGAGCCAGAATCTTGGAAGCTAGTTGCCTGGGAGCTGGATGGGCTGGACCCTTTCCTGCTGAGAGGTTTGAGTTCCCTTCATGGGTCTGGCAGGTGGCAAGCAATGGTAGGGGAGGTTGGAGTTGGAGCTTACTCTAGGGCTTGCTGTTGCCTCTGGGGGTTGAGCACATGGAGCTGGCTTGAGAGCTCTGTATTTTATGACACGGCCAGCTCCAGTGGTGGAGCACAATATGCAGAAGTGTATCTGAGACTGGGGGCAAGGAAGTGTGCATATCACAGTGACGAGTGTGAGCCTCTCAGTGCGTCTCAAGGAAAGGAACTCCTCATCCCTAGGAAACGGGCTCTGGCCAGGTTCAGAGACAGAGAGCAAAAAATATAAGGTGGAAAATCCCCAAAGGCCAGATTCTTGGCTGGTGTGAACTGACATAACGCTGTTGGACTTAAGTGGAGCTCTGTTGATTCATTCTGGGTGGGGATTGCGCCCGAATCTTCAGGGAACGGAGGAGAGTGTACATTTCCCATCCCAGCTCCACTAGAGCCACCCATTGCAATGAAACTTTCCTGTTCACACCAGGGCTTAAATTCTCATAGAGTATTTCCCGGAGCCCCCCAGGCCTTCCCCAACATGCTATGAAAACTCCAGGGGGAGTGAAAATATTTACCAGAGCTCTGCTCCAGACAGCGCTGGCTGAATTTCAGCCCTGGTTCAGACCCATTGCCTTGCCTGCACTGAGGGAAATGCACAGTTCCATTGCTGAGATGATAGGAGGGGCAGGGGCAGAAGACCAGGCTTTTCAACTACTTTACAAATGAAGTTTTGTGGGTGGAGACAGTTTTGTACCATCCAAATCCACCTCATTGTCCTACTGATTAAATGAGGCCATGGCTATTGATGGGTCCTTTGGTTTGGGAAACAAACACTATGAGTAATGTACTAGCCAGGCTGAGTGCCAGCTGCTGGGAGGATGTCCTCTTGATCTTTAATTCCCAGGGAAAGGGACCATCTGAAAATGAATGATACATACAAAAGAGTCCAATGAGTGCTGCAATGTGCCAGATGATTTTTTATACAAAATGAACCATGTATATGTGTGTAGATTCTGTATATATCCAAAGCTACCACAAATAGAAATCTGTATAGAAGTATACAGTTTCTGTAAGCACCTATATAATGTATTACAGAAACACCAGAAAGTCCCTTTGTGTAATGAAGCAGTCTCCCACTGCACCAACGTTCTGAAAAGCCCAGATTTAGCTCACTGTGCTTGGAGAGCCTCTCTTTATATCGTTTAGGATGTGTAGGTATTCTGGAGGAAATACACAGATTGCACAATAAAAACTTTTTCTCCATTGTGATGACTTTTCTCAAGGATAGCTGAGTCCAGGGAAATGGGCTTGTTCTTCGAGATGTGTTGCTCATGTCAATTCCATGCTAGGTGTGCATGCACCCCGTGCACCGCTGCTGGAGATTTTTCCCCTTGTGGTATCCATAGGGCTGGCTCTGGAGACCCACACTCATGCACTGGTATAACGGGCGTTGCCAGCCCTGCGCCCACTCAGTTCCTTCTTGCTGCCTGTGATGGTGGCTGGAACATTGCTTTCGCTTCAGCAAACCTCTAGTGGTTTTTCCTGATTCTCGCTGTAAATCGTTGTTAGTAGTTGTTACAGTTTAGCGTAGGATCGTTTCTCATTGTTAGTTAGTCCCCTTACAGGACATTGTTCCTCAAGTTCTTGGTGGGTCACAAACACTATCAATTTATGGTGCTCTCAGAAGCCCCAAGAGTCTTCATGAAGTGTATGGCAGTGGTTGCTGCCTTCCTTAGACGCAGAGGAATACAGATTTTCCCATACTTCAATGACTGGCTGATAAAAGGCTGCTTGATGGACCAAGTTCAGAACAGCATCTCGGTGGCAATGACCACCTGCAGATCTCTGGGTCTTCTCATACATGAGCAAAAGTCTACATTGATCCCAGTACAAAGGATAGAATTTAAAGGAGCCATGCTCAAAGTCTCCCAAGCCCAGGCATTCCTCCCAGAAGCCAGGTTCAAAGCCATCACAGACTTGATCTCTGCTGTTAGCTCACCTGCTGATGACTGCCCAGGATGTCTGCAGCTTCTGGGCCACATGGCGGCACCTACTTATGTCGTGCAACACATGTGCCTGCACCTCAGACAGCTCCAGATGTGGCTTGCCTCAATCTGTTCACCAAGTTTGAGCCTCACTATCCCAAGGTCAATCCTAGCTTCCTGCTGTGGTGACTGGACCCAGTGTCAGTCCTCTCAGGTGTGCCCTTCAAGACCCCGCAGCCTGTGATAATGCTGCATGTCAGACCTGGGGTGGGGAGCCCACCTCAGCAACCTCAGGACTCAGAGTCTCTGGGCGAGAGACAAGATGCTTCTCCATATAAATGTGAAGGTGCTCAGGGCAATCCACTTGGTATGCGAGGTGTTCCTCCCCAAGCTTGCGGTGCAAGTGTTGACGGACAATACAGCAGCGATGTTTTATGTCAACAAGCAAGGAGGGGCCTGCTCCAGTGTCCTTTGTCAGGAAGCCCTCAGGCAAGGGAACTTCTGTGTGAAGCATTCTGTGACAGGTTTGGTCACAGGGATCCCCTTGGGACTGTCATCTGATGTGCGGAAATTACTTCTGAACCTGTTTTCCCTGCCAGCTTGGGACTCCAGAACCCTGCCTTGTTGAGCCAGACACGCTAGCCTGCTGCAACACAGACTCAGGGTCTGGACCACACCCCAAAGCTGCAGATTTTAAGCAAAAACAGCTTAGCAGGTTACTGCTCCAGCACCCAGACACCCAGTTCCCAATGAGATCCAAACCCCAAATAAATTGGTTTTACTCTGTATAACACTTATACAGGGTAAATTCATAAATTGTCCACCCTCTATAACACTGATAGAGAGATATGCACAGCTGTTTACTCCCCTGGGTATTAATCACTTACTCTGGGTTAATTAATAAACAAAGAGATTTTATTAAGTATAAAAAGTAGGATTTAAGTGGTTTCAAGTAATAACAGACAAAACAAAGTAAGTCACAAAGCAAAATAAAATGAAACATACTAGTGTAAGCCTAATACATAAAGAAACTGATTACAGGTAATATCTCACCCTCAGAGATGTTCCAATAAGCTTCTTTCACAGACTAGACTCCTTCTTAGTCTGGGCCCTGGTACAGTCCTTTCCCCAGTACAGGCTTTCTTAGTTCCAGCAGACATCTCAGGTGGTAAGCAGGGATTTTCTCATGACTGGAAGCCTCTTTTGTCCTGTTCCACCCCCTTTTATAGCTTTGGCACAAGGCGGGAGGTTTTGGTCTCTCTGGGTCCCCATCCCTCCTTCTAATTGGAAAAATACCAGATTTAAGATGGATTTCATTATCAGGTGACATGGTCACATGTCACTGTAAGACTTCTAGTCTCTATTCCCCATGGGCTGGCCCACATGTACACAGGAAGGCTTTCAAGTGACTAAGGCCATTTACAACTGATTGTTTCTGGAGCACCCTTAATGGCCTCCACTTAATATATTTACATCAGTGATACAAGTTTATATCTTATTCTCCTAACTCCAAATATAGAAATAATACATGCAAACAAATAAAATGAACACACTTAGTAAATTACAAGCTTTCTAATGACACCATACAAGGGGTATTTAGTGTAAAGCATATTCCAGTTATGTCATATTCATAAGAGTATTTCCATAAAGCATATAGAGTGCAACATCACACATTCCATCCACATAGAGGCCATACACCTCCCAGGGGAATCTGTTCTAGCAGATTGTCTCAGCAGGTCCTTTTCCTCTCACCACAAGTGGTCTCTCCACCTGAAGATAATCCCGCTGTTGGGGACTCCCCAGGTGGATCTGTTTGCCACAGAGGAGAACAAGAAGTGTCACCTCTTTTGCTTGAGACTCAGCCTGGGCAGGGGCGCGCTATCCAATGCCTTCCTCCATCCATGGTCAGATGGCCTGCTGTACGCTTTTCCACCAGTTCCTCTGGTTCACAAGGTGCTCTTGAAGATAAAAGCGGACAAGGCAAAGGTCATCCTGATCGCTCCGGCGTGGCCTTGCCAGCAATGGTTCAGCATGATCCTGGACCTTACAGTCGCAGTCCCATGGACTCTCCTACTCAGACCGGCCTTAATCTCACAGGATCAAGGATGGCACCTCCATCTGAACCTTGCAGGGCTGCTGCATGGCTGAATCTGGAGGGGTGAGTGTGCTCTGAGCAGGTGCAGCAGGTCGATAGGTAGTAGAAAACCCTGTATCAGGGCGACCTACTTAGCTAAGTGGAAACGCTTCTCGTGCTGGACAGTTGAGTGGGGTCTTTCTCCGATGCAGACATCATTGCAGTCCATCCTAGAGTACCTTCTCCAACTAAAGCTCCAAGGCCTGTCACTGTCATCTATAAAAGTCCACTTGGTGACAATATCAGTGTTCCATCCCCCGATCCATGGCAGGTTGGTCTTCACACAGGAAATGATGGGCAGATTTATCAAAGGGCTGGAAAGGCTCTATCTGCAGGTTTGTGCCCCGATCCCGATTTGAGACTTGCATCTGGTGCTGTCTAGGCTCACCAAACCACCTTTCGAGCCTTCGGCATCATGCTCCTTTCTGCTGCTCCCCTAGAAGGTCCCTTTCCTGGTGGCAATCACTCTGGCAAGAAGGGTTTCTGAGCTTCAGACTTTAATCTCTGAACCCCCTTATACCACCTTCAAGGACAAGGTCTGGTTGTGTCTCCACCCAGCCTTTTTGCCCAAGGTGGTGTGACAATTTCACATCAAACAGGCTATCTTTCTGCCAGTCTTCTGCCTGAAACCGCAGAAGTCAGAAGAAGAATGGTGTCTGCATTCTCTGGATGTAAGAAGGGCCCTAGCCTTTTATATTGACAGGACAAGACCCTGTCACAAATCAATACAGGTTTTTGTTGCAGTAGCGGACAGGATGAAGGGCTTTCCAGTGTCAGCCCAGAGGATCTCCTCCTGGATCACAGACTGTATCTGAGCCTGCTACAGAAAAAGGGGTCCCCGCCTCCGACCATTATAAAGACACATTCCACAAGAGCTCAGGCATCCTCAGTGGCCTTCCTGGCACGTATACCAATACAGGACATCTGTAGAGCCGCAACTTGGTCATCAGTGCATATGTTTGCATCGCACTACGCCATCACCCAACAGGCCAGAGATTATGCCAGATTCGTCAGAGCAGTGTTGCAAGCTGCACGTCTGTGAACTCGGAGCCCACCTCTAGGGTTCTGTTTGTGAGTCACCTAGCATGGAATCGATATGAGCAAGCACTCAAAGAAGAAAAAATGGTTACGTACCTCTCGTAACTGTTCTTCGAGATGTGTTGCTAATGTCCATTCCAAGACTCACCCTCCTACCTTGCCATTGGAGGTGGTGGCAAGAAGGAACTGAGAGGGCGCAGGGCTGGAGGTGCCCCTTATACTAATGCATGAGCGCAAGCCTCTAGGGGTTTGCCAAAACCAGCCCTATGGATACCCCTTGGGGAAAAATCTCCAGCAGCAGTGGAGCACTGCGCACACACTCAGCATGGAATCGACATGAGCAACACATCTAGAAGAACAATAGTTACGGAACGTAGGTAACTGTTTTTTACACACAAAACTGTGTTACTGACACAGATAGGAAGTGCCTGTGTAACCAATTGCCTGGACACTGATGGTGCTGGATATGCCCACTCCTTGCTCCAGAGAGAGGCGCATCACACTCTACACACACACACATCTCTGACAAGATGTCCTCTTGGGCGGGGGGAGGGGGAGAAATGCCTCAGATCCAGCTTTGCTGTTGAGTTCAAACCTGCATATGTGAGTGAGGGTGCGTAGATATGTCAGACTAACAACAACAGACCCTCACTGAGGCCTCAATCCCAAGCTTCACTTCACATGAGTTGCCCCATTGCCTTCAAATCCTGTGGGTGGTGTTGTGTTGGGGATGGGGGAATATACAGCAGCTCCCCAAACTCTCTCTGTCTCTCACACACAAGCAGATCACTAGCTTTCACCCAGTTCAGCAAAGTAGACAACTGCATGTTCAATAAGTATAGAATAGACAGTATTGCCAACCTGACCCATTTCAAAATAGTGAGTTGGGTACCAAAAAATCATGAGATTGGTTAAAAATTATGATATTTAAAAGAAATCATCAGTGTTGGGCTCTTTTTCTTGGTGTGAAGATTTCGGAGTCTTTAAGGATCGCTCAGGTCATGTTTTCAAACATTTCTCCACCACCTGGAAGGCTAGAAACTTATTTTTTAAATTAAAGTTGACACTCTCCCCTAATGACAGGCCTCCAGAACCTAAGGCCTTAAGAAACACAATTACCAGAATTGGTAACATAAGAGTCTCTGGAGGCACAGTGGATATGGGAATTACAGATGAGCATAGGGATGGATGAGAGCAAAAGGGTATTGGGGTTTATAGAAACCTATGGGTAGTGTAGCAGGTATGGGGGTTCTAGGGTGGCATAAGTGTAGGTGGGGTTATAGGATAGTGTGAGGTATAGGGACTTGAGGGGAGGTAGTATAAGATAGATATTGGGGTGCATAGCAAGTATGGGGCTTATGGGAAGTCTAGGGAATACAGAGGTTATAAGAGGTATAAAGGGAGACAGGAGCAATGGAGTATTGGGGTATATGGAGGCCAATGGGCATTATAGGGGATATAGAGACTGTTGGAGGTATCGGGGCTGTATTGAGGGATATAGGTGTGTACATGGACTTCAGGGTATGGAGGTATAGAATATTAGAGTTGGAAGAGATCTCAGGAGCTCATCTAGTCCAATCCCCAGCTCAAAACAGGACCAATCCCCAACTAAATCATCCCAGTCACGGCTTTGTCAAGATGGGCCTTAAAAACCTCTAAGGATGGAGATTTCACCACTTCCCTATGTAACCCATTCCAGTGCTTCACCCCCCTCATAGTGAAATAGAGTTTCCTAATATCCAACCTAGACCTCCCCCATTGCAACTTGAGACCATTGCTTCTTGTTCTGTCATCTGCCACCACTGAGAACAGCTGAGCTCTATCCTCTTTGTAACCCCCCTTCAGGTAGTTGAAGGCTGCTATGAAATCTGCAGACTAAATAACCCCCGTTTCCTCAGCCGCTCCTCGTAAGTCATGTGCCCCAGCCCCCTAATCATTTTCATTGCCCTCTGCTGGACTCTCTCCAATTTGTCCACATCCCTTCTGTAGTGAGGGGATCAAAACTGGACACAATACTCCAGGTGTGGCCTCACCAGTGCCGAATAGCGGGGAATAATCACTTCCCTCGATATGCTGGCAATGCTCCTACTAATGCAGCCCAATATGCCAGGGCTGGTGGAATTTATAGCAGGTTATGGAGTTATTAGGAGTATAGGGTCTGGTGGTGAGGGTGGCTGTAGAGTCAGGCAGGGGTCCATAGAGTGCATAGGGTCTGGTGGTGAGCCTATAGGAGGACCCAGTGGGGGGTGAAGAATAGGATCTGACAAGGGATATATAAGGTATATGGAGCCTGGTAGGAGAGCTACAGGATCTGGTGTTGGGGGTGTTTAGGGTCTATAAGGTCTGATGGGGTTATAGCGTCTGATGTGTGTATAGCACAAGCTGGAAGTCTATAGGGACTGGTGGGGGTGTATAGGGTCCAGTGAGAGGTACCGATAGGGCCTGAGAGGGGGGCTGGGCAGTGGGGGCGGAGTCAGAGGGGCGGGGCCAGGGAGGCAGGGGCGGTCCGTTGGCGGGGGCCGAGCTCCGGCTTGGTCCCGGCGGGCGCTGAGGCGATGGCCGGGGCCCCGCTGCTGGAGGCGCTGGGCCGCCTGTGGCAGGTGCAGGCCCAGCTCGGCAGCGGCGCCTCCGCCTCCGTGTTCCGCGTGCGCTGCTGCGGGGACTCGCACGCTCCGCTCGGCGCCGTCAAGGAGTTCGTGCCCCCGGCGCGGTCCGGGCCTGCCGCCCGCAGCGCCCCGGAGTACGGCTTCGGCAAGGAGCGCGCCGCGCTGGAGCAGCTGCGGGGCCACCGCAACATCGGTAACGGGACCCCCCCACCCCGCCCCCCCGGCACCATCGGTAACGGGACCCCCCCGCCCCCTCCCCGGCACCATCGGTAACGGGACCCCCCCGCCCCCTCCCCGGCACCATCGGTAACGGGACCCCCCTCCCGGCACCATCGGTAACGGGACCCCCCGCCCTCCCCGGCACCATCGGTAACGGGACCCCCTCCCCCTCCCCGGCACCATCGGTAACGGGACCCCCCCGCCCCCTCCCCCTCCCCGGCACCATCGGTAACGGGACCCCCCCGCCCCCTCCCCCTCCCCGGCAACATCGGTAACGGACCCCCGCCCCTCACCCCCGGCACCATCGGTAACGGGACCCCTCACCCCGGCACCATCGGTAACGGGACCCCTCACCCCGCAACATCGGTAACGGGACCCCCGCCCCTCCCCGGCAACATCGGTAACGGACCCCCGCCCCTCCCCAGCAACATCGGTAACGGGACCCCCACCTCCCGGCAACATCGGTAACGGGACCCCCGCCCCTCCCCGGCAACATCGGTAACGGACCCCCGCCCCTCCCGGCAACATCGGTAACGGGACCCCCACCCTGCCCCGGCAACATCGGTAACGGACCCCCACCCTGCCCCCGGCAACATCGGTAACGGGACCCCTCACCCCCGCAACATCGGTAGCGGGACCCCCGCACCATCGGTAACGGACCCCCGTATCCTCCCCGGCACCATCGGTAGCGGCCCCACCCGCCCCGGCACCATCGGTAGCGGCCCCCGCCCCGGCACCATCGGTGGACCCCGGCACCATCGGTAGCGGGACCCCGGCACCATCGGTAGCGGGATCCCCTGTACCCCGGCACCATCGGTAACGGACCCCCTGCCCCCGGCAACATCGGTAGCGGGACCCTCCCGGCAACATCGGTAACGGACCCCCGCCCTCCCGGCAACATCAGTAGCAGGACCCTCCCGGCAACATCGGTAACGGGACCCCCGCACACCCGCCCCAGCAACATTGGTAACGGACCCCACCCCACCCGGCAACACTGGTAATGAGACCCCCTCCAACAACATTGGTAACGGACCCCCGGCAACATCGATAACGGGACTCCCTACCCCTACCCTGACAATAGTGGTAACCGGATCCCCTACCCTACATCCCCCTCCGACAACATCGGTAACAGGACCCCCCACCCCACTCCCCGCAGCAACACTGGTAACGGGACCCTCCTCCCCAACAACATCAGTAACAGGACCCCTCACAACATTGGTAACGGGACCCCCTACCCTTCTCTCCCCTGGCAATGTCCATAATGGGACCCCCACCCTATCCCCGCAGCAACATTGGTAATTGGACACCCCCACCCTCCCTTCCCCCCAACAGCATCGGTAACAGAACCCCTCACCCACCTCCCCTGGCAACATCCATAATGGGACCCCCTCCGACAACATTGGTAACGGACCCCCTACCCTACCCCTCCCCGACAACATTGGTAACGGATCCCTACCCTACACCCCTCAGCAACATTGGTAACGGGACCCCTCTGACCCTCCCCTCCCCAACAACATAGGTAACAGGACCCCCAACATCAGTAACGGGACCCCACCCTCCCATCCCCCTGGCAACATTGGTAACGGGACCCACCCGGCCAGGACTGGCCCCCCGGGACCCTGCACCATATCTATTATCAGGACCCCCCGGCCTCCCAGCAGCATGGCCAGGACACCCAGCACCCCCCTGCAACATGTAACCAGCACCGCCCCCACACACATCAGTAAAGGGACCCGTGGCCTGGGACTGTCCCTGTGTTGGGGGCTGGGTCTGCAACTCTTAGCCCCCTTGTAACATCAGTAAGCAGAACACCCTCTTGTGCTACTTGGTGGGACCCCTCTCATCCCCCCCGCATCTGTAACCAGGGCCCACCCTGGACCCCACCACAGTAACCAGGACCAGCTGGGGCCTCCTGCATGGCCAGGCCTAGACTCACTGTCCCTCTAATATGGGTAATCAGGACCTCCTGCCCCTCCAAGACCCCATAATTGGACCGACTGGGAACCCCTGTGCCCTCCAGCCAGGACCCCCTGCAACATCGGTAAGTTGGGACCAGGGGCGGCTCCAGGCCCCAGCATGCCAAACGTGTGCTTGGGGCGCTCTGCCGGTCTCCGGGAGGGCAGCAGGCGCCTGCGGGAGGTCCACCGGAGCCGCGGGACCGGCGACCGGCAGAGTGCTCCCCGCGGCGTGCCTCCGTGCTTGGGGTGGCAAAATGGCTAGAGCCGCCCCTGGTTGGGACACCCCTCATCTTCCTCCCCACCGCCCCCAAGTTAGACCCCATACTGTACCCCATCCCCACCGCAACATTGGTAACCAGGACCCCACCCCACGACCCGCCTATCCTACCCCCGGCAACATTGGTAATGGGACCCTCTGACCCCCTAGGCGCGCGCGCACGCGCTCTCTCTCTCACATCCACACCAGTAATCAGGACCCTTGGCACTGCCTACAAGCCAGGCCTCCATGGTCATGACCCTTCCCACAACATCCATAACCAAGATCCCACACACAACACGGGTAACTAGGACCCTACTCACGATAACTGGGACCACCTGGGGCCTCCTGCATGCCTGGACTGGGACCCCCTGCACTGTCCCCCAACATTTGTAACCAGGACCCTGCATCCCACAACCTGGACCCCCTCCAACACACACACATTCCCCCACCCCAATAACTGGGACCAGCCAGGACCACTCCTCCTAATCCCTGCAACATCTGGGACTATGCCATGACCTGGCCAGCACCTCCCCATACTCCCACCCCCACAACTTCAGTAACTGGGCTGGGACCCGACCCCCAGCACCTCCAGCTGGGACCCTATGTAAAATTGGTAATCGGGACCCCTGTTAGTCCTCCTGGGCCCCCTACTCCCACCCCCAGTAACCAGGACAGGGCTGGGACAGGACCCCCATTCCCCCCCACAACATCAGTGATCAGGATTCAGGACCCCTGCACCCCAGTCCCCCCACAACACTGCAAACTGGTGCCCCCACCTTCCGGGACAGAACCCCCAACCCCCTGTCCCTCCTGCAGCATCAGTAACTGGGATCCTTACTGCCTCATGAACCAGAACCCCCCAGGCCTACCACAACATCAGTAACCAGGACTCCCCGACCCCACTCTGCAACATCAGTAACGGGGACCCTGCCAGCCCTGGCCTCTCTCTCCTTGCACCCTCACGGCATCAGTAACAGGGACCTGAACCCTATCAGCCCTGGCCCCTCCCTCCCTGCCCCTCCACAGCATCAGTAATAGGGACCCTGGCCCCTGCCAGCCCTGCCCCCCTCCTTCCCCCTGCACCACCACAGCACATCCTCCTCTCCACATGCTACAACATCAGTAATTGGGCTGGTCCAACTGGGCTGGAACCCCCACCTACACACACATACCCCACCACAGTATCGGTGACAGGGCCAGTACTCCCACCAGGCCTGGCCCTCCCACCAAAACAACAGGGACTACGACCTTCCAACAACATTGGTAACCAGGGCCCCCTTCCTCACTAGCTCACAACTCTACCACCAGGCCAGCGGCGCTCTATCTCCAGCTATAATGTCAGTAATTGGAACGGGGCCACTTACTGCAGCATGATGTAACTGGGACCCCCTGCATAGGCTAGGACCTCCCCAAGATAGAGACTGCCACTGCAACATCGGTAACCAAGATCCGATCTCCTCCCCCCACCACCCCCATCTTTGATCCTTAACTACAATATCAGGAGCCAGGACCCAACTGCCCTGGGACAGAGATCTCCTCACCATCGCAACACGAGTAACCCAGACCCCCCAGCATTCCCTGAGATCTCCCACCAAGCCGACACACACACACACACGCGCCCCCCCCCCCCTCCCCGCAACATCAGGAGCCAGGACCCCTCCACAGCAGTGACAGAGACCCTGGATCCCCTTCACCCCTGGCATGGCCTCCCATCCCCCTCTACAATGTTATAGAATCATAGAATATCAGGGTTGGGAGGGACCTCAGGAGATCATCTAGTCCAATCCCCTGCTCAAAGCAGGACCAGCACCAACTAAATCATCCCGGCCACGGCTTTGTCAAGGCAGGCCTTAAAAACTCTAAGGATGGAGATTCCACCACCTCCCTAGATAACCCATTCCAGTGCTTCACCACCCTCCTAGTGAAACAGGGTTTTCTAATATCCAGCCTAGATCTCCCCAACTGCAACTTGAGACCATTACTCCTTGTTCTGTCATCTGCTACCACTGAGAACAGTGTAGATCCATCCTCTTTGGAACCCCCTTTCAGGTAGTTGAAAGCAGCTATCAATTCCCCCCTCATGCTTCTCTTCTGCAGACTAAACATTCCCAGTTCCTTCATAAGTCGTGCTCCAGCCCCCTAATCATTTTTGTTGCCCTCCGCTGGACTCTCTCCAATTTTTCCACATCCTCTTTGTAGTGTGGAGCCCAAAACTGGATGCAGTACTCCAGATGAGGCCTCACCAATGTCGAATAGAGGGGAATGATCAGGTCCCTCGATCTACTGGCAATGCCAGTACTTTTACAGCCCAAAATGCTGTTAGCCTTCTTGGTAACTGGGACCTCCCCCAGGCTGTGTTGGGGCCCATAGCCCCTCCCAGCAACATCTCTAACCGGAGCTCTCCTGAGCCAGGATGGGGACACCACCCTCCCTGCCCCAGCGACATCCTGATGGGGCCCCCACTGCAATGTCGGATATGGGCTGGGACCCCTTCCTGGGGAACTAGATACACCTGCTCCCCACAGCAGCCTGAGGAACTATGCCAGAGTCACTTCTTAGGGCTGCCGACCAGCCCCCTGCAGCACTGGGCATGGGAATGTCCTCTGCACAACTCCCCCACTGCAGCAGTGATAATCAGGTCAGACCAAGGACAGCCCACCCCACAACCTCCAATTACCAGCCCCAGTCCCCCACGTGGGTAGGCTGTGCTTTAGGCCAGGGTGGGATCTGAAGCTGGGGGGTGCTTTGTACCCTCCTGTGTTCTAGGGCTTTTCATCCTGCAGCATCTGGCAGATCAATGTGGAGGGGGATCTGCCCTGAGACCAGGTGCCACCTATATGGCTGCTGCAGGATGCTATGCCCTGCCTCCCTGTGCCCATGCTGGGCGGGGGAAGGGAAGAGTGATCACGTGTGCATCCAGCCTCTGGCAGAACCAGTAGGAGTTCTGAATAATCTGCTGTTTCCTTGCTTGGAGTCCACAGTGCAAATGTAGCAAGAAAAGGGTTAGCAGGCTGGTTCTGTATGCTCCCAAACCAGCCTGTTCCCTCTTCCCCTCCTCACGACGGCAGTGCAGGTGTCATGTGAGGGGAGAGGCAGGCATCAGAGGCCTGTCTGCTGGGGGATTTCCAGGCCCAGCTGAGCACATTCTTTGTTTTCAGCCTCTGTACACTCCCTCACTGATCTAAAGAGAAGCAGAACGGGTCTGATGCTCAACTTGGAGTCATTTTGAATTCACCAGCTTTGCCCTTGTCTGATTCCAGTGACGCTGTACGGCGTGTTTACCAACCACTTCTCTGCAAATGGCCCTTCCCACTGCCTCCTGCTGGAGCTGCTGGACATCAGTGTGTCAGAGCTGCTTCTCTACTCCAGCCATCAGGGTTGCTCCATGTGGATGATCCAGCACTGTGCCCGTGATGTGTTAGAAGCCCTGTCTTTCCTTTACCACAAAGGCTATGTGCATGCAGACCTCAAGCCACGCAACATCTTGTGGAGCGCAGAGGAAGAGTGCTTTAAACTCATTGACTTTGGGCTTAGCTTCAAAGAGGGGAATCAGGTTTGGAACACTGTTTATAGGAGCACTTAATTCTGTTTCATGTCACTGTGCTGTGCTCCTGTCAACTCTCTGCAGCTATGTGGATTTGCTTGGCTGGGAACATCAAGGGGCTGGTGACTCTTTAGGGGTTACCCATCTCTGTGGATCATTACTGAGCCAATGGTCCAGCTCTGTAGGAATGCAGACCCAGTCGGACCAGTGGTCCATATTGTGGCCGATAACCAGATGCTTCAGAGGAAGGTGCAGCTAGGAAGTTGTCAGCCCCTACGGTCAGTTTCTTCCTAAACCCAGACAGCTAGTGCCTGGCCTGTGCCCTGGAACATGAGCTTCTATAACTGGATGCAGATGTTCCCATTATTCATGTAAATGTCTAATCCTTCTCTTGATCTTAGTCTCTTGATACCTTGTGGCTGTGTATTCCTCAGGGTGATTAAACATTGGGTTTAAATGCCTTTTTTAAATGTGTTGCTTTTCAGTTTCACTGACAGTCCATTGTTCTTGTATTGTGCAAGAGGGCAAACGGGTGCATAAATCTACAGGCTCTCCTCTAGCATTCCTGATTTTATGTATGACCATTACCCTATGTCCCTTCTTATTCACCTCCTGCTTAACAACCCTCATCTTTTCAGTCTCTCCTCCTATGAAAATCTCACTCTCTCTCAGTTTTCACCCATCTTTTGACCTCTTTTTATGCTATGTTTGTTCCAAGATAGGGTGATGCTGTTAATGAATCCTTGCATTCTGTTTGATCTTTTGGCTGTTGCTTCACATGGAGCAGATTTTCATTGAGCTCTTTGCAAGGATGCCCTGGTTCCTTTTCCATATGCCTAGCATTAATATGGAGCCCGCCCATGCCTGCCCTCGGGGTATGGACAGTTCAGATTATTTATCCCAATGTGCTTTACCGTGCATTTATCGACACCGACTTTCATCTGAAACCATGCAGCCTCCATTCACCCAGCTCTGTTAGACCCCTTTTGGTGCTTCAGGCTTTACTTGTCTCAGCTAACTTAAACCATGTTGTCTTCTGTAAATCTCGTCATCTTCCTAGGCAGCCCCTTTTCTGGATCATTCACATGTTAAACAGCACTAGTCCTCCTAAGGAGCTGTAGGACACCTCACGGTTAACATCTGATACTTATTTACCTCTCATCCGGGACTACTTAGTTTCCTTAATAGCCTCCTGTGAGGGGTCTGTCAGAGGGGTTTTGAAGTCCAGATTGCCTGTCAGCTGGTTCTCCTTCATCCACCTTGTGGCTGACACTCACTAAGAATTGTAGTAGACAAGACGGACATGCTTTTCTTTTTCAGAAGTGATGCTGGTTTGTCCCTCTTGTATCCTGTTCATCTAGATGTTCTGTGATTCAATTATTTCAACCACTTGGCCTGGTACTGAAAGCAAGGCTCACTGTCTGTGATTGCCAAGATCACCCATTTGATTTGCTACCTTTGAGCTCTCTGGTACAGTAGCTAATTGTAATGAGCATATTTTAATTAGTGGCATGGCCAATCTGCTCTGAAGTGCTTTTGGGACCTGTGGCTGTCTGCCATGCTGTGCTAGTGACTTGTTACTCTGCCTAGCAGAATGTGTTGAGGTTTTCCCGTTGCGTTTGCTCCTCTAATTCCCTCTTAACCATCCTAATTTGCTTCTTGTATTTGGACCTTTCTGTTGGGCTGAATTTCCTAATTTTGGTGTTGGGAGCCATCCAGGCTGACCTGAATAACCTCAAGCCTTGCCATGAGAACAGATTGAAGCTGGCTTGTCCTCGTCCCACTGTCGTTTAGGTGCGTAAGTGCCTTCTGTGACCACGAGGGATGCTTGTCTGTGATTTTTAATTTCTTCACTTCTGACTCTTGGGCCTCTTTGACATGGTTCTCCTCTTTTAAATAAAAATGTCTCCCTTTCTATCACTTAAAGCTAGGGGGTGCTGGGCTCTTAGAGAGGTTCTCTGGTAAAATGAGGTTTCGACCACTTGTGTTACCAGTGATCTTGGCTCTTCCTGATGGCAGAGGTGGCTAAATTCCAGAGTTGGGAATTATATTTGGCCTATATCCTCTCGGTCTTAGCTAGCCAGTGTTATCTTTCTGCCCTAAGCTGCTGTTTAGTTGGGTGGTTAAACCTCGGCTGTGTTTTGCTTCAAACATGTCTGCACTTAAAGTGGGTGACGCGATCCTTTTATACAGCTCATATGTCAGTTTGAAGTTTACAAGCCACTTTGGGCTCCTTCAGATGAAAGGCACTTTGTGAGAATAAATCTGCAAGAGATGTACAGTCAATTAGTTGAATTGAAATGAATTCTCTTTGAATGAGTTCCTGGTAAAGTTGGCTGGCTCCGCACTTTGCCTGGAGAATTTAGTTTCAAACTCTTCTCTTCTGCTTTAATGCCCTGGCTTGACTCTAAAATTATGCTCCTGAGCAGCCTTATAAAGGCAAGGGGGCATGTAGTTTATTTCCTCTGCTGCCATCTCTCTTTTCTTTGAACAGGCATTTTACTTTCTATTCAGTAGCAAAAGGCAGAGCTATCGCTGCTGAACAGGAATTGATTGCTGCAGCTTTTTCTGACTGCGGGGGGAGAGGAGAGCTGGGAGAAAGTATATTTAAGTTCCTTGCCTGCATATTACAGATGTTTGTTTAGGATTTAGCTTTAAAATATTAGTATTTGAACAGAAGCCATTATCAGTCCTCTCTGCTCTGTGACATAAGCTGATCATGAGCTAGGCCCAGAAGTCCTCTCTGTCCTTATATATTAGTTTTTGGAGGAGCATTATGGGGACTTGACACCTTACTCTGAAGCATCTAGAATTCTCCTTGGCAGGAGACTGGATACCTGTTCAGATGGATCATCAGACTGGTCCAGGATGACACTGCTTGCATTGATATTGGTGTTCTGCCTTTCACTTTTATCTCCAATAGAAATCATTGATGTCAAAATGAGCCACTAGTTTTCCTACTGGGAGGTGGTTCTCTCTCAAAGTGTCTCACCAAACTGCTGGCTGGGCTACCAAAACAGACTGAACTTTCTAAACTTGGCTGGCTGTTTAACACCTGGAGATTTAGCAAGCTTTTGTTAAGCTGCCTATCTGGAAAGGACTCTAGAAGCTGGTATAAGGGGGTTGGGAGAGGGAAATGGCTGAATCCTAGTTCTAATATTATATGTTCCATCTTCCTTAGGATGTGAAATATATTCAGACAGACGGGTATCGGGCTCCAGAGGCAGAGCTGCAGAACTGCCTGGCTCAGGCGGGGCTCCAGAGTGAAACGGAATGTACCTCTGCTGTAGATCTGTGGAGTCTAGGAATCGTTTTACTGGAAATGTTCTCAGGAATGAAACTGAAACATACTGTCCAATCGCAGGAATGGAAGGTGAGGAAAAACTGCTTTTCGGATTCCCAAATCCAGGGTCATTGCTCATGCTGGAGAAGTTTGTGCTCCCTTGTTTTATCCTGCTTATATGATGATATTCCCAATGCCCAGAAAATGCATTGAAACCATCCCTTTAGTTCTTTCTTCAGCCTTCTTGGGAGTTACTGTTCTGGAGCACTAAAATTGCACCTTCCACAGGATGGGGATGTCTCTTTGGGGCCTGAATTCACACTGCGGGACGGGTGAAATGCTAAGGCTCCAGGACTGTGTTGGGAGCCTAGGGTCTTGTCTAAACTGCAGAGTTTTGTTGCCAAAAGGCAGCTTTTGGTGACTAAACAATGGAGGTGTACACACTGCAATGCCACTTTTGGCAACAAAACTCTTCAATTTTGGTGATAAAATCAAACCACTTCCACGAAAGGAAGAGAGCTTTTTGTGGCAAACTTAAAGCAACAAAGCATTAGTGTAGACACTGCTGTTCATTATATCACCAGAACTAGCCTCCCCCAGTATCCCACAATATCTGCTGTGATCGCTCTGTTCACTGTTTTGAACTCGACTGCCATGCAAAGCCCTTTTCAAAGCTCCAGGAAATGCTGACAGCTGAGCATGTCTGCAACAAAGAGAAAATCATTAACATAGAATGCTGTACACACACAGAGGCAGGCAGGGGCGTGTGTGTGTGTGCATGTGAGAGAGAGAGATTGCTGTGCAGAGCCAGGGAGGGAGGTGGGGGTCGATGTCGGGGATGTCCCCCTGCCTCAGGACTGGTTGCTTCCAGTGGCTGTCTGAACTTAGAGACCGCGTGCCAGCACACTCCCTCTTCCCCAGCACACACACACTTCCTCCCCACACACACATTGTCACACACTGTCCCCCCCCCCACACACACACACACACTTCAGTTGAAAAGAGGCTGCCAATCTAGCAGGATGGGCAAGTAATCTACATCATATGATGCTGTACCTGCCCCAAGAGGTATTGCAAACCCTTCCCAAGCACCCTGTGGCAAGTGGCACAGAGGGATAGCTACCCACAGTGCACTGCTCTGTGTCAATTCAAGAGCTGCTAGTGTGGATGCGCTCCACTGACACAAGGAGCATAGTGTGGATATGCAACAGTGGCTTAATTAGAGCGGCATCACTTTTGTCGACAAAAGTCTGCAGCGTAGACTTAGCCTAGATCTTGGCTCTGTTTGTAAGACTGCCAGCTTTGGTGTAACACCAGAATGGAAAGTGAAATAGATCAGTTACGTTTCTGCCAACTAGTTCAGTGGCATGGTGACAAAGCAGTAACTTTCTCTGGCTTTTAGTGCTACTCTCACAATGAAGGGCTGTTTATTAACTCTAGGAGTGTACTGAGGACAGGAGAGTGCTGCAAAGCATGTCTGACTGACTGACTCCACAGTTCTGCTCTGAAATGGTCACTTTTATTTCCAGCTCCTCTCTTGGCAGTAGGCATCATTCAGAAAGACTCCCAGTAAGGAACTGAAAAATGTGTCACAGGCCGTGCAATAAGCCCTTCCCTGTGAAATCTGATTTCCCCATGCTGCTGGAGCTGCCCAGCTGGAGGCTCCTAACTGCTAGTCCAGGCTGGGCTGGGGAGAGACAGGACTTGTCCTTCACCTGCACAGCTGCTCTCAGTGGGGAGATCAGACTTGCCTCCAAAGGCAGCACAGAAGTGAGTGTGGTACACCCTCACTCCTGCACTGCAGCAGCCGTGTAGCTGGGCTCGGGGCTTCCACCCCAGCTTCTGCCTGGGCTCGGGGCTTCCGCCTCCCATGGCTCGGGGTGCTGGTGCTTGCCCCCCTCTCTGCAGCTCAGGGTGCCCAAATTGGCCAGGACCCATGCTTTAATCTGTCACTGGCCAGTGCTAGCCTTTAGTAGCCCCTGGCTGGGGTGCTCCCACCAGCACTGGGAGATCAGACTCACCTCCACCTCTAGGAGCCACCTCCTGCTGCAGGAAGCTCCAGGACTGCTGCCTTCAGAGCCCAGCTCTGCAGGCAGCACAGAAGTGAGGGTGGCAATCCTGTGACCTTCCTACAACAGCTTTGCGACTCCCCCCCCCCCCCCCATGATCTCCTTTTGGGTCGGGACCCCCATGATTACAACAATGTGAAATTTCAGATGTAAACATCTGAAATTGTGAAATTGACCAATTTGAAAACCCTCTGGCCATGAAATTGACCAAAATGGACCATGAATTTGGTAGGGCCCTACCCATAGGAAATGCCCCCTCAGTCTCAGAGTTTTGGTCAATGTTCACCCCAGGATTTTATTTTCCTTCTAACTCTGGCTGCTTTTACTTTCCAGACAAACAGTTCTGCCATCATTGATCACATTTTTGCCAGTGAAGGTGTGGTAAATTCAGCCATCCCAGCCTATCACCTCAGAGACCTTATCAAGAGGTATATTGCAAATAGCAAATGTTACATGTTACTCTGCGGTACATGTATGCTGATCCAAGCAGTACTGTTCTACTTGTAAACGTTTGTCTTGCATTCAGATGCCAAGGAGTCCTGCAGTCCTTGCCTAGGCTGCCTACTGTCCTGAAACTTTCCCATGGTTGTGCTGGCAGTGCAGCTCCAGGAGTGCCTGACTCTTGGTATTCTAACTACTGTGTGAGCAGGGCTGCACAGAGTGGGTGTAGAGAACATTAGTGGCCTGCCCATGCTGACACTCTCATTGTTGCCGTCCAATGGGGAACTTGTATAAAAATATTGATGGTGATGAGGCATTGGCAGCATCTCTTTAAGCCAGTAGGTGAAACATGTTTGGAAAAATGCCTTCCCTGTGATGTCAATAAGGTCCAAATAGGAGGATCTGCAGTTCCTAAGTTAGTAGAGGAGAGGGCTCAGTGCCGCTGCTGCTGCTCAGATCTTTCCCAAGTAGCAGCAGAGTAAATGGGGCTGGATGCGCTGCATCCAAGGGTGCTAAAGGAGTTGGCCGATGAGATTGCAGAGCCATTGGCCATTATCTTTGAAAAATCATGGCGATCGGGGTGGTCCCGGACGACTGGAAAAAAGCTAATGTAGTGCCCATCTTTAAAAAAGGGAAGAAGGAAGATCCAGGGAACTACAGGCCAGTCAGTCTCACCTCAGTCCCTGGAAAAATCATGGAACAGGTCCTCAAGGAATGAATCCTGAACCACTTAAAGGAGGGGAAAGTGATCAGGAACAGTCAGCATGGATTCACCAAGGGCAAGTCATGCCTGACTAACCTAATTGCCTTCTATGATGAGATAACCGGCTCTGTGGATGAGGGGAAAGCAGTGGATGTGCTATTTCTGGACTTGAGCAAAGCTTTTGATACAGTCTCCCACAGTATTCTTGCCAGCAAGTTAAAGACGTCTGGGCTGGATGAATGGACGGTAAGGTGGATAGAAAACTGGCTAGAGGGTCGGGCTCAACGGGTAGTGATCAATGGTTCCATGTCTAGTTGGCAGCCGGTATCAAGTGGAGTGCCCCAAGGGTCGGTGCTGGGGCCGGTTTTATTCAATATCTTCATTAACGATCTGGAGGATGGTGTGGACTGCACCCTTAGCAAATTTGCAGATGACACTAAACTGTGAGGAGTGGTTGATACGCTGGAGGGTAGGGATAGGATACAGAGGGACCTAGACAAATTAGAGGATTGGGCCAAAAGAAATATGATGAGGTTCAACAAGGACAAGTGCAGAGTCCTGCACTTAGGACGGAAGAATCCCATGCACTGCTACAGACTAGGGACCGAATGGCTGGGCAGCAGTTCTGCAGAAAAGGACCTAGGGGTTACAGTGGATGAAAAGCTGAATATGAGTCAACAGTGTGCCCTTGTTGCCAAGAAGGCTAATGGCATTTTGGGTTGTATAAGTAGGGGCATTTCCAGCAGATCGAGGGATGTGATCATTCCCCTCTACTCAGCACTGGTGAGGCCTCATTTGGAGTACTATGTCCAGTTTTGGGCCCCACACTACAAGAAGGATGTGGATAAATTGGAGAGAGTCCAGTGGTGGGCAACAAAAATGATTAGGGGGCTGGAGCACATGACTTATGAGGAGAGGCTGAGGGAACTGGGATTGTTTAGTCTGCAGAAGAGAAGAATGAGGGGGGATTTGATAGCTGCTTTCAACTACCTGAAAGGGGGTTCCAAAGAGGATGGATCTAGACTGTTCTCAGTGGTAGAAGATGACAGAACAAGGAGTAATGGTCTCAAGTTGCAGAGGGGAAGGTTTAGGTTGGACATTAGGAAAAACTTTTTCACTAGTAGGGTGGTGAAGCACTGGAATGGGTTACCTAGGGAGGTAGTGGAATCTCCTTCCTTAGAGGTTTTTAAGGTCAGGCTTGACAAAGCCCTGGCTGGGATGATTTAGTTGGGTTTGGTCCTGCTTTGAGCAGGGGGTTGGACTAGATGACCTCCTGAGGTCCCTTCCAACCCTGAGATTCTATGATTCAATAACTCTAGCAGCAAAGAAACTGACTTGACTGCCTGGTGCTCCAGTCATGTCACTTCCCTGCTGCTAGTGGGGGAAGCTCTGAGCAGCAGCTGAGTCAGAGCTCCCATGGGGAAGAGGACCTAAAAACAGAGGCTGGGAGAGGGGATAGAAGTTTGTCCCGGAGAATCCAGTGTTGTGAGCCCCAATGATCACAGCTTTCCCCAGAAAGTTCTAGGTCACCGTGGCACGGTCGCCTGCCATCCCGTAAATGGGAATATGCAGAGACTTTTCAGAGAACAGCCATTTCACTGTGAAAGGGTAGACTCTGGAGCAACCATAGGGCAGCATCTGTAGGAGAATATTCAATCATGGACCTGTAGCTAGAAATGTTTATAACTGATGGTATAAATGAAACCACTCATCAGCATGGCAGTGCTTAAATCTAAGGCTACGTCTATACTACCCGCCCGGGTCGGCGGGTAGCATTTGACTTCTCGGAATTCGATATATCTCATCTAGACGCGATATATCGAACTCCAAACGCACTCCCGTCGACTCCGGAACTCCACCACCGTGAACGGCGGTGGCGGAGTCGACGGGGGAGCCGCAGACTTTGATCCCGCGGTGTCTGGACGGGTGAGTAGTTCGAACTAAGGTAGTTTGAGTTCAGCTACGCTATTCACATAGCTGAACTTGCGTACCTTAGTTCGACTCCCCCCCCCCCACCCCCTCCAGTGTAGACCAGGCCTAAGTGTTGCTTTCCAAACTCAGTTTTGGTAGAGGAGTCTGGAAAAGTTTCTCACCAAACACTCCTGTAATAAGCCCTTTAAGGTGTTTGTAACGCCTAAATTCTCAGACTATGGACAAAAGAGTGCCCAGAAATCCCACGTGTGAGAGTGCTGTAAGGGGGCAGATGTGCTGTGGGGTTTGTACATAAAGTTCCAGGCTCACTTGAAATGCAGATCTCATCACTGCCTTTGCTGTGGGGATGCTGTGTGCAAAAACATAACATCTCCCTTTGTCTTCTAGCATGCTTCATGATGACCAAGCGAAAAGAGTCACTGCTGCAAAGGCCCTGTGCAGCCCCTTCTTCAGCATTCCCTTCGGTAAGTGGTGTAGTTCCATCCTCCTCAGGCTTCTAACATCGAGGGCAAGGAGCCCTTGTGTCCAGCCGGAATTGTTTTGCCCCTGAGGCTTTCTTCACATATTCTCCCTGGGTTGGTCTTTTGTGCCTGATGGCAGCCACCGGTCCTCTGCAGCACAGCTGCTACAAGCTTGCCCATGCTTCACCCTGTGCACAGGGTCCGACTGTGGCCTGTCTCCCTAGCTGGAGGCCACAAAGTGTTGGTCTCTCTCTAGAAGGGCAGGCAGGCGCTTCTCACAGATTCTGCTTAACTTAGACAAAACCAGCATTTACTGACCATATTAGGGAACAAAGAAGAAGGGTAACCAGTAATATGTGCCTGTTATGGGTACTATAAAAAGCCCTTTCGGATAGCCTTGAGCTCTAGATGCCAGGGTAGGCAAATAGGTTACCTTGTTCCCCACTTAGGCCTGGTCTACACTAGTAAATTAGGTTGGTATAACTACATCGCTCGGGTGTGAAAAATCCACAGCTTCTGAGCAATGCCGTTAAACCAAACTAACCCCGGCGCAGTCATTGATGGGAGAATTCTCCCACTCTCTCGTAGAGGTGGATTACCTACATCAGTGGGAGAAGCCCTTCCATCGGGGCGTAGGTAATGTCTTTACTGTACTACAGTGGCGCGGTTGCAGCATTTTAAGTGTAGACAAGGCCTGAATATAAATCTCGGGGCTTTTGAAGCACCGTGGGGGGAACGGGGGGAGAAGCTGTCTGACAGTGGCTTCTGTTAGTGCCTCATCAAATTAAGCTTGTTAGCAGCTGAGCAATGTCAGTAAACTGTCCACTGAAGGCAGCAGTGTGGTCCAGTGGATCAGGCATGAGTGGGAGTCAAGTCCTCCTGGGGACTACATAGCAAATCACACTGCATGCTGGTGTTGGGGTCACTGCGTTGCTCAGTCAGTACTGCCCCCTTGGATCCAACAGTGAGATTTCCTCTTCAGTTGAAATGGAGAGGCCATCTGCGCCAAATCGCACGCTGGGTCACAAGCTTCCAGCTGGAGAGAAGTCGAGAACACCCCTGCCTCTTTGGAGTCTTGACCCTCCCTATGTTGTGTCCAATTCCCTGCCTCAGCCACCACCCCCCACCCCTGGAACGTCTGTCAGTCCCCCCAGGAGCTGCACACATGGCTTTGCATTCTGCTGCTTTAGCTCTTTAGGCAGCACAGCTGTACCCCTTATTCATTAGTGCCAGGGTAAATTATTAGCAGGTGTGGAGACTCTCACCTCTGGGCTGGCAAGTGGCTTCTGCTGAATCTCTGCAGCTTTCCCTGAGCTGTGTGATGTGTGGGATGGAGAGGCTTGCAGAAAAGGAAGCTTCTCAAAGCTCAGAGTGGACCTGGAACATAAGAACTGCCATACTGGGTCAGACCAAAGGTCCATCCGACAGTGGCCAGTGCCAGGTGCCCCAGAGCGAATGAACAGAGGAGGTAATCATTGAGTGATCCAACCCCTGTCACCCATTCCCAGCTTCTGGCAAACAGAGGCTAGGAAGACCATCCTGGCTAATAGCCGTTGACGGACCTGTCCTCCATGAATTTATCTTGTTCCTTTTTGAACCCTGTTATAGTCTTGGCCTTCACAACATCCTCTGGCAAAGAGTTCCACAGGTTGACTGTGCATTGTGTGAAAAAATACTTCCTTTTGTTTGTTTTAAACCTTCTGCCTATTCATTTCATTTGGTGACCTCCTAGTTCTTGTGTTGTTTACTCCTCGTAACACTTCCTTATTTACTTTCTCCACCTCAGTCATGATTTTATAGACCTCTAGCATATCCTCCCTTAGTCATCTCTCTTCCAAGCAGAAAAGTCCCAGTCTTATTAATCTCTCCTCATTTGGTGGTCATTCCATACCCCTAATCATTTTTGTTGCCCTTTTTTTGAACCTTTTCCAATTCCAATACCTCTTTTTATGCAGCATGCAATATTCAAGATGTGGATGTACCATAGATTTATATTGAGGCAGTATATTTTTATTTTATGATATTCTTATTATCTATCCCTTTCCTAATGATTCCCAACATTCTGTTTCCTTTTTTGACTACCACTGCACATTGAGTGGATATTTTCAGAGAACTATCCACAATGACTCCAAGATCTCTTTCTTGAGTGGTAACAGCTCATTTAGATCCCATCATTTTATACGTATAGTTGGGATTATGTTTTCCAATGTGCATTATTTTGTGTTTATCAGCATTGAATTTCATCAGCTATTCTATTGCCCAGTCACCCAGTTTTGAGAGATCATTTGGAGCTCTTCGCAGTCTGGCTGGGACTTAACTATCTTGAGTAGTTTTGTATCATCTGCAAATTTTGCCATCTCACTGTTTACCCCTTTTTCCAGATCATTTATGAATATGTTGAATAGGACTGGTCCCAGTACAGACCCCTGGGGGACCCACTATTTACCTCTCTCCATTCTGAAAACTGACCATTTATTCCTACCTTTTAACCAGCTATCAGTCCATAAGAGGACCTTCCCTGTTATTCCCTGACAGCTTATCTTGCTTAAGAGCCTTTGGTGAGGTACCTTGTCAAAGGCTTTCTGAAAATCTAAATACACTATATCCACTGGATCCCCTTTGTCCACATGTTTATTGACCCCCTCAAAGAATTCTTGTGGACCTTGGTAGAACACCTTGGTTTGTGAGGGCTCAGGCCAGTAGCTTCATTCGAGCTGGCAGTCTTGGGCTGAGGACAGCTGCTCTGGGCAGGCTCAGTGCCTGGCTGGTTGGGGAGCATGTTCACACTTTCCCTGTTTTGTGGGGGATTTGGGTTGCATTTGAAGTAGTATCTCCCCAGCTAGCTGGGAGTGCTCTGCCTAGCAGACTCCTTGAGCCAGGGCTCCTCCCACTTTTAGAGAGTACAACTTCTGCATCTCAGGGTCATTTTTGGCCCTTTCCTGCTGAAAGACAGCGGCAGGCTCTAGATGGCTCTTCTGTCCACCTGCCCCCGAGGGCATTGAGGTCAGACTGCGCAACAGCTCTTAAGCCCAGAAGAATGAAGGCATGTGTATGTGAAGGTTCGGGCCTTTGGGAAGGCAAGGAGCTCTGATGCATTGACACTAGGGCATTGTGGTTAAAGCACTGGACTGCGACCCAGAGGATCCAGGTTCGGTTTGTGGCTGGCCAAAGGTTTCCTACGGCACCTTGGGCAAGTCTCGTAATTTCTGTGACCAGTTCTCCTTATGTAAAATGGGGCTCATACTTCAGAAGGATATAGCTATAACTGCTTGCAGCACTACAGCTCTAGGGCTGTGTAAGACCTAGTGTAGGCTCATAGCGTTTTAAGGCAATTAGGACCCTTTGGGCTGCCCACCTGATAACACAGGCCATACGGTTGCGCTAGAGCAGATCTTTTAGAAGGCCATCACTTAGTCATGCTCTAAAGACTCCAAGTGCAGGAGACCCCAGCCCAGCCCGTGTAAGTTGTTCCAGTGGCTCAGCACCTGAGGTGTTTCAAAACACTTGTCATATTTTCAGTTTGAAATTTAGTTATTTCCATTTCCAGCTGGAGAATCTTGTTCTGCCTTTTTGTCAGGGCCGGCTCCAGGCACCAGCAAAACAAGCAGATGCTTGGGGCTGCACATTTCTAGGGCGGCATTCTGGCGCCGGCCATCATAGGTGCCGACTCCGGGGCATGGGGAAAAAGTGCCCTCGCCACCCCAGCTCACCTCCACCTGCTCCCCCGAGCGCTCCGCCGCCACTTCTCTTCTCTCCCCTCCCTCTCAGGCTTGCTGCGCGCGAAACAGCTGTTTTGCGCAGCAAGTCTGGGAGGGAGGAGAAGCCGAGCGGCGGGCGCTCGGGGGAGGCGGCGGCGGTGGAGTGGAAGTGAGCTGGAGTGGGGAACATTTCCTCTACCCCCCCGTTACTTCCTGTGCCCCACCACCCTAGCTCACCTCCGCTTCGCCTGCTCCCCTGAATGCGCTGCTGCTCTGCTTCTCTGTCCTCCGTTGTCTGAGGGACTGGGGAGAAGAGGAGCGGCGGCACATCGGGGGGAGCAGGCGGAGTGGAGGTGAGCTAGGGTGGGAGGTCGTGGGGGCCCCCAGGAAGCAATGGGGAGGGAAATGCTGCACGCCCGGGGGAGGAGGCGGGGCTAGGGATTTGGGAAAGGGGTTCAGAAGGGGTGGAGTTGGGGAGGGGCCGGGGGCATGAAAAGGGGGGGGGGGCGGCCAAAATTTTTTTTGCTTGGGGCGGCAAAAATCCTAGAGCCGGCCCTGCTTTTTGTCTGCTAGATTAAAGAACGTGCTGCTCTCAGGAGTCTTCTCCCTATGCAGGGTTCATCTACGCTGCACTGAAAAACCTACAGCACTGAGTCTCAGAGCCCAGGTCAACTGACTCGGGCTAAAAATAGTAGTGTAGACGCCTGGACTCTGAGACCCAACCATCTCATGAGATTTCTTCAATAAACTAGACAACTATTAGGTCGGCTTTCCAGACCTCAGATTATCTTTGTAGCTCTGTTCTGAACTTCTCCATTTTGTAGCATCCTTTTTTGAGGTGTGGACACCAGAACTGGATGCAGTATTCCAGTATGGCTTGGTGCCATAGAACATGAGGTGGTCCAGGGCTTTTGCGTTGTGTCAATGTAGAAAAGAGACTGGCACACCTACTGAGGCCGCCTGGCAGGTTGGCGCCAAGCAGCAGAGATGCTCCATCACAGCAGCGTTACTAGGCTCTAAAGTGGTGAGCCTCTGGAGAAATGCCCAGGGGCTGAGGCCTGAGCTGTCTTCTGAGAAATCTGGTAGCTATAACCATTTAAAGCATCATGCTCACTTCCCCAGGCTCTGAGGTGCCCACCAGCTGAGGCTTTTCTAGCCACAGCAGTGGTACAATGTCCTTTGAAGTGCTGGACAGTGGGAGGCAGCACGGATACATCTGTGGTCATCCCGCCAGGCTGTGTCCCCCTGCATACCAGCCAGGCTGAGCTACAGTAATGACTTGACAGGAGAAGTCAGATGAGCCCCTAAGAGCCAGGTCGCTGCACCCAGATCTGTCGGATTCTGCTCTCAGATGAGCATGGAAAGCAGAGATGCAAGGCTTTCCAGCACCAGGAAACAGGCTGCAAGAAATCCACCTTCCCTGGGCCACCACCACATGGGAGCTATGTAACCTCTCCAGGAGTCTAGACCAGTGCATATCTCATTAACAAAGCAACTGAACAGCCCTGGGTCCCATTTCAATCGGTGTGTAAGTGGCAGCTCTTCACCATCAAAACTCCTGGTGCCTGACTCACTGAAGTCTTGGGCACCATGTGGAGGCAGAGTCTCCTGAGAATGACAGCAATGGGAGTCCAGGAGGGCATGGTATTGAAGACTTCACAATTCTTCCTGTTGGGGATTTCCTTTGCTTAGTGAAGCACAGACACTCGCAGTCTGGAATTAGGAGTTGCATTCCAAAGCATTGTTCAAGGG
Organism: Mauremys reevesii; assembly: GCF_016161935.1. Lineage (NCBI taxonomy): Eukaryota > Metazoa > Chordata > Testudines > Geoemydidae > Mauremys > Mauremys reevesii. The sequence goes on along the minus strand of NC_052630.1, from coordinate 41,192,184 downwards.
GCTGCACATTGTGAGGTCTGCAGGGGGCCCACTTGGGATGAAGCATTGAAGATTTCAACCTGGGAATGTCTTAGGCTTGGTGTTTGATGCCTTTGTCCTATTGATGGAGTAACAGAAGCACCCCTTCCCCACCAAGACACTGACTCAGGATAGTAGACCAATGAGTTCTTCCATGTCCTGGTGCCATGCAGGGTGAAGTTTTAGGAGTATGTGTGTCTATGTTGCCTTGGGTCACTGACAGAACTCCAGGAGGACCAGCAACTCAACAGTCCGCTCCCAGTGCTGTTTTACCCAGTGACCACTCTGTCTTCTGGGATCACTGTGTGGCTGGTAGGTCAGCGCTTCAGACTGTGATTCCTATATTGCAATTCCATTATAGCTTAGTTCCTAGCTCTGCTCCTTGTGACTGTCTGGTGGTATTCAAAGCCTTCCTCCTGTTCGCATGGTGTGAGGCAGTGCTGCAGAAGGAAGCATTGATTGGTGCTTTCTTAGAGAGTAAATCTAGAAGATCTCTTGAAGCTTTCGCTTTCACTTTTGACACAGCTAGGTCAGAGCTCCCTACAGTCCAGTTCTGCTGGGAAGTTGGCTGCACTGGGGACAGACTTGTTATCTACAATCACATTGTGATACCCTCACTCCACAAGTCAGTTCATTTTGCTGGAGCTACCTATGGGTAGAGCCCTACCAAATTCACAGCCATGAAATCTGGTCTTTTGTGTGCTTTTACCCAATACTATACAGATTTCATGGGGAGAGACCAGCGTTTCTCAAATTTGGGGTCCTGAGCCAAAAGGGAGTTGCAGGGGAGTCACAAGGTTATTTTAGGGGGTCATGGTATTGCCACCCTTACTTCTGTGCTGTCTTCAGAGCTGGGTGGCATACCATACCATGCTACCCTTATTTCTGTGCTGCTGCTGGCAGCGACTCTGCCTTCAGAGCTGGGTTCCCAGCCCCTGCAGCCACTCTCCAGCTGCTCAGCTCTGAAGGCAGCACTGCCGCCAGGAGCAGTGCAGAAGTAAGAGTAGCAATACTGCAACCTCACCTACGATAACCTTGCGACCCCTCCACAACTCCTTTTCGGGTCAGGACTCCTACAATTACAACACCATGAAATTTCAGATTTAAATAGCTGAAATCATGATATTTACCATTTAAAAAATCTTATGACCATGAAATTGACCAAAATAGACCGTGAATTGGGTAGGGCCCTACCCATGGGTATGGTACTATTTGCTGTGAGCTGTATTGTGGGCTGACCCCTCCTTAAGACAGGGACTGGGGTTGGAGACACTTAGTAGCTAGCTCCTGAACTAGGCAACAGTGGGTCTCTGAAAAAATGCCATTTCTGTCATTTACATGTAGGAGGAGCTGCTAGTTGGCAGTTCATGGTACTGGGCTGTTCCATGCAGTCTCTGTGTCCTGTGTCCAGCAGAAAAAGATGTGCCTGTATACCTGTTCTCCACTTCCTTGGTAGCATGGGTCCTGTCCAGGAGTGAGACACCATTTGAGCAGCCCTTCAGTTCTGTATTTACCTGAGTGTTGCCTCTCAATTCGGCTGTAGGTGTCAGTGACTGGTCCCATAGCAATGAGGGAATGATCACAGCATCAGTCAGCATCTGGATACATCCAGATCAGCAGTGCCTCCTGTTAAGTCAAAGCTCTGAGCATGGTATTACATGCCTTGTAGCTTCCTGCCACCCCCGAAGGAGTCTTCCAGGTCACAAGAGAGAATTCATGGGGTGTGGTGCCACCCAGCCATGTCTGACTTGGGCCAATGAGTCAGTACCTCGCATAGATGTTGAGTGTCTGGTTTGAGAGGTTCATACCAAGAAAGCAGGACAGTCAGCGAGCTATCTTAAGTGCCTGTACACAAATGCGAGAAGCCTGGGAAACAAGCAGGGAAAACTGGAAGTCCTGGCACAGTCAAGGAAATATGATGTGATTGGAATAACCGAGACTTCATGGGATAACTCTCATGACTGGAGTACTATCATGGCTGGATATAAACTGTTCAGGAAGGACAGGCTGGGCAGAAAAGGTGGGAGAGTTGCATTGTATGTAAGAGGGCAATATGACTGCTCAGCTCTGATATGAAACTGCAGAAAAACCTGAGAGTCTCTGGATTAAGCATAGACATGTGAGCAACAAGGGTGATGTTGTGGTGGGAGTCTACTCTAGACCAGGGGGATGAGGTGGATGAGGCTTTCTTCAGGCAACTAACAGAAGTTACTAGATCACAGGCCCTGATTCGCATGGGGGACTTTAATCACCCTGATATCTGCTGGGAGAGCAATACAGCAGTGCACAGACAATCCAGGAAGTTTTTGGAAAGTGTAGGGGACAATTTCCTGGTGCAAGTGCTGGAGGAACCAACTAGGGGTAGAGCTCTTGTAGACCTGCTGCTCACAAACCGGGAAAAATTAGTAGGGGAAGCAAAAGTGGATGAGAACCTGGGAGGCAGTGACCATGAGATGGTCGATGTTAGGATATAGATATTCAGGCTGTCTGTAAAGGCCTATACTTTAAGAATTTAGATGTATTCTTATCACTTAGCTAGTTATAGAGGTTTAAAAGAAAGAATCAAAGATTACTGTCTCTGTAATGGCCTAATCTTACTGTGACAGGCTAAAGCTGTCAGCTAAGATGTAGTTAGGCAGCCATAAGCTGGGAAGTGTATGGTCACATCCTCACATTCCAAATTAGTCACATTGAAATAAGGTGCTATTGGGCTGTTAGGAATACAATCCTGTCCTGATATTCCTCTCACCTCCAGAGAAAGGGAAGAGCCTAAAAGATGTAAAAGGAAACTTAGTTTGATAGCATCCTGTCTGGCAAGAACTCACTTATCAGTAGACACAGCTGGAAAACCCTTATGTCTGTATAGGTGTAGTTGTGAAATCCCCACTTCTGCATTGTTTTGTATGTTTATTTGCATGGTCTCTGTCTGGTTCTGTAATTGTTTCTGTCTGCTGTATAATTAATTTTGTTGGGTGTAAACCAATGAAGGTGGTGGAATGTAATTGGTTAAATAACCATGTTACAATATGTTAGGATTGGTTAGTTAAATTTCAGTAAAATAATTGGTTAAGAAATAGCTAAGCAAAACTCAGGTTTTACTATATAGTCTGCAGTCAATCAGGAAGGTGGGGGAAATGGGAACAGGGACTGGGGATCGGGGAATTGGGATCATGTTTTGCTAAAGGGGGAATGGGAACAGGGGATGGGAACAGGAACAGGGACACAGGCAAGGCTTTGTGGTGTCAGAGCTGGGAATGGGGACACTAAGGAAGGAAACTGGAATCATGCTTGCTGGAAGTTCACCCTAATAAACATCAAATTGTTTGTGCCTTTGGACTTCGGGTATTGTTGCTCTCTGTTCATACGAGAAGGACCAGGGAAGTGAGAGGGTGAAGGAATAAGCCCCCGAACATCTTGGTGCTGTATCCAAAGTACCCTCCATTAAAACTTCAGAAAAACAAAGCTGTGGAAAGGCAAGGGGAGAGGACGGGGAAGAGGTGGAAAGAAACCAGTTAAGCCTGTTAGGTCAGTTTAAAGTACAGGCTACCAGCAGCAAATTAAGCAAACTGAAGAAAAGAAGGAGGAAAAGAAGAAAAGGACATAGTTAGCTCTGAACCAAGAGTAGGCTCCCCAGCTTGAAACAGCTGGGAACACTTACCGCCAGGTTCTAATTCTGGCTCTGGGAGAAGAGTGGGGGTTGTTACCTGCTCCTGCAAACCCCACCATTTTTCACTTTGAAACCTTTTTTTTTTTTTTCCCCCACTCCCCAGGACCAAGTCCCAGCTCCTGTCTCTAAAGGTGGTCTGTTAACTCTGCTTCTGATTCTAAACCATGTTGTGCCAAATCATCTTTAACCACCCTAACTAATTTACAACCTTTCAGTAGCCCCTGCTGAAACAGCACCAAACTTGAAAGATTACTGGCAGCTTCTCATAATGCTGCCCTTACTTCAAACCTCTCACAAGTGGACTGAAGTGCCTCCTTTCCCTGGAAGGCATTCAGTCCCCATGGGCAGGGACCTTCTTCCACTACCCATATGCCAGAGGAGGATGGGCTCCTCAGCCACCCTCCATTCCTCTGGGTCCCCTAACACTTCCTCCATATCCTTTTTAATCTCATCCCAGGCTGCTCTCTGCACCTGGTATGGGCCTGGTTCTTCCTTATCCATTTATCCAAAAAATCCTTTACCCTGGCTTGGCAGAACCCGCAACTACCATCACGAGAGTTCACTATACCCACTCCAAGCAGCTGCGCAGACTGTTGGGGAGGGGGACTTACAGGCTGCTACTCACCTATCCGATGCGATGCATCCGAGTCACCGGCACCAAGATGTTAGGGGGCTTATTTCTTCACCCTCTCGCTTCCCTGGTCCTTCTCGTATGAACAGAGAGCAACAATACCCGAAGTCCAAAGGCACAAACAATTCGATGTTTATTAGGGTGAACTTCCAGCAAGCATGATTCCAGTTTCCTTCCTTAGTGTCCCCTTTCCCAGCTCTGACACTACAGAGCTTTGCCTGTGTCCCTGGTTCCCATTCCCCCTTTAGCAAAACATGATCCCAGTTCCCCCATCCTCAGTCCCTGTTCCCATTTCCCCCCACTTCCTGATTGACTGCAGACTATATACATGGGCGGCAGGTTTGTATAATTTTTGGTGGTGCCCAAGTGGATCCATCCCATCAATAGGGGATGGATCCCCTACCTTATGCTTCAGGGGGACGTGGTGTCCAGGGTGGCCTGGGGGGTTAGCGGGGTGCCTGGCGCCGCTAGCAGTGAGCAACCCTGCTCCACCCAGTCTCTTCCCACACCACCCCCACTCCACCTCTTTCCCGAAGGCCCTGCCCCTGAGCAATGCCGGGAGCTGGCGAGGTTGAGCAGAGTGGGCTGGGGCCAGGTCACTCACTGCTGCCAGTGCCAGGCCCCCCGCTAATGCCCCAGGCTGCCCTGGACCCCATCACCCCCTGAAGCACAAGGTAGGGGTAGGCACCACCATGTTGTGCGACAAACACTAGACAAAATTACTGGACTTAGTGATGGACAATGCGGGCAGGTGGGTATTATGTCATTCAATCATTCAACCCATAAAATTGCACACATTTTGCCTCGGTGAAATTAAATATTCAGAGAATTACTGGGCCTGTGATGATGATGACCAGGGCTTGCTCACCTGTGGCTCCCCCTCCCTGTGCTGTGGAGGCACAGCCAGGCAGGTCTGCATCTGCAAGCAGGCACCCTGCCTCAGGTGCAGCTCCCATGGGCCCTGCTAGCCAATAGACTGGGAGCCTCCCGGCCAATGGAATGGGCTGGGCTGGGCTGGGGGGTGGAAGGCAAAGGGGGAGATTGTAGGGAGCTTTGGAGAAGGGGAGGCAGTGGGGGAGGGGAGTGGTCTGGCACAAAGGGGAGGGCTCTCTGGAGAGGAGTGACGGGCACAGGGGTCATTGGGAGTCTCTCGAGGGGGCAGAGGGTTGTGTGGGTCTCTGTGGGGCAGGGGGCTGTGATGGGCGGAGCCAGCTGCAACCTGGGTCTGCTCTGCGGGGGGTGTTGCTATAGTCCCCTCAGGAAGCCCCCCCGTCCTGTGTATTTTATGCCAGCCCCGGGGTGCCCATTGCTGCTCCTTTCCCCCGCCCACAGCTCCATCTGTCTGTCCCCACAACCCCCAGCTGTGTCCTTGTGTCTGTCTGTCCCCACCACCCCCGGCTGTGTGTGTCTGTCCCACAACCCCCCCGGCTGTGTCTGTGTCTCTGTTTGTCCCCACAACCCCCCCGGCTGTGTCCGTGTGTCTGGCTGCCCCCACAACCCCCCGGCTGTGTCTGTCTGTCCCCACAACCCCCCAGCTGTGTCCATGTGTCTGGCTGCCCCCATAGCTCACCAGCTGTGTCAGTCCGACAGGAACAGACCCTGCTGCTCGCTCTACCCAGGGCTGAGAGCCGCTGCCTGTGGCTCCCTCCCCCTCCCTGCTGTGGAGGCATGGCCAGGCAGCTCTGGCACTGCCCCCTGCAGCTCCAATTGGCTGGGGTTCCCGGCCAATGGGCTGTGAGCCGAGTCAGCGCTGGGGCCTCTCTGGGGCTGGGGGGAGCTGCCCCTGAGGTGAGAGCGCCCCACATTGCCGACCCCTGGTGCGGGGACCCCCAAAGCAGAGGACCTGGGGCCCAAACATTGGTGGAGCTGGGCCCACCTTCGGGAATATTGCTGGAGCATGGGCCCCATGGGCCCATATAACTCGCCGCCTATGACTATATAGTAAAACCTGAGTTTTGCTTAGCTATTTCTTAACCAATTATTTTACTGAAATTTAACTAACCAATCCTAACATATTGTAACATGGTTATTTAACCAATTACATTCTACCACCTTCATTGGTTTACACCCAACAAAATTAATTCTACAGCAGACAGAAACAATTACAGAACCAGACAGAGACCATGCAAATAAACATACAAAATAATGCAGAAGTGAGGATTTCACAACTACATCTATACAGACATAAGGGTTTTCCAGCTGTGTCTATTGATAAGTGAGTTCTTGCCAGACAGGATGCTATCAAACTAAGTTTCCTTTTACATCTTTTATGCTCTTCCCTTTCTCTGGAGGTGAGAGGAATATCAGGACAGGATTGTATTCCTAACAGCCCAATAGCACCTTATTTCAATGTGACTAGTTTGGAATGTGAGGATGTGACCATGCGCTTCCCAGCTTATGGCTGCCTAACTACATCTTAGATGACGGCCTTGGCCTTCTCTTACTGTGACAGGCTATTACACAGACAGTAATCTTTGATTCTTTCTTTTATACCTCTATAACTAGCTAAGTGATAAGAATACACCTAAATTCTTAAAGTATAGGCCTTTACAGACAGACCTGAATATCTATATCCTAACAGTCGAATTCAGGATCCTGACACAAGGAAGAAAGGAGAGCAGCAGAATATGGACCCTGGACTTCAGAAAAGATGACTTTGACTCCCTCAGGGAACTGACGGGCAGGATCCCCTGGGAGAATAACATGAGGGGCAAAGGAGTCCAGGAGAGCTGGCTGTATTTTAAAGAATCCTTATTGAGGTTGCAGGAACAAACCATCCCGACGTGTAGAAAGAATAGTAAAAATGGCAGGCAACCAGCTTGGTTTAACAGTGAAATCCTTGCTGATCTTAAACACAAAAAAGAAGCTTACAAGAAGTGGGAGATTGGACAAATGACCAGGGAGGAATATAAAAATATTTTTCAGGCATGCAGGAGTGAAATCAGGAAGGCCAAATCACACTTGGAGTTGCAGCTAGCAAGGGATGTTAAGAGTAACCAGAAGGGTTTCTTCAGGTATGTTAGCAACAAAGTGGTGGTCTAGGAAAGTCTGGGCCCCTTACTGAATGGGGGAGGAAAGCTAGTGACAGATGATGTGGAAAAAGCTCATGTACTCAATGCTTTTTTTTTTTTTTTGGCCTCTGTCTTCACAAACAAGGTCAGCTCCCAAACTACTGCACTGGGCAGCACAGTATGGGGAGGAGGTGACCAGCTCTCTGTGGAGAAAGAAGTGGTTCAGGACTATTTAGAAAAGCTGGACAAGCACAAATCTATAGGGCCAGATGCTTTGCATCCGAGGGTGCTAAAGGAGTTGGCGGATGTGATTGCAGAGCCATTGGCCATTATCTTTGAAAACTCATGGCGGTCAGGGGAGGTCTCAGATGACCGGAAAAAGGCTAATGTAGTGCCCATCTTTTTAAAAAGGGAAGGAGGAGGATCCGGGGAGCTATGGGCCAGTCAGCCTCACCTCAGTCCCTGGAAAAATCATGGAGCAGGTCCTCCAGGAATCAATTTTGAAGCACTTAGAGGAGAGGAAAATGATCAGGAACAGTCAGCATGGATTCACCAAGAGCAAGTCATGCCTGACTAACCTAATTGCCTTGTATGATGAGATAACTGGCTCTGTGGATGAGGGGAAAGCAGTGGACGTATTTATTCTTTGACTTTAGCAAAGCTTTTTATATGGTCTCCTACAGTATTGTTGCCTGCAAGTTAAAGTAGTATGGGCTGGATGAATGGACTATAAGGTAGATAGAAAGCTGGCTAGATCGTCGGGCTCAATGAGTAGTGATCAATGGCTCCATGTCTAGTTGGCAGCCAGTTTCACACTATAAGAAGGATGTGGAAAAATTGGAAAGAGTCCAGCGAAGGGCAACAAAAATGATTAAGGGGCTGGAGCACGTGACTTATGAGGAGAGGCTGAGGGAACTGGGATTATTTAGTCTGCAGAAGAGAAGAATGAGGGGGGATTTGATAGCTGCTTTCAACTACCTGAAAGTTCCAAAGAGGATGGATCTAGGCTGTTCTTCTTCGAGTGATTGCTCCTATGCATTCTAGTTAGGTGTGCGCGCCGTGCGTGCACGGCTCTTCGGATCATTTTTACCCTAGCAACTCCGGCGGGCCGGCTGGGCGCCCCCTGGAGTGGCGCCGCCATGGCGCCGAATATATACCCCAGCCGGCCCGTCCGCTCTTCAGTTCCTTCTTACCACCCGTGACGGCCAGTTGGAATAGTGGAGTGCTCTTTACCTCCACAGCCCTAGCGTTTCTCCATTCTTCTCTGTACATAGTTGTTTAAATTAGTTTAGCAGTTAGATTAGTTGAGTAAGTTTAGTTAGTTATAGTATAGTAAGGGAATTAGAGGGGTTAGCCCCTCTTCTTCCACAACCGGTGCGGGCTCATGCCCAAGGCACCGGGGTTTAAGCCCTGTGCGGCTTGCCAGCGGCACATGCCCGTGGGTGACCCGCACGACTCCTGCCTGCGCTGCCTCGGGGAATCTCACAGGACAGATAAGTGCCCGATCTGCACGGCGTTTAAGCCGCGCACCAGAAAGGAGCGAGACTCTCGCCTTAAGCAGCTCCTTACGGAGGCGGCACTTCAGCCTCCCGCGCCATCCCTGGTGGCACCGAGATCGTCCGCGGCGCGCAGCGCACCAGCGGCACCGAGCCGCCCTGGTACCGGCGCTGCTAGTTCTTCACAGACAACACCGACGTCCCGATACCGTTCCCTCTCTCCACCGAGGAAGCGGAAGACGGCACACTCGGCTTCTAAGCCTCCTGCTTCGGGACAGCTTACCCAGCCTTCACCGGCACCTCCGGCACCGGCTGTGGTAGTGCACAAGCCGTGCACGGTTCCGTTGACTGCGGCACCTCAAGAGCCGTCGAGTCCGGTACCTCCCTGCTCCCCGGTGCCAACCGCGGTCGAGCTGCATCTCCCGTCCACGCCCGAGACATTCTTGACGGCGAGAGAGCTCATCGAGCTCACAGAGGCACGGAGCCTCCGGCCCCCAGCACTGCCGGTGCGGGCTGTTAAGTCAGCGGGCAAGCCGGCCATGATGCGGCCCCCTTCCCCTGATGGACGGGATAGACGGCGCTCCAGGACTCGGTCTTGCTCCCGGTCCCAAAGACAGTCACCGTCGCACCACTCCAAGTCCCAGCACCGCTCTCCATCGCGGTACCGTTCACCGTCTCGATGCCGGTCGCAGTCCCGGAGACGCTCCTGGTCCCGATCACCGTCCCGTCAGCACCGCAGGAAGTCCGAGTCCCGGCACCGTTCCCGGCACCGTGACTCCAGAAGCCACTCCCGGCACCGCCGGTCGAGGTCCCGGTCGAGCTCCCGGCACCGGTCGACCTCCCGGCACCGCGGCAGTCGATGGTCTCGCTCGCCATCTCGGTACCGTGACGACCGGCACCGACCCTCGGCACCGTCCGGGCACGGGATGCCAGTTTCGACGGCGCAGTCCGTCAGCGCCTCCGCACCGCCGTGGCCATCCCGTCATTCGTTGGTCGCTTCGCGGGCAGACAGCTATGGCCACCTCCAGTCGGCCCCGCACGGACAAGGTCCACAGGGCACAACAGTGGGGTTTTTGGGTCCCCTGGGCCCAATACAAAGCTCAAGGGCTACCTTGCCCCCAGTGGACCCCAGCCTCCGAACGCAGAGTGCCGGAGGCCACTGTCAGCAGGCCACCCCCATCACCGGGTGAGGCCCAGTTACCGCCTGATCCCGCGGACCATCCACGGTCAGAGTCAGCTGCCCACCCCATAGAGGACCCACCCGCGGAGGCGGTGGTCCAAGGTCTGTCCTCGTCATCTTCACCAGACGCGGTGGCGGGGGCTTCTACAGCAGACCCTCCGCCTATTGACTTGCGGGCCCACCAGGACCTTCTTCGCAGGGTGGCGAAGACTATCGACCTCCCGGTAGCGGAGGTTACTGAGGACGAGGACCCGGTGACAAATGTAATTGGGGCTGAGGCCCCAGTGCGGGTGGCATTGCCCTTCATCCGCACTATCCAGAAAAACGCCACTACCATCTGGCAGTCACCGGCGTCCGTTCCTCCCACCGCCTGCGGTGTCAAAAGGAAGTACTCCGTCCCCCCCACGGGGTACAAGTACTTATACACCCATCCTGCACCAGACTCGCTCATGGTCCAGTTGGTCAACGACAGGGAGAGGCATGGTCAACCAGCTCCAGCGCCGAAATCCAGAGAGGCGAGGCGCATGGATCTGTTGGGCCGAAAGGTCTATTCGGCCGGGGGTCTCCAGCTCCGGATCGCCAACCAGATGGCCCTCCTCGCCAGATACACCTTTGACATCATGGTGTCCCTGGCGAAATTCGCAGAGCTGATCCCGACAGCCTCGCGCCAAGAGTTCACGGCCCTCCTGGAAGAGGGCAAGAAGTCCTCCAGGTCATCCATCCAGGCCGCTCTGGACTCCGCGGACTCAGGCGCTAGAACCCTGGCCTCAGGAGTAACCATGAGGCGCATCTCCTGGTTGCAGTCCTCCACATTGCCACCAGAGGTGCAGTACACCTTGCAGGACCTACCCTTCGACACCTAGGGTCTGTTTTCTGAAAAGACGGATTCCAGAATTCAGACCCTGAAGGACGGTCGCATAGCCATTCGCACTCTGGGTATGCATACACCGGCTACCCAGCGAAGGTCCTTTCGGCAGCAACCCTACCGGCCATTTAACCAGCCTCGGTCGCGACCCTACAATAGCAGACGTCCCGGCCTGAGTCGCCGTAGACTGTCGGGTAACAGGCGCAACCAGAACCAGGCACCTTCCAAGGCCCCTCAAGGGCCCAAACAGGCCTTTTGATGGGACGCCCGAGGACGGCCCATCAGTCTCCGTACCGGATCCTTCCCGTTTATTTTGCAACCACCTTTCCCGCTTTCTCTCGGCGTGGTCCCAAATAACATCGGACAGCTGGGTGCTTCGTACAATCCAGTCGGGTTACCGCCTTCAATTTATTTCGCCCCCCCCTTCCCACCCACCTTCCCCGTCCCTCTTCAGGGACCCCTCTCACGAGCAACTCCTCCTACAAGAGGTCGAGACTCTGTTGAGGCTGGGTGCCATAGAAGAGGTGCCTCACGACATGCGGGGCAGGGGATTCTATTCCCGATATTTTCTCATCCCCAAGGCGAAAGGAGGTCTTCGACCCATATTGGACCTCCGGGAGCTCAACGCGTATGTGCTCAAGCTCAAGTTTCGCATGGTCACCCTGGGGACCATCATTCCTCCCTGGATCCGGGAGACTGGTTTGCCGCCCTCGACATGAAGGACGCGTACTTCCATATAGCGATTTACCCTCCCCATCGACGCTACCTACGTTTCATGGTCAACGGTGCGCACTACCAGTTTGCGGTGCTACCCTTCGGCCTGTCCACCGCGCTGAGGGTCTTTACCAAATGCATGGCAGTAGTTGCTGCAGCCCTCTGCCGTCGTCGCATTCATGTATACCCATATCTCGACGACTGGCTGGTTCGCGGGACATCCCGACAGCTGGTAAAGGACCAGATGTCAGAGATACTATCCCTGTTTCAGTCCCTCGGCCTTCTCATCAATGCCGAGAAGTCCACTCTAGCTCCATCGCAGCGGGTGGAGTTCATTGGAGCGGTCCTCGACTCCACCTTGGCCAGGGCCTGTCTCCCACGCTCTCGGCACCAGACAATGGTATCCATCATCCAGGACCTTCTCACCTTTCCCACGACAACGGTTCGGTCCTGCCTGCGCCTCCTGGGCCACATGGCGTCCTGTACGTTCGTCACGGCGTACGCGAGGCTCCGCCTTCGCCCCTTTCAGTCTTGGGTGGCGTCGGTATACCGCCCGCACTGCGACTCAGTAGACATGGTAGTCACTGTCACAAAGCCGACACTCGATTCGCTCAGCTGGTGGCTGGACCCAGACGTCGTGTGTGCAGGAGTCCCGTTCCGTCCTCCTCGCCCATCCATCACCTTGACCACAGATGCCTCGGCGTTGGGATGGGGGGCTCACCTGGGCGACCTTCACACCCAGGATCTCTGGTCCCCCCAGGAGCTCGCTCTCCACATCAATGTCCGGGAGCTGCGAGCGATCCGCCTGGCGTGTCACACCTTCCACGCCCGTCTGCAAGGCCGCTGCGTGGCAGTCTTCACGGACAACACGACGGCAATGTTCTACGTGAACAACCAGGGCGGAGCCCGCTCCTCCCTCCTCTGCACGGAAGCGATGCTCCTGTGGGACTTCTGCGTGACCCACTCCATTCACCTGGAAGCGTCATTTCTTCCAGGAGTGCAGAACATGCTGGCCGACCATCTCAGCAGGTCGTTCCTCTCCCATGAGTGGTCTCTTCGCCAGGATGTGGTTCACACAATTTTCCGGAGGTTGGGGTTTCCCCAGATAGACCTGTTTGCCTCCAAGGAGAACAGAAAGTGCCATCTGTTTTGCTCATACCAGGGCCGCTCGCCAGGCTCCCTGTCGGACGCATTCCTCTCCTCCTGGACGGATCACCTCCTCTATGCCTTCCCTCCGCTCCCACTCGTACGCCGAGTGCTACTGAAGCTTCGGAGGGACAGGGCCCACGTCATACTCGTCGCTCCGGCATGGCCGAGGCAGCACTGGTACACCCTGCTGCTCGAGCTCTCCGTTCAGGATCCCATGCCCCTCCCGTTATGGCCGGACCTTATCACCCAGGACTTCGGCAGGCTCTGTCACCCGAACCTACAGTCCCTCCATCTTACAGCTTGGTACCTGCATGGCTGACCCACGCAGAGAGGGACTGCTCGGCGGCAGTGCAGCAAGTCCTGCTAGAGAGCAGAAAGCCATCCACTCGATGCACCTACCTTGCGAAATGGAAGCGTTTCGCGCTCTGGTGTGATCAACGAGGCCTCAATCCCTTTGTAGTCCCTATCCCTACCATCCTGGACTACCTCTGGTACCTTAAGGAGCAAGGTCTTGCGGTCTCCTCCTTGAAGGTGCACCTGGCAGCCGTGTCCGCCTTTCGGCCATCCATAGAAGGTCGTTCCATCTTCGCTAACCAGATGGTTTCCCGCTTCCTTAAAGGCTTGGACCGCTTGTACCCGCCGGTGCGGCGTCCTACTCCGACCTGGGATTTAAACCTCGTTCTGGCCAAGCTGATGGGACCGCCCTTTGAGCCCCTGGCCACGTGCTCTCTGCTCTATCTCTCCTGGAAGACGGCCTTCCTCGTCGCAATTATATCAGCGAGACGAGTCTCTGAGCTCCGTGCCCTAACGGTTAGTCCACCATACACCGTGTTCCACGGAGACAAGGTGCAGCTTCGACCACACCCAGCCTTCCTCCCTAAGGTGGTGTCGGCCTTTCACCTTAATCAGGAGATCTTCCTCCCGGTCTTCTTCCCGAAGCCGCACGCTTCATCTCGTGAGCAACAGCTTCACACCCTGGACGTCCGCAGGGCCCTCGCTTTTTACATCGAGCGGACGAAGCCCTTCCGGCGTTCGCCACAGCTGTTTGTAGCAGTTGCTGACCGCATGAAAGGCGAGCCGGTCTCCTCGCAGCGGATTTCCTCCGGGGTGATGGCATGTATCCGGACATGCTACGAGCTTGCTCGCGTGCCACCATGCCGCCTCACCGCTCACTCGACGAGGGTGCAAGCCTCGTCGGCCGCCTTCCTGGCCCATGTCCCCATCCAGGACATCTGTAGAGCGGCCACCTGGTCTTCTGTCCACACCTTCGCTTCCCACTACGCGTTGGTGCAGCAATCAAGAGACGACGCAGCCTTCGGCTCCGCAGTATTGCACTCTGCCACGTCTCCCTCCGACCCCACTGCCTAGGTAAGGCTTGGGAATCACCTAACTGGAATGCATAGGAGCAATCACTCGAAGAAGAAAAGACGGTTACTCACCGTAGTAACTGTTGTTCTTCGAGATGTGTTGCTCCTATCCATTCCAGACCCGCCCTCCTTCCCCACTGTCGGAGTAGCCGGCAAGAAGGAACTGAGGAGTGGACGGGCCGGCGGGGGTAGATATTCGGCGCCATGGCGGCGCCACTCAGGGGCGCCCAGCGGCCGCGGAGTTGCTAGGGTAAAAATGTTCCGAAGAGCCGTGCACGCGCGGCACGCACACCTAACTGGAATGGATAGGAGCAACACATCTCGAAGAACAACAGTTACTACGGTGAGTAACCGTCTTTTCTCAGTGGTACCAGATGACAGAACAAGGAGTAATGGTCTCAAGTAGCAGTGGGGGAGGTTTAGGTTGGATATTAGGAAAAACTTTTTCACTAAGAGGGTGGTGAAGCACTGGAATGGGTTACCTAGGGAGGTGATGGAATCTCCTTCCTTAGAGGTTTTTAAGGTCAGACTTGACAAAGCCGTGGCTGGGATGATTTAGTTGGGGATTGGTCCTGCTTTGAGCAGAGGGTTGGACTAGATGACCTCCTGAGGTCCCATCCAACCCCGATATTTTATGATATTCCAGTCTCAGAAAACTCAGGGTTCATCTACAGGAATATTTCATTTATGGCAAGCTGGTGTGTGACTCTACCCCATACTAGCCTGCTGCAGAGTAACTGTCCATGTTGACCCTGCTGAATCACATTAACAGTTTATTAGTGCACTTTGATCTAGTCCACTTTGAAATGGAACTCAATCAAATCACGCCAACGAACTGTTCATGGGAATCAGCGGAGTCCACATGGACACTTAGTCCATGGCAGGCTAGTGTGGGGGTAGATTCACACTCCAGCTTGCTGTGAACTAAATTTTCATGTAGACAAGCCCTCGGACCGGTGGTTTATACTGGAGCTCTTCACCTCTGCTGCATTGGACTGACACTTAAGTTTTCGTTCCTAAATTGATCAGCTTCCTTTGGAAGCAGCCATTGCCTGTTAACTCTTTGATCCTTCCGCTTACACTCTGGACTGCAGCACCTCCTGACACAGGTCTAGTGAGGTGGTGGTGGTCTCGAGTCATTCTAGGACAGATAGCTGCTTAGCTGGCTAACGTTCTCCATCCTAGAGAGGCTGCCCCCTCCCACTTTAATTGGGAAGGCCCTATGGGTGTATCTTACATGGAATAAGCCCTTCAAAGGAGCTCATCTCCAAAACTTTCCTGGACCCCAACAAGCTGGGCAGAGTTAGAGCTGAGACAAAACTCCAGGGACTGCCTCTTTGCTTTCCCGGCTGCTGTAACCTACAGATAAGGGCCTTGAGGGAAGGTGGGCCAGACTGCCATGGTCTCAATCTACAATCTGCCTCGTGGCCTGTTAGGGAACCTACCCCACCTCATACCTTTGAAGGCATGGGCATTTCTTGTTGCTTTAGGGTTTGTTAGAGGTCTTGGTTCTCTTTTGACGACGAACCATTCGTTAGGTGCTAGTCTCTGCTGGCCTCGCTGCTCACACTGCAGCAAGAGTGCACATGGCAGGATTTCCAGGCATCCCTTGAGCTTCTTGTTCTCCAAGAGTGGTAATTTGCCTTTAAAGAAGGGAAGCTTACTTTGTAACTCTGCTCTGTGAAGAGCTCACACAGGGTTCTCACCCGTCCTTCCACCTCCCCAGAATACAGGGCCCTACACTAAGGCAAAGTGTTGCATTTTAAAAAAACAGCACTTTTCTTCTGCCCTTGATACCGTGAACTGTGCAGTTCTCATGGTGCAGTCATTCACAACTGGATTTGGAAGAGAGCTCTTGCTTCACATGCATTCAGGAGCTGATAGAAAATATTCTTGGGGGAACTGAGGCCATGACATTGGGAATGGAAGGAGCTTGTGCAAAACACTGGTCAAGGGGAGTGTGTAGTCCCTCTCCTGTTTGAACACAGTACCCACGAGTGCAGATCCTGCAGTGATGGTATATACAGAGAAGTAGAATTGCAAGATGAGTAACTCTCCTTTCATTGACAGGTTAGAAGGGCTTTATATCCTGCTGTATAAGTAACACCTGATCCAGCTACCTTGGCCATGGGGACCTTTGTCAATGTCTGAATCCAAGCTGAATAGCAGTAATTTCAGACTTGATTCACACTGCTGCTGTGCCTTTAAAAGCACTTTCAGCCACTCTCTCTGGGCAAACTAACCTTCTGGCCTTTGGGTCTCACAGGTTGCACTCAAAGCCTTCCTGGAAGGGAGGCTGGTCAATCTGCAGATTGAGGCCAGCTGCACACAGCATGGCTACAGGGTGTAATGCATGTATGTGGTGAGGGGAAACAGAACTGTACCTCCAAAAGTGTAAATACTGATACAGCCTTTCTCCCCTCCCCCTGCTTTCCCATTTAATGTCTTTCCTTCCATGTAACTGGGTGGTGGCAAAGCAGCTCCCCATATTGAAGATCTGGTGATGCTTCCAACTCCAGTGCTAAGGCTGCTCAATGTCTTGAGTGACGCTTCTCTTCAGAGTGAAGAAGAATATGAAGGTTGGTATCTGTATTACAGACTGCAGTGCAGTAATGTCGTCGTAGAAATCCACATCCCAGAATGCTGTCGGGATCAGAGTGGGGTGAGAGTTTAGAGGCATAAGGAAAAGGGAGTGAAGAAACTCAGCTGGGATTTGAAACAAGTGCACAGGTACAGGAAGGCTGTTCCAGACGGCAGGAGTTGCAGAGAATACTCTGAGAAGAGACTGGGCCTAGCTGTTTAGAGAGGGTGACCCGGAGACTGGAATAAGTTCATGGATGGCTAGAAGGGCTGCTTGAGCAGATAACGAATGGCTCAAAGCAGCGCCAGGTGCATGCATGTGCAGAACAGGGTGGGAGGGAGGGAAGAATGCTGAAATGCATTGAGTGATGTCATTCAGACATTAGCAGAGATTTAAAATAATCTATCTGTATTGTTGTACATTAGCAACGTTGTGTACAAAGTGCAGACGCTCGGCGAAAGCTAGTCGAGCCCCCTGGGCAGGGGGGGTAGGCTATGGGATGAGCGCTCTTCACAAAGACCCTGGCTTGTAGCTTTCCTCCCTTTTATAACCCAGTATAGAGCACTCCAGCTTCTAACTGTGCAAAAAAATCAGTGAGTGCACACACCAGGGAACAGGACTGGCCCCACTCCTGTGAGCAAGCAGTGCAGCCACATGTGTCTAGTCCATGACACTAGTGCCACAAGTGTTTCCCCTCTGGGGACCCAGGCTCTCACCCTTGTCCTAGACGGGGCTTGTTCCCACTGTGGTGTAGCAGAGACTTGGTGACTGAAGGACACAGTGCTCTGCCAGACTCTGTGTCGTCTGTCTGGAACTGAGACCCCTTTAAATAAACAAGATTTTTCTACTGATGCTTCTGGGACAAGCAGAATCAGTGGGTGCCCCATTGAGTGCAGTCATTTCTGGGGACTGGGAATACTCCAGGTACAAAAGCCCCCTTGCCATGTATTGGGAAGAGAGAGCAGTGCCCCTCCCCAGCCTCCATACTCTCCTGGGTCTGACACCAGGTCGCTGCTGCCTCCCAGCAGCAACCTTGTCTAAATGCTTCTGTACTGCTCCTGTGGCAATCTTCCAGTCCCCTCCCTCTCCTGGTGGGCAGGCGGTGGGACAGTCAGCAGCAGGGAGGCAGACAGCAGCAGGGCTGTGGAGCAGAAAAGTAATCGAGACACCCCAGCGGCTAGGGAAAAATAACAGTTCCCCACCCCCACACCGAGGTGTGTGGCAGCATCTTCCCTTCAGTGCTTGACTCCTGGTGGGGAAGGTGAAGTTAATGGGGTTTAAGAAGAGCTGGAGCATCATGGGATAAGTACTCTCCTGGGCACCATGCTGCCTGTTATTCATGCAAGAGCGTGGGGTGCCTCAGGACCACCATGTGCTTCAGTGTGCCCAAGGGGGTAGCAGGAGGGAGTTGGAGCTGGACTCCAGGCTCCCCGTAGCACCCCAGAGATCCTGTGTTCCCTATGGCCTCCCTCCCACCACAGTGCAGAGTTCAGGGAGAGCACGCTAGCTGAGCAGATTCCCTGGCTCCCCAGCTGGCCTCCCTGTTTGCCACCTGCTTTCCTAGGTTCTTCCCAAGGACTCTTGTTTTTGGTTCCAGTCTTGCCTCTTTAAAATCTGCAGGAACTGCTGTGAGCCACATTGAGCACCTGGCTCCTCCTGGGCCTAGCAAGACCTGCAGAAGATCCTATAGATCAGGGGGAGGTGGAGTAGGTATGAAGATATGAAGGATGGGGAGAGCTGGGTGGCTGCTCTCTGGAATTCCCTCCTGTAGGCTTAGCGCTTCCTTCCAGTATGTGTCCTTGCGGAGCAATGACAGCCTCTCTGTAGGCTAACCCTGATATTGCCCCTTTCTCAAAACCTGCAGCAGAAGTTCTGTCAAACCAGGGGCCAGCAGAGAATTTTTTCACCAAACTGGAGGGTATTTGGGCAAGTCGTTTTTATTGAGGTGGCATTTCAGTCCATCATGAGAACTCTCCAGTGCTGGCTTAGCCACGGCCTTGCTCGGGCAAGTCACTTCAGTATCTGCCCAGTCCCTGGCACGCCTTCCCTCTCCCAGCCAGGATTCTCTCAGTCTTAGCTGGGTCACCACCAAGCCAGCTCTGTCCAGATTCCAGCTCACTCAGACGTTGGGACATCTCTGGTGTATGCCGACAAAGAAGGAGAATTAAGTGTACGATGAGAAGTGACTGATCCAGACTCAGTTGGGACTGCTCACATTCTGCACAGTTGGATTGCCCTAGTGTGGTTTATAACTGGTAATAGTTTGCCAAGCACAGGCCACATGGCTTTCTCTTCCCTCAGATGTGCTGGAAGACATAAGAGAGGAGTGTCAGAAATACGGCCCGGTGGTTTCCATGCTTGTTCCAAAGGAGAATCCTGGCAAAGGCCAAGTAAGTGTGGAGGGGAAGGGGCTTGATATTTATACTACCAGCCTCACTGTCTAGCATTAGTCCTGCTGGATGAGGGCAGTGCTGTGCAACTAGAAGTACCCTGGTTCTGTTGTGCAGCAGCATGAATTTGGCAAGGTGGCTTAGTGTTTCCTAACCTAAGAGATGCCAGACTAGTTTTAGGGGAGTGTTTGGGGTACAGAGCGGAGGATGAGGAAAGTGGGATGAGAAAGGGTGTGTCAAGATGTTCAGCGCCAACTTGCTAAATGTCTAGTACAGAGAAATGAGGAATGGTAGGTAGAATCCTACGTGTCCTTCCCTACAGACTCCGGGGCTGTGACCCCCCTCCCCTGCTGTTCTAGTCCCACAGAGTCTGCTGAGGGCACTCTGGAGCTACAGGCAAGGAAAGCAGTTTGTTAGGGATAATTAGGAGGGGAGGAATAAAGCCAAACTTACCCAATCAGTGAGTGATGGATGAAATCCCTGGGGTCTGTGACTCAATGGCAGTGATGCCCTTGTCTCTGTCTTTCCAGGTCTTCGTTGAATATGCAAATGCTGGTGATTCCAAAGCTGCCCAGAAATTGCTCACTGGAAGGATGTTTGATGGCAAGTTTGTTGTGGCTACGTTTTACCCCCTGAGTGCCTATAAGAGAGGGTATCTGTACCAAACATTGCTCTAGCAGCAGCAGCCATCAGGAGAGTCGGCAGCGCTTCTTCCTCATTTCAGTGTGTTCTGCAGTTGAATGTACAAAGAGCTTCCTAGCCCTGCTTTTGAGTAGTTTTGAAAGGAGATCTGCACAGGACAGAACTGGGCTTTTGCCCTCTAGTGCTGCTTTGTCCTGTACAAAGGTAGCCCAGGTGGCTTTAAAATGATCTGTGTTCTGCTTGTTTGGTTACATTAGAGATGTGGCTCTTGCCTACCCTGGAAGGCTCTTGAGTGACTGGAGTAAGTAGTGGCATTGCCATTACAGGAGACTCAATATGTAAGCAATTGAGGTTAAGTCTGGTTCAGACTGTTAAAAATGTTGCTTGTGTCTTGACACTAATGATCGACTAGTGTTTTGGGAAAGGATCTCTCTGTTAAATATTCATTGCGGAGTGAGAACCCCCCCCCCCCCCATACACATGCTCTGAGACACCCAGGAGGCCCTCCAGAAAGAACAGGAAAGACTACACTTTTTTCCCCCTTTTATCTAAGGTAAAAAGACAAGAAGAAGCCCCTGCATCTCTGGGGTGGGTGGGGGAGGCTTCAGGTCTTTACACCCCATAAAGTAGTGGCCATCTGGCCTGTGGGGTTATGCTGTCACTGACAACTGGCCCAGGGAGACCAGTAAAATTTCCTCCACTCTAGTGTCAGCTGTTGTCTTTTTGGGAAACTGATTGTCAGTGTCAGTGAAAGCAAACTGCTGCCTGAGAGCAGGGCACCTGCAGCAACGTGAGTTCACTTGTATGGACAGGCTGGGCGAATGTGGAATCCGTTAAGCATCTTTGGGGAAAGGACCAGTGTTAGTCCTGACCCCTGTAACACCATGTAATCTAGAGGTTACACATTGCCTGTAGTATGGACATCCATTGCTCTTAGTATCTGTGCCAAAGAGTGCATAGTGCAGAGGCATTCCCGAGCCAGCAGGATTCTGTAAAGGCCTGCTAGAGCACACAGCATTCCTTTCAAGAACTCAGCAGGATGTCTATTCTGAAGACTTGTAAGGGAGAGCAAATTTGTACCTGTCGTCATTTCCTTGTTTGGCTTCTGTTGTAGCATGTGTTTTTTTGTTGCTTTAGCCAGTGTTGATTTATTGGAATCATGGCAGTAAGCAGAAAGCACTGACACTTTTGGCTCTCCATAGGGTACACAAAGGGCCTGAGAATACAAGATCCTTTAGAACAAGGATCCTTGAAATAATCCTACTTGACTGCTAAGGGCCTCTTCCAGGGTGATGCATTCTAGTGCCAGAAGGACTGTGGGGTTAGCAAGCACACTAGTTGGATGCTGTTAGGAAAGAAACAGATTGAGTGTGGCCCATGTCACTGCTTCTCTCTCTTAACAGGAGAGCAGCCTAAATTCGGCTCATGCTCTACTTGCAGTGCTTCAGCATTGAGCAAGAGCTGCTAGAACAGTAGTTCTCAAACTTTTGTACTGGTGACCCCTTTCACACAGCAAGCCCCCTGAGTGCGACCCCTCCCCCGCTTGTAAATTAAAAACACTTTTTTTATATTTAACACCATTATAAATGGTGGATGCAAAGCGGAGTTTGGGGTGGAGGCTGACAGCTCGCGACCTCCCATCTAATAACCTCACGTCCCCCTGAGAGGTCCCGACCCCCAGTTTGAGAATCCCTGCGCTAGAATGTAGTGTTTACAAACCCCACGTGCACAGCCCCCCCTCCTTTGAGTGATAGGCACAGGAGACGAGGAAGTAAAATAACCCTAGGGGGTGTGGAAGCTGCTGCACCAGTTTTAGTGCTGAGGAGAGGCCTCTGATCCCAAGCCCTGTCTAGAGAAATCTTCTGGGGCAGTTGTTGAAGAGATGTCCCTGCCTCACTCTGCACTGAGGCCGCTGCGCTTATCCGGGCAATGTGCTGCTAGCATCCTGCCCAGGCTGGACTTCCAGCATTCTGCACTTGACCTTTCCTGCTGATATTGCCAGTGTGTCGTGCGAGAGTCAGTCTGCAGCATGTCATAAGTCACTTGTCTTCATTCCTTCTCTGTGCTGCTGTGAAGTGGCTACTGCCATGCTGTAATTAAAGTGGAAGCTGGCTTCCCATTATAAGCCACATTTTTAACCCTTCCCTAGCTCCTCCAGAAAGAGCCTGATCTTCCTGAGTTTTTCTGTGCTGCTTCTCACTCAAGGTAGAGGCTTTTCTGAGGAGTTTGGTAAAAATCCCAAAACAAATTTTGATGTTTTAAAAATGAGCCTGTGATTCATTGAACAGACTGTACCGAAGTGTGGTTCAGAGTATCCCAAGCGGGGACTCCAGCTGTGTGTGCTTTGTTTGCGTGTGCTTAGCTGGCCTTGCTGAGACATGGCTCTGAGTATCCAGGAGCTATATTAGTGTTGGGTTTTCAGTGTGTGAAAAGCTGGTTCTATATTTATGGATGTTTAGTATCTTGGTAGTTTAAACTACCATGCTACTGACCTGACTGCTGCTATCTGCCAGGCTGAGCCACAGGGGGAGGACACCAAGGGCTGTCTGTACTGGAGATGAGGTCATGTTAATTAACACAACATTCAAACACTCTGGATGTGAAGATGGCCCTGTTCAGATCATTGTCAGCTGGCCCATCACGTTCACACTCTGCTTAGACCCAGACCATCCTGTTTAAAGGTGACCTTCTCCAAGGCTGACTAGCTCTGGCTGGGGGAGCTGTGCTGTGATGGGAGGGCTCTGAGGAGCACATAGAGGGGATGGCGTTAAGCCATGGGCTTGGGGAAAGAGCATGCATGGAGGGAGGGGGTGATGGGAGCCCAGAAAGGGACCATGAGGAGGAGACAGTAGGGCATGCACAGGCGTGGCAGGAACTCAGGATGGGGATACCGAGGAGTGCGAAGAGACCATGGGGTGCCTGGCTAGCACAGAGCGGGGGTGGGGAAGATGCAGTGTTTTGTCTTTGGCAGGCCTGCACAACTCGTAAAGCGGCGAGAGCCATATTACTGCACAGAAAACAGCTGAGGGCCAAACCCATGCACCCCCAGCGCCACTGAAACACCCCCCCCCAGCCCCTCTGAAACCCAAGACACACACACACACACAGTGCCGTCCACCCTGCGGAAACAAACCCTCCTTCCCCAGCGCCGCCCCGCCGAAACAGCTGTGAGCCAAAAAAGCTTTTTTTGGGGGGGATGATACTTTATTAAGAATTTTTCAATTAAAGCAAACAATTGTATATATGGCACACTAGGGAGGCACTGACAGTGTGTGGAAGCCTGTAGTGTAGAGGGGGAAAGAAACAGCGTGCATAGGAGTAAAATAGGACCCATCTCCTCTCTGCTCAGCCCCACTGTCACACCCCTCTTCAGCCCCTAGCACCCCCCGCTGGATTTCTGCATCCCTCCTAGTCAGTCCCCCCCCCACCACTCGCCTCTTTTCACCTCCTCCCTCCCCTGCCAGAAACCCCCATGCCTGCCCCTAGAACCCCAGTTGGCTCACTGCTTGCCTCTTTGCCCACCTGCCTCTTGCCCACCTGCTCGCCTCCGACTCGCCACTCCCCCCTCCCCCACCCCCCCCAGTATAAAGCCTCATTCAAAGACCCAGGGGTCACTATATTACTGCACACAGCAGTCAATCAATGCAGTTGTAGATAAATCTCTGCATTATGCATTTTTACTTTTATATGACTTTGTATTGAACCTAGGTACTATGTTATAGCGGGCCCCTGAGGTAGTATAATTAAGGTAAAAGAAAAATGTCCTTTTGCTAGAAGTAGAATAAGATCTCGCCCCCACTTTGTAATCAGTTGCCCTGTTGATTGAATGAGGTGTGAATGAGGAAGGCATGGAAGGCAGGCACCTCCAGACAGATGCAACCCTTGGAGAGGGGATGGGAGCCAGACCAGATCAGGCCCAATGCTGCTCGCTCACCCGGATGTAATGGGCCAGTGATAGCCACTCCATAGTTCAGACTGATCCTAACTTACAACTAAGATCCATTTGTAACTTTTGTGTAACTTCTCCAAAAAATTACCAGATCCCCTGAACTCTGGTAGGATTTGTCTGGGGAGGTTTGGTAACCTTCAGAAAAGGGGTTTTGCAATTAAGATATTTCACAAATATCCATCATTCCCTTTCTGTGAACATTTTCCTAGCTTCCTACCCCCAAAATGGCTTGGCTCCAAACACCTGGTGTCTGGCTGAGTTGGACGGGGGCCTCTGGGTGTTGCTGGGGGATCACAAAGACCTGTGTCATGTTTGTAACACTGACTGTAAATTATTTAAACTGTCCTTCTGCTGAGTCCTGGCTCTGGGGCAAGGGCTGATCTGCAGAGGAAGTGGCGGGGGCCTGGCTCGGGTGGGATGTGGCTAGGATTCTTTGGGGCAGGGCAGGGCAGGTGGATGGTGAGGAACAGGGAAGAATGATATGGCTGTGGGGTTGGATCCCTGAACTGTTCATTTCTAGACTGTCCTGCCTTTGGGTTTTTAGGGAAGCAGTTGAGTATTTGTAAGTGAGATTTGTTGATGGGCTTTTAACTGGGCTCCTCTTAAAATTTATACAGCTTAACGCTTCAGCTAATGAAGTGGTTCGGATTTATTTGCGGTATGTCATAGTTCTCCCTTCTCTAACACGGGAATGGACATTTGATTTGATCCTGTCCTCACTTTGCCTTTGCACTGCTGGGGACAGAGCCGGCTGTACAGGTCCCCAAAGTGTGGTGGGATTGAGTCCAGAGAGCTGGGTGTGTGCACGTGGGGCCAGCTTCTTCTGACTGTGAGATAGAAAGAACTAAATATACATTTAAACGGCCTCCTAAGGTGGCTTTTCCGTGGAAGCAGTTGCTGCAGTGACAACAGGC
This sequence comes from Mauremys reevesii, assembly GCF_016161935.1. Lineage (NCBI taxonomy): Eukaryota > Metazoa > Chordata > Testudines > Geoemydidae > Mauremys > Mauremys reevesii. The sequence goes on along the minus strand of NC_052630.1, from coordinate 41,167,610 downwards.
ACATGAACCCATGAGGCAGTCCCTGCATTAACCAGGTTTCCACACTATGAAAAAGTTGAAGAACCCCTGATCCAAACATAGCAGCCTGTCTGGTCCTGGGATTAGCAGTGATTTCCCCCCAGAGACTGTCAAGCCTTAATTACCCAGTTTTCTTTACTACCCTGGGGCAGTTACTTGAACATTTGGGACCGTCGGGGGCATTCTGCCATTTCCTTCTGCCAATTGCCCACACACACACTCCTTGCGCTTCCCCTCCCCACCCTGGCTCACCTACTCACGCCCCGGCACTGCCCTCCTGCTCGCCTCCTCAGCCCTGCCACTGGCTCACCTGCCCCCCGGCCATCGCTCACCTCCTCAGCCCCTCTCCCCCGCCACCAGCTCACGTGCGTGGCCTCTTACCTTCTGCCGCTGCTCCTGCCGCTGGCTCACTCTCACTCTCCACCCTGCCACTGGCCCCCTCACCACCCCGCCCACCCACTGGCCAGCCAGCCAACTGGCCAGCTGTTGGCTTGCCTACACACCTCCCACGGGCCGTATGTTGTGCAGGCCTGGTCTATGGTAACTTTAAGAGCGCAGTCTTCTAGATACCAACCTTGAGGTGCGTAAAATGTCCCCGTGCTAAACCTCTCCTTGCTCACCCACAGCCCCAATGGGCACCCAGACATAGCCCCAGCACACCTTGCTGTGATCTGGAGCAGCTGGTCCAGGAGAGAGCACTGCTCCACCAGCCCTGTGGAAACGGGCCTTGTTTGGGAAACCTAACCCACCCTTCCTAGGAGAGTGTCAATGGGATCCAGCTGCACACCAGCGCCGACGTCACTGGGACAGGGAGCTTTCCTTGGGCAGAAGGTCACTGGTGTCTCTTCAGCCTGCCTGGCCAAGGGGGTGATTCAGCCCCACAGTTCAGCGAACTTTCCCCCATTGGGATTTGCTCCCTCTCAGCCAGTCTCCATGTCAGAGAGGCCCCCGAGGCTCCCTCAGGTCTGTCCATCTGTCTCTGGCTGTCAGACCATGCCCCACCACAGGGGCCTTTTCCCCAGACATTGGCTGCCCCCATGGCAGTCCATTTGTGTACCCCATGTGGGCTGTGTGCCTGGGGAGACCCTGACAAGTGCCACAGCTCCCCTCAGCTCTCTAGCAGAAAGCCCCCCGAGATTGTGCCCTGTTATGGGTCTCTCCCTTGCTGGGAAGGAGGCGGCCTCTGTCCCCCAGCTTTGCCCAGCATTCCTTGATTTCTCATTCCACATTCTGACTGAAATTTGGAACAGGCTGTGTTGAGTCTGTCTTTTCCACCCTCCATTAGCGGCTGACTGCACCCTGTCAGAGTTACAGGGTTCAGCCGCTCCCCCAGTGCCAGACATGCCTTCGCTCACTCACTGCCTCTCCCATCCGACTCTATGCCCCCTACAGAATGCAGAAATGGAAGCAAAGGTCAAAATAACAATTTATTAGGAGACTGGAATCCCATTTCCTGTCTCAGGGAGCCATCTCCTATGACCTAGAGCAGGGGTAGGCAACCTATGGCACGCGTGCCAAAGGCGGCACGTGAGCTGATTTTCAGTGGCACTCACATTGCAGGGTCCTGGCCACCAGTCAAGGGGGCTCTGCATTTTAATTTAATTTTAAATGAAGCTTCTTAAACATTTGAAAAACCGTATTTACTTTACATACAACAATAGTTTAGTTCTATATTATAGACTTATAGAAAGAGACCTTCTAAAAACATTAAAATGTATAACTGGCACGTGAAACCTTAAATTTGAATGAATAAATGAAGACTTGGCACACCACTTCTGAAAGGTTGCCAACCTCTGATCTGACCTAGAGACTAGCTTTGACCGTGGGGTATGTTACAAATTTGGAGGCCCAGCTAAGCCCGTGGAGGATATAATGAGTAAGTGAAGGATTGTGCAGCAGGGCAGGAGACAGCAGCTGCTTCCCAAAACTGGCCATTTCCAGGCCACACAACACTGGAGCTTGGGTACTTTGTGTTCAGTGTGTATGGGGGTGCTTTGCTAGCTGGATCCCAGCCTTCGCTCCTTTGCAAGGCCTGGTTTTGTTAGGTGCCTGTTCTAAGTAGCAGAGCCAAGCTGTTACTAACCCCTAGAAGGGAGACTGGGCTTCCTGGTGGCGCATAGGGGACGTTCTTGTTCGTCTTGGCAGAGCTAGCTACCAAAGATGCTGGCTGGGTTTTTGTTTAATAGCTTTAATAGATTTGAACCAAATAAACCTGCAAAATGCAAACCACTTTTACTAGCTTTTGTCTCTTTGATGCCTCGGGAAAGCAGGGCCTAAGCCAGTAAGGATCCAAGGAATTTGTTTCTGGATGTTAGTCCTGGCCACACCCTGGTGTGAGCCTTTATGTTCTGCTCCCTAATGTCCCTCTCTGACTTCAGCTCCATACAAACATTGCTAAAGCAGAACCAACTACGTTGGAGGGAGGCCTTCCCAAGCGCCCACACAGTAAGCACTTGGTCGTCTTTACACCTGGCTGTCCTGTTTGCCTTTGAGCCTTGCTGTGGAGCAGTCAGGTTAAAACCAGATCTCTAGGAAGAGCATGTTGATGGGTGCACCTATGACTGGTGGCATTTTAGCATGATTAAGGGCAGCAGGAGTCTGTCTCCTATACTGCTGAATCATAGCAGAGCCAGGCCCGCAGTATAAGCAAATGCATTAGCTCTCCTGTTCATTGTCTGATCCTTGGCAGCTCTCACTTTTTCTGGTTTCCAAACAGGCTGCACACTCAGGTTATGTCTACGCTACAGACCTTACAGCAGCACGGCTGTACTGCTGCAGCTGCACCACTGTAAGGCCTTCTGTGTACCTGCTCTATGCCCACAGGAGAGAGCTTTCCCGTCGGCATAATTAAACCAGCCCCAATGAATGGCGGTAGCTATGTCAGCAGGAGAGCGTCCACACTGGCGCTTCCACCAGTGTCGGTCAGGGTGGTGTCTTTTCATACCCCTGATGGACATAAGTGCTAGTGTAGACATAGCCAAAGAATGCTGCTGCCAAAGCACTTTTCAGCTGAGCCTTTTGCTCAGAGCTGGGATCTGTGTAGACACAGCTTTCTTTGCAGCCGAGCCATTCCGTTCCTACCATTATCTCTGACCTGCTCTCACCCTGGTTACGCGCCATGCAGAACCCCAGCTTGCTGGGCGCAGTTTGTGTCTCCTTGGAGCTGAACATGGCTCTAGGGATGGAAGAGAAGATTTAGCGCTATTACAGACTTATAAAACATCAGGGAAACTTACCACACTGCCCTCATCACAAATACCATCATCCCCCTCCTGGTCTTCTACCTCCCCACCGTTGACTAACACCCCATATGCTCAGACACGCTCCACCTCAGTCCCCTCCTCTTTGCCACCAGGTTCTTCCCCCCACAAAGACAAAGCAGTTCTCTCCCTGGCCCCACCAAATCTGCCTCTCTGTCTTCAGAGCTCAGCAGCCACCGTAGCCTACGGGGACTCAAGGCTTCCCTGCTGGCAGGAGTCTCCTGTCTCTTCCTCCCTGCTCTGCGTGTCATGTACCTACAGTAACTCTCCCCGCCTGGGCCTAGGGATGGGGCGCCAGCTAGGAGGAGTCTGGGGCAGGTAGTAAGAGCTTGCCAGGACTCCTCCATTGACTAGTGCTGAGACAAGAGATGAAGCTCCCCCTAAAGACCCTGGGTCATAAAAGCAGCCACTGCACTATTCAAACTTCATTCCCGTTTAAGATTTTCCCTCCAACCAGCAGGACTAGAAAAATACTCTTTAAAATGAAAATGTAGTTTCTGCAGCATAGGCCATGCTCAGACTGGGCAAGTGGGATTCAGCCAGGCTGGACTACTAGGTGCTACATGCGTAGATCAATCAATGTGACAATGCTGTGTGGCCATTTCAAGGAGAACTGATTGCTGAGTCAGGTACTTCCAGCTCTCCATATTTAAAAACAAGACTTTAGTCTGGAGATCTTGGACGCGCTTGGTTGATCTTCATTGCCTCAAGTCTCTACCCTGTGAGCTGTCGTTTTCATCCCAGCCCTGGTCTGCATAGTTCTGTGCCTGAAAGTATCGTGTGCAGACGTCACAGCTTCAGTCCTAACCTCTGGGAATTCTGGGACCACATAGAGCAGAAGTACTGGGAAATTGTTGATCCTCTATCTATGCCTTGTTTGTTAGATCCTGCTAGCTGTCAGACATTCAGTGGTGGCTCAGACTGTGAAGTTCCCATATTATTTACCATGTTTGCACTCTAGAGGGCTTTGTAGTGCCCATAACCTTCAACTAAGACTGTTCTCCACCAAGAACCTCTAGCAATTTACTGATTGATCTCAGGGTGGTGACTGTGGAGTAGAAGATATTTAGTCATGAATACCCATATGTAAAATGCATTCCACTGATGTAGTTTAACATGGGCATGATGGCCATGGGTATAGGTACAAAGCTGGCTATTAGCCATAGCGCACAGTCTTTAGGGACTTAAGGTCAATCAGATGTGACCTTTGGGATAGTACAATACTGCGTCGGCAAAGAAAAAAGAATGGTGAGTTAGCTCATGCTCTGCCAGTGTACTGGCGAAAGATGTCAGCCATAGATGCAATGCTGCGCTTGTAGCACAATACTGTTGGAATATTTAGGAGACTTCCCGGGGTTCAGTGAAATGGGGAGAAAATCAGGGCAGCAGATAGTTCACTTTCCATGGTTGTGCTGAGACAGTCGTCAAAGGAGTGTTTGGGGCAGAGGGATACATGCACAGAGAGGAAGTGGAGTGAAATGCTGTCACCAGTTTGTACAAGGGAGACTGGGTCAGCAGAGGGGAGCTGTCAGACGAGGGAACGGTCTCCTGGCCAGTCAGGACAAAGAGCGTCACCCAGCCTCTGCTGCGGTTTGTACAAGAGTTGTCTGATTAGAGCAGAGCAATGGCCGAACACACACACTCCACACCCCCAATCTCTGCAGCGCGTGATGCTGCAGGCAGGATTTTCACGTCACTGGTGGGGTTTGTATTGCTGGGGTGGTGGGGGAAGGGGTGATTTATTCTTTGGGATCCTTTGAATGGAGTCTGACCTGCATGACAGGCAGGGAGACTTTCCCGGCAATGAAGTGCACTTTGGGTCGATGTCTGACAATGTTTGCACTAAAATGGGGTTGGTACTGGTGAGTAGCGCACTGTCTGTAATACTATCGCTGGGTTGGCGTTTGCTTTGCCTGCCAGAGACTGGAGCAAGTGGAGACCATTGCTCTTACTATGCTAAACTCGCTAACTAACAAAATGCCTGTGCTTTCTTAAGCACTCTGTTCTCTAAGCTACCTTTTCCATAGTGTACAGAGCAATGTGACTGGTAACTGTGAAGCAGCAAGGCACAAGCTGTGGGCAGTAAACAGGGTCTTGGGAAAAATCTGCCCAAGTGTAACTGTAAGTAGAGGTGTGTCTACTTAAACAACTCATTGCTTGTGGGGTTCAGTGCAGCTGTGTTAGAGGAGATACAGAAACTGGTGTTCCCTAACCTGTTGTCATATTGATGAGTGACAAGGGTGCGGAGGTAATATTTTATTGGACCAACTTCTGCTGCTGAGACACAAGCTTCGGATCTACACGGAGCATATCTGAAGAGCTCCTCACCAAGAGCAGTTAGTCTAATAAAAGATATTCCCTCCCCCACCTTCTCTCTCAGATTCTGGGACCAACAAGGCCACAACCCTACAAAAAACATAAATATTGGTTCCATGTCTTTTTTTTTTTTTTTTTTTTTAACTGCTGGGCCGGTGGAAATCCCTCCCCAGAATATTTTGGGGCCATGTCTAGTTAGTATTGAAGTAGGACTCTAGCCTTGAAATGATGAATCTGCTCCTAACTTAGGCTATGTCTACACTTAAGCCACTTCAGCAGCACCGCTGCAGCACAGGAGCTGCACCGCTAGAGCAGTTTAAGAGCAGACCCTTACTACAGCAACAGGGGAGGATCTCCCATCGCGGTGGGTACTCCACCTCCCTGAGAAGCGGTAGAGGAACTAGTGAGCTGGATTCTTTTCCCCTTTGTGCAGCAACAGAATTGACTCTGCTCCTGCCACTAACATCTCTGCCAATCCATTGGAGGTGGTAGCATTGCCCGTGTATAACTGAGGCCCTGGTTTGGCCTACAGAGCCATTGTCACTCGTGCTGAAGCAGGAGAGGGAAGGAACCCATCTTAACTCTGGGCCCAGGCAGAATTTACAGGGTTACCTGTTGGAACACTTTCCTTGTAAACTGCGTCCGTAGGGAAATCAAGGCAATGGTGTGGGACCAGAACTATCACTGAGTCCCAGTTAAGAGGAGAACATGAGGGAATGTGCAGTGTGCTCTTGTCTGTGTAGATTTCCTTGGGATCATATGACAGGAGTGTTTGAAACCATCTGCTCCCTCCCAAGTGTGCGTTGACATCAAAATGTTTGGATGTAACCGTTTCTTGGCCTCGTCCAAATCTGGCAATCTAATCAGGTAAAAAAGTCAAACCTGAACTGGAACAGTTGCTTCCCAAGCTGAAGGCAAGCCTCTTCTGTACGTGATATGACAGCATGGCCCTGGTTTTGCTCTGATTTTCTCACATTGCTTCCGCCCATGCATGGTGTTCAGAAATTTGTGGGAACCAGGGGTGCTCCCCTCTCTGGGGTCACATGGCATTCTGTGAGCTTGTGCCATCTCCAGTGAATAGCAGGCTCCTGGAATGGAAGTCTGCTACTTGTGCTTAGGCAGCCTAACTGCTAATACAGCAACTGGAGAGAGATGATGAACCAAAGCCAATGGGAGGGAACCTGCTTGTGCTGTACAATCCTCACCTACACCGAAATGTGCTCATGCTGGAAAGATCCATTAGGTCCAGCTTGGTTTCTGGCTGATGTTTCTAAAGAAGGGGCACTTGCCCTAGCTCTCCATTATGTGGTACTGACTGACACCCTGGTTACTCTTGTGCCAGACTGTGACCTAGGGGCTACTCTACTGACACCCCAAGATAGCTGTATAGCCGCACTCAGAGATGCACACGCTCTGCAGCCTGTATGTCAGGAAATGAAAAGGCTGTGATTCTGGGTGAAGAGCTGTGTAGCTGTTCACTGCCGGTTACACCTCAAACCAAACACAAGCCTGAGCTGGGTTAATTTTGCTCCGCACTAGCCTCCATCCAGTCTTTGCAGGAGCACTGCATCTACTGTGACAGTCTCTCAGCCTGTTCCTTATCTTTCCTTTTTGCTGTAATCTGGTCTGTAAACACATGCCTTTGTTCGGATTAGATCTAAGATGATGTACCGGGTTATTCACTGTTGCTGAGCTGATGTGTGCTTGATAAAGATGATTAAAAAAAAATAAAGCTTCACTACAAGGAAGTTAATTCATTCAGTCTTTCTTAAACCAAGCATTGTTGAAATACCATTGTATGGGCCCTCCATTGGCTAGCTTCGGAGGGTCCCTGCCTAGTGTGCTGACTTTTGCAAATCCCATTCTTAGGCTCCTCTCTCCCCCCATTCATTGTACAGGGAGCGTAGGTGCCAAACTCAGGCTGTGTGGATACTCGTGTATTCCTGTGACTTTTGTAGGCACCTGTATAGTTAGGCATTGCAATGCTGTGTCACAACGCCTCGTCCCTTCAGGGAGCCAGGCCTGCCTTTTCAAACTTCAGCTTTAACTCTGCCCTATAGTGACAGGGGAGGGGCAGTGAGGAGAGAAAATCTGCTGGCTCTAAAACTCAGGGCAGGTCTACACTACAGCAGGGATCAACGCTCTGAGAGCAATCCACTGGTGATCGATTTAGCGAGTCTAGTAAAGACCTGCTAAATCAACTGCAGATCACTCTGCAGTCGACCCCCTGTACTCTACACCTGCTGAGAAGAATAAGGTAAGACCCCCGCGGTAATTCGACCTCACGCAGCTGGAGTTGCATTGCGTAGCGTAGGTTGACTTACCATGGTAGTGTAGACATAGCCTTAGTGTGATCTAATCTGGGACCCCAGACACTAAATACCTTAGTCCCAGTCATTCATGTGGCTATAATGGGAAGTCACTGCAGAGCAGAGCCAAAGTTGTTTGGCTACCCTGACTGTGCAGTTCTGGACCTTGACATGTTTGGATTTAGGTTCTACCTCAGCTCTCAATTTCGTGTATGTGTAATGCTTGTTCTTGGGCTAATTACACTAGTCATATTTTACCCTAACATTTCTGATGACCCATGTCTGCAGTCGTACCTCCATCTGAACGTGATGTGTCAAGGAATATTCTAATACAAGGAGGTTTCATATCCTCTCCACTAACAGCAGTGGCTTTGCTGAACACACCTGAAAAGCAGTGGGCATGTCTGTGGGGACCACTGCAGTCACTGGGCAATAGGAAATGCTGCCCTAACAGCTGTATTTCCTCCCCCTCTTCTAAAACAAAGCACCATTAGACTGTTCAGTTACTGACCAAAGAAACTAAGGGAGGATTGTTGCCTTGACTTTCAGCTGTAGCAATGTCTTTTGGCTCCTTAACTCCCTGTGTACTGGGACAGCCCAAGAAGAGGCGTTGACAGTGGGTTGCTCAAAAGAGCAGCGCTGTACTAGGTGTGTGGTCTCACTGTGAGCAAATCCCTCTTCTTGCTTGAGGAAAGCTGGATTCTTCTTCGAGTGATTGCTCCAATGCATTCCAGTTAGGTGTGCGCGCCGCGCGTGCACGGTATTCGGAACTTTTTTACCCTAGCAACCCCGGCGGGCCGGCTGGGCGCCCCCTGGAGTGGCGCCGCTATGGCGCTGAATATATATCCCAGCCGGCCCGTCCGCTCCTCAGTTCCTTCTTCCCGCCCGTGACGGTTAGCTGGAACTGTGGAGTGCTCTGTTAGTCCTCCACACCCCTAGCAGTTTCTCCGGTTTTCTTGTATATAGTTATTAGTTAGTTCATAGTTAGTTAGTTAGAATAGTAGTTAAGGAATTAGGAGGGGTCCTCCTTCCTTTTTCCCCCGCCCGGTGGGGCTCATGCCCCAGACACCGGGTTTCAAGCCGTGCTCGGCTTGTCAACGGTTGATGCCTGTTGGGGACGCTCACGATTCCTGCCTCCGCTGTCTGGGGGAATCGCATCGTACGGACAAGTGTCCCATTTGTGCTGCCTTTAAACCGCGGACCAGGAAAGAGCGAGACTCCAGGCTCAAGCAGATCCTGATGGAGTCGGCGCTGCGTCCACCGGCACCACCCCCCGCGGCACCGAAATCAGGCTCGGTGCGCAGCACATCGGCACCAGCCCGGACCTCGAGGCGCCCCGCCACGAAGCGGCACGGTATCACGGCGCGCTCCCGTCCCCGGCGCGCAAAAAGAAGGCGCCAACGGCGGCGAAAGCCCCGACTCCGGGACCGATTGCCCAGCCACTGTCAACTCCCGTGGCTCCGGCGGTGGTGGTGCACGCTCAGTGCATAGATCCGGCAGCTCCGGCGCCAGAAGAGCCGTTGAGCCCGGCCACCCCCTGCTCCCCGGCACCGCCCGAGGTAGAGCTGGAACTCCCGACTACGCCAGAGACTTACTCAAAGGCGCGGGAGCTTATTGCGCTGACAGAGGCTCCGAGCCTCCGGCCCCCGGCACCGCCGGTGCGGGCCGTGCCTTCGGCTGGGAAGCCAGCCATGATGCAGCGCCCAGGCACCGACGATCACCGCGCAAGGGTCTTCAGCCGGTCCCGCTCGCGCAGCAGATCACCATCTCGGCGACCTCGCTCCCGCCGCCGATCAACACCTCGCCACCGCTCCCCATCTCGGTACCGCTCTCGTTCGCGGTACCGCTCGGCGTCGAGGCACCGCTCCCGAAGCCCGGACCGCCGGTACCGTCGACGGTCGGCCTCTAGAGACAGGTCGCGGCACCGCGGTGACCACAGTCCTTCTCGGCACCGTGACCGCAGTCCTTCTCGGCACCGTGACCGTGCTCCCTCTCGGCACCGAGACCGCAGCCGCTCCAGGCGACGGGACCGCAGCTACTCCAGGCGCCACGACCGCAGTGCTTCCCGATACAGAAGCCGCAGCAGGTCGCCGTCCAGGCACCGATGCGACCGTTGGTCCCGGTCATGCTCCCGGTACCGGGACAACAGACATGGCCCGACGGTTCCGCCAGCGGACGCGCACCGGCCGACCGCGGGACAGTCGATTGGTGCGTCAGCCCCCCAATGGTCACGCCAAGCATCGGTCGTGTCCCAGGGTGGAAGTGCAGCGGGCCTCAGAGCGGATACCCCAGGTCCAGCCTATGGCCCACAGCAGTGGGGTTTCTGGGTCCCTTGGGCACAGCACGAAGCACAGGGGCTCCCCTTGCCCACTCGACCTCCGGGTTCTGAGCGCCGCGCGCCAGAAGCGACTGTCAGTAGGGCCCCACCATCACCTACAACAGGAGCTTCGCAGCCACTCCCGTCGGTGCAGCCAGCCGTAGAGGTCCCTGCCCCATTGGTGGACGAACCACCTCCAGAGCCTACGGGCCAGGGCCTGTCGTCGGCCTCATCTCCGGACGAGGCGGTCGCGGGCTCGTCAACAGCGGACCCGCCACCCATAGACTTAAAAGCGCACCAGGACCTGCTTCGCAGGGTCGCGCAATCCATTAACCTCCCGATTGCAGAGGTAGTTGAGAACGACGACCCCGTTACCAACGTTATCGGGTCAGAGGCTCCAGTCCGGGTGGCGCTCCCCTTTATTCGGACGATTCAGCGTAATGCCAATACCATCTGGCAAACGCCGGCGTCTGTACCTCCGACGGCAAGGGGAGTGGAGCGCAAATACTCGGTTCCCCCTACAGGATACGAGTATTTGTATACTCACCCGACTCCAGACTCCCTCGTCGTCCAGTCGGTAAATGATCGAGAGCGCAACGGTCAACCGGCGGCGACCCCTAAGTCCAAAGACGCGAGACGTATGGACCTCTTAGGTCGGAAGATCTACTCGGCTGGAGGCCTGCAGCTACGCATAGCCAATCAATCGGCGTTGCTGGCCCGATACACCTACGAAATGCTGCTCTCCCTCTCCAAGTTTGCAGATCTTGTCCCGGCGTCCTCGCGTCAGGAGTTCACCGCCCTCCTCGAGGACGGCAAAAAGTCCGCGCGCTCCTCCATCCAGGCAGCGCTCGATTCAGCAGACTCAGGAGCCCGCACTCTCGCCTCTGGCGTCACTATGCGGAGGATTTCCTGGCTCCAATCCTCCACCTTGGCCCCGGAGGTACAGTACTCTCTGCAGGACTTGCCGTTTGAAACGCACGGACTTTTCTCAGAGAAGACGGACGCCCGTATACAAACCCTTAAGGACGGTCGCGTAGCCATCCGGACTCTGGGGATGCACACGCCGGCGACACAGCGGCAACCCTTCCGTAGACAGCCACCCCGGCCGTTCACCCACGCCAGATCCCGACCGTATAACAGCCGTCGGAACAACCTTACACGCCGCCGACCATCAGGCAATAGGCGCAATCAGTCCCAGTCGTCCGCTAAGGCCCCCCAAGGGCCTAAGCAGGCGTTTTGATGGGACGCCCGGGGACGGCTCTTCAGTCTCTCCATCGGATCCTACCCCTTTGTTTTCGAACCGCCTCTCCTATTTCCTCCCGGCATGGGCCAGTTTAACATCGGACAGCTGGGTCCTGACTACGGTCCAGTCAGGGTACCGCCTCCGGTTTATTTCGCCCCCTCCTTCCCACCCGCCCTCCCGATCCCTCTTCAGGGACCCTGCTCACGAGCAGGTCCTTCAACAAGAGATCGAGACTCTCCTGACCTTGGGTGCCATAGAGGAGGTGCCTCCCGACCGGCGGGGCAAGGGTTTCTATTCCCGTTATTTCCTCATCCCCAAAGCCAAAGGAGGCCTCCGCCCCATCCTGGACCTCCGGAAGCTCAACCGGTACCTGATAAAACTCAAATTCCGCATGGTATCCCTGGGGACTATTATTCCCTCCCTGGATCCGGGAGACTGGTTTGCCGCCCTCGACATGCGAGACGCCTATTTCCATGTCGCAATTTACCCCCCGCATCGTCGCTACCTCCGCTTCATGGTGAACGACAGACATTACCAGTTCGCGGTGCTGCCCTTCGGCCTCTCCACCGCCCCGAGAGTGTTCACAAAGTGTATGGCGGTGGTTGCCGCGGCCCTCCGTCGTCGTCGGGTACACGTGTATCCGTACCTCGACGATTGGTTGATACGCGGTCCATCACGTCAGCTGGTAGCACACCAAGTGACCGATATCCTGTCGCTGTTTCGGGAGCTCGGTCTGCTCATCAACTTCGAAAAGTCCGCCCTAACTCCAGCTCAAAAGGTGGAGTTTATCGGAGCGGTCCTGGATTCCCAGTTGGCCAGGGCCTATCTTCCGCCCAATCGGTACCTGACTCTGGCGGCTTGCATCACGGAGCTCCAAGCCTTTCCCACGACGACAGCCCGGTCCTGTCTTCGCCTCCTAGGCCACATGGCGTCGTGCACTTTTGTGACAACTTATGCCCGGTTGCACCTTCGCCCACTCCAGACGTGGCTGGCCTCTGTGTACCGTCCACATCGCGACCCCATGGACTTGATTGTCACAGTCCCGAGGGCCACTCTCGACACCCTCAATTGGTGGCTGATCCCTCAGGTAGTCTGTGCAGGGGTACCTTTCCGCCCGCCGTGTCCCTCCATTACCTTGACCACAGATGCCTCGGACATGGGTTGGGGAGCGCACCTAGGCGATGTTCACACGCAAGGCACCTGGTCCCCTCCGGAGCTCGCCCTACACATCAATGTACGGGAGCTCCGGGCGATTCGGTTGGCGTGTCAGGCCTTCGAGGCCCATCTCCGCGGCCGCTGTGTCACCGTGCTGACGGACAATACATCCGCGATGTTCTATGTCAACAAGCAGGGCGGGGCACGCTCCTCCCTGCTTTGCACGGAAGCGCTTCGCCTGTGGGACTTTTGCATAGCCCGCTCCATTCACCTACAAGCGTCGTTTCTTCCGGGCACTCAGAACACAATAGCCGATCGCCTCAGCAGATCCTTCCTCGCACACGAGTGGTCCATTCGCCCGGACGTGCTGCATACGATCTTCCGAAGGTGGGGATTTCCCCAACTAGACCTCTTTGCGTCGGAGATCAACAGGAAGTGCGCCCGGTTCTGCTCCTTCCAGGGACGTTCCCGTGGGTCCCTGTCGGACGCGTTCCTGTGCTCATGGAAGGATCACCTCCTTTACGCCTTCCCTCCGTTCCCACTCGTTCATCGGGTGCTCCTAAAGCTTCGGAGGGACAAGGGCCGTCTCATCCTGATTGCTCCGGCCTGGCCGAGGCAACATTGGTTCACCCTGCTGCTCGAGCTGTCCGTCCGAGAACCCATTCCTCTCCCGTTGTGGCCGGACCTTATCACACAAGACTTGGCGCCGCTCCGCCACCCGGACCTCCGCTCCCTGCATCTTACAGCCTGGTACCTGACTGGTTGACTTGCGCCGAGCAATCCTGCTCGCGGGCTGTTCAGCGGGTCCTGACGGAGAGCAGGAAACCGTCAACGCGGTCCACCTATCTAGCAAAATGGAAACGCTTCGCTATTTGGTGCGACCAGAAAGGCCACAACCCCTTTCTCGTCCCTATTCCGGTTATCCTGGACTACCTTTGGTCTCTTAAGGAGCAAGGCCTCGCGGTCTCCTCCTTAAGGGTTCACCTGGCAGCTTTATCTGCGTTTCGTCCGCCGGTTGAGGGACGCTCCATATTTTCCAACCATATGGTCTCCCGCTTCCTCAGGGGGTTGGACCGCATGTTTCCACCCGTCCGACGCCCGACGCCGGTCTGGGACTTAAACCTGGTGTTGGCCAAGCTCATGGGTCCACCGTTTGAGCCTCTGGCATCTTGCTCCTTGCTCCATCTCTCGTGGAAGACGGCCTTCCTTGTCGCGATAACATCGGCGCGACGGGTCTCCGAGCTCAGTGCCTTGACGGTCGGTCCCCCTTATACGGTCTTCCACACGGACAAGGTCCAGCTCCGACCGCATCCGGCCTTCCTCCCGAAGGTCGTTTCGGCCTTCCATATAAACCAGGACATCTTCCTCCCGGTGTTCTACCCGAGGCCACACGCCTCCTCTCGGGAGCAGCGGCTTCACTCCCTGGACGTCCGCAGGGCTCTCGCCTTCTATATCGAGCGCACGAAGCCGTTCCGGCGTTCGCCCCGGCTCTTCGTTGCAGTGCGGAGCGTATGAGGCGAACCGGTCTCCTCACAGAGGATTTCCTCGTGGGTGACGGCTTGTATCCGGGCGTGTTACGATCTCGCTCGAGTACCACCGCCTCGACTGACGGCCCACTCTACCAGAGCTCAGGCCTCTTCGGCTGCCTTCCTGGCCCATATTCCGCTCCAGGAGATATGCAGGGCAGCCACCTGGTCCTCCGTACACACCTTCGCGGCACACTATGCGTTGGTGCAACAATCAAGAGACGATGCAGCCTTCGGCTCCGCGGTACTGCACTCTGCCACGTCTCACTCCGACCCCACCGCCTAGGTAAGGCTTGGGAATCACCTAACTGGAATGCATTGGAGCAATCACTCGAAGAAGAAAAGACGGTTACTCACCTGTAGTAACTGGTGTTCTTCGAGATGTGTTGCTCCAATCCATTCCAGACCCGCCCTCCTTCCCCACTGTCGGAGTAGCCGGCAAGAAGGAACTGAGGAGCGGACGGGCCGGCTGGGATATATATTCAGCGCCATAGCGGCGCCACTCCAGGGGGCGCCCAGCCGGCCCGCCGGGGTTGCTAGGGTAAAAAAGTTCCGAATACCGTGCACGCGCGGCGCGCACACCTAACTGGAATGGATTGGAGCAACACATCTCGAAGAACACCAGTTACTACAGGTGAGTAACCGTCTTTTCTGCAGGGTGGCTGGGTCAGGTCATAGAGGGGCCTTTGCTTTCTGGCTACTTGGTAACTAATGTTACTGCTGTTCTGCACAGGGGCGCTTCCCTACCCCTAAGGAAGCAGAACGTTAGGAATATCTGCAGCGGAACATCAGTGCTGGGCCAGAGAACGGAATCATTCAGGCATGGGTGTGTTTGGCAGGTTCAGATGGGCAGCCAAGGCAGCAGCCCTCAGGTAGGCAGGTGCCTCCTGACCTTGGGGAAAGGCTGCCCAGTTTGCTGGAGAAGCAGCCGTACTGGAGAGATTTCTCCTCATGGCCAGAGCTCAGGCAGCAAATCCCACAACTGGGAAATCGCCGCAAGGCAGAACCACAGCAATAACCGGCCTTTCCCAACCCCTGTGGGGCCCAGGATGTACTTTAATTCCAACGTGGGGTGGGGGTCTGCACAGTACCAGTGTCAAGGCACAGCTGGCTCTGCCCAGCGTGCACTCAGCCCTGCTCCTGCGCACCTAGCAGAGTCAGCACAGCTGAGACCCAGCCATGTTATCCTCCTGCCTCATCAATAGGATTGTTTACTGGCCAATGCAAGGCCTCAAAGGCAGGGGGCTGGGTGTGTGCCCAGCTGGAACTGGAGGCAATTTGCCTGCAGAGCCAGTATTACAGTATTTGAGGAGCTTGACTGTTTCCAGGCAAATTGACATTCAGCCCAAGCCCTGAGTAATTTGGCCTCCTCTGCCCTTTACCCCAGCACCACTGAGTCAGTGGCTCCCCGCCCTCTCAACCTAAGTGGGTCTGGTTTCCCTGTCCAAAGATCTTTTGTCTCTGCCCTAGAGACAGCTCTTCCAGCTCAGTCCCCTCCTCCCAGCAGCTGGACTCTGGGTGGCTGGAAGACGACAGCTGGAGAAAGGCTTGGCCTGCCTCAGCCCATGTAGTCAATGGGGCACATCTCCTGCCCTGCAGGCATGGTCCCTGGAGCAATCAGTAGGGATAGGGTAGAGCAGTAGCAATAGGGAACGAGAGCACTTGTTCATGCTCCTGCAGGGAGCAGCTGGTGGGTGCTTTGGGGAGGTGAGTGTGAGCAAGCCCCTCACTCCCATCCTGCCATTGTTAGTGCCATTTGTGGAGCTGGAGCAAGACCTCCTTCCCTGGATCCTCCTTTCTCCTCCTCCCTGCCACTCTGCATGCAGCTGGGGGGTGTCAGGCAAACCCACATGATTCACTGAGCCCTGGGAGGAATGGAACAATGAACAGATGTGGGTGTGGTGGGTTAGGTCACAGAGACCCCCTTGGGACTGTCACTTGATGTGCTGAAACTACCTCTGAGCCTGTTTTCTTTGTCAGCTTGGGACTCCAGAACCCTGTCTTGTTGAGCCAGACACACTAGCCTGCTGCAACACAGACCCAGGGTCTGAACCACACTCCCAAAGCTGCAGACTTAACTGAAAACAGCTCAGCAAGTACTCCTGTCTACAGCACCCAGACACCCAGCTCCCAATGGGATCCAAACCCCAAATAAATCTGTATTACTCTATATAAAGCGTATACAGGGTAAACTCATAAATTGTCCACCCTCTCTAATACTGATAGAGAGATATGCATAGCTGTTTGCTCCCCCAGGTTAATTAATAAACAAAAGTGATTTTATTAAGAATAAAAAGTAGGATTTAAATGGTTTCAAGTAATAGACAGAACAAAGTAAGTTACCAAGCAAAATAAAATAAAACATGCAAGTCTAATTCTAATTCGTTTAAGAAACTGAATACAGGTAATATCTCACCCTCAGAGATGTTCCAATAAGCTTCTTTCACAAACTAGACTCCTTCTTAGTCTGGGCCCAATCCTTTCTCCGGTACAGTTCTTGTTAGTTCCAGCTCAGGTGGTAACTAGGGGTTTTCTCATGACTGGCAGCCCCCTTTGTTCTGTTCCACCCCCTTTTATAGCTTTGGCACAAGGCGTGAGTCTTTTGTTTCTCTAGGTCCCCACCCCTTCTCCTAAATGGAAAAGCACCGGGTTTAAGATGGATTCCAGTTCAGGTGACATGATCACATGTCCCTGTAAGACCACCTTCATTACCTAGGAGTTGGAAGATGTGTACATAGGAAGGTTTGCAGGTAAACAAACCCATTCACAGTTCATTGATTCTGAAGCACCCTTAATGGCTTCAATATAACGTGTTTACATCAGTAACACAAGTTTATATCTTATTCTCCTAACTCCAGACAGAGAAATAATACATGCAAACGAATACGATGAACACACTCAGTACGTCATAAGCTTTGTAACGAAACCTTACAAGAGACCTTTTGCATGAAGCATATTCCAGTTACATCATATTTACACTTATAAACATATTTTCATAAAACATATGGAGTGGAACGTCACAGTGGGGACAGGATGAGGAACCAACCCAGAAGACAGAGAAAATGAAGATGCAGGAGCTCTTAGTGAAAGCAGAGAGGAAGTGGCTTGGAGAACCAATCACTGGCGAAGGGGACCCAGCCTGGAGCTGATAGGAGCTGAGACCATGTCACTGATCCACCACCCTGTGCTCACACCACACACTAGCACCAGAGCAGAGCACAGACAAGTTGGACTGACCCAGTGGGGGAGGGATCACACTGGTGTGGGGCAGAGTTGATGTTTGTCTAGCCAGGCATGGTGGGGACTGTTTTTCTTCATGCTGTGCTGGGGCAAGGGAGGCTGTAGCCCCTGCCGGAGATCCTGCCCTGGGTCTGATGAGGGAGGTGCTTGTCCCTGGGTTAACGCTGATCCCCCTGGAAGGGAGGGCTGGTGTGTGTGCCAAGGTGCATGGTTGCAATCTGGGAGTCTCCCTCTGACAAGGGGTGACACAAACAGGATTTGGGGACTGTAGGCAAGGATCCCTGGGACCATGGCAGAGGTACTAGGGGCATCTTTGAGTCAGACGGACTCTCCCATTCCAGCCTAGCCTCCCGCACTGCCAGCGCCACACCTGGGAGACCAGCCTGGGAGATTCAGAGACCAAATGAATGGAGGAGACACCCTGGTGCAGTGCACACCTGGCCCGCTGACCAGATGCCCACCACCGCAAATATTTGTAAGTGGCCTGTCATAGGTTTCTCCCCCACTTGGAGCTGTTGGGTTCCAAGATGGGGACCTGCATGGACTCCTCTAAACTAAAATCCTAGTTTAGATCTGATACGCTGCCACCAGTCAGTTTTCTAAGTGTCTTACACACTGCCTGTTTCCCCAAACTTTCCCTGGGGAACACAGATTCAATCTCCCTGACTCTCTACACATAGGGAAGCAGCCCACTTCCCCCCTCCCTCTCTCCTAGCCACTCTGGAGAGATACACACCGATTCAACTCTGTGAATCAACCTCAGGAGGAACTCACTCTTCCCCCCTCCCCTTCCCTTGAATCTCCACAAGAGAAGGAATTAACCAAGTCCAAAGAAAAGAAAAGAATTTATTAAAAAGAACAAAAAAGAAAGTACACTATCTCTGTCATACCAGGATGGAACAATACACAGAGTCTAAATTATAAACCTGGAGAGAACTCCCCCTCTCCCTTTCTTTCTCAGTAAAAGCAAAGTACAGCAATAGAAATAAAGAGATTACTTCAGCAAAACACACAATTGCCAATGCAGAAATAAAAGAAAAAAATACTAGTTCGCCTTTCTAATACTCACTAGACTGAATAGATGAAAAGTATTGCAGAAACCTGGGAGGACTTGATTAAGATGTCTGGACTCCCTTAACTCCCAAGAGAGACTCTCTAAAAACAAAGAACAGAAAAAAAAACTTCCCTCCACAGAGATTTGAAAATATCTTGTCCCTGATTGGTCCTCTGGTCAGGTGGTCATCAGGTACTGCTTGTTAACCCAGTACAGGTAAAAGAGACCTTAACCCTTAACTAACTGTTTATGACACGCCCCCCAAATCGCAGACAGTGGGGGACCCACACTGGCGGTGATTTCCTCCTAGAACTTTAAAATAAACAGATTAAAAAACACATGCACTATTACAGATACTACTAAGTATGTAACCAACGAGATTTTTCACGTTTCAAGAACAGTTGTTAACCATTTGATTCTGGGAAACTTTCATGAGAGAGTGCATCAGCAACTTTGTTGGAAGCTCCTGAAATGTGTTGAATTTCGAAATCAAAATCTTGGAGAGCTAAACTCCATCGGAGAAGTTTCTTGTTGTTTCCCTTGTTAGTATGAAGCCACTTTAGCGCAGCATGGTCGGTTTGTAGCTGGAACCGCCGTCCCCAAACATATGGGCGTAGCTTTTCCAGGGCATACACAATGGCGTAACATTCTTTTTCACTGATGGACCAGTGGCTTTCCCTCTCAGACAGTTTCTTGCTGAGAAACACGACAGGATGGAAGTTGTGATCCGATCCTTCCTGCATGAGAATTGCTCCTACCCCACGTTCAGATGCATCTGTGGTCACTAGGAAGGGTTTGCCAAAGTCCGGGGCCCTTAACACAGGGTCAGACATGAGCATCGCCTTAAGCTGGGTAAAGGCTTTCTGACACTCCTCAGTCCACTTAACTGCATTTGGCTGTGTTTTTCTGGTTAGATCAGTTAGTGGGGCAGCGATTTGGCTGTAGTGTGGTACAAATCACCTGTAATATCCGGCCAAGCCTAAGAAGGATTGGACCTGTTTCTTTGACCTTGGGACAGGCCACTTTTGGATAGCCTCCACCTTGGCCTGTAGGGGGTTTATGGTTCCTCGACCCACCTGGTGCCCTAGGTAAGTCACTCTGTTTTGGCCTATTTGACACTTTTTGGCCTTAACAGTTAGTCCTGCCTGCCTGATGCGCTTAAAGACCGTTTCCAGATGTTCTAGGTGTTCAGGCCATGAATCAGAAAAAATGGCCGCATCATCGAGGTAGGCAACTGCACATTCTCCCAATCCCGCTAGTAGACCATCTACCAACCTTTGGAAGGTGGCTGGTGCATTCCGCAGTCCGAACGGAAGCACATTAAATTCATATGCCCCTGCGTGGGTGATGAATGCTGACCTTTCTTTGGCGGGTTCATCTAGTGGTACTTGCCAGTACCCCTTGGTTAAATCATAGGTTTCTCCCCCACTTGGAGCTGTTGGGTTCCAAGATGGGGACCTGCATGGACTCCTCTAAACTAAAATCCTAGTTTAGATCTGATACGCTGCCACCAGTCAGTTTTCTAAGTGTCTTACACACTGCCTGTTTCCCCAAACTTTCCCTGGGGAACACAGATTCAATCTCCCT
Organism: Mauremys reevesii; assembly: GCF_016161935.1. NCBI lineage: Eukaryota > Metazoa > Chordata > Testudines > Geoemydidae > Mauremys > Mauremys reevesii. Next base: position 41,147,585 of record NC_052630.1, on the reverse strand, counting down.
GACTCTCTACACACAGGGAAGCAGCCCGCTTCCCCCCTCCCTCTCTCCTAGCCACTCTGGAGAGATACATACTGATTCAACTCTGTGAATCAACCTCAGGAGGAACTCACTCTTCCCCCCTCCCCTTCCCTTGAATCTCCACAAGAGAAGGAATTAACCACGTCCAAAGAAAAGAAAAGAATTTATTAAAAAGAACAAAAAAAGAAAGTACACTATCTCTGTCATACCAGGATGGAACAATACACAGAGTCTAAATTATAAACCTGGAGAGAACTCCCCCTCCCCCTTTCTTTCTCAGTAAAAGCAAAGTACAGCAATAGAAATAAAGAGATTACTTCAGCAAAACACACAATTGCCAATGCAGAAATAAAAGAAAAAAATACTAGTTCGCCTTTCTAATACTCACTAGACTGAATAGATGAAAAGTACTGCAGAAACCTGGGAGGACTTGATTAAGATGTCTTGCATCCGAAGAAGTGGGTATTCACCCACGAAAGCTCATGCTGCAAAACGTCTGTTAGTCTATAAGGTGCCACAGGATTCTTTGTTGCTTTTACAGATCCAGACTAACACGGCTACCCCTCTGATACTGGACTCCCTTAACTCCCAAGAGAGACTCTCTAAAAACAAAGAACAGAAAAAAAAACTTCCCTCCACAGAGATTTGAAAATATTTTGTCCCTGATTGGTCCTCTGGTCAGGTGGTCATCAGGTACTGCTTGTTAACCCAGTACAGGTAAAAGAGACCTTAACCCTTAACTAACTGTTTATGACATGGCCAGATTGGATTTATGGGCTCCTGGGCCCCCTGGAACAAGTGAGAGCCTTTTGCTCAGGCCCAAACTCCCCCCAAGACACACGGGGCCTTTGCTAGTCAGCTCCAAGGGAGCCTCTGCTGGAGCACCTCCCTGGCCCAGGGCCTAGCGTGGAGATGAGCAGGCAGACCTGTGACCCTGGTGCTCAGCAGGCTTTGAACTCCCTGGTGGTCCCACAGCCTGATACGAGCTTGGAGTTGAGTGCAGTTGGGTTGCAGGCTCCTGAGAGCCAGGGCTGAGCAGCCACCCCCCTGAAGAGCTTGGGTTACCTGCACGTGACCCTTGGGAGCCGGTTGGGGAAGTGCTGACGTTTCCCAGAGAGACCCACCACATCACCCCCAGACCCTGAGGCAGCCTCGCAGCAAGTGGCTCAGCTTTCTGGATTGGAACTGGGTGTCCCCTCCTCCACTCCCCCAGGACTGGCCCAAGGGAACGGCTGGCTGGGTTGTCCAGACACATGGAGGGTCTGAGCAGACAGCTAGAGATGCAGCTGCAGAGACTGGCCTGAGGCAGTTCAGGGCAAAGGGCCAACAATCAGTTTGCTCAGGGTGGCCAGCACCTCTGCTGGGAATGCGGGATGCTGGCCACAGCAGAAGGGGGTGCTCCCAATGGAGGGTGGCTTTAAAGAGGGGGATTCTTAGGGCATAGGACTGAACTCCAGGGACAGCCACTAGGTTCAAGGTCTGACTGGGAATGGTCTAGATCCATCAGTAAGTGCCCAATGATTCCCATCATCTTCAGCGCTGTGTGGCCAGCTGCCCCAATGGAAACCAGTTCCCAGGTGATGACTGTCCAGAAAAGTATCAGAGGGGTAGCCGTGTTAGTCTGGTTCTGTAGAAGCAGCAAAGAATCCTGTGGCACCTTATAGACTAACAGATGTTTTGCAGCATGAGCTTTCGTGGGTGAATAGAAGTGGGTATTCACCCACGAAAGCTCATGCTGCAAAACATCTGTTAGTCTATAAGGTGCCACAGGATTCTTTGCTGCTTGTCCAGAAAAGGACATTCTGCCAGTGCTGATGGCCACAGGACTTATCGAACCCTCCCAAGAGCTGGATCCAGCTAGCTGCTGGGAACTGGCTCAGCAGCCCTTATTAGGGTACGTACAATTGGCTCCAGGCTGCTTCACCAAAATGGGAGTGTGGTGACCTGGGTAGCCATGCTCTGGGAAGCAGGGAGGGAGCACCACCCAGCCTCTCCCTGGCCCCAGCTTTGCTCTGTCCCGTCGGCAGCTGTGTCCCCAGCCCTGCTCCCAAACCCAGTCTCCACGCAGCTCCACTTTCAGACCCACCCCAGCCTTGACTGCTGTCCATGGCTCTGTTTCTGGCCAAGGCTGGGGTCAGGAGCAGGGCTGGAAGCAGACCTACACCAGGCTACCGGCCCAGCTGCTGGCCTCCACCACCTCTGCTCCTGCCCCCAACTTTGGCCGTGGCTCTAGCCCCGACCCCATTCTTGGCCCCAGACCTACCCCGCCGGCTGCAGCCCCCTTATCCCTGTCCGCGTTCCCCCCCCACACACACACTCAAGCCGCATCCCTGCTCCTGGCTCCGGGGGTCAGGAGTGCGGATAGGAGTTGGGGGGGCACAGCCCTCAAAAGTTTGGGGCCCACTGCCCTAGAAATTGTTCCAAAGCTGGGGCCATAGTACTGATCCTGTGGGTCCGTGACACCCCTATTGCCTTGCAGAGCAGCATTAGCGAAGGCTTGGGAGAGGCCTGGATCCAGGAAATAGACATGGGCGCTGTGCAGAACAGAGGAACCATCTGACCCAGCTGATTCAGAGGCATCAGTTGGCTTCTCCAAGTAGCTGGCTGACTTTGGGTGTGTAACACATCCAGCATTGGATCGTCACCATGCCCCGATCTGAAAGACAAGCCTTCTGGAGAACATCTTTGTACACTCAAAGACGTACATGGTAAAAGGTTTCAGAGGGGTAGACATGTTAGTCTTTTTGTAGTGACTCAGCCATTCCCAGTCTTTATTCAGGCCTAATTTGAAGGTGTCAAGTTTGCAAATTAATTCCTGCTCTGCAGTTTCTCGTTGAAGTCTGTTTTTGAAGTTTTTTTGGTTGAAGAATGGCCACTTTTAAGTCTGTTATTGAGAGTCCAGGGAGATTGAAGTGCTCTCCTATTGGTGCACGGGATTCTTCCTTCCTAAGTGCAGGACTCTGCACTTGTCCTTGTTGAACCTCATCAGGTTTCTTTTGGCCCAATCCTCCAATTTGTCTAGGTCACTCTGGACCCTATCCCTACCCTCCAGCATATCTACCTCTCCCCACAGCTTAGTGTCATCTGCAAACTTGCTGAGGGTGCAATTAATCCCATCATCCAGATCATTAATAAAGATGTTGAACAAAACCGGCCCCAGAACCGACCCCGGGGCACTCCACTTGATACCGGCTGCCAACTAGACATCGAGCTGTTGATCACTACCCGTTGAGTCCGACAATCTAGCCAGCTTTCTATCCACCTTATAGTCCATTCATCCAAGCCATACTTTTTTAACTTGTTGGCAAGAATACTGTGGGAGACCATATCAAAAGCTTTGCTAAAGTCAAGATATATCACATCCACCAGTTTCTCCATATCCACAGAGCCAGTTATCTCCTCATAGAAGGCAATCAGGTTAGTCAGGCATGACTTGCCCTTGGTGAATCCATGTTGACTGTTCCTGATCACCTTCCTCTCCTCCAAGTGCTTCAAAATGGATTCCTTGAGTACATACTCCACGATTTTGCCAGGGACTGAAGTGAGGCTGACCAGTCTGTAGTTCCCTAGGTTCTTTTTTTTTCCCTTTTTTAAATATGGGCTTTATATTTGCCTTTTTCTAATTGTCTGGGACCTCCCCCGATCACCATGAATTTTCAAAGATAATGGTCAACGGCTCTGCAATCACATCCGCCAACTCGCTCAGCACCCTTGGATGCATTAGATCTGGACCCATGGACTTGTGCACATGCAGTTTTTCTAAATAGTCCTTAACCTGTTCTTTCACTACTGAGGGCTGCTCACCTCTTCCCCATACTGTGTTGCCCAGTGCAGCATTCTGGGAGCTGACCTTGTCTGTGAAGACTGAGGCAAAAAAAAAGCATTGAGTACTTCAGCTTTTTCCACATCATCTGTCACTGTATTGTCTCCCCCATTTAGTAAGGGTCCCTCACTTTCCTTGACCTTCTTCTTGTTGCTAACATACCTGTAGAAACCCTTCTTGTTATCGTTCACATCTCTTGCTAGCTGCAACTCCAATTGTGCCTTGGCCTTCCTTATTACACCCCTACATGCTCTAGCAATATTTTTATACTCCTCCCTAGTCATCTATCCAGATTTCCACGTCTTGTAACCTTCCTTTTTGAGTTTAAGCTCACTAAAGATTTCACTATTAAGCCAAGCTGGTCGCCTGCCATATTTACTATTCTTTCTACACATTGGGATGGTTTGTTCCTGTGCCCTCAATAAGGCTTCTTTAAAATATAGCCAGCTCTCCTGGACTCCTTAACCCCTCATATTAGCTTCCCAGAGGATCCTGCCCATCAGTTCCCTAAGGGAGTCAAAGTCTGCTTTTCTGAAGTCCAGGGTCCGTATTTTGCTACTCTCCTTTCTTCCTTTTGTCAGGATCCTGAACTTAACCATCCCATGGTCTCTGCTGCCTAGGTTTCCACCCACTTCTACTTCCCCTACCAATTCTTCCCTGTTTGTGAGCAGCAGGTCAAGAGGAGCATGGCCCCTAGTCAGTTCCTCCAGCACTTGTACCACGAAGTTGTTCCCAACACTCTCCAAAAACGTCCTGGATTGTCTGTGCATTGCTGTATTGCTCTCCCAGCAGATGTCAGGGTGATTGAAGTCTCCTATTAGAACCAGGGCCTGTGATCTGGAAACTTCAGTTAGTTGTCCGAAGACAGCTTCATCTACCTCATCCTTCTGATCTGGTGTTCTATAGCACACGCCCACCACGACATCACCCTTGTTGTTCACACCACTAAATTTAACCCAAAGACTCTTAACAGGCTTTTCTCCAGTTCCAAACTAGAGCTCTGAGCAATCATACCACTCTCTTACATACAATGCAATTCCTCGACTTTTCCTCCCATACCTGTCCTTCCTGAACAGTTTATATCCACCCATGACAGTGCTCCAGTCATGTGCACTGCCCCACCAAGTTTCTGTTATTCCAATCACGTCACAGTTCCTTGACTGTGCCATGACTTCCAATTCTTCCTGCTTGTTTCCCAGGCTTCTTGCATTTGTGTACATGCACCTAAGATAACTAGTCGATTGCCCTACTTTCTCAGTATGACTCAGGAGGCTTCCTGTCTTGTACCCTCCTCCTTGTGTTTCCTCCCGGTATTGCACTCCCCCACTTACCTTTGGGCTTAGGTCACCATCCCCCAGCGAACCCTAGTTTAAAGCCCTCCTCACTAGGTTAGCCAGCCTGCCTGTGAAGAGACTGTCCTATTTGGCCTATGTAGATGGCAGAGGGGCATTGCTGGAAATTATGGCATATATCACATTGGTAGATATAAATGAGCCCCTGATGGTATGGCTGATGTGGTTAGGTCCTATGATGGTGTCCCTTGAATAGATATGCGGACAGAGTTGGCAACGTGGCCATTCTTCAACAAAAAAATTTCAAAAACAGACTTCAACGAGAAACTGTTTGGTGTCATTCATTAATGGAGTTCTAAAGCACCTTGCCTCTCCCTGAGGTGCTGGGGTGCTGCAGTATTTCAAACCCAATAGAAACACAGAGAAGCCAAATTTCATCTCATTGTAAAAGTGGCAGGGAAGGTCTTGCGCAAGGGATGGGCATCTCACAGCTGATTTATTCTGAGTCATTGCTCTGCAGCCCACACCCACAGAAAGGCTAGAGCCAGCTCCCTGGCAGTGTGACTTGTTGTGCAACTCCTAGAAGGCAGGTCTTGTGAAATAGGCATGAGCAAAAAATGAAAGAACAGGCAAACAAGCAAACAGAGTCCAGGACCCAATGGAGCAGAGACATGCTGTGGACCGCTGTCACCTTATGTTCATTGGCAAAGAGCCAACAAAAGTCTTTGCCAAGCTCTGTGCCTCCTGTTAGCCATGTGATTGATCATAATGAGCTATGTTAAAGCATCCAAAAAAATCTCTGTTTCCTTGATTTGCTCTTTAATCTGAGTAAAGCAGCATGAAGGTCACCATTTTAAATAATCTCGTCTTTCTTTTGCTACTTGTGACAGGATTTGCTCACTGCTGGTGGTGCATCCTCCTGGTCACGTGGGGATTTGCACTTCCATATGTTGCACCCGCCTCTGGTGTTCTCTCCACTCATCATAGCTCACTCTGCATCTCCTCTTGCTTCAGGAACTGCAGCTTCCTCTTTGTGACTTGGTCTCCAGAGAGGTCACTAAGTGGTTCCCCCTTCCAGGGAGACTAACAAAGTCTTTCCAAAACAAAACATCTCAGGCAGTCCATTGTCTTCTTCCTGGTTGTTGTTACTTTCCTCAGTGCCTGGTAGGAGAACCTAGGCCTGCCCTCTACTCTGGGTTCCAGCACAGGAGCCCTCCAGTCAAGGGCTGCACTGTCCAACCTTGCTGCTTTCCCCTGAGCCTTCTCTTAGCTTCCCCCGGCTTCACCAGTCTCCCAACTCCCTCCTCTCAGGGTGTAACTGTGGACTGCCCTCTATAGTCCCAACACACCTCCCTTCACCCAGGGAGTGGCTGCAGACTATTTCCATGCAGCCCTCTTCTGTGGCCAGCTTCCTGCCTTATATAGGTCCCGCCTGTCCCTGTCCACGCCTTGTATCTAATTAATCAGTCCCTGCTCCCTGGCTTTCTTGTGTGGACTGGTAGACTCCCTCCTCAGGCCCTACTCTACCAGCACTCCTAGCTATCTTCGAGACACCACTAACTTCCTGAGGAAACTACAATCCATTGGTGATCTTCCAGAAAACACCATGCTGGCAACTATGGCTGTAGAAGCCCTCTACACCAACATTCCACACAAAGATGGACTACAAGCCATCAGGAACAGTATCCCCGATAATGTCACGGCAAACCTGGTGGCTGAACTGTGTAACTTTGTCCTCACCCATAACTATTTCATATTTGGGGAAAATGTGTACCTTCAAATCAGTGGCACTGCTATGGGTACCCGCATGGCCCACAGTATGCCAACATTTTTATGGCTGACTTAGAACAACGCTTCCTCAGCTCTCGTCCCCTAACGCCCCTACTCTACTTGCGCTACATTGATGACATCTTCATCATCTGGACCCATGGAAAAGAAGCCCTCGAGGAATTCCACCATGATTTCAACAATTTCCACCCCACCATCAACCTCAGCCTGGACCAGTCCACCCAAGAGATCCACTTCCTAGACTCTACAGTACTAATAAGCGATAGTCACATAAACACCACCCTATACCGGAAACCTACTGACCGCTATACTTACCTACATGCCTCCAGCTTTCATCCAGACCACACCACACAATCCGTTGTCTACAGCCAAGCTTTACGATACAATCGCATTTGCTCCAACCCCTCAGACAGAGACAAACACCTACAAGATTCTTACAACTACAATACCAGCCTGCTGAAGTGAAGAAACAGATTGACAGAGCCAGAAGAGTACCCAGAAGTCACCTACTACAGGACAGGCCCAACAAAGAAAGTAACAGAACACCACTAGTCATCACATTCACCTCCCCAGCTAAAACTTCTCCAACGCATCATCAAGGATCTACAACCTATCCTGAAGGACGATCCATCACTCTCACAGATATTGGGTGACATGCCAGTCCTTGCTTACAGACAGTCTCCAAACCTGAAGCAAATACTTACCAGTAACCACACAACAAAAACACTAATCCAGGAATCTATCCTTGCAACAAAGCCCATTGCCAACTCTGTCCACATATCTATACAGGAGATACCATCATAGGACCTAATCACCTCAGCTACCCTATCAGAGGCTCGTTAACCTGCACATCTACCAATGTGATATATGCCATCATGTGCCAGCAATGCCCCTCTGCCATGTACATTGGCCAAACCGGACCAGGGCCGCCCAGAGGATTCAGGGGGCCTGGGGTCTTCGGTGGCTGGTCCTGCTTCGGCGGTAATTCAGCGGTGGGGGGTCCTTCCGTCCCGGGGTGGAAGGACCCCCTGCCGCCGAAGTCCTGGAGCGGAAGAAGCTCCGGGGGCCTGGGCCCCGCGAGAGTTTTCTGGGGCCCCCGGAGCGAGTGAAGGACCCTGCTCCAAGAGCCCCGAAAAACTCTCATGGGTGCCCCTGTGGGGTCCAGGGCCTGGGGCAAATTGCCCCATTTCCCCCCCCCCTCCCCGGCAGCCCTGAACCGGACAGTCTCTATGTAAAAGAATAAATGGACACAAATCAGATGTCAAGAATTATAACATTCAAAAACCAGTTGGAGAACACTTCAGTCTCCCTGGTCACTCGATTACAGGCTGTAGTGAGGCGGCCTGGCTCCCGTCTGCTCCTGAGAGGGAGGAGCCAGAACAGCCGCCACAGTGGGCGGACCCATTGCCGCCTGTCCCCGCCCCCCGGAAGTCAAGGGGCGGGACAGGAAGTATAAAAGCCCCGGCCCAGCGCTCAGTTGCAGCCCGGCAGCCGGAGAGGACAGACACTCCTGGCCGAGCTCCTGCTGGACCGAGCCTGCCCCGAGCCAGGTACCCTGAAGAAGCCTGGCCGAGCCTTCCCCGAGCCCGGTATCCTGAAGTGGACTGGCCGAGCCTTCCCCGAGCACGGTACCCTGAGGAGGACTGGCCGAGCCTTCCCTGAGCACAGTACCCTGAGGACGACTGGCCGAGCCTTCCCCGAGCACGGTACCCCGAGGAGCGACCCGAGCGTAACCCCGACCCGCGTCCTGAGGAGCAGCCCGAGCTAGCCGACACTCAGCACGACGAGGAGCCCATGGTGTGGGACCCAGCACCGGACCCCAGTACTGAGCAGGTACCCATGGAGGGGGAAATGGAAAGTAGCCCGGGGGTAGCTGACCCCAGTCTGGCTACAGCAGACGTTGAGCCGATGTCGGTGTGTTGCAGTCAGGACCCCACCGACCCAGCAGCAGACTAACTGCTGCTGTTAGGGCCCCGGGCTGGGACACAGTGGAGTGGGTGGACCTGTGTCCCCCCTGCCACCCCACTCACGGGTGGCAGTCTCCCCCTCACCCCAGTGCTCAGACAGAGAAGTCTGGACTTACCAGCTGGTTACTCAGCTCCTGCCAAGGACCTGAGCCCTGAACTATTGCTGTCGCTCAGCTCCTGCCAAGGACCTGAGCCCTGAACTATTGCTGTTGCTCAGCCCCTGCCTGAGGGTCTGAGCTAGAACTGCTGTTTGCTGCCCCGCCCGGACTGAGGGCTTGGGGCTTAAACCACTGACTCTGTTTGCTCAGCCCTGCCTGAGGGTCTGAGCCTAGAACTGCTGTTGGTTGCCCCACCCTGACTGAGGGCTTCAGGCTTAAATTACTGACTCTGTTTGCTCAGCCCCTGCCTGAGGGTCTGAGCCTAGAACTGCTGTTTGGTGCCCGCCCTGACTGAGGGGTTGGGCTTCATTGACTGTTTGTTTGTTTTTTGCTCAGCCCCTGCCTGAGGGTCTGAGCCCGTGGACCTTCGGAGACTGACTTGCGGATTTAGGCCGTGTAGTGACGCGGCCTGGCTCCCGGCCGCACCTGAGACGGCCGAGCCCCCACACCGGACGCTCACACAGGCCTAAAAGTCGCAATATTACAACAAAAAAACTTCAAAACCAGACTCCAGCGAGAGACTGCTGAATTGGAATTAATTTGCAAAATGGACACCATTAAATTAGGCTTGAATAAAGACTGGGAGTGGATGGGTCATTACACAAAGTAAAACTATTTCCCCATGTTTATTCCCCCCCCCCCCCCGTTCCTCACACCTTCTTGTCAACTGCTGGAAATGGGCCATTTTGATTACCACTACAAGTTTTTTTTCTCTCCTGCTGGTAATAGCTCACCTTAACTGATCACTCTGGTTATAGTGTGTATGGTAACACCCATTGTTTCATGTTCTCTGTGTATATATATGTAAGCAGAGTCAGGATGAGCTCTACCCTGACATCTGGTGGTGAATTATGGCAAGTGTGGAAAAGAACTTAGGGAGCTGATCTTGTTTGCATAGGCACACCCACTCTGCCTAGTATGAGCCCACGGCAGCCCGAGATGGTCACTTTGACAGCTGGGCGATCCCCAATTTATCGATTATTGGGGTAGGAGGAATAAAGTATTGTTACCCTGATTATGTGAATGAAGGACTATGAGACTGTTTTATGACAGAGGGTCTCACCATCAACTAAGTAGCACTTGCTAGACAAGGGACATGGGTTCCAAAACCCAGTAAATTGAGAGAGGTTGGGGATAGGTGTGTGTATGTGATGGTATGGGTCTTGGCATAGTAATTGCACCTCCTTCTTTCTCTTCACTGTTGAATAGTAGAGCTAATTTTGATTCTATTAAGAGGCTAGCTGGGGACTGCTGAGCTGAATTCATGTTAGGCCAATGGTGCACCAGGACTGGGGCTCCCCTACTACAAGCAGAAATCACTAAGAGCTGAAACCACTAAAAGAGCTAAAACTACTGAGCTGAGATCACTGGGTACTGTGTTAACTAGCGCAGGAGCTTCAAGATATATTGCTAAGCGGCTGGCACAGCAGAGTGGAGCTGAGCAGTTTGTGGGGACAGCTGGTGGAGCGGAGCAGCTTGTGGGACGGTTGGAGCGGCCCATGGAACAGCGAGTGAAGCAGAGCGGAGCAGTTTGCGGTGACAGCTGGAAGAGCGGAGCGGCTGGTGAAGCAGAGCCATTCATGGTGAAGGCTGCAGCAGACCTCCACGGAGAGGCAGGGCAGTCAGCCTCAGCCCATGTAAGGTGCCCCTTAACACCCTGTGTGCCCCCCCCACTTCCACCCAGGCTAAGGGGGTAAAACTCTGCAGATGAACTTTTGAACTCTGGGGTGGCACTGACCAGGGACAGAGACTTTTGGGTTGTTGGACTTTGGGGTGATTTGGACTTAAGACCCTGAGGGGAAAAGGACACTGCCAAACTTACTTGTCTTTTGCTCATGGTTTGTGTTATGAATCCTGTTTGTGGTGTTTCCCCAACGTAATGCCACATTGTTACCCTCCTTTATTAAAAGGATTTTGCTACACTCAGACTCCGTGCTTGCGAGAGGGGAAATATTGCCTCCTAGAGGCGCACGGGGGAGTGGTATGTAATTGTCCCAGGTCACTGGGTGGGGCTCGAGCCGGTTTTGCAAAGCGTTATTTAAACAGAACCCCTGGATACTGAACCCGGCCCTTGTTGCTGCCAACTCATAGGAGCAGAAGGGTTACATATATATCTTCCTACTGTATTTTCCACTGCATGCATCAAATGAAGTGGGTTTTAGCCCACAAAAGCTTACGCTCAAATAAATTTGTTAGTCTCTAAGGTGCCACAAGTACTTCTGTTCTTTTTGCGGATACAGACTAACATGGCTGCTACTCTGAATCCTATAGTTAAGGTTGCCTGACATATTCCATTATAAGAGCCGTTTTCATTTGCTTATGACTTTGGCCAAACTGTAAGTGTTTGGACTGAAATTTCCCGTGCTGGGATCCTGCCTTAGGCTGCTTTTTTTTTTCCTGACTGTCAGCGGAACTGTTCAGGCATTTCTGAGAATGAAATTAGGGGAAAGTACCTTGTTTTTCTTCGAGTGATTGCTCCTATGCATTCCACTTAGGTGTGCGCGCTGCGCGTGCACGGCTTTTCAGAAGATTTTTACCCTAGCAACTCCGGCGGGCTGGCTGGGCGCCCCCTGGAGTGGCGCCGCTATAGCGCTAGATATATACCCCAGCCGGCCCGTCCGCTCCTCAGTTCCTTCTTCCCGCCTGTGACGGCCGTTGGAACAGTGGAGTGCTCCTTTGACCTCCACATCCCTAGCTTATCTCTGGTTCTCGTTGTATTTAGTGTATATAGTTAGTTAAAATAGTTAGTTAAGTTAGTTTATTAAGTAGATTAAGGGGAATTAGGGGGGCTTAACCCCTCTTTTCCTGACCGGTGCGGGCTTATGCCCAAGGCACCGGGGTTTAAGCCCTGTGCGGCTTGCCAGTGGCACATGCCGATTGGGGACCCTCACGACTCCTGCCTGTGCTGCTTAGGAGAGGCCCATCGCGCAGATAAGTGCCCAATTTGCAAATTGTTCAAACCAAGAATGAAGAAAGAGTGGGACATTAGGTTGAAGCAGCTCTTAATGGAGTCGGCGCTTACCCCTGTGGTGCCGACACCATCAGCTCCGCAGTCGTCTTCGGCGCGGAGCGCCCCAGTGGTTCCCGACCAGTCCGGTACCGAGACTCTTAAAAAGAAGCAGACGGCACCGACGCCTCGGCACCGTTCCCTCTCGCCATCGGGGAAACGCAAGCCGCAGCAGAAGTCTACCAAGACACCTGCGTCGGGACCGCTCGTCCAGCCGCCAGCGCCGGCTCCCTCAGCACCGGCTACGACAGCGCATAGACCATGCGCGGTACCATCAACACCGGCACTGACAGGGCCGTTGAGTCCGGTACCTCCGTGCTCCCCGGTGCAAACTGTGGTCGAGCTGCCTCTCTCGTCGACGCCCGAGACTTTCTCGACGGCGAGAGAGCTCATAGAGCTCACAGAGGCACCAAGTCTCCGGCCCCCAGCACCGCTGGTGCAGGCTGTGCAGTCAGTGGGCAAACCGGCCATCATGAGGCCGCCTTCCCCGACAGATGGGATAGAAGGCGTTCCAGGTCACGCTCCTGATCCCGATCCCAGAGACAGTCGCCTTCACGCCGATCTAGATCCCGGCACCGGTCACCATCCCGGTACCGTTCTCCTTCTCGGCGCCGGTCGCAGTCCCGGTACCGCTCCACATCGCGGTACCGGTTGCACTCCCGGAGACGATCCCGGTCCCAATCTCCCGACCATCGGTACCAAAGAAGGTCCGGATCCCGGTACCGCTCCCGGTACCAATCATCACGAAGCCGCTCCCGCCGACATCGGTCGAGATCGCGGTCGACCTCCCGGTACCCGCACGGTCGATGGTCCTGCTCTCGCTCCCGGCACCGCGACGACCAGCACCGATCCCTGGCACCGTCCAGGGACAGACTGGCGGCATCGACGGCGCAGTCCCTGAGTGCCTCTGCCCCCCCGTGGCCTTCCCACCAACCTTCAGTCACCTCTCAAGCGGGCAGCGGTGGTGATCTCCGGGCCGATCCCCAAGGACAGGACCACGGTCCGCAGCAGTGGGGCTTCTGGACCCCCTGGGCCTATCACAAGGCTCAAGGGGTCCCCTCCCTTCAGCAACCCAGGACCTCCGACCACAGGGTGCCGGACGCCACGGTCAGCAGGCCCCCTCCATCACCGCCGGTTGAGGCTCCACTGCCACCTGTAGCGGCAGAGCATCCCGTAGACGCGGAGGCTTTGCACCCCATGGACGAACCACCTCTACAAGCCATGGGCCAGGGTCTATCCTCGTCTTCCTCGCCGGATGAGGCGGTGGCAGGGGCATCAACATCGGACCCCCCACCGATTGACTTGCGGGCCCACCAGGACCTGCTTCGACGGGTGGCACAGGCCATTGACCTCCCGGTCAAAGAGGTCGCTGAAGACGAGGATCCGGTGACCAGGGTGCTTGGAGCTGAGGCCCCGCTGCGGGTTGCCCTGCCCTTTATTCGGACCATCCAAAAGAATGCCACTACGATCTGGCAGTTGCCGGCGTCCATCCCTCCCACCGCTCGAGAGGTGGAACGGAAATACTCGGTTCCCCCCAGCGGATATGAGTATCTTTACACGCACCCGACTCCGGACTCCCTCGTAGTACAGTCCGTGAATGACCGGGAGAGACATGGGCAACCCGCTCCGGCGCCAAAGACCAAGGACGCAAGGAGGATGGACCTGTTGGGCCGGAAGGTCTATTCGGCTGGTGGCCTCCAGCTACGGATTGCCAATCAGCTGGCTCTCCTTGGTCGCTACACCTACGACGCCTTCGTGTCCCTGTCTAAATTTATGGAGCTGATACCAGCAGCCTCCAGACCGGAATTCTCAGCCCTTCTTGAGGAGGGCAAGAAAGCCTCCCGGTCCTCCCTCCAGGCCTCACTGGACTCCGCAGATTCTGGAGCCAGAACTTTGGCATCGGGAGTGACCATGAGAAGAATCTCCTGGCTGCAGTCTTCCACCTTGCCGCCCGAGGTCCAGCACACTCTACAGGACCTGCGCTTCGATACCAAGGGTCTCTTCTCGGAAAACACAGACTCCAGAATTCAGACTCTTAAAGATGGCCGAGTCACCATCCGCACCCTGGGCATGCACACGCCAGCTACCCAGCGGAGGTCCTTCCGGCAGCAGTCGTACCGCCGGTTTAATCAGGCCAGGCCACGGCCTACAATCTGCGCAGAGGCAGGCTGAACCGCCGGAGACCGTCGGGCAACCGGGGAAATCAGTCCCAAGCGCCCTCCAAAGCCCCTCAGGGGCCTAAGTCTGCCTTTTGATGGGACGCCCAAGGACGGCCCATCAGTCTCTTCACCGGATCCTTCCCCGTTATTTTTCAACCATCTTTCCCACTTCCTCCCGGCGTGGTCCCAGATTACAACGGACAACTGGGTACTGCGCACAGTAGAGTCTGGTTACCGCCTTCAGTTTGTTTCACCCCCTCCCTCTCACCCACCCTCCCCATCCCTCTTCAAGGACCCCTCTCACGAGCAATTCCTCTCGCAAGAGGTCGAGACTCTGCTGAGTTTGGGTGCCATAGAGGAGGTGCCGAGCGACATGCGAGGCCGGGGATTCTATTCCCGATATTTCCTAATCCCCAAGCGAAAGGAGGTCTACGACCTATACTAGACCTCCGAGAGCTCAACAGATACCTGCTCAAGCTCAAGTTTTGCATGGTAACCCTGGGGACCATCATTCCCTCCCTGGATCTGGGAGACTGGTTTGCCGCCCTCGACATGAAGGACGCGTATTTCCATATCGCAATTTACCCTCCTCATCGATGCTACCTGCGTTTCGTCGTCAACAGCATGCACTACCAGTTTGCGGTGCTACCCTTCGGCCTCTCCACCACGCCGAGAATCTTCACCAAGTGCATGGCAGTGGTTGCCGCAGCCCTCCGCCATCGCCGCATACATGTGTACCCGTATCTCGACGACTGGCTGGTCTGCGGACCATCCCGCCAACTGGTAGCAAGTCAACTGGCCGAGATCCTAGCCCTGTTTCAGCGCCTAGGTCTTATGATAAACGCTGAGAAGTCCACGTTAGCTCCATCACAGAGAGTGGAGTTCATCGGAGCGGTCCTGGATTCCAATTTGGCCAGGGCCTGCCTCCCTCGACCTCGGCATCAGACTATGGTTTCCTTAGTCCGGGACCTACAATCCTTTCCCACAACAACGGTGCGATCCTGCCTCTGCCTCCTGGGCCACATGGCGTCATGCACATTTGTGACTACGTACGCGAGGCTGCGCCTTCGCCCGTTTCAAACTTGGCTTGCGTCGGTGTACCGACCGCACCACGACCCCATAGACATGGTAGTCACAGTCACGAAACCGACCCTCGCTTCACTCAACTGGTGGCTGGACCCAGAGGTCGTGTGTGCCAGAGTCCCATTCCGCCCTCCTCGCCCGTCCGTCACCCTGACCACAGATGCCTCGGAGTTGGGGTGGGGGGCACACCTCGGCGACCTACACACCCAGGGTCTCTGGTCGTCCCGAGAGCTCTCCCTACATATCAATGTCAGGGAGCTGCGGGCGATCCGTCTTGCGTGTCAAGCTTTCCACGCCCATCTCCAAGGGCGCTGTGTGGCGGTGTTTACGGACAACACGACGGCGATGTTTTATATCAACAAGCAGGGCGGGGTCCGCTCCTCCCTGCTTTGCACGGAAGCAATGCTCCTGTGGGACTTCTGCATAACCCACTCGATTCACCTGGTAGCGTCCTTTCTTCCAGGAGTGCAGAACACGCTGGCCGACCGTCTCAGCAGGTCGTTCCTCTCCCACGAGTGGTCACTTCATCCAGATGTGGTGCACACAATTTTCCGAAGGTGGGGGTTTCCCCAGATAGACCTGTTTGCCTCCAAAGAGAACAGGAAGTGCCACCAGTTCTGTTCTTACCAGGGTCGCTCCCGAGGCTCCCTGTCAGACGCATTCCTCTGCTCCTGGACGGATCACCTCCTATATGCCTTCCCTCCGTTCCCACTCGTACATCGGGTGCTACTCAAGCTTCGGAGGGACAGGGCCCGCCTCATACTCGTTGCTCCAGCCTGGCCGAGACAGCACTGGTACACTCTGCTGCTCGAGCTCTCCGTACAGGATCCCATTCCCCTCCCGTTGTGGCCGGACCTGATAACGCAGCTCCTGACCCAGGAGGCTCACCCTTGGCCCCTCCCTTGCTATCCCCCATCCCCCGCAGCCTCAGCTCGCTCGCTCCGCCGCTGGCGCAATGCTCTGGGCGGAGGGGCTGCGAGCTCCTGGGGCAGCGAGCTGCGGAGCCCGGCCTGACCCAGTCTCTGTGCTGCACGGTGGCGGCGGCTGCGTGGCTGTAGCACCGCCAGCCAGCGGTGCTCCAGGCAGTGTGGTAAGGGGGCAGGGGACAGGGGGGGTTGGATAGAGGGCAGAGGAGTTCGGGGTAGTGGTCAGAGGGCGGGGGTGTGGATAGGGCAGAGGTGGGCAAATTACGGACCGCGAGCCACATCTGGCCTGCGGGGCCATCCTGCCCAGCCCCTGAGCTCCCAGCTGGCCCCGGCCCCTCCCCGGCTGTCCTTCCTCCCCCGCAGCCTCAGCTTGCTGTGCTGGCAGCGCGGCATCCTGGCTGGCTCCGGGGCTGGGCAGCGCGGTGCAGGGGCAGATTTACAAGTGAACACAGGGTGCCCTGGCAAAGGCCCCCCAACAACAGGGGGACCCAGGGCCGGGCACTCGGGCAACTCAACACTGGCTGCACTGAAATCATATGCAGGCGGGCGGTGCAGATGGCGGGAGCACAGGGAACGCAGGCGGAGGACTCAGGGGGAGCACTGGGAGGCCACGCAGCCGGCCAGAGAGAAGTGGCCCTTTGAAGGGGAAACCGCCGCTTCTCTCTGGCTGTGCGGCTGCCCCTGCTCCTGTTGAGTCCTCCGCCCATGTTTGCGGGGCCACATTCCGAAAGGGGCTGGGGGGGGGAAGATGGATAAGGGGTAGGGTCCTGGAAGGGGGCGGTCAGGGGCAGGGGGTCCTGGAAAGGGGTGGTCAGGGGGTGGATGGAGGGGGGTCGGTTGGGGACAAGGAGCAGAGGGGTTAGATGGGTTTGGAGGTTCTTAGGGGGGCAGTCAGGGGGCAGGAAGTGGGAGGGGGTGGATAAGGGGTGGGTGGCAGGCTGTTTGGGAGGGGGCACAGTCTTCCCTACCTGGCCCTCCATACTGTTTTGCAACCCCAATGTGACCCTTGGGCCAAAAAGTTTGCCCACCCCTGCTCTAAGGGAATGACAATCTACTACTGCTATCAGTTACTCCCTAGCTGAAAGGATAGAGGTCTGCGCTATGGATCTAAAGGTTCCAACCCTGCTGAAGACCATCGGTAGGTGAACTGGGTTCCATAGGATGGAATTTCTGTTTTTCAATTTGCTTTTTAAAATATTTAGGAAATTACATGTAAAAACTTACATTAAAGAACATTGATGGTGCAAAGTGAAGCCACCAAAAGTTAGGGAATGCCAGTAATAGGGCTCTGTGTGCAACCCTGTGTTTAGTATGATAGCACCGTAGTGATATGGTCACATAATATTTGCAACTTTAACATGCTTTTCATATAGTTTTTCTGGGTGTAATTAACAGCATAAGCACAGTCTTGCACTGGCAGTGGGGCTAACTTTTCAGAGCAGCATCTTAGAGTTTGCAGCAACAAACAGAACAGACACCGTTCTCCCTCTAAGGGCAAGCTGCAGCTCTGCCCACTCTAGCACCTTTCTGCATATTCAGACCCCTCTGTGGGTGTGGGGAACACCCCGCCCCATTGGTTGTCTTTTCCCATCCCTCCACCTCCTGTGAAAGGGCAGACAATCAGAGCTCCTGGACATCCCGAGTTTCCTGTTTCTTCAGCAAATGGAGTAGCTAGTGCTCCGCTGGCACTGCAGGGATGGGAATGTTTCTGTGTGCTGCCACCCCTAGGGCCATGGGTATTCTTGCCATCTCTGCCCCCTGGCCAACACTTGTGACTATTTTGATGGGGACAGGGGAGCTAGATGCCTGTGGAGGAAGGAACTCCCCAGGAACCCCCAACCCCTACATTGCAGGATGGAGAAAGAGGGGGCAACTTCTAAAGGTTAGGAGGCAGAAAATTCAGGGGTGGTGCAGGGGCTAACTACTAAATGCTGGTCTGTGGGGGTGAATGAGAATGAAATGCTGGGGCAGGATATGAAATGGTAGTGTGGCGAAGCTGAAGGGAAGGGACTGGGTGGAATGGCACAGGCCAACAGTGATGAGGTATGACTGCACACCCAGACTGGTTGTACACCCCTGCCAGGAACTGGGCTGAGATGAGGTTTGTTTGTTACACAGCTGCTTGTAGCTATGCACATTGCAGGGCCCCACCCATCCTTCCCCTGAGATCACTGCTGTAGATGGCTCATTCATGACACAGACGCTACCGCCCTCTCCCTGGCTGAACTCATGGCTCACCCACATTTGTAACGGGCCTTACTGCAGGTTCCTTGGCTGCGATAGTCTGAATTAGAGTTGGACCAGAATGAAAAGCCCAGGTCCAAACTCTGTAGCCTGGTGGCTGAATTAAATATAACCCTATCACATGGCAAGGAGGCTGTTTGACAGGAACCATTGGCTGTGCGCTTTGCCTCAGAAATGCTGAATTTATAGTGGGTGGTCAGTTCTGTCTGAATGCCCAAAGTGTGCCAGGTGCTGTCCACATAAAGAATTGGTCTGGTTCCCAAAGACTCACAGTGTAAGGTCAAACATGCCATAAGCAGACCAAGTGGGGGACATGGAAGGGCGGGGGAGAATGAAGCAGAACAAGAGTTATAGTAAATAGAGTAATACTTTTGCATTTACTTTCTCCACACCACTCATGATTTTATAGACCTCTATCATATCCCCCCTTAGTCATCTCTTTTCTAAGCTGAAAAGCCCCAGTTTTATTAATCTCTCCTCATATGGAAGTCGTTCCATACCCCTAATAATTTTTGTTGCCCTTTTCTGAACCTTCTCCAATTCAAATATTTTTTTTGAGGTGTGTGTGTGTGGGGGGGGGCACATCTGCAGTATGTATCTATCCCTTTCTTAATGATCCCCAACATTCTGCATGCTTTTTTTATTGCCGCTGCACATTGAGTGGATGTTTTCAGAGAACTACTCACAATGACTCAAAGATCTCTTTCTTGAGTGGTAACAGCTAATTTAGACCCCATCATTTTATACGTATAGTTGGGATTATGTTTTCCAGTGTGCATTACTCTGCATTTATCGACATTGGATTTCATCTACCATTTTGTTTCCTAGTCACCCAGTTATGCGTGATCCTTTTGTAGCTCTTCGCAGTATGCTTTGGACTTAACTATCTTGAGTAGTTTTGTATCATCTGCAAATTTTGCCATCTCACTGTTTACCTCTTTTTCCAGATTATTTATGAATATGTTGAATAGGACTGGTCCCAGTACAGTACAGACCCCGTCTCCATTCTGAAAACTGACAATTTATTCCTACCCTTTGTTTCCTATCTTTTAACCAGTTACCAGTCCATGAGAGGACCTTCCCTCTTATCCCATGACAGTTTACTTTGCTTAAGAGCCTTTGATGAGGGAACCTTGTCAAAGGCTTTCTGAAAATCTAAGTACATTATGTCCACTGGATCCCCTTGGCCACGTGCTTGCTGATCCCCTCAAAGGGTTCTTGTAGATTGGTGAGGCATGATTTCCCTTTACAAAAACTATGTTGACTCTTCCCCAACAAATTATGTTAATCCATGAGCCATTTTTAAAATTGGCATCCCATTAGCTATCCTCCAGTCATTTGGAACAGAAGCTGATTTAAATGATAGGTTACAGACTACAGTTAGTTCTGCAGTTTCACATTTGACTTCCTTCAGAACTCTTGGGTGAATACCATCTGGTCCTGGTGACTTATTACTCTTTAGTTTATCAATTTGTTCCAAACCTCCTCTAATGGCCTCAATCTAGGCCAGTTCCTCAGATTTGTCACCTAAAGAGAATAGCTCAGGTTTGGGAATTTCCCTCACATCCTCAGCCGTGAAGACTGATGCAACGAATTCATTTAGTTTCTCCGCAATGGCCTTATTGTCCTTGAGTGATGCTTTAGGGGTGTGGTGGGGGCAGGGAGCAGTGCTGTGGAGGGGGGAGGGTTTGGGTGGGAGCAGGGAGCAATGTAGTGGGGGGAGGGGAAGGGTTGGGTTGAAGCAGGGAGTGGTGTTGTCGGGGACGGGGAGTGGAGGAAGGACGGGTTGGGTGGGGGCAAAGAGCAGTGCTACGGGGGAGTGGAGTGGAGGGGGAGAGGTTGGGTGGGGCAGGGAATGGTGCTGTAGGGGAGGCAGGAAGGGTTGGGTGGGAGCAGGGAGCAGTGCTGTGACGGAGGGGAGTGGAAGGAGCAGTGCTGTGGGGGAGGGGAGTGGAGGGGGAAGGGGTTGGGTGGGAGCAGGAAGTGATGAAGTGGGGAGGGTGGGAGCAGGGAGTGGTGCTGTGCGGAAGGAGAGAGAGTAGGGTTGGGTGGGAGCAGGGCTTTGGGGGAAGAGAGTGGAGGGTGAGGGGTTGGGTGGGGCAGGGAGCGATGCAGTGGGGGAGGGAAGTGGAAGGGCGAGGGATTGGGTGGGAGTAAGGAGCAGTGGTGGGGGGAAGGGCTAGAAGGGGGAGGGGGTTGGTGGTAGCAGGGAGAGACGCTGTGGGGGAGGGGAGTGGAGGCGGGGTTGAGGGAAAGCCTTTGTTTGCCCCGCCAGTCGGCTACGTTAAGTGTATGTGACATCACAAACATCACCATGGCAAACAGCTGCGGAGTTAGCAGAGGACGGCAGCGGCTCCCTTTCGCATACGCTAGGGCCTGCCACGTGCCCCAGGAAGCGATTGGACGGAGGTGGTTGTGACCCCGCCCCTCGTGGGCTCTCAGCCATTGGAACGCGTCCCCGCCGCCTAACGTGAAGTCAGGGCCAGTGGGTGCGTCATGGCGATGGCGGACGCGACGAGGCAGCCCGGCCTTGAGCGGGGGGGCGGAGCTTAGCCGCCTATATGTGGGCGGTAGCGGGGAGAGGGCTGGGCGGCAACGGGGCGCGTGGGCCGGGTGCATGCGGCTTGGGAGCCGTGAGCGGAGCCCTCGGTTCGCGGGCTGGGGCTGCCCGTGCGGCGGAGCCCGAGGCCGGCCGGGGCTGGGCGCCGTTCACTGCCCATGGAGCCCGAGGCGCTGCGCAGCCGGCTGGCCGGGCAGGGCCACCTGTTGCGCTTCTGGGCCGAATTGGGCGACGCGGAGCGGCGGGCGCTGTGCGAGGAGCTGCAGAGCCTGGACTGCGAGGCGCTGGGTGCCTGCTTCCGCCGGGCCATGGAGGACGCGGGCGCGGCTGACCGCGACAAGGTGGACGGGCGGATGGAGGCGCTGCCGCGGGCTGTGCTGGGCAGCGCCACCCGAGACGCGGGCCGGCTCCCCGAGTGGGAGCTCGAAGGTACTGGGTGGGGGGTTCCTCCCCAGTACCTGCGACGGGTGCTTCTGGCCCCGGGGCAACGCGGGGCGCTTCCTTCCCCCGGTGGGCCAAGCTGGCTCCCGGCCTCTGGGCGCCGCTTAGCGTCTGGCGGGAGGGAGCCCTTTGAGGGGGCGGTGGGCTCGGCTGTCGCCGCCGACCATACACTAGCGGGCTTCCCCCGTTAGCCTCTGGCCGAGCCCGCAGACTCCTCCGAGTTCCAGCAGGCCCTGGAGCCTGAGCTAGAATGACCAAATGTCCCAGTTTTATAGGGACAGTCCTGATTTTTGGGTTTTTTTTCCTTACATAGGTTCCTATTACCCCTCCCCCCCACGTCCTGATATTTCACATTTGCTGTCTGGTCGCCTTAGTCTGAGCAGTGCGGAGGGCAGCTGATCCGGGTGGCCGGTGGTGAGAGCTGTTTGGGAATTCCCTGGGCACACTCAGCTCTGACTGTCCTTGACTAAGTGTCTTGGGAAATCCAATCTCCGTGCCTGGGAGCCCCTCTCCTGAGTGCTGCCCTGTGAACAATGACTGATCCTGGGGCCTGAAAAGCTTGCGCTGGGCACAAGCCTCTTTCTTTAAATTCTTGGCTTTAGATTATATTAACATAAATGTTTAAACTTGTCCAAGTGGCTGTTCCTCCATGAGGGCCAGTCACATGCTTGTGGCGCTTCACATTTGCACACAAACATCAAACCCAGCTGAAGTGAAGAACATTGTGCTGTAAAGAAGGGGGAGTAAATATTTATGATCTTTCCCCTCACCAGGAATGCAAGCTGGCAAATGGATGTGGCTCAGTGGAAGACAAATCACTGTGGACTGAGTCCAGGCATGGTTCTCGGCCTTCTGGCTGGGAAAGCATTATCTAAATTGTATCTTAGCCACAACAGAACCCTCCAGAAGTGGTGTGTGAAAACTGGGAGAGGGTTATAATGGAAGCAGAGTTGTAGTGTTAACTTAGGGCATGGCTACACTTGCAGATGTAGAGCGCTTTGAGTTAAACCTGCCTTTGTTGAACACAGTAGGGAAAGCGCAGCAATCTGTCCATACTGGCAGCTGCAACTGCACTGGCGTGGCCACATTAGCAGCTCTTGCAATGGCCACAGAGAGCAGTGCATTGTGGTAGCTATCCCAGCATGCAAGTGGCTGCAACATGCTTACCAAATGATGGGGGTGGGATGGAGTGTGACAGGGAGTGTGTTGTGTGTATGTGGGGGGGGGGGGAGTGGGTTTTTGGGGGGGTGGAGAGCATGTCAACATGCTCTCTTGTAAGTTCAGACCGCAACAGACCCTTCTCCCCCCCCCCCCCCCCACCATTCCACAGTAATGGTTGCTTTGTCTTGGAGCAGATAAGCATGCCAGCTGTCAGAAACAGCTTTCGAAGGGCATATTGGCATGCCTACAGTGATTCCAAAACAATGACAAGAGTGGCCTCTTGACTTAAGGAGATTATGGGATGTTTCCAGAGGCTGATCAGAGCACAGTAATGTAACACACTGACGCCCGGGCATTTCAGCCAATGTGCACCAAGTGTTAATCTTCTCACCAAGGTGGAATGCTAGGAGCGCTCTAGCCCTGGAGTCAGAGTGCCAGTGTGGATGGGAATTAAGCTAGGGTGCTTTAATGCATGCTAACTCGCAAGTGTAGCCAAGCCCTAAGATCTGCTGTCTTCAAATACCACACTTCTGTGTGAAAAGGCAGCATTAATGCTGCATATCCAAGAATGTAGACATCCCTAGTAAGGCTAGGATTGGAATGATAGCTTAGATAAAGAGACAGCTGGAGTGATTGTGAAATGAGTCTTGTAGCTGCTATGTAACTGTAATAGAACGATAAAACTTGCACTTAAATGTAGTGGGTAGAACACTTCACTGAGACTTGAGGGAGCTGAGTTTTGGTCCCAGCTCTGCTGCTGGGTGATTTGATGAGTTGATTTCCCTCTCTGCCTCCATATCCCCCTCTGTAACAGGAGAACTGTGGTTCTGACCACCTTTGCAACACATTTCCAGACTGACAGCTGGAATGTGCTACAAAAGAGTTGGCATTAATGTATCGAAACACAACTGGTGTCTATAGCGTATGGGGGGACACTTTGGCCCTGCTTGTTTTATTTGCTCTCTTGATATGACACTATGGTGTGGCTTGGGTAAAGTGGGGAGAGCACAACTGAACAGACTATTAAGCTTTGCACTGACGTGCTAGTTACTATGCATATGTTGTCCTGCTGGTGTGCCTCGATATGTGCGGCACCCTTTCCTTAAACAGATGTTTAAAACAAGTTTGAGGCATGAGTCCAAGCAGGAAGTTATCCAGGAAGCATTTAACCTTTGGAGGTTCATTGTAAACTCTCAGCTGTTTGCTATCAGGATAAACAGCCATACCACATAGTTTTTTGTTGGTGGAGAAAGCTCTAATGTTGCAAAAGGCTTTTCATTATAAATGCCTGTCTGCAGAAACTTGCAACTTTCTAAAATCTTCTGGGCCAAAGTGGGGTTGGGGGTAGCTGTATCAAGAGGGTGACATACCTTTTTCCATCAGGAAGGTAGGAGAATCTGGACACTAATTACATGCAGAAAACTTCACATGCAACTCTGAAACTTAAGTAGACATTCCTCAGTGAGGGCTACTGATCTGAAAATGGCATTTTCAAACAATTTCCAACTATTGTGGATTCTTTATTGTGCACTATTCTAGGTAGCTGTCCTGTAAATATAGGCACAGTTTGGAAAGAGCATAATTTAGCTGCATAAAATTGACTGGTTCAGCTTTGTCTTATTTGAATGCTTTTACTCTAGCAAAAATTTTCCTTTTTGCTGAAATTTGACTGAAACCAAAGCTTTCTTGGAAAATGAACTTCTGTGAATTGGTCCAACCACTTTGTGAAGAGGGAACAAACATTTTTGCATATAAAAAACCAGGAGCAGACATCACAATATGCTTAGCCAATAGCTGGACTACATGAAGAACCGTCACTGTTGGGCTGAAAAATGATTGCATAGCTTTCTAAATTGAAATGTATTTGAATTTACCTTTACCATTGTTTGGAGTCTTGTGGCAGTAGATGAAACCCAAACTCTTCAATTTCATTGTGGCACAGCTAAAGAGCCAAAGGCCAGTGTTTTTGTGGGGGGCGGGGTGGGCACCTAATTAGTTGGTTACATTTTGTGAAGTGCAGAAGATTGAAACTCCTATTGAAGTTTGAACCCTTCACCACAAATCCCATTGATAACTAGAGTGCTGTAAGCACATATTTAGGCTCCCATTGTCAAAAATTTAGACCTATAGACTGTTCATAACAGTGCTATATAAATCCCTAGATTTCCAGTTATTTATAACTTTTGGTCTGTCACATCACCTGCTTGGACATTGCTTGAAGATGTGCACTTTTGTGCACAAGTTCAGAACGGTCTTAAATTCTCGCTCTTGGGAGTAGAGCCACCCACATATGCTATACAACTGAGCACATTCTGTTACTGAAGCTATTGTGATAGAAATGCCCAGCTGTGTAACATCTAGCACAGGGGTCTCAAACTTAAATGACCATGAGGGCTAGTTCATTGGCCTGAGGGCGCATCACTGACACACACCCCCTCGCTGCCCCTAGCCCTGCCCCCACTCCCCCTTCCATGAGGCCCCGCCTTTTCCCTGCCCCCATTCCAACCCTTTCCTGAAGTCCCCACCCCAACTCCGCCCCCTCCCTGCCCCCAGAGTGTGCATGAGGGATGCAGCAGAGGGCTCAGGGAATGGGTTTGGGGTGCAGCAGGGGGCTTGGCAGGGAGTTGGGGGGGGGGTGCAGGAGGGCTTTGGGCTCTGGGGTGTCAGCAGCACGCACCAGGGGCAGGGAAGGCTGCTGGCCCCAGCCCCGCTCCGCTCCGCTCCAGGAAGTAGCTGGAATCATGTTCCTGTGGCCTCTGGGGAGGGGGCTGCAGGGCTCTGCATGCTGCTTGCTGCAACTCCAGGTACCTCCCCCAAAGCTCCCCGTTCCCAGCCAATGGGAGCTGTGTGTGTTGAGGGGGCGGGGGGGGAAGAGTGCCGAGAAGCAGGGCAACACACAGAGGGAGCCCGCTGGCTTCTCCCCTCCCCCGCCCGCCACAGGGACACGATACCAGCCACTTCAGAGAGTGGCATGAGGCTTGAGGGCAATCCCGCGGGTGTAGTTTGTCCACCCCTGGCCTGGAGATAGGCCCGGGGGGACGGGTGCAGGCCACAGGAAATAGCGGCCCGCGGGCTGCATGTTTGAGACCACTGATCTAGCATATACAAACCCTCTGTGAATAACTGCTTCGTGTCTTGGCCCCACATACAACCTAGCACTCCTAATGCTTGACATTCTTCTAATACTTTAAATGCTGAGTATCTTTTGCTATGCACCTACAAAACAGCACTTATACCAACTCTTCTGAGATGAGAGCATGTGTACTGGGATATGGGAATGGAGGGGGGAAGAAGTGAGGTACAGATTTACCCAAGCCACTGGCAGAACTGGGATTAGAACTCCAGCATTTGTGGCTCCCATTCATTCCTATGTTTAGGCCATGCTTCTCTCTAATGCAACACATAGGTACTCTCCCTTCTTTCTGTCTTCCTCTTGTTTGTTGAATTCTTTTCTAAACTTTCAAATAGGAAAATTCCATGTTAGTTGTGCAACCTTGATTATTTTTTTAACTTGCATACTCAGTTCTGTAAGGAATATAGTATTGAGGGTGGGTGGGTTACTAAATACAAACATCTACGCTGGTGCAACAAGAAGGGTGCATAACTGAAATGCCAGTTGGGCAATAGGAATGCACAGGTTCCTTATCTGTGTTAACTTGCCAGACAGCATTTATCTTAGATCAGGCAGCATTGTCTAGGGAATTAAGTTCTGGGCTAGAAATCTGAGTCTGGGAATTCTGATCTTGACTCTACTTCCCTCCCATCCTCCTGCTTTCTGCCCTTGGGCAAATACCAAATGAAGATAAAGCCATGTACCTCACAAGGGATTTGAGTGTGTTAATGTTTGTATAGTACTTTGAACACATGCTGGGTTGGCCACGTTTTACCACTCCTTATGATGTGGTTAGTCTGGGCTAGTGATACTCTGACATCAGTGGTTCAGGAGCTAAATTAGTGACCAGCATTACTCAAAAGAGCAGCAGGGTGGGGAGGGACAGCTGCAATTGCTAGCCTGCAGGGCAGCTGCTGCACTGGGAACTTAGGGGAGCGGGGAGCTGATTGATGGGGGGGCTGCCGGTCCACTCTGGTTCCAAGCCCCCACCAGCTAACTGCGATATGCAAGCAGTGGACAAAGGAGGCAGCTGCCAAACAATGTTAGAAGGGAGCATTGCACAACTTTAAACAAGCATGTTCTCTAATTGATCAGCAATGAAACAACATTAACCAGGAGGACTTTAAATGAGTTAGTGTGTGGTCTCTCAACAAAATGACTGACCAAATATTTTAACACAATTGGTTAATAGCATCTTGATTGGTTAATTAAATCTGCAGCACATGTTAAAACACTGAGAGCTGCAGGAGACAGACTGAGGCTAGTAAGCAACCTGTGTCCCTGGTCTAGGCTGTCCTTGTGACGTCTGCAAGACCTGGGAGTTGTGAGGACAACTGTCTTCCTGGTTCTGTGAAGCCCAGCACTGAGTCCCAATGATTTGGGGGTAAATAGAAATCTAAAGAAACTTGGCTGAGCCTGGATTACACTCCTGCAACAGGATGATTTGAAGATCCTTCCTGCACACTTACTACATGAAACTGCCAGCTGAGCTTCTGTACCCCCAAAGGATAATCTCTCTGCCTCTCCGCAAGGCCACTCCTGGGCAGAGTGGTGTGATCCTGGTGGACAGGAGCTGGCTGTTCTCAAGAAGGGTGAGGGGTAAACGCCACAAGCATGCCCAGAACTTAATCTAGTGCTGTTGGGGCTGCTCTGAAGCTCATTCTTGTCTCCTCCAGACAGAGCACCTTTGCTGTGACTGAGCCAGTCAACAGAGCAGTACACATGTTCCCTCAGACCATACTGCCAATAACCAGAGAGCCTTTCTTTAGCTGGGATTGGCTGTGCTGCCTTCCTCCCTAGAGCCAGCCAGCTTGGGTGCTGGAGGATTATGGTTCCAATGATATTGTTCATAAACTGGAAGGCATCACATAGTTTCCCCTCTGCAGGGGGAAAGCTTTTTACTCACTTTTTTTCTTTCTTTCTTGTTTAGGTCTCCATCAGATTTCTCAGAGCAAAGTAGCTGTCCTCCTCCTAGCTGGTGGACAGGGGACGAGACTGGGTGTTTCTTATCCCAAGGGAATGTACGATGTGGGGTTGCCATCCCACAAAACGCTCTTCCAGATCCAAGCAGAGCGCATCCTGAAACTACAGCAGCTGGCTGAAAAACAGCATGGCACCAAGTGTGTCATTCCATGGTAAGGGGTGTGCATTGTCAGTCCATCCTGATAGTAGTCTGGTTTGTCTGCAGCAGGGGCCTGGGGGAGAGTTCTAGGTTCTGGTCCTGGCTCTATTTGCTTTATGTAAACTTGGGCATGGTAACTAATCTCTGTCTTGGCCTTTCCTACGTGAAGGCAATTGGCATTGGTATAGAATTATAGGACTGGATGGGACCTCAGGAGGTGATCTAGTCCAGTTCCCTGCACTCATGGCAGGACTAAGTATTACCTAGACCAGTGGTTACCAACCAGTAGACTTTAATTGACTGATCACAGAGCCTCTGCCAGTCGACTGCAGTCTCCGGCTGCTAAAAGTCTGGCAGTGCAGCAGGGCTGAGACAGGCTCCCTGCCCGCACTGGCCCAGCGCTGGTCCCGGAAGCAGCTGGCACATCCCTGCATTGGGCGGGGAGGGGGTGATGGGAAAGGGGGTCTCTAGGCACTGCTCCTCCCTGTAGGCGCTGCCCCTGCAGCTCCCATTGGGCGGGAATGGGGAACTGCAGCCAATGGGTGCTGCGGTGATGGTGCCTGCAGGGATGGGCAGTGCACAGAGCCATCTTCTCTCCCCTCTAGCCCCTCTTCTTCTCCTTCCCCCCCCCCCCCACCAGGGTTGCAGGGATGTGCCGGCGGTCAGGGTAGTGTGGGGCCAGGGCAGGCAAGGAGCCTGCCCAGTGCAAGCCCACACCCCAACCCCTGTCCCAGCCCTGAGCCCATTCCCGGAGCCAGCACCCCAAGCCTTCTCCTGCACCCCAATCCCCCTGCCTGAGCCCCCTCCCACTCTCTGAATGCCTTGGCCCCAGCCCAGAGCCTGTGGCCCCATCCTGGTGAAAGTGAGTGCAGGTTGGGGGGGGGAGTGTCAGGAAGGGGCGGGGTAGATCCTGGGTTGCACTTTAATTCAAAAATTAGTCATTGCCCACCATTTTAAGCTAGACCATTCCTAACAGGGTGTTAGTCTAAACCAGGGGTGGGCAAACTACGGCCCGCGGGACTGTCCTGCCCGGCCCCCGAGCTCCTGACCCAGGAGGCTCACCCTTGGCCCCTCCCTTGCTATCCCCCATCCCCCGCAGCCTCAGCTCGCTCGCTCCGCCGCTGGCGCAATGCTCTGGGCGGAGGGGCTGCGAGCTCCTGGGGCAGCGAGCTGCGGAGCCCGGCCTGACCCAGTCTCTGCGCTGCACGGTGGCGGCGGCTGCATGGCTGTAGCGCCGCCAGCCAGCGGTGCTCCAGGCAGTGTGGTAAGGGGGCAGGGGACGGGGGGGGGGTTGGATAGAGGGCAGAGGAGTTCGGGGTGGTGGTCAGAGGGCGGGGGTGTGGATAGGGCAGAGGTGGGCAAGTTACGGACCGCGAGCCACATCTGGCCTGCGGGGCCATCCTGCCCAGCCCCTGAGCTCCCAGCTGGCCCCGGCCCCTCCCCGGCTGTCCTTCCTCCCCCACAGCCTCAGCTTGCTGTGCTGGCAGTGCGGCATCCTGGCTGGCTCCGGGGCTGGGCGGCGCGGTGCAGGGGCAGATTTACAAGTGAACACAGGGTGCCCTGGCAAAGGCCCCCCAACAACAGGGGGACCCAGGGCCGGGCACTCGGGCAACTCAACACTGGCTGCACTGAAATCATATGCAGGCGGGCGGTGCAGATGGCGGGAGCGCAGGGAACACAGGTGGAGGACTCAGGGGGAGCACTGGGAGGCCACGCAGCCGGCCAGAGAGAAGCGGCCCTTTGAAGGGGAAACCGCCGCTTCTCTCTGGATGTGCGGCTGCCCCTGCTCCTGTTGAGTCCTCCGCCCATGTTTGCGGGGCCACATTCCGAAAGGGGCTGGGTGGGGGAAGATGGATAAGGGTAGGGTCCTGGAAGGGGGTGGTCAGGGGCAGGGGGTCCTGGAAGGGGGTGGTCAGGGAGTGGGGGGGGTGTGTGGATGGAGGGGGGTCGGTTGGGGACAAGGAGCAGAGGGGTTGGATGGGTTTGGAGGTTCTTAGGGGGGCAGTCAGGGGGCAGGAAGTGGGAGGGGGTGGATAAGGGGTGGGTGGCAGGCTGTTTGGGAGGGGGCACAGTCTTCCCTACCTGGCCCTCCATACTGTTTTGCAACCCCAATGTGGCCCTTGGGCCAAAAAGTTTGCCCACCCCTGGTCTAAACTGTGTAACTGCATACACTAGCACAAAGCCCTAATGAAGACATAGGCTGCTCTCTGCATGGGCACACCATGCTGAGGCTGTGCTCTTTGGTACATTACCAGTTTAAACTGCACTGGTGTAATGCCTGTTTTAGAGGTTTGCACTAGTGATGCAGCATAGAGGCAGTTATGTCGGTGTGAATTGCCTTAATGTAGCTGTGGCCCGAGTCTGCCCATCTAAGTTGTTCTGCAAGGCATTGCTGACTGAAAGACACTATACCCAGGCAAAGTATTGAGTTGTAATACCATAGATAAGGTTGCAACTAGACTTCCATTATAAGCCTTCTTCTAAGGGTATATCTGTGCTACAGTGACACAGCTGGGGTGCTGCACTATAGTGTACATACTTTCTGTGTCAATTAATTAAATCTGCCTCTGAGAGGCAGTAGCTAGATTGACCTAACCATTGTGCTCAGGCTCAGAAATTGTCATAGCCCTGAGTGGGGTAGCTAGATCAATCTAATTTTTATGTGTAGACCCAGGCCTCAATCCACTCCCCTCTGGGAGGGCAGGAGGGGAAGATGGGTGTCTGCCATTGTTTCTCTTCTTTCTTGGTCTTTAAGCTTGTCCTCCCAGCCTTGCTCAAGAAGGATGTGGACTGTGACCTTTGTGGGCCATCACTCTCATGGGTGGGGTGATGAGCCGTTTCAAAGAGCTGCTCTCCAAATCATATGTCGAGTGTCTGAGTTCAGGAGGTATTTGAGTATGTCTACACTGCAATTAAAAACCTGTGGTTGGCCCATGCCAGTTGGCTCTGGCTGTTAGGCCTGCAAGTTGGGAATGTCCCAGAGCTCAAGCTGCAACCCAAGCCAGAACGTCTACATTGTGATTAAATGATCCCACAGCCTGAGTCCTGTGAACCTGAGTCAGCTGGCATGGGTTATCTAATTCCAGTGTAGACAGAATATACACCTTATGCATTGTAAGGTATAATTTAAAACTGGTTTCAGTATTTCAGGCTGTGATGACCCTCCAAAAGTGATAGCAAATTACTGTAGGAGCATACTTACGGTATTGCCACTCTTACTTCTGTATTGCTGCTGGTGGCGGTACTGCCTTTGGAGCTTGGTGGCCAGAGAGCGGCAGCTGCTGTACCCCCAGCTTCCCTTCCTCTTGGCAATATTTTTTGTTTTCATGACCCCCCTACAATAGCCTTGTGACCCCCTTTTCTGTCAGGACCCCCAGTTCGAGATGTACTGATTGAAAAATGCATAATTTTCTCGTCAGCATTATCATGGCAAAATACAAATAGTAGCATTATGTGTGCAACTATAAACTTCATATATAAACAAGCTGAAATCATGGCGAAAGTGTGTTTTCTGGAGAAGTCTGAGGAGTGACCTACAAGTTCCTCAGAGACAAAGGGCAAGCTGATTCCTGAGCTATGTGTAAACAAAGCTGATGGACAGTTACCTGCCAAGTGGCCATTCTTTGGCAGGAAAGGGGGCAGAGCAAAAATCTACATCTTAGTGAAGAAACAGCATGAAGTTTCCTTCCACACCGATTGCATGTTGCCTTGCTCCCAGCTGGAAATGCTTCTCAAGGTGGAGACAGGACTATAGAAAGAAGGGACAGACACCCCAAGACACCTCTCCTCCCTGCCCATCACATTCACTGCAACTAAAGAGACCAAGGAAGCAGCCATTGTACTCTGAGGGAGGGATCCTGACTTAGAGTTTGGTCAGTAAAACTGCTGAAAGCATGTGGCAAAAGAAATTTGTTTTAAATCTAATATAGGTTGGTTAGGCACCAGTAAGCATTTTACCTCTTTTTCTTGTAACTTTCTGACTTTTATGCTTCATAACTTGTACTCAAAATCTCTTTGTAGTTAAACTGGTTTTACTGTTTTATTATCTAATCCAGCATGTTCAAGTTGAAGGGTCTGGGTGACTCTATTTGGGGTAACAAATTATGTGCATATTATTCCTTTAAAGGAGTAACATTTAACATATTTGTATTATTCAGGAGAGGACTGGGCAATACAGGACATATATTCCTGGGGAAAGATCCAGGACTGGGTCTGTGTTGGGGTCACCCTGCAGCATAACCAAGGCTGGTTGGTGCCAAGGTGTGTGGCTGGCTGGCAGCAGTACATACAGACATGGCCTGGAGTGATTTACGTGCTGACGGCTGTTGGTTAGCAGGCCAGGCTGGAGACTACAATGCCCTGCTGCTGTAAAGGGCAGCCCAGGTTACAGGTCAGGGGTGATGCATCTACTCATTGGTCTGGATTGTACCCTGGTATGTCACACACCCAATGAGAACTGAAATTGTAAACAAGTAGCTCTAGGATTCCTTTCTGTGGTTTCTGTCACAAGCCTGGCACTTCAGGCAGTCTTAGAGGCTGTGAAGAAAAATGGGGGAGAAAAGACACAAATTTTGAAAGCAAGAGAAAATCCCAGGAAAAGCCATAAAAGAATCCCAGAGATTGCCTTCAGGCACACCTTGCCTTGATGAGGGAAAATGTAAATTCAGCTGATGGTGGTTCTCTGCACACTATGTGGCTTTCTTCACATAAAAGTCTAAATAATAAAATGGGTGAACTAGAGTGCCTCATATCAAATGAGGATAATCACTGGGATACAGTAATACCAGGGTACAAAATATATCAGAAAGACAGAACAGGTAATGTTGGTTGAGGGAGTGGCATTATATGTGAAAGCATAGAATCAAATGAAGTAAAAAATCATAAATGAATCAAACTGCACCATAGAGTCTCTGGATAGAAATTTCATGCTCTAGTAATATAGCAGTAGGGATATATTACTGACCAGGATGGTGATAGTGACTGTAAAATGCTCAGGCAGATTAGAGATGCTATTAAACTCAATAAGGGCGATTTCAATTACCCTCATTGGCTGGTACATGTCACCTTGGGATGAGATGCAGAGATAAAGTTTCTAGACACCTTTAAATGATTGCTTCTTGGAGCAGCTGGTCCTGGACCCCACCAGAGGAGAGGCAATTCTTGTTTGAGTACTAAGTGGAGCACAGGATCTGGTCTAAGAGGTGAATATAGCTGGACCACTTGGTAATAGTGACCATAATATCATTAAATGTAATATCCCTGTGGCAGGAAAAACACCACAGTGGCCCAACACTGTAGCATTTAGTTTCAGAAAGGGAAACTACACAAAAATGAGGAGGTTAAACAGAAATTAAAAGGTACAGTGCCAAAAGTGAAATCTCTGCAAGCTGTGTGGAAACTTTTTAAAGACCTAATAATAGAGGCTGAACTTAAACGTGTACTCCAAATTAAAAAACATAGAGAACCAAACAAGAGCCACTGTGGCTAAACAACAAAGTAAAAGAAGCAGTGAGAGGCAAAAGGGCATCCTTTAAAAAGTGAAAGCTTAATCCTAGTGAGGAAAATGAAAGGAGCATAAACACTGGCAAATGAAGTGTAAAAAATACAATTAGGAAGCCAAAAAAGAATTTGAGGAACAGTTAGCCAAAGACTCAAAGTAATAGCAAAATTTTTTTTAAGCATGCTAAGTAACTAGTGGGACCACTGGACAATGGAGGTGCTAAAACATCACTCAAGGACAATAAGGCCATTGCGGAGAAACTAAATGAATTCTTTGCATTGGTCTTCATGGCTCAGGATGTGAGGGAGATTCCCAAACCTGAGCCATTCTTTCTAGGTGACAAATCTGAGGAACTGTCAGATTGAGGTATCCTTAGAGGAGGTTTTGTAACAAATTGATATATTAAACAGCAATAAGTCACTAGGACCAGATAGTATTCACCCAAGAGTTCTTAAGGAGCTCAAATGTGAAATTGCAGAACTACTAACTGTAGTCTGTAACACATAATTTAAATCAGCTTCTGTACCAGATGACTGGAGAATAGCTAACATGATGCCAATTTTTAAAAAGGGCTCCAAAGGTGATCTCGGCAGTTACAGGTCTGTAAGCTTAACTTCAGTACCAGGCAAACTGGTTGAAACTATAAAAACAATATTGTCAGACATATAGATGAACATAATTTGTTGAGGAAGAGTCAACATGGTTTTAGTAAAGGGAAATCATGCCTCACCAATCTACTAGAATTTTTTGAGGAGGTCAGCAATCATGTGGACTAAGGGGATCGATCCAGTGTGTACTTAGATTTTCAGAGAGCCTCTGAGAAGGTCCCTCAGCAAAGGCTCTTAAGCATAGTAAGCTGCCATGGGATAAGAGGGAAGGTGCTCTCATGCATTGGTAACTGGTTAAAAGATGGGAAACAAAAGGTAGGTATAAATAGTCAGTTTTCAGAATGGAGAGAGGGAAATAGTGGTGTCCCCCAGTAGTCTGTTCTGGGTCCAGTCCTGTTCAACATATTCATAGATGATTTGGAAAAAGGGGTTAACAGGTGGCAAAATTTGCAGATAAAAAATTACTAAAGGTAGTTAAGACCCAGGCAGACTGCGAAGAGCTACAAAAGGATCTCTCAAAAATGGGTGATTGGGCAACAAAATGGCAGGTGAAATTTAATGTTGATAAATGCAAAGTAATGTACATAATCCCAACTATACATATAAAATGATGGGGTGTAAATTAGCTGTTACCACTCAAGAAAGAGATCTTGGAGTCATTGTGGATAGCTCTCTGAAAACATCCACTCAGTGTGCAGCAGCAGTCAAAAAAGCGAGCGGAATACTGGGAATAATTAAGAAAGGGATAGACAATAGGAGAGAAAATATGTGGGCATACCATGGATTTATATAGAGGCAACATCTCAAATACTGTGTGCAGATGTGGTTGCCCCATCTCAAAAAAGATATATTGGAAAAGCTTCAGAAAAGGGCAACAAAAATGATGAGGGGTATGGAACAGCTTCTGTATGAGGGGAGATTAATAAGACTGGGACTTTTCAGCTTGGAAAAGAGACAACTAAGGGGAGAGATGATTGAGGTCTATAAAATCATGACTGGTGTAGAGAAAGATAAGGAAGTGTTTACCACTTCTCATAACATAAGAACTAGGGGTCACCAAATGAAATTAATAGGCAGCTGGTTTAAAACAAACAAAAGGAAGTATTTCTTCATACAACGCACAGTCAACCTGTGGAACTCCTTGCCAGAGGATGTTGTGAAGGCTAAGACCATACCAGGGTTCAAAAAAGAACTAGATAAATTCATGGAGGATAGGTCTGTCAATGGCTGATGGGCAGGTATGGTGTCCCTAGCCTGTGTTTGCTAGAAGCTGGGGATGGATCACTTGATTACCTTTTTTGTTCATTCCCTCTGGGGCACCTGGCACTGGCCACTGTCAGAAGACAGGATACTGGTGTAGATGGACCTTTGGTCTGACCCAGTCGGGCCAGAGGTAGGCAACCTATGGCACATGTGCCACTGAAAATCATCTCTCACACTGCCCGGGTCCTGGTCACTGGTTTGGGGGGCTCTGCATTTTAATTTAATTTTAAATGAAGCTTCTTTAAATATTTTAAAAACCTTATTTACTTTGCATACAACAATAGTTTAGTTATATATTAGACTTATAGAAAGAGACCTTCTAAAAAGGTTCAAATGTATTACTGGCATGCAAAACCTTAAATTAGAGTGAATAAATGAAGACTCGGCACACCACTTCTGAAAGGTTGCCGACCCCTGCAGTAGGGCCATTCTTATGTTCTAAATGTGCCTGTGCCTCAGGGGTGTTCAGAAACTTCCAGCGAGCAGTGTGTCTGGGTCAACAGTGCATTTCCACCATTTCTGGTGGCACTGAAGGGTGTAAAGGGGGATGGCTCCAGCTGCCCTTAAGTTCATTCTGAGGTGGCTGTTCTTTGACCAGGGAAGTAACAGGATGAGCTGATCCAGTTTAGCTCCCTCTTGTTAGTTCAGTCTTCTCTGAAAGTGGTTTTTCTAATTGCTGGTTGCAGGCACTACTGTGGTCTTGCCTTCTTAAGCTGCTTGTGCATCCTCATTCTTCTGGGATAGTCTCCCATCCTCTACAGTTGATCTATGCTTTGGGTCTGACTCTCTGGTATCCTGGCTGGGGCATTCAGGGAGGCCAGCATCAAGCACTGATTTATCATATTCCTGGTAGCCATTGCTAGTGTTTCTAGAACTTGAGCCATAATCCCTCTAGTTCTCTGCTGCGTGTTCAAGCAGAACCCCAAAAGGTCAGGAGATGAGCCGCCTCCAGCAGCAATGGGGCTCAAGGGCCAGTAAGTCAGCAGTGCCAGATGCTGCTGACAATGGGTCTTCCAGCCAAATTACCCAGCAAAGCATTGTCCAAGCCTGCTCAAGGAGGTTCCAGTGTCTGTTGCTGTCAGTGGAGGTGTTGCTCAAGGCCTGTGCTGAGGTTCCTCCCTGGCTTGGTGATCATACTGCAGCAGATCCAACTTCCTCCTGCATGTGTTCTAACCATGGGCTCCTCCCAGCTCATGGAGACCACCAGCACCATCTTCTTGGCTCCCTAGGTCCCTGACATGGTCACTCAGACAATTGCTGCCAAACCTGTGGCTGCAGAGAGCTCACTGGGCAGAGGTGAAATGTTGATGTGATTCATTGTTAATGTTTGTGAGAGCTGTTCTGTGATACATCCTCATCCCAGGGGGTCCTGAGCTCTATCCCACGAGTGCTATGTGGGCTTCAGAAGCAATCCTGTGTGAAGATCAGACAGGAGCAGAGTCTGATTGTCTCCCTATTTACTTGAGTTTTTCTCTTCTTGCTGTGGCAGGTACATCATGACAAGTGGCAGAACAATGGAATCTACAAAGGAGTTCTTCTTGAAGCACAATTACTTTGGTTTAAAGCAGGAAAATGTGATCTTTTTCCAGCAAGGGATGCTGCCTGCTATGGGGTTTGATGGCAAGATTTTTCTGGAAGAGAAGGGCAAAGTTTCCATGGCACCAGGTCTGTGCTGTTGAAAGCCCATGAGTGGGAGTTTAGGGGAGCAAACCTCTCCAGCAGACTGGATTCAGCAAGGCTCTGAATGGGGCATCAAGATTGTTCAGATTGGAAGGTCTCAAATGCAAGATCTGGAGCAGGGGTTCTCAAACGGGCTCACAAGGTTATTATGTGGGGGGTCACGAGCTGTCAGCTTCCAACCCCAAACCCTGCTTTGCCTCCAGCATTTATAATAGTGTTAAATACAAAAAAAGTGTTTTTAATTTATAAGGGGGAGTCGCACTCATGGGTTTGCTGTGTGAAAGGAGTCACCAATACAAAAGTTTGAGAAACGCTGATCTGGAGAGTGATGGGGATAAAAAGCTTTTGAGGAGGTAGGGTAAACCATGGTGGGGTGAAAGTTCATTCTAATGCCATCAAACACATGTAGCCAGCAGCTCACAGGTGTTTTTAGATGCAGAATTGCTTTGTTTGGAATCCTGTAGAACTTACAAAACAAATCCAGCAACAATCCCCCAATTTTCCCATGGATTTCCAGTATTGCTCTGGCTGAGCTTGAGCAGAGGGGAGTCACAGAAATGGCTAGACTGAAGAGGCTTTGAGTAGGAGGGAAGGAGCTTGTTAGACTGCAGGCTAGGGACACCCCCTTTCCCTCATCCCAGAACATCACCCAAGAGAACAGGTTAGATGGGAGGGACAGAAAATACGTAAGTGGGATGAAACTCACTCTAGGGACTTCTGAAGGTGACTTGTGCAAAGGTTGGTTCTAGGAAACAGCAGAGAATCGCTGCTTATCCTCCTAGATCTGGCAGACCTGGCCTTTCAGAAAGCAACTTGCAGGCTTGGTGTCATTAAACATCCGTATCACAACAGTAACTGCCTGCCTGTTCCTTTCCCTTAGACAAATATGGCTCTAAGAAAGCCAGGCATCTTGCCTGCAAACTGGGGAATGACACTCTTCTTATTCTGCCTAGTTATCTAGGTGTAGTAGTTTGCTCTGCTATAGCACAGCTGGGTTCCTGTTTTCCCTCTGGGCCAAGGGGGTGAATTTGCACAGAGCAGCTTGTGTCCTATCACTCATCCTCATCTTGGTGATGGAGTTAGCATTGAGATGCCAAAGAGCCTGCTTAGGCTATAAGTGAATGTGGAGGAAGGAGAGGGGAGAGAAGGCTTTGCAGGGCTTTAGTAGTGATGACGGGCTCAGTATCTCCTGGTCCTATAGGAACAAAAGCCACTGTTAGTCTGATCCTTCCTGCCATTGGTGCCCTGCAGCCCAATGGCATTTTTACTGAGCTGAGTCCTTGCCTCGACTTGGCATTTTAGTGTTGGAATGAACCCTAGGATTGTCACAATTCCATCCTGTGTACCTTGGCACAGCCCCTTCCCCATAGACACCTCTGTCTTGTGTAGTTCCCTCTCCCCCTAATTCCCCGCATATGCTGCTCCTGCTAGGACTATTCCTCCTCCTCCTCCCCCACAGAGCAGACAAAGACTGGTGCTGGCCACTCAGGGTTGTGTGATGGCTTCTCCTTGGCCCAGCCTGTGCTGCAGGGTCGCAGTGTCAGTCCCCAGCCTGAGGGATGGGATGGAACAGGGCATCAGGGAAACAGACCAGGGGAGAGGCTATTTGGGTTGGGGTGTGCTCACAGGAGGCCAAATCCCACTTTGGCCCCTCTTACTACTGTCTAGTCTGTTCCCCTGGCAGCTTCCCTTAATCTCTAGGAACATGCTACTCCCTGTGTGGCATCCAGCTGGGGACTGGCTCAAATACTCACTCCTGCTGTATGCTTCTGGTGCAGTAATGTGTTCTCGCCTCACCAGATGGCAATGGGGGGCTGTACCGAGCCCTTGGCGCCCATGGCATCGTGGAGGACATGGAGCAGCGAGGCATCTGGAGCATCCATATGTACTGCGTTGACAACATCTTAGTGAAGGTGGCTGACCCCAGGTTCATTGGGTTCTGCATACAGAAGGGAGCTGAGTGTGGTGCAAAGGTAATGGGGCTGCAGTGGGGTGGAGAGGGCAGAGGAGCTGGCTCATACACCCTTGAGTGCACTGGCACAATTGTCATAATCACACCATTGGCTGGCATCAGCAGCTTGCTCCCCATCAAGGCTGTATCCAGGCTCTTCTGGTCCCTCCGTCAACATGGGCTCTGTAAATCCTAGAGGAGATGGGACTATGCTCACTGCAGTGAATGCTGTGTGGTGCTGTTTTTTCAGGCTGCAACCATGTTAGCCCCTGTAATCAGGGATTGGATATGGTGTGCTCCAATCTCTGTGCATGGCACCATGTGATGCCACTGGCAGGAGACTGCACATCTCAGTAATAGGACAGTGCCTCTCCTTTCTCACATAACTTGATGGCCAGATGAATAGCTGATAGTTTGTTTAAATTTATAATCCCTAGGCTTCAGCTTCAGCATGGCCTTGTGGTTAAGAGACACGAATAGTCATCTTGAGCCATGTTTCAGAAAGCCTGTGCACCCAGGCACCTGTTTATATGTGGTTTGTATTGTGACGCTTTTCTCAAGTGCTAGATATTGAACTCCAATGTAAAGTTTAGGTTCTGGAGCCTGATTCAGCCCCAGGGGAGCAGTACTATCTCACTGAGCTGCCCCGATCCAGCCCCTGCTTCAGTGTTCTTGTTTCCAGTTGGTCCTTTTGGATGGCTGAGCTACTTGAGCGGGGAGTAGAGTAGGTGGCTGTTGCTATTTCAGGCATCAGCTCCTTAGTGGACTGGCCATCTGCATGGCACCTGCTCTGTTTGTGTAGCACGTCCAACAGAATTACATTAAACATATTAGGGTTGCAAAGTTAATCACTCAAATTAGGAGATGCCTGTGCACGCTTAATCCAGTCCTCTTCTGTATGTAGTACAGCTGTTAATTACTTGATCACATACTTCTACCACAGGACCCCACCTCACTCAGTGCACAGGATTGATGATGCACTTTGAATGGGTATTGAGGATTTTGTCCTCATTCAGTGCATAGCCCATGCGTTTACTGTTCGCCGTCCAAATCCTGCCAAATACAGAATAAGTAACTCATGGGCTCTTCTGTGGTGCTCTCCTCATAGTCTTAGTTCTGTGCAGACATTACTGCATGTGGTATCTCACCCCTGTGAGATGAGTGGGGGATATCCCCGTTTTACAGCTGGGGAACTAAAGCACAGATTATAGCCAAGTGTCAGCTAACTTTCAGTGCCCAATTTGAGCAGCCTAGGACCTGATTTTTGTTCAGAATACTTAGAACTTCATAACATTTCACATATTGAAAGCACAGCTTCCATTGACCTCCATTTGCAACTGAGAGTGCTCAAATACCTCAAGTCAAATACCTAGAAAATGAGGACCACAGTTAGTGCCAACCTGCAAAAAATCCGACTTAGGTTAAATGATTGAAAACAAACCTATAAGAACAGCCGTACTGGGTCAGACCGATAGTATCCTGTTTTCTGACAGGGGCCAGTGCTTCAGATGG
Source organism: Mauremys reevesii (assembly GCF_016161935.1). Classification (NCBI taxonomy): domain Eukaryota; kingdom Metazoa; phylum Chordata; order Testudines; family Geoemydidae; genus Mauremys; species Mauremys reevesii. The sequence goes on along the minus strand of NC_052630.1, from coordinate 41,107,210 downwards.
AATGAACAGAACAGGCAATCATTGAGTGATCCAAATTATCCATATTTGTATACGATTAAAGTTGAAATTGACAGTCTGAGGCCCAAACTTACTATGATCTATTAAAACTATTTAAATAAATGTTTGATGAATGAGCTCTCAAACTTCAATGAATTAAAGGATCCTGCTTTTTTACATCTTCTGAGGTGATCTCAAAAGTTTAAATTTATAAATGTTGGTATCATAAAGTACATTAACTATCAATTTCAGGCTTTCCAGAAGAGCAGATGCTTGTATTTCAGTCCCTGTTGTGCAGAAAAGCTTTTGCCTTAATTGCTTTTGCCTTCAGTTTAGCTAGCAGTTACAGAGAACACTTTCTCCATTTGGACTAGTTAATTCAAAGTTGAGAAATCAACTGGGAGTTGATTTCAGTAAGTTAGGTTCTCAAAAATCCTATGAGGCATGTATGTGCATCTTTAGGTGTATAAGCAATTTGGAAAATATGGCTGGGGGCAACCTTACTTATTTGTTTTTATATAGTTAAGTAAAATTATCTTATTTAATAAAAAAAAATTAAAATGTTTTTGTGCATTTTAAATTGAATTCCTATTTCCATCCAAATGTAGTTTGACCTAAATCTCAAATTAAGAAATACATCTTGCACCATTTTCTAACAGTCAAAGTAAATTAAGAATCTGAATAAATGTATGTTGAGCTATGACATTTAAATTTATATTGATAGTGTGTCCTTCTTAGCACAAAGTACCCATCTATCTACTATATCTATTTAAAAAAATGAGAATCTAATTTTATTTAAGAAAATAACTGAAGGTACAAATGCAAAGCACAGTTCAAGCCAATTTTAACCTAATCCACCCTCTCTGGGAGAGAAGGATTAGAATCCTGTTTCCAGCAGGGGCGGCTCTAGGTATTTTGCTGCCCCAAGCACGACAGGCAGGCTGCCTTTGGCGGCTTGCCTGCGGGAGGTCCCCGGTCCCACGGATTCGGCAGCAGCCTGCGGGAGGTCCGCCAAAGCTGCAGGACCAGCGGACCCTCCCTAGGCATGCCGCCGAAGGCAACCTGCCTGCCGCCCTCGTGGCGACCGGCAGAGCGCCCCCCCCATGGCTTGCCGCCCCAGGCACATGCTTGGCATGCTGGTGCCTGGAACTGCCCCTGGTTTCCAGAGCAGCATTCAGCTACCTTTTTTCCTGAAATCCCCTTTTTCATTCACTACCATCTCGCACCTTCTGCAACAGCTGAGGCAGAGATCCATCAGACCACAGCCTTGACTCATCCCCAGACCAGGTCTGTCCTGTGCACTGAATGAAGCAGGGGTCATATGGAGAAAATAGTATGATCATGTAATTAAAGAAGCATCATAAGGTATATGCACAGGGGCTAAATAAAAGTTGCCTGGGAAACCATAGTTCTGGCACTTCCAAATGACCATGTTCAGTTTTGTAATCACAAGTTTCTTAACATTTTTAATGTAATTTCCCAATTTTTTAAAATTTAAATGCAAACTTCATCCTGTAAAACCATGTTAGTGCTGTCATGGCTCATCAGCAAGGTCAGGACCTTCAGATTCACTGCAGCAGTCTCTCTTGATCTAATGGCATAACTGATAATATCTTTGTTGACCTGCTGCTAAGGCGGAAATAGACACATTTTACCTATGGTCTAGCTATCTGCTACAGAGCAGAAAAATGGTGGGACTAATCAATAATGAGTTCAGTTCACGTTCTGAAGGTTTAGCGGTTACAGATCCTTCTGTTTCTGCCCATGGTCTCCCGTCCCCTCTGCATTTCTTTGTCCTCCTTCACCCCTTTGCATTACAGTCATGCAGGTGCGGGACCAGGCAGCATTGAAAACATAAGTCAGCTGTTATCACTGCACCCTGCACCACAGAGACCCCTGGCTTCTGGAAGAAGCAATTGTAGGGAAGTGTTGCTCAGGCTCAGGTCTTGATCAAGTAGGCTTAGTTGCTCTGGGGATGGCACATGGTCAGCCTGGCGTGTCAAGGCTGTGAAGGGATGGTGCATGGTTGGTGCAGATGGACTCTTCAAAGAATTGTTTGGCCTGATTTGTGTTAATTCTCACAGGGAGAGCAAAAGGCACCTCCCAGACTCCAGCATTATGATGCCCCCACCTACATAAGCTGCTAGCGCTTCTCTGGGGAATGGCTGCAAGACTTCACTGAGCATGGTCAGAACATAGCTCAGTGGTTTCAGAGAACAGAGATATCTATGCTGGATCTCTTAATAAGAGTCAGCCGCCATGGAAAACTTCAGCCTAAACTGGTTATGTTCAGCAAATTTCTAAGCAAACAGGGTCATGCAATGGGAAGTGGTGGGCACTGTAACTATAAGTGTTGGTATGTGCATTGCCTATAACAGGTGGGCAAACTTTTTGGCCCGAGGACCACATTGGGGTATGGAAATTGTATGGCAGGCCATGAATGCTCACAAAATTGGGGTTGGGGTGAGGGCTCTGGCTGCAGGGTCCAGGGTGGGTGCAGAAATGAGGAATTCAGGGTGTGGGAGGGGGCAGTGGGAAGGGAAGGTGGGGTGTGGGGCAGAGAATGTGAGAGCTCTGGCTGGGGGTGTAGTCTCTGGGGATGAGGGGTTTGGGGTGTAGGAGGGTGGTCTGGACTCAGACACAGGAGTTTGGAGGGCAGGAAGGGGATCAGGGCTGGATTGGGAGATGGGGAAGTGAGAGCTGTGGGTGAGGGGTTTGGGGTGCAGGATGGTGCTCTGGGCTGGGACTGGGGGGTTCAGAGGGCAGGAGGAGGCTTGGGGCATGTGAGGGGGGCAGGGGTTGCTCAGGGCAGTGTTTACCTCAAGTGGTTCCTGGAAGTAGTGGCATATTCCCCCTCTGGCTCCTACGCAGAGGCGCAGCCAGGCAGCTCTGCTGTGTGCTGCCCTATCCACAGGCACTGCCCCTGCAGCTCTTATTGGCCGTGGTTCCCTTCTGCCCCGATGCATAGGAGCCAGGGGGGACATGCCACTGCTTCTGAGAACTGTGCGGAGTGGCCCCTGACCCTGCTCCCCAGCTGGAGCGGGGCAAGCCCCAGGCCCTGCTTCCCAGCAGTAGCTTGAGGGCTGGATTAAAATGGCTGGCAGGCCAAATGTGGCCTGCGGGCTGTAGTTTGCCCACTTCGGTCTATAAAAATATCTGACTACAGTAGTGCAGGGGTGGAGCTTGCCCTGGGAAATTGGTGAACCTTAACCCAGCAGTGGGCTTCAGGGATGTCCAGCTAAAATCCTGACAAATGTAAACTCCCTGGGCTAATTAAATAATGAAAGACTAATTCCTGGGATGCCAGGTTAGCAATGCAAAGTCCAGATAAAGGGCACAGCCCACATCATTGCTTCTGGAGCAAGCCTCTCACCTGTTGGAGACTGCCAGGAAGAGCAGTCAGGAAACCTTACCAGTCCACGCAAAAAACCACTTGCCCACCCACTTAATAAACACTACGAAGCACCATACCATGCTTCCTTCTCCAGACACTTTTATGTCATGTCCCTGCTGACTGGCTTTCTCTTTCCCTTGTGTGTCTCTGGCTAGTCTTTCATTTATGTGCACAAAATTCTTTTTCTCTGTTTCCAGACCCCTGCTGCACTACTGCCTCCTCACATCAGTTCTGTCTCTCTCCACCAAAGGCTTGATGCTTTTAAATCTTCCCCCTCCCCACAAGCAAACTCTCACCTGTGCTCTCTCTTAGCAGCAGTGGTTTAGAGCAGGGGTGGCTATTCCTGTCCTCAGTGGGGAAGGACTGCTTGGTGCAAACACTTCAGCCCCTGTTTGGCTGTTCTCCTGGGTTTACAGTTTCCCTTAATGATCCTAGAGGGCCTGGGGGGTTGGTATCTACCTTCTCTTGTGCCGAAGGGGGTGTGCACTGCAGCGACCGTACTCTTTGGCCCTCCCCTAGAGAGGGATGAGGAACTAGTTCCCTACTCTTCACCTTCCTGAGTAGGAGGGGGTTGTGGGGAGGCAGAGCTGGAGTGCCCTGCTCCTGGGTTTAGCTGGCCAAGGAGGGCAGAAGGGAAGTGCTTTGGCCCAGGGTAGGGGGAATCCAGTGAAATGGCGGGTCTCTCCTCCCTCTCAATGAGCCCGGAGTCTGGAAAAGAAAAGCTGCTGGGATGTAACGGTAGTGGTCTGCAGGGTGAGGTGCATGCACTCTCTCCTGATAGCAGAGGCAGTGGGTTTATAGGCAGGTGATAGAACACATTTCTGCTTTTCCCCCTCCACCGTGCCTCTATTTGGGGGCAGTAGACAGAGTGACTGGACTTATGAACAAATTAGAGGATGTTGTATTAGGCTGTGAGGCAGTCATAACAGTGCAGTAAATAAAGACCGATGGCTTCCAGTCCTTTTCAATAACTGGTGCTGTCAGAATTCCAGCAGGGCACTCTACATCTCTAGGTTGCTGACATTCTTGCTCAGCAGGTAACCCTTCATGGCACCGGCCAGCTCTGTGTACTGGACAGTCACAATTACAAGTTTCAGTGCTCCTTTTATATTCAGACATGGCTTGCTTGGAAGAACAGAGCAGCTGTATCCCATGCATGCAAACACATTGGCTAGGAGTGGTTCCATGCCTCGCCTTGACTGCTAATTAAGGGGAATACTAAAATGCAAAGGCTTCCAAGATCTTGTCTCAGTCTGGCCCCTGAGGCTTCAAAGATCCTATGGGCTTAGCTACTCCATGCCCATTTAAACTAATGGCAAGAGCGTATTAAAGTCCTCTCAGTGGCCAGCTTTGGAAAATCTCTGCCTTGAGGAATTTCTTTGCCTGGCCACTACGTATCTCTAGCCAATAAAAATTTGAACCCAATTTCTTTGACTCTAAGAAGGTGGAATCTCCAGGTTCCCTCACAAAGCTTAACTTAGGTGAGCAGTATTTTAATTCTCCCCCTTTAAAAAAAGGCAAACACATTTAATGTTAAGCTACCTGTGTGGCCTACACTAGGTATTTCCACAGTTACATGGTTGAAAGTATGTATAAAAATGGGATCTTGCTGAAATAGCTACACAAACTCCACAGCTGTACAGGCATGGTCTCGTGCATAGATGGGGACCTGCAATTGCAATTCCTGGTTTCTATTCCCAGTTCTGCCATAGACTTAGAACTATACCCAAAGTTGTAAGGAAATGTGTGATTTTTATTCCCGCTTAGTTTAACCACTGTAACTTTGTGTGTAGACATTCTTGCATCTCTCTTAAATCTGGTTTAGGTTTAGCTTGAAGTCATAAACTTACATTGGTTAGTTTGCAGATGTGCATTAGCATTCCTACTGATTTAAAATTAGTTACAAGTTGCACCAGTACTAAACTAATGTCAGTTGGAGCACCTTGTGTAGACAAACCCTTGCTATGTGACTTTGGCCTCGTCACTTCACATCTATTTCTCAGCTTATCCCCGGTAAAAATGAGTTGCCTCACCAGGATGTGGTGAGAGTTAACATTAGAGATTCCTCTATGAAAGGCACTGAGTTATTGGTACTAAGCCAAAGCCCCTTTCTCCTGTTATGTAGTGCAGTCATTACTGGCATTCCAGTGCACTTCAGTGTCCAGACATCACATGGCAGCAGGCACCCGCAGGGATTGCAGCTCAAGTTTGAGATCTCGTCCTCTATGCACCATGTAACGAGTGCAGCTGCTTTGCTAGGTACAGAATATACCTGTGGTGCATGAAGAGTGCCCCCCCCCCCCCCAGCAGCAGTGCTAGCCCCCATGATTCCCCCCCAAAGCACTTGTGATTGAACACCTCAGTTTGCACCAGAATGGCCTTCAGATTCCATGCAGGCAAGGAGACTCACACAAGGAGGGACCTGGTACTTTGTAGTTCTGTGTGGGGAGTGCCCTGGTGGTAGGACACATAGCTTTACCCTGTAAGACTCTTTAGTGCCACATGAGGCTTCCCATGCACCCCCCACCACTGCTGAACACCAGATACTCGGGGGATATAAAACCGTGTCCACTGTGACTTATCATATCCATCTCTAACTAAAGATCTCAGTGGAAGGGCCTTCAGGGCATGCCTGCATCCATTCCTAGGAAACCCCCTTCTGCCAAGCCACTTTTATTTGCATCCAGCTTCTTTTGACAAAGAGCACAAGGGGGAGCTAACCCCACAAGCTATGTCTAGGAAAGCTCAGCACCCACAGCCAGGACCAAGTTTTTAGAAAGCCCAAGGCAGTGGCTGAGCTCTTTCATATTCCAATAGCTTGCCCAGATTCTCTAGTGTTCAGCACCAAGGTGAGCGGCCAGCCTGCCACAGAGGGGATGCTGAGACCTGCTGCCTCTGCAGATGACCCTTGTGGGCAAGGCCTGTTTCAGTGTGGCTAGACAGTCTCATTCAGCTTCTGTGCAGTGCAGCCCGAAGGGCAGGCCACTCGCTGCTCCGTTTTCTTTCCCCAGCTCCATGTCCTCTGTTGATTCTTCATGGATAATGTGAGCATGGAGTGTCCTACCAACTGCAGAGCCAGTTCCCTTAGCAGGAGGAAGACAGCAGTATTCTGTCCTTTGGTGCACCAGATGCGCCACAGGAGAAGAGCTGTCTGTGGGAGTGAAGTCCTCTCCTGGCAGAACAATGTTTCTGGGAAAAGGAAGCAGAGGACTGGATAGCCTGTGAGGGAGAGGGGCAGGTGCCAGGGAAGCACATGCAGGGGCAGGGCTTGGATGGAGGGGGCAGAGCTGTAGAACAGATTGGGATAAAGAGGGTTGATTTAGCCTCTCTTTCCTTTCTATGGACAAAAGCATCACCTAAAATCCAGTGTAAAAGTTGTGAACCCCTGTGCGAGGGGCTCCCACTCGTGCCCCTTTCTGCACTGGCTCTGGTAACCCACTTCACCCCCTTACAGGGACTTCTAGGACAAATGCCCTCTCATCTGAGTTCTCCTGTGTGTGTTTTCTGGGCAGGTGGTGGAGAAGACAAACCCCATGGAGCCAGTGGGCGTGGTGTGCAGAGTGGATGGCATGTACCAGGTGGTGGAGTACAGCGAGATCTCCCTGGCCACAGCACAGAAACGTAGCTCCGATGGCCGGCTGCTGTTCAACGCAGGCAACATTGCCAATCACTACCTCTCAGTGCCCTTTCTGAGAGATGTTGTCAAGTACGGGCAAGCTTGGGCCAGGGGCTGTGTATTAGTGCAGTGCCAAAGAGAAGAGCTGGGACTTGGAAATCTAGTATGGTCCCGTTGCAATCAGACAAAAGCTCTTGGGCAGCATCTCACTCTGTTAAACATTACAGGGGTTTCAGCTTTCCCAGAGCAGAGTAGGATGAGGGGTGGCATCTGAGTGTCTCCTTCTACCACTAGTATTTTTCCTCCTAGCCCCTTTCTTCACAACCACCTTCCCTCAGCAGCAGGCCAGTGGCTGTGTTCACGCTCACCATGTGCGGTAAAGTCCAAGCTAATGGTGGAAGGCAGGAGACTTTCATCTCTGGTCAGAATGAGGCTGTTCTCTGAACTTTGTGGCACCCCTCAAGAAGTAGAAATCAACCTCAGTGTGCAAGATCGGTAAAGTACCCTGCTGGTGGTGTTCTCGCTATAGAGACAGCTCTCAGAACCAGCAGTCCAAACCCCCGCCCTAAAGTGACGTGGGTAAAATTGCAAACTACCTCTGCCTTCACTAGGTTCCTGCTTCGCTTACGTTGGGACCCCCTGCCACCTGGAAACAAAAGCCATTTACAGCCTTGCAGACAGGACAGCTGAGAGTCCGGGCATGATGAACGCTCTCCCATTATGTCTGGAATGAATTGTAACACCTGTCCCCAGGCCCACAGTCCCTCACTGCCCTGACTATACTGCACTACTGGCAGAAGCCCTAGCTGTCATGACTGAGCAGGGATCAGCTGCAGTATGTATTGTTGCCATTATTGTAGCCTCAGATGGCCTTCTGGCATGTCTGTTCACATGGTCATCATAGCGAAAGCTAGCGCTCCTGGGAGCGGACGTCACACGTCTCCAGATGTCTCACCACTTTAGAATAGTTCCTCTTGCTCTCAACCCCCTAAATCCTCTTTTCCATCACCCGTATACATTCTCTGTCCCTGGCAAGACTGGGACTGGTTAATAATGCTTCATTCCTTAATGTAAATGGAGCACATTGTTTTGTGGGTGTGAGGCAGCTGGGAGGTGACTGCTGGGGCTGGGAATATGTGGACTGGGACAGTCACTGACAGGTAAATAAGGAAACAAAACAAAAACTGCTTCTAGAAACTAAAGCACAATTAGCAAGGGTTGAAACCCAACTGGACTGTCTAGCAAGGTTAACAGGCACTAGGATGCATATGTGCAGCCAACAAAGCATTGAGGCAAGGGCCAAGATCTGGCCCTGTACATGAGCTTCTTCCCCTCCACGAATCCCTCAGGAGCATCGTGTGCACAGCAGCGGGCCTGGAGTATCAGCATCGTGCTTTGTCACCCTCTCATGCTCTGTCCACCAGTTTGCTCTGCTCTGCTCTCCTGCCTTTCAGCAGGAGGCAGAAGCACTGGAGTACCTGGGCTTCCTCCACTCCAGTTGCACAACCTGCAGAGGAGGTTGTGAGCCTGCCAACACTCCCAGAAGCTAGGGAAGAGGGGGACAGAATTGTTTGATCCAGGGGGCATTAAATGGGGACCAACAGCAGGAGGAGGGCAGGTTGTAGGGAGTTTGATTTTTTTGTATTCTGGCCATAGGGCAAGCAAAGTGCAGGCGGCTGGGGGACCAAAAGAGCTGGGAGGACAATACACCCTCATCATTCCCAGATGCTCCTGGGCCAGAACGACTGGAGGACAGTGACAGCTAGAACATGCCTTCTAACTAGGAGGTTCTGACTTCTCTTTCTTGCCCTGCCAGCATTCACGAACCTCAGCTGAAGCACCACGTGGCTCAGAAGAAGATTCCGTACGTGGACATCACCAGTGGGCAGTTGGTCAAGCCAGACAAACCGAATGGCATCAAGATGGAGAAGTTTGTCTTTGACATCTTCCAGTTTGCCAAGTATGCCCTGGGCTCTGCTGCTTGTTACTCAGATGGTAGAATATTGCTGTACCCTCTTCCGAGAGATCAATCTGTAACTGACTGTGAACAATCAATTGAGATAACCCACTACCTTCGGACCAGCCATATTGCTGTACCCTCTTCCGGGAGCTGCTCCAAGGAGGAGCTGGGCATGCCAGGTGTTACTGGCAATTACTGTATCGGTGTTGGTATGCTATAACCCAGCCTGGACTTGGCCGCTCAGTGGCAGTGGTCTCCCAACAAGGACAACATGGCTTGGTCACAGGGCTCCTCCCCCAGTGTAGTTACACTCTGGATTCTGTTACAAACTGTGTAGGAAGCTGTGCTGTCACGTGCAGATGACGTGGCTCTCAGCACAGTTTTGAGGAGGGCTGACTGTGGTGGCTCTGGCTGGTACAGATAAAGACTCGGGGTCCAGCTGCAAGAGCCAGTTTTGGTGCCCAGTCCTGCTCTGAGTTCTGCCCAGGCTTTGTTCCCTGGTTTGTTCGTTTGCCTCCTTGCAGGCTGGCAGCTGCCCTGTTTCCTTTGTCTGGTGCACTTTGCACTGCCCTTTAGCCAAGAGAGGAAGCAGCAGGGCAGGGTTGGAAAGTTCTGTGCTTCCCGCTCCGGCCCTCACATGGTCTCACATTGTGGGCTGCTGTCACTTCCTGCCTTAGGTTGGGGAGTGGGACCAGAAACCTTCTGAGGTAGGCCAGTCTCCTGGAATTGGGATGAGAAGCTTCTCGAACTCCCTCTGGTGCATTGCCAGCCATCTTGGTCACATCCTCTGCTGGGAACAGCCTGGCCTGGACTGGGAACAGCCTGAATCATGGAGCTCTTGTCAGAGCAGAGTGGTCTTTGGACTGACAAAAGCCACCTCCAGCAACAAGGAAAATGTGTTGTACAGTAACTCCTCACTTAAAGTCATCCTGCTTAACGTTTCGTTATGTTGCTGATCAATTAGGGAACATACCCAGTTAAAGTTGTGCAATGCTCCACTCTTACGTTGTTTGCCTGCCTGCTATCTCCACAGCTGGTAGTCTCCCTATTCCCTCTCCTCCCCACAGCACCCCCCGCCTGCCGGCAGACCCCACGGATCAGCCTCTTCCCCCCGCTTCCTGCTGGTGGCAATCAGCTGGCTTGCAGCGTCTTGGAGGCAGGGGGGAGGACTCAGCGTGCAGGCTCCCCCTGCCTCTCTGTGGCAAGCCAGCTGATTACCTCGGGAAGGAGGGAGGAGCGAGGACTCAGTGCACATGCTCCCCCTCCCTCCAATGCGGCAAGCCAGCTGACTGCCTCTGGCCGGAGGGAGGGGGAAGGAGCGAGGACTCGGTGTGCCTCCCCGCTCCTTCCCCTGTCTCCCAAACACCAGCAGTCAGCTGGCTTGCGGTGTTTAGAAGGGAGGGGAGGGAGGGAGGGAGGACGAGCCAGGACACAGCGTGCAAAGTAAAGGAGAAGAGGCAGGTCAAGGGTGGCGGTTTGGGGGAAGGGGTGGAGTGGACAGGCTGAGGGTTGAGCCCCCCACCCCTGGTGCTTGCAGAGTAGGGGAAGCTGCCCTGGAACCTACCCCCCGCCCCTCCCATTTAGATTAATTCTTATGGGGAAATTGGATTCGCTTAACATTGTTTCACTTAAAGTCGCATTTTTCAGGAATATAACTACAACATTAAGTGAGGAGTTACTGTACTCCCCACACTCAGAGCAGGGGACACAGGCTCAGGGCTGTAAGGCCTAGGTGGCTACAGACTTTACAGACTGAGTGGGTGCAGTATCTCGGCCCAGAGGAGCTAATTGTGACGCCACTGGCATTATCTGTGCTGCCGGTTGCTGACAAGTCTCTGGGATGGAGAGAAGAGGGGAGGCTTCCTTTCAGCTCCAGAGAAGTGAGAATAAAGGGAATCTGTAGCAAAGCCCTTCTCTTTGACACCAAGCTGTTCCCTGCCTTATCCCCGCTCCAGACAGTTTGTGGTATACGAAGTGCTGCGTGAAGACGAGTTCTCTCCTCTGAAGAATGCAGACAGTCAGAATGGGAAAGACAACCCCACCACTGCCCGACATGCCCTCATGTCGCTGCACCATTGCTGGGTCCTCAATGCTGGAGGCCACTTTGTGGATGAAAATGGCACCCGCATCCCTGCGATTCCCCGGTAAGTTGTTGTTACCTGCCCTACCCCTGCTTCATCCCCACAGAGCAGGCTCCTTTACCGTCTCAGTGGCTGGTGGGAGAAGAACAGAGACATTTCATTCCCAGTTTGTTATCTAGCCTTGGGAACACAAGGGAGCCCCATTGGCTGTCCTACTGGGGAGCACTCTTCCTGCCCTCAGGGTTTCTTCTGGAGAGTCTTGGCCACTTGTGACTCGTGTCATCCAGTTGATGTACTGTTCTGTTACTCAGCTGAGCACCTGTCTTGAGTAGGGGGCAGCAACTGGTTTGTCTGTACACTGAAGAGAATTCTTTTCATCCCATGGATTCAGAGCAGAGAAAATATTAGCAAATAGTTCCCAGCCGCTGTGCAACCATTCAGTAAGCAGCAAACAGATCCTCTGAGGGCCTGTGCAGAGTCATTACCTGGAGCTGATGGCTAGTTGGTCACTACTCTGTGGTGGTCCAAGTGCCACCCACAAGTGAAATATGGCTTGTGGAGCTCTGCCATGTGGTCCATGGCCACTGCTACTGGCGGAAGTGCATCCTGCAGAGCTCAGTGGTGTATTGCTAGTCTCCTGTAGGCCGACCTCTGCATTAAGGATAGCTGCCTTCCCCAGCTCCTGACCAGCTCAGGCAGTTGGGTTGAGTTTGTTCAATACAGTGAAGAGGTTACTACAGTTCACCACTACACAGCCCATCCTAAGGAGCAGCTAGAGTTATAATGTATCCTCGCCGGCAATTGTGCTCTCTGCTGCTGGCTGTCCCTCTCACCAGCTCTTCACCGCAGCCACCACTACTAGGGGGTTCCAGGAAGGGGCTGACAAACAGCTTTACCTCCTAACTTGGTTTAGTTCCATTTCAGTTTGTTTCTGTTTTCTTTAACTCTTATTTATTCCCACATAACAGCTTCACAAGTGGAAAGCCAGATGCCATCACAGCTGATGTCAATTGCAAGTAAATATCCAGTGCCAGGCTGTGTACATCATGCATGGTGATGGGGCTCTGCTTAGGTACTAACTGGCTCTGCATTTCACTGTAAGGCCAGGTGCCTGGTGAGAGGCAGTTCGCCCTGGTTGGTGTGCACCGCTTTCATGGTGACTGGCTTCTGATTGGGAACTACTAACAGAAAGGTAGCGAGGGTGCATGCTGGGAAATGGAGAGCATGGCCTGCTAAAGAATCCTGTATCTGTTGCTTCTCATGGTAGCTAGATCCAAAATCAATTATTTATAATATTCCATGTGTTCTTGCTGGGACCTGTCTCATGTCCAGGCCTCTGTGTGTTAATTCCTAGTGCTCCTCTCAGCAGTGGGACGGAGTGGTGTAACTTGAGGCACAACTTAGCCTGGCAGTTGGAATTTGGGTTTACAGTTTTGCTGATGCAGGAGCCAGGAAAGACTTCAGCTCCCTTCTGTGGTTGTGCTTTCTTTCTCTCTAGTATGTGGATCTGAATCCGATACACACTGGGAAAAGGCAAGAGAGCGAACCATGTAAAAATGGCATGGGTGCTCTTCAGGTCCTTGCAACGTAGGCAGGGGTTGGTTGTGGCCTTCTGTCAAACTGTTCTTCCTGCGCCAGAGACTGGCTGGAACTCTAGCTACCATCTGCGGGCCCAGCTGAGCTTGCTGGCATTTGAACCTGTGCTTCCAGAGAGTCTGCGTATTTCAAGCCATAAATGGAGACCATCATCTTCAGCGTTCATCATCTCAGGCCTCACACTAGGGAAACTAACTGGGAAACAATTTCCTTAGAAAATTAGGAATTGGGGCTATTTGCTACGTGAGCCTTGTACTGTACGTGTTTGGGAGAAGGTCTGCCTTGGACTCTTTGGGAGACAGTGGTCATTCAGACTTGCTGCTTGTTTCTGTTATTCATTTAAATGCTATTCCTGGGGGAATTCTGTGCCACTGCACACCTGCAGAAACATGTTCCCCCTACACACACACACAGATTCTCTTTGCTTTTCCACAGAAAAATGGTTTCTGTGAGGAAGCAAAGAGAAGCTGCACCAGTGCTCACTCACTGCTCCCTGGCAGCCAGGGGAGAGGTAAGTCTTGGCCCAAGGGAAGGAAGGGGACTGGGGATGCCCCGGCTGCCCAGGGACATTAGTACCAGTTAGGCGGAGGGGGAGGAGGAGGACAATAGAGACAGAGTTCCTCCTCCTCTCCCTCCCCTGCATGGAGCAATCCCCAGAAACCTCCCCCGGCTGCAGGAAGCTCTGCACTGCTGGGGGTGGGGCTTGGCAGAGGAATCTGGGTTCAGGGAGTGAGTCTTGGTAGGGTGGGGGTTCCGGGTCTGGGCAGGGCAAGGTTTGGTTGGGGGGGGTCTCCAGCTGCATAGGGAATGGGTGGACAGGGGGAGCAGCTCCCTGTATAGTGACCCCTCCCCCACTTTCATGGCCACTGGGGGAGGGGTCACTGTACGGGGAGCTGCTCCCCCTGTCCGCCCAACCCCCATGCATCGGGAGCCCCCCCTGCACCCAGAGCCTCCCCCCAAAGTCCCCCACTCCCAAACCCCCACCTCCTGAGTCTCACACCCCCTGAATTGAATACCTGGACCCTCACTGCACTGAGCCCCACCCCACCAAGCCCCACTCCTCCCCGAGCCATAACCACCTTCACCGGGACTCCACTGCAGAGTTCCATTCCCCCTGCACCCAGAACTCCCCAACGAGCCCCTGTGCGTCCAGATGGTGCCACACAAAACCCTGGTACTCTTGAGGGAATTCTGTGCCAAAACATTAAAAATTTTTAAATTCTGCATATTTTATTTGTCAAAATAACACACACCATTTCAATTATTTTGGTAATTTAATACTTGTCAACAAATAATTGAAAATGGTGTGATTTTTATTGTGTTATTTTGACACAAAATATGCAGAATTTTAAAATACTGTGTGCAGAATTTTTAATTTTTTTGGCACAGAATTCCCTGGGGTGAAGATGGAGTGTTTGATTGAGAGCTAAGAGCTGGGCTGAGAGAAAGCGAGAAAGACACACCCCTCCCCCCTTTAACTGCTTGATCTATGTCAGGTGATAAGGACATCAGTCACTGTGAAGCTGGGCAAGATAAAAATCAGTAAACGAAGGGAAAACATCCAACCCCTTCACCTTTCATCAGAGCAACACACTCAGAGTGCTCTAGTACGTTGTGGTCAACTTGTCCAGCAGCTTGAATTCAAACTTTTCCATTCCTGCCTATCAGGTAAGGCATGGGAGAGGGTCCCACGACAATGAACACTGCTAGATATGCTAGAGCTTCCTGAGGTATCATTTAATAATCAGCATAGCCCTACACGTGCCCAGCCACATAAAGAGTGGAATTTTACTGAGTCCGACATGCTTATGTCCCAGCCCTTCACACGTAGAGACCACATCCTTTTTCCCCTTCTCCCAACCTCTCCAGCATATTTCCTCCTCTACTTCTGTCCTGAGATGCCGTGAGTTCTAGTGTCACAGAAACCGATTTCCTGAGACTCTCTTGGCTTTGCTTTGAAATGGAGTATGGTTAAAGAGAGGTCTGTTTCTGTTTGTACTGTAGTAGAACCCAGAAGGTACACCCATGTGATCTAGGTACTGTACAAACACCAAAAATCAGTCCCTTCCCAGAGAGCTTAGTCTGGCTACTGCTATCACCCAGAATGCACTTAATTCTCATATAAAACCCTTTTTGATATCGTCCACCCTGTAGAACCAGTACAAGTTGGTATTTGTATTACAGAAAGAGTTGGAAGACCACAGCTGAGATCGAGGACCCGTTGTGCTAGGTGCTGTACAAACTTAGTGAGCCAGCCCAGGCCCTGCTGCAGGTCTTAGTCTAACCAGACAACAAAGGGGAGCAGGAGACGGGCACAGACATGTGATGGGACTGCCCCAGGTCACCCACCAGGCCAGTGGCACAGCTTGGGATAGAATCCAGGTGTCCTGAGTCCCAGATCATGCTGCCTCCCAGAGAGAGTAGGATTCTGTCCCCCTTGCACTGCATCAGGTAACAACTGCCCCTTCCAGAATTAGCATTGTTCAACACAACAGAAAGAACACAGCCATCTAACTCATGTTGAGCAGCTCTTTGCTCTGGAAGTAGCCTCACTGATTTAGGTCTTGTCTACGCTAGAAAATTAGGTTGGCATAACTACATTGCTCAGGGCTGTGAAAAATCCACATGGCTGAGCAGCAGTGTTAAGCTGACTGAAGTCCCTGTGTAAACAGCACTAGGTGGATGGAAGTTGACCTAGCTGCCACTTCTCAGGGAGGTGGATTATCTATGCCAATGGGAGAACAGCTTCCATTGGTGTAAGTAATGTGTACACAGAAGCACTACAGTGGTGCAGCTGTGCCGCTGTAGCATTTTAACTGTAGACAAGCCCTATGTGGGCCTGCTTGAGGACTGCATTTCTACCACCTGACTCATGCTAAGTAATATCTGGCCTTCAAGTACAGGGGGTGATACTTATAGAAACTTACAAATTGAGCAAACTGGATCTGAGAGCCACTCAAGGGTGACTAAACATGAGACAGCAGTAGACAGGAGATCAGTACTTTTTAAAGCCTTTCAAAATATCTGCTTAGGAAGTTCTCCATCTCGTGTGGCTTCCTGGTAGAAATTTCATTTAAAAAATGGTGAGCTGCATCTAAAAAGTTTTGCCAACAATTGTTGGAGTCAGAAGAAGCAAACAGCACATGCACCACTTACAGTATAAAACACACTTCCAGCTTCTGAATTAAGACTTAAGGAAAACCCTGATGTTAGACTGGAGTCCCTGCATGCCCCGGAGACAGTCTGAGGCATCCTGAAATGGCTACAGCTCATGCGTCCTTGCAGACAAGCAGTCTGATATAACATGGGGGAGGGGCTGATCATGGAGAACAAGAGAACAGGGTCGCACTATGTCACTTCACTGAGTCTTCCCCAATCAGTCACTGCCTCTGTCTCAGGCTTAGCAAGCATCAATCCTGCATGCACAGCGGAGGCTTGATGAATCTGTGAATGAGCCAGGCATTGGAAGGCAGTGCATGAGTACCGGCCATGTTCGTTCCTTAGTATACTGTGCTCGCCCCTTGCATTGGCATCAGGGGCTAGTGTACACACACGGTCTGCGTATACAAAGTGCAGCTGCTTGCACCTGGAAGGCTGCTGGTGTTTAAGGGCTGAATTCTCCAGGGCTCTTATTGATAGTCACCACAACTAGAAGCATCTGTTTCTTAACACAACTTTTCTCTTTCTGCCTTAGTTTGAAGGATGCTAACGACTTGCCCATTCAGTGTGAAATTTCTCCTCTCATCTCCTATGGTGGAGAAGTAAGTTTTATTCCCTCCCCCGCCCCCCACTTCCTTCTAGCTGAAAATGCATTTGTAGACTAGCTTAATGAGGTTTTTCGGGTGACTGAGCGGGTTGTGCAGGTTATGATCTGTCTTAGAGCAGATTCTGTAATTGAAGGGGGAGGAAGGGAGGGGTAGAGTTGGCTTGTTAGAGATGCCCAGAATTTCTCCTGTTGTGAGGTTACCTAGACTTTACTGAGTTAGGCAAGGTGCATCCTTGATGCTCTGGAGGTGGTTTGTCTAGACAGGGCCTGACTTTGCCCATGCCTAGTGGAGTCTGCATTGTGTATCTGCTGAGCAGGCCAGCTGTGCTTTGGCCTTCTGGAAATATCTCCCCTTCAGCTATTACTTAGTGACTATTACTTAGTGACTATGGCAGTGAGCTTGCAGCTGTCGGAACAGTCTTGCAGTCACTGGTGTGTCCCACTACAACTGGATGCATCAAAATTATGCAACACCTTACAGTACATGATGGTGCTGGCTCTTACGTAGGCCGCACATTAGTAGCTGAAGGGAGTATTGCTGGATTCTCTGTGCAGCTTAAAGCCCTTGCTTTGAGTTTCATTAAGACCAGCTCAGTGAATCTGAAGCTGGCATTTATTGGAAAGAACCAATTCAGTCCACAAGATGCAATGCAGCCCCTTTGACTGGTGGCATTACATGCTCATCAGTTCAGTACAACTTAACTCTTATGTCCTGTCCACACTGCCTTTTAACCAAGCTTGTAACCGGTTACTGCCATGGCTTGCTCTAAGCAGCATTGGCCAAACTTGGCTAGGAACCGTGGCAGCAAGGTGGCCCAGGTTGACACGTTGTCTTTCTGTAACTGGTACCATATGGTCAACTGGGAACAGCAAATGGGGACTGCCCCCAGCCATGTTCTGGCTTGGCCATTCCTTGTGCAGGAAGACATCCCAGAATACCTTGCTGCAGATGCTGCTCTGCATACATGTCTTCAGAGCGTTTTGTCAGAGCTGCCCAAACTCCTCCAGAACTCACTGAAAAACTACTCTTGGGCAGCATGGTAGATGGGACATGCCCCCAGAGCTGTGATGGCGGAAGCCCTGCTGTTTAGACCAGTGATTCTCAACCAGGGGTACATGTACCCGTGGAGGTATGCAGCAATCTTCCAGAAGGTACATCAGCTCATCTAGAAGATATTTGTCTAGTTTTACAACAGGTTACAGAAAAAGCACTAGCGAAATCAGTACAAATTAAAATGTCATACAGACAGTGACTTGTTTCTGCTGCTCTGTATACTATACATTTCAGTGTAGGTACAATGTTTATATTCCAGTTGATTTATTTCATAATTATATGGTCAAAATGAGAAAGTCAGCAATTTGTCAGTAGTAGTGTGCTGTGACATGTCTGTGTTTTTGTCTGATTTTTGTAAGCAAGTAATTTTTAAGTGAGGTGAAACTTGGGGTATGCAAGACAAATCAGAGTCCTGAAGGGGTACAGTAGTCTGGAATGGCTGAGAGCCACTCCTTCAGACAAAACAGAACCTTGTATCTTATAACTGGTTAAGATGATGATTGCAATATTGCAGTTAAAGGTTGTCATGCGGATGGGCCCAGAGCATTAACTATTTAACCAAAGCTTTCTGCTCTGGAACGTCACTTTAATTTGCTCACCCCACTTGGTTAAGTATCTAGCTCTTGTCCGTTAGCAGGTAGAGTCATTCTTAATGCTGCTAAATCCACTGGGCTGTTGTCGCCTGGTTCCTAACGGCAGCTATTTTTCTCCTTTTAGGGTCTGGAAAAGTATGTGGAAAACAAAGAATTTCATGCACCGTTGATCATTGATGAAAATGGGATCTATGAGCGGGTGAAGAACAGTGTATAGACTCTTTTGCAGGAAGCCAGCAGACCCAGCATAGCTTGTGACTTTAACTGTCAGACTGTGAATCCAAACAGATGAAGATTGTACCTGTAAATTGTAGGGGGTGATCTTGCCCTCTGAATTCACTGGCTCGTGGCACATGATGGTCTCTATATTTTAATTTAAAAACCAAACACTTCAGTCAATCCCCTGAAGCTAAGTACAGATGTGGTGTTGCTCTCCACGCTTTGAGCATAGGCATTTATTTTAAATGTGTATAAAATAATAAACAATTGTACATGCTGAAGGGCTTTTATGGTACGAGGAGGGGTTCATATTAAATTTTATTTTTTCCTCAAATAGACATGACTATCTTTAAAAACAAAAATAGGATCGATGTCACTGTCCACATTCTGCCTTTTTAGAGTCATCATTTTGTTAGCTAGTACATCTGTTTTGGCTTCTCATACACCACATTACTAGGTATTATGTGCATGGTATTAATATAACATACATTAAGTATGTGGGTGTTGGGAAGTTATGTTAATTGATTGTATTATGCTCTTCCCACAGTTCTGTTCACCTATGTCAAGTATCTCATAACACTGCAAAGTTGAAGTAAGCTTTGGCATTAGAAAATAGGAAACCTATCAAAGCAAAGCTGCATAAATACCTTGTACCAAGTGCAGTTAGGGAGTACTTTCCTGGCTCATCAACACTTGGAATGTAATATTCAGAACAAGATATGGGAAAGTATGGGGAGGAACCAAGGACAAAGCTGGCACAAACTAGTGGGTTAAATTTAAACTTTAACTGGACGTACATGGGTCATTTAGCTTGTAACAATCACACTATAAATAGAAGTGGGTTTGAGGGCATATCTTTGAAGCACACCTGTGAAAGGTGAACACGCTGCGAGATAAGAATTGCTTCCCAGAAGGAGGGTATGTATGTTTCCTCTTCGTATTGTGCTGTTTTGTCTTTAGGCAATAAATTTGGCTAGGCTTGTTTAGTTGGTCCCTTGAACGTTCTTAGGCCTGGTTTACTCAGGAGGATTAGGTTGGTTTAACTATGTCAGTCGGGGGTGGTGGAAAATCCACTCCCTTGTATAGCGTTGTTAAGTTGATCTAAGTTGATCCATCGCCTTAGCTACTGCCTCCCTGGGAGGTGGATTACCTATGCTGATGAGTGAACCCCGCCCATTGGCGTAGATAGTGTCTGGACTGAAGCATTACAGTGGTGCAGCTGTAGCATTTTAAGTGCAGACAAGCCCTTAATAATGAACCATAAGTGTAGTCAAATCAATTGGTTATACCATTAATCAATCAATAATTTGGCAAACCAGGCCAGGGGACATTAGCCAAGCATTAGTCAAACCCGTTTGTCCTGAGGTCATGAGCTAGCCAGTTGGATTTGGAATATCAGTTTCCTAGAGGTTGGACTTTGGGAGTCCTTGCCAAGTCGGGGGAAAAATTATAATAAGTGTTACTTTGGCAAATAACTGGTTAACAAAGATTATGGAAAGCAAAAACTGCTTTCTGCGCATAAAGCCATATTTTAAGAATATTTAAAGATTAATTATAAGTAAAATGTTTTCTGCACAAAGTACCCAGATAAAGCAAAGTCTAAAGTGGCCACTATTTGCAACAAAACACTGTTATGCTAAAACACCGTATAGAAATATAAAAATATAAGCCATAGCAAAGGGAGAAACAGGACATTTTAAAGCATGTTATCATACAGTACACAACGGACTATGGCAGTGATTTGGTCACATTAAAGGCAATCCAAAAAGTGATCCATGGAGTCATGTATGTAATCTGTTTAAATTGGAGATGGAGGGAAAAGGCAAAAAAGGGAGAAGACAAAGAGCAGAAAGAAATGGGTGTTTATACAGTGACACACGGTCTATTAACCAAAGCAAGGAAGGGCACTACTGTAAACAATTTTGAGGGCAGACAAAAGCAGCAGGCACTTGGGGAACAAATACAGGTTTTGCAGGGACAGGTAGCAATCCCCACACTCCTCCCAGAGCCAGGATAAAAACCAGAGGTCCTGGCTCCCAGCCCCTCCTTCCTCCCTCCCTTCCCCCCACCCCCCTGCACAGAACCACTTCTCTCCCAGCCGATGATATAACCACCTCTCTCTAATATTTTTACTTTCAGTTCTAGCTTTTTCTTTGTCCTTTCTCTGTCAAATCCTCCCCTTCTCTTTTATATTCTTCATTTGGCTCAGTTTGCTGAACTTGCTGGTGCTGTCTGTGCTTTGGAATGGCCTCACAGAATTAAGTATCAGAGGGGTAGCCGTGTTAGTCTGGATCTGTAAAAAAGCGACAGAGTCCTGTTGCACCTTATAGATTAACAGACGTATTGGAGCATGTGACATGCATCTGACAAAGTGGGTATTCACCCACGAAAGCTTATGCTCCAATACGTCTGTTAGTCTATAAGATGCCACGGGACTCTTTGTCGCTTCTCACAGAATTAATTTCCCTTGGCTTGTGCCTACTTCCTTTCCTATATTGATTCTGTGACTTCTTCCCTTCCTGCAATTTAAAAAGTGAGTTATTACAGAAACCCCTGTTGCAGAAAGAGGCAGAAAAACTAAAAGAAACAGATTACCAAAATGCCAAAGGTAAAAGCTTTACTTTAAATAAATTCAGTAAAATGAATAATTTTAACCATTCTGGAAATCAATAACTAAAGAAGATATGGTTGCCAAGCAACAGAATGCTAACTCTGCTTTTGATCCTAAAACTGCTCTTTTTTTTTTTAACTAAACACTAACTAATTAATATATACATGGATTTTTCTTATTTCTGTATAGTAGTATTCTTAAGGTAAAAGTATTGTAAAGTAATGTAAGTTGCCTTAAGTTAACTAAATTGATACAACTGAGTGGGCAAATAAAATAGGGATTTTAATCAATTCTTATTAAAAGTTTTTTAATAAAAAAAAATAACTTGCCTAATTGTTTAATTCTTTCAACTTTTTGTTTTGTAGCATACCTTGCCATAGTAACTTTTTTAACTCTTACTGCTTCATCTTGTATATTTAAAATAACAATTTTGGCACCATTTGTCTTTAATTGTAAGTAATCCTATGTGTCATATGTTGTCCTATGTGTTATGTTTTGTGGATCATGTGACTATTCTTGCTTTTATTTTATTTTACTATATTTTTCAGTTTTGTTGCAACAAAATCAATTTTGCACGCATCATTATAAAAATATATGTTTTTAACATTAGTGGTACCACACTATTTTGATATGGTTGCACTTCATAATACCACTTCATTTTTTCTGCAAAGTTCAAAATGGGGTCAGTTGATAAGTATATGTACATATATTTCTGTCTCAAAGAATAATTCAACTGCAAGCAAATAAAATGTTTAAAAACGAGGGGAAAGGCCTCAATGCAAAAAACAACTTTTAATAAGATCATAACTTTTTTGTTATAAACTTGGTTGCACCTTTATTACATATTAAAATATAGTTAAATTATTTTATAACCAAAGTGTTTAAACTATAACAATATATATTATGTCTCATTATGTTGCACAATGTTCAAGTTAACCAAATAAATTTCAACAGATTTCTCTCTTTGTCTCCCAAGCACAAGCAAATGTCATAAGAATTTATTAACCTCAAGGGTTAAATAAATCTTCATTTAAACTTCATTTTGCTTTAATTTTTATACTATTTTGTTTTGTGCTGTGTTTGTGCTGTATTGTTATAAAAGTTTCTGCTTTAAAATAATTAAAGTTTAATTGCTATAACATACAAATTAACTATAAGAACCTTGGGTAAAAATTCTGTTGCTAACTTTCTTGTTAAAACAGAGTGCCCTGGTGGTAGGTGGGGAGGAGCACAATTAATCTCACAAAACATTGTGATCACTGTCCTGGCATCAAGCACTATATCTATTATGGAAAACTAGTAATGCACATGTTAAGGAAGTAAGAAATAATGTCTTTATGCAAAAAGTGCAAAAGCATCTAAAACAGGTATATTTGTGCTAAAGAATTGGGAAACTCAAAACAAACAACAAAATTATTTTAACAAATGAGTAAAAGAAAAATAATAAAAGAATAGAAAACTAGGCCCCGCATCTGTCATAGCCTGTGCCGAAGCATAACTTGTCTAATCAATAGCTTGGTCTCCATCCCATTGTGAGCAAACTGAGTCCATCTGTGTATAAATTTGTGTTACTAGAAACAAAGAAATGTAGAGAAGTCTATTGTATTAAGAACATAAGAACGGCCATACTGTGTCAGACCAAAGGTCCATCTAGCCCAGTATCCTGTCTTCCACCAGTGGCCAATGCCAGGTGCCCCAGAGGGAATGAACAGAACATGTAATCTTCAAGTGATACATTCCCCATCTCTCATTCATTAGGTTAGTTGTATTAACCAACATAAGCAGTTTAAGGGTGCATACCACAGACCGGAGCCACCAGAATATATCAGTGTGCAGTGAAGAAGTTCTTCGAGTGATTGCTCATATGCATTCCAGTTAGGTGTGCGCGCGCCGCGTGCACGCTCGTTGGAAGATTTTTACCCTAGCAACACTCGGTGGGTCGGCTGAGTGCCCCCTGGAGTGGCGCCGCTATAGCGCTAGTATATACCCCTGCCGACCCGTCCGCTCCTCAGTTCCTTCTTACCGCCCGTGACGGTCGTTGGAACAATGAAGTGCAACATTGCTGACCTCCACAGCCCTAGCTTCTCACTTGTTGTTTCTCATAGTTGTTGTATATAGTTAGATTAGTTTACTAGTTTGTTGTAGTTAGTGGTTAGTTACTTAGGAGAAATTGAGGGGCTAGCCCTTCTTTTTCCCAACCCGGTGCGGGCTCATGCCCAAGGCACCGGGATTTAAGCCGTGCTCGGCCTGCCAGAGGCCGATGCCGATTGGAGATCCTGACGATTTGTGCCTGTGGTGCTTAGGAGAGTCTCACCTTACAGATAAGTGCCGCATTTGCAAGTCCTTCAAGCCAAGGACAAAGAAGGAGCAGGACTTTCATTTGAAGCAGCTCCTAATGGAGTCGGCACTTAGCCCTGCGGCGCCGGCACCAACCGCTCCGCAGACACCTTCGGTACGGAGCGCTCCAGCAGTTCCTGTCTGTTCCGGTACCGAGGCCTCGAAGAAGCAGCAGCTGGCACCGCCCCCCCCCCGGCACCGTTCCCTCTCTCCGTCGAGGAAATGGAAGATGGCACAGACTTCCTCCAAGGTCTCTGCACCTGGACCTGTCGCCCGGCCTCCGGCACCGGCACCACCGGCACCGACACTGACGGCGCATCAACCGTGCGCTGTACCATTGACTCCGGCACCGCAAGGGCCGTTGAGTCCGGTACCTCCTTGCTCCCTGGTGCACACCGCGGTCGAGCTCGCTCTCCCGTTGACGCCTGAGACCTTTTCGATGGCGAGAGAGCTGATAGCATTGACGGAGCCAACGCATCCTCAACCCCCAGCACCGCCGGCGCGGGTTATTAAGTCAGCAGGCAAGCCGGCTATAATGAGGCCTCCTTCCCCTGACAGGCAGGACAGACATTACTCCAGGTCCCGGTCCCGGAGATGTTCCCGTTCTTGCCGCTCCAGATCTCGGCACCGCTCGCAGTCCCGGTACCGCTCTCCATCGCGGTACCGGTCGTACTCGCGGAGATGATCCCGGTCCCGGTCTCCTGACAGGCGCTATCGGCACCGATCCGGCTCTCGGTACCATTCCCGGCACTGGTCCTCACGCAGCCGTTCCCACCGTCGGGACTCGAGATCCCGGTCAACCTCCCGGCACTGGCGCAGTAGATGGTCCCGGTCTCATTCCCGGCACCGCGAAGACCGGCACCGTTCCCCGGCACCGCCCAGGGACAGACCGGCGGCATCGACGGCGCAGTCACAAAGTCTTTCGGCACCGCTGTGGCCTTCGAGACAGCCATCTGTCTCCTCCCAGGCCGATAGCGCAGCTGACCAGCGCACCGAGCCTCAAGGCCAAGACCAGGGTCCTCCTCAATGGGCTTTCTGGACTCCATGGGCGTACCATGAGGCGCAAGGAGCCCCCTTTCCCACTCAGCGCTCCAGGCCCTCTGACCACAGGGCACATGAGGCCACGGTCAGCAGACCTACTCCCACAGCCGTGGAAGAGGGGCCACTGATCTCCATCGATGCGGAGCATCCCCCCATCGACGAGGCCCCGCAGCAGCTCGCTGAACCCCCGCAGAACACTCTGGTCCCGGGCCTGTCATCCTCTTCCTCCCCGGATGAGGCGGTGGCAGGGGCGTCTGCCTCGGGCCCTCCTCCGATCGACCTTCGGGCCCATCAGGACTTGTTGCGATGGGTGGCCCAAAACATAAACCTGCCAGTTGAGGAGGTGGCGGAAGACGACAACCCCGTCGTCAATATCATCTCAGTGGATGCGCCTCTTTGAGTGGCCCTGCCGTTTATCCACACGATCCAGCGGAATGTGGACACCGTTTGGCAGTCACCAGCTTCCATCCCTCCGACCGCCCGGGGAGTGGAAAGGAAGTACTCGGTCCCATCCAAGGGATACGAGTACCTCTATACTCACCCTGCTCCATGCTCATTGGTGTTCCAGTCGGTTAACGACCGTGAGCGACATGGCCAACAAGCGCCAGCGCCGAAATCCAAGGAAGCGCGGCACATGGACCTTTTGGGCCGCAAGGTCTACTCGGCCGGGGACCTGCAGTTACGGGTGGCCAACCAACTGGCTCTCCTCAGCAGGTACACCTATAACACCTTGGTGTCGCTGTCAAAATTCTCGGAGCTTGTGCCACCGGACTCCCGGCCTGAGTTCACGGCCCTTGTTGAGGAGGGTAAGAAAGCGTCCCGGTCGGCCCTCCAAGCCTCTCTGGACTCTGCAGATTCGGGAGCCAGGACCTTGGCCTCTGGGGTGACCATGAGGCGAATTTCGTGGCTTCAGGCCTCGACGCTGCCACCGGAGGTCCAACACACCATCCAGGACTTGCCCTTTGATGGCCAGGGTCTCTTCTCTGAGAAGACCGACTCAAGGCTGCAGACCCTTAAGGATGGTCGCGTCACGATTCGCTCCCTGGGCATGCACACGGCAGTTACCCAGAGAAGGTCCTTCCGGCCACAGCCATACCGCCCGTACAACCAGCCCAGACCGCGGCCGGATAACAGGCGCCGGGGCAGAGTGAACTGGCGCAGACAGTCGGGCAGTCCCAACCGCCCTCAAAGCCTACTTCAGGGCCCAAACAGAACTTTTGATGGGACGCTCGAGGACGGCCCACCAGTTTCATTACCGGATCCTTCCCCGTTGTTTTCCAACCATCTCTCCCAATTCCTACTGGCTTGGTCCCAGATAACATCCGACAGCTGGGTACTTCGCACGGTGGAGTCTGGTTACCGCCTCCAATTTGTTTCGCCCCCTCCCTCCCACCTACCCTACCCGTCCCTCTTCAGGGACCCCTCTCACGAGCAATTCCTCTTGCAAGAGGTCGAGACTCTGTTGAGTTTGGGTGCTATAGAAGAGGTGCCGGACGGCATGCGGGGCAGGGGGTTTTATTCCTGATATTTCCTAATCCCCAAGGCAAAGGGAGGTCTGCGACCAATCCTGGACCTCCGAGAGCTCAACAGATTTCTGGTCAAGCTCAAGTTCCGCATGGTGACCCTGGGGACCATTATTCCCTCCCTGGATCCGGGAGACTGGTTTGCCGCCCTCGACATGAAGGACGCGTATTTCCATATCACGATTTACCCTCCTCATCGTCGCTACCTGCGCTTTGTCGTCAACCACCAGCACTACCAGTTTACGGTGCTCCCCTTCGGCCTCTCCACGGCACCGAGGGTCTTCACCAAGTGCATGGCGGTGGTCGCCGCAGCCCTTCGCCGTCGTCGGATACATGTTTACCCGTATCTCGACGACTGGCTGGTCCGCGGAACGTCCCAGCAGCTCGTAGCACAACAAATGGCCGAGATCATAGGCCTGTTTCAACACCTAGGCCTTATGATCAATGCCGAGAAGTCTACCTTGACTCCAATGCAGAGGATAGAATTCATCGGCGCGGTCCTGGACTCCAATCTAGCCAGGGCCTGCCTCCCTCTGCCTCGGCACCAGGCCATGGCTTCCATCATCCGAAGCCTGCAGTCCTTCCCGACGACAACGGTGCGCACCTGCCTCAGCCTCCTAGGCCACATGGCAGTGTGCACTTTCGTGACCCTATACGCAAAGCTCCGCCTTCGCACTTTTCAAACTTGGCTGGCGTCGGTTTACCGCCCGCACAAGGACTCTATAGACACGGTGGTCACGATCCCGAAATTGGCCCTCGAGTCGCTCAACTGGTGGTTGGACCCAGGGGTGGTGTGTGCCAGGGTCCCGTTCCGCCTCCCTCACCCCTCCATCACTCTAACTACGGATGCCTCGGCCATGGGGTGGGGTGCGCACCTCGGCAGCCTACACACCCAGGGCCTTTGGTCACCCCGCGAGCTGACCCTCCACATCAACGTCAGGGAACTGCAAGCGGTTCGCTTGGCGTGCCAAACCTTTCGCTCCCACCTCCAAAGTCGCTGCGTGTCCGTCTTCACAGACAACGCGACAGCGATGTTCTACATCAACAAGCAGGGCGGTGCACGTTCCTCCCTGCTTTGCACGGAAGCAATGCAACTGTGGAACTCCACCAGAGAGGTCCTTTGGGGCCATCTGCCTGTCCCAAGTCAGGGTAAAGGAGGAGGGTTGGGCGTGGGGCTAGCAACTCCACCCTGTAAAAATCAGCTTGCTACAGAAACGCCAACAATAGAGTTAACACAGACTTTTAGCCTGGAAAAAGAAGGGTCTTCAACTCGAAGATGCATGACACTGGGTGGTGAAAGCCGCGAGGAAGCCACTAAGCCGATCACCCTTCTTGCAGCCAGGAGGATTACCATCGGCACATGGAACGTGAGGACCATGTACGAGTCAGGAAAGACGGCGCAGGTTGCAGCAGAGATGAGGAGCAACAACCTGACCCTACTAGGCATTAGCGAGACAAGATGGACGCAAGCTGGACAGAGACGACTGTTGACAGGAGAGCTGTTGCTGTATTCAGGACATGAGGAGAGTGACGCACACCACACACAGGGAGTAGGCTTCATGTTGTCCAAGCAGGCACAGAGAGCACTGATTGGTTGGGAGGCACATGGTCCCAGGATCATCACAGCATCCTTCAGAACTAAAATGAAGAGGATTAAGATGAATGTTGTTCAGTGCTACGCTCCAACCAATGACAGTGAAGAGGAGGACAAAGACTACTTTTACAACAGACTCCAGAAAATATTAGAGACTCTCCCAGACAAAGACATTACCATCCTTATGGGAGACTTTAATGCCAAAATTGGACCTGATAACACAGGATACGAACAAGTCATGGGGACCCATGCTCTGGGAGAGATGAGTGAGAATGGAGAGAGATTTGTGGATCTGTGTGCACTTAACAATCTGGTCATAGGAGGCAGCATCTTTCCTCACAAGCGGATCCACAAGAGTACCTGGGTATCGCCAGCAGGCATGACAGAAAACCAGATCGACCATGTCTGCATTAGCAAAAAGTTCAGAAGATCCTTGCAGGACGTTAGAGTTAGAAGAGGAGCAGGCGTGGCGTCCGACCATCACTTAGTGGTGGCCAGATTGAAGCTGAAGCTGAAGAAGAACTGGATAGACGCGTCAGACAGAAGAGCGAAGTACAACGTCAACCTTCTGAAGGACCATAAGACCAAGGAAGATTTTGGATTGACGCTGAAGAATAAGTTTTCAGTACTACAGGATCGGTCTGAGGAAGAGGAAGACAGTGTACTCAACAGATGGCAGAAAGTGAGAGACACACTTAGGTCAGCATGCCAGGAAGTGCTTGGAATTAAGAAACACCAGCAGAAAGAGTGGATCACAGCAGAGTCCTTGACAAAGATAGAAGACAGAAAGAAGAAGAAGGCAGCAGTCAACAACAGCAGGACTAGAGCAGCAAAGGCCAAAGCTCAAAAGAGTATGCTGAAGCCCACAGAGCAGTGAAGAGGAATATAAGTAAAGACAAGAGATATTATGTGGATGGACTGCCAGCATAAGCAGAGCACGCAGCAAACAGCGGTAACATGAAACAGCTGTGCGATACTACCAAGCGACTGTCTGGAAAGTTCAGCAAGCCAGAACGTCCCGTTAAAGACAAGCAGGAAAGTCTATAACAGGAATAGAACTACAGATGAACAGATGGGCGGAGCACTTTGAGGAACTCCTGAACAGACCAGCACCACCAAATCCACCAGACATTGACCCAGCCAACGAGGACCTCCCAATCAATTGCGATAAACCAACCAGAGACGAGATCAGAAAAGCCATCACCATGATGAAGAACAGGAAGGCGGCTGGACCTGACGATATCCCAGCAGAGGCCCTGAAAGCAGACCTGGATGCCTCAGTGGAAATGCTGTACCCCTCTTTGAGAAAATATGGGAAGAAGAAGTGATTCCGGCTGACTGGAAAGAGGATATCTCATCAAAATCCCCAAGAAAGGAGACCTCAGCAACTGTGCCAACTATAGAGGAATCACACTCCTGTCGGTGCCAGGAAGGTCTTCAACCGAGTCCTCTTAGAGAGAATGAAGGATGCCGTCGATCCACAGCTACGAGATGAACAGGCAGGTTTCCGGCAGAACAGATCATGCACGGACCAGATAGCAACGCTCCGCATCATAGTCGAGCAGTCTATGGAGTGGAACTCCTCGTTGTACATCAACTTTGTTGACTATGAGAAAGCATTCGATAGCGTGGATCGAGAGACCCTCTGGAAGCTCCTTCGGCACTATGGCATCCCAGCAAAGGTGGTCAACCTGATCAAGAATTCATACGACGGCATACATTGTAGAGTGATCCATGGAGGGCAGCTCACAAACAGCTTCCAGGTGCGAACCGGAGTCGGACAAGGATGCTTGTTGTCACCACTTCTCTTTCTTCTCGTCATCGATTGGATTATGAAGACATCCACTTACAAGCGTAGGAATGGAATCCAATGGTCATTGTGGACCCAGCTTGATGACCTGGACTTTGCCGACGACCTTGCACTCCTTTCGCACAGTAAACAGCAGATGCAAGAGAAGACCAACGTAGTGGCAGCCACGTCATCACAGGTTGGCCTCAACATCCACAAGGACAAGACCAAGATCCTTAGGATCAATTCCATCAGCAACGACCCAGTCACACTGAATGGAAGCTCCTGGAAGAAGTGCAGTCCTTCACCTACCTAGGTAGCATCATCGACCAGCAGGGTGGCACAGACGCAGACATCAAAGTAAGGATTGGTAAGGCAAGAGCAGCCTTCTTACAGCTCAAGAACATCTGGAGCTCCAGAGAGCTGTCTTTGGCAATAAAGATTCGACTGTTCAACTCCAACGTGAAATCAGTCTTACTGTATGGAGCTGAAACCTGGAGGACAACCAAAACAACCACCAGGAAGATCCAGACCTTCATTAATAGCTGCCTCAGAAGGATTCTCCAGATCCGCTGGCCAGACACCATCAGTAACATCCACCTCTTGGAGAGGACCCATCAACTCCCAGCAGAGGAAGAAATTAGAAGGAGAAGGTGGGGCTGGATAGGACATACACTACGCAAGCAGCCAACCAACATCACCAGACAGGCACTGCAGTGGAACCCCCAAGGCAAGCGGAAAAGAGGCCGCCCAAGAAATACCTGGCGACGCGACCTTCAGGTTGATAGCAAAAAAATGGGCTATACCTGGAACCAGCTAGAGCGAATGGCCCAGGATAGAAGACTATGGAGATCTGTTGTTGGCGGCCCATACCCTGGTTGGGGTGACGGGCATGAATGAATGAATGAATGCAACTGTGGGAATTTTGCATAGCCCACTCCATACACATAGTAGCATCATTTCTCCCGGGAGTGCAGAACACGCTGGCAGACTGTCTCAGCAGGTCCTTCCTCTCCCACGAGTGGTCGATTCGTCCCGATGTGGTCCACACAATTTTCCAGAGGTGGGGCTTTCCCCGAATAGACCTCTTTGCCTCCAGAGAGAACAGGAAATGCCATCTGTTCTGCTCTTACCAGGGCAGCTCCCAGGGCTCCCTCTTGGATACATTCCTCCTCCCATGGACAGGTCACCTACTGTATGCCTTCCCTCCGTTCCCCCTCGTACATCGGGTCCTGCTCAAGCTCCGCAGGGACAGGGCCCACCTCATTTTCATTGCTCCGGCGTGGCCGAGACAGCATTGGTACACCCTGCTGTTTGATCTCTCAGTGGCGGATCCTATTCCCCTCCCGTTATGGCCGGACCTCATAACACAGGACTTCAGCAGGCTTCGCCACCCGGACCTGCAGTCCCTCCACTTGACAGATTGGCTCCTGCGTGGCTAACCCGAGCGGAGCGGGACTGTTCCGCTGCAGTGCAGCAGGTGCTGCTGGAGAGCAGGAAGCCTTCCACTCGGTTGACTTACCTCGCCAAGTGGAAGCATTTTGCGCTCTGGTGCGATCAGAAAGGTCTCAACCCTCTCCTGATACCTATTCCCAAGATCCTGGACTATCTCTGGTCCCTCAAGGAGCAAGGCCTCGCAATCTCCTCCTTGAAAGTGCACCTGGCGGCAATTTCTGCCTTTAGGCCCAGCATAGGGGAACGTTCCATCTTCTCCAATCACATGGTTTCCCGTTTTCTTAAGGGGCTAGAACGATTATACCCTCCGGTACGGCGCCCATCTCCTACCTGGGATTTGAACTTGGTCTTAGCCAAGCTTATGGGAGCCCCCTTTGAGCCCTTGGCCATGTGTTCCCTTCTCTACTTGTCCTGGAAAACGGCCTTCCTCGTCACTATTACTTCAGCGAGACGAGTCTCTGAGCTTCGTGCCCTAACGGCTGACCCACCGTATACTATCTTCCATAAGGACAAAGTGCAGCTTCGGCCACACCCCGCCTTCCTGCCTAAGGTGGTGTCGGCTTTCCATGTGAACCAGGACATCTTCCTCACGGTCTTCTTCCCGAAGCCGCACGCATCCCGTAGGGAACAACAGCTTCATAGCCTCGACGTGCGTAGGGCCCTTGCTTTTTACATAGACCGAACGAAGCCTTTCCGCCGTTCGCCCCAGCTCTTTCTGGCGGTAGCAGATCGCATGAAGGGCATGCCAGTCTCTTCTCAGCGGATTTCGACCTGGGTGACGTCATGTATCAGGACATGCTACGAGCTCGCTCAGGTTCCGGCTGGCCATCTCTCCGCTCACTCTACAAGCGCAAGCCTCTTCTGCCGCCTTCCTGGCCCATGTCCCCATTCAGGACATCTGTCGGGCGGCGACCTGGTCTTCCGTTCACACCTTTGCACCAATGCATAGTGGGAAGCAACAGTCCAGAGACGATGCAGCCTTTGGCTCAGCAGTCTTGCATTCTGCCGCGTCTCACTCCGACCCCACCGCCTAGGTAAGGCTTGGGAATCACCTAACTGGAATGCATATGAGCAATCACTCGAAGAAGAAAAGACGGTTACTCACCGTTGTAACTGTTATTCTTCGAGATGTGTTGCTCATATCCATTCCACACCCACCCTCCTTCCCCGCTGTCGGAGTAGCCAGCAAGAAGGAACTGAGGAGTGGACGGGTCGGCAGGGGTATATATCTAGCGCTATAGCGGCGCCGCTAGGGTAAAAATCTTCCGACGAGCGTGCACGCGGCGCGCGCACATCTAACTGGAATGGATATGAGCAACACATCTCGAAGAACAACAGTTACAACGGTGAGTAACCGTCTTTTCTCTGGGCATCAGAAGAAGAAAAGATAAAGTGCTTTATAAATTACAGACTGGTCAACTATACTTTAACCTACGATACACAGACAACTGAGTATGCAATTAAGTATTGAGGCATAAAAACCACTAGCTGGGCCAGGTCTAACTGTTATTTAAACTGTATATTATTAAGGAAAGTGAGTTTATGCATATAACTGGTTTTAAATCTCTCATTGGAATATGGATGAATTTGATTATTGTGTAAAAGCAAATATATAATTTCTTTGTTAATATAATAGCATGTTATCAGAAAAATGCACAAGTTTCAGTGGGAACTAGTGTACAGGAGCAGCCAACGGGAGTTTTGCAAGGGAATTCTCCAGGTGACAGAGGAACAACTACATGATCTGGTGGTAAGTTTGTTTGTTTGCGTACTGTTTGACTAAAGTATAATGTGGTCTGCTTGGTGGTCTGCTTGGGAAGGCTGAGACCTTAAGGAGTCTTTGATCCTTCATCCTTTTAGGATCCATTAACCAGGGGGCAGGTCTTCTTAGGGAGAACGGGTCTAAATAGCCAGCCACTAAGCGACCAGCGGAACTAGTGAACAGGGAAGTTTGCAAGGGAGTTTAGAGAGAGATACACCTAACATTCTCTAAACTGAGGCCAACCCCCCCCCTCCCCCCATTCTACTCCCCCCCAAAAAGGCTGCAGGAGTAAAAGGAATGCAAACAGAAGTCCAGCAGCAGGGTGTGAGATATCCAGGTTATAGCACTGACTGCAGCATATACAATTACCTGCCTTGTGGGCAGGTGGCGTACATGTGCATTCGGTGCAAGCAGCTCATGGCCCTCAGAGACAGAGTACAGGCTCTGGAGACCAGAATAGCTGAACTGCAGGAGCCGAGGGAGACATAGAGGTACATAGAGGAGACTTTCCAGGACTCAGTAGAGCGGGTCTCACTCCAGTCTGACAGCCTCTGTGCTGTTGAGGAGGATAAAAGTCTTAGGGAAGGAGAACATCAAGCTGGAACAGAAGGCAATGACCCCATAGTTGGGACCCTTCTTCCCAATATATCCATGGTAACCTCTCATGCTGTGGACACCCCTCCAGGGGAGGGAACTCCAGTTATTAGGAAGAGACAGGTAATAGTTATGGGGGAATTCGATCTTTAGAAATACAGATAGTTGGGTTTGTGATGACTGGGAGAACCACAAGGTGAACTGCCAGCCAGGTGCAAATGTTTCAGATCTCTTGAGACATCTAAACAGATTTATGTGCAGCGCTGGGGAGGAGCCAGTGGTCATGGTACATGTAGGTACCAGTGACATAGGGAGGGATAGGAGAGAGGTCCTGGAGGCCAAATTTAGGCTGGTAGGTAAGAGATTGAAGTCCAGGACCTCCATGGGGAGCATTCTCTGAAAGGCTTCCAGTTCCTCGTGCAGGGCCAGTTAGGCAGAACTGGATGGTCTCAATGCATGGATGAGACCATGGTATAGGGAGGAGGGGTTTGATTTATTAGTAAATGGGGAACTTTTTGGGAAAGGGGGAGTGTATACAAGAAGGATGGGCTCCACCTAAACCAAAATGGAACCAGATTTCTGGCATGTAAAATTAAAAAGGTTGTAAAGGTGTTTTTAAACTAAGGGCTGGGGGAAAGGTGACAGGTGCAGAGGATCACATGATTCAGAGAGAGACATCCCTTAGGGGCAAATTTATTAAAGGGGATTCTCTGTATTCTATTAAAGAGGAAAGGATAGAAATTGATAAATTACAGGGAGAACTGAAGAGAAACAGTCAAATGAAAGAATCCCATTCAATTACATCACATGGAGGACAGACAACTAAAAAGTGACAAAAATTTTAAGTGCTTGTATACAAATGCTAGAAGTCTAAATGCTAAGATGGGTGAACTTGAGGGCCTAGTATTAAATGAGGATATTGATATACTAGGCATCATGGAAACTTGGTAGAAGGATGAGATCAATGGGATATGGTAATACCAGGGTAAAAAATATATAGGAATGACAAAGTAGGTTGTGCTGGTGCGGGAGTGGCACTATATGTGAAGAAAGCATCCAGTCAAATATAGTAAAATCTTAAATGACTCAAAATGTACCATAGAATCTCTATGGATAGAAATTCCATGCTTGAATAATAAGAGTATAGTAGTAGGAATATACTATTGACCAACTGACCAAGATAATGATTGTGAAATGCTCAGGGAGATTAGAGGGGCTATAAAAATAAAAAAAAACCTCAGTAATAATGGGGGATTTCAACTATCCCCATATTGACTGAGAACATGTCACCTCAGGCCAGGATGCAGAGATAAAGTTTCTAGACACTATTAATAACTGCTGCTTGGAACAGCTAGTCCTGGAACCCACAAAGGGAGAGGCAATTCTTGATTTCATCCTAAGTGGTGCACAGAATCTGGTCCAAGAGGTAAATATACAGTCAGAATATACCGGCTGCCTTAGCAGCCACCTCTGAAGAGAGACCACCTTTCATGAGCAACTACTTGCAGAGGCCACGGAACGTTTTCCCCCCTATAATTTAACTGAAGAGTAACTACCTGTCATCTGCAACCAGTGACCACATTTTCTTACTCCCATCCATAAAAACAAACCTGTAGGAGAAACCGATCTTCCTTACTTCTGTGCTGCTTCTGCTGGTGGCGGTGCTACTTTCAGAACTGGGTGCCCAGCCAGCAACCGCTGCTCTCCAGCTGCCCAGCTCTGAAGGCAGCGCAGAGGTAAGAGTGGCAATACCGTGACCCCCTACAATAGGCTTGCAACCCTCTTCTGGGTCAGGAACCCCCGTTTGAGAAACTGTACTTTTCTATACTGTACTGTACTACTGTATTAATAAACCCATAGTACAGTACTGTATTGTATAGTGTATGTAATGTTCATTTAAAAGGCAATTCAAATTAAACCTGAAACATTGTTAGCAATAGTAGCCTTTGAGTACATAGTATAAGTGCCCATTTTACAGCAAACCTTTGACGAGAGACTACCTCTAACAAGTGACCACTTGCTAACTCCCATGAATGATCATTCTTGGCATGTTTTACTGTAGCTGAACCATTCAGTGATAGCAACATAATATAATTAAATTAACATCCTTGCGATGGGAAAAAATACCAAAGAAGCCTACCACGGTAACATTTAACTTCAGAAGGGGAAACTACGCAAAAATGAGGAAGCAAGTTAAATGAAAATTAAAAGGAACATTCACAAAAAAAGTCTGCAAGCTGCATGGAAACTTTTAAAAAAAACACCATAATAGAGGTTCAATTTAAATGTATATCTCAAATTTTAAAAGAAGAGCAGACCAAAAAAACTGGCACCATAGTAAAACAACAGAGTTAAAAAGTCATCTTTTAAAAATTGGAAGTCAAATCCTGATGGAAAATAGAAAGGAGCATAAACTCTGGGAAATCAAGTGTAAAAGTATAATTAGGCAGGCTCAAAAGAATGAAGAACAACTAGCAAAAGATTCAAACTAATAGCATTTTTTTGGGGGGTTGGGGGTACATCAGAAGCAGGAAGCTTGCCAAAAATCAGTGGGACCACTGGACAATCATGGTGCTACAGGAGCACTCAAGGAAGATACAGACTTTGTGGAGAAGTTAAATGAATTATTTGCATCGGTCTTTACTGCAGAGGATGTGAGGGAAATTCCCAAACCTGAGCCATTATTTTTAGATGACACATCTGAGAAACTGTCCCAGATTGAGGTTTTGGACAAATTGATAAATTAAGCCATAATAAAGCACCTGGACCAGGGTGCATTCACCCAAGAGTCCTGAAAGAACTCAAATATATGAAATTACAGGACTACTAATTGCGATATGAAACCTATAACTTAAATCAACTTCTGCAACAGCTGGCTGGAGGCTAGCTTACAGGGATGGCTCAATGGTTTTAGTATTGGCCTGCTAAACCCAGAGTTGTGAATTCAATCCTTGAGGGGGCCATTTAGGGATCTGGGGCAAAAATCTGGGGATTGGTCCTGCTTTGAGCAGAGGATTGGACTAGATGACCTTCTGAGGTCCCTTCCAACCCTGATATTCTATGATGCCAATTTTTTTAAAAAGTTACAGAAGTGATCGTGGGAAGTATAGGCTAGTAAGCCTAACTTCAGTGCCAGGTAAATTGACTGAAATGACAGTAAAGAATGGAATTATCAGACACATAGATGAACACATTTTGTTAAAAAGTCGTTATGGCTTTTTAAAGGGAAATCATACCTCACCCATCTCTTAGAATTTTTTTGAGAGGGTCAGTAAGCATGTGGACACGGGTGATCCAATGGATATCGTGTACCTGGACTTTCAAAAAGCCTTTGACAAAGTCCCTCACTAAGGGCTCTTAAGCAAATTAAGCAGTTATGGGATAAGAGGGAAGGTCCTCACATGGATCAGTAACTGGTTAAAAGACAGGAAACAGAGAAAGAATAAACAGTCAATTTATACAAAGGAGAGAGGTGAACGGATGGGCCCCTAAGGATCTGTACTGGGATCAGTGCTGTTCAACATATTAGTAAAACATCTGGAAAAAGGGGGAAAAGGAAACAGTGAGGTAGCAAAATTGTAGATGATACAGTCCAAAGCCAACTGAGAAGAATTACAGAGGGATCTCACAAAACTGGGTGACTGGGCAACAAAATGGCAGCTGAAATTAAATGTTGATAAATGCAAAGTAATGCACACTGGAAAACATAATCCCAACTATACATACAAAATGAAAGTCTAAACTAGCTGTTACCACTTAAGAAAGAGCTCTTGGAGTCATAGTGGATAGTTCCCTGAAAACATCCGCACAATGTGCAGTGGCAGTTAAATACAGAATGCTAGGGAACGGATGCATAAAAAGACATCAGTTATCATATTGCCACTATATAAACCCATGGTACTCCCACATCTTGAATACAGTGCAGTTCTGGAGGTCCCATCTCAAAAAAGATATATTAGAAATGGAAAAAGTACAGAGAAGGGTAACAAAAATGAGGGGAGTTTAAAAAGACTGGGACTGTTCAGCTTGGAAAAGAGACAACTAAGGGGTGATATGATAGAGGTCTATAAAATCATGGCTGGTGTGGAGAGAGTGAATAAGGAACCATTATTTATCCCTTTGCATAACAGAAGAACCAGGGGTCACCCAAAGAAATTAATTGGCAGCAAGTTTAAAACAAACATAGAATCATAGAATTTTAGGACTGGAAGGGACCTTGAGAAGTCCTCTAGTCCAGTCCCCTGCACTCATGGCAGGACTGAGTATTATCTAGACCACTCCTGACAGGTGTTTGTCTAACCTGCTCTTAAAAAATCTCCAATGATGGAGATTCCACAACCTCCCTAGGCAATTTATTCCAGTGCTTAACCTCCCTAGCTGCAATTTAAGCCCAATGCTTCTTGTCCTATCATCAGAGGTTAAGGAGAACCATTTTTCTCCCTCCTTGTAACAACACTTTATGTACTTGAAAACTCTAATGTCTTGTCATGGAGTCACCGGGGTTATGCTCTGGAACTACTCCATACAAAGCCAGTCAGGACTCTGGAGGTAGCATGCCTTCTCTCTCTGAGCATACTGTCTCTAGAGCAAGAAGCTTACACAGCTTTGACCTTCCTGGGTCTGACCTCAGAGCATTCAGCATCCCCTTCCACACCGTGTGCTTCCCACGAGATTGCTTCGAGATAGTCAGTGACTAACCCTCTTGCAATAAACTAAAGGAGGAAGTGTGACGTTCTGTACCTCGGGGGAACATCCAGCACTGCCATGTTCATCCTTATAATATGATTATTTGGTATCTAATGCAAAGTTTGTCATGTCGGGTGTCTTCGGAAGGCTCATGATGCACTGAGCATTGTTGTTATGGTAATGATATAGTAATCATTGTTATGGGTTGTAATTACACGTATATAGTTATGAGGCTGAGAATGTGTCCTTGTGGCTTAAAGCAAGCCCAGGTAAAAACTCTCCAAGAGCAGAGGGGCAGTTCACACCTCATCAGGACATGTATGGGACAAACCCAGCCCAGCCTCACAGAAACAAAGGAAACTGACATAGGCAACAACAAAGGATCTGTTGGACTCTCGAGTGAGTCACCCCCCCACCCTTTCCTTTGGTCAGTTTGGGATTGCGATGAGGTAATGCTCACCTGACTCTGAAGGGAGGGGGCAAAGCCAAGAGGGAAGAAAGGACATGATAAAAGGGAGAGACATTTGCCATGCTCTTCCTCTCTCTTCCACCTCCATCTACAGACACCACCACCACCAAGCAACTGAAGCACTGATCAAAGGGGAGAGCCTGGCTGAAGGGCAACCAGCCAGCCTGTAGTGAGAAGCATCTAAGTTTGTAAGGCCATTGACAGTGTTAAGATTAACTTAGAATGTGTTTTGCTTTTATTTCATTTGACCAAATATGACTTGTTATGCTTTGACTTATAATCACTTAAAATCTATCTTTCATAGTTAAAAAATGTGTTTGTTTATTCTACCTGAAGCAGTGTGTTTGGTTTGAAGCATGCCAGAGACTCCCCTTGGGATAACAAGCCTGGTACATATCAATTTCTTTGTTAAACTGATGAACTCATATAAGCTTGCAGCGTCCAGTGGGCATAACTGGGCACTGGAAGATGGAGGTTCCTAAGGTTGTGTGTGGGACCGGAGATATTGGCTAGTGTCATTCGGTTGCATAGCAGGGGGTTTGGTGGGCCAGCCCCCAAAGTGGGAGAGGAGCGGCCAGGTAGGGGCCACTCGATCCCAGCCCAGGGCCGTGGTAGTGGCGAAGGGGTTTGCCATGAAGTTGGCGGGGAATCTGCCTGCAACTGCTGCAGGGACACTGGTTAGTCCCTCTCTGGGCTACTTCCTACCTGACTCCTGCAGTTGAAGTCAGGGTATCATATAGTTATTCAGGCCTGTCTGCAAAGGCCTATACTTTAAGAATGTAGGTGTATTTTTATTACTTAGCTAGTTATAGAGGTATAAAAGAAAGAATCAAAATCACTGTCTGTCGGTGTAAGGGCCTTCTCTTACTGTGACAGTCTGAGGCCTGGTTCTTAGGCTAAGGCCTTCAGCTAAGCAGCAGAGGCCAGCCATAAACTGGGAAGTGTATGGTTACATCCTCACGTTCCAAACTAGTCACATTGAAATAAGGTGCTATTGGGCTGTTAGGAATACAATCCTGTCTTGATATTCCTAACACCTCCAGAGAAAGGAAAGAGCCTAGAAGATGTAAAAGGAAACTTAGTTTGATAGCATCCTGTCTGGCAAGAACTCACTTATCAATAGCTGGGATGTGAAATCCTCATTTCTGTATTGTTCTATCACTGTAGTCTCCACTTCCCTATTGTTTGTCTGTATAATCTCTGTCTGGTTCTGTGATTGCTTCTGTCTGCTGTATAATTAATTTTGTTGGGTGTAAACCAATTAAGGTGGTGGAAAATAATTGGTTAAATAACCATGTTACAATATGTTAGGATTGGTTAGTTAAATTTCAGAAAAATTATTGGTTAAGGTATAGCTAAGCAAAACTCAAGTTTTACTAAATAGTCTGCAGTCAATCAGGAAGTAAGGGGGGAATGGGAACAAGGACTGGGGGTGGGGGAATTGGGATCATGTTTTGCTAAAGGGGGGAATGGGAACAGGAACAGGGACACAGGCAAGGCTCTGTGGTGTCAGAGCTGGGAAGGGGGACACTAAGGAAGGAAACTGGAATCATCAGGGCTGGCACTTCCATTTAGGCAACCTAGGCGGTCACCTAGGGCACCAGGATTTGGGGGGGCGGCAATTCGGTGGCGGGGGGTCCTTCCGCGCTCCGGGTCTTTGGCGGCAATTCTGTGGTGGGTCCTTCACTCGCTCCGGGACCCGCCGCCGAAGTGCCCCAAAGACCAGGAGTGCAGAAGGACCCCCCCGCCGCAGAATTGCTGCCAACGACTGGGAGCACGGAAGGACCCCCACCTAGGGCGCCAAAAACCCTGGCGCCGCTCCTGGGAATCATGCTTGCTGGAAGTTCACCCCAATAAACATCGAATTGTTTGTACCTTTGGACTTCAGGTATTGTTGCTCTCTGTTCATGCAAAAAGGACCAGGGAAGTAAGAGGGTGAAGGAATAAGCCCCCATAACAGTATCCCAGAGTTTCCTTAAGCAGCGCAGTCCTCGGCAACTGCAATCTCCCTGGGGTGTCTGCTGGTTCCTGGGTGCCTGTCAAGGTCTCAGCATCACCCTCTCTCACAGCCTAGGTTAAAACCAAACCAGAGGAAAGGGTATCATTTTTCTATTCAATTCTATATGACTTTATGGTAATTTTTATGGAACCCCATTCAATTTCCGTAGAACAAGGATTAATATAAGCATTCTCCTGCTGTAAGTAGAACATCCTGGGGTCAGTGTGTCCCCTAACTGGACTACAGAAGATCAAGAAACTGATGGTGTGGTGGCTCCTCAACTGCTGTTAATATTATTACTTGTAGAGTTCCCAAAGTGTGCTGTACATGTTACACTACAACCAGACAACAGGCAGCCAGCAGCCATGAGCCAAGCAGCAGAGGACACACCGAGGATGAGAGCATGCAGCAGCTGCGGTATGTACCTGGTCCTAGCAGGGGACCCTGACCAGTACTATATATGCATGAAGTGTCGCCTAATAGAGCTGCTGGAGGAAAAGATCCAGGGCCTAGAGCTGCAGGTGGAAACACTAATAGAGAACAGAAGGGGGTTTGAGAGGCTGATGGAGCAATGGCAAGCAGTAACTGAGGGGGAACGCCCAGGGGCACAGGGGGGAGCAGGGGCTGAGGCCAAGAAAGGGGGACCACCAGAGGAGGAAGATGGGCGGTGGAAGCATGTGACCGTGAGAAGCAGGCCAAGGAAAAGGAGAGCCAGTGAGGGGGAAATTGAGCTAAGGAACAGGTTTGAAGGTTTGGAGAATGAGGAAGGGGTACAGCAAGTGGTAACTGACAGTGAGAGGCCAAAGAAAAAGAGGCGAGCGGCCAGTCCCATAGATAAAGGGGAGGAGTCGATGGAAGTAGCACCAAGTTTGGGCCCAGGGGAGATACAGGATGGCTTAAGGGGAACCACAAGGGATGATAGGAATGGAAGGAGCTTGCGACCAGGGGGAACGGAGGATAGGTTAGAGGACCGTGCTGTCCCCAGGCGAAGGCAGGTCTACGTGATTGGGGATTCCATACTGCGAAGGTTGGACAGGCCTGTGACCAGGGCCGATCCGGAGAACAGAAGGGTGTGCTGTCTACCGGGTGCTAAAATACGGGATGTGGACCTGAGGTTGAAAAGGATCCTAAGAGGAGCGGGTAAGAACCCTTTGATCATCCTTCATGTGGGAGCGAATGACACGGCTAGATTCTCGCTAGAGAGGATCAAGGAGACTATGCCAGGTTGGGTAAGGCGCTCAAGGAAATTGAGGCTCAGGTGATCTTCAGTGGGATTCTACCTGTCCCTAGGGAAGGCGCCAAAGGGGTGAGAGGATCGTGATGGTTAATAGTTGGCTGAGGAGTGGTGTTACAAGGAGGGCTTTGGGATGTATGGGCACTGGGAGGCTTTTGGGGACAGACAACTGTTCTCAAGGGATGGGCTCCACCTAAGTAGGGAAGGAAGTAGACTTCTAGGAGGGAGGCTGGCTCATCTGATTAAAAGAGCTTTAAACTAGATACTGGGGAGACGGTCGGGAGAGGTCCTGGTGCTCTCCACCAAATTTTCACATTGGGAGTGAGGACAACAAGATAACAGATATAGCCAGAGGGGGGCAGTTAAGTGTAAGGAAGAGTGGGGACAGATTCTAGATCTACAAGTCATACTGGAAGTACTGTGTCCCTACCGAGTTGGGTAAAAGAGTGAGAGGAGCCCAACAGGAAAAATTAGGATGTTTGTTCACCAATGCGAGAAGCTTAGGTAACAAAATGGAGGAACTGGAGCTCCTGGTCCGGGAATTGAAACCGGATATCGTAGGAATAACAGAAACATGGTGGAACGGTAGCCATGACTGGAGTACAGGTATGGAAGGGTATGTGCTGTTTAGGAAAGACCGATGCAAAGGTAAAGGTGGGGGAGTAGCACTGTATATCAATAATAAGGTAAAATGTAATGAGATAACTAGCGCTGCAATGGACAATACAGAGTCTGTTTGGGCAATGGTCACATTGGGGAAGAAAACTACCAGAGCCTCATCCAGGATAGTGATTGGGGTGTGCTATAGACCGCCGGGATCTAGCTTAGAGATGGATAGGGAGCTCTTTAATGTTTTTAAGGAGGTAAACACTAATAGGAACTGCTTGATCATGGGGGACTTTAACTTCCCGGATATAGATTGGGAAACAAATGCTAGTAATAATAATAGGGCTCAGCTTTTCCTAGACGTGATAGCTAATGAATTCCTTCATCAAGTGGTTGCTGAACCGACGAGGGGGGATGCCATTTTAGATCTGATTTTGGTGAGTAACGAGGACCTTGTTGAGGACATTGTTGTAGGGGACAACCTTGGCTCGAGTGATCATGAGCTAATTCGTTTCCAAATAAATGGGAGGATAATCAATAGTGCATCTGAGACTAGGGTGTATGATTTCAAAAGGGCTAATTTTACTAAATTAAGGCGACTAGTTAGGGAAGTGGACTGGGCTAACATATTTAGGGATCTAAGGGCAGATGACGCCTGGGGTTACTTCAAGTTGAAGTTGCAGGAGTTGTCAGAGGCATGTATCCCGAGAAGGGGGAAACGGCTCGTAGGTAGCAGTTTTAGACCGAGCTGGATGAGCAAGCGTCTTAGAGGGGTCATTAAGAAAAAGCAGAAAGCGTACCAGGAGTGGAAAATGGGAGGGATCAGCAAGGAAACCTACCTTATTGAGGTCAGAGGGTGCAGGAAGCTGTGAGAAAGGCAAAGCGACAGTGGAGATGGATCTAGCGAAGGGATTAAAACCAATAGCAAACGGTTTTTTAGCCATATAAATAGGAAGAAAACCAAGAAAGAAGAAGTGGGACCGCTTAAAACTTTAAATGGAGTGGAGATTAGGGATAATCTTGGAATGGCACAATATCTGAACGAATACTTTGCCTCTGTCTTTAATGAGGCTAATGAA
Organism: Mauremys reevesii; assembly: GCF_016161935.1. Classification (NCBI taxonomy): domain Eukaryota; kingdom Metazoa; phylum Chordata; order Testudines; family Geoemydidae; genus Mauremys; species Mauremys reevesii. The sequence continues at coordinate 41,064,155 of NC_052630.1, read as the reverse complement.
GGGCTAAGGAATAGTGATAGAGGACCGATGGGAATGAAGATATGGGGTAGACATTACGGTAGCTGAGGTAGAAGCCAAACTGGAACAGCTTAACGGAAGTAAATCGGGGCCCGGATAATCTTCATCCTAGAATATTAAGGAATTGGCGAGGATATTGCTAGCCCGTTAGCGATAATCTTTAATAAATCCTAAATTCGGGATTGTACCGACTGACTGGAGATTAGCTAATGTAGTTCCTATATTCAAGAAGGGAAAAAAGTGACCGGGAATTATAGGCCTGTTAGTCTAACATCTGTAGTATGCAAAGTCATGGAAAAAATCTTAAAGAGAGAATGGTTCCAGAGCATGAGGCCGATGGCAACTGGGATAGATTACAGCATGGATTTCTGAAGGTAGATCGTGCCAAACCAACTTGATCTCCTTCTTTGAGAGAGTAACAGATTTTTAGACAAGGGAAATGCGGTGGATCTCATATATCTGGATTTCAGTAAGGCGTTTGATACGGTACCGCATGAAGAATTACTGGTTAAATTGGAAAAGATGGAGATCAGTGAAAATCCAGAGGTGGATAAGGAGCTGGTTAAAGGGAGACTGCAGAGGGTAGTATTGAAGGGGAACTGTCCGGTTGGAGGGTTACCAGTGGAGTTCCTCAAGGCTCGGTTTTGGGTCCGATTTTATTCAATCTATTTATTGCTGACCTGGGAACCAAGAGTAGGAGTGGGCTGATAAAGTTTGCGGATGACACCAAGTTGGGGTATTGTCAATTCGGAAGAGGATCGGGATATTCTCCAGGAGATTTGGATGACCTTGTAAACTGGAGTATTAGTAACAGGATGAAATTCAATAGTGAGAAGTGTAAGGTTATGCATTTAGGGATGTCTAACAAGAACTTTAGTTATAAGCTGGGGCGCACCAGTTGGAAGTAACGGAGGAGGAGAAGGACCTAGGAGTCCTGGTTGATCGCAAGATGACTATGAGTAGGCAATGTGATGTGGCCGTTAAAAAGCTAATGCGGTCTTGGGTTGCATTAGGCGAGGTATTTCTAGTAGGGATAAGGAGGTGCTAGTCCCGTTATATAAGGCGCTGGTGAGACCTCATTTGGAGTATTGTGTGCAGTTTTGGTCTCCCATGTTTAAGAAGGATGAATTCAAACTAGAACAGGTACAAAGAAGGGCCACTAGAATGATCCGAGGAATGGAAGGCCTTTCGTATGAAAGGAGACTTGAGGAGCTCGGTTTGTTTTCCTTAACCAAAAGAAGGATGAGAGGAGATATGATTACACTCTTTAAATATATCAGAGGGATAAATACCAGGAAGGAGAAGAATTATTTCAGCTCAGTGCTAATGTGGACACGAGGACTGACGGATATAAACTGTCAGTCAGGAAATTCAGGCTTGAAATTAGGCGAAGGTTTCTAACCATCAGGGAGTGCAATACTGGAACAGTCTACCGAGGGAAACAGTGGGGCGAGGACCTCCACGACTTTAAGATTAAGCTAGATAAGTTTATGGAGGGGATGGTATGATAGGATAACGGGCTTAGTCAATAGGTCAATTATGTGCCTGGTATGATGTAACCTTTTCCAGAGGGTTTGGCTGGAGAGTCTTGCCCGCATGCTCGGGGTTCAGCTGACCGCCATATTTGGGGTCGGGAAGGAATTTTCCTCCAGGGAAGATTGGCTATGGCCCTGGAGGTTTTTCGCCTTCCTCCGAAGCATGGGGCAGGGTTCACTTGCTAAGGAGTGGGTGGATCGGCTTATGTGGCCTGCATCTTGCAGGAGGTCAGACTAGATGATCATAATGGTCCCTTCTGATCTTGAATTCTATGATTCTATGATTCTATGATATCCCAGTCAACTTACAATCTAATTTAGTGTCCTATGAAACTGGGAAAATGTGACAGGGTGTACCAGGCCCTCTGAGGCCCCCTGCTGGAGGCCTTGTGGTCCTACCACACCCCACCCCAGGAAGGAGCTGCAGAGTTGGGTCCTTCAGGCCTGTCTAGACAGGCTGCACAGAAGCAGCCAATCAGAGTCCAGCAGACTCCGATAAAAGGAGCAGCATGGCCTGAGCAACTCTGTTCCTGGATGGGACCAGAGCTCCTAGGCAGTCAGTGGAGCTCAAGGGAGAACCAGAAGACGGGTTCTGGTGGGACGGGCATTCAGTGAGGATGAGGAAGAAGAGTTGAGATCTTCAGCACTGAGATCAGAGCGAAGAGGAAGGGGCTATGTGGGAAGCAGCCCAGGGAATAGCAGCAGCAACTCTGGCTGCTATTTATAGCATCCCTGGGTTGGGACCCCCACTGGCCACTAGTGAAGTGCCCTAAGCTCTGAACAGGGGACAAGGCTCCTTTAGAAGCTTGGGTGAAAGGCTCAGGGATGGGGCTGAAAACCATGGGGAGGACAGACAGATGGTCTTGTAAACCCTTGGTCACCACTCACTGGAAGGGGACTGAAGTTACAGAGTGACCAGGCTAAAGAGTTGGGACACCACAGAATTGCTGAGGACAGAGTTTCCAGGGACAAAACTGGCCCAGAACGTGATAAGAACTGAGGCCAGAAACAGGGCTGTGGTAGTCACAGTGATAGTCCTTGATGCACCTTTGTTACCCCAGAAGGAGTCTGTCCATCTTAGACTACGTGTGACTTAGATGGAGGGCTGAGCCACTGAAGACCTGCCTGATGAGAACAACAGCCAGGAGCAGGTGCCAGGAGCAGAGGGTGAAGGATCACACGCAGCTGACAGGAGACACAAGAGGTGAATGCTCTCATCACAGAATAATGTTATTACTGCCCTTTTTGCAGCAATATTGGGGTTTATCCCCCACAGAACATTAGTACATAAAGTGAAAGTCGAGCACTCAAATGCCAGGATTCAGATTGCCTGTGCAGCCTGAATTCCTCTGCCTGGGATGTATGCATTATGCTACAGTCTGTAATTGTAGGTACTGACTGCCTCCCCAGGGCTGATGCCTCACTCAGTGCCCAGGATGGACAGTTGTCAAGGCTGATTCCCCACTCTGGCAATTTGAGTGCAGAAAGTGGGGGCCCACAAGGGTTCTTAAAATTAATACTGGTCACTCCATGCTGATATTAAACGCCCAAGGTCACAGCTTCTCTCTGACCTTGGATGGTTAGGTGCTGACACCACCCAAGTGCAAAAAAACCCTTTGTACCCAGGAAGGCGCACTTGGGAATTCCAATCTGTGGGGTACCCTCTAGCCCTTTCACTCCCCCACCCCCCATGGGGAAGAGCTGAGAAAGAAAAACAAAGGAAATGAGCTGTTGCCATCAGCTAATTAAACAACATATGCACAATCTTCTTAAGACACAGAAAAAAACCAATTCTGTTTTTAAAAAAGGTAAATTTTATTAAAAACAAAAGAAAGAAAATACATCTGGAACTTAGGTTATTGCTATATTTAAAAAGAGCAAATATAATAATTATCAAGAATGGTTTTCTTGAGGTCCAGCTTAATGGTTACAAGCAAAACAAAAGCATTTGGGGGTTAGCACAGAGGAGTCCACGAGCCAATAAGGAGGGGGAAAAAGAGAGAAACCTAGTTGTGTCTTCCTAGACATTCTGTGATCTACTTACATATCTGGGGGTTTTAAATAATTAGTCTCTAGGTATGATCTGATGGTTTTTCACACCTGGCTTAAAGCTTCCTACAGCATAGTTCATCCGTGTTCCTGCTCTGCGTCTCCTCTCTCCAGAGAACAACAACAGACAGACAAAACAGGAGACTTGTTTCAATTTAAAAAAGTTCTAGCCTTCCCATTGGCTCTTTTGGCCAGGTGCCCACTCACTTTCTTTTACCTATGCATGCAATCAGACTTTTTAACCCTTTACAGGTAAAGCAAGTAGAGAACAACTACCAAGAGGGATTCTATAGCCAACTGGCTGACTGGGTGTCCACAAAAGAGAGCTATTTCCCCTCCCACCCCCATTTATCACAACAGTAAATGTAGCAGTGTTGTCTAATGAATAAGGACAGTCTCACTGCAGCAGCTGGAAGGGGTCTATTCAATGAACAAGGCAGAAGGTTGCAGAAAGAGACAGGATGATCTTGTGATTCAGGCAGTGACCTGCGCACTAGAAAAGCTGGGTTCTATCTTTGGCTGTGCCACAGATTTCCTCTGGGAAGTTAGAGAAGTTACAGAGCCCACATGTCCAGCGGTGACCATTCATTGTGTGTTGTCCATGTTCTGGATCCCCCAACGGAGCCAGAAGGGCCTCAAGGTCAGAAATGCTGAGCACTAGCTGCTCCAACTAAGCTGGGGACACTCAGCATTTCTGACCGGCGCGGCCCATGATGTCCCAAGTTCTTAGCCTCTCTGTGCCTCCGTTCCCATCTTATCCCATGGGATAAGAGCCTGGCCTGCTCCCCAGGGTATCATGAGAGTCAGTATAGTTAAATGTGGGAGCTGCTTGTATGCTGTGGTCGTAATATGGGCCAGGGAAGTGCCCACAATAGGTCAGAAGCAGAGATCACTGTGGGAGGATCTCTGGCCTGTGTTATGCTGATCAGCTCCGTAAACACCACGGCCTCCCCTGGTCTGGAAATCTCTGAACCCCTCTTGTAATTAGGGGGCAGGTGCCCTGGGGCAGGATAGCACAGCAATCTTCATTCTGCCCTTTACTAATGTGTGAGTGTTTGACTTTGCCACCTTAATACCACACGCCTAACAGTCGGGGGTGAGGGGTGGGGGTATTGAGGCATTGTGTGTATATAGGGACTGCAGGATGGGGTCAGAACTTGTTTTGTCAGCATGTGTTCCAGATGATTGGTCACTCCTTTTGTTGAAGCCGGGGAATGAGTTAATGTCGGGGACAGGGTGTGAGCTCCAGGCCAGCAGTACCACCTAATGGCCATACTGTGGGGTGTAACACCTAACAGCAATAGTCTAACAAGGGTCTGTTTACGTGGCAGTTACAGTGTGGGAGAGTTTTGCCCACTGGCAAGAGGGGGGGGGGGCAGGTAGAGGAACTCAGACCCTTCCTACTACACTGGGTTCTGATCCAGGGCCCAGCTGATACCCCTAAGCGTGCTTCCTGGGTCACTTCCTACCCTTGTGCCAGTCCCTCCACCATCGTCACAGGTTGGCTTTAGGGGTCCCTCCTGTGTTCCCCTCAGATCCATCTCTGGAGTCTTTCCACTGGCCACAGCGAGTCATCAGCCTAGTCTCCTGTGGTTGACGGGCTTCCAGTGGCTTGGCTCTGAGGCTCAGTCCTAGTGGCATGGAGCACTAGTGGCTTCCCAGCAGGAGGCAGCTGCACCTGACTGCTTTCCTCCACATCAGCCCAGACTGAGCTGAGTCACGCCCTTTTAAATGCTTCCTCCACTGGGAGCATGCACAGCAGAGGTGAGGGGGTGTGGTCTCTTGGGCCCAGAGCAGTTCTTTAACCCTCACTTCACCAGTGTGGGGTTAGTACACTTGTCACAGAGATACAGAAAATAAGAAATGGACACATATGAAATCTCTTTCCACTCCCCACCCACATTGTATTCCATATAGGACACATATGTGAGTGGGAAAGGGAACTAGTGAGACAATAATTATGGGATTTTCAACATTTTAATTGGGACTGTTTTGTATTCTTCTACTGCAGAAGCCAGAAGTTTTAGTTGCAATGTGTGCAACTGTACAAGGCTCAAGGAGAAAGAAAGAATGTAACTGAGACCTGGAGAACAAATCCAACAGCGACCTAACAGCTTTTTCTGAATATTTGCATGTAACAAGGTTAGAGACTAATGTTTCAGTTGCAGTTTCTTGATCTTCTGTAGTCCAGTTAGGGGACACAAGCAGTTGTTTTGTTCAACATCTTCATTAATTATCAGGATGAAGGGATGAATTGCACCCTCGGCAAGTTCGCAGATGACACTAAACTGGGAGGAGTGGTTGATACGCTGGAGGGTAGGGATAGGGTCCAGAGTGACCTAGACAAATTGGAGGATTGGGCCAAAAGAAATCTGATGAGGTTCAACAAGGACAAGTGCAGAGTCCTGCACTTAGGAAGGAAGAATCCCATGCACCGCTATAGGCTAGGGACCAACTTGCTAAGCAGCAGTTCTGCAGAAAAGGACCTGGGGATTACAGTGGACAAGAAGCTGGATATGAGTTAGTATGCCTTGGTTGCCAAGAAGGCTAACAGCATATTGGGCTGTATTAGTAGGAGCATTGCTAGCAGATCGAGGGAAGTGATTATTCTCCTCTATTCAACACTGGTAAGGCCACACCGGGAGTACTACATCCAGTTTTGGTCCCCCCACTACAGAAAGGAAGTGAACAAATTGGAGAGAGTCCAGTGGAGGGCAATGAAAATGATTAGGGGGCTGGGGCACATGACTTATGGGGAGAGGCTGAGGGAACTGGGCTTATTCAGTCTGCAGAAGAGAAGAGCAAGAGGGTGTAACAATGAGGGCTTTGGTGGGACCCAACTGAGAGTACCAATTCAGGACAAATTGCTTAGAGCAAGGCAGTTACAGCCCAAAGCTGGAGTTTCTTTAATAAGGCAAACCAAACCAGCCAAACAGAGAAGACTTCGGTCTCACCCCACTGGCTAACCACAAGACACACAAGCAATTCCCTTAGACACTCCAGTGTCCCAGTATCACCACCAGTGCCACTCATTATGGGGATGAATGGTTATGAAAACCAATACCCCAGTAAAAGGAAAAAGGTTCTCCCAGTCCCCAAGGACCAACCACCAGACCCAGGTCAATATACAAATCAGATCTTACCCACAAATCACGCTGTTGTCACTCCTTTAGAATCTAAAATCTAAAGGTTTATTTATAAAAGGAAAAAGATATAGATGAGAGCTAAAATTGGTTAAATGGAATCAATTACATACAGTAATGGCAAAATTCTTGGTTCAGGCTTGTAGCAATAATGCAATAAGCTGCAAGTTTAAATCAAGTCTCTGGAGTACATCCACAGCTTGGATGGGTCATTCAGTCCTTTGTTCAGAGCTTCAGTTTGTAGCAAAGTTTCTCCAGAGGCAAGAAGCAGGACTGAAGACAAAATGGAGGAGTTTTCAGGGACTTTTATATCCTCTCCCCTGTGGAAGATCACAGCAGCAAGATGGAGCCTGGAGTCACATGGGCAAGCCACATGTCCATGTATGACTCAGTTCTTTACTGGTGGCAGCCATTGCTCACATGCTATCTTGAACGTCCCCAGGAAGACTTCTTATGTGGATTGCAGTCTATCAAGGTCTATTGTCAGTTAAGTGTTTCTTGACTGGGCACTTAACTTGCAAATTCCTTTCTCAAGAAGCTGGCCAAATGCTTTACTAAGGCTTCTTGGAATCAAAGCACATTGAGATACAACTACATAGCCAATATTCATAACTTTAACTACAAAAATGGTACACACATACAGACAGCATAATCATAACCAGCAAATCATAACCTTTCCATAGACACCTCACACTACAACCTTTGTACAATATTTGCTGCAAATATGTAACCGCGATCTATATGGTTTCAGATTAGGTCAATAACGTCACAGGGGGGATTTGATAGCAGCCTTCAACTACCTGAAGGGGGGGTTCCAAAGAGGATGGAGCTTGGCTGTTCTCAGTGGTGGCAGATGACAGAACAAGAAGCAATGGTCTTAAGTTGCAATGGGGGAGGTCTAGGTTGGATATTAGGAGAAACTACTTCACTAGGAGGGTGGTGAAGTACTGGAATGGGTTACCTAAGGAGGTGGTGGAATCTCCATCCTTAGAGGTTTTTAAGGCTCAGCTTGACAAAGCCCTGGCTAGGATGATTTAGTTGGCATTGGTCCTGCTTTGAGTAGGGGGTTGGACTAGATGACCTCCCAAGGCCTCGTCCAACACTAATATTCTACGATTCTATATGCTACCAGCGCCCCACCACCTCACCAGTGCCAGAGGTGCTGCTGTCTTGAGTGTACACTGGCTGCTGCTGTTCTTAGTACTGTACCCAGAGAGAAGGTCTAGACCGCACAGTGACTGTCCATGCAAAGCTCCCGCCATGGCTAGTCCCAAAGGGAGCTGCATGGGTGGTAGTGTGACAGTAGGAGATACCCCCAAATGCCAGTATAGAGAAGGCCCCTGGAGCAGCATCTCAGGAGGACAGATGCTGTTTGAGTTTCAGCCCAGCATTGCTCACAGGAGCTCTGGAGGCCCTGGCCAGTGAGTGGGACCCAGATCTTCCCTGCATTGACAAGGCCAGTGAGAGGGATTGGTCCATTGTGGAGATTGGCAGCAGTTCTCTGTGGGAGGGGAGCCAGCTATTCCCACCCATCACGGGATCCATGGGCCCTGTCCCATGGCCCCTCTCCCATTCTAATAATAAAAGGGTTGGCCCTGAAATTACTATTTAAATTTCTATTGCAGTTTTTAAGTCTAAATGTAGCTAAAGCTCCGCTAGCTTCCTTGCAGTCCTGCTCTCTGCAGGTTCCTCTGTCTTTGCAAAGAAATGTGCTTTGCAGTAGTTGGATGACAAACATTACACATCTGTGTTGTTGAATGAATCACCCTCAGTCACCTCCAGCCTATGGATATGGTATGCTGAATGGATATGGTATGCTCCAGGGTATGCTGAATTATACAGCAGGATTCAGGCTAGCTCACTGAGGATCGGCAGGGTGGGGAGGCAATAACTGGGAATTCAGCTAGGACCCCATCCAAAGAGAACTTTAGCTCATTGTCTCTGGAGACCACAGCCCAAAGTTAATTTGCTATGCAGCCTGCCAAGGGATGCAAGTATCACTGTCCCATTTTGAAGATGGTATAGCTGAGACCCAGAGAGGTTGTTTTGGCAGAGATGAGAACAGAACTGAGGTAAAGCCAAGCCTCATCTACTTAGCTACTCTGCCTTTAAAAAGGAATGTGCCATGACTAGATGTTGGGTGATGCTCTCTACAGAATGGGGCCACTCCTGCCTGCGAGACAAAACATAACAAAACCTTCTGTTAAAAGAAGATCCAATGGCTGGAAGTTGAAGCTAGACAAAAGCAGACTGGAAATAAGTTGTAATCTTTAACAGTGAACGTAATTAACCACTGGAGCAATTTACCAAGGGTCCTTGTAACAGGGTCAACGACTCACCAGTGCAGCACCTCCTGCTGGTTGGTTGGGAATTAGGTCGTCTAGCACTCGGAGCGCCTCCTGGTGGACAATGACTCACCTGCCTCAGGCCCGCGTGTCCCTCCCAGACCCTGGTGCCTTTTACCACAGGGTTCTGCCCCAGCAGTACCCCCACACTCAGGGGCAGCTCTAGACATTTCGCCGCCCCAAGCACGGCGTCATACCGCAGGGAGTGCTCTGCCGGTCGCTGGTCCTGCGGCTCCGGTGGACCTCCCGCAGGCGTGCCTGCAGCGGGTCCGCTGGTCCCGCGGCTTCGGTGAAGCATCCGCAGGCATGCCTGCGGGAGGTCCACCGGAGCCGTGGGACCAGCGGACCCTCCGCAGGCACGTCCGCGGGACCGGCGACCAACAGAGCGCCCCCCCCGCGGCGTGCCGCCGTGCTTGGGGCAGCGAAATGGCTAAAGCCGCCCCTGGACCAGCTGCCTCTTTCTAACCCTGGGCTGCACCTCCCAGCCCCTGTACCTGCATAGGCCTTTATCAAGGCCTCAGCCTGGGGAGTTGCCATGCTGGGTCTCCCCAGCTCCTTCCCCAACATTGATCTGCTCCAGGTACTCTCTCTATTCCCAGGCAGCTAGGTTCCTCTCTCTCTCTCTCTCTCGAGAGAGAGAGAGAGAGAGAGAGACTGACCCAGCTCCTCCCTGAGCCCTTATAACAGGGCCAGGTGTGGCCTGATTGGGGCGTGGGCCCACTGTGGCTGCTTCCCCAATCAGCCCAGCCTTCCTCCACCAGAGCATGTAACTGCCCCACTACACGCCCCCCCCCCCAAGAAATACCCTCCTGGGGGAACTCTTCCCTTGTGCTCCCCGAAGCTGCGCCTCCAGGGCCGCCAGTTTCTTTTCCACCCCCCACCCCACCCCTTGGCCATTTCCCAGGTGTTCATCTCTGCCTTTTGGAGGGCCTGCTCTGCTGCCTCCAGCTGCACCTGCAGGTCTGCATCCCCCGACCAGAGCTGGCTCCAGGTTTTCTGCCGCTCCAAGTGGCACAAAAAAAAAAAAAAGCTGCGGCAGCGCAATCGCGCCGCTCCACTCTTCATCGGCAATTTGGCAGCTGGTCCTTCGCTCCGAGAAGGCGTGAGGGACCCACCGCCGAATTGCCGCCGAAGACCCGGACCTGCCACCCCTATAGTGGCCGGAATGCCGCCTCTTGATATTGGCTACCCCCAAGCACCTGCTTGTTTAGCTGGTGCCTGGAGCCAGCCCTGCCCCCAACCCTCCAATTTTAGGGTCTGCGTCCATTTGGTGGCCTGGTCCTTGACTACCTGGGTCTCGGCCTCTTGCTGGGCCCACTTGGTCTCAGTTTCTTTATGTGTGACCGGCTCCGCAACCATCTGGGTCCTGACTTCTGTCCCTGTTGCTGCCTCCGCCACTTCTCATGGGTGGCCCAATGGCTGGTCAGCCATTATTCCTGCGGCCCCCAGCTTGTCCAGTTTTGCCCCTTCCAGGCTTCTTCGGCCGTACCTCAGTTCCCTTGAGGGGCCAGTGCCTACTAATGTGGCACGGTGCATGGCAGCTCCAGCAGGCTCCCCACCACCTCGCTGCCTTGGGTTTCTTGTGCTCCCCTTGAGGCAGGGCACTCCCTCCATAGGTGCCCCCACTGCCCACAGGCCCAACACCTTCTTCGCCTCCTGACTTCCCTCGCCAGTTGGCTTCTAGTAGGGGCTTGTCCCTTCCCCCGTTCTGGGTGAGGCTCCCTGCCCCCATCCCAGTAGGGACAATCCATCCTTACACGTCCACGCTGCCCAAAGGCGTAACAAGCCCTGCGCTCCCCTACCGGCCTCCTGGCCCAGGCACTGGGTTTCTCCCACCAGTTTTGGTGGTCTCTCTGGAACTCCCTCCGCAGAAGTTTCACCATGGCCCACTGCTCCTCTGCCAGCTGCCCCAACTGTGCCTGCAAGGCCCACTGTACCTCCCACTGTCTTTCCTGATTCTCCCAGACCACACGGAGCAAGGTCTCATGCCTCTCCTGTGTTCTGTCAGTCCCCTTCAGCCCTAGCACCGGAGACCAGTCAGGGATGGCACAAGAGCCTTCAGCAAAGAAAACCTCTGTATATGCTGGGTCCATTGTCCCCTCCTCTTCCAGGCAATAGTCCCAGTCCTGTCCCTTGTATCGGGGTGACCGTCTATGCTCACATTCTCCACCACATGTAACAGGGTCAATGCAGGGCCAGCTCACAACATTCTGGCACCTGAGGCAGGGAGCTCAAATGACACCTCCATGCCCCCTCACTTGGGCCAAAACTTTGAAAGGTCTCAATTCTGCCTTCTTCCTGTTCTACTCCTCTCATGGTACTGCTCTGCTACCTACCCCAATAAAGGAGAACTAACAACTTAAAATGCCTCGTTCAAAAGTTTTAAGTAACACTTAACTTTCAAATTCCTGAACAGCAAATGTAAATTTTCTTGTCTGTATAGTAAACACTGGCATTTTTATCTGTTTGAATAATCAAAGTGGTGCTTTCTGTGCCTTCTTAGTTGCAAAGATTTGAACTGCTTCCTGAAGGTCCACAGTCTGGGCCAGCTCATGCTCTATTGAGATGGTTGCAAGGCCGATCAGCCTCTCCTGTGTCATTGTGGAGCGTAGATGTGTTTTTATTAACTTCAGCTTGGAGAAGCTGAGTTCTCCACTGGCAACGGTTACAGGAAGTGTTAGAAGTATGCGCAGAGCAACAAAAGCATTTGGAAAGAGGGTGTTCATCTTATTTGTGCACATATATTCCAGAATAGCCTTTGGAGTTGATCCTGCTGAAATGTATCTTGAAAGGGCTTTCAGTCCATCACATAAATCACTCTCATCAATATCGTGCATGTTATCATGTGTCAACACTGTCTCTAGTGCCCTGCATTGCTGGTGTAGGTCTTCTTCAGGTATAGTGAGGAGTTTTGGAATATCATACAACATCCCAAATATACTCCTGTGTTCCTTGAGCTGCATGAAACGTTCGTCAACTGACTGTATTGCACAATCTAGCACCTGGTTAAAGAATTCAACTTTGAATTGTTGTTTGGGGTCTCTTATGGGATTATTCTGTGTCTCGTAATCAAAATGTCTTCTTTGGTAACTCTTGTATTCTTGAATGGATGGGAAAATAGCTTCAGTGTGAAGTTCCTCTGCCAACTTCTGTGCACTCTTCAGAACATTCTGACCGATAAGACTGTAGGTATGACTTTGCTTTGTCCAGTTGTTCCATTACTCCAGATATATCAAGGTCAACACCTTGGAGTCTCTTGCTTACAACATTTATTTCAAACAGTATGTCATGCCACAACACTAAGGCCTGGTCTACACTAGGACTTTAAATCGAATTTAGCAGCGTTAATTCGAATTAACCGCTCAACCGTCCACACCAGGAAGCCGTTTAATTCGACCTAGAGGGCCCTTTAGTTCGAATTCGGTACTCCACCCCGACGAGGGGAGTAGCGCTAAATTCGACATGGCTATCTCGAATTAGGCTAGGTGTGGATGCAAATCGAACTTAGTAGCTCCGGGAGCTATCCCACAGTGCACCACTCTGTTGACGCTCTGGACAGCAGTCCAAGCTTGGATTCTCTGACCAGCCACACAGGAAACGACCCGGGAAAATTTGAATTCCTTTTCCTGTCTGGCCAGTTTGAATCTCAATTCCTGGTTGGACATCGGGGCGAGCTCAGCAGCACCTGCAACGATGCAGAGCTCTCCAGCAGAGGAGTCCATGCAATCCCAGAATAGAAAGAGGTCCCCAGCATGGACAGACCGGGAAGTCCTGGATCTGATCGCTGTGTGGGGCGATGAGTCTGTGCTTTCGGAGCTGCGCTCCAACAAACGGAATGCAAAGACCTACGAGAAGGTCTCCAAAGCCATGGCACTCAGAGGATACAGCCGGGATACAATGCAGTGCCGCGTGAAAATCAAGGACCTGAGACAAGGCTACCAAAAAGTCAGAGCGGCAAACGGACGCTCCGGAGCCCAGCCCCAGACATGCCGCTTCTATGAGGCACTGCATGCTATTCTAGGTGGGTCTGCCACCACTGCCCCACCAGTGACCGTGGACTCTGAGGATGGGATAGTGTCGAGGGGCAGTTCCTCGGCGATGTTCGCCGATGGGGAAGATAAGGAAGGGTTTGTGGAGGACGACGCAGGCGACAGCGCTTACAATACCGCTTTCCCCGACAGCCAGGATCTCTTCATCACCCTCACAGAGATCCCCTACCAACCCTCCCCGGCCGTTAACACGGACTCAGAATCAGGGGAAGGATCAGTCGGTAAGTGTTATAAACATGGAAACATTTATTTCTTAAAAAACAGGAATATATACTATATAAAAACTAGCTAAAAAGTTGTCCATATAAAACTATATAAAAAGAAGGTCCACACATATAGGGATTGAATAGAAATCCTCTTCGGTCACTTCCACGAAGGTCTCGTAGAGGTGCTCGAAAAGCCTCCGCAGGAGGTTCCTGGGGAGAGGTGCCTTATTTGGTGCTCCGTGGAAGCACACTCTTCCGCGCCAGGCCATCCTCACGTAAAGCGGAACCATTGCCTCCACCAGCATGGCTGCATACGGTCCTGGTCTGTGCAGGGATTCCTGCAGCATCCTCTCTCTCTCTCTCCGAGTGACCCGCCTCAGGGTAATGTCGTTCGGCGACTGCTGCATCTAAGTAGGGCAATTAGTGTACTGTTACTATTGTGACTGCTTGACTTTTACTTTGCATAGCAAAGACCTTCGTTCAACAGGCACGTGTTGGAGGCCGCAGAGGAAAAGCATACAGTGATCTTTCCCGGGCACAGCCGCGAGGGGCTGGAACAGGGTCGGACTTTATGCTTTCCAGATTGCCTTCTGCGGGAGGGCACAGCTACCCATTAACTGTTAAGCAGCCTATAGTGTAGGGCTTACCAGGCCTGGCTGATAAACGGATTCAGCTGTACCGCCCCGCTTGTCCGATCTCTGGTGCAAGACCGCAGCCACTGAAAGCATCTTCCGAAATCTCGAACTTGTCCTGAGAGCTCGTGAGACTAGGTTCCCTGTATGGTCTTGTTCACAGAAACTGAGTAGACTGTGTTCACTGTTCGCAAACATGTATCTTTTCAAGGAAATCACTTCCTTTTTCCCATCACACAGCTGCGGCTCTTTCACGAACTGCCCCGCCATCCCCCTCACAGAGGCTGGCGCAGATTAGGCGGCGAAAGAAAAAGACTAGGGACGACATGTTCTCGGAACTGATGGCCTGCTCCAGAGCCGAGGCGGCCGAGAAGAGACAGTGGAGGGAGATCCTATGTCAGCACCAGCGCTCACACATCGAACGGGAGGACAGGTGGCGGCAGGAAGACCAGCAGGCGACTCAAACGCTGCTTGGGCTAATGAGGGAGCAAACGGACACGCTCCGGCGCCTTGTAGATGTTCTGCAGGACCGCAGGCAGGAGGAGAGAGCCCCCCTGCACTGTATCTGCAACCGCAATCCCCTGCCACAAAGTCCTGTCCCCCCCTCACCCAAAATAACAAGAAGGAGGGGTGCTAGGGGCCGTGAAAACTGGCACAGCACCCCAGCAGAGCGCTCATGTACCACACAGCTCTGATGCCATAAACTTTGAGAAGTGCTTCCCTTCCTGCATCACCCAGTCCCAAATCCAAGTTTCATCCCCCACACTGTGTAGTTGAGTATTAAAAGTAGTTTGTTGTTATTCACTGTTTCCGTCCCGTTTTTCTTGTCAGAAGACTTTGTGTGACGGGGGAGGGGGGAGTTAATCGCATAGGACAGCCTCCATTACCAGGGTACAGACTTGGGGGCAGGATCAACAGCAGGACACACACAGACTGCAGTCACTAGGCACCAGGGTCAGTCTGGGAGGTGTATGCTGCCCCAGGGTCCTAGCGCCTGCCATCCACAAATGGCAAGGCAGGCTGCCCTTACCATGCCCTTCCACCCTAGCCACGAGCCTCTCCAATGCCCTGAGCCCCAGCAAGAGCCCTCATCCACGGACACATACTCACCCTTCCCACACACCCCTCACCCCTTCCTACGCCCCAACCCCCAGCCCAGAGCCTGCATCCAAACTCCGTCCCAAAGACGGCACCCCACACCCCATCCAGCAAACCCACCCCATCCAGCACACCCACCCGCAACCGTCCTCCCCCCAGAGACCGCTGTAGGAGCAGGAGCCTGTCATTCCTCTAGTGTAGAAGCGGTCTGTACATCAGTGCACACCGTACCCACCACAGTCTGCGTCCATGTTTCAACCCTAGAACAGGAATTCATAATTAAAGAAAACTTTGTTAATAATCAGTGTTCAATTAACTTTATTTTAAAACGTGTGTTAGAAGGGGGGAAACCTGGAGAACGGGGTATGTAACCGCAGATCGAAGTCAACAGGCTCAGGTTCAGCTTCTCTGTAAGTCAAGTGGACAGTCATAGGTTACCCTGCTCTCCGAGGAACCTAGCTTTCAAAGCCTCCCGGATGCACAGCGCTTCCCGCTGGGATCTTCTATCGGCACGGCTGTCTGGCTGAGCGTAATCAGCAGCCAGGCGATTTGCCTCAACCTCCCATCCCGCCATAAAGGTCTCGCCCTTGCTCTCACAGAGATTGTGGAGCACACAGCAAGCTGCAATAACAACGGGGATATTTTTTTCGCTGAGGTCCGAGCGAGTGAGTAAGCTCCGCCATCTCCCCTTGAGACGTCCGAAAGCACACTCCACCACCATTCTGCACTTGCTCAGCCGGTAGTTGAAGAGTTCCTTCTCACTGTCCAAGGCGCCTGTATAGGGCTTCATGAGCCAGGGCATTAGCGGGTAGGCTGGGTCCCCGAGGATCACTGTAGGCATCTGCACATCCCCAACCGTTATTTTGTGGTCCGGGAAGAAACTACCTGCCTGGAGGCGTCTAAACAGACCAGAGTTCCTGAACACACGCGCGTCATGAACCTTGCCCGGCCACCCGACGTAGATGTTGGTAAAACGTCCCCTATGGTCCACCAGTGCTTGAAGCACCATAGAAAAGTAGCCCTTTCGGTTAATGTAGTGGCTGGCCTGGTGGGCTGGTCCCAGGATAGGGATGTGAGTCCCATCTATAGCCCCACCGCAGTTTGGGAATCCCATCGCGGCGAAGCCATCTCTGACAACCTCGACGTTTCCTAGAGTCACTACCTTTGAGAGCAGTTGCTCAACGATTGCGTGGGCTACTTGAATCACAGCAAGCCCTACGGTAGATTTGCCGACGCCAAAGTGGTTCGCTACTGACCGGTAGCTATCTGGTGTTGCAAGTTTCCAGAGGGCTATGGCCACTCGCTTCTGCACAGTCAGGGCTACTCGCATCCGGGTGTCCTGGCGCTTCAGGGCAGGGGCCAGCAAGTCACAGAGTTCAAGGAAAGTGCCCTTACGCATCCTGAAGTTTCGCAGCCACTGTGATTCATCTCAGACCTGCAGCACTATGCGGTCCCAGCAGTCCATGCTTGTTTCCGGGGCCCAGAATGGCCGTTCCACACCATGAACTTGACCCATTGCCACCATGATCTCCACTGCGCGGCGTACCCTGCTTTGTGAGAGGTCTGCGCCACTCTCCTCACCGCGCTGCCGGAGCCTCCTCGCCCGATTTCTCAGCAGCTGACTGTGGCAGAGGTGGACGATAAGGTGCGAGGAGTTGACAACGGCCATAAGTGCAGCGATGATCGCAGCGGGCTCCATGCTCGCAGTGCTGTGGCGTCTGCGCTGTAACCGACCAGAGAAGGGCGCGAACAGATTTCCCGCCGGCGCTTTCAGGGAGGGAGGGCGTGATTGACGGTTCAATGACGACAGTTACCCAAAACCACCCTCGACACATTTTTTTCCCCAGCAGGCATTGGGGGCTCTGCCCAGCATTCCAATGGGCAGCGGGGACTGCGGGAACTGTGGGATAGCTTCCCACAGTGCAACGCTTCCAAAGTCGACGCTGGCCCCGTTAGTGTGGACTCACAAAGTCGAATTAGTGTCCTTAGTGTGGATACACAAATTCAACTTCATAAGGTCGATTCCACAAATTCGAATTAAGTTAATTCGAAATAGTCTTGTAGGGTAGACGTACCCTAAGCCACACAGAAATTTGAAGTTATGTATGTTTCTGGTATCACAGGGGTAGCCGTGTTGGTCTGGATCTGTAAAAAGCGACAAAGAGTCCTGTGGCACCTTATAGATTAACAGACCTATTGGAGCATAAGCTTTCGTGGGTGAATACCCACTTCATCAGATGCATGTAGTGGAAATTTCCAGAGGCAGGTATAAATATGCAGGCAAGAATCAGTCTAGAGATAACAAGGTTAGTTCAATCAGGGGCCCTCTTCTAGCAGTTGAGGTGTGAACACCAAGGGAGGAGAAACTGCTTTTCTAGTTGGCTAGCCATTCACAGTCTTTGTTTAATCTTGAGCTGATGGTGTCAAATTTGCAAATGATCTGAAGTTCAGCAGTTTCTCTTTGAAGTCTGGTCCTGAAGTTGTTTTGCTGCAGGATGGCTACCTTTAAATCTGCTATTGTGTGTCCAGGGAGATTGAAGTGTTCTCCTACAGGTTTTTGTATATTGCCATTCCTGATATCTGACTTGTGTCCATTTATCCTTTTACGTAGGGACTGTCCAGTGTGGCTGATGTACATAGCAGAGGGGCATTGCTGGCACATGATGGTGTATATTACATTGGTGGATGAGCAGATGAATGAAACGGTGATGTTGTGGCTGATCTAGTTAGGTCCTGTGATGGTGTCACTAGTGTAGATATATGGGCAGAGTTGGCATTGAGGTTTGTTGCATGGATTGGTTCCTGAGTTAGAGTTACTATGGTGCAGTGTGTGGTTGCTGGTGAGAATATGCTTAAGGTTGGCAGGTTGTCTGTGGGCGAGGACTGGCCTGCCTCCCAAGGCCTGTGAAAGCGAGGGATCGTTGTCTAGGATGGGTTGTAGATCACTGATGATGCATTGGAGAGGTTTTAGCTGAGGACTGTAGGTGATGGCCAGTGGAGTTCTGTTGGTTTCTTTCTTGGGCTTGTCTTGCAGCAGGAGGCTTCTGGGTACATGTCTGGCTCTGTTGATTAGTTTTCTTAATTTCTCATGCAGGTATCATAGTTTTTAGGATGCTTGGTGAAGATCTTGTAGGTGTTGGTCTCTGTCTGAGGGGTTGTTCTTTTATAATATGCCATTAAAATTGGTCCTGAGGGGTGGTTTGGGGGTACAAAGAAACTTTTAAGAAATAATAAATTGCACAATACAGGTGAAAGTTTCTTGCGCAAGCATGGATCTTGAATATTTTATTTGATTACTGACACACTGTAAACATAGGCATTTCTATTATCTTAAAAATTAATTAGCACTCGATTTAATCCTTGTTACTACAACACTTATCAGTAAATGGCATTTTGTGGTTATAGTACCGTTTAACAATGTTTTGTGTTAAAACTAAAACATAATTTCAAAGTCTTTCTGCTCCAAGTTATCCCTCAGCAGTTTCAATTCTCTCTGGGGTTTTACTGGAGACAGTTTCATTTAATTCTTTGAAATTATGGCTGCATGTGAGCTAGTTCTTCTTATGGGTAACACCTTGTCTATACATGAGATTGCTTTAAGTAAGCTTTACCCCAGGGGTGGGCAAACTTTTTGGCCCGAGGGCCACATTGGGGTTGTAAAGCTGTATGGAGGGCTGGGTAGGGAAGGCTGTGTCTCCCCAAACAGCCTGGCCCCGCCCCCATCCAACCCTTCCCACTTTCCACCCCCTGACTGCCCCCCTCAGAACCCCTGACCCATCCAACCCCCCCGCTCAAAGTCCCTAACCACCCCCAGGACCTCACCCCCTATCTAAACCCCCTGCTCCCAGTCCCCTGACTGCTTTGACTCCTATCCACACCCTCACCTCTTGACAGGCTCCCTGGAACCCCACGCATATCCAACTCCCCCTGTTCCCCATCTCCTGACCCCTATCCACACCCCCACCCCTTTACAGGCCCCCTGGGACCCCATGCCTACCCAACCCCCCCTGTTCCCCATCCCAATCCCTATCCACACCCCAGCCCCTTGACAGGACCCCACGGACCCCACATCTATCCAACCCCCCCGTTCCCTGTCCCCGACTGCCCCCCAGAACCTCTGCCCCATCCAGCTGCCTCCTGCTCCCTGACTACCCCCGGGACCCCCCACCCCTTATCCAACCCCCCGGCTCCCTTACCATGCCGCTCAGAGCAGCATGTCTGGCAGTCGCTCAACTCGGCCAGAGCTAGACACGCTGCCGCACTGCCCGGCAGGAGCATGCAACCCTGCTGTCCAGAGTGCTGCCCGCATGGCAGCATGACTGCGGGGGAGGGGCTGGGCAGGACAGTCCCGTAGGCCAGATGTGGCCCACGGGCCATAGTTTCCCACCTCTGCTTTACCCTATGCTAAGGCAGCCTGATTTGTTGTTGCCCTCTATTGGAAAGACTAGGTATAGATGTTTCTGAGTTTGCTATTGTCTCTGAGCTAATAGACCTATTGTTTCTTTGTTTGTTTTGTTTTTTAAGCGCAACCCAGTAAAGGCTCATGCTTTCAGATCCAGAGGTTCCTGGGTTCAACCCAGCAGATGCCCCAGCCAGGACCAACTGTGTGTGTGTGTGGAGAGGGGGAGGAGACCAGGCCTCAAGGGGCAGGAGAGTGGCTCTCTCAGGCACTCCTGGCAGTGTGCAGCAAAGCAGGATTCACACTGGGATGGTTTAGCATTGCTTTTCCAAAAAAAGAACAGGAGTACTTGTGGTACCTTAGAGACTAACAAATGTATTTGAGCATAAGCTTTCGTGGGCTACAGCCCACTTCATTGGATACATAAAATGGAACATATAGTAAGAAATATATATACATACAGAGAACATGAAAAGGTGGAAGTAGCCATAACAACTGTGAGAGGCTAATTAATTAAGATGAGGTATTATCAGGAGGAGAAAAAAAACTTTTGTAGTGATAATCAAGATGGCCCATTTTAGACAGTTCACAAGAAGGTGTGAGGATACTTAACATGGGGAAATAGATTCAATGTGTGTAATTACCCAGCCACTCCCAGTCTCTATTGCTTTTCAGTTGCTCATTCACTGAATTAACAAGAAGAGGTGACTCAACCACAGTGTAGAAGTATTTACATGGGAAGGAGGTTGCTGAGCAGAGAGCTCTTCAATCTAGCAGGCAAAAGCAGAAAAGGAGCCAATGGCTGGAAGCTGAAGAAATTTAGATTGTAACTACGGGGCATATCTTTAACAGTGTAAGTAACCACTGGAACAAGTCACCTAGGGATGGGATGGATTCCCCATCACTTGGAGTCTGTGCATCAAGCCTGGGTGTCCACTGTCTAGCACAGCCTGAAGTTCTGGGCTGGGTGCAGGAATCACTGTGTGTAAGTCGCTGGTTTGTGTTGTATAGGAGGTCAGACTAGATGATCTACTGGTCCCTGCTGGCCCTAACATATGTGATGCTCTCTGCACCCCAGGTAGGAAGCTCCTCCGACCTATGCCTGCAGCTGGAATCTTATGCACTGACACTCCACACTGGGATTGCACATGGCAAATGAACAGCATCTCCATGCAGTGCCTTTCTGCTTTGAAATCTGTTTTAGCATTGTTAACCGGAGGAGGCCTCCTGCTGCTCCTGCTCCACCAGCACCACCAGGCCACTTCCACTACTGTGACCCAGGGATCTCTTGATGTCAATTGGCAGAGGAGATAGGGATGCATCAGGGTCACAGGGATTCTGTGGGTCTGGCATTTACATATTAGTTTACCGAAGCATATCAGGTAAGGAGGTTTCTGCTGAAAGCCTGTGTCGCATTGGTTACCCTCATCATTGCAAAATATATGTGCAGTTGATACGTACAGAGATGTGTGTATATATAGAACATTATGGTCTTAAAACCTGGTAGTTAAAGGAAGGCCACCAAGAGGTACATGCCTTGAGACAAGTTCCACCAGACAGCAGGTGGGAGGCAGGTATCCCCCTGCTGACATTGTATTGTGAGTCTCACTATAGGAATCAATTTGCATCCTGAGTCAAATGCTAACGAGGGGATTGTGGGGATGTCAGGAGAAGAAATGTACAGAAAGAGGTGACCTGTGGGGTGGGGGGAGCGGGAGACCCACATTACAGGTGAACAACAAAGGACTGGTTTAATATATCTAGGGGTGCAGAGAGACACCTGCACATCCTTCATCTGGGGAGACACTGCCAGCTGGTTTGGTCTTCTGAAAGGAGGTTTTGACGCTCAGCCAGCCTGGGTGCAAATCACTGGGAGAAGGCCTTTGGTGGAGCAGCACCTTGTTAGACAGGAGGGCATCTCGTTACTTGAGTCTATGCTCTAGAATGTGTGTTATGCTTTGTTATGTAAACCTTTGTTTCCAATAGCTTTGCCTGTTGTCATTTGAATCTCTGGTCTTTGCTAGATGTACACTTGCTTTCTCTGGAACCCAACCTAAGTGCTGTGGGTTGAGCACAGCAGTGATCTGAAGTAGAACAGGTAAGCTGGGGTGCACTTTTCCTCTGGGAGCAGCCAGTCTGTGAACATCCAGCGGAACAGGGCCTGGGCATTCCTGGGGATGGGGTGTGCCTGTTACTAGCCTGCAGGGGGCAGTGGAGCTCACATGGGCTGAGAGGGGAATGCTGGTGTTGCCTGTGGCTGGTGGTGCCAGGGAGCTGATCCCTGGCAGAGGCAGACAGGGCTTCCACATGTGAAGGGCAGGCAGTAGTGAGGTGCTTCCCAGGCCTGGGTATCCCAAGAAGCCTCCCAAACACTGAGCATGGAGCTAGAAGAGCCCATCCAGTCCCCAAGCATCACCCTCTGAAGGAAAGGATTATAAAACAGGGGAGCTCCCCTCCTCCAGGGAAACATGGTCCTGCACCCCTGCCAAGGCCCAGCTCTCTGGGCTAGGGAGACTTACAGGCTGCCCCCCTTTGCTCAGGCTGTCTCCTGGAGATGTGGAGTGTCCTGTTCCACCCTGCCCCCAGGGGTGCACAGGGAATGGCTCCAGGCAGCATGGAAAGAGTTAAGCCCCATAGGGGGTTCTGGTTCATTATTTCATCCTCTAGGAGCTGTGAGGCCACCCTGCAGCCCCTCTGGCCTTGCATTTGTGTAGTGGCCCTCAAACATTGCAGGAGCGACACAGAGCCTCGCTGAGCTAGAGGCAGGATCCCTGCAGACCAGATTATCCCAACTACTTCTTCTGGCCTTTGTGTCAAGGGGGGAGGTCCGTGCAGCCAGATTCAGTGCCAGCACCTGAGGAATATTAGCGAGGAGCTGCCTTTAATCCTTTCTCTTGTTCACATACAACTCTGCTCTGCTACCTAAATCAACAAGCCATAAAACACCCCCTGAAAAAATCTGCCTGGGTCTGTAAAGTCACTCACTGCTTCGCGATTGTTTCCTTCCTATGAATGGGTTTTGCTGTAAATTACAGCTCTGCGCGCATTCTCTTGGGCCGAGCGAGCCTCTGCAGAGAAGCCAGCTCTGATTGGTGTCTGGCTCCCCCAGCCCCTAATTGAAGCCAAATGTGCAAGATGTGGGATTGTGGGACGTTGGCCGGGGCCCAGGAATCCGCAGAATGCCCCGGCGCTCGGCGGCGTCTTGCATCAGCCGGCAGAAGTTCGCGCTCGGCCGGGAAAAGAAATCTGCGGCCCCACTCCGGCGGGTCTAGAGGTAAGTGCTGCGGGGTCGGGAGCCCAGTCGCCCAAGACTCCGCGCTGCATCAGCGCGGTGGGGCGAGAGCAGAGCCCGGGAGCGGCCGAGTGGGCCCCGAAGTTTTGGGACAAGTTGCGGGAGGTCGGGACGAGCTCGCTCCGGCGGAACGTTCTGCGGGAAACGGGGCGCTGCGGGCCGGGCCGGCTGGGGGAGGGATCCCCGCCCCGGCTCCAGCGCGTCTCCCGCCTGCCGCGTGTTAAAACGCCCCAGGGTCCCGCCGCGCTTCCACCCCGACTAGTGCGCGGACAGGGCAGGGCCGCCCGCGGGCCGGGCTGTGCCCCCCCGGCCTGGTGGAGGGGAGCCCAGGGTACCTGGAGCCCGGCGGGGCAGCGCCGAGCCCCTCCAGGGGTTCAGCGGGGTGGCCGAGGCTAGCGGTGAGCGGGCTGCGCGGCCCTGCCCGCGGGGTGCCGAGCCGCGGCCCCCGACGCTCAGCGCAGCGCCAGGTAACGGGGTCGCGGCAGCCCCGCTCCCCCAGACGGCGAATTGTAGTCAGAGCAAACTACAGCTCCCAGCATGCACCGGGCCAACCCGCCAGTGGCGCCCACGGCGCCTGTGGCACTGCGTTCCGGCGACTTGTGGTCCTCGGGCCGCTCTGTCCTGTGGAAGTGTAACACTGCTGGAGAAAAACTAGACATGTCGCTGGGCTGGGCTTTAGTAGCAGGAACTTCTGAGCCAGACATGCACAGTCATTCCACGGCTCTGCTCTACACTGGTATAGTCTCAACTGCAGTTCTGGGTGCCACATTTCAGGAAAGATGTGGACAAACTGGAGAGAGTCTAGAGAAGAGCAACAAAAATGATTAAAGGTCTAGAAAACATGACATATGAGGGATGATTGGAAAAACTGGGTGTGTTTAGTCTGGAGAAGAGAAGACTGAGAGGGGACATGATAACAATCTTCAAGTACGTAAAAGTTCGTTACAAGGCAGAGGGAGAAAAATTGTTCTCGTTAACCTCTGAGGATAGGACAAGAACCAGTGGGTTTAAATTGTAGCAAGGGTGGTTGAGGTTGGACATTAGGAAAAACTTCCTGTCAGAGTGGTTAAGCCCTGGAATAAGTTGCCTAGGGAGGTTGTGGAATCGTTGTCATGGGACATTTTTAAGAACAGGTTAAACTAGGGTGACCAGATAAGATGAAGAAAATATCAGGACACATGCGGGGTGGGGGGGTCCGCCAGCGGAGCAAAAAAAAAAAAAAAAAAAAAGCTGAGTGTTGCCGGCAGAGTGCAAAGGAAAAAAAAAGGTGAGTACTGCCGGCAGACTGAAATATCGGGACAAATTGCATCCCGACCAAAGATCGGTTGGGACGCGGGACAACCACCCAATTATCGGAACAGTCCCGAGTTTATCGGGCCATCTGGTCACCCTAGGTTAGACAAACACCTGTCAGGTATGGTTTAGATAATACTTAGTCTTGCCCTGAATGCAAGGGACTGGATTAGGTGACCTCTCGAGATCTCTTCCAGTCCTATACTTCTATGATGAATATCTTTGGGGCTCTATAGCCCCCAGCTCTGCCATAGTGCCAGGCCTCCATAGTGTCTAACAGGGCAGACTCCTGGTCTATGGAGGAGCCGTGCCAGTCCTCAGCATGGCCTCTGGAACATTAGTTAGCCTGTTACTGTGGCCTGGGCTACACTAGTGGGGAGGGCGGGGGGGTTGAACTAAGGTACGCAACTTCAGCTACACTATTCGTGTAGCTGAAGCCGAACTATCTTAGTTTGACTTACCTGGCCGTCCTCGTGGTGACGAGTCGACTGCCGCGGCTCCCCCGTCGACTCCGCTTGCTCCTTCTGCCGAGGTGGAATACGGGCATCGATTAGTGGATTGATTTATCGCGTCCAGATGAGACGCGATAAATCAATCCCCAATACATCGAACACTACCTGCCAATCCGGTGGGTAGTATAGACGTACTCTGTGAGCCCTTGTCACGCCATACAAAGCCAGTCAGGACTCTGGGGGAGCATGCCTCCTCTCTGAGCATATTGTCTCCAGAGCAAGAAGGTTACACAGCTTCAACTTTCCTGGGTCTGACCTCGGAGCATTCAGCATCCCCTTCCTCACCATGTGCTTCCCGCAGTGAGTCCACCTGGGCAGGGCTACTGGGGAAACCAGAGGGTCCTGCACCCTGACTCTGTAGTCAGACTTTGTGACAGATTTTTGTTACCAATCTGCCTGGAGCGTCAGTTGAGTAGGCTGATGCCACAGGATTGTTTGGGGGAGAAGATGACTAAATACATCAAGTGTCTACATTTTAAAGCTTTATTGATAAAATAATCAACAGCGGAGAGTGCTGGAAATGCTTTTACGTCACTCAAGGAAGAAAGCGTTAATGCCCCTCCTCTTCCAACTGAGCAATCAGCTGTGCCTTAGTGAGCTTTCCAATGTGTAGCCATCTTTCTCTGCACAGGCCCACAATGACCTTCTTAAGGAGATGGTTATAGGCCATCTCCATGCTATTCCGAAGTGGTCACGGACTCGCAGGCCTTTGCTCTCTCAGCTCTCCATGATCCCTGGGAGAAACCCCTTCAGTGCGACAGCCCTTTTCGGGGGTCCACCTCTCTCGTGGTTAAGCCGTAGGCTCCTCCTGGAACCATACCTCTCGGAGCCTCCAGCATGCCTGT
This sequence comes from Mauremys reevesii, assembly GCF_016161935.1. Taxonomy (NCBI): domain Eukaryota; kingdom Metazoa; phylum Chordata; order Testudines; family Geoemydidae; genus Mauremys; species Mauremys reevesii. Next base: position 41,038,739 of record NC_052630.1, on the reverse strand, counting down.
CTCTCGCTAATCCTCCTTTGTTTTACGGCTCCTCAGTCACTTACTGCAGGATGCTCTGTCTATGGGGTCCAGTTTATCCCACCTCTGCTACCAGTTGTCACGGAGTCACCAGGGCGATGCTCTGGCTTTGTATGGAGTAGTTCCAGTCAGGACTCTGGGGGAGCATGCCTCCTTTCTCTGAGCATACTGTCTCCAGGGCAAGAAGCTTACACAGATTCGACCTTCCTGGGTCTGACCTCGAAGCATTCAGCATCCCCTTTCTCACCGTGTGATTCCCACAGCGAGTCTGCCCAGGTGGGACTCTGGGGAAGCCAGAGGGCCCTGCACCCCAACTCTGCAGCCAGATGTGACTCCCAGCCAGCTGGCAAAACAGCAAGACCCACATAGGCTCACATACAAGGGAAAATCCCCACTTCATCACGGCCCTGTCCTAAGCACTAGTGCAGGGGAGCTGTGTGCTCTGCTCAGGGTGGGTGGGTTGTAAGGAGAAGAGGGACCTGAGATAACAAACCTGCTTCCAACCAGCCCCTCCTCTGCTAGCTTCACTGCCTTGCCAGGGTTCACATGGGTCTGTGGAGCTGAGCCTCAGGCAGCTGGGCCCAGAGATTCAAAGGTATCTAGGTGCCTAGCTCTTGTCCATTTTAGTAGTCATCCAAATACCTGTGAGGGGCTGGGCCCTGCTCTCTTGTGAGTGCTGGGAGTGCTGCATGACAACTTCCTGCTCATTTACTAACCTAAGAGTTGGCTGGGATGATGCATGGGGAAAGGAACAGTGATGAGCTGCCAAAATCTTAACAACCGGTTCCCTATAAAAAGTTCTGATTTAAGGGGGGGGGGAAGCGGGGGAGGGGGCAGGGGAACCTCAGCCTCCCCAGCTGGGGATCCTGGGAGCAACAGGATGGTCCAGTCCACGGACCGGAGTTCTTTGCCTACCCCCTGGCCCTTTAACAACCGGTTCTCAACGGTGGTCTAATTTTAGCAACCGGTTCTTGGGAACTGGTGGGAACCCGCTCCAGCTCACCACTGGAAAGGAAGGGTCGGGCGTGCTCATGGACTGGATGTGTGTGCTTTCTTTAATGCCAACAAGCCCTGCTCTACATTCCCAGGGAGGCTAGGAGTGTAGGCACCGACTCCATGGGTGCTCAGGGGGTGGAGCATCCATGGGGAAAAATTAGTGGGTGCTCTGCATCCATTGGCAGCCAAGCTCCCCGTCCAACCTCCCTCCCCCAGCACGCTGCGTCCCTGCTCCTCCGCCTATCTCGCAGCGCTTCCTGGCGCTTAGGACTTTCCAGGAGGGAGTGGGGAGGAGGCAGAGAAGAGGCGGGGCAGGGACTTGGGGGAAGAGGGTGGAATGGGGGCGGGGACTTTGGGGAAGGGGTGGAATGGGGGCAGGGTGAGGGTGGGGGTGGGGTCGAGCACCCACTGGGAACAGTGGAACTTGGTGCTTAGGGCTGGGAGGCCTGCCCTTGGCCTGCAGGATGGGGGTGTTTCATTGGAGCTGTGCGTGTAGGTGGGTGAGAATTGGACCCTGTCAGGTCTGCAGATCTCTCCTGTTCAGGCCCTTTCCTTTCAGTGTGTGCTAACCAGTGCCTGTGCTAGGGCCTCTGCACAGGGCCCCAGAGGGACAAGGGGTGTGTGTGTGTGTGTTGGGGGGGAGATCCAGCCACCATAGCCCCCCATGTTTGCCACAAGCCAGCGGCAGTGGCTGAGATGTGCAGTGTTTCTCAGTCTGTGAAGTATCAGAGGGATAGCTGTGTTAGTCTGGATCTGTAAAAAAGCGACAGAGTCCTATGGCATTGTACAGACTGACTAACTTTCTGTTAGTCTATAAGGTGCCACAGGACTCTTTGTCGGTCTGCTTCACAGACTGACAACAACTTGCAGTGGCTGTGAGTGGCAAAACCTTGTTCATGATGTTCCCCCAACAAGCGAATAATATAAAACAGGGCTGGGATCTGTTATAGTCTGGGATGGGAGGTCACTGGCTGGGAGGCTGTGCAAAGAGTCCTCACCTGACCAGCTTATGGGGCACAATCAGCAAAGAGATCTGAGGAGAGATGGAGGGAGGTCCCTGCCCCAATGCCATTAGTTCAACTGTTCCCATCTCCAAACTCCCAGCCCTACTGCAATTAATTCAGCCTCCCATTGCCACTCCATTCCTTTCCCCATACAGCAAAGTCAGCAGCCTCATGCTGGCACCACTACAATATTTACCCCCAACCCCCTCCATGCAACCAAGCCACCTCCCACTCTAGTCAATGCAATTAATGCAGCCCTGGCCTGACCTCTCTGTTGGGCTCCATAGCTGCTGCCCGCAGGGGTGCTGGGCCCCTGCTCCCCACTCCCCCAGAGATCAGAAACAGGGAGCCTGCTGGTGGCTCCCACATGGGGAGGGTGGAGAGAGAAGGCTGGGCTGTGTCACTGGGGAGGGGGAGCCAGCAGCTCAGGGTCAGTTCATTTCCTGCACTGCCCCTCTTTTTCTGTGGATAATGTAGCAGCCCAACCACCTCCCCCCCAGAAGAACCTGGGGGCGCCTGCAGGTCCCTCCCTTTGATCCCCTCTTGGCTCCAGGGGAAGGGCTACTGGTAGGGGGGTCTCCTCCACCTTCTCCCCTCCCTGCTGGTCAGCAGTTGTTGCTCATTGCTCCTGTGAATGTGGCATAGCAGGAGGGCTGGAGACTGAGCTGCAGTGGGAATGCCTGTTTGAGAGGTCTGCCAGTTGTGGTGGGCAGCATGGTGTCGTGTGCTGCTGTGCACCCAGTGGTGCCACCTCATCTGAGGAAGTTTTCAGCTTGGGGTAGAGCTGGATGAGAGCATTCCTATGCACAAGTAGTGCCTCAGCCGGTAACAGGAGCCGAGCTAATTGTGGGCATTAAATGTAGCATCTCTCAGTTGTCTGGACTCTCATACATTCTAAGGCCTATGATACTTAGTTTGACTCCTGCCTATGTGGAGGATGTGACGGAGAGACTGCCGAGACTCATCAAGCCCTCGGATCGCTATCCCTTCCTGCTTCTCCACGTGGGCACCAATGATACTGCCAAGAATGACCTTGAGCGCATCACTGCAGACTACGTGGCTCTGGGAAGAAGGATAAAGGAGTTTGAGGCGCAAGTGGTGTTCTCGTCTATCCTCCCTGTGGCAGGAAAAGGCCAGGGTAGAGACCGTCGAATCGTGGAAATCAACGAATGGCTATGCAGATGGTGTCGGAGAGAAGGGTTTGGATTCTTTGACAATGGGATGGTCTTCCAAGAAGAAGGATTGCTAGGCAGAGACGGGCTCCACCTCACGAAGAGAGGGAAGAGCATCTTTGCAAGCAGGCTGGCTAACCTAGTGAGGAGGGCTTTAAACTAGGTTCACCGGGGGAAGGAGACCAAAGCCCCGAGGTAAGTGGGGATGTGGGATACCGGGAGGAAGCACAAGCAGGAGATTACAAGAGGGGAGGACTCCTGTCTCAGACCGAGAAAGCGGGACAATCAGCGGGTTATCTTAAGTGCCTATACACTAATGCAAGAAGCCTGGGGAACAAGCAGGGAGAACTAGAAGTCCTGGCACAGTCAGGGAATTATGATGTAATTGGAATAACAGAGACTTGGTGGGATAAGTCACATGATTGGAGTACTGTCATGGATGGATATAAACTGTTCAGGAAGGACAGGCAGGGCAGAAAAGGTGGGGGAGTTGCGTTGTACGTAAGAGAGCAGTATGACTGCTCAGAGCTCCAGTATGAAACTGCAGAAAAACCTGAGTGTCTCTGGATTAAATTTAGAAGTATGAACAACAAGGGTAATGTCGTGGTGGGAGTCTGCTACAGACCACCGGACCAGGGGGATGAGGTGGATGAGGCTTTCTTCCAGCAACTAACAGAAGTTGCTAGATCACAGGCCCTGGTTCTCATGGGTGACTTTAATCACCCTGATATCTGCTGGGAGAGCAATACAGCAGTGCACAGACAATGTAGGAAGTTTCTGGAAAGTGTAGGGGACAATTTCCTGGTGCAAGTGCTGGAGGAACCAACTAGGGGAAAAGCTCTTCTTGACCTGTTGCTCACAAACAGGGAAGAAATAGTAGAGGAAGCAATAGTGGATGGGAACCTGGGAGGCAGTGACCATGAGATGGTCGAGTTCAGGATCCTGACACAAGGAAAAAGGGAAAGCAGTAGAACAGAGACCCTGGACTTCAGAAAAGCAGACTTCGACTCCCTCAGGGAACTGATGGGCAAGGTCCCCTGGGAGAATAACATGACGGGGAAAGGAGTCGAGGAAAGCTGGCTGTATTTCAAAGAAACCTTATTGAGGTTGCAGGAACAAACCATCCCGATGTGTAGGAAGAAAAGTAAATATGGCAGGCGACCAGCTTGGCTTAACAGTGAAATCCTTGCTCGTCTTAAACACAAAAGAACAGCTTACAAGAAGTGGAAGATTGGACAAATAACCAGGGAGGAGTATAAAAGTATTGTTCAGGCATGCAGGTGTGAAATCAGGAAGGCCAAATCACACTTGGAGTTGCAGCTAGCCGGAGATGTTAGGAGTAACAAGAAGGGTTTCTTTAGGTATGTTAGCAACAGGAAGAAAGTCAAGGAAAGTGTGGGCCCCTTGCTGAATGAGGGAGGGAACCTAGTGACAGAGGATGTGGAGAAAGCTAGTGTACTCAATGCTTTTTTTGCCTCTGTCTTCACAGACAAGGTCAGCTCCCAGACAGCTGCACTCTGCAGCATGGTATGGGGAGGAGGTGACCAGCTCTCTGTAGAGAAAGAAGTAGTTCGGGGCTATTTAGGAAAGCTGGACGAGCACAAGTCCATGGGGCCGGATGCGCTGCATCCGAGGGTGCTAAAGGAGTTGGCCGATGAGATTGCAGAGCCATTGGCCATTATCTTTGAAAAATCATGGCGATCGGGGGAGGTCCCGGATGACTGGAAAAAAGCTAATGTAGTGCCCATCTTTAAAAAAGGGAAGAAGGAAGATCCAGGGAACTACAGGCCAGTCAGTCTCACCTCAGTCCCTGGAAAAATCATGGAACACCTCAAGGAATCAATTCTGAACCACTTAAAGGAGGGGAAAGTGATCAGGAACAGTCAGCATGGATTCACCAAGGGCAAGTCATGCCTGACTAACCTAATTGCCTTCTATGACGAGATAACCGGCTCTGTGGATGAGGGGAAAGCAGTGGATGTACTATTTCTGGATTTTAGCAAAGCTTTTGATACAGTCTCCCACAGTATTCTTGCCAGCAAGTTAAAGAAGTGTGGGCTGGATGAATGGACGGTAAGGTGGATAGAAAACTGGCTAGATGGTCGGGCTCAACGGGTAGTGATCAATGGTTCCATGTCTAGTTGGCAGCCGGTATCAAGTGGAGTGCCCCAAGGGTCGGTGCTGGGGCCGGTTTTATTCAATATCTTCATTAACGATCTGGAGGATGGTGTGGACTGCACCCTTAGCAAGTTTGCAGATGACACTAAACTGGGAGGAGTGGTTGATACGCTGGAGGGTAGGGATAGGATACAGAGGGACCTAGACAAATTAGAGGATTGGGCCAAAAGAAATATGATGAGGTTCAACAAGGACAAGTGCAGAGTCCTGCACTTAGGACGGAAAAATCCCATGCAGTGCTACGGACTAGGGACCGAATGGCTGGGCAGCAGTTCTGCAGAAAAGGACCTAGGGGTTACGGTGGACGAAAAGCTGAATATGAGTCAACAGTGTGCCCTTGTTGCCAAGAAGGCTAATGGCATTTTGGGTTGTATAAGTAGGGGCATTTCCAGCAGATCGAGGGATGTGATCATTCCCCTCTACTCAGCACTGGTGAGGCCTCATTTGGAGTACTGTGTCCAGTGTTGGGCCCCACACTACAAGAAGGATGTGGATAAATTGGAGAGAGTCCAGCGGAGGGCAACAAAAATGATTAGGGGGCTGGAGCACATGACTTATGAGGAGAGGCTGAGGGAACTGGGATTGTTTAGTCTGCAGAAGAGAAGAATGAGGGGGGATTTGATAGCTGCTTTCAACTACCCGAAAGGGGGTTCCAAAGAGGATGGATCTAGACTGTTCTCAGTGGTAGAAGATGACAGAACAAGGAGTAATGGTCTCAAGTTGCAGAGGGGGAGGTTTAGGTTGGATATTAGGAAAAACTTTTTCACTAGTAGGGTGGTGAAGAACTGGAATGGGTTACCTAGGGAGATAGTGGAATCTCCTTCCTTAGAGGTTTTTAAGGTCAGGCTTGACAAAGCCCTGGCTGGGATGATTTAGTTGGGTTTTGTCCTGCTTTGAGCAGGGGGTTGGACTAGATGACCTCCTGAGGTCCCTTCCAACCCTGAGATTCTATGATTCTATGATAGCACATGGCATTTGCCCCCTGATTCCTGCACTGTTGGTGGAGCTAAAATAGAACTTTTGGAAAGAGACCCCCTGTCTTGATCTCCAAATGGTGGAGAATTCACCACAGCCCCATGTAAATTGTGCTGAGGGTTAATCAATTTGCCTTAAAAAATGCACCTTATTTCCCCTTTGAACTATGACTGCAGTTATCCATCTGCTGGATCTGTTTCTGCCTGTGTCTGCTAGATTAAAGAGAGCCTCGGTCACAATTCAGGGCTGGCTGCACCTCTGCCCTTTCCTGGCCTCTCTGAATGCAACCCCGGAGGCCTAGTGTTTTTACCTATTCTGGGGTGGAATCATGCAATTCTCAGCTCTTAGACCTGGCCTTGGACTACAGGACCCTGTATATCAACTGTGCATATCCAGCAGGTCCTACTGAGATTGGCATCTGCAGTTCTTCCCTGCAGGAGCCTTTTACCAGTACTGAATACAGTAACTAGACAGCTATCTCAATCCAACCTGTTTGTTTTAGCAGTAGGAACAAAGCATATAGAGAGAAAGGATTTTAAAACAATGCATGGCTTTCTCCTGTAAAACCCTTCCATCCTGGGATAGTGACCATGGTACTTCAGATACCCTGAGTGGATCTCATTTACTCAGATCAATTCTCCAGAAACTAATCCCTTCTTGAGAGAGTCCCCTTTAAAGGCTCTCTAGCCCTCTTGATTTTCTGGTTCACTTTCTGGTCCTGGCATTGTCTGTCTCAAATGTTTGCTTGAGCCATTTATGGGTATTTCTTTTCTTTTTGTTTTTCTGTACAGCTTCCCCTAAATCAATTAAACCAGTATATTCATACAGCAAACACCCCAGTAATCACATCAACATACAGTATTTGTAAACAGTTACAGAGCAACTCCAATTCCATCACACAGTGTACTATCAGAAATCTCTTTCCCATGTAGGTACTTAGTCTGACCTCCTGTATAACATAGTTAAGAGACCTGCCCCACAATAATTCCTAGAGGAGATCCTTTAGAAAACATCCAGTCTTGATTTAAAAATGGTCAGTGGAGGAGAAATCACCATAGTCCTCGGTAAATTGTTCCAGTGGTTAATTACTCTCACCATTAAAAATTTACACCTTTTTTCCAGTCTGAATTTGTCTAGCTTCATCTTCCAGCCTTTGGCTTGTGTTCTACCTTTGTCTGCTAGACATCCTTGATGAAGTGTGGACCCGAACTGGGCACTGTATCAGTATGGTCTCATCAGTGCTATATGCAGAAGTAATATCAGATCCCTACTCCTGCTCTATATCCCCTTGTTTCTACCTCCAAGAATGGTATTTACACTCTTAGCCACAGCATCGCACTAGGAGCTCAAGTTCAGTTTGTTATCCACCATGACATTTAGGTGCCTTCCAGAGTCATTGCTTTCTGGGATACAGCTCCCCCATCCTAAGTAAGTAAGTATGACCTATATTCTTTGTTCCTAGATGGATAGCCTTACACTTGGCTGTATTAAAATGCATGAGTTTTTACATTACACTCATCTTACTAAGTGATCCAAATAACTTTATATCAGTAACCTGTCCTGGTCGCCATTCACCAACCCACCAGTCTTTGTGTCAGCTTCAAACTTTATCAGCAATGAGTTATCTTCTTCTAGATCACTGATTTAAAAACCAGTCTCTTCAGGGTATAATTGGTTGAGATCTGTCAGCCAGTTTTAACCCATTTAATATGCAACATACTGATCTTGTAGAGTGCTAATTTTCTAATCAGAATGTTGTGCATTACTAAGCCAAACACGTCCAAATATATTACATCAATACAGTTAATTTGACCCAACAGCCTTGCAATCTCATCAAAGAACAATATCAAGTTCCTCTAACAAGTCCCATTTTCCATGAAACCATGTTAATTAGTATCACTTGTATTTCTATCCTGTAACTCTTTAGTGATAGTCCTGGAGCAGCCATTCCATGATTTTGCCCAGGCTCAGTGCCAGGCTAAACAGCCTACAATTACTTGGGTTGTCCTGTTTACTCATTTTAAATATTGGCACAACATTAACTTTCTTCCAGTCCTCTCTAACTTCCTAATAGTCCAAGATGTATTAAAAATTAACACCAGTGCACAGGAGAGCTCCTCAACAAACTTTAAAATGCTTGGGTGGAAGACTGGATGTCTTTCTAAAAGATCTCCTGTAGCTCAGACAGAATTTATGGGCTTCATGCAGGAATCTCTGGATGAAATTTCCTGGTCTGGGTTCTGCAGGTCAGACTAGATATCACAATAGTCGTCTGGCCTTAAAATCTATGGCTTCATGAAGTTATCCAGACCTGCTGATTTTATCTTTAGTAGATACGGTTTACCTCCTTTCCTAAGGGTCGCTGGGAAAGATGTTATTTCATCCTGATTATCTGACATTGGAACCAAGCTGTGCGGTATAACAAATACAAAGAGAAATATTTATTGAACATTGTTGCATTTATTAATGTCTTTTCTGCCTCTTGACAGTGTTATCACCTACACCATACTGGGCCTCTACTACCATTATTAAGATTCCTTTTTATCCTAATGTATTTAACAAATTACTTAATACCCAGTAGACTTTGTGACAATGATATTTCATTAATTCCTTTATCTTCTCATATCAGTTATCTTCAGTTGTTATGGAATAGTGATTTCTTATTTTTATTGCTGTTTTACTGTCCTATCCTAGCCAAACTGGTTTTCAAATCAAAGTAGCTTGCTGCTGTTTTGTTGTCTGAGTGATTCAAAATCATGGAACAGGTCCTCAAGGAATCAATCCTGAACCACTTAAAGGAGGGGAAAGTGATCAGGAACAGTCAGCATGGATTCACCAAGGGCAAGTCATGCCTGACTAACCTAATTGCCTTCTATGATGAGATAACCCCCTCTGTGGATGAGGGGAAAGCAGTGGATGTTCTATTTCTGGACTTGAGCAAAGCTTTTGATACAGTCTCCCACAGTATTCTTGCCAGCAAGTTAAAGAAGTATGGGCTGGATGAATGGACGGTAAGGTGGATAGAAAACTGGCTAGATGGTCGGGCTCAACAGGTAGCAATCAATGGTTCCATGTCTAGTTGGCAGCCGGTATCAAGTGGAGTGCCCCAAGGGTCGGTGCTGGGGCCAGTTTTATTCAATATCTTCATTAATGATCTGGAGGATGGTGTGGACTGCACCCTTAGCAAGTTTGCAGATGACACTAAACTGGGAGGAGTGGTTGATACGCTGGAGGGTAGGGATAGGATACAGAGGGACCTAGACAAATTAGAGGATGGGGCCAAAAGAAATATGATGAGGTTCAACAAGGACAAGTGCAGAGTCCTGCACTTAGGACGGAAGAATCCCATGCACTGCTACAGACTAGGGACCGAATGGCTGGGCAGCAGTTCTGCAGAAAAGGACCTAGGGGTTACGGTGGACGAAAAGCTGAATGTGAGTCAACAGTGTGCCCTTGTTGCCAAGAAGGCTAATGGCATTTTGGGTTGTATAAGTAGGGGCATTTCCAGCAGATCGAGGGAAGTGATCATTTCCCTCTACTCAGTACTGGTGAGGCCTCATTTGGAGTACTGTGTCCAGTTTTGGGCCCCACACTAGAAGAAGGATGTGGACAATTTGGAGAGAGTCCAGCAGAGGGCAACAAAAATGATTAGGGGGCTGGAGCACATGACTTATGAGGAGAGGCTGAGGGAACTGGGATTGTTTAGTCTGCAGAAGAGAAGAATGAGGGGGGATTTGATAGCTGCTTTCAACTACCTGAAAGGGGGTTCCAAAGAGGATGGTTCTAGACTGTTCTCAGTGGTAGAAGATGACAGAACAAGGAGTAATGGTCTCAAGTTGCAGAGGGGGAGGTTTAGGTTGGACATTAGGAAAAACTTTTTCACTAGTAGGGTGGTGAAGAACTGGAATGGGTTACCTAGGGAGGTAGTGGAATCTCCTTCCTTAGAGGTTTTTAAGGTCAGGCTTGACAAAGCCCTGGCTGGGATGATTTAGTTGGGTTTGGTCCTGCTTTGAGCAGGGGGTTGGACTAGATGACCTCCTGAGGTCCCTTCCAACCCTGAGATTCTATGATTCTATGATTGCAGACTTTGGGGCATTTAGTAAAATGGTCTTAACTCCCAATCTGGGATCACACATTGATGTTTACATTTTTTGCTCACAATCATTTTTACTCATAGTCCAATTTCCCAAAGTTAAAAATAATTATTTAAACTTCCAAGTACCTATATTACTGGTTGTGATTTATATTCTGTTTGCACATAATGCATGTAATTAGGTCATAGTAATTTGCTCATAGGCATCCATTCATTTTTCATTCATTCATTGCTATTATTATTTGTTTGTATCTAGACGTCCCAGTCACGGATCAGGATCCATTGTGCTAGGCACTGTACAAACACAGAACAAAGACTTGGTCTCTGCCCCAAAAGCTACAATCTAAGTCAAGTTTTGTCATCAATCCATCTTCATCTATCAAATGAAGTCTAATAAAAATTGCAACATTTTTGTGTTAGAAAATCATCATGTATAAACTGTAGAAGCTCCAAAGATGATATACTACTGGCAGCATGAAACTCCAGCATGCGTCCCACAGATGCAAGTCCCCTCTCCCCAACATAAGTTTCTTCCTACCCATTGTAGATAGAGGCTTAAGGAGCTGCTTGTCCTACTCTCCAGTCTGGTTTGCTGGTCTGTGATAAAACCCCATTCCTTCCTCATCTTGTGCTTCATCATTTAGACCATCAGTCCATTAGCATCTCAGACCCTGTGTTTCTGAGTTATCACTAACTCTAAAGCAGGCAATGGTATCTGTGATGTAGAATGTCCCTCTCCCCCCCATTTGTTCTTCCTAAGTAGAGTCCCAGTTAATTTTAACATCCCAGTCATAGATTCCAAGGCCAGAAGAGATGCTTCTGAGGATGTAGTCTGACCTCCTGTATAGCACAGGCCAGAGACCTGCCCCCAAAATAATTCCTAGAGCAGAACTTGTAGAAAAACATCCAGTCTTGACTTTACAAGGGTCAGTGATGGAGAAACCACCATGAACCTTGGTAAATTGTTCCAATGGTTAATTACTGTCACCAGTAAAAATTTAAACCTTATTTCCAGTCTGAATTTGTCTAGCTTCAACTTTCAGAAGTTGGATCATGTTGTACCTTGCTAGATGAAAGAGCCCATTATTAAATATTTGTTCCCATATGGATACCTATAGGCTGTGATGAAGTTTTTTAGCTTAACAAAGAAAAGGTTAAGGGGTGACTTGAAGACTCAATCTATCACTGTAATGCATGTTTTCCAATACTTGTAGCTCTTCTTTGAACCCTCCTTTTCAACATCCTTCTTGAACTGTGGACACCAGAACTGGACATGGGATTCCAGCTGCAGTCATAGTAGTGCCAAATATGGAGGTAAAATAACCTCTCTGCTCCTACTCAAGATTGCCCTGTTTCTGCATCCAAGGATCGCATTAGCCCTTTTGGCCATAGCATGCACTAGAACAGGCCTGCACAACATGCGGCCCCCGGGCTGCATGTGGCCTGCGTGGGCTCACTGTGTGGCCTGCAGGCAAGCGGCAGGGTGGGGCTGCTGGGTTTGCCCCCCTGCCGGGGGGGGGGGGCACCTCACAGCCACCCTAACAGCCTGAACTGCACATGTCTCCGTCTCCCGCTCCCTCTGCCTGGCATACAGCGGGTGCGTCAATTCCAGGGCCCGCTGAGGCAGGAAGCACTGGGCACGAGACAGAGCCAGTAAGTGCCGAGCGAGGGGAGGGATGCCCAGCCTGGGCTCCAGCTGCAGCTCGGGGAGGGGGGGGACACTGGGCCAAGACCCCCTCCAACCCTCCCCTTCGGTTGGGGGTGGGGCGACTACTGCGCTGGTTGGTCCCAGGGCGGCGGCCTCTGTAGTGATTGGTGGGGGGGGGGGTTGAACTGTCTGTGGGCAGCCAGGAAATCCCTGGGGGAGATCGTGTGTGTTGCACCTGCCCTACCCCAACTGCTGCCCTCTTCCCAGCCCCTATCACACTGTCTTTTCTCCCCCCCCCCCCCCAAGCTCCCTGTGGCCCTTCTGTTTGTGTGTTGGACAGTCACATCCAATCTGTTCACTCTGCCACCCTTTCCCCTCCCCTTAGTTCATAGCCCCAGAAAATCCCTTCAAACTGTCCCCCTTTTTCCCTCCCTTATTTCATGGGGGGATGACGAGCCGAGTGTGCAGGCAGTGGCGGCGAGGCTTTATAGTGAGGGGTTTGTTTCTGGGGGGCTGGACAGCACTGGCGTGGGGGATGTGTTGGGGGGGGCTGGGCAGTGCTTGGGGGAGGGTGTTTCGGCAGGGCCGGGGGGTTTCGGCCCTCAGCTGTTTTCTTTGGAGTAATATGGCCCTCACCGCTTGATGAGTTGTGCAGGCCTTCACTAGAGGCTCATGTTCAGCTGATTATCCATCTGATCCCCCTGTCATGTGACTTCTCCCAACCACTCTCTGTAATGCCAAGTCAGTCAGATTTCTTCTGCCTGAGCATTTCCAGTTCCTCCTGTTTATTACCAGGCTCCTGCCAGTGGTGTGGACATCTGAAGAATGTATTTAGAAGATTAGGGTTGGAAGAGACCTCAGGAGGTCATCTAGTCCAGCCCCGTGCTCATCTAAATCATCACAGACAGGGCTTTGTCAAGCTGGGCCTTAAAAACCCCTAAGGATGGTGTCAAGACTGATTCCCCACTCTGGCACTTCGAGTGCAGAAGTAGGGGCCCGCAAGGATTTTAAAAATTAATACTGGCCACTCCAGGCTGGTATTAAACTCCCAAGGTCACAGGTTCTCTCTGACCTTGGATGGGTAGATGCTGCCACCACCCAAATGCAAACCCTTTGAAACCCAGGAAGGCGCACTTGGGAATTCCTTCCTGTGGGGTACCCTCAAGTTCTTTCACCCTCTCTCCGGGGAAGAGCTGAGAAAGAAAACAAAGGAAATTAGCAGTTGCCCCCAGCTAATTGAACACATGCACACACCTCTTAGAACACCAAAAATCCAATCCTGTTCTTAAAAAAAGGGTACATTTTATTAAAAGCAAAGAGAAGATATTTCTAACTTAGGCTTTTGCTAGATTTAAAAAACTCACTTACAAAAATTAAGCATCAAGATAGCTCTCTTGAGGTTCAGCTTAAAGGTTACAAGCAAAACAAAAGCATCTGGGGTTAGCACAGAGGAGTCCACAAGCCTTACGAAATAAAACCTAATCAGAAGCGGTGTGCCGAGTCTTCATTTATTCACTCTAATTTAAGGTTTCACATGCCAGTAATGCATTTTAACGTTTTTAGAAGATCTCACTATATAAGTCTATATTATATAACTAAACTATTGTATGTAAAGTAAACAAGACTTTTAAAATGTTTAGGAAGCTTCATTTAAATGTAAGCAGAGTCAGGATGAGCTCTACCCTGACATCTGGTGGTATATTATGGGGAGTGCAGAAAGAAGTTTCATGTATTCGCATTGGTATTTCAGTTATTTGCATTGGCACTCCCACTCCCATTAGCATAGTACACAGCAGCCTGGGATGGCTATTTTCAACGCTGTGGGATCCCCAATTTCTTTGTTATTGGGGCAGGAGGAATGAAATGTTGTCACCCTGATTGGGTAAATAGGGAACTACAAAATTGTCTTGTGATGGGGGGTTTCATTGTCAGCTGGATAGCGCTTGCTAGATGGGGCACATGGGTTCCAAAACCCATTGAAAAGAGAGAGGCTGGGGACAGATGTCTGTACTTGGTGGTGCAGTCTCCTTGTGTGAGCCAGAAGCACCAGTTCCACCTATGCTTCTCTCCACTGTGGAATGTCAGAGTTAATTTTTTGATTCCCTTAAGAATCGAGATACCAGTTACTGAGCTGAACTCATGGTCACTGGGTTCCCCTACTATGAGCTGGAATCACTAAGAGCTGAAATCACTGAAGAGCTGGACTTGCTGAGCTGAGAGCACTGAGTACTGTGCTAATGAGTGGGGGAGCCTGAAGCTATACTGTGGAGCAGAGCAGCTGGCAGAGCGGAGTGGAGCAGTTTGTACAGCCACTGGGTGAGTGGAGCCAAGCAGCTCGCGAGGACGGCTGGAGTGGCTCACAGGACAGCTGGTGGACCAGAGCAGCTGGCAGAGCAGAGCAGCCCACAGAGCAAGCGGAGCTGAGCTGTTTGCGGAGATGACTAGTGGAAGCAGAACCCCATGAAGAGGCAGGGCAGTTGGCCCCAAAACCACGTAAGGTGCCCCTTTCTACCCAGGCTGGGGAGGGGGACCTCTGCAGAGAGACTCTTGAGCTCTGGGGCTGCACTGACCCGGGACAGAGACTTTTGGATTGTGGGACTTTTGGGACTGTGGGTGATTTGGGGGTTGCTGGACTCAAGGGCCCTGAGAGAAGGACATGGCCCAATTTGCTGGAGTGGGTCTTTGCTCACGGTTTGACCTATGAACTCTAGCTGAGGTATTTTCCCAATTTAATGCTTGTTGTTTGTCATGTAATTAAACCTTTTCTGCTACACCAAGACTGTGCTTGCGAGAGGGGAAGTATTGCCTCTTTGAGGCGCCCAGGGGTGAGTGTAAGATTTTCCCAGGTCACTGGGTGGGGGCTCGAGCAGGTTTTGCATTATGTTGTGGGGAAGGGACCCCTATGTATTGAACCCGGCCCTTGCTGCTATCGTTTCGGCCTGGCAGAAGGGTTACATAAAATTAAATTTAAAATGCAGATCTTATCAGTTTAGTGCAGTGGTTCTTAGCCTGGGGTGCACGCACCCCCTGGGTGTGCGAGATGCCCTTTATGGGGGTGCCAGACATGTGAGGTTTTTTTTTTAGAAGCTGGGGGTGGCTGCAGAGTGCTGGGTCCCAGCCAGGAGCAGAGCCCTGGGCTGGCTGCCAGTACCCCAGGCCGACAGCGGGCTGCGGAGCTGGGGGCCGAGACCCTGGCTGGCAAGGAGCAGGCGGCTGGAACGCCAGACCATCAGCGGGCTGAGTGGGGCCGGCGGACAGAACCCCAGACTGGTGGCGGACTGAGGCTCCGCCCACCGGTTTGGGGCTCCGTCCACCGTCTCCTGCCAGCCGGAGTCCAGGCCACTGCCGTCCTAGGGTTCCATTCACCCAGGCAGGCAGTGGGCTGAGCGGGGCCAGCGGACGGAACCCTGGCTAGCAGCAGCATGCCAGTAAAAATCAGCTCGCGTACCACAGGTTGCCAAACCCTGTTCTAGACATTTCTGATCTACTTACATATCTGGGTTTCAGATAAGTAGGTTCAAGGTATGCTTTTTCATACCTGGTTTTAAAGCTGCTTACAGCATTGCTGCTCTGTGTCTCTGCTCTCCGGAGAACAAAAACAGACAAAGGAAGTTGTTTGTTTTTTCTACAATTTTAAAAAGTTCTAGCCCTCCCATTGGCTCTTGTGGTCAGGTGCCCACTCCTTTCCTTTTACCTGTGGGCTTTTTTTAACCCTTTACGGGTAAAGCAAACCCAGAACAGCCATCAAGAGGGACTTTGTAGCTAGCTGGCTGGCTGTCCATAAGGGAGCTATGCCCCCCATGCTTTTATTTATCACAGATGGAGATTCCACCCCCTCCTGACGTAACCCATTCCAGTGCTTCACCACCCTTCTAGTGAAAGTGTTTCCTAATACCCAACCTAGACCTCCTGCACTGCAACTTGATATTTTTGCTGCTTGTTCTGTCGCCTGACACCACTGAGAACAGCCTGGCTCCATCCTCTTTGAAACCCTCCTTCAGGTAGTTGAAGGCTGCTATCAAATCCCCCCTCACTCTTCTCTTCTGCAGACTAAATAAGCCCAGTTTCCTCAGTCTCTCCTCATAAATCATGTGCCCCAGCCCCCTAATCATTTTCATTTCCCTGCACTGGACTCTCTAATTTGTCCACATCCTTTCTGTAGTGGGGGGCCCAAAACTGGACGCAATACTCCAGATGTGGCCTCACCCATGCCGAATAGAGGGGAATAATCACTGCCCTCAATCTGCTGGCAATGCTCCTACTAAGGCAGCCCAATATGTCATTATCCTTCTTGGCAAGAAGGGCACACTGCTGACTCATATCCAGCTTCTCATCCACTGTAATCCCCAGGTCCTTTTCTGCAGAATTGCTGCTTAGCAAGTTGGTCCCCAGCCTGTAGCGGTGCATGGGATTCTTCCGTCTTAAGTGCAGGACTCTGCACTTGTCCTTGTTGAACCTCAGTGGTTTTTTTTTTTGGTGCTCAATCCTCCAATTTGTCTAGATCACTCTGAACTCTATCCTCCAGCATATCTACCTCTTCCCCAGCTTAGTGATATCCGCAAACTTGCTGAGGGTGCAGCCCATCCCACCATCCAGATCATTAATGAAGATGAACAAAACCAGCCCCAGGACCGACCCAGGGGGCACTCCGCCTGATGCTGGCTGCCAACTAGATATTGAGCTGTTGGTCACTGCCTGTTGAGCCTCACGATCTAGCCACCTTTCTATCCACTTTATAGTCCATTCATCCAATCCATAATTCTTTAACTTGCTGGCAAGAATACTGTGGGAGACAGTATCAAAAGCTTTGCTAAAGTCAAGATCTATCACATCCACCACTTTCCCCATATCCACAGAGCCAGTTATCTCGTCACAGAAGGCAATCGGGTTGGTCAGGCATGATTTGCCCTTGGTGAATCCATGCTGACTGTTCCTGATTACCTTCCTCTCCTCCAAGGGCTTCAAAATGGATTCCTTGAGGACCTACTGTGTGATTTTTCTGGGGACAGAGGTGAGGCTGACTGGTCTGTAGTTCCCCGGATTCTCCTTCTTCCCCTTTTTTAAAGATGGGCACTATATTTGCCTTTCCAATCGCATGCTGATTTATGGCTGTAGCACTGAGAGTCTGAGTTAGAAGGCTGAACTTTTTTACTATGAGTGCTCCGTTAACACTCTCCCTTCTATAGCTAGTGTAACGCTAGCTAGTGTAGTCTAGGTTGTCTGTCACCTTCATGGCTAGACAGACAGCCTTGCTGGTGGACTTCGATTCTGCCCACCCTATGGTTAAATGTGTAGGGGACACACTGAGGGGCTGAGCAGATTAGCTCACTTACATCGTCAGGACTCATGCATCTGTTATAAACCAGAAAGGTAAATATATAGGGACTGTAACAAGGTCAGACTCACCCGCATGGCGCCTCCTGCTGGTGACTCTGGGAATTAGCTCAGTTCAGTGTTCGGAGCGTCCTCTGCAGGCCGGTGATCCGCCTGTCTTCAGGCCCCCGTGTCCCTTCCTGGACCCGGTGCCCTTTTATTGGGAGTGCTGCCCCCTGGCAGTAACCCCTTTCTCTCTGGGTCTCCCCTCCTTGGGGAACCCCCACCCTCTATCCCCACCTTGCCTCAGTATTGGCTACTGCCAGTCATTGTCTAGCCCCACACTCTGGGGCAGACTGCAGTATCAGCCTACTCATCACAGGCAAAGGGGTTTGGACCTGCTGCTCTGGGCTGCCCTCTGCAACCCCCAGTACCAGTTGCTAGCCCTCTGCTAGGCCGCAGCCTGGGGCTTTCTAGGCTGGAGCTCCCCAGCCCTGCTTCACTCAGCTATCCCGTCTCAAGCTCCCTGCAGCTAGACCCTTCTCTCTCTCTCTGAAGACAGAGAGAGACTGTCTGGGCTTCTGGCCTCCAGCCTTTTATAGGGGCCAGCTGTGGCCTGATTGGGGTGTGGCCCAGCTGCAGCCACTTCCCTAATCAGCCCAGCTTTTAGAGCCACAGCTCTCAAGCCCTGCCAGGCCACTTTTAAACCCCTCAGGGCAGGAGCAGGGTCCACCCTGCTACACCCCCCCCCACCGGGGGGGAGCAGGCGGGGTGGTGTTGTCCTATCGGCCCAGCTTTCTTCTCAACTGGGCCCTCAGGACATCCCTCTCCTGCTGCAGGCTCTCCAGTGTTTGGAGCAGCTTGCTTGCTTCTCTCATTGTCTGGGTTTCCACTGTAGACCTCCCTAGTCCTACGTGGGTCACCATTTCTGTTTGTGTTCCCACATCGGCCCTCCTGGCCACTATGTGGGTTCCTTTTTTTAGGTGGGGCCTCTCTGCCCCAGCCCCTTTCTCCTTAGGGGCCTCGGTCTGGACTACCCCTTCCTGGTGGCTAGTCCCAGACTGAGCCTTGGTTTCAGGCACTCCTCCTTTCTGTCTCAGGGGGCAATGCCTCTTTATGTGGCCCTTGGTGTGGCAGTGGAAGCACCCTCGGCGCCTTCCCCCTGCCACAGCCCCAGTCCTGGTTGTGCGGGCCCTAGCCCTTCCTTCAGGGCTGGCCTGGGCCTTGAGAGCTCTGTAGGGGCACTCTCTCCTTAGGTGTCCCTGCTGCCCACAAGCCCAACAAGTTGAGGGCCCCCCTGTTACTTTCACAGGGGGAGCCTTGTCTGGGTGGGGCCTCTCTGCCCCAACCCAGTAGGGGCACACCCTTCTCAAGTGTCCCCGTCGCCTGCAGGCGAAACAGTCTTTTGGCACTGGCCTCCAGCCCAAAGTGCCTGGCCCCCATTGAGGTCCGTGTGCCCGCCCCCGCAGCAGCTGAAGCAGCCGTGCTTGCTGCTCGGCGAGCTGGGCCACACAGGCTCTCCAATAATAGTCCATGTTCATTTTCTCCACCGTCTCAAAGTCCAGGCAATAGTCCCATAGTCCTTGCCCCTCGTATCAGGGGCGGACCGCTATGCTCGCATTCTCCACCACATGTAGCAAGGTCAGACTCACCCCCGCGGCGCCTCCTGCTGGTGACTCTGGGAATTAGCTCAGTCCAGTGTTCGGAGCGCCCTCTGCAGGCTGGTGATCCGCCTGTCTTCAGGCCTCCCGTGTCCCTCCCTGGACCCGGTGCCCTTTTATTGGGGGTGCTGCCCCCTGGCAGTAACCCCTTTCTCTCTGGGTCTCCCCTCCTTGGGGAACCCCCACCCTCTATCCCCACCTTGCCTCAGTATTGGCTACTGCCAGTCATTGTCTAGCCCCACACTCTGGGGCAGACTGCAGTATCAGCCTACTCATCACAGGCAAAGGGGTTTGGACCTGCTGCTCTGGGCTGCCCTCTGCAACCCCCAGTACCAGTTGCTAGCCCTCTGCTAGGCTGCAGCCTGGGGCTTTCTAGGCTGGCACTCCCCAGCCTTTCCCTGCTTCACTCAGCTATCCCATCTCAAGCTCCCTGCAGCTAGACCCTTCTCTCTCTGAAGACAGAGAGAGACTGTCTGGGCTTCTGGCCTCCAGCCTTTTATAGGGGCCAGCTGTGGCCTGATTGGGGTGAGGCCCAGCTGCAGCCACTTCCCCAATCAGCCCAGCTTTTAGAGCCACAGCTCTCAAGCCCTGCCAGGCCGCTTTTAAACCCCTCAGGGCAGGAGCAGGGTCCACCCTGCTACAGGGACATTTTAAAAACCAACTCAAATAAACTTTAAGGAGAGGAAGGGAGATTTGCAGGCAGGCTGTTGCTGTTTTTTGCAGGGGGGATTTACACACTAGAGTACTGGCCCTAAACTGTACAGTCTATGATAGTATGACTGTGGGCAGAGGGGTTGTCTAGTTCTGCAGTGTTGGTTACAAAGGAGGGATGTGGGTGGTGACTAGGGTCTACGCAGCACCTAGACACCCATGCCAGTCAAATCAGGCTTATGGGTCTTGGGTTGCAGGCTGTTTCATTGCTGTGTAGGTGTTCGGACTTGGGCTGGGGCCCAGGCTCTGGGACTCTCCCACTTCGCAGGGTCCCAAGCCTGGAAGTCTACACAGCAGTGAAGCGGCCCCGAAGCCCGAGTCAGCTGAAACAGGCCAGCCATGGGCTTTTCTTTGCTGTGTAGATAGACCCTAGGTGGTTTAGATCAGTGGTTTTCAACATCTCATGGACCGTAAGGCACAAAAAGGTGAACCATCATCCTGCTACACTCCATGTCCCACGGCAGGAATGTGGGGCTGGGCCATGGGATGATTTCTCAGCCTTTTTGTGAGCTGAGGAGTAAAAATGGTGGTGGTGAGTTGATGCTGGTGGGGGTTGGTGCTGTGGGGGGTGGGGGAAAGAGGGATCCTTTCCTCTTCCTCCTCTTGCCCCATGCCACATTCAGCTCTGGGGCCGGAGCAGTCGCCCCAGCCCCTCGAAGTAGTTTGCCCTGCCTCAGCGCTGGAAGGGGAGGGCTGATGGAGCTGCTCTCTGACTGGTTCATGGGATGGGAGGGGGCAAAGACAGCCCAGTAGCAGGAAAGGAGTTGCCCTGTCTGTGCCCTCCTCTGGCTGCTTGTGCTAAGGGGAGGGTGCTTGCTTTGTTGTGCCCCCCAATCCAAGAGCCCCTTGCCTAAGTGACTGATCTCAGGCTAGGCAGACTCACCCGTGGGCCTGTCCAAGCTGGGGTTTAACTGCCTGGTGCCGGAGCAGGTGGGGCTGGGACCTCAGTGTAGTGGCTCATGAAGCAGGCATCAGCCTAGCAACAACAGTATGAATCCTCAGCCTGGGTAGAGACTCGAGTGCCTGGATGCAGGCATGAGGGGGATGGCCGCAGCCCTGTTGCACGGGCACAAGGCAAGTTGAGCTGCCTGAGCTGGGGATCCAGCACCTCCCACCTACCCACAGTCTCCTTTGTAAAGTGCTGTTGGCTCTACTGCTGTCTCTCCTCACCCTTGGCCACTTTGTTCTAAGGCAGAGGGGGCTGGGCATTGACAAACTAAAGCCTGAAAACATGCAGCCTGGGGGAGGGGCAGGGGAGAGAGAGAGCCAAGGCAAGAGAGGTGGGTCTAGTGCCAAGGCCTGATTTGGGACTTTCTCGTGAGCTGGCATGTCGCCCTTACAGCTTGATTTTTCCAGGAGATTCTTTCCTGATGCAATGCACAGCTCGTTTAGAGATGCTCCCTGTCTCACTCCCAGTGTTGCCAGCGTTTGACATGAGCGCTTAGAATGTGTGACCAGTCACTCAGCGGTTTGTCGCATCATGCCCTAACTGGCCGATTGGAATGGTTTTTTTTTAAATAGCAGCTGTTTTAAAAGAGATTTTTTTTCCATAACTAAATAAGGCATTAGAAAGCAAGAAAAAAGTGGAAAAACAAATTCCACCATGTGTAACTATGAGACCTTTCATGCGTTCATGGGTCATCAGTCATGTTTGAGCCCTGCATCTTCACATCTCCAGCACAGACGTCTACCACCTGCACTAAAGGAAAAACTGTTATCAGGGATCCTAGAAATCCGTTTGCTACAGAAAAACATGGAATTCACGTTTTTACAGAGAATCTTCAGGTTTACATTTTGTGAAAAAATAAAAACATATATTGACTAAATTTTACTGAAAGTACCAGTGTCACTTATTCAGTGCATGCAACCTCCCCTTCTTGAGATTGATTTTTGAATGTGCTTTACATTTAAACTGGGTTCCACTATATCAGATCTAATTGGGACTGGGGCCAGATTGGATAATCATATATTCAGGAGAATTGGCAAAGAGATTTCTATCTCTTATTTTAAGCTTGCAGGGGGCGGGGGGGCGCTCATCAGCTATGGGCAGCAGGGGCTGACCATCCAAGCCCTGCTACTCTCAGCCCCAGGTGGCTGGTGGTTCAGTTAATACAGAAAGCCGGCTAATGGAGGCTTGGATAAACAGGATTCTACTGTATATCAATAAAACATTATGTTCAACTGATACCTATACATATTGTGGCTAGGGAAACTAAAGTTCAGCGTTCCATTTTTATTTGCACTGTGGAAATTTGCAATCCCAGATTGCTACTAATCAGTAGGAAATCATTTTGGAATTGGAAAATCCACTGCAGGGGCCACTGTCATGCAAGTTTCAGAGTCATTAATTATCTCTTGCTGTGCAGGACTGTGATTCTCAGCGATGTGCAGGACATAGTGGATGGATTTGCAGCAGTGGGATTCCTGAACTGTAGTGGAG
The DNA here is from genome assembly GCF_016161935.1 of Mauremys reevesii. Taxonomy (NCBI): domain Eukaryota; kingdom Metazoa; phylum Chordata; order Testudines; family Geoemydidae; genus Mauremys; species Mauremys reevesii. The sequence goes on along the minus strand of NC_052630.1, from coordinate 41,016,530 downwards.
CAATGGATGACACACACATCCCTATTTTGGCACCAGACCACCTTGCCACAGAGTATCTTAACAGAAAGGGATACTTTTCTGTGGTTATGCAAGTGCTGGTGTGTCATTGGGAACGCTTCGCCAACATCAATGCCCGTTGATCAGGGAAGGTGCATGATACTCACATCTTTAAGAAAACAGGACTGTTCTTAAAACTACAGGCAGGGACTTTCTTTCCCAATTAGTGGATTACCATTGGTGATGTGGAAATGCCAATAATGATCCTGGGGGACCCAGCCTACACCTTGCTTCCCTGACTCATGAAGCCGTACACCAGCCACCTGGGCAGCACCAAGGAAACATTGAACTACCTGCTCAGCAGCTGCAGAATGACAGTTTGAATGCACTTTTGGTAGATTGAAGGGATGCTGTTGGTGTTTACTCACAAGATTGGATCTCAGTGAAAAACATCCCAATAGTTCTAGCTGCCTGCTGTGTCCTGCATAATATCTGTGAAGCAAAGGTGGAAAAGTTGCTGCTAGTGAGGAGGTGGAGTGGCTGTCTGCTGAGTTTGAACTGGACAGAAGGGCTATTTGAAGAGCTCAACATGGAGCTGTACAGCTCAGGGAGACTTTGAAAGAGCATTTCAGCAGTGAGTCACAGTAATATGCTGTGGTGTCCTGTGATTTACCTGGCCCTGCTGTTTTGGGGCGTTAAGAATTGTGTGGTGCTTGGTGTAAATTTATGACTATAACACTACCAATGCACCTATTAATTTATGGTGCTGGCTGTACATTTATGATTATTACACTGTTTGTCGCTGATCCTGCAAGTTGTATCACACTATACAGTAGCAAGTAAGTGAGTGCTTTCAGAACTGCTAGGCACTCCACAGCACATGTTATGAACTAATATAGATTATTTTCCAAATTGAATTTTATTCAGTAACAAACCAGTATAAAAATCTCTGCAATTTAAAAGCAAATACATTTAAAAACTTAAGTTCTGTTCCATTAATTTATTAAGGGGGGAAAAAACATTCATGCCCATTTTACCTCCACGTAAAACTACTGGGGCTCACAGGTCTATGTATGTGAAGCTGTGGTTGTCCTTAATGTCCCCGGGGGTGTAGTGGTAGGGCTAGGGATGTGGCCCCTGATACCCCATAGAAAGGGGTGGGGGTGTAGGGAGGTGCTGTAATGGAGTTCTCCATGGACTGCAAAGGAAGGCGAGCCTGGGATTGTCGAACCTGTAGGTCCACAAGAGTCTGCAGCAGCTATTTGCTGCTAGAGAAGCCCCATTATGTCGTGGTGCATCTCCCCCTCCTTTTCCTGCTGCGTGTCCTAGGCCTGTCTCCTGTCTACTCTTTCCTTCCCAGTCTATCTGTCTAATGTTCATCCTCCAGGCCCTTTGCTCACGGTCTGATGCAGCCCTGGACTGAACATGTCATCCTGAGTCCTCCTCTTTCTCCTCATCAGGCTCTAGCATTCCACCGGTGTGGAGCAGGAACCCCTCAATGGCAGCAATTGTGGCTAAAACACACACAAGTACCATTGTCGGTACAGTCATAATGGAAAGTGAAAGTTATGATTCAGAACTCGCTTTCCTTCCTCACGTTTTAAACCAGCCATGCTTATTGACACTTCTGCTTCAGAGAGCTTGTGCATGGCACCACTTGCAGCTCCAGCTGGAGTGAGGGCCTGCTGGGGTGAGGGAAATGAGGAAAGAGTTGCTCAGTTGCAGAAATTGAGTATAGGGCAATGGCACTGAATACGGGCTCCATTTTCCACCACCAGATGGAGGTCATTGTAGCTCATATTTCATTCCTGAGGGTAATTAAGGCACAGAGATCCCAGCTGCTGCTGGCATCCCAAACCTTTCGGGGCTTGTGTGCTGCTAGGCTGTGTGCTGCAGTGGTGCTTGTCGAAGTTATCACCAATTGATGTGGGAAAGTGCCTTACCGCAGAGGAAGAAATAAGGCTGCCATCCCTAGAAACCTTTGGGAGAGGACTGCAGTGTACCTCCATGAAAGGTATCATCCAGAGAGATCTCGATGAAGGAGGGACATCCATAGAATCATAGAATCTCAGGGTTGGAAGGGACCTCAGGAGGTCATCTAGTCCAACCCCCTGCTCAAAGCAGGACCAAACCCAACTAAATCATCCCAGCCAGGGCTTTGTCAAGCCTGACCTTAAAAACCTCTAAGGAAGGAGATTCCACTACCTCCCTAGGTAACCCATTCCAGTTCTTCACCACCCTACTAGTGAAAAAGTTTTTCCTAATGTCCAACCTAAACCTCCCCCACTGCAACTTGAGACCATTACTCCTTGTTCTGTCATGTTCTACCACTGAGAATAGTCTAGATCCATCCTCTTTGGAACCCTCTTTCAGGTAGTTGAAAGCAGCTATCAAATCCCCCCTCATTCTTCTCTTCTGCAGGCTAAACAATCCCAGTTCCCTCAGCCTCTCCTCATAAGTCATATGCTCCAGCCTTTTTGTTGCCCTCCACTGGACTCTCTCCAATTTATCCACATCCTTCTTGTAGTGTGGGGCCCAAAACTGGACACAGTACTCCAAATGAGGCCTCACCAGTGCTGAATAGAGGGGAATGATCACGTCCCTCGATCTGCTCGAAATGCCCCTACTTATACAACCCAAAATGCCATTAGCCTTCTTGGCAACAAGGGCACACTGTTGACTCATATTCAGCTTTTCGTCCACCGTAACCCCTAGGTCCTTTTCTGCAGAATTGCTGCCTAGCCATTCGGTCCCTAGTCTGTAGCAGTGCATGGGATTCTTCCATTCTAAGTGCAGGACTCTGCACTTGTCCTTGTTGAACCTCATCATATTTCTTTTGGCCCAATCCTCTAATTTGTCTAGAAATTTAGAAACAAACTGCTCTGCATGGTCTCCCCCCCCCCCCCCCATCTAATCCTATAGGGGAGTGAAAAGCAGGGAACAATGCTAACTTTCTTGTATTGGTAGCTTTTCCATTATAGAAAGTTGATAGCTGTATCCTGCTAAGTTGGGACAACTATCAGTGTGGTGGGAAATAAATATACACGCTTACCCAAGGATCATTCCCCTGCATTGGGCTTGCCTGTGCTCAGCTGATGGGCCTGACTCTCGCAGGGCCCGGGACAAAGACCAGGAGTGGAAGAAGCTCCGGGGGCCCCGGAAAACTCTCATGGGGCCCCGGGCCCCCGGAGCTTCTTCCACTCTGGGTCTTTGGTGGCAATTCGGCGGTGGGGGGGTCCTTCTGCCCTGGGACCCGCTGCCGAAGTGCTGGATCTTCGGCAGGGCCCCCCGCCGCTGAAGACTCCAGGCCCCCTGAATCCTCTGGGCGGCCCTGCACGCACCTCCCCTCCTTCTCCAACTGCCAGATTCACGCCTCTGTGTCCTCTCCTTCCTCTACTGGTAGGGGGCAGGGGCTCTATAGGAGAGTCTTTCCCCTCTTTTGGGTCATTCCTAGAGCTTGCCGTGTGGGGTTCCCACAGAAACTACATTGTGTGGGCGGTGGATGGATCCACAACTCCACCACAACCCACAGGTCCTCGAAGCATTCACAGCCCGCTGGGTGTTCCCCTGTTTTTTCCCCTCCCTTCCCTTCCGTCAGGGGTTCAGGATTGGTCCCAGCCCTCTCCTGGACACTCGGGACTTCTGTCCCCCAAACTTGTCCAGAGGGGCCTGGGTCTCTTCCTTTGGAGGTCCACTAATAAGGGCCTCCGCTGGGCTTTGCTCTCCAGTCAAGGCCCCTGGGTGGATGTCTCACCCATAGTTTTCCTCTCCTTTCTCAAGCTCTGTTGTCTAGGGGTTTTCTGCTCGGAGGTCTCTAGCCCCATCTTCTGGGGATCTCCCCTTTTTTCCTATCTTGGGCTTTCTCCCTCTGCCCACCTTCCCTCCCAGGAAGGAGTCCCAGTCCGTACCGGGTAAGGCAGGCCCTTTACTACCCCAATCCGCAGCCACTTAAACCTGCCCCGAACCTTGAGGGGCACCTGGGCCGTAGGGTATTGCCTCCTATCCCTGTGGATGCAGTCCACGTCCATCTTCACACTGGGCATGCACCAGTGTGGCCTCACCTGCTTCCTTTGTACCAGAGAACAAGCTGAGGCCGAGTCTACTAGGCCTTGCGGGGGTTTCCTCCCCAACATTACTGGAATAGTGGGCAGCTTCGGCCCCTTCCCCTGCCCTCCAGCATTTGCCCACCCACAATCCATGTGGGGCAGTCCCCCTTCTTTTGTCCTGGTTGTCCACACTGCCAGCAGACAGCCGGCCTGGACCCCATGGGGAGCCCCTCGGGTGTCCTCCCTTTTGTTCTCCGGGCCCTTCCCGGTCAGAGGTTCTCTGGGCTTCCTCCCGGTCTCCACTTCCTTGCACAGCTGTCCCTTCTTCGTGGGGAAGTCTGCCTCCGCGTACTCCTCCGTAAGTTTTACAGCCGCCTCACCTGTATTCAGTTGGTGTCTCCTCACCCACACCTTTATGTTCTCGGGGAAGCCCTGTAAAAACTGCTCTAGGACGAGCGCATCCATGATCTCCCCCACTGTCAGCAGGTGGCCCAGTCTACTAATTTTTGGGTGAATGCCTGGGGCCGCAGACCCCACCCCCATCCACCTTGCCAACCAGAACTTCTGGTGGTACTTCTCTGCAGACAGTCCCACCTGATCTAGGATGGCTGCCTTTACTGCTTCATAATTCCTAGCCTGCTCTTCACTTAAGGCCCTGTAGGCCACTTGGGCTTTGTCAGCTAGGTAGGGAACCAGTTACAGGGCCCAGGTTGCCTTGTCCCATCCAGCTCCCACAGCTACCACTCAAATGTACCTAGGAAGGTGTTGGGGTCATCTGTTGGGCCCATTTTACATAGTCCTAGGCCTGGCGCCCGAACGCCATCACCTCCTGTGGGACTCACCACTTTCTGCAGGAGCTGCTGTTGGATGCCGGCCTGCTCCTAAATGAGGTCCTGAAGGCTCTTCTGCTGTTCTGCCTGCCAGATGAGCAAGGCCTGTCTCTCCATCTGGTAGGCTTGCTGAAAACTCTGCATTGCCTTCTGCACCATCTCCTGCTGCTTGACCAGTCATTGCAGGGTCTCCTCTATCTTCGGGCTGCCAAACACTTGCTCTGGCATGGATCCTGGACAAGCTCCAGTGTGTAACAGAGCGCAGCAGGCCACCCTGGCTCCTGCCTCTGCTAGGTCCACAAAGTCACTGAGACCCTGGAGATGATAGCCACTGGTGCAGTTTATTCACAGGCTTATTCCCACCATCATTTCACCATCGGCAGGCAGGTAGTAGGGAGGGAAGAGCTACCTCCCTGCTTCCACTCCCTGCCTTTTCTCTTTCTTTCTGCTCCCCCATTGGCTTCCTTCCTCTGAGGCTTTTATACAGCCCCAGGCTAATTAGGCAGCAGCTATCTCTGCTTCCCGAATTAGGGCCAGGCAGCTCTAATTTATTCCCCTAAATGGGAGCTGGCGTGTCAGAGGACTTTACCCAGCACCCTGTCACACTGCACAACTAGGTCAGTGCAAGGCGGCTTTGTAGTCATAGCGTCATAGAATATTAAGGTTGGAAGAGACCTCAGGAGGTCATCTAGTCCAATCCCCTGCTCAAAGCAGGACCAACACCAACTAAATCATCCCAGCCAAGGCTTTGTCAAGGCGGGCCTTAAAAACCTCTAAGGATGGAGATTCCACCACTTCCCTAGGTAACCCATTCCAGTGCTTCACCACCCTCCTAGTGAAATAGTGTTTCCTAATATCCAACCTAGACCTCCCCCACTGCAACTTGAGACCATTACTCCTTGTTCTGTCATCTGCTACCACTGAGAACAGCCTAGCTCCATTCTCTTTGGAAACCCCTTCAGGTAATTGAAGCCTGCTATCAAATCCCCCCTCATTCTTCTCTTCTGTAGACTAAATAACCCCAGTTCCCTCAGCCTCTCCTCGTAAGTCATGTGCCCCAGCCCCCTGATCATTTTCATTGCCCTCCGCTGGATTCTCTCCAATTAGTGCACATCCCTTCTGTAGGGGTGGGGGGGCAAAACTAGACACAATACTCCAGCTGTGGCCTCACCAGTGTCGAATAGAGGGGAATAATCACTTCCCTTGATCTGCTGGCAATGCTCCTACTAATGCAGCCCAATATGCTGTTAGCCTTCTTGGCAATGAAGGCACACTGCTGACTCATATCCAGCTTCTCATCCACCGTAATCCCCAGGTCCTTTTCTGCAGAACTGCTGCTTAGCAAGTCGGTCCCCAGCCTGTAGCGGTGCATGAGATTCTTTCTTCCTAAGTGCAGGGCTCTGCACTTATCCTTGTTGAACCTCATCAGATTTCTTTTGGCCCAATCCTCCAATTTGTCTAGGTTACTCTGGACCCTATCCCTACTCTCCAGCGTATGTACCTCTCCCATGCAGATAATGGCCAATGGCTCTGCAATCACATCAGCCAACTTCCTTAGCACCCTTGGATGCATTAGCTCTGGACCCATGGACCTGTGCATGTCCAGCTTTTCTAAATAGTCCTTAACCTGTTCTTTCACCACTGAGGGCTGCTCACCTCCTCCCCATGCTGTGTTGCCCAGTGTAGAGAGAGCCTCAGCCTTTACTTCTCTGTGCTGACCTAAGGACTTCCCTGTGACTAATATCCTTTTCAAAACAGAGTAGGGTTTGTCTGATGTCACTGCAAATACATGCTGAGGTGCACTGATCCCTGGCGAGGGTGAAAAGAGTCTGAGTGTATCTTGGCTGGACTTGCTGGGCAGAGCTCGTGGTGTGAAGCAGGAATGTTGGAGCCCAGAGGCTCAGTTTAGGAAGGGCTCAGGCTGCATGGCCTACCCTGGAGAAGAGTGGGACCTCTGCAAGGGTTCCTCCAATGCACTGTTTTAAAGCTGGGACATAGAGCCAATCCTGTGGCTCTGTGACAGGCACATTCATGCCAAGAACAGGTGCGGCTCACTGGATAAGAATCAGGTTTGCCACGTTGGTAGGCATGGATGGATTTGATTTTTATTGGTAAATGTCAAGTGGAAAACTATTATCACTGATGATGGAAGTTTCCAGACAGGCAAAGTGAGAAAAATGCTACTTGAGAACTTAGTCTGATTGAAGGATGTTTAGTTTGTATATTTTTGACATGTGATGTTGACAGTTTGTGTTATAACAGGTTATAAACCTTTAACTTTTGAATCTCAACATCTGCTGTCATTAAATAATGACCTAATTTCCTGCAACTATGAACATTTAAATTGATAACATTTATTTTTAAGCATTTTTTTAAATTATCCTTTTATCCTTTCAACCAATAATAATCTGCCATGCTGCCACCTTGAAGACATGGGGGCTTGTAACAGGGCATACCAACCCCACGCTAGGCAGGAAGGGGTTAAGGAGTTGCTTTGGGCTGCAGTGGCTTCATTCTGCCATACTTGCAAGGCAGGTCAGGCCTGGAGGAAGAGTTCAAAAGGGAGGAGCACAGCTCAGGTGGAAGCAGCTCTGGGTGGAGAACAGACCCCTCAGCCCCAGGATTGGGCCCCACGGCAGGCAGAACCTGCTCCTATGGCCACGGACTGTTCAAGTAGCTTGCAAGGAAGGCAGGTCACACTATAACCAGTCACTGCAAGGTGCTTTCTGGGGGCTGACCAGAGAATGTGGAGCCAGACTGTACTTTGGCCAAGACTCCTGGAAGGAAGGGAGGCTGCTGGCTCATCTGGGGCTGGTGGTAGTTTCATTTGTTTTTCCTGTTTTCCTCCTCTGGGCCCCAGGAGAGGACTCCAGAGGGGCTCAGCGAAGGGCTGAGTTTCCACCCTCAGGCCTGTGATGGAACTGCCCTAACCCAGATGACGAGATCTGAGCAAGCGTGTGACTTGGTCACGACCCAAAGGGGCGCTGCAGAGGGACTAGGCTCTTGCTAGCACTATTCCCCGTTGTCTGGGCCGTGACCTTGTGCAGCCTTTCAGTTACCATCAGGCGTCAGGCCTGGCTAAAGACAAGGGCTGTGAGGTTCATAGAAATGTAAACAGCCCTCAGCAGAGGTGGACCAGATTCCTCAGTTCCTGGGGTCCTGCTCAGTGCACTCTCCCTACAGTATTAGGTGATGGGTCTCTTTTGTCTGCAGAATGCTACCAGCTGGGCAGTGCTTGTCCAAGGCTGCACCTATCCTTCATGGGGCTGTTTCCTTTCCTTGTGCTTTATTCCTAGGGATGCTTTTGTGTATCCCAGCCCGGTCCCTAGGCTTCAGGGCCCCAGTGCATCCAAGGCTGGGTCAGGATGAGGCTTGGGCTTCGTTTACCCTGCTATGTTTAGTGCCGGAGCCCAAGCCTCATGTAGACCCAGTCTCAGAGACTTACTGCTGCAGGTTTCTGCTGGCCGTGCAGGCACACCCTGTGAGACTTAGCAAACTTTTACCAGCTGCAGGGAGGCTGCTTATGGCATTGCTTTTAGCTCCTCTCTGCTCATAGCCTCATGGCCACAGCTGCCTGAAAATCAGAAGTTCTGCTTCCTTGAGCCCCTCTCTGTGTCTAGCCCCATAGAATGTGTCCTCCTTAGCCTTCCTGCTGGTTTTGCCCTGGCCGATCCCTGCTGGTGATTGCTGCCACTCCTGTAATGCTTCTTTCCAGGCTGGGTCCTATACAAAGCACGTGCAACTGGCAGCTTCATTCTGCAAGCTGGTGTGGCAAGGACTTGGGTCTTTCATAAGAGAGCCTCAGCCCCAGCTCTGCCTGAAGTGCCCTGGCATTCCTGGGCACTAGAGCAGGGACAGTTCCTCGCTGGGAGGGGGAGAGGCCTTGCTCGATAGGGAGGGCTCCTTGGTGCTGGGACTGGCTGTTCAATGTGTGGCACTGGGGTCCTGGTTCATGCCTGGGGCCCAGGCTCTCTGGGGATACAAGTAATACGTACAGGGGGAGCGGGCTGTATAGAGCCACTAAGAACTGTCAGTGGAAGAACTGGGACTCAAACACACGTGCATCTGGCCCAGTGCATGTTACTCCCTCGTATGCTCTGGGGGGGCAAGTAGCAGCACCATGGTTGGCACCTATCCAGGTTTCACCTGAACTGTCCGGGTTTTGGCTTGTGTGTCTGGGTGCCATTTGACAAGCCCTGGGGGGGGGGGGGAGTGTGTGTGGTTTTTTTTTTAATCTGTGGAAAAGGTGGCAACCCTAAGCAGAAGGAAGGAGGCAGCGCAGCAGCAGCCGCCACCTCTGGGGGCCATGCTGCTCATGTGGCTTGCGGCAGTGTGTGGCACTGCGCAGCCCACAGGTGGCACGCATGGCGGCCTCGGCCATGCTGGTGAACACCCTGCGACCGACGGGGGTCGGGTCTTGGGGGAAGAGGTGGAGCAGGGGTGGGGCCTTGGAGGTCCAGTTACCAGCCATTAGAAAGTTGGCAACCCTAAGCAGCACTGCCTCTGTCTCTGTGCTTTGGACCCAATCTGTAATCCAGTCTCTCCTCCCCATAGCACCTGTAGTCAGGTGTGTGTGTGATTTCTGTGTGTTGTTCGGACTCTGGCCAGATAGCCCATACAGCAGGCTCCAATCAAACTGCCCAATAAATCCACAGACTCGGTTCGTCGCGAAAACACTTGGTCAGGTTTATTGTCTACGAAGCACAGTCCTAATGTCCTGGCTCCATGGTTACAGGTACACTAACACATGTATTCTCATTGCAACGGACTAGCTCAGTGTTTGGTATCGAGGTGTTCTGGTTCCACCTTTCTGGAATGTGCTTGCGTATATATTCTTGTGCCTAGCACTACTTAGCAATGTGTGTTTCTGCAATATCAGCCCTGTGATTGCCAGATTCTGTGAGCAGGGCCTGCCTCTTGCTCACAACCTGACTGCTTCATATCGGCCAAGTTTTGACCACTACTTTAGTTCAGGCCTCTGATACAAGGGATTATGTTTCAGGCCCTCTTCTTACTACAGCACCTTCCTCCCTGCACTGGCAGAGGGCTGACAGCCATCCCTTCTTCCTCCCTCCCACTTTCCAGGACTGTGGGAAGGGGATTCGTCTTCCCCCTCCATAAGGGCCACCAGCAGGGGGCAGGCTGGACATTGCCCTCTGGCTCCCCCTGTTGGCTGATTCTGCTCAGCTGTTGTGCAACCTAGGGATTGGGGCATGCCAGAGCGTGGCTGCCGTTGTGCTGCTGTTATCGGGGGGGCAGAAGGCAGATTGTTGGGAACATGGGGGTGTGAGGTGCTAGAGATGGAGAATGAGTGGGTAAGAAACTGAGGGGAAAGGAAGGGAAATCTGAGGAGGGGTGAGTGAATGTGGCGGATATGTATGGGACAGGAGACATGCAGGAGTTGGGAGGGAAGCTGAGAGTGGGACAGTTGCCTGCCCCTCCTAGGTGGGAGGGAGGATGAATTTCCTCCCCCACAGCAGTGACCAGGGAGCCCACACTTGTGTATATTTAAGGCTGGATCTTGACCCTGATGTGACCCCCCACACACAGGCTGGTGGCTTCCTGACAAGTTAAACCATGGGAAGATTGGCAAAAAGCACCATGTATTTGTTGTTTTGAAGTCTCATGGTGTGGAGGGCCTGTGTCATGACTGGGGAATGCTGGGGGTGTGACAGGCCTGTTGCTGTATATCTGACTTTCGTGTGTGGCCCGGGAGCCCTGTGTGTGCTAGGTGCCCCCTTTCTGAGCTGTGCGGTGCCTTTCTCATAGCCAGCCATAAAGTTGCCGGTTTCTTATTTACAGTGCCTGAAAGTGAGGGCAGGAGTTTGCATAGCAGTTTTGTAGCCAGCATTGCAAGGTATTTACGTTCCAGATATGCTAAACATGTATGCCCCTTCATACTTCGGCTACCATTCCAGAGGACATGCTTCCATGCTGATGACGCTTATTTATATTTTAAAAAAAAAAAAGCGTTAATTAAATTATGACTGAACTCCTTGGGAGGAGAATTGTATGTTTCCTACTCTGTTTTACCTGCATTCTGCCACATATTTCATGTTATAGCAATCTCAAATGATAACCCAGCATGTTGTTCATTTTAAGAACACTTTCACAGCAGATTTGACAAAACGTAAAGAAGGTACCAATGTGAAATTTCTAAAGATAACTACAGCACTCAACCCAGGGTTTAAGAATCTAAAGTGCCTTCCAAAATCTGAGAGGGACAAGGTGTGGAGCATGCTTTCGGAAGTCTCAAAAGAGCAACACTCTGATGCAGAAACTACAGAACCCGAACCACCAAAAAAGAAAATCAACCTTTTTCTTGGGGCATATGACTTAGATCAGGGGTCAGCACCTTTCAGAAGTGGTGTGCCGAGTCTTCATTTATTCACTTTTTAATTTAAGGTTTCACGTACCGGTAATACATTTTAACGTTTTTAGGTTTCTCTCTATAAGTCTATATATAACATAACTAAACTACGGTTGTAGGTAAAGTAAACAAGGTTTTCAAAGAAGCAGCAAAGAATCCTGTGGCACCTTATAGACTAACAGACGTTTTGCAGCATGAGCTTTCGTGGGTGAATACCCACTTCTTCGGATGCAAGTAGTGGAAATTTCCAGGGGCAGGTTTATATAGGCAAGCAAGAAGCAAGCTAGAGATAACGAGGTTAGCTCAATCAGGGAGGATGAGGCCCTGTTCTAGCAGTTGAGTGAAAACCAAGGGAGGAGAAACTGGTTCTGTAGTTGGCAAGCCATTCACAGTCTTTGTTTAATCCTGAGCTGATGGTGTCAAACTTGCAGATGAACTGGAGCTCAGCAGTTTCTCTTTGAAGTCTGGTCCTGAAGTTTTTTTTGCTGCAGGATGGCCACCTTAAGATCTGCTATTGTGTGGCCAGGGAGGTTGAAGTGTTCTCCTACAGGTTTTTGTATATTGCCATTCCTAATGTCTGATTTGTGTCCATTTATCCTTTTCCTTAGAGACTGTCCAGTTTGGCCAATGTACATAGCAGAGGGGCATTGCTGGCATATGATGGCATATATTACATTGGTGGACGTGCAGGTGAATGAACCGGTGATGGTGTGGCTGATCTGGTTAGGTCCTGTGATGGTGTCGCTGGTGTAGATATGTGGGCAGAGTTGGCATCGAGGTTTGTTGCATGGATTGGTTCCTGAGCTAGAGTTACTATGGTGCGGTGTGCAGTTACTGGTGAGAATATGCTTCAGGTTGGCAGGTTGTCTGTGGGCGAGGACTGGCCTGCCACCCAAGGCCTGTGAAAGTGTGGGGTCATTGTCCAGGATGGGTTGTAGATCCCTGATGATGCGCTGGAGGGGTTTTAGCTGGGGACTAAACCCAGTGGAGTCCTGTTGGTTTCTTTCTTGGGTTTGTCTTGCAGTAGGAGGCTTCTGGGTACACGTCTGGCTCTGTTGATCTGTTTCCTTATTTCCTCGTGCGGGTACTGTAGTTTTGAGAATGCTTGGTGGAGATTTTGTAGGTGTTGGTCTCTGTCTGTGGGGTTAGAGCAGATGCGGTTGTACCTCAGTGCTTGGCTGTAGACAATGGATCTTGTGGTGTGCCCAGGATGGAAGCTGGAGGCATGAAGGTAGGCATAGCGGTCAGTAGGTTTTCGGTATAGGGTGGTGTTAATGTGACCATCGCTTATTTGCACCGTGGTGTCTAGGAAGTGGACCTCCTGTGTAGATTGGTCTAGGCTGAGGTTGATGGTGGGGTGGAAGCTGTTGAAATCGTGGTGGAATTTTTCCAGAGTCTCTTTCCCATGGGTCCAGATGTTGAAGATGTCATCAATGTAGCGTAGGTAGAGAAGGGGCGTGAGCGGACGGGAAATGAGGAAGCGTTGTTCCAGGTCAGCCATAAAAATATTGGCATATTGTGGGGCCATGCGGGTGCCCATAGCGGTGCCACTGATCTGGAGATATATATTGTCATCAAATTGAAATAGTTGTGTCTGAGGATAAAAGCACAGAGCTCAGCAACCAGTTGTGCTGTGGCATCATCAGGGATACTGTTCCTGACAGCTTGTATTCCATCAGCGTGTGGGATGTTTGTGTAGAGAGCCTCTACATCCATGGTGGCCAGGATGGTGTTTTCTGGAAGGTCACCAATGCATTGTAGTTTCCTCAGGAAATCAGTGGTGTCACGGAGATAGCTGGGAGTGCTGGTGGCATAGGGTCTGAGTAGAGAGTCCATATATCCAGACAGTCCTTCAGTGAGAGTTCCAATGCCCGAGATGATGGGGCGTCCAGGATTTCCAGGTTTGTGGATTTTGGGCAGTAGATAGAATAGCCCTGGTCGGGGCTCTAAGTGTATGTTGATTTGTTCCGGTGTTAGTGTAGGGAGTGTCCTGAGTAGATGGTGCAGTTTCTTAGTGTATTCCTCAGTGGGATCTGAGGGAAGTGGCCTGTAGAATTTGGTGTTGGAGAGTTGTCTGGTGGCCTCCTTTTGGTAGTCAGACCTGTTCATGATGACAACAGCACCTCCTTTATCAGCCTCTTTGATTATAATGTCAGGATAGTTTCTGAGGCTGTGGATGGCATTGCGTTCTGCACGACTTAGGTTATGAGGCAAGCGATGTTGTTTTTCCACAATTTCTGCCTGTGCACGTTGGCAGAAGCATTCAATGTATAGGTCCAGACTGTCATTTCGACCCTCAGGAGGAGTCCATGTGGAGTTCTTCTTTTTGTGCTGTTGGTGGGAGGGTAACTGTGTATCAGTGCGCTGTTCAGTGTTGTCCTGAAATTATTCTTTGAGTCGGAGACGGCGAAAGTAGGCTTCCAGATCGCCGCAGAACTGTATCATGTTGGTGGGGGTGGCAGGGCAGAAGGAGAGTCCCCGAGATAGGACAGACTGTTCTTCTGGGCTGAGTGTGTGGTTGGATAGATTGACGATATTGCTGGGTGGGTTAGGGGTACCACGGTTGTGGCCCCATGTAGCAGGTAGGAGTTTAGACAGCTTACAGTCCTTTTTCCTTTGTAGAGAGGTGAAGTGAGTAATGTAGATCTCCTGTCTTATTTTAGTGAAGTCCGTTTGTATGGGAGTTTGGTTATTGATGAGGGTCTCCAGGTTGGAGAGCTCTTTTTTGATGTTTTCCTGTTTGCTGTATAGGATGCTGATCAGGTGGTTCCTCAGTTTCTTTGATAGAGTAAGGCATAATCTCTCACTGTGGTCTGCGTAGTATGTAGATAGCAGTGGATTTTTTACCTTTAGTCCATTAGGTATGATGTCCATCCGTTTACATTTGGAAAGGAAGATGATATCCGTCTGTATTTGTGCAAGTATCTCTGTCTGTGGGGTTGAGCATCTGCTCTAACCCCACAGACAGAGACCAACACCTACAAAATCTCCACCAAGCATTCTCAAAACTACAGTACCCGCACGAGGAAATAAGGAAACAGATCAACAGAGCCAGACGTGTACCCAGAATCCTCCTACTGCAAGACAAACCCAAGAAAGAAACCAACAGGACTCCACTGGCCATCACATACAGTCCCCAGCTAAAACCCCTCCAGCGCATCATCAGGGATCTACAACCCATCCTGGACAATGACCCCACACTTTCACAGGCCTTGGGTGGCAGGCCAGTCCTCGCCCACAGACAACCTGCCAACCTGAAGCATATTCTCACCAGTAACTGCACACCGCACCATAGTAACTCTAGCTCAGGAACCAATCCATGCAACAAACCTCGATGCCAACTCTGCCCACATATCTACACCAGCGACACCATCACAGGACCTAACCAGATCAGCCACACCATCACCGGTTCATTCACCTGCACGTCCACCAATGTAATATATGCCATCATATGCCAGCAATGCCCCTCTGCTATGTACATCGGCCAAACTGGACAGTCTCTAAGGAAAAGGATAAATGGACACAAATCAGACATTAGGAATGGCAATATACAAAAACCTGTAGGAGAACACTTTAACCTCCCTGGCCACACAATAGCAGATCTTAAGGTGACCATCCTGCAGCAAAAAAAACTTCAGGACCAGACTTCAAAGAGAAACTGCTGAGCTCCAGTTCATCTGCAAGTTTGACACCATCAGCTCAGGATTAAACAAAGACTGTGAATGGCTTGCCAACTACAGAACCAGTTTCTCCTCCCTTGGTTTTCACTCAACTGCTAGAACAGGGCCTCATCCTCCCTGATTGAACTAACCTCGTTATCTCTAGCTTGCTTCTTGCTTGCCTATATAAACCTGCCCCTGGAAATTTCCACTACTTGCATCCGAAGAAGTGGGTATTCACCCACGAAAGCTCATGCTGCAAAACGTCTGTTAGTCTATAAGGTGCCACAGGATTCTTTGCTGCTTCTACAGAACCAGACTAACACGGCTACCCCTCTGATACTTGACAAGGTTTTCAAAATGTTTAAGAAGCTTCATTTAAAATTTAAATTAAAATGCTGATCTTAAGCTGCTGGCCTGCTCAACCCGCTCCCGCCCTGGGGTTCCGTTCACCTAGGCCGGCAGCAGGCTGAGCGGGGCCTGCGGCTGGAACCCCAGGTTGGCAGCGGGTTGAGCAGAGCCGTTGACTGGGACCCCAGCTGGCAAGGGGCTGGAAGCCAGAACCCTAGACCGGCGGCGGGCTGAGCGGGGCCAGCACTCCAGACCAGCAGCAGGCCAAGCTGCTCAGCTCACTGCTGGTCTGGGGTTCCGTCCGCTGGCTCCTGCCAGCCAGGGTCCCAACTGTCGGGCCCCGCTCAGCCCACTGCCAGTCTGTTGTCTCTTTACTAGAGACAAGAATTCCCAGCCCAAATTGCAGCCCCAGAATGTCCAGAAATTTGATGAATGTTGAGGTAAGCACCTGAAAACACCTGTCCAAAGATTTCTGACCCAGATCCTTAAATGGCCCCCTCAAGGATTGAGCTCACAACACTGGGATTAACAGGCCCATGCTCAAACCACTGAGCTATCCCTCCCCTGTAAATGAAGGATAAATAAAATCCTTTCCCAGCCATATTGTTCCTCGTGTGCAGATTCCTAGAATATCAGTTCTGCATCAGCAGCAAATCTGAACAGGACCCCATTTCATCCAGCTTGCTCTATACGTATGGTGGTGTGTCACCCAGCTAGGATGGGTATAAACAGCAGTGTAGTCAATGAGGCACAGTTTAGGTGAGTAGAGTGCCCTACATGCCTGAACCCCAGGGTATATCCCTGCACGGGCACTGTACACACCATGCAGTGCCTCCCAGGGCTAGGCTACCGCTTTTAGCAGCATAGTGTCCACCTGCCAAGCCGTTCCCAGCTGCCTCCCCGCTGCCAGAGCCTTTCACTGCGGCGTGTAGCTACATGTGTGGTGCCCGTACTCAGCATGCCACCGTAGCTGCAGACTCAGCCTAAGGGGGCAGTGGTTCCCAAACTTTACCTGTGAACCCCTTTCACTAAAATGTTGTCTCGTGAACCCCCTCTTAAAAATGAATATTTCCAGGGATTTTCTCCTTTACCTGAGTTTAAATTATAAAAGCAGTGATCTTGGAAATATAATTTTTTTATGACATGCTTATTACACACTATTATTAATTATTTACAATTACAGTATTTTTTACATTATGAAAACGGCAACACTCTTCCAAGATCTCTTTTGTAACTTGTATCACTTTGAATAAGCCTGTTATAAGACAAGGCTCCTATGTTTCATCAAGGAGTATCAGATGTGAAACAGCATGAAGGTATTTAAGAAGCCAACTCAGAGTTCCTCCTACACAAGCATTCAGGTCTTGAACAGTCCAGGCAAACAACACATGTTACAACAAAGCTTAAACTTGTTCTTCATAATAATTTTAAAAGCAATACTAGCTGCCTTTTTTATTTTAAAAACAGCAAAAAATATCCACCTCCCTTTCTGTTTCTTATAAGGAGTCTTGAAGTTTAAATCTCCTCAGTGTGATAGATATGCTTGCTTTGATCTGCTTAGCTCTTGGAAATCCAGGGGCTCTGGGCTGCTGGCCCCATGCTGCTCAGGGTTCCTAGGGACAACTCTGTCCGCCATTAGGGAATTTTTCCCTGGGAACCCCCTGTAACATTTTGCGAACCACTGGTCTAAGGCAAACCCTTACCAGTGCCTTCAGCAGTGTCACAGCAGGATAATTTCCCCATTGCATGGTATGGGGGGTAGCTAAGGGTAAGTTTACACTTACCTGTCGGGTCTATGGGCGGCGTTCGACTTCTCGGAGTTCGAACTATCGTGTCTAATCTAGACGCGATAGTTCGAACTCCGGACGCGCTCCCGTTGACTCCGGAACTCCACCGGAGCGAGTGGCGGTGGCGGAGTCGACGGGGGAGCCGCGGACTTCGTTCCCGCGGCGTCTGGGCGGGTGAGTAGCCTGAACTAAGGTACTTCGACTTCAGCTACGCTATTCGCGTAGCTGAAGTCGTGTACCTTAGTTCGACCCCCCCCCCTTAGTGTAGACCAGGCCTAAGTGTGCTCATCTCTTGAGAGAATGGATATAATCCTAGGAGTTTACTGTTAAAGGTTTGCATTGTGCGTGTGAGTTTGAAGCTGGGTGTTTATTGCTTCTGGTATCTGTTGGAGATGGAAGTAGCAGCCTCATGGACAGCTGGAGTGTGCTATCGGCAGCATCGTGGGCAATATAAAGGTGCAAAGGAATGCACAAGACTTTCTCCTAAACTACTTCTTGTTTTCCTTCTGTTAAGGCTTAATGGGGATAGACAGTGTCCTACCATGCCCTTAACTATCAGCATCTGGGGGTTTGTTTGCTAATTAAAATTATTCAGAGAGGAACACAGGTAACTGAGAGGCCGGTAGCATGAACCTAATTCTAGTGACTCCATAATAACCTTCATCAGGGGGAGGGATAGCTCAGTGGTTTGAGCATTGTCCTGCTAAACTTAGGATTGTGAGTTCAGTCCTTGAGGGGGCTACTTAGGGATCTCAGGCAAAATCAGTACTTGGTCCTGCTAGTAAAGGCAGGGGGCTGGACTCAATGACCTTTCAAGGTCCCTTCCAGTTCTAAGAGGTAGAATATCTCCATTAATTTATTTTATTTATAAGCTAAATAGCCTTGGGGTGCTGGGGACATGTGCTTGTCACTCAGCCCCAGATTGGGCTTTAGAGGCTGCCCACAGTTCTACTGATACCCCTCAATCCCAACCCACCACTCCCCTGTTATTTTAGATCAGTTTTCGGTTCCTGCTTTCCCTCCCCCAGTTCTGCTGATGCTTATCAGTCCCAACCCACAGCCCGCCCTGCTAGTCCAGTCCTGAGCTCCTTGCATTCAGCTCTGACCTGCAGCCCCCCTTGGCTCCCACCACACACACAGCTGTGCTGATTCCCCTCAATCCCAGCTCAGTCTGCCCTGTCATTCCAGCCTTGAGCTCCCAACATGCAGCTCTACCAGTGCCCTTCAATCCTTAGCCACAGCTTCCTGCTTCTGTCACAGCCCTCCTCTCCCCTTCACACACACCTCTCCACAACTACAGCTCTAAAGGGCTGTTGAGTAATTGCAGTTAACTCATGTGATTAACTCAAAAAAATTAATTGCGAATAATCACACTGTTTAAACAATAGAATACCAATTGAAATTTATTAAATATTTTTGATGTTTTTCTACATTTTCAAACATTGATTTCCATTACAACACAGAAGACAAAGTGTACAGTGCTCGCTTTATATTATTTTTATTACAAATATTTGCATGTAAAATTATAAAGAAAAGAAATAGTATTTTTCAGTTCACCTCATAAAAGTACAGTAGTGCAATCTCTTTATCATGAAAGTGTAACTTACAAATGTAGATTTTTTTTTTGTTACATAACTGCACTCAAAACCGAAACAATGTAAAACCTTAGAGTCCACAGATCCACTCAGTCCTACTTTATCTTAGCAATTAGCTGAACAAGAACAAGTTTGTTTACATTTGCAGGAGATACTGCTGCCTGCTTCTTATTTACAGTGTCACCTGAAAGTGAGAACAGGTGTTCTCATGGTACTTTTGTAGCTGGCATTGCTAGCTATTTACGTGCCAGATATGCTAAACATTCATATGCCCCTTCATGTTTTGATCACCATTCCAGAGGACATGCTTCTATGCTGCTGATGCTCATTACAAAAATAACACGTTAATTAAATTTGTGACTGAACCTCTTGGGGGAGAATTGTATGTCTCCTACTCTGTTTTACTCGCATTCTGGTGTATATTTCATGTTACAGCAGCCTCGGATGATGACCCAGCACATTTTGTTCGTTTTAAGAACACTTTCACAGCAGATTGGTACTTTCTTTGCATTTTGTCAAATGTGAGATTTCTAAAAATAGCTACGGCACTCAACCCAGGGTTTAAGAATCCGAAGTGCCTTCCAAAATCTGAGAGGGACGAGGTTTGGAGCATGATTTCAGAAGTCTTAAAAGAGCAATACTCTGATGTGGAAACTACAGGAACTGAACCATCAAAAAAGAAAATCAACCTTCTCCTGGTAGCATCTGACTCAGATGATGAAAATGAACGTGCGTCGGTCCACTCTGCTTTGGATCATTATCGAGCAAAGCCCGTCATCAGCATGGACGCATGTCCTCTGGAATGGTGGTTGAAGCATGAATCATAGAATATCAGGCTTGGAAGGAACCTCAGGAGGTCATTTAGTCCAACCCCCTACTCAAAGCAGGACCAATCCCCAACTAAATCATCCCAACCAGGGCTTTGTCAAGCCGGGCCTTAAAAACCTCTAAGGATGGAGATTCCACCACCTCCCTAGGTAATCCATTCCAGTGCTTCACCATCCTCCTAGTGAAATAGTGTTTCCTAATATCCAACCTAGACCTCCCCCACTGCAACTTGAGACCATCACTCCTTGTTCTGTCATCTGTCACCACTGAGAACAGTGTAGATCCATCCTCTTTGGAACCCCCTTTCAGGTAGTTGAAAGCAGCTATCAAATCCCGCCTCATTATTCTCTTCTGCAGACTAAACAATCCCAGTTCCCTCAGCCTCTCCTCAGAAGTCATTTGCTCCAGTCCCCTAATAATTTTTGTTTCCCTCCGCTGGACTCTTTCCAATTTCTCCACATCCTTCTTGTAGTGTGGTGCCCAGAACTGGACACAGTACTCCAAATGAGGCCTCAACAATGCCGAATAGAGGGGAATGATCACGTCGCTCGATCTGCTGGCAGCGCCTCTACTTATACAGCCCAAAATCCAATTAGCCTTCTTGGCAACAAGGGCACGCTGTTGACTCATATTCAGCTTTTCGTCCACCGTAACCCCTAGGTCCTTTTCTGCAGAACTGCTGCCTAGCCATTCGGTCCCTAGTCTGTAGCAGTGCATGGGATTCTTCCGTCCTAAGTGCAGGACTCTGCACTTGTCCTTGTTGAACCTCATCAGGTTTCTTTTGGCCCAATCCTCTAATTTGTCTAGGTCCCTCTGTATCCTATTCCTACCCTCCAGCATGTCTACCACTCCTCCCAGTTTAGTGTCATCTGCAAACTTGCTGAGGGTGCAATCCACACCATCCTCCAGATCATTAATGAAGATATTGAACAAAACCAGCCCCAGGACTGACCCTTGGGGCATACCGCTTGATACCGGCTGCCAACTAGACATGGAGCCATTGATCACTACCCGTTGAGCCCGACAATCTAGCCAGCTTTCTATCCACCTTATAGTCCATTCATCCAGCCCATACGTCTTTAACTTGCCAGCAAGAATACTGAGGGAGACCGTATCAAAAGCTTTGCTAAAGTCAAGGAATAACATGTCCACTGCTTTCCCCTCATCCACAGAGCCAGTTATCTCATCATAGAAGGCACTTAGATTAGTCAGGCATGACTTGCCCTTGGTGAATCCATGCTGACTGTTCCTTATCACTTTCCTCTCCTCTAAGTGATTCAGAATTGATTCCTTGAGGACCTGCTCCATAATTTTTCCAGGGACTGAGCTGAGGCTGACTGGCCTGTAGTTCCCTGGATCCTCTTTCCCTTTTTAATAGATGGGCACTACATTAGCCTTTTTCCAGTCATCCGTAACGTCCCCCGATCGCCATGAGTTTTCAAAGATAATGGCCAATGGCTCTGCAATCACATCTGCCAACTCTTTTAGCACCCTCGGATGCAGTGCATCCAGCCCCATAGACTTGTGCTCATCCAGCTTTTCTAAATAGTCCCGAACCACTTCTTTCTCCACAGAGGGCTGGTCACCTCCTCCCCATGCTGTGCTGCCTAGTGCAGTAGTCTGGGAGCTGACCTTGTTCGTGAAGACAGAGGCAAAAAAGCATTGAGTACTTTAGGTTTTTCCACATCCTCTGTCACTAGGTTGCCTCCCTCATTCAGTGAGGGGCCCACACTTTCCTTGACCACCTTCTTGTTGCTAACATACCTGAAGAAACCCTTCTTGTTACTCTTAACATCTCTTGCTAGCTGCAACTGCAAGTGTGATGTGGCCTTCCTGATTTCACTCCTGCATGCCTGAGCAATATTTTTATACTCCTCCCTGGTCATTTGTCCAATCTTCCACTTCTTTTAAACTTCTTTTCTGTGTTTTAAGATCAGCAAGGATTTCACTGTTAAGTCAAGCTAGTCATCTGCCATATTTACTATTCTTTCTACACATCAGGATGGTTTGTTCCTGCAACCTCAATAAGGCTCCTTTAAAATACAGCCAGCTCTCCTGGACTCCTTTCCCCCTCATGTTATTCTCCCAGGGGATCCTGCCCATCAGTTCCCTGATGGAGTCAAAAGGAGTCGAAGGGACATATGAATCTTGAGCGCATCTGGCATGTAAATATCTTTTGATGCCTGTTACAACAGTGCCAAGCAAACTCCTGTTCTCACTTTCAGGTGACATTGTAAAACAAGAAGTGGACAGCATTATCTCCTGCACATGTAAACAAACTTGTTTGAGCAGTTGGCTGAACAACAAGTAGGACTGAGTGGACTTGTAGGCTCTAAAGTTTTACAATTTTATTTTTGAATGCAGTTGTTTTTTTTGGTACATAATCCTACATTTGTAAGTTCAACTTTCATAATAAAGAAATTGCACTATAGTACTTGTATTAGGTGAACTGAAAAAATACTATTTCTTTTGTTTTTTACAGTGCAAATATTTGTAATTTAAAAATAAATATAAAGTGGTATTCTATCATTGTTTAACAGTGTGATTAATTGGGATTAATTTTTTAAATCACTTGACAGCCCTACCGCTCTACTGATAAAGAGCTAAGTAGTAGTATTATGCATGAATTAATTTATTAATAATACTGATTGTATGGACCCCCGACAGAGAACATAAACTTATGGAGCAGTCTTGGCTGGAGATGAGGGGTCTGGAAATCAAAGACGGTGAAAGGTGATCTCTGAGTGTTTAGTTCACATGTGTGTGCCAAATTTTCAACATGTAGCCTAGTTCATTTGCAATGATTGTACTGATTTTATGTCCTTCTCATCATACACACAAACTGACTCCGGAGTATTGGCACAGCTATGGGGAGTTGAGGAATGGCATAAAATAGGGTAAGAGAGATTAAGGTCAGACAGGATCATTAGGTTGTGTAGTCTGATCTCCTGTCTAGCACAAGCCATTACATTTTAAGCACAAGAAGTTCTGTTTGATTACTACAGAACTATGTCTTCCAGAAAGACACGCAGTCTTGATGTGAAGATGTGGAGAATCCCCCACTTCCCTTGGGAATTTGTTCCAGTGGTTAATCACCCTCCCTATTAGAAATTTGGGCCTTATTCCTTATTGGTTTTGGTCTGGCTTCAACTTCCAGTCATTGGTTCTCATTGTGCTTTCCTCTGCTAGATTAAGATGCAGGGTGCTATCCACTAGGCCACACTGCTCTCCATGCTACTAGTGTGTGAGAGGGATAAAAAGAAGAAATGAAATCTAAGGGAGCGAGAAGATACAAAGGAAGGGACTGGACAGTTTAGTTTTCAAATGCAGCGTTCTCTGGGATTTCTCTGCACATGACTAAGGTCTGTTCTACATGGGAATGTTTTCCCAATATAGTTATACTGGTATAACCCTGTGATGCAGTGCACTTGGCCTTCTTGGCCCCCTACTGGAGGTCCTACCAGACCCTATTTTATAGATGGGGAACTGAGATTCAGATTTAGTGATGTGCTTAAGTAATTGAACCCAGATTTCTTGAATCCTAGGCTTGACCACAACACTCTTCTCCCACTGAAGAGTTTTAGAAGGTCCATTTTCCCCCAAACTGGAAATAATTATGAACAAAATTGACTGGGGAAAAAAAATTTAAACAGAAAAATGTGAAGAATAATGTAGGGTTATTTAAGAACATTTTATTGGATGGCTACAGAGCTACAATCATGTAAGGCTAAATGGGCTAAAAAAATCTGCTTTAGATGGGGGAGGGATAGCTCAGTGGTTCGAGCATTGGCCTGCTAAACCCAACATTGTGACTTCAATCCTTGAGGGGGCCATTTGAGGAACTGGGGTAAAAATCTGGGGATTGGTCCTGCTTTGAGCAGGGGGTTGGACTAGATGACCTCCTAAGGTTCCTTCCAACCCTAATATTCTATGAAAACAGCAGTAACAAATGAAAAGACTATATAATAAATTTTTAAAAAGTTGACAGCAATTATTTTTAAATTAGGAATTATGAAATGCAGACAACTGATAAGGGACGCTAAAGGTGTTAATGACAAAATCTATGATCAGCAGGGTTAAGGATAATTAAATTTAAAAATATATCAGGAATAAAAAAAATCCTAGGACTGGTATAAGTCTGTTACTAGACAGAGATGGTAAAACTGTTAATAACAAGGCAAAAAAAAGCTGAAGTGTTCAATAAATATTTCTGATGTGTATTTGGAAAGAAGCATCATGAGGCATCTATATGGTATAATGACGAGGAAATATTTTCCATTCCAAAGTAACTAGGGAGGATGTTAAACCACAATTACTAAAAGTGAAAAAAAAATTAAATCACAGTCTGGATAAGTTGTACCCAGGTGTTTTAAAAGATTGGCTAAGGAGCTTTCTAAAGAAATCTTAGAATGCCGAGGTGCTTCTAGAGCAGTTTCTCACAAATACGGCCGCGGTGACCCCATGCAGCCACCAGGGCCTTTTCTTGCAGCCACAGCTTCCTGTGCTGTGATTGGGGGTGGGGCACAAAGCAGTGGCCCCTCTCTCAGGGCTGCCAGCAGCCCTACCTCCCTCCAGAGACACAAATGCTGGAGGTGCAGGCAGCTGGTAAATTCCACACTTTTCTGGGGGCAGTGGAGACAGGTTTCGACCATGGGGCTTCGGGCTCCATCCATGTGGTGGCAGGCTCTGGTTCCACACTCCGGCCCCAGGTTCACCACCCCTGACATCGTCCCTGGGCCCCGCTGCCTCCCTGCTCACCTCCCCATCCAGGGCTTAATTTGTCCCAGGGTTTGCCGGGGCTGAGTATGTGCTGTGTGAAAAGTGATATTAACAAATATACAAATATCACTTCTCACCGCAGAAGACTTACCAGCTAGCAAGTCTTAGGGAGAAAAAAAAAAACGCAACCAAAAAAGCAAAAGAAACAACAAAAAAAAGACAAGAACATGCAAAGCCTTATTTGTGTTTCTATTCTGTTTAGGTCCAGTAAAGAATAGCGACAAATGTAAATTATTTTTATTACTGAGTCTGAAAAACCTCTACATAAATAAATTACAATGATTTGATCGTGTGTGTGCATATTTATTTTGTTTTTCCTAAAGTTAATTAAGTATTTTAGGAAAAATTGTCAGCACGGCCCCCAGCAAGAGTTGGTAGCTGCACTCTCAGACCACCAAAAAATTTGTTGTGAGAACCCCTGTAGAGGACTGGAGAAAAATTAATGTTGTGCCAGTATTTGAAAAGGGCAACAGAATCATCCAGACACCTATAGTCCTGCAGCCTGCCACTGATCCTGGGCAAAATCATGGAACAGCTGATTCAGGACTCCATCAATAAAGAGTCAGAGTGGAATTATGCCAGTCAATAGAATGTTATGGAAAATATATCTTGTCAAATACACTTGCTAATTTTTTTATGAGATCACTAGTTTGACTGATCAAAATAACTGTGAATAGTTGTAAAGTGTTTGCGTACGGCATGAAATTCTGACTAAAAAATCATTATACAAAATTAATATAGCCTGTGTTAAATCGCTTAAAAACTGGTTCACTGATAACTATTCCAGTTTGAAATCAAATGGGGAATCATCACATCCAGGTACTGGATCCTGTTTTGCCTTTGTGACCACATTTCAAAACAATGTTAAAAAATTATAAAGTGCTCGTCAATAAAGAGCGATGAGAATGAGTCAAGGTTTGGAAAACCTGCCTGATGGTGAGAGACCAAAGAAACTCAGTCCCTTTGGTTTATCAGGGTGAAAGTGAAGGGATGGCTTCATTGCCACCTAGAATTACGCACCTGGGGAGGAGAACTCCGAGAGCAGAGGGCTCCTTAATCTGGCAGAGAAAGGCGAAACAGGATCCAGTACCTGGAAGCTGAAGCTAGACCAATTCAGAATAGAAATAAGGGGCACATTTTAATGGGGAGGGTAATTAGCCACTGAAACAATTTTCTACTTGGAGTCTTCATATCAGAATTGGACAACTCCTTCTAAATTATCTGCCCTAGCTCACCCAAAATGCATGGCTGGCTGCAGGGATCGCTGTCCAGAATTATCTGGCCTGCGCTCTGCAGGAGGTCAGACCAGATGAACACAGTGATCCCTTCCGGCCTTAGGAGTGATGAGTGTGCGTTCCTGTAACACAGTTCTGTTTAGAGGAAGTATTGTCCAGCTGCATGAACAAGAAGAGGTGGAGCAAGCTGATGGCAGGGCAGGTGGCATGGCTCTAGTTTTACCTATCTCAGTGGGAGATGAACTATTGAAGAGAGGAGACTAGAGACTGTCAGGAGGGAGGAGGAGGAGTTTTGATGAATGAAGAACAAGGCTAGCTCATTGTGACTCAGGAAATGCTCACTGCCAGTGAGGTCCCTGCGTTTTGTAAGCTGAAATACACGCCTATTTCCTGCTGTGCTGCATTTAGCTGCTGCCCATAGGGGAGTTTGTTGGGAACCTGCTGAAATCCCATCACCCTAGATTTCTGAAGGGCCTCGGATCATGACAGATGTTCATGGAAACTCTTGGGAAAAAGAGCCACCAGTCCTTGTGCTCGCCTGCTTCCTGCTGGAGCAGAGCTGAATCTGTCATGGACAGGATGGCAGAGGCTTTTGCTGCTTCTAGCTCAGCCCAGATCAGGAGCATCTGGCCATGTTTTCAATCTGTCAAATAGCTGGCAATCCAGTCCATGACTGACAAGTTGGGTCAGGCCTCACACAGCCCTTGGATGGTAGCTGTTTGCTGGGTGAGCTGTGTTCTTGTCTGTGAGTCAGAGTGTGACAGTGTTGCCTTGGGGCTGACTAAAAGTGTGTCCTGTGTGTTTGCTGCACCTGAGCAATGGCAGGGACACTGCACCATTGTGACAGCTGTAGTAGCCTCTGTGAAATCCTTAGGTTTTCTCACCTCATTTGCCACTGGGGAGATGCCTGGTTCACACACCCTCCTGCACAGGTGATACCTCCTGGCCCCTCAGTACAGAGTGTGTGGCTGCTGGAGCAGTGTGCTCTCATAGGAACATGGAGGGGAAGGGCCTCCTGGGTCACTGAGTCCAGCCTCTGCTATTGCAGGTAGCCCACCACTGAGAACAGCCAAGCTCCATCCTCTTTGGAACCCCCCTTCAAATCTCTTCCCCCCCCTTCTTTTCTGCAGACTAAATAAGTCCAGTTCCCTCAGCCTCTCCTCTCATGTGTCCCAGCCCCCTAATCATTTTCATTGCCCTGCGCTGGACTCTCTCCAATTTGTCCACATCCCTCCTGTTGTGGGGGGCCCAAAACTGGATGCAATATGCCAGATGTGGCCTCACCATTGCCGAATAGAGGGGAATAATCACTTCCTTTGAGCTGCTGGCAATGCTTTTACTAATGTAACCCAATATGTCATTAGTCTTCTTGGCAACAAGGGCACACTGCTGACTCTCATCCAGCTTCTCGTCCACTGTAATCCCTAGGTCCTTTTCTGCAGAACTGCCGCTTAGCCAGTCGGTCCCCAGCCTGTAGCGGTGCATGGGATTCTTCCGTCCTAAGTGCAAGACTCTGCACTTGTCCTTGTTGAACCTCATCAGGTTTCTTTTGGCCCAATCCTCCAATTTGTCTAGGTCACTCTGGACCTATCCTTACCCTCCAGCGTATCTAATGACCCAACACTGCTTAGCAGAGAAGTGTCTGAGGGAAGAAATCCCTGCTAGAGACAAAAAGCAAACAAGAGTGCTTGTAGGAAATGATGGGAAAATACTGTTAGTGAAATCTAAGGTCCACTGGGACTCTGACTAGTGATGACTGCAGTGTGTGATGGGAGAGGGAACAAGCTGTTCTGCACAAGGGGCATTCCCTCCTCTGTTAGCAGATGAGGCCATTAATAAGAGGTTTCCTCCCCTTTTTTCAAAGCCCAAACTGCACATTTTTGTACCTCCAGAAATGGTTCTAACAATCACAGTGATATTTTGCACATCTAGAGCATCTGTCATGAGTAGGGCTCTGTCTTGGTCATGGAGGTCATGGAAGTCATGCATTCTGTGACTTTCCACAACTTCTGTGACTTCTGCAGCAGCCAGTGTGGCTGGCCCCGGGGCTGCCATCTGTGGCCCACTGATCAGATGGCCATGGGACAGTCACACTGGCCGCTGCTGGAGTGACTTGGCAGCCAGCTGCTGAGGTGGCCCTTGGGCCACCCGCACTGGCTGCTGCTCAGGCGGTCCCCAGGACCACCCGCACTGGCTGCTGCTCAGGCGGTCCCCAGGACCACCCGCATTGGCCGCTGCTCAGACGGTCCCTGGGGTCACCTGCACTGGCCACTGTTCAGGCGGTCCCCGCCCCCAGAACTGCTCAAGCCCCGGCCGATATGGCTGGCCCCATGGACCACCTGAGCAGTGCCCCCTGGGGCAGCCGGTGCAGTCACTGGCAGCAGCCCCTGGCAGCTGCTCCCCCTGGCCCTGCCTCCCCCCGCCCCCCAGCAGCAGCTGCCTCTCACCAACACCAGCCTCCCAAGATTGTCAGAGGTATTTATACTATGTCATGGAGAGGTCATTGGCTGTGAATTTTTGTTCATTGCCCATGACCTGTCCATGACTTTTACTAAAAATACCCCTGACTAAATTGTAGTCTTAGTTATGAGAAGGTCTCAGTGCCCTTTACAAATATCAGTGATCCCTGCTTTACCTCCTTGAGGTATTTTGGTTGTTATTGGCCCCATTTTACAAATGGTGAAACAGCTACAGGGAAGTTGGAGCAAAGCTTTCAAACATCTGCATCTAATTTGTGGCTGTAAAAATAGCTCCTGCACATGCAAAAGTGAAGTTTGTGTGGGCAAGTCTCTGGTTACATGAACAATTCATTGTAGTAGAACCTCAAAGATACGAACACCAGAGTTACGGACTGGAAATAACCAATCAGGCAGCAGCAGAGACAAAAAAACAAATACATAAACCAGCATATACTGGACTGGACTGTGCCTGTATTGCATCTTAAAGTTAGGCACATCTGGGCTTCCTGTCCCCCCCCATCCCCTACAGGTAGGAGGTGGTGAATGCTGTTTTCCCCTCTCCATCCCCCCTGGCTGGGAGGGGGACAAGCTTGTAAGCTCAGAGCCCAGGAAAAAAACTTCCCAAGCTGCTATTGAAGCCTGGCCTGGAGTGTAAGCTGCTGGAGCCAGAGCAGCTCAGTTTTAAAGGGCCACTGCACTGCCTGTCCCCACCCCCACTTGCCAGGCAGCCACTGCAGAGCTGTGAGCCCTGCTCTGAGCAGCATCCCATAATGGTTTGTTCAGAGTTCCAAACATTTCCGAGTTCCAAACAACCTCCATTCCCAAAGGGACCATTTCAGTGGTTCTCAAACAGGGGTCTGGGGCCCTTGGGGGCTGCGAGCAGATTTCAGGGGGTCCGCCAAGCAAGGCCAGTGTTAGACTCTCTGGGGCCCAGGGCAGAAAGCCAAAGCCCTGCTGCACAGAGCTAAAGCCTGGGGCTCTGAGCCCCATCATCCGGGGCTGAAGCTGAAATCTGAGCAACATAGCTTTGTGGGGGCCCAGGTAATTGCCCTGCTTGCTACACCCTAATGCCAGCCCTGCCTTTTATATGCAGAAAAACAGTCTGGCACAGCTGTAGGCATGTAATGCATTGAACAACTGCTGTGCTGCTACTGCTACAAGGCTTAAATGATGGTCTGTTGGCTTTTCTGTCCAATCTTGGAGCACAGTCTGGACCGGGGAGTTCTTCTTCGAGTGATTGCTCCTATGCATTCCATGTAGGTGTGCGCGCCGTGCGTGCACGGCATCTCGGAACTTTTTTACCCCAGCAACTCCGGCGGGCCGGCTGGGCGCCCCCTGGAGTGGCGCTGATATAGCGCAGGATATATACCCCAGCCGGCCCGTCCGCTCCTCAGTTCCTTCTTCCCGCCCGTGACGGCCAGTTGGAACTGTGGAGTGCTCCTTTAGTCCTCCACACCCCTAGCAGTTTTCTCCGTTTTTTGTAAATAGTTAGTCAGTTTAGATCATAGTTTAGTTAGTTAAAAGTAGTTAAGGAATTAGGGGGGGTTTTGCCCTCCTTTTTCCCCACCCGGTGTGGGCTCATGCCCCAGACACCGGGATTCAAGCCGTGCTCGGCTTGTCAGCGGCTGATGCCCGTTGGGGACGCTCACGATTCCTGCCTTCGCTGTCTGGGGGAATCTCATCGCACGGATAAGTGCCCCATTTGTGCAGCCTTTAAGCCGCGGACTAGGAAAGAGCGGGACTCCAGGCTTAAACAGCTCCTGATGGAGTCGGCGCTGCGCCCACCGGCACCGATCCCAGCGGTGCCGAAATCGTCTTCGGTCCGCAGCGCACCAGCGGCACTGAGCCGACACAGCTCGGAAGCGTCCCGTCCGCCGAAACCGGCACCAGCGTCCCGGCACCGCTCCCCGTCTCCGGTGCGCAAGAAGAAAGCGCCAGCGACGGCTAAGATCTCAGCTTCGGGACCGATCACCCAGCCACTGCCAACACCTGCGGCACCGGCTGTGGTAGTGCACTCGCTGTGCACAGGTCTGGCAGCTCCGGCACCGGAAGAGCCGTTGAGCCCGGCCCCCCCCTGCTCCCCGGCACCACCCGAGGTCGAGCTTGGACTCCCAAATACGCCCGAGACATACTCGCAGGCGAGGGAGCTTATCTCTTTGACAGAGGCGCCGAGCCTCCGGCCTCCGGCACCGCCAGTGCGGGCTGTACCTTCTGCGGGGAAGCCGGCCATGATGAGACGCCCAGGCGCCGAGGATCATCGAGCAAGAGACTTCAGTCGGTCCCGCTCTCGCAGCCAGTCACCGTCCCGCCGACCTAGATCCCGACGCCGATCAACGCCTCGGGACCGTTCATTGTCTCGGCGCCGGTCTCACTCACGGTACCGCTCGGCGTCGAGGTACCGATCTCGAAGCCCCAGTCGCCGGTACCGGTGGAGGTCTGCCTCTCGAGACCACTCACGGCACCGGGTCCGTCGGTTCCGGTGGTGGCTCGTCTAGCGGTGGAGCAGGCGCGTTAGAGTCCGGCTGTACCGCAGCGAGCGGTAGAGAAGTCCCAGGGGTTGGCGATGGCGGGGGCCTACTGACAGTCGCTTCTGGCATGCGACGCTCAGAACCCGGTGGCCGTGAGGGCAAGGGCGGGCCCTGTGTCTTGTGTTGCGCCCACGGAACCCAGAATCCCCACTGTTGTGGACCATAGGTTTGACCTGGGGTGTCCGTCCTGAGACCCGCTCCGCTGCCGACCTGGGATGCGACCGCAGTCTTTCCCGGCACCGTGACCGCAGTCTTTCCCGGCACCGTGACCGTAGCTGCTCTCGGCACCGTGACCGCAGCTGCTCCAGGCGCCGTGACCGCAGCCACTCCAGACGCCATGACCGCAGCGCTTCCCGGCACCGAAGCCACAGCCGGTCGCCGCCCCGGCACCGATGCGACCGATGGTCCTGGTCGTGCTCCCGGTACCACGAAGACAGGCATCGACCCACGGCGCCGCCAGCAGACATGCGCCGGCCGTCGACGGGGCACTCTTTAAGCGCTTCTGCCCCCCAGTGGTCACGCCAGCCCTCCGTCGCATCCCAGGTCGGCAGCGGAGCGGGTCTCAGGACAGACACCCCAGGTCAAACCTATGGTCCACAACAGTGGGGATTCTGGGTTCCGTGGGCACAACACGACACAGGCCCGCCCGCCCCTCACGGCCACCGGGTTCTGAGCGCCGCGCCGCGCGACGCGACGAGTGGGCCCCGCCGCCCCCGCCGCCGCCGCCTTCTTCTTCTACCGCGCGGCTGCGGCCGGCGGACGCGCCTGCTCCACACCCACCTAGCCACCACACCACCGACGGACCCGGGTCTTTCTTCATCCTCGTCGCCTGACGAGGCGGTCACAGGGTCGTTGACGGTAGACCCCCCGCCGATAGACTTAAGAGCGCATCAGGACCTGCTCCGTCGGGTCGCGCAGTCCATAGACCTCCCGGTGGCAGAGGTCGTGGAAAATGATGACCCGGTCACCAATGTCATCGGGTCTGAGGTCCCCGTGCGCGTGGCCCTCCCTTTCATTCGCACGATCCAGCGTAACGCCACCACCATCTGGCAAACGCCAGCGTCCATCCCGCCCACTGCCCGAGGCATAGAGCGCAAGTACTCGGTTCCCCCCACGGGGTACGAGTACTTGTATACTCATCCGGCTCCGGACTCCCTAGTCGTCCAGTCAGTGAACGACCGAGAGCGCCACGGTCAACCGGCAGCAGCTCCCAAGTCCAAAGATGCAAAGCGCATGGACCTCTTGGGCCGTAAGGTCTATTCGGCGGGGGGCCTGCAGCTCCGCATTGCCAATCAGTCGGCATTGCTTGCCAGGTACACCTACGAGATGCTGCTCTCGCTCTCTAAATTCACTGAACTCGTCCCAGCGGCCTCCCGCCAAGAGTTCAGTGCCCTCCTCGAGGACGGTAAGAAGTCCGCGCGCTCCTCCATCCAGGCCGCGCTGGACTCGGTGGACTCTGGAACCCGCACGCTCGCCTCCGGGGTGACTATGCGGCGTATTTCCTGGCTGCAGTCCTCCACCTTGGCCCCGGAAGTGCAGTACTCCCTCCAGGATCTGCCGTTTGAAACACACGGGCTGTTTTCCGAAAAGACGGACTCCCGGATACAGACCCTTAAGGACGGTCGCGTGGCTATCCGAACCCTGGGAATGCACACGCCGGCGACCCAGAGGCAGTCGTTCCGCAGACAGCCGTCCCGGCCGTTTACTCAGGCCAGATCCCGGCCCTATAAGAGCCGCCGGAACAACCTGACTCGCCGCCGACCATCAGGCAGCAGGCGCAACCAGTCCCAGACGCCCTCTAAGGCCCCTCAAGGGCCTAAGCAGGCGTTTTGATGGGACGCCCGAGGACGGCCCATCAGTCTCTCCAATGGATCCTTCCCCGTTGTTTTCCAAGTCCTCTTACAAGAGGTCGACACTCTGCTGAGTTTGGGTGCCATAGAGCAGGTACCGCCCGACCGGCGGGGCAGAGGTTTTTATTCCCGTTATTTCCTCATCCCCAAAGCAAAAGGAGGCCTCCGTCCAATCCTAGACCTCCGGAAGCTCAACCGGTACCTGCTAAAACTCAAGTTCCGCATGGTAACCCTGGGGACTATTATTCCCTCCTTGGATCCAGGAGACTGGTTTGCCGCCCTCGACATGAGAGACGCATATTTCCATGTCGCGATCTATCCCCCCCCATCGTCGATACCTCCGCTTCATGGTAAACGACAGACACTACCAGTTTGCAGTGCTTCCCTTCGGCCTCTCCACCGCCCCGAGGGTCTTCACCAAATGTATGGCGGTTGTTGCCGCGGCCCTCCGTCGTCGTCGGGTGCACGTATATCCGTACCTCGACGACTGGTTGATTCGCGGCCCATCATGTCAGCTGGTAGCAGACCAAGTGACCGATATCCTGACCCTTTTTCGAGAACTGGGCCTTCTCGTAAACTTCGAGAAGTCCATTTTAACTCCAGCTCAGAGGGTGGAGTTCATCGGAGCAGTCCTGGATTCTCAGTTGGCCAGGGCCTGCCTTCCGCTCACTCAGCACCAGACACTGGTAGCTTGCATCAGGGATCTCCAATCCTTTCCCACGACGACGGCGCGGTCCTGCCTTCGCCTCCTGGGCCACATGGCGTCGTGCACTTTCGTGACCGCTTACGCCAGGTTACACCTTCGTCCGTTCCAAACTTGGCTGGCCTCCGTGTACCGCCCACATCGCGACCCCATGGACTTGATCGTCACAGTCCCGAGGCCTACCCTCGATACTCTCAGTTGGTGGCTAGCCCCTCAGGTCGTCTGTGCAGGGGTACCATTCCGCCCGCCGTGTCCCTCTGTCACCTTGACCACGGATGCCTCGGACATGGGATTGGGGGCACACCTGGGCGACCTCCACACCCAAGGCCTCTGGTCTCCTCTGGAGCTCTCCTTGCACATCAACGTCCGGGAGCTCCGGGCGATACAGTTAGCGTGCCAAGCTTTTCAGGCCCATCTCTGCGGGCGCTGTGTCACAGTGCTGACGGACAACACGACGGCGATGTTCTACGTCAACAAGCAGGGCGGAGCCCTCTCCTCCCTGCTTTGCACGGAAGCGCTACGCCTGTGGGACTTTTGCGTAGCCCGCTCAATTCACCTGACAGCGTCGTTTCTTCCGGGCATACAGAACACGCTAGCCGACCGCCTCAGCAGGTCCTTCCTTACCCACGAGTGGTCCCTTCTCCCAGACGTGGTGCATACGATCTTCCGGAGGTGGGGATTTCCCCAACTAGACCTATTTGCCTCCGAGGGCAACAGGAAGTGAAACCGGTTCTGCTCCTATCAGGGACGCTCCTGCGGCTCCCTGTCGGACGCGTTCCTCTGCTCCTGGAAGGATCACCTCCTTTACGCCTTCCCTCCGTTCCCGCTCGTTCATCGGGTGCTCCTCAAGCTTCGGAGGGACAAGGCTCGCCTCATACTGATCGCTCCGGCCTGGCCGAGACAGCATTGATACACCCTGCTGCTCGAGCTCTCCGTCCGAGAACCCATTCCTCTTCCATTGTGGCCGGACCTTATCACGCAGGACTTCGGCCGGCTTCGCCACCCGGACCTCCGCTCCCTGCATCTTACAGCCTGGTACCTGATTGGTTGACTCACGCGGAGCGTGACTGTTTGCAGGCGGTGCAGCGAGTCCTAACTGAAAGCAGGAAGCCTTCAACGTGCTCCACCTACCTCGTGAAATGGAAGCGTTTCGCTATCTGGTGCGACCAGAAAGGCCTGAACCCCTTTCTCGTCCCTATTCCTATTATCCTGGACTACCTCTGGTCCCTTAAGGAGCAAGGCCTCGCGGTCTCCTCCTTGAGGGTGCACCTGGCAGCCGTATCTGCGTTTCGTCCACCAGTTGAAGGACGCTCCATCTTCTCCACTCACATGGTCTCTCGCTTCCTCAAGGGCCTGGACCATTTGTACCCGCCCTTACGGCGCCCTACACCGGTCTGGGATTTGAACCTGGTTCTGGCCAGGCTTATGGGATCGCCGTTTGAGCCTCTGGCGACTTGCTCCCTGCTTCACCTATCGTGGAAGACGGCCTTCCTCGTCGCTATAACATCTGCGAGACGAGTATCCGAACTCAGTGCCTTAACTGTTGGCCCCCCGTATACTGTCTTCCACGCAGACAAGGTTCAGCTTCGACCGCACCCGGCCTTCCTCCCTAAGGTCGTATCGGCCTTCCATATTAACCAGGACATCTTCCTCCCGGTCTTCTACCCAAGGCCGCACGCCTCGCCTCGGGAGCAGCAGCTTCACACCCTGGACGTCCGCAGGGCCCTCGCCTTTTATATAGAGCGCACGAAGCCCTTCCGGCGTTCGACCCAGCTCTTCGTCGCGATTGCGGAGCGTATGAGGGGCGAGCCGGTCTCCTCACAAAGGATTTCCTCTTGGGTGACGGCTTGTATTCGAACATGCTATGAGCTTGCTCGGGTACCACCTAGTCACCTGACGGCCCACTCTACAAGAGCACAAGCCTCATCTGCTGCCTTCCTGGCCCATGTTCCAATCCAGGACATCTGTAGAGCGGCCACCTGGTCCTCCGTCCACACCTTCGCTTCCCACTATGCGTTGGTGCAGCAATCAAGAGACGATGCAGCCTTCGGCTCAGCAGTCTTACACTCTGCCACGTCTCACTCCGACCCCACCGCCTAGGTAAGGCTTGGTAATCACCTACATGGAATGCATAGGAGCAATCACTCGAAGAAGAAAAGATGGTTACTCACCGTAGTAACTGGTGTTCTTCGAGATGTGTTGCTCCTATCCATTCCAGACCCGCCCTCCTTCCCCACTGTCGGAGTAGCCGGCAAGAAGGAACTGAGGAGCGGACGTGCCGGCTGGGGTATATATCCTGCGCTATATCGGCGCCACTCCAGGGGGCGCCCAGCCGGCCCGCCGGAGTTGCTGGGGTAAAAAAGTTCCGAGATGCCGTGCACGCGCGGCGCGCACACCTACATGGAATGGATAGGAGAAAACACATCTCGAAGAACACCAGTTACTATGGTGAGTAACCGTTTTTTTTTATAGCATGTTGGGGGGGGGGGACCTCAGAAAGAAAAAGTTTGAGAACCCTTGTGTTAGATCATCTAGTCTGAGCTCCTGCACTTTCACCTGCCTGCCCCTCTGTTGAGTCAATAACATGGGTTAGACTAAAGCATTTCAGTCCTCAAGAGACTAAACTGTTGTGTGCCACAGGGAGAGAATGGGAGACCAAGGTACCCCAAGGGCCTTGCAATGGCAGGGAATCAGTTAGGTGGGACTGGTTGTTAGGGCATGGTTTTTTGCTTCCAATCATAGAATATCAGGATTGGAAGGGACCTCAGGAGGTCATCTAGTCTAACCCCCTGCTTAAAGCAGGACCAATCCCCAGACAGATTTTTGCCCTAGATCCCTAAGTGGCCCCCCTCAAGGATTGAACTCACAACCCTGGGTTTAACAGGCCAATGCTCAAACCACTAAGCTATCCCTCCCCCCAAAGTAGGCACAGCTGTTTGAAAATGTGATTTAAAAAAAAAATCATTCTGTGATCATCCAAGGTAAAACCCAAGCAGGAATACAGAAGTGGTGGTTAGACTTTATATCCAATAAGAAAAGACCAAGAGTGAGTGCAGATGCTTTGTACAGTCCCAGTAAACAGGGTGTACTATCAAGCCAGCCTACTCACAGCAGTAGTGGATTAGGGGTGCACTAACCCAGCCAAATGCTAGGTATTTATTGAACAAGAGAATTGTGGCAATCTAAACATTGCTAGGCTACCTGGATTAATACGAAATCATGCCCACCAGAAATGTACACACCACCTTTAGCAAAGGCTACTCTATGGGCTTGGGATAGAATTGGGATGAGATCAAATCTTTTCCCTCCCCAATGACACCTATTGCAAATACTCCAGATCTTAACCCACATTATGAGCCAGAATGCTTTAAAGATGGGAAGAGCCATAGAATACACACGGTTAGCCAGCTATTGAGTACAGAAACTTTACTATTTTATTTTGAGATCTAACCTAACTTTAACTGACCCACTTTCCCATGGTAACAGTATTTGCGAGTTAGGCATTATGTTTCTCAACTTTACAGAAAAAACTTTAATAGAAGCGATGGCAACTAGTCAATTAGGAAACAAAAAAATGTATACCTAATCTATATTAATTGTGGGGTTTTTTTGTCCAAAGCAGTTTGCCCCTCTCTATTGAGACCTCAGCAGATAAATCCCGTGGGGACATATCTCCTGAGCTAGCAAGTCACTCTGTAAGCAGGTGCTCTCAGTTCCTGCTGCATGTCACACAATGGGGGCTATTCCATGGACTGCTGACCCCCTTGGAGAAAGAGCCCTTCTGATCCCAGCGTACATCTTGTGCCATGGCTCTAGATGGTGCTCCAAATTCTTCTTGCCTCAGATACTTCCCTAGGACTTGTGTCCCCTCTATCAGCTATTGCTACCCCGCAGTTGCTCTGTTTTGGGACAGGATGGCTTCAGTTTCTGGCTGGGGATCATGTGACTGATGTGAGAGCTGGGCAATATCATCATGTCTAAGGGGCCAATGCTGTGCCAGAAGCCAGCATGTGATGCAGGTGCCCAGGGAAAAGGGAGTTTCCTTCCCCGCTAGGGCATGCAGGACAACTCCATAGCCACCACTGCTGCCTTAGGGCTGTGCTGCTTGTGCTCCCATGAGCCCCCCACCCCGAGAATGGGGGAAGAATGGCTGGGGGATTGGCAGAGTTGCTGATCCTCTCTCCCAATGCTGTTCCTCCCTGGCCAACCCTGCCCTGTCCCCACACCACCCCAGGATGGGATGCTGGGACAGAGCTCTCCTGGGTTTGGCTGTGGGGGAGGAGCCCCAGGGTGTTCCTGAAGTGTCTCCTACTCCCATACTCCAACAGCACCCCCCCATTGTCCTCTGTGCCCCCTGCTGATCTGCCCTGCCAGAATCCCCATTGCCCTCAGCACCCTCTGCCCTGCCAGCAGGGCCAGCTCCAGGGATTTTGCCACCCCAAGCAGCCCCCCGTTCCCCCCAAAAAGCCGCAATTGCGATCTGCGGCATTTCAGAGGGAGGTCCTTCGCTCCGACCGGGAGTGAGGGACCCTCCACTGAATTGCCGCCGAATAGCTGGACCTGCTGCCCCGCTCCAGAGTGGCTGCCCCAAGCACCTGCTTGCTAAGTTGGTGCCTGGAGCCGGCCCTGCCTGCCAGTGCCCCCAATTGCCCTCAGCGCCCCTGCTCCTCTGCCCCACCAGCACCCCCATTGCCCTCAGCGCCCTCTGCTCTGCCAGTGCCTCCAATTGCCCTCAGCACCCCTGCTCCTCTGCCCCACCAGTGCCCCCCATTGCCCTTAGTGCCCCTGCTCCTCTGCCCCACCAGCCTCCTCCATTGTCCTCTGCGCCCCTTGCCCCGCCAGCACCCCCATAGCCCTCAGTGCCTTCTGCCCCCCCATTGCCCTCAGCGCCCCCCATTGCCCTCAGTGCCCCTGCTCCCTTGCCCCGCCAGAACCCCCCATTGCCCTCAGTGCCTTCTGCCCCCCCATTGCCTCAGCGCCCCCCATTGCCCTCTGTGTCCTCTGCCCCACCAGCGACCCCCAATTCCCTCATTGCTGTCTGCCCCACCAGCGACCCCCATTTCCCTCATCGCTGTCTGCCCTGCCAGCACCCCCCATTGCCCTCAGCGCCCCTGCTCCTGTGGCAGGAGTGGGCTTTTACCGGGCTTCTCCATGGGGTTGTCTGAGGCTCTGCTCTCTTTTATGGAGCTTCCTTGGGGAGGCACA
Source organism: Mauremys reevesii (assembly GCF_016161935.1). Taxonomy (NCBI): domain Eukaryota; kingdom Metazoa; phylum Chordata; order Testudines; family Geoemydidae; genus Mauremys; species Mauremys reevesii. The sequence goes on along the minus strand of NC_052630.1, from coordinate 40,978,308 downwards.
GACCATCGGTGACCCTCCAGGGGGATGTTCCTGCTGTTTTGAGCAGAGTAGGGCTGCCAGGGGGCAGGGGGGCAGGTACTGCAGAGCTTGGTGTGGGCGGGATGATGGGTCTGGCAGTGGGGCTGATTAGCCCTGCAGGGAGCACAGTCCAGCAGGCTGGTGGTGGGAAGATGCCTGGGGAGCCCTGGCCACTCACATTCTTCTCTCAGAGACAAACAGCCTGTACCAGCATCCTCCGCTTGTTCCCTGGTAGAAACGTTTCTTTCCAGGCATTGGCTGCCTGAGCCGCTGTGCCAGCTGCCCTGACAGGGCCTTCTGGTCAGAGCATGGCTGGGGCCAGCCAATAATCATGCCATGGTCCCAGGGTGTGCCCAGCAGCTTCTCCCTGCTAGCCAGCCTGGGACTGCCTGCCAGGTAGATTCCAGTCAAGGGCTCAGCCCTCCCGTGGCTGCTCTCCACAATGACACTGCTCGCCTGGAGCTGGGGGCAGCTTCTGCCCCAAACCCTTTCTTCCCACATGTCACAGTGGCTGGTGTTCATCTGGCCCCAGGGCTTGTGGCTGGGGCATTGTGCACACACTGGCCAGTGTGAAACAGATTCTTCTGAGGTCGCCTTTCATACCCTGGTGCGCTACTGCAGAACCGTTCCCACCACAGCACTGCTGCATGCGGTGCATGCACACCAGGAGGACAGGCCCCAGTGGTTTGTTAGAGTAGGTGGTTCTGGGGTGGCGGAGGGGTCCCACTGGTCTGTCTGGGAGGGCTGGACTGCATTTTCCCTGGTCATTGGTCCAAAATAGCGTGAGTGCAGGGAGGAAGCATGTTTTTGCGGTTGACGTGGATCTGGGAGCTGGGAGACCTCATGCTGCCCCAGATACCTCGGAATGTCAGTCAGTTACCTCTGTGTGCCTCATCTTCCCCTCTGTCAGAGAAGGACTCTGCTGCTCTGCCCCTGCAGGGTGCTGTGAAGCTCCATGCCTTAATGGTCACAAAGGGCGTTTCAACCCGCAGGCAGGAGGTGCTAGAGAAGCACAACCTTAGGGCTGAGCTGCATACAGGGCTTCTCATGAGCACAGGGCTGTGCACAGTGATTCCATGGTAGAAGCTGGCTCCTGTGAGCTTTGTGTCCAACTGCTCCAACCCAGACGCTGCCCCCAGGGGGTTTGGGTGGGCTCGGTAAAGCTAGTGCTGTAGCATGGGGCACTGGACTGTGACTGCGGAGACCGGAGAGGACATTCCCACTTTCTGGCGTGAGTGAGCCTGGGGGAGTCTTTAATCTGCCTTGGGCATCATCTCCAAAACGCCTCCCTTCTAATGTGCGGCTCCAACTTACTAACAGCTGTGCAGGGCTTGGCTCAGGTAGACTGGTGAGGAGGGACAGATAACTACTGAGAGAGAGAGAGACCCAGGCCCCCCCAGGCCCCACCCTTCTGGGAGAAGACGTGCCAGCCTGGGGCATGTGAAACTTTCAGCCTTGGTTCCTTCATAGCAAGCTGCCCTGTCAGTGCAGGGAGAGGAGCTCTGGCTGCCTGGGGAGTGCAGAGAACCCAGAGGTGTCTAACACACAGGAGCATAGCTTAAGCCCTGAGTCAGGGCTCTGAAGGCAAACACCCCTCCACATGACAGAGGTCAACGTCAACTGACTCTCCCTTCATAATGAGTGTTTTCCTGCTGCTGCTGCTGTCAGTGACTGGAGTGGGCATGTTACTTCTCTCCTGTGTCCTTCTAGCCTCTGTTTAGATGTCACTTCCTGCTGTGTGGCTGACCTTAACAGTGCTTGTGGCACAGGACCTGGTTGCAGGTGGTGGAAGGTTACACATTTGGTATGGATGGTATAGATGATGTATCTTGCAATAGTTGGTGTAGCAGCTTGGGGTGGGTGGTCTTGCTGTTATAGGTGGATATGGATTGTGTAGCTGTTACACCTGGGTGCTGTTGGAGTGGCTGTAACACTGTAGTGTGCATGGGGTAGTTTTAACACCCATGTGTGGATGGTATCATTACTCCTGCGTGTGGATGGTGTAGCTGTTACACCAGGGTACATGTGGTATGTCTGTTACTGCTTGGTGTGGAGAGTGTGAATGGTTTACCTGGGTGTGGCTCACATATCTAACACGTCTGTGTGCTACTCATATAGCCATTACAACTCACTGTATACGTATAGATTTACGCAGGGATAAGGACAGGAGGGTAGAGGTGTGGCTCTTTCCTATGGATGGTATAGCTGTTTCACCTTGGTAGAGATGTTATGGTTGTCACACCTTGGTGTGGATGCTGTAGCTGTTCACCCTGGTGTTGCTGTTTATAAGTATTACACTATGTTGCAGGCCATACAGCTGATAGCTTGGTAGAGATGTGGATGGGGTGCCTTCTGCACCCAGGTATGGATTGGGTAAGTGTCAAACCTGTTTGCAGGTACAGTAGCGTGGTTAATGTTTTAAACCTTTTTTCAGATGAGGTAGCTGTTACACACTAATACTGATGGTGTAGCCGTTAGTCTTTGGTGTGGATGGAGTGGCTGTTACAATATGGAGGTTACAACTTTTACGGCTGAGTGTAGAGGGTTTAGCTGCTATGCATTGTGTGCACAGTGTACCTGTTACACCTTCATGCAGCTGGTGTAGCTGTTACACCTCAGTGCACAAGGTGTATCTCTAACACCTTTCTGCAGATTGTATAGTTGTTTCACCTTGGTGTGGATAGTGTAGCTGTTGCCATCTGTATCATGTGGTATAATTGTTGAACTTTGGTGTGGCTGGTGCAGGTGTTATACTTTGGGGCGGATGATATTCTGATGCTGTATTAGTTGTTACCATAGTTAAGGTGACATCCAGAACATTCATTTTGATGAGATAGAATTGTAAAAACTTCATGTGTGAGTAAGTTTTAGAAGAACTAAAATTGTACCATAACCTTTGTCTTGTTACAGATTGTTTGGTGTATCCTATCGGTTGTTGAATTGAAATTCTGGGACGTTTATAACAAGATGTTCAATGGGTATTTTGGCATTTTTCCTGGCTGCAGATGGTGGAGCTGTTTAATTGGGAGACTCACTGGCAGGGTGCTAGTCACTTCTTTTTGGAATCTGATAATCTCTTCCTCTTGCAGCTGGGGAATCTGTCATCCTTAGGCTAATGTTTCCCTTGTTCTGTTCTCCTGACACGCTTCCATTTTCCGTCTATTCTGTCGTTAGTTATCACTGGTTCCAGAAGCTTGTTAGAACCTAATGTAACCAACTGAACAGCATGTGTTTCACATTCCCGGGGGCAGTTCCAGGCACCAGCGCACAAAGCGCATTCCTGGGGTGGCAAGCCGCGGGGGGCGGCCTGCCGGTCGCCGTGAGGGTGACAGTCAGGCTGCCTTTGGCAGCATGCCTGCAGGAGGTCTGCTGGTCCTGCGGTTTCGGCGGCAATTCAGCGGCGGGTATGCCAAAGATCGTGGGACCTCCCGCAGGCATACTGCCGAATCAGCGTTACCAGCGGACCTCCCGCAGGCATGCCGCCGAAAGCCACCTGACTGCCGTGCTTGGGGTGGCAAAATACATAGAGCCGCCCCTGCGTATTCCCCACTGTCTAATGTGCAGAGGAGGCAGGTTTGTCACAGGCCCCAGCCCCAGCAGTGTGGAGACTCCTGCTGCTAGCCCTGGAGCCCCTTTATTCTATCATCACACTAACACCAAGATTTTTGTCCTTCTCACCATATGTCTTGACACAGTGACCCTTGTGATAAATGAATGTGGCGGGGGGGGGGGAAGGGGGGAGCTCCCTTTTATGGACACCCAGCCAGCCAGTAGCTATAAAATCCCACTTAGTAGCTGTTCTCTAATTGCTCTACCTGTAAAGGGTTTAAAAAGTCTCACTGCTATGCATAGGTAAAAGGAAGTGAGTGGGCACCTGGTCAAAAGAGCCAATGGGAAGGCTAGAACTTTTTAAAATTGAAAAAAAGACTCCCGTTTTGTCTGGCTGCTGTTGGTCTCCTGGGGAGAGGTGGACAGGGCTGCAGCTATGCAGTAAGAAGCTTGGGCCAGGCATTGAAAAATCATTAGTATCATACCTAGAAACTACTAATTTAAAACCCCAGATATTAAGTAGATCAGGAAATGTCTAGGAAGACGCAGTCAGGGTTATCTCTTTTATTTCATTATGGCTTGTGGATTCCTCTGTGCTAACCCCAGGTGCTTTTGTTTTGCTTAGTTGCTCTTTTAAAACCTAGCAATAGACTGAGCTCCCACATGTATTTTCTTTTTTTTTAATTAATAAAATTTACCTTTTTTAAGAACAGAATTGGATTTTTGTGTCTTAGGTTTGTGCACATATTGTTTAGTTAGCTGGTGGCAATAGCAGATTTCCTTATTTTTTCTTTCTCAGCTCTTCCCCGGAGTGTGTGTGTGTGTGTGTGGGGGGGGTGGTATTGGGGGATGAAAAGGCTTGAGGGTACTCCACAGGAAGGAATTCCCAAGTGCGCCTTCATAGAATCATAGAATATCAGGGTTGGAAGGGACCTCAGGAGGTCATTTAGTCCAACCCCCTGCTCAAAGCAGGACCAATCCCCAACTAAATCATCCCAGTCAGGGCTTTGTCAAGCCAGGCCTTAAAAACTTCCAAGGAAGGAGATTCCACCACCCTAGGTAACCCATTCCAGTGCTTCACCACCCTCCTAGTGAAAAAGTTTTTCCTAATATCCAGCTTACCCTTCCTGGGCTCTCAAAGGGGTTCTGCACTTGGGTGGTGGCAACATCTACCAATCCAAGGTCAGAGAGAAGCTGGGAGTTTAATACAAGCCTGGAATGGCCAGTGTTAATTTTTAGAATCTTTGCGGGCCCCCACTTTCTGCACTCGAAGTGCCAGAGTGGGGAATTAGCTTTGACAACCCTAGTAGAGCACTATGCAGTGTGCGGGGGGATATCCTAACAAAGCTGGATATGCATCCCTCAGTCTCCCAGAGCTGTCTTTATGCAGTTCTCTGCTATTAGTACTTCCTTTCTGCTAAACCAATAGACTGTGCACAGAAAGGGCTTGCCAAGGTGTGACTGAACTGACGTGCTATAGAGAATTGCTGAATGAACTGGGGGTCATGATCTGTTGTTGTCTCTTTTGGAGTCCCAGGGTGGGCAAAATGCATTTTGCAATGTGTTTCTACCTTGGCACTTGCTTTGTTGTGCCACATCTTACTTCCAAAGGCATTTGAGAAAGAATTTGTGCAGTTTAATTTAGATAGACTTGCCTACCCTGGGCAGAGAGCAACCAGGAATCACGTGCGGTTCCTTTGTATTCTCCTTCTTGTGCTGATCACTGATTTCCTGCTTGGTCATCCATTCCTAGTTGGATGTGATCATATATTAAAAAAAATACAGGAGACCAGTATTCTAAACATACAGGGAACAAGTAATTGAGCACTGGAACAAGTTGCCAAAGGAGGTTCTCGAATCCCCATCCTTGTATGTTTTTAAGAACAGGTCAGACAAATATCTGTTAGGGCTGGTCTAAATTTCCTCAGAATGGGGAGGGTGGATTAGGTGACCTCTTGAGGTCCCTTCCAGCCTTGCATTTCTATGGTTCTGTTCTTCATCCCTCAGGGAATGTTTCAGTAGGACCATCTCCATCAGAGTTGGTCAGAAATGTTCTGATGAAATGTTTTTCCACCAGAAAATGCAGATTCATTGAAAGCAGAATGTTTAGTGGAAATGTGTTGATTGCAACAGAATTATGAGGAAAAAGTCTTTTTCGGAATGGACTGTTCTGATTTTCCATTTCTAAACAACTTGTTGTTTCCATTTTTTGTTTTATAGATTATAATATAAACATATTTAAAAGTTAAAATCAGAACAAAGTGTTTCACTCGACTCAAAACAAGAATATTTCCAGAATGTTTTGTGGGAAATTTTGAATTTTTAAAATTTTGTTCTGTTTTGGTACAGGAAAAAATTCCAGTGTGCAGATTTGCTCGAAAATCCTGTTCCCGCCCAGTTCAGTCTCCATGTCATGGACACCAGAACTATTGAGGATCTTTTAATTCCTTCTCAAAGTAGTGCAGATGGGGCATCCCTGCCTTCTGGGATGCCACCCCCAGAAGGAATGTTCTGATCTCAGTGCTGTACTCACTAGGCCCCTCTTCTCTCGCTCGTGTTGGGCACAGACATTGCTAAAAGGGGCCCATTGCTTCAGACTGGTGTGGGGGAGTGATGAGAAATAGATGCTGTCCTTGCTGTATGTGTGGATTAGTCTCCCCATGCTGGGCTGAACCTCTTCCAGATTGGGGCTCTGAGGCTGGTCTGGAACTTAGTTACACTACTTGGATCCACTCTTAATCCATCATTTCTTTGTTTACCTTGCGTGGGGGGATTCCAGGGGTTAAAGGTTGTTTAAAAGTTAAGCCACGTTGTCAAGCTGTCTAGAGTAGCTCACTAGTGTGAGTGCCAACCTCAGGGCAGACTGTCAAGGAACAGGACACAAACAGCTGGTTGTGTGTACTATAATTAGATTTCACCAACCAAGTAACAAGTGTGAACTCTTAAAGTCTTATAACAGCCTTAACATGGAGTCACAGGCATCCCCTTTGGGCACTCTGGTCTATCTTGCCTGCCGGGCAAACTTGCCTTTGTGATAGATGGTCTCTTACATCAAAAAAATCACAGCAATATTTAGATTACTCCCGGTCTCAAAGAACTCATCATTTACCCCACGTTGATTGCACCTTAGATCTCTTACCAAAGACCACACTTATAGCCAATCCTGTAATAAACTATCTAAAGATTTATTAACTAGGAAAAAGAAATGAGAGTTATTTACAAGGTACAAGCAGGTAAACACACACACAGAAATGAGTTACAGATTTAGATTTCAAAAGGTAATGGAAACGGCTGTGATGTGCAGTGTCTGTATGTCCTTTAGGGCTAACCTAAGCTAAGCAGCTTGGGGATCCCTTGCTTATGCTTAGAAATATTGCCCCTCCAAATTCCAGGCAGCACACCGATACAGTGCCTCCTGGTCAGGGAATTTTATTCCTTTCCCTCAGAGTTCAAACTGATGGAACAAGTGTCCATGCCTGTCTCTTCTTCATGGGTGTGTGTCTTTGTCCTTTGATGTTTCTCAATGGCTCATTTGGTTTCAGTGGGCCTTCTTGTGAGGGCCCTGCACACACTAATTAATGCTTCTTTTCTGTTTGGTGAGTTACACAATTACAACAGTTTACATGCAAACACTCAATAGCACTGTATACCATGACCTACAGATATTATAAGTGAGATCAATACATGAAGCATCCTTCAAGCATTTCATAAGGTCTAAACACATTCTTATCAACTTAACATCTTTTTTAACCATGCTAACACACAGTGAGCCAGACTGGTTTCCAGTTATGCATTTGTCAGTGTTCAGTGAGGCTGGTGGCCTTGGCATGAGCTGACACCTGGTCTGCCAGCATCACACAGGTTTTCTGGCAGAATATCCTAGGGCAGAACTTGTAGCTGCTGCAACAACCAATGTGGGAAAGGACATGCTCTATGACTGATGGAGACAGACGGGCCAATCACATGCATAAGAGCTGCCCTCTGGCTCAAACGAGGGATGAAGCTGGGGGCGGGCTCTAGAAACTCAATGTATAGATAGGAAAATGTTGATTTTTCTCCTGCTGTATTATGGGAGGAACCCAGGAGTAGGCAGCCTTGATTGGAAGCAGAAATCAAGGGAGGGGACTAGCAAACTGGGAGTTGGCAGGAGACGTGAGCAAGGAGACAGGGCTGGCAGCGGGGGAGAAATGGAGGATGAGTGTTCCACTGTACCGGACAAGGGCAGGAACCCTGGATCAGAATCCCCTAAGTCTTAGAGATGTTCAGACTGCATCTGGGCCTCTCCCATGCATCTCTGCTCCATGTGCATTGAGCTGCACAGTACTGCCCCTTCACAGCAGTGACAATTTCATACTCCCACTGTCCTGCTAATGTTTTCTACTGCTTCTTTTATCTCCCCATTCAGCTGCTGGTCTGGGGCTGAAGTAACCTGCCGTGATGATCTCCCCTCCCAGGATGCCCCTCCTGCTGCTGCTACTCCACATCCCAAGTGCTGCCAAAGCTCAGGTTAATCCAGGTAAGCAAAATGAAGGCCAGGCTGTTGCAACCCCAGTGAATCAGCTGCCCCAGAGGTTATCTTCTTTGGCTGTGCTCCTGCCAACCAGAGGCCAAGGCTCATTAATCTTCTTCCTCCATAACAGACAGGTCACCCCATTTCCAGGAACTCCGAGTTTCCAAATACAGGGAGGATGAAAGTGTCTTTCTGAAACTCTGCATCGACACCTGCCCAGGACGGGGATGGGCTGTGCTGGTTTACAGTGGCTTTGTTAAAACCTGGTATAACTCTTTAATCTCACAGTATTGCTGCCTCCCATCATCCCACAGCACTGTGTTCCTGGCCCTAGCAATTATAAGATTATTCTTCCCAACCAGTCTTACAACCATGGCCCCACTGAGGGCAATGGCAAAGCCCCCATTGACTACAGTTGGGTCAGGATTTCAGCCCCTCTTCCACCAGGAGACTTATCAAGTAGCTTTCTAGGGTTTTCTCTCTGGAATGTGAGGAGTGTTTAGTGTTCCTGAAAGTGAGGGGCTGATGCCAGTGGCCAGTCATGGACAGGACCCAGTGTATCTTGGTCCTGACCTGCAACCCACTCTGATAATAACAATTACACCTAGCTCTGAGTGAGTCAGTATCGTTCATTCACCCCATTTGGCAGATGGGGAAATGGAGGCATAGAGCAGGGCAGTGATTTGCCCAGTCACCCAGCAGGCCAGTAGCAGAGCTGGGACTGCACCGCTCTACCCACTAGACTATGCTGCCTCATGCACCTTAGCTGTGACCCACAGGTATTTCAATGCTGCCTCTGAAACAGTTCAGCAAGGGTACCTTGGTTGTAGCTTGCAAGGAGCCTGCTATTTTAATCCTGTGCTACTCTAGTGCCAAAGCACATCCACCCTGAACTGCAGCACCCACTGTAAGCCATCCTCTGGGCCCTCCCACAGCTCTGCCAATGCAGAGTCCTGGCTCTCCCAAATAGGGACACTTGTTCCTGTGGGGTGTTTGATCTATGCACACATGGGGAGGAGGTTGAGCTCACTGAGCATGTTTGACCTGTGACTATCTGTGGTCACATGTGGAGCCTGGGCTTTGAGTGGAGGCCTTTCTATGTTTTGTTCCCAATTGGTCCAGTTTTATTTTGAGTTTGATGAGAGCAAGGAAAACTGTACTGGGTATTATTTTTTCTCCTGGTCCTAGGTGCTTTTTTTGGCCATCCCTAGCTGTAGCAAACAAAGACTTGCTTTATAAAATCTCTGACAGATGCCTGGCCCTATGCAGAGCCAGGGGCTTTTGAAGTTTTTTAAAAAAATTGGTACAGGCAAGAAAAGAACATCTAAAAGAGATTTCTCCACATGCTCAGCCCTTTGGTGCATTCATGTAAGCAGAATCTCTAGCTCCTTTGGCTGTGGTAGAGGAACTGGTACATATCAGGGGGTTACAGTTGGTTTCCACTGTGACCAAATCAGTTCAAGGCCCAGACCCATCAGGAAGGATTATGCACAACAACATACTTATTCCAAAGGAGTCAATCCTGTTTCATTGGAAGAGTTCTACCAAACATGGGGTTAGCCTTGTCTGGCCTGGACAGTCATTGTACTGGACTGGAGCCAAAGTAGCTGAGCGGATCCCAAAGGAACAGCCCTACAAGGGCTTCCTACAGGCTTTCAGTGTGATCTGAGGTTGCAGCCCTTGCAGCTGTGATCCGCTCTGTGATCACAAGTTAAACAGGTTCAGGTTTGGTCAGTATTTGGATGGAAAACCTCCAAGGAGAACTCAGGGGCTACTGGAAATGGTTCTAATGATTCGGTAGATGCTGCTCTGTACTGGACACAGTGCTAGGGGCCAGGTGTGCTGCTGTCTTTTGGACAAGACATGACACTGATGATCTGTAGTCCCCTGTGGCCATCAAAAGTGTTAAAGAGATCAGCCTGGACATTTAGGCCAGGACACAATAATTAGATTATGCCTTGCAAAATTTCCTCTGCCTCTATAGCTAAAGTCCCCAAACTGTGTGTGCACTCCCTAGGGAGGCATGGACGAATGTCCAGCGGTGCACAGCAGGGCTGGGCCAGCCCCCACGGGGGGCAGGGAGGGCCACCCAGCCCCTCCCCACTCCCAGCTTTGCTCTTGTCCCCGCAGCTGCGTTCCAATCCCTGCTTCCAGCCTCAGCTCTGTTCCTAGCCTGGGGCTGAGGCTGGGTGTGAGGCCGGGCCCAGAACTACCCCAGGCTGCGGGCCTGGCTGCTGGCCCACATGGCAGCCCAGCTGCGGCTCTGCTCCCACCCCTGCCCCCAGCCTCAGCCCCTGGCTGCAGCCCGTTTCTGGCCACAGACCTATCCCCAGCTGTGGCCCCAGCCTCTGTCCCTTACCCCAGTCCACATCCCCTTCCCACCTCTCTGGAGCTGGGGCCCTGCTCTTGGCCCCAGCAGGTTGGGGCGCAGGGCCTGGACAGGGATAAGGTGGGGTGCAACCCTCAAAAGTTTGGGGACCGCTGCTCTATAGATAACAAATGTTTAATCCTGGGCTGTCAGTCTAGTAGAGAAAGGTAAAACATGAGCCTATGGCTGGAAGCTGAAGCTAGACAAATTCAGACTGGAAATAAGGTGAAAATCTTTACCAGTGAGAGTAACTAACCATTGGAACAACTTACCAAGCATCGTGGTGGATTCTCTGTCACTGAAAATGTGTAAATCAAGATGTTTTAAATCAAGATGGGTGTTTCTAAAGCTCTGCTCTAAAAATTGTTTTGAGAAATTTCTCTGGCCCGTGCTGTATGGGAGATCAAACTGGATGATCACACTAGCCCCTTCTGGCCTTGGAATTGATGAATTTTCACTTCCTTTCAAAAGTGGTCAGTCATGTGGCATTGTTGTGCGGTATAAACCAGCTTCTCCCTCCCACCTCAGCGGTGGCTGTATTTCAATGGTGAGTAACAAATTCTGCAGTGTTTGTGTTGGGATCATTTGGACTGCAGTGCCTTACAGTATAGAAATACAGTGTATCAAGGTGAAACAGCCCTGGGTCAGACTGAATCACAGTCCATGACTTCCATTTCCATTGAAGCTTATGGGGATTCACTGGTGCAAAACCAATGTGAGAGGAGAGCCAGTCCATGTGTCTTCCCTGCTGGTGTAGGCTGGAACTCAGCTGACCCATGGGCCGTTGCTGGGACAACGCAGTATAGGGGCAAAGGGCATCGGATTCTAATTTTCAAATACAGCAAAATATAAGTGAATTATGGACTTTAGAGATCATGTGGCTGCAGACCTGGGCGACTTGGTCTGCATTGCACCTTTGCTCAATGGGCTGGTGCTGACTTGCATTAGATGTTGGCCAGTCTGGAGCCCAATGTTAGTGGGAGATGTGGCTCACTGGGCATGGATTGGCTCAGTCTAGGTGAGCGCGGCTTCCAGTCTTGTGGCTGGCAGAGCTGTCGGGGAAGAGCATCCCATCCCAGGGGAGGGGAGGCAATGCCTTCAGCTGTTCAGTTAGCGAGCTACCCTGACCCGCCTATGAGCAGCAGTAGGTCAGAGGGGAAGATGAAATAAGAGGCAAGCAGGTTAGCTGCGCCCCTTTGACTCAAGTTGCCGAGAAAACCGTGGGCAGAAGGTGGGAGGTAAAAAAGCCCTGAACACAACACTGTAAGCTGGTGGCTCGGGTGGGAGCGAGAGCAGTTTGTGCTGTGGTGCCTGTAGGCATCGTTTGCCAGTTTGACGTCTCACTGGTTGCTGAGGGTGAAGACAGGACACCGGGGAGCTGCGTTTGCCACTAGTGCTGGGCAGGAAATCTGGACAAAAATGACATTTCTATCCAAAGTGAAAACAGATCTTTTCCAAAGCATTTGTGAATGGCTTCCTGTTTTCCAACCAGTTCTGATCAGCACACTTTGAACACTCCATCAGTCCTTCCATGGTGCCCAGCACTGCAACGTCTCAATGAATTTAGCCTTACAATCTCCGTGTGACATAGAAAAGCAGCATCTTCATTTTACAGGTGGGGAACTGAGGCACAGAGACCAAAACAAGGCTTGCTCCAGGTTCCACAGTGCATCTGTTCTGGTGCTGGTCATGGCAGCTGGATCACCTGATGGCCACTCCAGTCTGTTAACCACAGTCCCATGAGGGTTCAGTCTCAGCTACACGATCACAGATTTTTTCTCAAATAATTGGGTACAGTGTTTTTTCTGCAGCAGTTTATAGGATAGGCTCTCTTCTCTGGGGAGTTGTGTTCAGTCATTTCCCCAGCACCTGCGCAGAACTTCACGGGTCAGCCTGTCCCTATCCGCAGACAGATGCAGTGATCATGGGCCAATGGCTGCCCCTGCCTCAGCCCTGCAGGTGTTGATTATTAATAATGTGTCACTCAATAGCCAATAATTGCTAGCCACATGTTCAGTGAGAGGTTCTCTCCAGTTTAATCATCATGGACTGTGGATAAGTCAGCTGTGATTGGATCTATTAATCAAACAGTTACTAAAGACAACACACAGACAGAGAGGCATACGATTCCCAGCAGCTGTGGAAGACCGGTCCTGTGGTTTCTGACAGCAGGATCCAGTCTTACATCCCCTATGATTTAGGGGCAATTTTACCCTTGTTACCTTTATTTTGTATCATTCTGATCCTCATTTATCCCCTCTTTTGGGGGCACACGTCTCCTCATTTTAGGCTGTTTCCACTGCAACTTTCCAACTGCCCCACCCCTGATGGTTAGTCAATCTTTGTAGCCTTTGGGGTCATTTCATCCACTAGACATTTTACAGTTGGTACATTGTAAAACAGCTTTTAACATAGGCTAAGGGTCACTGCACAGTACAACTCCAGTCTTTGGAAGACATCTTTAACTTAACTGCAAAGTATCATGGGAGTTTGGCTCCCAGACAGGCCAAGAAAGATTTTAAGGTTTATCTTAAGTGTCAGCACAGGAGAGAAAGGCCGTCCCACGTCCTCTGCTTCTCCCGCCCCTATATCCAGCTCCCCACTCCAAAGTCCCCTCACAAACATGGTGTCTGTGATGTTGCAGTCCATATGTTTTATGGAAATATGTTTATAAGTGTGACTATGATGCAACTGGAATATGCTTCATGCTAAAGGTCTCTTGTAAGGTATCATTACAGAGCTTTTAATCTACTGAGTGTGTTCATCCTATTTGTATGAATGTATCATTCCTGTATCTAAAACTAGAAATATGAAGTATTACTCTGAGGTCCTATTGTAATTATGCAAAGTGCGGGCCATTAGTGGTGGCCTAGAATCTTGATGGCTCCCATTAACTAGGACAATTGGTTGTAAATGGCTCTGTTTACTTGTAAGCCTTCCTGTGTTCATGGGAGTCAGGCTGGAAAGAATGGAGGCTTGGGGTCTCACAGGACATGTGACCATGTCACCTGGTACTGGAATCCATCTTAAACCTGGTGCTTTTCCATTTAGAAGGAGGGGTGTGGACCCAGAGAAACAAAAGATTCCCGCCTTGTGCCAAAGCTATAAAAGGGGGTGGAACAGAACAAAGGGGGAAATCCGCTAGTTACCACCTGAACTGGAACTAACAAGAACTGTACCGGGAAAAGGATTGGGTCCAGACTAAGAAGGAGTCTAGTCTGTGAAAGAAGCTTACTAGAACATCTCTGAGGGTGAGATTTACCTGTATTCAGTTTCTTAAATGTATTAGGCTTAGACTTGCACGTTTTGTTTTATTTTGCTTGGTAACTTACTTTGTTCTGTCTGTTATTACTTGAAACCACTTAAATCCTACTTTTTATACTTAATAGAACATAAGAGCAGCCATACTGGGTCAGACCAAAGGTCCATCTCGCCCAGTATCCTGTATTCCAACAGTGGCCAATGTTAGGTGCCCCAGAGGGAATTAACAGAACAGGTAATCATCAAGTTTCTGGCAAACAGAGGCTAGGGACACCACCACCCCCCGCCCATCCCGATTATCCCCTAGCCACTGAACTTATCTAGTTCTTTTTTGAGCCCTGTTATAGGACCCAGGATGTTGTTGACCTTCACAACATCCTGACAAGGAGTTCCACAGGTTGTGTTGTATGAAAAAATACTTCCTTTTATTTGTTTTAAACCGGCTGCCTATTAATTTCATTTGGTGACCCCTAGTTCATTTGGTGACCCCATAAATAGTTTACAGTGCTGTATTATTATAAAGGACCTGATCCTGAGCTGTAATCTTCCAGCTGTGTACACACTGTCTCTTGGGGAACAGCTTACCTGGTAATCACTGAGAGTGTGCAGGGACACGGTCTGGATGCTACTGGGAACACTATTCAAAGGGGGTTTGGGGACTGAGGTGCACCTAATGTTAACCTGCGAAGCAAAATAGGACTGGTGGAGTCCTGAGGAGAATGTTTGAGTAGTTGAAAGGCTGGCGGTGTACAAGAGCTGACAAAAAGCTATCACAGGATGAACTCCCTCACACTGGAGACAAGGGACCCATAATCCTGGGCGCCTGAGAAAGAGTCACATGGGGATATTCCTGACTGAAGAGAAGCAGGCATATTTTACGGTCAACAACCATCCAACCTCCATACCCTGATATCACGATATCTCCGATCCACATGTAGGATTCCCCCCTTGTTTTGTGATATCAGAGACTGGGAAACAAAGGTAAGGTCCACCTCTTTCGGGCGCGCTCCAGAAAGAGAGATAGCCGCTAGGTTACCTGATTACCAACTTGCCATCTCGCCTTCCGGAGCAGGGTCTAGGGAGTTCTGTACTTCTCTTTTTAGGACTTGAGCACTGACATACACATACATACACATGAGTTTGTCTTCTACTACAGTGCCTTACTTTAATAGATGGTCTTGGATTTACATTTAGATTAATTTATTAGCAACGAACAATGTAATATACTGATTTCTCACATAATTGGTATTTTCATGTACACAAGTGGTCTAAAATTCAGGTGAAATATTGGTAAATATCCAATAGTAGCTTTTATAAAACCTGGTTAAAAATGGTAAAAAAAACCCAAAACTAAGGGCCTTGTTGGTAAAGCAGTATCTGCTGAGATTGCCCACTAAAGTATTCTGTAGATCAGGTAGATGTATGACTGAAAGAGAAACACAAGTGTGATTCACTAGTTCCATAGTCTGATGGCTTCCTGGCAGAGTTGGTAGGATCTTACCCCACCCTGCCTGTTGATGTAGAACAGTGGTTCTCAAACTTCTGTACTGGTGACCCCTTTCACACAGCAAGCCTCTGAGTGCGACCACCCCACCCCCTATAAATTAAAAATACTTTTTATATATTTAACACCATTATAAATACTGGAGGCAAAGCAGAGTTTAGGGTGGAGGCTGACAGCTCACGACCCCCCCTGTAATAACCTTGCGACCCCCTGAGGGGTCCCGACCCCCAGTTTGAGAACCCCTGATGTAGAACATGGTGGTCATATTGTCCTCTATGACCTGGACTAATCACCATGTGATGTACTGAAGAAAGGACTTGCAAGCCATGCATCTAGCTCAGCACTCCAAGAGATTGATATACATTCTTGCCTCTCTCTGGACCCAGCGAGGCAAGAAACTATATCAATCTCTTGGAAAGGTTTCTCATGTGTGCTCCCCATGCCCTAAGCAAAGTGTCTACAGCTATAAACCTGGATCGGAGGGGAGGCTGGGAGGAGATCCCAATACAGGCATTCACAGGGTTCTTCCAGGACAGACTGTACTACAATACTTGGGGGTGGAGTGGGGTAACACATAGAGGGGCATATCCAAGTGATGCCTGGAAGAGCATACGCTAGCCTGAACCAGCCCTGAATGCAGTGGAGGTGAAGTCTGGCACATGGCATCATAAAAGATACAGGAGGCCACGTGTCCCAGCATGGCAAGGCACATTCTTATTTATGTGGGTTTGATTCTAGCTGTAGGATAAGGGATGACAGGTTCTTGAATCTGCCCTGGAGAAGATAAGCCACTGATTTGGTGGAGTCCAGATTTGCCCCAAATAACTTTATATTTTAGAGAGGAGTCAAGCTGGATTTCTGCATGTTGACTCTCAGTACTACCTAAGTTGTGGAACAGACAGGGCATCAGGTGGATGGATTACGAGCCCCATTGAGGGAGATCTTCTTCATCTCAGACAGCTGTCAAGATATGGGTATATGAAAATGTTCCGTCTTTCTTAGGTATGGTGCTACTACTATTGAAAGCACCTTGGTAAATACCTTCAATGAAGCCTGGAGTCCAAAGGGTGGAATGTAGTATTGTTTGTGGTCATCACCCACCATTAACTATAGGTACTGCCTTCAAACGGGATACCTCCTGTTGCTTACACCTCACAGGGGATGCCTCCTGAAAGTTGGAGTAACACCACATCATGATCACTGTTACTGATCTGGTAGCAGTGTCTGCTGCATCCAGAGCTGCTTGTAGGCTCACCTTAGCCACAAGATCATCTTCTGAGACTCTTCCCAAATTCTGTCCCTCAGGTCTGAGGGAAGTTTGTCACAAAGGCCTGTATTCTTTCATAATTCCTAAAGTCACAGCAATAAAATCACATTGTTTATTAATTAACCCAGAGTAAGTGATTAATACCTGGGGGAGCAAACAGCTGTGCATATCTCTCTATCAGTGTTATAGAGGGTGGACAATTTATGAGTTTACCCTCTATAAGCTTTATACAGAGTAAAACAGCTTTATTTGGGGTTTGAATCCCATTGGGAACTGGGTGTCTGGGTGCTGGAGATAGGCGACTTGCTGAGCAGTTTTTGGTTAAAGTCTGCAGCTTTGGGGGCATGGACCAGACCTGAGTCTGTGTTGCAGCAGGCTAATGTATCTGGCTCAACAAGGCAGGGTTCTGGAGTCCCAAGCTGGCAGTGGAAAATGGGCTCAGAGGTAATTCCAACACTTCAGGTGACAGTCCCCAGGGCATCTCTGTGACCGAACCCATCACAGGATCCATCCCCCTGCTCCTCCCCAAGGCCATGTTCCCCCCTTTTTCTTCTCCCTAGCTGAACGTCCTTCATGGCAGTTGGGGTAAGGAAGAGAAGTTGGAGCTTCTGCCCCTAAGCAGGGTGCCATGACTCAGTCCCTCCTCTGCAGTGGGCCCAGCCCTCTCCCTACCTGGCAGGGACCCCTGCTCTTTACTCAGAGCCATGGGGAGTGGGGAAAGGCAGGAAAGAAGGGAGCTGAGCTGATTCCAGAGAGCAGCCTCATGGCTATCTAGTGGGAGCACAGTGACCTCCTGCTCAGGAGACTGCAGCTGCCTGCCCCCTGGCCTGCTTAGTGGAGATATTCTGGACTAAGACAATGGCCGTGTCCAGCGCTATAGCTAGGGTTGCCAACTTTCTACTTGCACAAAACTGAACACCCTTGCCCTGCCCCTTCTTTGAGGCCCCGCCCTCACTTGCTCCATCTCCCCTCCCTCCATCACTCGTTCTCCCTCACCCTCACTCACTTTCACTGGGCTGGGGCACGAGGTTGGGGTGTGTGTGTGGGGGGGTGAGTATGGGTTCTGGGCTGGGGATGCATGTTCCAGGTGGGGCCAGAAATGCGAGGTTCAGGGTGCAGGAGAGCGCTCCAGGCTGGAGCTAAGGGGTTCAGAGTGCAAGAGGGGGTATGGGCTCTGGCTGGAGGTGCAGGCCTTGGGTGGGGCCAGAAATGAGGAATTAAGGGTGTGGGAGAGGGCTCCGGGCTGGGGCAGGGGGTTGGGGTGCGGTGGTGTGTGAGGGCTCTGGCTGGGGGTGTAGACTCTGGGGTAGGGCTGGGGATGAGAGGTTTGGGGTGCAGGAGGAGGCTCTGGGATGGGGCTGAGGGGTTTGGAGTGTGGGAGGGGATGCAGGCTACGGCCAGGGATGTGGACTCTGGGGTGAGGCTGGGGATGAGGGGTTTGGGGTGAAGGAAGGGGCCTGGGGTAGAGGGTTGGGGTGTTGTGGAGAGCGTGGGCTCTGGGGGGGGGAGTTTGGGTGTGGGAGGGAACTCTGGGCTGAGGCAGGGGGTTGGGGTGCAGGAGGGGTTTTGGGGTCCCAGCGGCGCTTACTGCAGCCCCCGGGAAGCAGCTGCCAGGTCCCTGCAGCCCCGCGGCACATGAGCAGCCAGGTAGGCTCAAGTATCAGAGGGGTAGCCGTGTTAGTCTGGATCTGTAAAAGCAACAAAGAATCCTGTGGCACCTTATAGACTAACAGACGTTTTGCAGCATGAGCTTTCGTGGGTGAATACCCACTTCTTCGGATGCAAGTGGTGGAAATTTCCAGGGGCAGGTTTATATAGGCAAGCAAGAAGCAAGCTAGAGATAACAAGGTTAGTTCAATCAGGGAGGATGAGGCCCTGTTCTAGCAGTTGAGGTGTGAAAACCAAGGGAGGAGAAACTGGTTCTGTAATTGGCAAGCCATTCACAGTCTTTGATTAATCCTGAGCTGAATGGCTTGCCAATTACAGAACCAGTTTCTCCTCCCTTGGTTTTCACACCTCAACTGCTAGAACAGGGCCTCATCCTCCCTGATTCAGCTCAGGATTAAACAAAGACTGTGAATGGCTTGCCAATTACAGAACCAGTTTCTCCTCCCTTGGTTTTCACACCTCAACTGCTAGAACAGGGCCTCATCCTCCCTGATTGAACTAACCTTGTTATCTCTAGCTTGCTTCTTGCTTGCCTATATAAACCTGCCCCTGGAAATTTCCACCACTTGCATCCGAAGAAGTGGGCATTCACCCACGAAAGCTCATGCTGCAAAACGTCTGTTAGTCTATAAGGTGCCACAGGATTCTTTGTTGCTTTTACAGGTAGGCTCAGCGCACTGCCTTTGTGCTCGCAGGGGCCGCCCCCATTGGTCATGGTTCCTGGCCAATGGGAGCTGCAGAGCTGGCCCTTGGGGTGGGGGCAGTGTGCGGAGCCTTCCTGGTCGTCCATGCATCTAGGGGCTGCAGGTACCTGGTGGCCATTTCCAGGAACCACACGGACCTAGGGTGGGCAGGGAGCCTGCCTTAGTCCCAAGCCCCCGCTGCACCACCAACTGGACTTTTAATGGCCTGGTCGACAGTGCTGACCAGAGCCATCAGGATCCCTTTTCGACTAGGTGTTCCTGGGCATGGCTGGAGAGGGCCTGGCTGAACAGGGAGCAGAGACCAAGATGCCATGGAGGCCTACTAGGGACTCCGCTCTTGCTATTGATTTGACACGGCAGACTCATTCAGATACAGCAGTGATGGGCTGTAAGATAATGCCCCCAAGACAGAATGCTATAAAGCCTTCCTATGTGCCTGTCATAAATATAAAGGGAAGGGTAACAACCTTCCTGTATACAGTACTATAAAATCCCTCCTGGCCAGAGGCACAAAATCCTTTTACCTGTTAATGGTTAAGAAGCTCAGGTAACCTAGCTGGCACCTGACCAAAAGGACCAATAAGGGGACAAGATACTTTTAAATGCGGAGGAGGGGGGGAAGAGGCTTTGTTTTGTCTGTTCTTTGTCTGTCTGTTCTGTGTGCTTGCCGGAGACAGATCAAGAAAGCAAGCAATCCAACTCCATTAGGATTAGTAAGTACTAGCAAGGGAATGTATTAGCTTACTTTTGTTTTGGCTTGTGATTTTCTTTGTGCTGAGAGGGAAGGTATTCCTGGTTTTCTTTTTGTAACTTTAAAGTTATGCCCAGAGGGAAATCCTCTGTGTTTTGAAGCTGACTGCCCTGTGAGATTATCTTCCATTCTAATTTTATAAAGGTGCTTCTTTTAACTTTTTGTCATCCTAGCTAATCCTGAGAGTAAGAAAGAAAAGAAAAGAAAAAAAAAACAGCTTGTGAATTTCCTGGCTGTAGCTAACACCTTTGTTAAAAAAAAAAAACCTAACACCTTTGCCTCTGGGCAAAGAGTGAGCAAAAGAAAAAATCCTCCAGCTGTTCTCAGCTCCTGCTTTCCCCAAGCAGCTAAAAGAAGAAAAAAATTCCTGAGGTTTGTGTTTCTGATTCAAAATGATCTCTGGTTCAAAATGATGCCACCGCTCTGCCACTATGTCAGGGTTCCCTCCCCATTCTGAACTCTAGGGTACAGATGTGGGGACCCACATGAAAGATCCCCTATGCTTATTTCTAACAGCTTAGGTTAAAAACTCCCCAAGACACAAATTCTCCCTTCTTCCTTGGGTTAGGTAATGCTGCCACCACCAAGTGATTAGACAAAACTCAGGGAAAGGACCACTTGGAGTTCCTACTTTCCCCTCATGTTCCCCCAAGCCCCACACCCCCTTTCCTGGGAAGGCTTGAGAATAAACAAGATGAGCACAAACCAACCTTGTGCTCAGATTAAAAAAAAACACAGCAAAGAATCCTGTGGCACCTTATAGATTAACAGTGCCTATAACAGACTGATATCCAGCCCCCGGAGGCCAGCTTCATTGTCTGCCTGTCTCTGCCTTTCCAAGGCCCCCACCTTCCCCACATCAGTGGGTCTCCAGCCCAACTCCACAAGCTGCAGCTGACACCTGCTCACTGCTGGGGCTGTAAGCCAGTAGGCAGTCCCGCCTCCTGCTGCGTGTAGCCCAGCCCAGTAGCCTGGCAGGGTTCCCATGGGTGTTTTTCACCAGCTAAACTAAAGCCAAACCTGCTCCTGTGCCCTGTGTGGCTGCTTTGCATCAGATGCCACAAAACCAGGAGAAGGAGCAAGCACCCCAAAGAGCAGAACTGCTGTTCAGAGGGAGCTGCCTGGAGCCAGGAGCAGGCCGGGCAAGGAAGGGAGAGAGGATCAATAAGATAAAGTTGTGCCCCAGGAAGGAGAGATCAAGAACTCAGATCCCAAGCGGGGTGACCTTTGAGCACCCCCATATACCACACTCACACTGGTTTGTCTTGTCTTAATACTGAACAAAGACTATTGCTGCCCAAGGAGGCTGTGAGGCTAGATGGGGAGCAGAGGTTTAAAGGAGAACTGGATAAATTCATGGTGGTTAAGTCCATTAATGGCTATTAGCCAGGATGGGTAAGGAATGGTGTCCCTAGCCTCTGTTTGTCAGAGGGTGGAGATGGATGGCAGCAGAGAGATCACTTGATCATTGCCTGTTAGGTTCACTCCCCCTGGGGCACCTGGCATTGGCCACTGTCGTTAAACAGGATACTGGGCTAGATGGACCTTTGGTCTGACCCGGTACAGACGTTCTTATGAGGTGCTCACAGAATGGTCTTTCTTTGAAGGCATCGTCCCCAGTACCAGGCTGTCTAAGAATCCCTGATGGAGCATGCCTCTGGGTGCAGGTCCTTGCTGCACAGAGGTGCCCTCTGTTACCGGTGCCATGCAGAACAGGCTTAGTTTGCCAAATAACCCTCTTCTAAACCTTCATCCCCGCATAGGACACTATCAGGGACCCCCTGTTGGACACAGGACACATACACGGTGTTGCCAAGTCAGACCCTTTATCACAAGTCTTGCTATATTTGGTGTTTTTCCTTTAAGACCCCAGCTCCTGGACTCAGGGCATTCAGTGAGAATCTCAGTTTTCATTAGCAAAATTAAGTTTCTATCCCTTGTGGCTGTGGTAGGGTTGCCAACTTTCTAATCACACAAAACTAAACACCCTAGCCCCGCCCCTTCATTGAGGCCCCACCCCCTGCCCTGCCCTTTCCCTGAGGCCCTGCCCCCACCCATGACATTCCCCCTCCCTTGGTGGCTTGCTCTCCCCCACCCTCACTCACTTTCACTGGGCTGGGGCAGAGGGTTGGGGTGCAGGAGGGGGTGAGGACTCCAGCTGGGAATACAGGCTCTGGGGTGGGGCCGGGGATGAGGGGTTTTGAATGCAGGAGGGAGCTCTGGGTTTGGGGGGGCTCAGGGCCAGGGCAGGGGGTTGGGGCTCAGGATTGGGGCTCTTGCTTACCTCAGGTGGCTCTCGGTCAGTGGCATAGCAGGGCTCAGGCAGGCTCCTTGACTGTGCTGGCCCTGGAAGTGGCCAGCAGGTCTGGCTCCTAGGTGGGTGGGGCATGAGGCTCCGTGTTCTGCTCTCGCTCATTGGCACCTCCCCCCCAGCTCCAATTGGCTGAGATTCCCAGCCAATGGGAGTGCGGAACCAGAGCTCAGAGTGGGGACAGCGCACGGAGCCCTGTGGCCCCCTGCCTAGAAGCCAGACCTGCTACTGGCTGCTTCCGGGGTGCAGCACGTAGCCAGGACAGGTACGGACTAGCCTGTCTTAGACCCACAGCACCACCGACCGGACTTTTAAACAGCAGAAAACTGGACACCTGGTAACCCTAGGCTGTGGAGAAAAGGTGGAAATCAAGATCTGAGTATTAGCTAAAGGGTCAAAGTCCAGAAGGCAAAGAGAGACCCCAGCATTCATTCTTATGTTTTGAAATCTCATGACTTTTGGAGGATTTTTGAATACCTGTGGTTGGCAAGGCTGCAGAAGAACACCTGGTTGTCTCCTTCTGGAATGCAGGGCACGTATAACCCAGATACTATCACATGGCTCTTCTCTGCAAAGCCCACAACACTTTGCTTTGAATGCATGAGTTAAAATCAGCAAAAAATTGGTGCAGCTGCTTCTGGGCCTCTCAGTGTTTTCCCTCTTCTGGAGAGGTCCCAGGATTGTAAAGAGTCCCTTGGCTCCTGTGGAGCACTGCATGCTGGAATTTGTAGTCCTGCAGGCCCCAGATGAGGTTAGCTGCTCACTGCATGGTAGGAGTCTGTGGGCCACTTTAGCCCATTTGCTGCATCCTTGCCTCTGGCTTTGGCCTGCCTGTGTGTGTTTACTTGGAAGAAGTTTATGGATGGAGCTTAGTGGGCTGGAGCCAGTGGTGAGACAGTAAACAGCAGGGAACAAGCCTCTCTTTCAGGAGCTGGCTTGGCAGCTAGGCGTGACAAATAGCTCTTGGGAATCTGTGTTGTAGCTGCTGCTGCACATGGGCTATAGTGAGTGCCAAGCCACAGCCATGGCTGCCGGCACTGGGTACTTTTCCACTCTCAGACTGGCGGCGAATCAGCCTGTGGAAGGAAGTGAGAGGAAACCAATCTGCTGCTTCGTGGGTAGCCTGAAGGTGCAGCCTGCTGCAGGTTTATGGTGGTTTGAACTGAATGCTATGGTGGGAGGGAACGCGGGAGGCTGTTTGCTTGGCCTGTGTTTCTTTAGGGCAGGTGGGAAAGAAACACAGAGTCTGTTAAAGCAAAAGGAACAAGTTCCCTTTTCCAAGTGAATTTCTCCCTAGTAAAATGTGCTGGAGCGAGAGGTGCACCTGTGTATCCATGACAGGAACAGCACCAGGTTGCCTGTGCTCTTTCTCACTCACACACACTATAACTCAAGGAGTGACGGGTACAGGCACTGGCTGCAATGGTGTGCTTGTGGATGCCTGTCCCATTAGGAATGGGAATTAGACTCTGCCCCCTCTGTTTATTTCACACTAGCAACTGAATGGCTATCTGATGGGAGAGGCCTTTGTCATGGGCCTGGGCTTGATTCGGATCAAGGGTCTAGAAGTGTATAGCTTTTAATGCCATAAAGGAGCACTGTGATCCTCTAGTTCAGTGGTTCCCAAACGGGGGTTCGTGAAATGTTACAGGAGGTTCTTGGGGAAAAAATTCCCTAATGGTGGACAGATCTGTCCCCAGGGACCCTGGGCAGCACAGGGCCAGCAGCCCAGAGCCTCTCGACTTCCAAGAGCTAAGCAGATCAAAGCAAGCATATCTATCACACTGAGGAGATTTAAACTTCAAGACTCCTTATAAGAAATGGAAAGGGAGGTGGATATTTTTTGCTGTTTTTAAACTTAAATAGGCAGCTAGTAATGTTTTTTAAATTATTATGAAGAACAAGTTTAAGCTTTGTTGTAACATGCATTGTTTGTAGAGTGACCAGATGTCATGATTTTATAGGGACAGTCTTGATTTTTGGGTCTTTTTCTTATATAGGCTCCTATTACCCCCCACCCTCTGTCCCGATTTTTCACATTTGCTGTCTGGTCACTGTAATTGTTTGCCTGGACTGCTCAAGACCTGAATGCTTGTGTAGGAGGAATTCTTTGAGTTGGCTTTTTAAATACCTTCATGCTGTTTCATATCTGACACTCCTTGATGAAACATAGAAGCCTTGTCTTATAACAGGCTTATTCAAAGTGATACAAGCTATGAAAGTGAGATCGTGGAAGAGTGTTGCCATTTTCATAATGTAATAAAAATAGTGTAATGATAAATAATAATAATAAATCATGTGTAATAAGCATGTGATGAAAACAAATTTTGTATTTCCAAGATCACTGCTTTTATAATTTATACTCAGGCAAAGGAGAAAAACCCTGGAAATATTCATTTCTAGGAGGAAGTTTGCGAGACTTGACATTTTAGTGAAAGGGGTTCACAGATTGTTAAAGTTTGGGAACCACTGCTCTAGTCTGACCTGCATAGCACAGGCCAGCGACCCTCCCCAGGAGTCCTGTAGTCAGCCCAAATAGTGGAGCTAGAGCTGATCTTAAGGTATCTGGTCTTTACAAAGATATTGCAAGTGATCACTCAGATGCTTTTGAAAAAACCTACCTACCCTTTGAGTGAGGGGGATTCATCACACCACTGGGGAATCTGTTCCAGTGGTTATTTACCCTTACTGTTAAAAATCTGCACCATATTTCCAGAATGAACTCTGCTGACTTCTGCTTCCAGCCACTGGATCTTGTTCTGCCTTTGTCTGCTAGATTGAAGAGCCCTCTGCTCTCAGAAATTTCCTCCCTGTATAGGGATGTCTACTCTAGGCTGTGTTCAAGTTGCTTTAAATCTCCTGTTCAATGAGCTTCTTTAGCCTCTCACTGTGAGGTGGGTTTTCCAGATCTCAAATCATTCTTGTGGTGCGTCTCTGAACCCTCTCCAATTTTTCAACATCCTTTTTCAAGTATGGCTGCTAGAATGGGGCCCAGGATCCAGTATTGGTCTCACCTGGGTTTCATTGTGGATCGCTCAATGAAGACCTGTAGCATAAATTTAGATGGAAAGATACGAGGCCAAATAGTCAAAGGTGTTAACAGGACTACCTGTCCAACATTAAACAGTTTTAAACAAGGTTTGGGGTTTGATGTGCAGAGACCTCAGCCTGCTTAGTACCATGGTGCAAACACCATTAAACCTCTCTTTAAACCTGTTATTAAGAAACAGAAAAGAAGGAAACATAATTAATTTGAAACGGAAAGTATTAAATAAAGGCTTTCATTTTAACAACAGCCCTTGTTGCCTTTCCCATTAGCAGTAAAGGGTTTTTAAAGGAAAAATCCCCTTATTTGACAGTCTCTTTAGATGGTGTTAAAATTATGATGATTGTTCTTTTTGGGGAAAAGGGAAGAAGTTAGTTGGAATGGGCTCAAACTATTGTTAAAGTCGGATCCATTTTGTAGAAAACAAAATGAAACAAACACACACAGAAGGGGAGAGAAAAGAGCAGCAAAGATAGAAAATGCAGCTTCTGGTGCTGACTTTCACTTGCAGCCTCACTGCTGGAAAAACACAGACCCAGCATATGGACTTATCAGCCACTCCAAGACTTGGCAAACTTATACCAGCGTTGGGCTGTTTAGGGCTATGCTTTTGTTGCCTCTTTCTGGTCACAGGCTCACAGCAGCATTGCAAAATACAGTATAAGAACAGCCATACTGGGTCAGACCAAAGGTCCATCTAGCCCAGTATCCTGTCTTCTGACAGTGGCCAATGCCAGGTGCCCCAGAGGGAATGAACAGAACAGGTAATCATCAAGTGATCCATCCCCTGTCGCTCACTCCCAGCTTCTGGCAGTCTTGGCTGGCCAAGCCAGACTCTTATTAGACAGAAGGCAAAAGGAGAGAGATAGGAAAGAGAAGAAATAAGGTAGGGAAGGAAAAGGGCACAATGGAGCAGGGAGGAGCGAAAGTCTCACATCCCAGCTGGTGGTTGGGATTCAGCTGGAGCTGGTAGGGGTGGTGATGTCATCTGGGTCCCTTTCTCTGTCCCGGTCCAGTCAGGTCACCTGTCTGGATTAGGATGACAAAGGTCTGGGGCCCAGGAGATGGTGGGGGTGACAGCCATGATGGTGAAACTTATTCCAGTAGCCAGTTTGTCTCCCCAAAGTCTCTTTGTAAGGACCTCAAAGGCAGTGGTGGATGGAACAGCTCATCCCCTCATTATTTCAGCCACCAATTAGGCCTAATATTCAACACACCAACTTTGGTTAGTTAATTTCCAGCACCACATTTTTCTTGTTTACCAGGCATGATCTTAACACAGTCCTTGAGCTGGGCTAGGAGGCCTTTCTGTTTGGACTCAGTCACGCTGTCTCCCCTTCATGCCCTTTCTATCAACATTTGTTGTTCTAGTTCAGGGGTAGGCAACCTATGGCACGTGTCATGCGAGCTGATTTTCAGTGACACTCACACTGCCCGGGTCCTGGCCACCGGTCCGGGGGGCTCTGCATTTTAATTTAATTTTAAATGACGCTTCTTAAACATTTTAAAAACTTCATTTACTTTACATACAACAGTAGTTTAGTTATATATTATAGACTTATAGAAAGAGGCCTTCTAAAAATGTTAAAATGTATTACTGGCACAAAAAACCTTAAATTAAAGTGAATAAATGAAGACTCGGCACACCACTTCTGAAAGGTTGCCGACCCTTGTTCTAGTTCATAAGCTATCACAATAACCTTACACTCAATCTAGGGTTGCCAGCTTTGATTGGTCTTATTCCTGGAGGTTTCATTGTATGACATAATCTTCAATTAAAGATTAATTTTTAATTCCTGGAGACTCCAGGACAATCCTGGAGGGTTGGCAACTGTAAGTCATGCTCTACTGGTGAGGGTAAATGTGTAGGCCCCAATTACCACAACAGCCCTCTTCTCAAAAGGGGAAACCAAAAGTTTGACTGCGTAAGGAATGGGAGGGATAATAATACAGAAAACACTCTAAGGCTTTGATATTTCTCAGTGGTGCAGCTTCCTCTAGATACTGTGTGCAGTACTGGGCACTCCGTCTCCAAAACAGTATAGCGGCATCAGAGGGGACTCTGCGATGGATGAGGAAAATGATTCAGGGCCTGGAAAACTTCTCCTGTGAAGAGAGTTTTAAATGAAAGTGTGTTTCCCTTGGAGAAGAGAGGTAGAAGGGGTGGTATGATAAAAGTATATAAAATAATATCTAATGCAGAAATGGTAAACCAAGTCTTTCCCTTCACCCTGTCTCATACCACAAGAACAAGGAGCCATTCAGTGAAACAGAAAGGTGCCTGATTGAAACCTGATAAAAGGCACAGTATGCAGTTAGCCTGTGGTGCTATCTGATCATTTTGAGACCAAGAGCTTAGCAAAGTTAAAAAAAAAAGGATTGGCCACTTAGATGGATAACGAGAACATCAGAGTTAGAACTGTAACATCAGAATTAGAACTGCTGACCCTCCAAGAGTTTTGAAAGGGATTTAAATCATCATATTTTGGGGCTGACTCGAGCCTCTACCTACTGGAGCTCAGAAGGAAGTTTCCTCCCTGGTAGGTATCCTATAACTGTCTACTGCAACATTTCTTGCACCTTGCTCTGATGCACTGGCCACAGTCAGAGACAGGATCGTGGATGGCACACAATGTTCACCAGTGCCGTATATAAAGGTGTGAAAGGTGACCCTCCCCAGCTGTGCTGCCTAGTGGTTAGGTTGTCCTCCTCCCTGATGATCCCCTTTCTTCTACCACTCCATCCTGTGCGATCTGTCCCTTTGTTTGTGGCTCAGTCCTTTTGAACTGCTCTGCTTCCCCTTTTAAACTCCACCTCCTGTTTGTGCTGGCTTTGCATATGGGGCTGTTTGGGCCCAGAGCTGTTCTCTAACCCTTTGTTCTCCAGTGTGGGGTTTGTACACCCCATCACAAGAGGTAACATCACTTTCCTCCACCTGCTCAGTATTTCTCTAGTTATCCATCCCAGGACTAAGCTATTCCTCTTTGCTGCAGTGTCGCACCAGGACTTTATGTTCAGGTGGTATCCACCATGACCTCTGTGTTGCTTCCAGAGTCACTACTTTCCAGGATAGAGTCCCCCATACTACAAGTGTGGCCCACATTCTTTGTTCTTAGATGTAGAATGAAAGATCACTGCACCAAGCTTACCTAGTTACCCAGAGCACTCTGTATCAGTGGCCTGTCCTGTTTGTTACAGGGCTGCCCAGAGGATTCAGGGGGCCCGGAGCAAGGCAATTTTGGGGGCCCCTTCCATAAAAAAAGTTGCAATACTATAGAATACTATATTCTCATGGGAGCCCCTGTGGGGCCTGGGGCAAATTGCCCCACTTCGGGCGGCCCTGGGAAAAATAAACATTTAAAAACCTTCCACATCTCGACACAAACCCACTTTTGAGAAAACTTCTTTTCAAGTCACCTTTACAAGGTATTTTTTTTGCCTCTGTCTTCACAGACAAGGTCAGCTCCCAGACAGCTGCACTCTGCAGCACGGTATGGAGAGGAGGTGACCAGCTCTCTGTGGAGAAAGAAGTAGTTTGGGACTATTTAGGAAAGCTGGACGAGCACAAGTCCATGGGGCCGGATGCACTGCATCCGAGGGTGCTAAAGGAGTTGGCTGATGAGATTGCAGAGCCATTGGCCATTATCTTTGAAAAATCATGGCGATGGGGGGAGGTCCCGGACGACTGGAAAAAAGCTAATGTAGTGCCCATCTTTAAAAAAGGGAAGAAGGAAGATCCAGGGAACTACAGGCCAGTCAGTCTCACCTCAGTCCCTGGAAAAATCATGGAACAGGTCCTCAGGGAATCAATCCTGAACCACTTAAAGGAGGGGAAAGTGATCAGGAACAGTCAGCATGGATTCACCAAGGGCAAGTCATGCCTGACTAACCTAATTGCCTTCTATGATGAGATAACCGGCTCTGTGGATGAGGGGAAAGCAGTGGATGTGCTATTTCTGGACTTGAGCAAAGCTTTTGATACAGTCTCCCACAGTATTCTTGCCAGCAAGTTAAAGAAGTGTGGGCTGGATGAATGGACGGTAAGGTGGATAGAAAACTGACTAGATGGTCGGGCTCAACGGGTAGTGATCAATGGTTCCATGTCTAGTTGGCAGCCGGTATCAAGTGGAGTGCTCCAAGGGTCGGTGCTGGGGCCGGTTTTATTCAATATCTTCATTAACGATCTGGAGGATGGTGTGGACTGCACCCTTAGCAAGTTTGCAGATGACACTAAACTGGGAGGAGTGGTTGATACGCTGGAGGGTAGGGATAGGATACAGAGGGACCTAGACAAATTAGAGGATTGGGCCAAAAGAAATATGATGAGGTTCAACAAGGACAAGTGCAGAGTCCTGCATTTAGGACGGAAGAATCCCATGCACTGTTACAGACTAGGGACCGAATGGCTGGGCAGCAGTTCTGCAGAAAAGGACCTAGGGGTTACGGTGGACGAAAAGCTGAATATGAGTCAACAGTGTGCCCTTGTTGCCAAGAAGGCTAATTGGATTTTGGGTTGTATAAGTAGGGGCATTTCCAACAGATCGAGGGATGTGATCATTCCCCTCTACTCAGCACTGGTGAGGCCTCATTTGGAGTACTGTGTCCAGTTTTGGGCCCCACACTACAAGAAGGATGTGGATAAATTGGAGACAGTCCAGCGGAGGGCAACAAAAATGATTAGGGGGCTGGAGCACATGACTTATGAGGAGAGGCTGAGGGAACTGGGATTGTTTAGTCTGCAGAAGAGAAGAATGAGGGGGGATTTGATAGCTGCTTTCAACTACCTGAAAGGGGGTTCCAAAGAGGATGGATCTAGACTGTTCTCAGTGGTCGAAGATGACAGAACAAGGAGTAATGGTCTCAAGTTGCAGAGGGGGAGGTTTAGGTTGGACATTAGGAAAAACTTTTTCACTAGTAGGGTGGTGAAGAACTGGAATGGGTTACCTAGGGAGGTAGTGGAATCTCCTTCCTTAGAGGTTTTTAAGGTCAGGCTTGACAAAGCCCTGGCTGGGATGATTTATTTGGGTTTGGTCCTGCTTTGAGCAGGGGGTTGGACTAGATGACCTCCTGAGGTCCCTTCCAACCCTGAGATTCTATGATTCTATGATTCTACGATCACTGGTTCTCTGCATCAGCTAGTGCTAAAAGGCACTAAAGCTCATTAAAAGGGTTGGACAAATATTTTCCATCAAAACTTTTTTTGGATCGAAAGCTAGGGTTTTTTAAAAAGCAGAAAAAAACACAAACAATGTCTGCTTTCCTTCAAAATTTGTTCTGGATTTTTAATTGAAAAGCTGAAATTAGTCTGCCAAAACCTGAACATGGTTTGGGGTTTCAGAAGTGTGTGGCCAAATATTTGCTGCTTGCTGTGTTTGATTGTTTAAAGAAACAATAAAAAAAATCTGCTTAAAAAAATACAAAACTTTTGAACCATCTCAGCTTGTGACCAAACACCTGAGCCCTCCAGTCAGAGATTTTTCCAGGTTTCTGATACTCTGCTGACTTCCTTGACTTATATCTGTCTCCATAACTTTGGGTTCATTTAGGTTAGAACATAAGAATGGCCATACTGGGTCAGACCAAAGGTCCATCCAGCCCAGTATCCTGTCATAGAATATCAGTGTTGGAAGGGACCTCAGGAGATCATCTAGTCCAACCCCCTGCTCAAAGCAGGACCAATCCCCAGACAGATTTTTACCCCAGTTCCCTAAAAGGCCCCCTCAAGGATTAAACTCACAACCTTGGGTTTAGCAGGCCAGTGCTCAAACCACTGAACTATCTCTCCCCCCTGGTCTTCTGACAGTGACCACTGCCAAGTGCCCCAGAGGGTGTGAACCTAACAAGTAATGATCAAATGATCTCTCTCCTGCCATCCATCTCCACCCTCTGACAAACAGAGGCTAGGGACACCATTCCTTACCCATCCTGGCTAATAGCCATTAATGGACTTAACCTCCATGAATTTATCTCTTTCCTCACAAACTGGAGACAGTTACTGTGGTTTTGTCGTTAGTATATCTTATGTACATACTCCACGAACTGAGCATTTGAGCTTGTTCCAGAATCTGGGATGAGCCTATGTTGTGAAAACTGAAATGCTCAAAATAGCACATGGATGTGAATGGACACAGGGTGTCCCAGGGTTCTCAAACTGGGGATTGGGACCCCTCATGGGGTCACAAGGTTATTACTGGGGTCGCAAGCTGTCAGCCTCCACCTCAAACCCCGCTTTGCCTCCAGCATTTATAATAGTGTTAAATATATAAAAACGTGTTTTTAATTTATAAGGGGGGTCGCACTCAGAGGCTTGCTATGTGAAAGGGATCACCAGTACAAAAATTTGAGAAACACTGAATTAACCCCCCTGGAGCCTTGGGGAATGCAGGGGAGTAGGGTCTCCCTTGGTAGGGTTGGGAAGGAGGTAGGTGGTGTAGGATATTGCTCTTCTCATGTGATCCCTCCCCATGGCTCTCTTGGCTTTATCACTGTTAATCTAAAGTGGCTAATTTTAAATGAAGCTACCTTCCCCTGACATGAATCTCTCTATGGCACTGAAATTAAATGTAGACTATAATTTGGCATTTGAGAAGTGAAAGGGATGGTAGCTCTGAGGGAAAAGATAACAGCTTAGCAGTTTGTGTTAAATAACTGTCTGCAAGCCTCAAAATGCTGAATGAGCTTTAGGGTAGGGAAGGCTGTGCCTCCCCAAACAGCCTGGCCCTGCCCCCTATCCAACCCTCACTCACTTCCTGCCCCCCTACTGCCCCCCCTTAGAATCCCCGACCCATCCTGCTCCTTGTCCCCTGACTGCCCCCCCGAGACACCCCCCAACCACCACTCCGGGACCCCACCCTCCACCGGCCCCTGTCCCCTGACTGTCCCCTGTCCCGCTCCCTGTCCCCTGACTGCCCCGACCCCTATCCACCCCCCCATCCCTCCTGCTGAGTCCTGACAGACCCCCGGAACACCCATGATCCAACCCCCCGTTCCCCATCCCTTGACCGCCCCTCCAGAACCTCTGCCCCCTCCCTGTCCCCTGACTGTCCCCGGGACTCCCTGCCCCTTATCCAACCCCCCATGGCTCCGGCCCCCTTACCATGCCGCTTACCCCCACCTTCCCCCTCTCCCGGAGCCTCAGCGCACTGTGTCCAGGAGCAACCCTGGACAGCGCTGCAGTGACGTGGCTCCATGGGACCTGAGCTCCTGCTGCTCGGCCGCAGCTCGCAGCCCTGCCCCCTTACCACACGGCTCTGAGTGGGAGGAGCTCAGGCCCCACTGGAGCCACGCCACTTTAGCTCTGCCCAGGATCGCTCCTGGATGCGGCGCGCTGAGGTGCTGGGGGATGGGGGAAGGTGAAGGCGGAGGCGGGGGGAGCCTCAGAGATTCTCGTGGGGGCCCCTGAGGGCCCCAGGGCAAATTGCCACACTTGCCCTCCTCCCCTCCCAGGTGGCCCTGCTTTGTTATAGGCTACAACACTAGACTTTGCGTCATTGGTAAACTTTATCAGCAGTCATTTTATATTTTCTTCACAATTATCGATAAAAGAATAGGTAGCATTAGGCTGAGAATGTTATGGTGTGATTGGAATAATAGAGACTTGGTGGGATAACTCACATGACTGGAGTACTGACATGGATGGATATAAACTGTTCAGGAAGGACAGGCAGGGCAGAAAAGGTGGAGGAGTTGCATTGTATGTAAGAGGGCAGTATGACTGCTCAGCGATCTGGTATGAAACTGCAGAAAAACCTGAGAGTCTTTGGATTAAGTTTAGAAGTGTGAGCAACAAGGGTGATGTCGTGGTGGGAGTCTGCTACAGACCACCGGACCAGGGGGATGAGGTGGACGAGGCTTTCTTCCACCAACTAACTGAAGTTGCTAGATCGCAGGCCCTGGTTCTCATGGGACCCTGATATATGCTGGGAGAGCAATACAGCAGTGCACAGACAATACAGGAAGTTTTTGGAAAATGTAGGGGACAATTTCCTGGTGCAAGTGCTGGAGGAACCAACTAGAGGCAGAGCTCTTCTTGACCTGCTGCTCACAAACCGGGAAGAATTAGTAGGGGAAGCAAAAGTGGATAGCAACCTGGGAGGCAGTGACCATGAGATGGTTGAGTTCGGGATCCTGGCAAAAGGAAGAAAGAAGAGCAGCAGAATACGGACCCTGGACTTCAGAAAAGCAGACTTTGACTCCCTCAGGGAACTGATGGGCAGGATCCCCTGGGACCATAACATGAGGGGCAAAGGAATCCAGGAAAGCTGGCTGTATTTTAAAGAATTCTTTTTGAGGTTGCAGGAACAAACCATCCCGATGTGTAGAAAGAATAGTAAATATGGCATACGACCAGCTTGGCTTAACAGTGAAATCCTTGCTGATCTTAAACACAAAAAAGAAGCTTACAAGAAGTGGAAGATTGGACAAATGACCAGGGAGGAGTATAAAAATATTGCTCAGGAGGAGTGAAATCAGGAAGGCCAAATCACACTTGGAGTTGCAGCTAGCAAGAGATGTTAAGAGTAACAAGAAGGGTTTCTTCAGGTATGTTAGCAACAAGAAGGAGGTCAAGGAAAGTGTGGGCCCCTTACTGAATGAGGGAGGCAACCTAGTGACAGAGGATGTGGAAAAAGCTAATGTACTCAATGCTTTTTTTGCCTCTGTCTTCACAAACAAGGTCAGCTCCCAGACTGCTGCACTGGGCAGCACAGTATGGGGAGGAGTTGACCAGCCCTCTGTGGAGAAAGAAGTGGTTCGGGACTATTTAGAAAAGCTGGAGGAGCACAGATCCATGGGGCCAGATGTGCTGCATCCGAGGGTGCTACAGGAGTTGGCAGATGTGATTGCAGAGCCATTGGCCATTATCTTTGAAAACTCATGGTGATCAGAGGAGGTCCCGGATGACTGGGAAAAGGCTAATGTAATGCCCATCTTTAAAAAAAGGGAAGGAGGAGGATCCAGGGAACTACAGGCCAGTCAGCCTCAGCTCAGTCCCTGGAAAAATCATGGAACAGGTCCTCAAGGAATCAATTCTGAATCACTTAGAGGAGAGGAAAGTGATCAGGAACAGTCAGCATGGATTCACCAAGGGCAAGTCATGCTTGACTAACCTAATTGCCTTCTGTGACGAGATAACTGGCTCTGTGGATGAGGGGAAAGCAGTGGAAGTGTTATTCCTTGACTGTAGAAAAGCTTTTGATGTGGTCACCCACAGTATTGTTGCCAGCAAGTTAAAGAAGTATGGGCTGGATGAATGGACTACAAGGTGGATGGACTATATCTGAAGAAAGCTGGCAAGATCATCGAGCTCAACGGGTAGTGATCAATGGCTCTATGTCTAGTTGGCAGCTGGTATCAAGCGGAGTGCCCCAAGGTTCGGTCCTGGGGCCGGTTTTGTTCAGTACCTTCATTAATGATCTGGAGGATGGTGTGGACTGTACTCTCAGCAAGTTTGTAGATGACACTAAACTGGTAGGAGTGGTAAATATGCTGGAGGGTAGGGATAGGATACAGAGGAACCTAGACAAATTAGAGGATTGGGCCAAAAGAAACCTGATGAGGTTCAACAAGGACAAGTGCAGAGTCCTGCACTTAGGAAGGAAGAATCCCATCCACTGCTACAGACTAGGGACCAAATGGCTAGGCAGCAATTCTGCAGAAAAGGACCTAGGGGTTACAGTGGATGAAAAGCCGGATATGAGTCGACAGTGTGCCCTTGTTGCCAAGAAGGCTAATGGCATTTTGGGCTGTATAAGTAGGGGCATTGCCAGCAGATCGAGGGACGTGATCATTCCCCTCTATTCGACACTGGTGAGGCCTCATCTGGAGTACTGTGTCCAGTTTTGGGCCCCACACTACAAGAAGGATGTGGAAAAATTGGAAAGAGTCCAGCGGAGGGCAACAAAAATGATTAGGGGGCTGGAGCACATGACTTATGAGGAGAGGCTGAGGGAACTGGGATTGTTTAGTCTGCAGAAGAGAAGAATGAGGGGGGATTTGATAGCTGCTTTCAACTACTTGAAAGGGCGTTCCAAAGAGGATCAATCTAGACTGTTCTCAGTGGTAGCAGATGACAGAACAAGGAGTAATGGTCTCAAGTTGCAGTGGGGGAGGTTTAGGTTGGATATTAGGAAAAACTTTCTCACTAGCGGGTGGTGAAGCACTGGAATGGGTTACCTAGGGAGTTGGTGGAATCTCCTTCCTTAGAGGTTTTTAAGGTCAGGCTTGACAAAGCCCTGGCTGGTATGATTTAGTTGGGAATTGGTCCTGCTTTGAGCAGGGGGCTGGACTAGATGACCTCCTGAGGTCCCTTCCAACTCTGATATTCTATGATTCTAAGAGAACTGATCCCTGCAAGAGCCTACTAGAAAGAATCTCATTCGATTCTAGTTCTCCATTAACAACTATTCTATGAGATCTATCAGTGAGCCAGTTTTGAAGCCATTAACATGGACCATATTGATATTTGTATAGTGCCACTTAGTTACCTTTATCAACCAGATTTGTAATTTGCTCCAGGAATAATATCATGTTTGTTTGACACAACCTGTTTTCCATGAAACCATGTCTATTGGTATCCATTATATTTCCAGGCTTCAGCTCGTTATTGCTGGAGTCCTGTATCAGCCATCTGCAACAGGCATGTTAGCCCATGAAACCAGAAGGCCCATCCCCACCATGGGTGAGCAGCTGGGTTTGAATGCTGACCAAGTCTCCTCTCACTTAAAGCACAGAGTACTGCATTCTTGTGAACTATTGTAACTCATACCATGCTCTGTGGGGCTCTGGTCCCCTCTACAGGTGGAGGTTAATGAGTCTGCTACAGCCTTAGCTAACAGAGCTGGGTCATTTAGCTCAGGCACTAGAGGCTCCTGCTTTAAGATGTATTGGGACCAGGTTCAATTCCTGGTGTTAACAATGCATCCTGCTAAGCAGGGTATTGTGTTATCATAGGCTGGTGGTTGTAGGCAGTATGCCCTGACAGTCCTAGGCTGGCTCCCTGAGAGGGGCTAACCCCATGAAGCCCTGTACATGAGCTGACCAGCTATCTACTGTCCATCCACATACATCATTGGAAATGTAGTTTTTGTTTGCAGTCACATGCGCCACCTCTGTCTGGTGAGCAAAAGGAGGAGCCTCCATCAGCAGCTGGAGCCGAGAGCCACACGCACAGGACTGGCACATCCCATTTTGGCCTGTCGCTGAGATGCCCTTCCATGGGTCTGAGTGAGAGGCTGCAGCTGCCCCCACATGCCTCCTCAGAGCACTGTGTGAACTGACTCTCCAGAGAGAGGGAGCTCTGCCTCCCCTGAGAACAGCAGTCTCTGGCTCTCATCCTCCAGGCAGCTATGTGTGGCTGGGCCCCTGCCGGTCCCGTGGAGGGCTGAGTCAATGCAGCGCAGCTCTTGGAATCAGGATCCATGTGAGGAAGAAGCCAAGACACTCAAATAAGCCTGACCAACTGTGTCCTTAACCACTGGAGTGGGAGAGTCAAATGGCATCTAGGACTCTTTCAATAGAATCCACACACCACAGTAGGAACACGTGTGCCCACCCCCTCTGATTTCCCCAGGGCTTGGCATCAGTCGCCATCCCCTGTTCAGTGAGCAAGGCTAGAGTGAGCATGAACCTCTCAGTCATGGCATGGTAAGTACAATTTGTTGCTCTTAGTCAAACACTAAGGAGAACAACACTTTGTTATCCCTGCATTCAAGATTTCAAAATTTTTATTAAAGCTAATGTTAAAATGATATAATACACAGGTTAAGAAAAGAATGTCTGTACATCTGGGTATAGTGTTTACATTGTCCAAAAGTACAAAGGTTGGTTTGAAAGTCATAAAATACGTAAGCTGCAGTAACCCAGATTAAGGTTAATAAATTCAATGATACAGTTAGAGTATTAGCATCCAAGTATTCAGGTACGTCACTCATAAGAATTGTACAGAGAGTTGGTTGTGGAAAGGAAATATAGGAATGAGTGAAGATTGTCCCTCAGTAATTGAGAATTTAGGATAGGCTGTCCCTTAGAAAACACAATCCATCAAGGAAGTATTTCATTTTTTCCCCCGACTTTGCTTCTCATCGGCACTCCAGTTCATCTCTTCTGGTATAGCCGATGTCGGGTGATGTGTTCTAGATAGACGTCCCTCGAGCACCTGATGGTGTCCAACACCATGAGTTGCCACATCAGCCAAGCATAGCACTGACTGATTCTGCATTCTCGCAACATTTGCGAAAGTGTATTTTAACCCAAAACAACAAAATTGATTGGCAAAGTGGGTCTGTCTGCTGAACATTCAGGCAAAGTAGGTGTGTCTTAGTGTGGGACCATAATGTAACAAATCTCATTCTGTGGCAGAAGCGTCAGGGAGGTGTCATCTGATTCATAAACATCTACAGACTCCTAATTCCAGTGGTGTCACCCTCTGTGGTGGTGGTGGTGGAGGTGGGGGACGACTTACTGCCTCCCAGCTCCAGTGCTCTGGTTGGTGGACATTTTGCTAACAGTGTGATCAGAAATGGGTCGCATTGAGTATCATTGCATTTCTTCCCATCACCTAAACCACTAGCACAGCTCACACATGCCGCCACTCTCAGCAGAGGGCTAAAGACTGATCAGCCTCCTAGAGTCAGTTCCACTAGGTTAAGTTAGAGGCATATGGGCTCTTCACCCACTGTGAAATGCAGCCACTTCTGGGGTGGCATATGGCAACACTAGAACATGAGGATCTTTTATCCTGCCTATCTATAGACTTTGCTAACTGTCCGCTAATTAGCCTGAGTTGTGTTTTGTGGTGGTTCCATGTAGGGCAGGTCCTTTCTCCCAGCTCCATTGGCTCTGCTGGGGGTCGTGACACACACTCTGTTGATTGCCCTATGCAGGGGGAGAGTCTGTGGTTTGCTCTGCCTAATGCCAGCCAGCCAGAGCAGGGTTTTGCCTGGACGGTCCTTTGGCCGAGAGGAGCTCAGGAGACTCCAAGATTGCAGCAGTCTCTGTGTGACACTGGCTACTACTGGGGACTCCTGCCAGGCCTGGGGACTCCTCCTGGATACCAGAGACACCCCCACTGCCAACTACAAATCAATTACCTCCCTGCCCCACCCTGCTGAGGGGAGTCACTTTCCCTTGCGCAGGATGGCAGCATGGAAGGTGCATAGGCGTGACCTGCTGAGGTGCGGTGGCCAAGCTGTCTTGATGGGGTCTGGGTCTGGGATAGCTGGGTTTGGGTGAGGGGCATCGGCAGAGCTGTGTGTGAGCCCAGGAGGGGCTGCAGCAGGTACATTGGCAGAGATGTTACTGTGGGGGTGGGGCCAGGCACTAGAGTAGCAGGTGGTGCTGCAGGCTGGGACAGAAGTGTATCTGGAGCTGTGTGAAGGGCACAGGTAGGAGAAGTGCTGCTGGATGTATCAAGAGTGGCTACATCAGCCAGGCTGTGTGGAGGTCCTAAGGCTGGCATAGCAGGGTGGGTCTGTGGGTCTACACCAGATACCCAGCACCAATATTTGTGTGGGGTGTGGAGCCAAAGCCTAGAAGAGCAGGAAGTGCTACTAGAGATCTGCTGATGGGCCTGTTTCTTATACCAAGCCTATCACTGTGGCATCTGTGGTGCACTGGTTTAGCTTTGGGGAGGTCCTAGGACTGAGCTAGCATGGAGTGTGGTGGGGTAGGGCTGGCATGCAGTGTGGGGAGCTTGCTCAGAGCTGCCTGCACCATGCTTGACCTTCTCCTGAGGGCCAGCTCTAAGTTCCTCGGAAGCACTGAGCGTTCTCCACATTTAGCAGCTAATGGTGTGTCTCGTTTCAGCTGTGTGCCGTTATCCTCTGGGCATGTCAGGCGGCCACATCCCGGACGAAGACATCTCCGCCTCCAGCCAGTGGTCTGAATCCACAGCAGCCAAGTATGGAAGGTGAGGGCAACCAATACAAGGGAGCCGTGTGCCTTTCACATGGAGGTGATTGGCTGCTTGGTATCACACTCACTCTATGACAGGGGACAGATGTGTCACTGATGTTCTCAATGGCCATAGCAGGATTTCACTGGTGTTCTTTTTCTGTGACTGGCCATTGCTGGGTGAGGACCCTGTGCTGGGGCCCAGGGCATGTTCCATGCACCTGCAGTCTCACTCTGCCAGTGTCATCCTGCGTGTGCAGCATACCTCAATGGCTGCCACTCTTCCAGACTCTTCTGCCAGCCGCCACTGCTCCTGTGCCCTGGGCCCAGCACAGGACAAGGCAGGCTCTGCTGCAGCTGTGGGGAGGTGGAGAGCACTTCCCTGAAGCAGGCAGTGGGGCCTTGGTTCCATGGCAGTTGTGGGGCTGGCCCAAGACAGGGTTCCTGGAATGTGTTCCTGGGGGCAACATTGTGGGGCCATGTCTAGGCTTGCATGGGGCCAGTCCCTGAAGCAGCTGCCAGGTGCCATGGTGACTGACAGCTTGGTTACCAGCTGAGGCTCTTCTAGTCTCCTGCCAGGTCCCAGAGTGAGAAGAGTCCAGCCAGCTGCAGAGGGGAGCAGAGCGGAGATGGGAGCATGAGGAAGGTACCAAGTGGACAGTGGGGCTGGAGACCTGGGCTCAGACCCAGGGATTTTTGGGGTGAAAGGGACATGCTGTGTGTCAGAAGACAGGGCAGATCTGGGGAAGAGTTTTGTAGTGAAAGGCATGCAGCCATGAGCTTTCTAACCCAGTCGTTTCCCCAGGAGATTAGACCCAATGAGGTGTG
The DNA here is from genome assembly GCF_016161935.1 of Mauremys reevesii. Classification (NCBI taxonomy): domain Eukaryota; kingdom Metazoa; phylum Chordata; order Testudines; family Geoemydidae; genus Mauremys; species Mauremys reevesii. The sequence goes on along the minus strand of NC_052630.1, from coordinate 40,938,633 downwards.
TGATGCCTGCAGACCCAGGAAGGGCATGTGGCCCTGGAGCTTGGCTGCATGTCAAGGGGCCTCCCTGCAGCCAGCATTAGCCATCACAGCGCCCTCTGTGAGCTCCCTCCTTCACTTTGGGTTCAGTAAAGGATGCTGCAAACATGCGTGTGTTTATTTGTGAATGCATGCTGGGAAGGGTCCCTTGTGCTAGGAATGTTACGAACGTTCCGTCAGCTGGAGCAGTGACTCTGAGGCAGCGAGAAGCAGTTGCTGACGGGTAATGCTCACCCCGAGTCTCTTCTCCTTCCACCCATGTTCATCTTAACTCCTGCAGGCAGGGCAACCCACCCTGAACAGCCCCGTTGGCCTCACTTTCTCTGCTGGCCCAGCCCGCTCCCCAGAAGTTGCCCGAGTTTGAGAGGGCAGCTGCAAGAGAGATGCTACACCCAGCATGTGCCCAGCAGAGGCTGCCCCAGGGCTGGGGTTTGACCCTGTGGCTGCCTGTCACTCTGCATTGGGGAGTTGGTGGCAGGACACTGTCTACAGCATGGTGCTCTCCCTGCTCGTCCTCTCCTCCTTCCTGTGCTACTGACTGCTCTTCCTCACCCGGTGCTGAGGAAAAGTCATGCATCATCTCCAGTGATTGGAGGGAGATGTTTTCTCCTGGCCCCTCCCGTCTCACCTCTCCATCTGAGGCTCTGCCCTGCCACCTTGGTTACCCAACAGCTTCTCACATGGCAGGCCCTGCACGTTGTGTTTCTGCCTCTAGTGCCTGGCCCCTGACCCAGCTGTGAGGGCTCCTGTAGGGCTCAAAGCAGGGGCCAGTTTTGCATACACACCATGCTGCTGTTGAAGGGCCAGCCGCATGTCAGAGGCAGTGAGGAACACTCTCCAGGGAACATGCCCATGATGACACTCTCCAGCTCCTGCCATATACTATCCTGGTCCCATCTGCCAGACCCAATGCAGTCCCACATGCTTCCTGTCCTCCCGCATTGCGTAGCTAGTGCCCAACAGGTGGCCACAAGTGACAACTGGTGAGAGCAGGGACTGCATTTGGGTCCCCTGGTGAGCAAGATCTGGGGGCAGTGGTGCTGTATTCCCCTCCCCTGGGCCCACAGAGCACCAGGGCCCACACTGGCCCTCAGGCCTGATTCTGGTGGGATTTCTGATGGGTCAGATACAGAATCTGCCCCCTGTTGGAGCCAGGATCAAAGCAGGGGAGCACACAATTTGTGAGCGGGGAGGCAAGGAAACACCCCCACAAGACAGCAGGCGAGGAGATGTATGGGTATGGGTCCATGGCCAGCCCAGGGGCAGGTAGGGTGGGATGTGGGGACGGCAGGGTGGGGTCTGACGCCTGGGGAGCAGGATGGCATGATAGGCTCTCACGGGAAGTCTATTTGGAAGTGACTCTCTCTCCTCCTCTGCACTCCTACCCCACCCTGCACTGCCCCAGGCTTGATTCAGAAGAGGGTGATGGGGCTTGGTGTCCGGAGATCCCCGTTGAGCCGGATGACCTCAAGGAGTTCCTTCAGATTGACCTGCACGCCCTGCACTTTATCACCCTGGTGGGGACCCAGGGACGACACGCTGGCGGCCACGGCAATGAGTTTGCACCAATGTACAAGATCAATTACAGCCGGGATGGCACCCGGTGGATTTCCTGGAGGAACCGGCATGGGAAGCAGGTAAGGAGGTGGGGAGGCTAATAAATCTTCCCTGCTAGGATCCCACTGCTCTGGAGATGGGAAGGGGGGCCCTACATGTGGGATGTGCCACCACGCTCAGACTGGCACCCTAACTAAGTGTTGCTGCACTGGCATGTACTGCAAATCCAGTACTAGGTGGGCCAGTACTAGGTGGGCCATAGCTGCCACCTCAAGTTACAGGCATTTGGGGCTGGAGCAGTGCCTGTCCGACGAGCAGAACACCATCCCCTAGGACGGGTGTCAGCAATCCATTTCTGGGGCAGTTGAGGCTTGGTCACTGGAGTATTGGCAAATGCCAGTGAAGATGCTGATGGTACCTGCCATGCAGTGCCCAGGGAGGTGTGAGTCGAAGTGCAGGCTTTACCCTCCATGCCCATTCTTGCCACTCCATCTCTCCCACCTGCCCCAATTCAATGGAGATGAACATTGGCACCATCCAGGCTGCCACAGTGTAGTGCTGGATGGAAGTTCACTGCAGGGGATACAAGCATATCTACTGCCATGCTGTAGGCCCCTAACAATGGCAAAGCCCCATGCACCGGTGGGATTGTGCCCACCACACAAATGCCGATACTGATGCAAAAGCAGTGAGCTCCCTGCCTCCAGTGGCGGGGAAGAGCTGTGTGGTGGTGGCAGGGTACGGTGGGGTGCAGCAGCCGTGAGCCACACTCGGAGGCCTGTAGGGTGTGTGAGCTGCCCCCTGTCTCTCCCAGCTGCACAGCATCAGCGCCCTTTGCCAGCTAGTGTCTGTCATCCTCAGGTGCTGGATGGAAACACCAACCCTTATGACATTGTCCTCAAGGACCTGGAGCCTCCCATCATAGCTCGCTTCATACGCTTCATTCCCATCACCGACCACTCTATGAACGTCTGCCTGCGAGTGGAGCTCTATGGCTGCACGTGGCTAGGTGAGCAGGGGCTCTGCAAGGGCACCAGTCACACCCATTTCCAGTGCCATGGATCAGGGGCCCAGATGAGCTTCAGGTACAATGGCTCTTGCTGTGGCAGCAGGACCCTGTGTTGTGTTTTGGGGTCTGACATAACACACCACATGTGTTACCGGAGTGTGAACCAGGGAAATCCCTCTCTCTGCGTGGATCTCTAGGCAGTGGGGGCTTGCAAGGGGCTGTGGCTGGCAATGGGGATTGGAAGGGGAACACTCACCAGCAGTGCTGCCTCCTGGTCAGGCTAGGGTGTGGCAGGTTGTCTTCCTCCCAGGACTTCCCCTTTCTCACAGTAAATCCTCTGTTTGGGGGTCCGTCCTATTAGCGACTCAGCCCTCTGGCTAGGTCACATGTTTGAATCCAATGATGTGGAAATCTTCAGAAGTCAGCAAGGGCTTCAGGGCTTCCCCCCTGGGTTGATTTTTTAAGGTCTGGACCCTTGCACCTTCAGGGTCTCCCAACAAGGTTCCCCACCAAGGGATAGGCTTCTGTCATTGTCCCCTCTTTAGGGGCTGGTAGAGGATTCAGGGCCCAATGGTAGGCAGCTGAGATCGGCATCTTGGGGTGCCTCCCTGAGTCGCTTCCTACCAGTGTCCCCTCTCCCCACAGGGTAAAATAAAGAACCAAACACAAAATTAAAGTCTGTGACCTTCAGAAGTCCCCAGTCCCTCCTTTGCAGGCTTGGGCAGGTCCATATCCAAGCCTCAGGCTGCAAGTTTTCCTGTGACGCACCTTCCAGGTCTTCTCCTGTCCACTGCCGGCCCTCTATTCAGCTGCTCTGCTTCCCCTTTTAAGCCCCCAGTCCAGCTTCTGACAGCTCCTTTATCTCTTGTACTCCAGTTTGGGGTTTATACACCCTGACACAGGCAATGGCTGGCAACAGGATTGTGTGAGGGGCTTTGGCAGCAATGGGAGCTTGTGAGGGCTCATGAGTGGAAATGGGGGTTTGCTTGGGGCTGTGTCAGCAATGGGGGGTTGCAAGCAGCCATGCCTGGCAATGCAGGGTTGTGAGAGGACATGGCAGTAATGGAGGTGTGCAAGGGGCCATGTCTGGCAACATGGGTGTGCAATGGTCCATGGCTGGCAATGGGGGTTTTCTAGGAGCTGTTTCAGTAATGTGGGTTTGCGAGAAGTTGTGACTGGCAACGGAGGTTTTTGAGGGGTCAGGGCTGTGTGAGGGGCCATGGTTGGCAATGAGTGTGTGCAAGGAGCCATGGCTGTCTCCTGGGGTTTGTGAGGAAAAGTGGCAGCAATGGGGTTGTGCAAAGGGCCGTGGCAGCAATGAGCATGTGCAAGGGGATGTGTCTGGCAGTGTGGATTTGTGAGGGGCTGTGGGAATAATGCAGGTGTGTGGCTCACAGTGGGGGTGTGAGAGGTGCTCTGGTGGGTAATGGGGTTGGTGAGGATCTGTGGCAGCATTGAGGGTTTGCAAGGAGCCATGGCACTAATGGGTCTGAGGGGCCATGGCTTGCAATGTGGTTGTGGCAAGAGGGGTTTACAAGGGAATGGGGCAGCAATGGGGTGGGGGCTCATGACTGGAAATGGGGATTTTACTAGGAGATGTGGCAGCAGTGGGGGCGTGTGAGGGGCCATGTCTAGGAATGGAGGTTTGTGAGAGGCCATGACCATAATGGGAGTTTGTGAGAGGCCGTGGCTGGCAGTGGGGGTTTGCGAGGGGCCATGGCTGGCCGTGGGGGTTTGTGAGAGGCTGTGGCTGGCAATGGGGGTTTGCAAGAGGCCGTGGCTGGCAGTGGAGTTTGCAAGGGGCCAGGCCTGGCCATGGAGGTGTGTGAGGGGCCTTGGCTACCAATGGGAGTTTGTAAGGCCACATGGCATCAGTGCCCGGGTTTGTGAGGGTCCATGGCTTTCACTGGTGGGCTGCTAGGTGTTGTGGTTGGTTGTGGAGATTGGCATGAGGCCAGCTGGCAATGGGGGATTGTGAGAGGCCATGAGAGTGATGGGTGTTTGTGAGGGGTCATGGCTCACAGTGGAGGTTTGTGAGGGGCCATTGGTGGCAGTGAGGAGGTGGCAGCAGTGGAGATTTGATAGAGGATATAGCTGACAGCGGGGCGGGGGAAGGTGACAGGCCAGGGCTGGCACTGGGAATGTGGAAAGGTCCATGGCTAGGAATGGGAGTTTGCGAGAGGACATGGCAACAATGGTTGTGTGTGAAGGGACGTGACTGGCAATGGCGGGTTGCATCTTCTTGGCCTACATCCATATCTCTGCTGGCATGATAGTTTCACTGCCCTATTTGACAGCCTGGTGAGTTCTCCCTCCAGCCATTCTCCCCCATCTATTTTGTGTGAAACTCATACAGCGAAGCCCAGTCTGTTTCTGAGCTCATACCTGGTCTGTGCTGTAATCAAGAGCCTCTTGGCCTAGGTGGATGTTGCACTGTGCTCTCTTTTTTGTTTATCCGGGAGAGCTGCTGCAAACCTGGCTGGGGGGGATGCTTGTTTGGGCCCACACTGATTGCACACTGATTGCTCTGGCAGATGGGCTGGTTTCCTACAATGCTCCTGCTGGACAGCAGTTCATCCTTCCCAGCGGCACAGTCATTTACCTCAATGATTCTGTGTATGACGGCGCTTTTGGCTACAGGTAAGTTCCCAGAGAGCTCTTTGCCAGGGAAGGTGGGGGAGGTCAGAGCTTGGTAATGACAAGCTGCCAATGTTCTACCAAGGGCTCCACAAAAATGCTCCCCAGTGCTGTCCTGTGATAAGCTGTTTGGTAGAAATGTGGTTCAGTACTCAACGAACTAACTAATAGCAACTCCACTCCAGCGGGGATTGTGCCCTGCAGGCAGGAGGGCCATGGATATGCTCATTTGCCCATTTAAACAAGACCATGTTCTTGCCATAAGCACAGAAGGAAGGAGCCACTTGGCCAACAAAGGCGCAAGTCGCTGCCTCTTGCTGAGAAAATAGCCAATTATTCTGGAGATTATGAGTTCAGCCCAGGTCACCATACATGCTGGGAGGCTGTGGGAAGCCCCTGGAAGGGGTGTTGGGGGCTCTTAGAGCCCCCTGTGTGACTGAGGCAGCCCACTGAGATCTCTCTGATGTGTAGTTAATAGTTGTTTCCCACAGTATGGGGTCCCTTAAAGTCAAGCAGCTCCTGTGATTCCTCCTGGGAGTTTACTCCACATACCAAAGGATGCTTGTCATCTCCTAGCCCTCATTGGGTCACAAAGTCAGTGTAATACTTGAAATGGGCTCTTTGCGGCCCCAACCAATACTTTGGTGCTCCCTTCTCTAAGGCCAAGACACCAGTGCCATCAACATCCATGCTAATGAGAGCCCACTCCTGCAAACAACAGGGTGTGCAGTCCAGTGCTTAGCAGCAACCCCAATAACAGAACCACCCAAATCAACTAGCAGTGAGATCTGTGGACCGATTGGGAGCAGCAAGTGCTGAGCACCTTGCAAAATCGGGTCCTCTTTATTTAGGGAACTTTAGACTTCCAGGTTTGAACATTTTAGTCTGTCTGTCTGTCTCGTTCTTCTTGCCTCCCTCTGTCCATCCAAGTTCTTTAATGGCACACAAATGAGCATATGAGGCCAAGTACTCCTAAGCACCTCTGCTAAACCACTGAAGGTTGCCCAGGGCTGCAGAGCCTCTGTGTTATTAAAACGGGCCGCAATGGCTCTCAGGGGACTCAGTAAGGAAAGAGAGTTGGTTTAATGATTTTAAGAAGCTATAACGAAAAAAGTCCTTCAGTTTTTTAAAGCATTTATGAAAAATGCCCATCCATTGTACACTCCCCAGTGTTGGTGGGATGGGGGCACAGGTGGGAGGCAGAGAGCGGGAAGATTTTTGTGTGGACTCTAAAGATTCACACCCCCTTGTATCTTTCCTTGATGTCTGCAGCATGACTGAGGGACTGGGCCAGCTGACGGACGGTGTTTCTGGCCTGGATGACTTCACACAGACCCATGAGTACCACATGTGGCCTGGCTATGACTACGTGGGGTGGCGCAATGAGAGCGCTGCTGGGGGCTACATTGAAATCATGTTTGAATTTGATCGGATCAGAAACTTCACCACCATGAAGGTCTGTGGCTCCAGGGGCACCGTTCTTGGTAACATCAGTGAGGGCTTGTTGTGGCCTTATCTCTCAGAACGTGTGCCTGGCTGCAGAAGGCACGTTCTAGAAAGGGACTAGGGCTCTGACTTTGTCATGTGCCTCTCAAAATGCCAATACAAGGCCTTAGGGTCTAGGACACAGTCTGTCCTGCATCGTGGGAGGGTGTGGGGTGGGGCTTTGTCAAGGATAGGGAACATGAGTGACACAAAGCTACACTGCCCGCTCAGCTGCACCATGCCTCCTCAGCCCTAGCCACCAGCTCCTGCTCTGCTCAGCCCGCTCTGCTGCCCCACTTACTATCCCTGCCTGTGGGTGACTAATGGGCCACTTCTGTCTGTAATCACTATGTTTCTATGACCTGTCAGCTAGTGACTGGAATGAGACCAAAGACTAACTCCATTTGTGACCTCAGACAGTGCCAAATTTCCTATGATGAAATGCTAAGGAAATGTCCCCAAACCCCTCCTCCTGGGGCCCCTTGACAAGCTAGGGTTCTAGGTGAGGGTGCCACCAAGGGCGCGATGAGCACAGTGTTCCCTGTGTGACTATCTCAGGGTCTCCAATTCCTATTGAGTTGCCCTGGGCAGCGGGTGCTGCCAGCCTGTGCTGGTGTTGAGCTCACCTGGGACTCTGTTGCTGCCATGCAGGTGCACTGCAACAACATGTTTGCCAAGGGGGTGAAGATCTTCAAGGAAGTTCAGTGCTATTTCCGCTCCGATGCCAATGAGTGGGAGCCCAACACCATCTCCTCGGTGCTGGTGCTGGATGATGTCAACCCCAGTGCGCGGTTCGTCACTGTGCCCTTGCTTCATCGCATGGCCAGCGCCATCAAGTGCCAGTATTACTTTGCCGACACCTGGATGATGTTCAGTGAGATCACTTTCCAGTCAGGTACTGGCAAAGGGCGGGAGGATTGGGTCCTGGAAGCCACAGCATCCATGTCAGGGAGCAAGGGAGGCATAGGTCCAGGGAGTGGCAAGTGATGTGCCATTTGTTCTGGAGCATAGAAATGTAGGAACTGCCAGACTGGATCACACCTCAGATGCTTGTAACCTAGTCTCCTGTACCTGACAGCAACAGCTGCTGCAGGGGAAGGTATGAGAACCCTGTAGTAACTGATGTGGGATAATCTGCACCCACATTAGGGCTCATCATGGTCACTAACAGACAGACTTAAGCCCAGAAGCAGAAGGTTAAGTGTCCCTTCCCAAATGTTTATCATTAATTATGGTAACTCTGGATATTTTTGATAGCCATATAAATATCTGGTCCCTTTTTAAAATCTTGTTAAATTCTTGGCCGCAATGATTTCCTGTGGCAGTGAGTTCCACAGTCTAATCACGTGTTGTGGGGGGGGGGGGAAAGTAAGTACCTTTTATTGACTTGGAATTTCTCACCTTTCAATTCCATGGAGTGTCCGCTTGTTCCTGTGTTACAAGGCAGTGAGAAGAGTAGTCCCCTATTTATCCATGGAAAGTGGGTACTGGGGCTACTGTGGTACCAGTAGCTATAGCATTCATCCTGTGGAGGAGCAGGGTTTTGAGAGGAGAGCAGCAGCATGCAATGGGAACGTTCTCCTGCACACTGCCCCTAATGGTGGATTTGTGCTTGGAGGCTTTAGAATTCAGACTTGGCTGAGTTGTGGTAACCTGGGCTGGAGAGGGCTAGGAACCTTTGCAGGGCCAGGTAGAGTTGAGCAGGTGCTCTGTGACATAAATTAAGTGCCACAGAGGAACAGTCCATTCTGCCCTCACACGAGCTGTCACAGGAATGTGAGGGTCACTGACTCGTCCTCAATTCTGTTTCTTAGATGCAGCCATGTACAACAACTCCGGAGCCCCTCCCGAGTCTCCTGTAGCACCCACCACTTACGGTATGTGCGATGCAGTATGTGGACACTCTGTGTGCTTAAGAGCCTGGTCCCCATCAGGTCTTCAGAGGTGGCACATTTCTGCAAGGAAGGACTGTCCACTGGATAAAATGCAACCCTCATATAGACCCCCTGAAACATATGCCACTCTGTTAGAATAAGGGCACCAGAAACCACCTCCAGTCTGAGAGTAACAGCTGCTGCAGTACCCAGAGATTACTCTGATATGGCAAAGTGCTACTTCATGATGACATGGGCATAGAAACACCTCTCATGTGATTATATGGTCTGTGAGTGCCTGCTGTCAATCTAGATGTCAATCTGATTTAGTTGGGGATTGGTCCTGCTTTGAGCAGGGAGTTGGACTAGATGACCTCCTGAGGTCCCTTCCAACCCTATTCTATGATTCTATGTGTATGATGCCACCCATTGCCATGGGATCGAAATGCCTTCCATGGCCAGGTCCCCATGTAGTCCATAAGTCCACAGATGCAAAATGTGCAGTGCAGCGAGCCTCGTACTGTGGACCAGTCCTCCTAAGTCTAAGATTCAGTGAAAAAAATGTTTTCATCTCTAATGGTTGTGAAGGTAACCTTCCAGGCCCAAACCAAGCAATGATTTCCTGAGTCTGCAGGCATCCTGAAACAATTACTTGGAGAGGTGTGAACTGCCCTAGTCACTTGAATGGGGTTTTAACACAACATCGTTTACTCTTTCATGGCTGATCATTTTATCAGAACCGTCCTGCTAATGTGATTGTTTCACAAATTACTTAAACCTCCAGCTAGAGCAGATTGGAAATTTTCCAATGGGCTCATTTTTTCTATCAGAACTTTTCAATTTTGAGGAAATTTCATTTAGAAAAATAATGTTTAGAAAATTTTCAACATTTTAATTTCAAAATGACTTATTTCAAATGTTTATAATGCATTATATTATATATTATGTCATATTAATTAAAATAGGAAATACCAATTACCAAACAAATTACAAAAACAATAGCCATTTTATAATATAAACATCACACATTGTGAGAGAGCAAAGGTGGGTGAAGTAATATCTGTTATTGGACCAACTTCTGAAGAGCCTACTGTTCAGTCCAGGCCAAATAAGATCTAAGTTGGTCCAATTAAAAGATATTCTTCTTCGAGTGATGGTCTCTGTATGTATTCCAAATGTGGGTGCACATGTGTGCCATGCACTAGAGTTGGAAGGTTTTCTTAGCAGTGTTTGTTGGCCCTCATGTGCATCGTGCGTCCCCTCATGCTCACAGCTGAGGGTATAATAGGCCATGTGGGTTGATGCCTCTCCAGTTCCCTCTTACCGCTGCATGGCCTGAGTCGGAACCCCTGTTCCTTTGCGCTCTTAGCTTGCTAAGAGAGTGATCTACTTTCCATTCCTGTATATAGTTGTACATAGCTGTATTTAGTGTTCCATAGTTCTTGTTCTTCATAGATAATTGTTAGTGCAGATTTCCCCCCACCCCACATTTGGGGAACCCCCCCTACTTGGGGACTATGCCTGGAGTCCAGGCTTGAAGAACTGTGCCTCTTGCCCATGCTCATTTTCTGTGAGCAATGAGCACCAGCATTGCATGTACTGCCTCAGCAAGAAGGCCCACCACACGGCCCACTGTTCAATTTGTAAGTTGTTCCCACCCTGAACGCAGGAGGCTTGAGAGCTTTGCCTCCAGAAGTTCTCAATGGATGCAGTCTTGTGCCCGAGGACACACTTGTATCTGGAACCACCGGTATAGAGACCATCACTGGCGGTGAGCTCCCTGCCGAGCACCACCCAGGCCCTGGATCTGTCAGTACCGAAGGCGACGGACAAGCCCCGCCATGAGGGTAAAAAGCATGGACACGGGCATAAGAGCAGATCCCCGGCCCTGACCACTCATAAGTGCAGCTTTTCCTCCCCAGGCCAGGTCGGGTGAGAGGTCTCAGGTGGATCTCACCAGACCAGCACCCAAGCTGCCCCGTGTTGAGGGCAAGGCAAAACACAAATGAGATCCAGTGATACCCTCCCTGGCACATGCACCACCCATCAGGGGCGGCTCTACAGTTTTGGCCGCCCCAAGCAGTCATGCGCGGGAGGCGCCCCGGAGCCGCGGGAGCAGCGGACCTCCCGCGGGCATGACTGCAGAGGGACCGCTGGTCCCGCGTGGCCCAGCTGGACCCCCCGCGGCTGCGGACGGTTCGCGGCTCCGGCGGCTCCGCTTGAGCTGCCGCAGTCATGCCTGCGGGAGGTCCAGCCGAGCCGCGGGACGAGCGCTCCCTCCGCAGTCATGCCTGCGGCAGGTCCGGTCGTCCTGGGGCTCCGGTGGACCTCCCGCAGGCATGACTGCGGAAGGTCCGCCGGCGCAGCCTGCCGCCCCCTAGATTTGGCCGCCCTAGGCACCAGCTTGTTTTGCTGGTGCCTAGAGCCGCCCCTGCTACCCATCCTGTCAGTGTCTCTGAGCCCCTTGGATCGACCAGCACCGCTGACAATGCCTGGGCCCTCGGACATGCCCAGAGGGATGTCATGCACTCCTGGATGCTTGGATCCTCTCCTCTCGATGGAGGAGCTGCTTTCTCCGTACCCACGTTCTCCACCCCTTTCCAGATCTCCAACCACCACCGTACTCCCCTCTACGGTGGACGAGTCTTTGTTGCTGCTACCAGAGAAGCACGTTGTAATGATGCAGCCTCTGGCAGGACACTACTGAGAGTATCAATTCAGGGCAAATTGCTTAAAGCAGGGCAAGACTGGGGGTCCTTTGCACACCAAACCAGCCAAACAGAGAGGACTTTGGTTTTACTCCACTGGCTAACCAGAAGTTGTACTAGCAATTCCCTCAGACAGTCCAGTTTCCCAGTATCACCACCAGCACCGCTCCTTATGGGGTGGAATGGTTATGAAAACCAATACGCCAGTAAAAGAAAAAAAAGGTTCTCCTGATCCCAAAGGACCAAGCCCCAGATCCAGGTCAATATCCGAGTCAGATCTTAACCACAAATCATGCTGTTGCCAAACCTTTAGAATCTAAAATCTAAAGGTTTATTCATAAAAAGAAAGAAATATAGATGAGAGTTAAAACTGGTTAAATGGAATCTATTACATACAGTAATGGCAAAGTTCTTGCTTCAGGCTTGTAGCAGTGATGGAATAAACTGCAGGTTCAAATCAAGTCTCTGGAGTACATCCACAGCTGGGATGGGTCATTCAGTCCTTTGTTCAGAGCTTCAGTTTGTAACAAAGTTCCTCCAGAGGTAAGAAGCAGGATTGAAGACAAAATGGAGATGATGCAGCTGCCTTTTATAGTCCTTTTGCCATGTGGCTTGTGCTTCCTTTGTTCCAAACACAAGCTACCCAGCATATGGCATGGAAAAATCTTAAGAGTTCTGTCCCAAGGCATGTCCCTGCATGCCTTCCTGAGTCTCTCAATGGGTCAATTGTATAGCTCAGGGATCGGCAACCTTTCAGAGGCGGTGTGCCGAGTCTTCATTTATTCACTCTAATTTAAGGTTTCGCATGCTGATAATACATTTTAACATTTTTAGAAGGTCTCTCTCTATAAGGCTATAAACTATTGTTGTATGTAAAGTAAACAAGTTTTTTAAAATGTTTAAGAAGCTTCATTTAAAATTAAATTAAAATGCAGATCTTATCAGTTTAGTGCAATGGTTCTTAACCTGGGGTGCACGCACCCCCTGGGGCAGGGCCGGTGCAAGGATATACTTCCACCTTGCCCTCCCCCCTTGCACATCGGTTCATTGAGGGGCAAATCCCAATGAGCCTCTATAGACCCCAGGGGCCAGCCTGCGCAGGGGCCAGCCATGCCCAGGGGCTGCTCCCCAGACCAGGTTCCCCTCTCCCCACCCCCTGAACTCCCCTGGAGGGTGCACAGCCCCCCCACGAGCCCTCCCCACCCCACCCAGGTGGCCTCCGCCCCGAGTCCACTCACTGGCTTTGCCGGGCTTCAGCCGCTGCAGCAGCTCGGCAGGGAGGAGCCGCCTTTCAGAGGCACTGGAGAGCCAGAGCCTCCCGCTTGCGACAGCAGCAAGCCCCAGCCATGGAGGAGCCAATGCGGTGCAGGGGGGCAGCAGCCCTGCAAAGGCAGCGCCATCGCTAGCGGGGAGCAGCTGCGCCCCCCCCCGCCCCTCCTGCCCAGGCTGCGGCCTGGCGCCCCCTCAGGGGCTCCTGCAGGCTGCAGTGGATGTATGCGGGCACCAGCCCCCATGCACCCCCTGGTTCCCCCCTTGCCTAGGGTTACCATATTTCAACAATCAAAAAAGAGGGGAGAGCCCTGCCCTAGCCCCGCCTCCATCCACTCCCTCCCACTTCCCACCCCAATTGCCCTGGTCAGAACCCCCAAACCCTCCCTGCTCCTTGTCCCCTGACTGCCCTCTCCTGAGACACCCCCCCACCCTAACTAGCCCCCTAGGATCCTACCCCCTACCTGTCCCCTGACTGCCCCAACCCTTGTCCACACCCCCACCCCCAGACAGACCCCCGGGGTCTCCTACGTCCCATCCAACCACTCCCTGCTTCCTGACTGTCCCCTGGGACTCCCCTTACCATGCCCATGTCGGTCAGATGCTGGCTCCACATGGAGGCAAAACTCCACGTGGAGTGCTGAGGCAGCGGGGGGGGGGGGGGAGGAGCTGTGAGAGGGGCAGCAGCGGCGGTGGCTCACACTTCCGGGAGCCACAGAACCCGAGCACGGTGAGGGGGGAGCCAGAGGGCGCGCTTGCCTGTGCTGCAGCCCAGTGGGCGGGGCTCCTGCAGCGGATGCATGCGGGTGGTGGTCCCCGTGCCCCCCCCCCGAGCTTCCCCCTCGCCACGCTCGGGCTCTGCGGCTCCTGGGAGTGTGAGCTGCTGCTGCTGCCCCTCCTGCAGCAGGCTCAGGGCCCCGTGCCCCGGTGGCACACACTCCCGGGAGCCGCAGAACCCGAGCGCAGTGAGGGGGGAGCCGGGGGCCGTGCCTGCTGCTGATCTGGGGTCCCGGCCGCCGGCCACACTCAGCCTCCTGCCGCCTGGGGTTCCGTTCACTCATCCGGCCACGCGCTGAGTGGGGCTGGCGGCCAGGACCCCGGCTGGCAGCCGCGTGCCAGGCAAAATCGGCTTGCGTGCCGAAGGTGGCACGCGTGCCGCAGGTTGCCGACCCCTGGTATAGCTGATGGTCCTTAATGGGCCATCAAGCATGCTAGGCAGTGCTGATGCAAATTGTCTGGGGTGTCACCCAGAAGCATAGCACAAGTTTGAAATGCAGACAGTATAGAGTCAATACGTATAACTTTAAATACAAAAAGCTACATGCATACAGATAGCATAATCATAACCAGCAAACCATGACCTTGTCATAGACACCTTAGTTGACCTCCTTTGTACAAGATTTGATGCCACGATAGGACCTTGATTGCAACAATGATCTATACAGTCAAAGTTCATCTTAATAACATCACACACGTCCCATTGCTGCATCACAGGCCTCTGGTACCCATGGTCCCCCCTGTTGCCTGATCCATCTTTGGAGTCTGAGGGCTTCTTTCTCGCCGATACCCCATTGGAGCCCAGAATCGTGACCCAGACTGCCATATCCCCCGGCTTATGATCCCACTACGGAGGCCTGGTACCGTTGGCCATGACACCCACCTATGCCCAGGGACCCTACTGGGTGCCCTGGGATCTCTACTGAGGACTCCAGGCACCATTGGTGGCATTTTATAAACCATTCCCATTCACCCTTCGCGCCGTTGGTTTATGAGGAGGAAGATGTGGAACCAGTACCACTGGTCCCCACTGCTTCCTCATTGAATAAGGCACTTATTCCTTCCTCGCTGTCCCAGGCGGATGACCACCACCAATACCAGGACTTGCTCCGGAGGATGGCTGTGGACCTGGGGATCCCATTGGAGGAGATCCAGGACTGATGTTCCTGCACATTCTCCAGCCCCAGGTGCCCTTTCGGGCAGCTCTCCCCATCAGTGAGGCTATTCTGCAACTAGCAAAGACAGCATGGTACACTCCTGCCTCCTGTGCCCCCACACCGAAGAGAGCTGAGAGGTGGTATTTCATCCCTGCTAAGGGGACAGAATTTATTTTTACTCCCCCTCCCCAACTTTCTTGTGCTTCATGCAGAAGCAGAGTGGGCACGACAGAACCCACAAAAATCTACTCCGCAGACAAAGCGGCAAAAAGGATGGACCTTCTACACAGGAAACTCCTCAGTGGGACTGCAGTTCTGCATTACCAAGTATCAGGCTCGGCTGGCCAAATATGACTTCAGCTATAACAGGCTGCCAATGGGCCAACAGCAGCAATTCCAGGCACTGGTGGACAAGGGGTGACTGATGGACAAAGAGGGCCTCTAGGCCACTGTGGATGTGGCCGACATGGCCTCTCACTCTCTGACGACTGGGGTCGTGATGCACGGGGACTCATGGCTGCAATCGTCCGGATTCCCCAGGGAGGTCCAAAACACTATTGAGGACCTCTCCTTTGATGAGCACAAACTAGTCAAAGACCAGATGGACGGATCCCTCCATTCCCTGAAGGACTCTCGGGCTACGCTCAAGTCCCTTGGCATTTACACCCCAGTCCCAAGATGCAGGCAGCTGTGGCAACCGTTCCATCCCTGACCACATGCCCCGTACCTGCCCTACTTCCAATGCCAGCAGGAGGCACCACATAGACAGCACCACACACAACTCTCCTTGCCTCCACCACAACCACCACTTTGACCCTATACCAGCAGTAGTCAAAACAGCAGTTTTGACGTGCAGGTCAAGAACTGCGAACCTCCCCCGATGCCTCCCGCAGTGCCCAATATTGTCTTTGGGGACTGTCTTGCCCTGTTCTCCCACAACTGATGCAAAATCACTATGGATAGTTGGGTGCTGGAGATTATCCATCATGGATACTCCCATAGAATTCCTCTTGTTTTCCCCTCGTCGCTCCCCACCCCAGACTTCCCTGGGAACCCATCCTCCAACAAGAAGTGGATGGTCTGTTCCTTAAGGGGGCCATAAAACTTATCTCCATCACCACCCACTGAGTACGATATCCATACCTATCATCCTTGATTACCTCCTTGGGCTCAAAATATTGGGCCTTGCCCTCAGCTCTACACAGATCCACCTGGCAGCACTTAATGCCTTTCTCCCTTCGTGGATGGCACCTCTATGTTACGTAGCCCTCCACTATCCATTTTATGAAGGGTATCCTCAATACCTTCCCACCAGTACTCCAGCCCACACCTCCATGGGACCTTAATCTCGTTCTGCCGTCCTCACAAAGCCACCCTTTCCCATCTCTCCATGAAGGTGATGTTCCTAGTGGCCATTTCCTCAGCTAGATGAGTCAGCGAACTGGTGGCCACGATGGCTAACTGCCCCCCTTACACTGTATTCCAGAAGGATAAAGTGTCCTTATGGCTCCATCCTAAATTCCTCCCAAAGGTGGTGGTGGAGTTCCACCTCAATCAGGCTGTCCACCTCCCTGTCTTCTGTCCCAAACCACTCACTCCCATGTGGACAGGATCCTGCACTCCCTTGACATGCACCGTGCAGTAGCATTCTACCTCCACAGGACTTTCGCCTTTCACGCATCGATGAAACTGTTTGTGGCCATCGCTGATCAGTCCAAGGACCAAGTTCTTGTCTCCAAGGAATCTCCAAATGGGTGTCCAGGTGCATCCACGAATGCTGCACGCTATCCAACGTACAGTCGCTTAATAGAGTTACAATGCACTCTATGTGAGCGCAAGCAGCCACGTTGACCTGCCTAGCAGATGTCTCGTGGCAAGACATTTGTCGTAGCAACATGGCGCTCTGTACACATGTTCATATCCCACTGTGCCATTACTCAAAGGACGGCTGAGGACACTGCAGTGGGCCGCACTGTACTACAGGTTGCATTTTTTCTCTTCCTCGCACCCACTTCCACTCTGATCACTACCCCCCCCCATGGTTGGAATACATCTAGGGACCATTGCTCAAAGAAGAGGCGGTTACTTACCTGTAATTGGAGGTTCTTTGGGATGTGTGGTCACCATTTGTATTCCAATACCCGCCCTCCATCCCCTCTGCTGTGGACTGGACTACTCTGGAGTAATAGGGTAACTGAAGGGGCCTCGACCTGCATGGCCTCTTAGACCTTCGGTTGTGAGTACAAAGGGACATATGATGAACATGCGGGTCAATGGACACTGCTAAGAACAGCTTCCGGCTCTGGTGCATGGCGTGCATGCGCACCTGCATTTGGAATACATATAGGGACCACACATCTCGAAGAACCTCCAGTTACATGTAGGTAACCTCCTCTTATCTCACTCCTTTGTCTTTCTCTTTTCTGGGACTAACACAGCCACAACAATATTGCAAATGACCTATTATGACATAGCATGATAATAGTCAAAACATTTTCAACTTTTCTATTCTTTATATATAATCTCATTTCAACTTCTGTTTATAATACAAATTTTTTTTTAGATGTCAAATTTTCCTGCAGAACAGAAGTTCTGGGTTTCAACCCATTCTGCTTCCAGCTCTTCTTCAGACATCCTCTGTGCTGCAGTTATGCGTTGTTAATGTAGAATTCAGTGGCACATTGAACAATAAAGATGTGGGAACAGTCTGAAGCAATGAATGTCATATCAACAAGAATAGCACAGAGGATAATGCCACAGTCAGTGCAGTTATTTCCATAGTCAGTTCATTAAATGCCTCCTTTTTTGTTAAAATGAAGTTTCCACAGACTTTCTAGTCTATTATGTCAGGATGTTGCAGAGTCCAGGGTTGTGGCTGCAAAATGAAGAGCAGTATGTATCCTGGGCTTTGACCGTGTGAGAGAGTCACATGAGTGTGGTGATGGGGAGTCTCGAATTGTTAGTTACAGTCTCACAATACTGGGTGTCCCAGGCTCCATGGCTGCAGAAGGGATGACCAGCACTAGTGCAGCAGGGGCTAGCACAGAAGTGCCTCCCAGAGGGCAGGACTGTCTCTGGCCCTATGCACCCCTGCACTCACATCCTGTCAATGTACAGGGCAGAGAGCAGGCTCTGCCCAGCTGTGCCTCTTCTTGCACAGGGGGATGGAAAATGGACAGAGCATTCATAGTAATCCCCAGGGTGCTGGCCAGCAGAGTTGTGCTGCTGGTGTCTGCTCCTGGCAAGGATAGACTGGCAAACGGAACCAGGGATGGAGTGAAGTGCAGAGTGCTTTGGGGTGGTGCAGTTATGCACTGCTTCTGGCTGTGGACAAAGGTAAACTCATCATCTAGCCCCGCTGTAGGGGTGGCAGCAGCGGCTCCAGGCACCAGCGCTCCAAGCGCGTGCCTGGGGTGGCAAGCCGCGGGGGGGCACCCTGCCGGTCCCTGCAAGGGCGGCAGTCAGGCTGCCTTCGGCGGCATGCTGCGGAAGATCCGCCGGTCCCACGGATTCGGCGGCAATTTGGCGGCAGGTACGCAGAAGCCGCGGGACCAGCGGACCTCCCGCAGGCAAGCCGCTGAATCCATGGGACCAGGGACCTCCCACAGGCAAGCTGCCGAAGGCAGCCTGCCTGCCGTGCTTGGGGCAGCAAAAAAGCTAGAACCTCCCCTGAGGGGTAGTGAGTCTGGAAGTACCAGCTGAGTAAACTTGCCAGTGACTGAGATCTGTGTTTCCAATGAGAACCCAAGTTAAACCCAGCCTCCCAATGTGACCGACTCCTGCTCTCTCCCACTTGCTGACAGATCCAACCCTCAAAGTGGATGACAGCAACACACGCATCCTGATTGGCTGCCTGGTGGCAATCATCTTCATCCTGGTGGCCATCATTGTCATCATCCTGTGGAGGCAGTTCTGGCAGAAGATGCTGGAGAAGGTGAGCAGATCCTGGAGGTTTCTTTGTAAGGGTTCTGCCAGCACTAGGTTCATTCCCGCGGCTGCACATCAGCCCATCTGGTGACATCAGCACAGCCCTGACAGTAATGGAGTTTGTTCAGGGTGAGGCCTAGCTGGGGATGTGCACCACTTGCATCTCCCCTGAAGCTCACAGGTGAGCGCATGGACCTGCTTGTGCAGACTGATTTCATCTAGCCACTGAGGGTGCATCTACACTGAAATAAAAGACCTGTGACATGGCCACAGCTGGCCCGGGTCAGCTGACTCAGACTTGTGGGGCACAGGCTGCATGGCTGTAAAATTGTTGTGTAGTCATTCAGGCTTGGGCTGGAGCCTGGGCTCTGGGAACCTCCCTCCTCGTGGGATCCCCCGGCAGCTTACTCCCCCTTCCCGCCTCCCCGGCCCCCCTGGTTCAGGGGACTGTTCCCCAGCCACCCCTGGATTCGGCAGTCCTGCCTGGTTCACAGGACAGTTGTGTTTCAGGCCCAGTCTGCCAAACAGGAACTTTTGGCCCACATGATTTGTCTTGCTGCTTTGGTACACTGGGCCTGTCTGTTTGTCCAGAGTGGGGAATGTCCTTTGCTGTGTCCCTTTACTTTCTCCTTCTGCGTCCCTTTACTTTCTCCTTCTGCGTCCCCTTAGGCTTCTCGGCGGATGCTGGATGACGAAATGACCGTCAGCCTCTCCCTGCCTAGTGAATCCAGCATGTTCAACCACAACCACTCCTCCTCATCTAGCGAGCAGGAGTCCAACTCCACCTATGACCGCATCTTCCCCCTGGGCCCAGACTACCAGGAGCCCTCACGGTTGATCCGCAAACTGCCAGAGTTTGTCCCAGGAGACGAAGAGGCAGGTGAGAATTAACAAACAAGTTCTGCAGCTAACACAGCCCTGTTTGAGCAAACAATGAGCAGCAGAGTGCTCCTGCAATACCCTGCTATGCCTGCCCCTGATGCCAGCTCCGGGCGCATCCAGTTGGGGGTAGTAGTGGCATTCAGTCTCACTACATCCTTGATCTGTCAGCAAGGAGCATGTGCTCACACTAACACTTGTGGTGGAGTCATTTTTAGGGTCATGTGTATAGCTGGGCACAAACAAAAAAGTTCCATTGCGGAAAATTTTGATTTTTTTTCTGTGCAAACTCAAAAATTGAAAAATTTCAGCCAAAACATTTTGGCTTGAAAATGCCTCATGGGAGTTGTAGTTCAGGTGCCTCCTCTATAGGCTGGGCTTTTTGGTTGGATTACATCAACAGTTTAGACAGAAACATTTCAACCAGGACTAGTCATGCATCCACTGGGAAATGGAGTGAGACCATTTCAGATCACATGGGAATCCCATCACATGACAGCCATCCCAGTGGGAGTGATTTTAGACCAATATCAACCTGGGGTAAATTTGAACCAGCAGCCTAGAGGTCCCTGGCCTTATCCCAGTCCTAGGCCCCATCTCCCTGAGCCATGTTAAGATGGGCTGTGTATTTTATTTGATTACAAAATATCAATTTGCTCTTGCCATGTGCAGTGTGTTATTAGTGAAATAAGTCTCAGCACATAGTTTCTGGTCCCTTAAGTCCGTGATTAAGACAGTTCAAACTGCAAGTATTTCAACTTAATATGGAATTTGACATTTGTGCTGTGTTAGTTAGTTACCTATTTATCAAAGATCTGGAAAAGTGAAGTGGCAAAATGTGCAGATGGTAAAATTATTTAATAATAATACATAGTTCATAGCTTTCCATCTGGAGACCTCAAAGCATTTTACCAAGCAGTTCAGTATCATTCATTATCTTCATTTTACACTTGAGGAAACTGAGGCACAGAGTAAGGCAGTGACTCTACCAAGTTCACCCAGCAGCAGAGCCAGGCATAGAACATGTTTCCTGTATCACGGTGTCCTGTCTGCTAGCCCACACTGCCTCTTTTCAGATTAGTCAGGACTAGAGGAGGAACTTCCCAGGGATTTAACCAGGCTGCGGGAATGGGCAGCATGATGTCAGACTGAAATTTAATATTGACAAATGCAAAGTCAGTCGCATGGGAAGGAACAATTAGAACTGCTCCAGCTGTGGCTTTGAAGAGTTTGATGATGCTTTCTGAGCTGGGAGCACAAGCTCTGGATGAAGATGCTACTGGCTTCCCCTCTCTCCCCTTGTGTCACCTGTGGCACCAATCATAACCGGGCCTGGAAACTTGGAGTGAAGTTTCAGGGAGCTGAGAAGACTGTACAGGTCTCAGACCCCTTTAAGCTCCCGCAAAGCCTGGTCTGTTCTCCCCTGGCATCTGGGAAAGCAAATGGCCTAGGGCATTTTCTGTGTGACTTGGGCTCCAGGAGAAAAGTGCTGAGCAGATGAGCTGTTCTCATGCTCTTTTCTTCCCAGGCTGCAGTGGAGTCGTCAAACCTGCCCAGCCAAGTGGCCCCGAGGGAGTCCCCCATTATGCAGAAGCTGACATTGTGAATCTGCAGGGGGTGACAGGCAGCAACACCTACTCTGTGCCTGCCATCACTATGGACCTGCTCTCGGGTAAGGATGTGGCTGTGGAAGAGTTCCCTAGGAAACTGCTAACCTTCAAGGAGAAGCTTGGAGAAGGCCAGTTTGGGGAGGTGAGTGTCTTATCATGAGCTCTTACATTCTCTTCAGATCCTGTCTGCTTCCTTGTGCTGTTGTTAGGATGGACCAGAGTCCCACTGGAACACTGCCAATGACAACAGTGTTCTTAAACCACCAGAGAAAAATACACCCTGGTGCTGAAGGAGATGAAGGGATCTCTCGTGAGTCACCTGCTGTATCAGCTAGCCTGCAGCAGAACCACTTTCGGGTGCAGTGAGGTTGTTTCTTGAAAGCTAAGCTGGATGAGCCTTGGTCGGTACCTGGGATGGGAGATCTCCAGGGCCCAGCTACATACTGCAGGAAGTGATGTGTTGTTATTCAGAAGGTGGTATTGGTCCCTGTAAGTCAGTGCTGAACAAATGCCCATGACTGTAAAATGTGCTTCCCAATCATTTCCTAGGTGCAGGATAAAGGGGTGTCATCTTTGCCTTCTAATTATATCCCCAAAGTTCATTGTTTGTACCATGAGTCCTGATAACCCCTGTAGCTTGCTCTCCAGTGTGCTGCCTTCCTGCTGACTTCACATCCCTCCCCTCCACCCAAGGTGGTATGTCAATGACTCCCCATTGCATTAACCTACAATCCTTAACTTACATGTGGACCCACAGAGAGAGGTGAATAAACATCTTTGTCTGTCAGAAAACTGTTAACTCTTCATACCTTACACTGAGAGACTAAAGAAGTGTAATCTAGTAGTTTATCCAAGACAAAGTGAGACAGTGACATGATCAGACTATAAGTACTGAGATGGGGAAGAGATTTCTGACAGCAGACAGCACTTCAGTTAACTAATGAGAACCCATGGTTCAAAGCAGAAGTTAGACAAATTCAAGGAAGAAATAAGACACATTGTAACAGTGAAAGGAATTAACCACTGGAACAATTTACCAAGACTTGTGGTGGATTCTCCCCCTGCCCAGAGGCTGGGAGTTGGGAGGTACCCCTGACCGTGGGGCTAGGAGCTGGGGGCAGGGTCCCCCATGGCCTGCACCGACTGGGAACTGTGGGTCCCCCACCACCTGCTTGGGCTGGGATCTGCGGGGTCCGTGCTGGCGGTGGCAACAGGGGAACTCCGGGGATCCCCCACTGCCTGCAGGGGCTGGGGAGGTCTGGGAGCTAGAGAGGTCCAGGGGGTCCCCCACACCCTGCAGGACTGGGAGCTGGGTTGGGTCCCCTGCTGCTGCAGCGGCTGGACTGCTAACAGGTCCCAATGTCACAGAGGTCATGGAAAGTCACAGAATCCGTGACTTCCACAACTTCCATAACATACTCCTAGCCTTAATTATAGACCACCAAATCAAGAAGAGGAAGTGGATGAGTCATTTTGCAAGCAGGTAACAAGATTAGCTAACACACATAAGCTAGTATGGGGATTTCAACTTCCCTGATATCTGTTGTAAGACTATTGTAGCAAAACATAGTACGTCCTGCAAATTCTTACCGTGTGTAGGGGACAGCTTTATGATTCAGAAAGCTGAAGAAACAACTAGGGGTCGTCCATTTTGGATCTGGTTTTGATGAACAGGGATGAATGAATTGCAAACATGAAAGTGGTTGGGAAGTTGGGAGGCAGTGATCACGATCTGATAGAATTCAAGATCCTATGGAAAGGAGGACATGAGAAAACGAGGACACTGGACTTCAAAAAAGTGGATTTCAGCTGACTCAGAGAAAAAGACCAATTAGGAAGAAAAAGAGTTGAAGGGGGCTGGCAGTTCTTAAAAGATGTAATACTAGCGGCTCAACATCAAGCTATTCTGACATAGAGGAAAGATAAGAGCCACAGGAAGCCAATGTGGCTGCACAAGGAGTTTTTCAGCTGTCTAAAAACCAAAAGGGAAACACACGAGATATGGCAGGAGGGGCACGTCACCAAGGATGTATACATGGGAATAGCACGAGCATGTAGGGACAAAATCAAGAAAGCCAAGGTGAAGAATGGGTTACAGCTGGCAAAAAAATGTTAGAGACAACAGGAAGAGATTCTTCAAATATGTCAGACAAAAAGAAAGATCAGGGACAGTGTTGGTCCGCTGCTCAATGGAGAACTTGAGCTGATAAAAGAAGATGATAGGAAGGCAGAGCTGCTTAATGCCTAATTTGTTTCAGTTGTTTCTCAAAAAATAACGTAACTGGATTACTAGCAAAGTTACCATAGACAATAAAGGGGAAGGGATGCAGATCAAGATAAGTAAAGAACACGTCAGAGATCTTCTTACCAATTTGAATTCATTCACATGAGCAGAGCCAGGTGCTAATAACCCGAGGGTACTGAGGGAATTAGTTGAAGTCTCTGAGCCACTGGCAATAATATTTACAAACTCCTGGATGACAAGAGAGGTCCTGGAAGACTGAAGAAGGCCTAACGTAGTGCCAATCTTTAAAAAGGGGAAAAAAGACATGCCAGGGAACTAGAGACCAGCCAGCCTGACCTCGGTCCCTGGGAAACTACTAGAGCAATGTATGAAACATTCAATTTGCAAATACCTAGAGGATGAAGGGGTGATCACTAGCAGCCAGCAGGATTTACCAAGAACAAATCATGTCAAACCAGCTTGATGTCCTTCTTTGACAGGGTAACTAATTTAGTGGATGGGGGAATGCGGTGGACATAATATACCTGGACTTTAGCAAGGCTTTTGACACAGTCCCATGTGACATTTTGATAGGTAAGCTGGAGAAATGCAGGTTCGACAGAACTACTATTAAGTGGATACATAATTGGTTAAACAACTTCAAACAAAGAGTAACTATCAGTGGAATGATGTCGGATTGGAGGGACGTCTCAAGTGGGGTTCCCCAGAGATTGGTTCTGGACCCAGTGTTTAACATCTTTATTAATGACCTGGATATAGGAATAGAGAGCATCCTGATCAAATTTGCAGATGACACAAAGCTGGGCAGGGGGGAGAGTTGCCAATACTTTGGAGGATAGAGCTAAAATTCAGAGGGATCTTGGTAAATTGGAGAACTGGGCTGTGGACAACAAAATGAAATTCAACAAAGACAAATGTAAGGTGCTACACTTAAGGAAGAGTGCACAAATGCAGAATGGGGGAAAACTGGCTTGGCAGCAGCACTGCTGAGAAGGTTCTGGGAGTAGTGGTGGAACATGACCTCAACATGAGTCAGCAGTGTGAAGCTGTTGCAAAAAAATCAAATGCAATTATAGGTTGCATTAACAAAGACATAACATGCAAATCATGGGAGGTGATGGTACTGCTCTACTCGATGCTGTTTAGTCCTCAGCTGGAGTACGGTGTCCAGTTTTGATCACCAATATATAGAAAAGATGTAGAGCAACTGGAAAGGATCCAGAGGCAAGCAACAAAGATGATCAAAGGGACGGGGAATGCAAGCCATATAAGCAAAGACTGGAGGAACTGGCTATGTTTAGTTTGGAAAAGAGGAGATTAAGGGGGGACATGACAGTAGTTTTCAGATGCTTGAAAGTCTGTCATAAAGATGGAGAAAAGTTGTTCTCTTGCCACCGAGGGCAGGACAAGAGGCAATGGGATCAAATTACAGCACAGCAGATTTAGATTAAATCTCAGGAAAAACTTCCTATCTATAAGAGCAGCAGGACAATGGAACAGACTGCCTAGGGAGGTTGTGGAAGCTCCTTCACTGGAAGTTTTCAAAAGGAGGCCGAGCAGCCATCTGTCTTGGATTGTTTAGACCAGGGGTAGGCAACTTATGGCATGCGTGCCAAAGGCAGCACGCAAACTGATTTTCAGCAGCACTCACACTGCCTCGGTCTCTGCATTTTAATTTAATTTTAAATGAAGCTTCTTAAACATTTTAAAAACCTTATTTACTTTAAAAACAACAATAGTTTAGTTATATATTATAGACTTATAGAAAGAGACCTTCTAAAAACGTTAAAATGTATTACTGGCATGCAAAAACCTTAAATTAGAGTGAATAAATGAAGACTCAGCACACCACTTCTGAAAGGTTGCTGACCCCTGGTTTATACACAACAAATTCTGCATCATGGCAGGGGGTTAAGAGATGATCCTTGCAGTCCCTTCTAATCCTATGATTCTAAGATCTATGAATCTATTACATTTTTTGCTCATATAAAATGTTGCATTTAATTCCACATTTTTTGTGAAATTATCTAATTATACTCAATAGCAATAGCATGAATATTCAATTTCAAATATAAAAATGAGAATAGTGCTAAAGTTTCTTTGGGAAAAAAACAAAACGATGAAGTGAAATTCTAAATAGCTTCCTTTTCCATCAAAGCACTATTTTTCAGCTGCATTTGCCAAAAATTATTTTCTTCTCAGCTTCGGCCAAAGCATGATTTCCAGAGCAGATCAAAAAAGTTTAACTGGAACAGGTTTCTATTGGAAAATGCAGTTTTGTCAAAATCAAAATGTTTTGAGGGAATGTGTCAATTCTAATGAAATTTTTGAATGAAAAATTTCAAAATGATTCAAACTCAAAAGGAGGCATTTTGTTCAACTTCCTCGTTTCATTTCATTGCAACTTCCTTGTTCTGTTTCATTTTTTTATATTATCACAATGAAATGTTTCAATAAGGTTATTTAGATGTTTTAGAATATGTCAACATTTTGATTATTTGTCACACATTTTGGAATTTCCCAAGGGACAGAAATTCCATTTTCCAATGAGCTTTTAAGATTTGTCTGTGCTTCTGTCAACATCGGTAGTGGGGGCCTTGGGTGGGGCTTGTCCTGATCTGACACAGAGCAGCCCTGTGGTTGCTGAAGACTAGAAAATATCCCTTCAGACCCAGCCTGAGGTAGAGCTATTCCACCTCACTTGGAAGGCAGACTCGCATTCCTTTCACTTTATGCCTAGAGTAGCTATTCTAACAGTTATGACCATGTCTAATGTTGATGTTGCTCCAAAGCATGTGTGGGACACATTTAGGATGGGAATGAATCCCTCTTTGGGATTCCTGGGAACTGTGTGCTGCTTACATGTCCTGCAATGGGATTTGAGCCAAGTGACTCCACACACATCATCCTCTGTGCACTACCGGGCCTCTCCGTATGGACTCCCTTTGCAGGGGCGGCTCTATGTTTTTTGGCGCCCCAAGCATGGCAGTCAGGCGGCCTTTGGCGGGACACCTGCGGGCGGTCCGCAGGCCATGCAAATTCGGCGGCGTTTCTGCAGGTGATATGCCAGTCCCGCACCTGCAGTCTTCCCGCAGGCATGCCGCCAAAGGCTGCCTGACTGCCGCCCTCACAGCGACCGGCAGGCCGCCCCCCCGCAGCTTGCCGCCCCAGGCACGCGCTTGCTGCGCTGGTGCCTGGAGCCGCCCCTGTCCCTTTGTAGTCTCTGCATTGCACAGCCCTAGAACAGGAGGACATCTGTGCCAATGCCAGAACAGAGCCCAGGAGATGGATTTTATTTCAAACGTGTTTAATTCATGTTGTGAAATCTGAGACAAACGTACTAGGCACGTGGTGTCTGTGCAACCATTTTGCTTCAGCAGAACAAAGCTATGTAGCAGTTTAATAGAGTTACTGACAGTCGATGCTATCTGAAAGTGTATAGCTCCCACAAGGCCTTGTCAAAACTAGCAAAAGAGTTCATTTTGTGCTCAGGAAACACAGAGATCACACACCTCATGTAAACTCAGCCTGGGCCCTTCCAGTCAAGCTGGGTTCTTTCCATTTCCAAATTATCACTAGTTCTTCAGACTAAATTATGGCTGTGGGGACAGCTGTGGAATCCCGTTGTTTTCAGGGAGGGTGATGTGGTTGTGACTTATTGGATCTGAGTAAACAGTTCTGTTGTTGATTCTGGCTCACTCAGCCTTGGTTGTGTTGGCACCGACAGGAGTGAAAGACAGTAAAGATTTATTTTGGTCATCAGACAGAATGTAACACTCTTGGGGAGCAGATCTGCAGAGAGAGGCGGCCCCGTTGTGTCACATCCAGTTTCCAGAAGAGGACTATGCTGCTGCCATATGTGGTGGTGCCTTGGCTTGGATCTGCACCCACCATTTCTTACTCCACTTTACAATTTGTGGTTCATATTAGCTCCGTGGCTGCATTCTGAGGATCAAGTAGCAGCAGTGGTCGACTTGTTGGAAGATTCATAGAATCATAGAATTCAAGATCAGAAGGGACCATTATGATCATCTAGTCTGACCTCCTGCAAGATGCAGGCCACATAAGCCGATCCACCCACTCCTGAACTAATTCTCTCCCTTGACTCTGCTGTTGAATGCTCCAAATCATGATTTAAAGACTTCAAGTAGCAGATAATCCACCAGCAAGCGACCCCTGCCCCATGCTTCGGAGGAAGGCGAAAAACCTCCAGGCCCACTGCCAATCTACCCTGGAGGAAAATTCCTTCCCGACCCCAAATATGGCGATCAGCTGAACCCCGAGCATGTGGGCAAGACTCTCCAGCCAGACCCTCTGGAAAAGGCTAACAATATCCCAACATTGACCCTTTGTACTAATTACCAGTGTGGCACGTTATTGACCTATTGACTAAACCCGTTATCCTATCATACCATCCCCTCCATAAACTTATCCAGCTTAATCTTAAAGTCATGGAGGTCCTTCGCCCCACTGTTTCCCTCGGTAGGCTGTTCCAGAATTGCACTCCTCTGATGGTTAGAAACCTTCGTCTAATTTCAAGCCTAAATTTCCTGACTGACAATTTATATCCGTTTGTCCTCGTGTCCACATTAGCACTGAGCTGAAATAATTCCTCTCCTTCCCTGGTATTTATCCCTCTGATATATTTAAAGAGTGCAATCATATCTCCTCTTATCCTTCTTTTGGTTAAGGAAAACAAACCGAGCTCCTCAAGTCTCCTTTCATACGACAGGCTTTCCATTCCTCGGATCATTCTAGTGGCCCTTCTTTGTACCCGTTCCAGTTTGAATTCATCCTTCTTAAACATGGGAGACCAAAACTGCACACAATACTCCAAATGAGGTCTCACCAACGCCTTATATAATGGGACTAGCACCTCCTTATCTCTACTAGAAATACCTCGCCTAATGCATCCCAAGACCGCATTAGCTTTTTTAACGGCCACATCACATTGCCTACTCATAGTCATCCTACGATCAACCAGGACTCCTAGGTCCTTCTCCTCCTCCGTTACTTCCAACTGGTGCGTCCCCAGCTTATAACTAAAATTCTTGTTAGTCATACCTAAATGCATAACCTTATACTTCTCATTATTGAATTTCATCCTGTTACTAATACTCCAGTTTACAAGGTCATCCAAATCTCCCTGGAGGATATCCCGATCCTTTTCCGAATTGGCAATACCTCCCAACTTGGTGTCATCCGCAAACTTTATCAGCCCACTCCTACTTTTGGTTCCGAGGTCAGCGATAAATAGATTAAATAAAATCGGACCCAAAACCGAACCTTGAGGAACTCCACTGGTAACCCCCTTCCAACCCGACAGATCACCCTTCAATACGACCCTCTGCAGTCTCCCCTTTAACCAGCTCCTTATCCACCTCTGGATTTTCATTTCGATCCCCATCTTTTCCAATTTAACCTGTAATTCCTCATGCGGTACCGTATCAAACGCCTTACTGAAATCAAGCTATATTAGATCCACCGCATTTCCATTGTCTAAAAAATCTGTTACTTTCTCAAAGAAGGAGATCAGGTTGGTTTGGCACGATCTACCTTTCGTAAAACCATGCTGTAATTTGTCCCAGTTGCCATCGGCCTCAAGGTCCGTAACTACTCTCTCCTTTAAATTTTTTTTTTTGTATGGCCTTTTCTTGCAGATGCAGCTGCTGTCATCCACTCTACCAGGTCCTTGTTTTTCTGGGCATAGGAGTGCCCAGGGTGAGTGCATAGGGGCTTGTAGTGTAATAAAACAAAATAAATCAGTAACTCTTTGCCAGGTATTATTATTGTTAGGATCTAGAGCTGGCAAAACAGCCATGGGAATTATTAGAACTGAAGATAACTGTGCTAACAGAATTTTTAAGGGTCTGATTTGGTTCCGGTTTGAGGGTAAGAATGAGTTGCTCTGATTTGACCCCCAAGGAAGTTCCAGGTTCAGGAAACAGAGAACCAGATGGCAAAGGTAAACACTACCCATTGTCCCCCTCTAGGTTCATCTCTGTGAAGTGGAGGGGATGGAAAAGTTCATGGACAAAGATTTTGCTTTGGACGTCAGCTCCAACCAACCTGTCCTGGTGGCTGTGAAAATGCTGCGAGCAGATGCCAACAAGAATGCCAGGTATAGGGGTTATGTGGAGTTTGACGACTCAGTATGTACCGTGAGCTTGAGCCTCACTCAGAAAAATACACACAGGCCCTGGGTAACAGGAGACTAAGTCCCATTTTCAAAAGCAACTCAAGTCTCCTGTGTTCCCTAGACCCTTTTGAAATCTCATCCTTACACGGTTTAGCAAGGGACACAATGGAGGCAGCAAGGGCTTTGCTCTGAGTGTTCCCCTTGCATGGCACAGGGCATTCTGGTGATGCCAAAGACTTACAGTGTATGGAACGATATTTCTTTTTTAAAACTCTAGGGAATTCCATTCGAAAGCAGCATTAGGAGAATTCACTGAGGAGTCAGGAGATGCCGGAGATGGGGTTGCATGTGGCCCCCTTGTGGGTGGGTGCAACTGTGTAGCCTTTCATTACATGGTTATGAGGAGTCCTGTGGCACCTTAAAGACTAACAGATTTATTTGGGCATCAGCTTTTATGGGTAAAAAACCCACTTCTTCACATGCATAGAGTGAAAATTACATATTACAGGCATAAATATACTGACACATGAGGAGAAGTGAGTTACCATACAAGTGGAGAACCAGTGTTGACAAGGCCAGTTCAGTCAGGGTGGATGTGATCCACTCCCAATAATTGAGGAGGAAATGTCAATACCAAGAGAGGGAAAATTGCTTTTGTAGTGAGCCAGCCACTCCCAGTCCCTGTTCAAGCCCAAATTAAATTTGCAACTGAATTGTAGCTCTGCAGTTTCTCTTTGAAGTCTGTTCCTGAAGTTTTTTTTGTTGAAGGATGGCTACTTTTAAATCTGTTATTGAATGTCCAGAGAGATTGAATTGTTCTCCTACTGGCTTTTGTATGTTACCATTCCTGATGTCTGATTTGTGTCCATTTATTCTTTTGCGTAGAGACTGTCCAGTTTGTCCAGTGTACATGGCAGAGGGGCATTGCTGGTACATGATGGCATATATTACATGTGTCAGTATATTTATACCTGAATCTGTAATTTTCACTCCATGCATCTGAAGAAGTGGAGTTTTTTTTACCCGTGAAAGCTTATGCGGCATGCCCAAATAAATCTGTTAGTCTTTAAGGTGTCGTTTTTTTGGAGACAGACTAACATGGCTCCCCTCTGATGCTCATCACCATGTAATCAAGTATCAATCATTCTTGTTACATCTGCTCCTGGGTCAGTGCCTCACCTGCCTATCCACACCCAGCTCCTGACTCTGGTCCCCCATCTCTGCTGTTCCCTAGCTGCCCATGGTTTGACATTTGCAGGTTTGATTTTTAAAACACTACACATGTTCAGTCCACCCCACTGGGCTTCTGCTAAGAGCCCTGCCATCCTCAGCAATAGGCTCTGCTCTCAGTGCCAAGAAGCATGGTCTGGTCAGGTTAGGCCAAGCTCCAAGGAGTTCACAAGCCCCCCAGCTATGGGGGAGGGGGGCTGAGTGGCTCATGGTATCCTTGGCCATGTGTCTGTGGGGGCATCTCTGAGTGGCTTGCAATGCCCTCTGCCACCCGAAGGAGGTCTAATTCACTACAGCAAGTCCTGTATTTTGCATTTTAAAATGGTATTGGGTTGAAAGTATGCACCAAAGAGGGACCATTCAACTGCATGGGAAAGAGAGGAACTTTTAAAATATTAACTTTTATTATTATTATTTATCTGACTGGTATGCGGTTGACACCACTGCCTTCTACTTTGGAATCAGGACTGCTCAGTTTGCAATCAAACCTGTGTCAGAGGCCTTATACAGCAACTGGAGAGTCTCCTTTAGCTCAAGTGGTAGGGGGCTATGCATTTAGAGCAGATGGACCTGATTGCTGTCCCCATTATGCCATGAAATCCCAAGTAGTCATGGGCTCCAACCTAGGCCAGCTCCAGGGGTTTTGCCGCCCCAAGCAGTCCCCCCCCACCCCAAAGCCGCGATCGCAATCTGCGGC
This sequence comes from Mauremys reevesii, assembly GCF_016161935.1. Classification (NCBI taxonomy): domain Eukaryota; kingdom Metazoa; phylum Chordata; order Testudines; family Geoemydidae; genus Mauremys; species Mauremys reevesii. The sequence goes on along the minus strand of NC_052630.1, from coordinate 40,907,397 downwards.
AATTCAGCGGGAGGTCCTTCGCTCTGAGTGGGAGCGAGGGACCCTCCGCCGAATTGCCTCCGAATACCTGGATGTACCACCCCTCTCCAGAGTGGCCGCCCCAAGCACCTGCTTGCTAAGCTGGTGCCTGGAGCCGGCCCTGGCTTCAACACAGGGAAAGCCAAGTAGTTCTAGGCAGCCACAGGTGTCTGTTACAAGTAACAGACTAAAATCTGGGGTCATGCAATGTGAGGTCCCTGCTGCATGCATACGTGTCCTACCTAGACCAAAACTCTGTGAAGCTGAACTTAGGGTTGAGAACATGGATCAGCAATTAAAAGGAAAACACAAGAATGTTGTAGTTAATAAAATCAAGAAACTTTTTAAAAAAGAAGTCTAGGAAATTTGCAGGAAACTTCAAAAGCTCCCAAACACTTGGAAGTCTGGAAATGCCCACTTAAGGTACCAACATAACCTTAACTCTGCCCCTTAGTGAGGCTAACCTCTCTTCTTCCCAGCTTTGTCCCGTTCATTCCTAGGGCCCGGAAAGGTTTTCTGCCCCAGGCACTTCCATTGTGCAATGAGTTATTTTGGATCACAAGGGCACTCAGGGCACATATACACAGCAGCTGGAGGTGAAATTCCCAGCTCAGATAGACAGCTACATGCTAGCGTGTTAGTAGCAGTGTTGCCATGGCAGCATGGATGGTAGCTCAAGCTAGCTTCCCGAGTACGAGGCTAGATTGAGGATGGGATCGCACTTGAGGGGCTAGCTCAAGCACTGCCTGTGCTGCTATGGCCACATGGCTATCTCTTAGTGTGTAAGCTTGAGCAGAGCTAGCATGTGTCCACCTCCCGGAGCTGGAGATTACAACTCTCAGCGTAGCTGTACCCTAACTCTCTGCAGCAGACCTTCCAGCAGTCCCAGATTTCACAGGACTGTCCACACCCTCCAGCCCAGCTGAAGCAGCAATTGTCCCACAGGTCTATCTGGGCTTGGCTCCCCGCCTCATTGAGGGGCCAGGACACATAAGAGCGGCATGGCGACCCTGCATGCCAGGAACCAGGTCACAATGCCTCTCATAGGGAGGTGAACCTAACCAGCCCTGCAGGAGAGAAGCCACCACAGTGGGGTAAGAGGGAGACAGGCTTGCTCTCAGCCCTCAGGGAGCAGCACCTGTTCCACTTCAGCTCCTGCAAATGTTGGGAGGTATGCTGGCTGGCTTCCTAGTACTTGGCTCATGGAACTGATGGGTTAGGCTGCGATTCTTTCATTGAGGTCCCAGAAGTCACAGATTCTGTGATGTTCTAGGACCTCCATGACTTCCGCAGCGGCTGGTGCGGCTGACTTCAGGGCCACTCAGGCAGCTGGCTCCGGGGACTGCTGGAACAGTGGCCGATGTGGCTGGCTCTGGGGAGTGCCTGAGCAGCGGTCTTGGGGGTGCCCTGGGGACTGCCCAAGCAGCAGTGGTCCCGGGGTGGCTGGAGCATCGGCCCCAGGGACGCCCAGAGGCCTTCCAGAGAGTGGTCCCTGGGAGCAGCTGCTGCGGGGTTGTCAACCCTAGCACTGGAGCAGGCCCCCCACATCAGGGGCCCCCTGGAGCAGCAGGGCCCCAGAAGTAGATATTTAGTCACGGGTATTTTGGGTAGGTCATGGACAGATCACCGGCCGTGAATTTTTATTTATTGCCCGTGACCTGTCCATGACTTTTACCAAAGTACTCATGACTCAATCTAAGCCTTACTGACGCAGGAACCTGTCTAGCGGCACCTATGGAGGGGCTGTGGAGGTCAAAGCATTCTCCTTTGTCCAATGGGCAGCCAAACCTTATAGAGCTTCCTTTGTGTTGCAGAGCAGCCGCCTGAAGGGGTGGGGTTGGGGATGAATGGCCAGGTCATCTTCCAGGCCCATGTGATCCTAAGAGAGCAGCCATGGCCTAAGGGGTTTCCCGGGTGTAAACCCCAGGGAGTGAGGCAGGAACAGGGAACAGAGTGCTTGTTAGTGAGACTCCAGGATGGTCCACAAGAGACACCTGCCTGAGAGAGCTTCCTTTTGGTGTCAGAGCCATGATGCCTTAGCTGAGGTTTCTGGGAAGAGCAAGTTGCCTGTGTGCCATTTCTTACCACCTCTGACGTGGGCCATGAGTACGTTCTGTGAATAACCAACTTGCATGGGAAGGTCCCTGAGCGTGCACCATCGATTGCTGCTCCAGATGGACCTGCCAGGCCCTGAAGCCTGATGCCATGTGGCAAAGGCTAGCAATATCTTCCCATTAACATCTGTCATGAGTATTAGTGTACTTTGCTGTGAAAATTGCTCTCTGTGGTACTTTCCTCTGTTGTACATTGTACCATTAACTCCAGTACCCTGCATGTTTTGGCTCTGTCCATCTGTTCCTTTGGGTCCGTGTGTCTCTGTCTGTGTGTCTCTGGGTCTATCCATGTATGCCCACATGTGTCGTATACCTGTCTCTGTGGGCCCACATATGTCTGTGTGGTTTTGTTTCTGAAAGGAATGACTTTCTGAAGGAGATTAAGATCATGTCACGTCTCAAGGACCCCAATATCATCCGGCTGCTGGCAGTGTGCATCACTGACGACCCTCTCTGCATGATTACTGAGTACATGGAGAATGGCGACCTCAACCAGTTCCTATCCCGCCACGAGCCCCAGCTCCCCCCTGCCAGCAATGGACCCATCGTCAGGTAGCCCTTCTGCTCCTGCATGGGACTCCTCACCTATACAAGGCTCTACCACTCTCACAGCATGGAGGGCAGAAGGGCAAGAGCGTGTGGGACTTCATGGGGGATGCAGAAAGGGGAGGATATGACTGGGTAGGGGCAGGGAGAGCAGATGTGATGGGTGGAGGAGAGCAGGTGGGGGAGGGGTCACGAGAGCAGGTGTGGCTGGGTGAGAGTGAGGTCGTGAGAACGGGAGCACCTGAGTGAGAAGTAATGGTGTTGCTAGATAGGTGTTGGGGCAGAGTAGGTATAGCTGGGTGGGCGGAAAGGGAGGACAAGTGGGCTGAGCGGGGTGAAGAGAGCAAGTGTGATCAGATGGGGGCAGTGAGAGGAGGTTGGGGAGAGGGTGTGTCTGGGTGGAGGTAAGGAGAGCAGGGGGCTGGATGGGGATGGGGCAGAGTGGGGGGTGGCTGGGTGGGGGTAGGGAGAGTGAGTGTGATCAGATGGAGGTGGTGAAAGCACAAGCAGGAGGAAATGCCTATTTCATTGTCATTTCTTGGGCTCCTCCTGCTGACTCCAGCATTTTGTGCTGTTGCCCTGTTTTGGGGATGTGCCAAACCTTTGGGTAGCTGGGGCTTGGACATGCAGGAGGGCTGCCCAGTAGGAATCTGGCCAGGCCACTCTGCCATCCATGCCATGCTCATTTCTTACTGTCCTGCCAGTGACACACTGTCAGGGCAATCCTTCCCTGACTGGCCCTTCCACTGCAGTGCAGTATCTAGCCAGGGCCTGCTCCATGATACATCCAGCAATTACCATGGGAGCTTCTGCTGTAGGCTGTTGGTGTCCAGGTTGTTGCCCCAGGATTTGCATCGTACAAGGGCAGGCTGCTGTGAGTTGCCGAGGATGAGGTCCAACTGCTCCTGTTTAGGTGACATCACATCCCGGTGGTTCAAGGCCTGCTCAGCAGCCTCACCCCTCCTTTGGCCTTCCCTGTCTCCGCAGCTACACTGACCTGAAGTTCATGGCCACTCAGATTGCCTCTGGCATGAAGTACCTCTCCTCTCTGAATTTTGTGCATCGGGACCTGGCCACACGCAACTGCTTGGTGGGTAAGAACTACACCATCAAAATAGCAGACTTTGGCATGAGCAGGAACCTGTACAGTGGAGACTACTACCGAATCCAGGGGCGGGCCGTGCTCCCTATTCGCTGGATGTCCTGGGAGAGTATTTTATTGGTAAGTGGAGACTTTACAACTGCCAGGGGAACCAGTGAGAGAGATTGTGGGGACCTGGCCCCTTTCTGTAGCACTGCGTGATCATGGGGAATGGGTTTCAGTGCCCGCTGCCTGCTGCCATCTCCTGATTAATCAAGGGGCAGGATGGAATCGGGGGCTCTGTGTTTACATGCGTCGTCCAGGGCATTCGCTCAATTGCTGCTGTAATCTAGTGAAATCTGAGCAGTCCCGGCATGGGGAGGCATTGCAGTGTGGAGCAGAAAAGGGGAAGATGGAGTTGTGGCTGTGCCTATCCCATGAGCGTAGTTTCTCTTTACAGAAGGACTGGAGCATGTCTGGGTCCCTGTGTGAGAGATGTGCAGTATCTTTTCTTGGTGTGTGCTTAGATCTGAATGAGAGTGGTGCTGCTTTTCTGTAGATTTGTCAATAAGTGGGTGCAGCTAAAGGCCTAGCTTGATAATTACAGCAGTTAGATGGTACTTTACCTGTTTGGGCTGCCATGTGAGTGCTGCAGCTGGTTGCCTCCTGCGGCGCATTTTGCCTGTAGCAAGACTATCCCTGAGACAGGACTTTGTCAAGTGAGCTCATTACTTGAGGTCACCTCCCACTTAATCCCAGCCCTCCAGCTCCATGGCTCTGTGACAGCTACCTGGGAAGGGCAGAGACTATTCTATTTGGAGCCAATCAGATTTCCTCTCTAGTCACCCAGAAGCAATGGAAGATAATAGCCACACCAGCCACAGCCTGTTGGAGGTATGAGAGTGCTGAGGGAAGGGGATCTGGGGTGCACTGCACTCTCTCCAGTCTCACTGGCCTCATGACCCCTTGGAGATTATCCCAAATTGGTGCATGTTAAAACAGCTCTTAGTGAGGGGCTAAAGTCCCATTTGCCTTCCACACACAGTTGTGCTGCACTGAGTGTGTGTCCAATGCTGCTGAGATTTTAGCCCGTGGACGGCAGATTCACTGGGTGACAGCAGTCTGCATTTGCATGGCTTTGTCTCTATACTGCGGCCTCATGTCTCATGGGGGGAGAGGGGGTGTCACATAGAAATGGACATCTTTATATGGGCACTGAATGAGGAGGAAAAGGAGAATGCCCTGGGTCAATTGGCTGCACTTTGATAGTGTTATGCTGAGAGGGACCAGTGACTGCTTTGATTACAAACCCCTCTGAGCTGGGGCGTTACCACAACCTGCAGTTACCAGAAGTGTCAGGATGAGCTAATCAGAAGCCCCACTCCCCAAGACAACAGGGGGTTGTGAGCCCTTCCCCCACAGGAGTAGAGTGGACTGGTGGGTAGAGGCTTTTGCAAAGTATTGTTTTGGGTGTGGGAGGGAAGGCAGAACACACAGAAACTGAGAACAAATAAGGACAAAGAGAAAGGCAGGCAGAGGCAAAAAACAAAAAATCCAAGCAATAGCCGGTGAGCCCAATGTGACCTGCAAAAAGCTAGTGAGGGAGCTTTTGGGTCTGCTGTCTAAAGAGGCTTGGGGCTGTCAGCTGGGAAACTGCTCCTCTTATTCTTGACTCCTTCTGTGCTCCGAGAAGCAGGACTTTGTGCGTTCCTTGTAAATAAACAAAAGTGCATCATAGAAAATTCCAGACTCCATGAATTTCTACTTCTCCAGGGCCCTGAACTCTGACTAGCCACAGAGGGTGAAACAGAGGGACATCACTGCCATCCACACCACAATACATGACAGGGCCCAGGCATGCATAACAAAGCTCCAGCCACCAGGCCACTTGCTCAGGGTAAAACTATCCAGTCAGTTTTGTGGCTCTGTTTTGGGAGATGGATGTTATCAGGGGTTGGATCAAGGGATTAGAATTGTTACTTGAATTTTAAATAAAGTTGTCAGTTCTGACTCACGGTCTCAGAGTAGAGGCAGCAGCAGCAGCTTTATAATTGATATTAAAACAGGACAAAACTAAATAGGTGATTCCAGGTGGACATGTGTTCCGAACAAGAGAACAGCAATGGGAACTGGGGTGCAGCAGTCCAGTACAGAGAGAGCAGACCGACCCCATCAGACAGTGACAGCAGTGATGGTATTTATTGCAAAACCACAGTCTGAAAACTGGGCAGCCACCACACTCTCGTGTCAGACAACCAGACCTGAAGCTTTAGCTGCCCATGCCAGAGTGATCCAAATCTCCCCTCAGCCTGTGTGATAAATGAAGTGGGGCGAGGGGGGCAGGGGAGCTCCCTTTGATGGACACCCAGCCAGTCAGTTAGCTGTAAAATCCCTTTTGTAGCTGTTCTCTGCTTGCTTTACCTGTAAAGGGTTAACAAGCCCACAAGTAAAAGAAAAGACCAAAAGAGCCAATGGGAGGGTTAGTAAAAGCAGCAAAGAGTCCTGTAGCACCTTATAGACTAACAGACGTATTGGAGCATGAGCTTTCGTTGGTGAATACCCACTTCGTCGGATGCATCCGACGAAGTGGGTATTCACCCACGAAAGCTCATGCTGCAATATATCTGTTAGTCTATAAGGTGCCACAGAACTCTTTGCTGCTTTTACAGATCCAGACTAACACGGCTACCCCTCTGATACTTGACACAATGGGAGGGTTAGAACTTTTAAATTTGGGAAGGAAACTTTCTCTTTGTCTGTTGTTCTCTGGGCTGCAGGGACATGGAGCAGCAATGCTATAAGCAGAAATGTAAGGTTTGAACCAGGTATGAAAAAGTATCTTCCATACCTAGAAGAAATAATTTGGATAGGGAATGTTTAGTTAGGTCTATTTTTTATTTTGGCTTGTGAATCTCCTTTGTGCTAACCCCAGATGCTTTTGTTTGCTTGTAACCTTCAAATTGAATCCCCACTCTGTCAGTCTGAGTGCAGGAAGTGGGGGCCTGCAAGAATTTTAAAAATTAATAGTTGCCATTCCAGGCTTGTATTAAACTCCCAAGGTTGGGGCTTCTCTCTGACCGTGGCTTGGTAAATGCTGCCACCACTCAAATGCAAAAAAACCACCCTTTGAACCCAGGAAGAAGCACTTGGGAATTCCTCCCTGTGGAGTACCCTTTCACCCCACCTCCGAGGAAGAGTTGAGAAAGACAAAGCTAATCTCCTTTGTTTTCTATCAGCTAATCAAACAACATGCACAAACCTCTGAGGACATCAAAAATCCAATCCTGTTCTTAAAAAAGGTAAATTTTATTAAAAACAAAAAGGGAAAAAATACTTCTGGAACTTAGGCTTTTTGCTAGATCTTAAAAGAAACAATTACAAAAATTAAGCACCCAAAATAGCTTTCTTGGGGGTTCAGCTTAGAGGATGAATTGTTGATCTGGTCCTTTGTACAGGAACTCCTCACTTAACGTTGTAGTTATGTTCCTGAAAAATGTGACTTTAAGCGAAACAATGTTAAGTGAATCCAATTTCCCCATAAGAATTAATGTAAATGAGGGGGTTAGATTCTAGGGAAATTTTTTTCACCAGACAAAAGACTATCTATCTGTCTGTCTGTCTACACACACACACAGAGTATAAGTTTTAAACAAACAATTTAATACTGGTACACAGTGATGATGATTATGAAGCTTGGTTGAGATGGAGGAGTCAGAGGGTAGGATATTTCCCAGGGAATGCCTTACTGCTAAATGAACTAGCAATTGGCTGAGCCCTCAAGGGTTAACTCTCACAACACTCTACAAGGCAGCAGGAAAGGAGGGAGGGCAGACAGACACACACCCTGTGTGTGAGAGAAAAAATGCGCATTTCCCCTTTAAGTAGCTGACCCCAGGCTTACGTACACTGCCTTGTTAACTAAATCAGCTTGCTGAGACCTGAGACAGCAGCTACTGCCTAGAAGCTCCCTCCCTTTGTCGTGTGTCCCCCCTGCTCTATCGAAGATGGGGTAAGCGGGGTGCAGGACCAGGGGGGAGGGGGAGACACCCTGACATTAGCCCCCTTCTTCCCCCTTCCCCCTGTACAGCAAGCAGGAGTCTCTGGGAGCAGCTCCAAGGCAGAGGGCAGGAGCAGCACATGGCAGTGCGGGGAGGGACAGCTGCTGCACAGGGAACTTAGGGGAGTGGGGAGCTGATAGGGGGGCTGCTGGTCCACCCTGATTCCAATCACCCACCAGCTAGCTGCAACGGGCTGCTGTTCCTGCAAGCAGCGGACAAAACAGGCAGCTGCCAAAGGACATTAGAAGGGAGCATTTCACAACTTTAAACGAGCATGTTCCCTAATTGATCAGCAACTTAACATTGAAACAACGTTAACCGGAACGACTTTAAATGAGGAGTTCCTCTACATTAAAACTGCTCCTATACCACGCTCGGATGCATATGTGGTTATGACGAATGGTTGGTCGAAGTCTGGGGCCCTCAGTACAGGGTCAGACGTAAGGGCCACCTTAAGCTGGTTAAAGGCTTTCTGACACTTCTCAGTCCACTGAACAGCATTTGACTGTTTTTTTGTGGTCAGGTCTGTCAATGGGGTGGCAATTTGGCTGTGGCGTAGTACAAATCATTGGTAATACCCGCCAAGCCCAAGAAGAATTGGACCTGCTTCTTTGACTTAGGCACAGGCCAATTTTTGATAGCATTTACTTTAGCCTGTAGGGGGTTGATAGTACCTTGACCCCCCTGGTATCCAAGGTATGTTACCCTGTTTAGGCCTATTTGACACTTTTTGGCTGTAACAGTTAATCCTGCTTCCCTTATGTGCTGGAAGACAGCTTGGAGGTGCTCCAGGTGTTCTGCCCATGAATCTGAGACTATAGCCACATCGTTGAGGTAGGCGACTGCAAATTTCCCAAATCCAGCCAGAAGGTTATCTACCAATCTCTGGAAGGTGGCGGGTGCATTTCACAGTCCGAAAGGGAGCACATTAAATTAATGTAACCCTACATGGGTGATGAAGGCTGACCTTTCCTTGGCGGGGTCATCTAGCAGCACTTGCCAGTACCCCTTAGTTAAGTCTAAGGTGGAGATGAACTGGGCATGTCTCAGTTTCTCCAACAGCTTGTCTGTGCATGGCATTGGATAGTTTTCGAGCTACAGCATTTAGCTTACGGTAGTCTACACAAAAGAAGATTTCCCCATCTGGTTTGGGAACCAGAACCAATGGAGAGGCCCAGGCACTCTCAGAGGGGCAGATTACACCCATCTGTAACACCTCCTTGATCTTCCTTTCTCTTGTGGTTTTGGCTTGAGGAGCCATCCGGTAGGGTTTGGCTCTAATTAAGTGAGCATCACCTGTGTCAATGGAGTGGTATACCCGTTTTGTCCATCCTGGGGTGACTGAAAACATTGGTGTGAAGCTGGTGCACAGCTCTCGGATTTGCTGTCGCTGCTTACGCCCAAGGGTCATGGAAAGGCTAACCTCTTCCACGCCACCTTTGCTTTTTCCGTCATAGTAGACTCCTTCAGGCCACTCAGCGTCATCTCTCTCCTGGGCTGTAAACTGGAAAACCTTGAATAAAAGGAATAAAAGGGCTTTAGAGAATTATTTTAGGTTTTAGGGTAGGGTCTGGGAATGCTATGTGTTAATTAACAGCTCCCAGGCGCTCTCGGACCATAAATGGCCCCTCCCCTGACACTTCCATCTTATTGGCCTAGAGCGCTTTCAGGACCATGACTTGGTCACCTACTCCGAAGGAACGTTCTCTGGCATGTTTATCACACCAGGCCTTTTGCTCTTGCTGATCATCCTGTAGATTTTCTCGAGCAAGGGCTAGAGAGTCTTTGAGGGTGTTTTGCAGGTTGGTTATAAAGTCCAAAATGTTAGTTCCTGGAGAAGATGTAACCCCCTCCCCTTGCTGCTTCACCAACTGTAATGGCCCCTTAACTTTGTGGCTATAAATGAGTTCAAAGGGTGAAAATCCCAAACTGGGATGTGGTACATTCCTGTAGGCAAAGAGCGTAGGCAAAGAGCAACTACTGCAACACTAGGTCCCAATCATTGAACTGTTCATTCACAAATTTACGTATCATGACCCCCAAAATCCCATTAAACTTTTCCACTAGGCCATTTGTTTGATGGTGGTAAGGGGTGGCAACCAAATGGTTCACCCCATGAGTTTCCCAGAGACATTTCATGGTCCCTGCCAGGAAGTTAGTTCCCGAATCTGTAAGGATCTCGGAGGGTCAACCTACCCTGGCAAAAATGTCTGTCAATGCCTGGCTCACACTTTTAGTCCTGATGTTGCTTAGAGCTACTGCTTCCATGAAAGTCAGTATGTACAGCTTTCCTCTGGGTGTCTTCTTAGGAAAAGGACCCAGAATATCCACAGCTACACACTGAAATGGAACCTCAATGATCGGGAGTGGCTGGAGAGGGGCCTTGATCTGATCTTGGGGTTTTGCCATCCTCTGGCACACCTCACAAGACCGGACATAGGTAGAAACGTCCTTGCCCATTCCCTCCCAGTGGAATGACTTCCTCAATGGTCCTTAGTCCTGCTCACCCCAGCATGGCCACTAGGGTGATTGTGGGCTAAGCTCAAGAGCTTTTGCCTATACTTAGTTGGAACTACCAAATGTCTCTGAGGATGCCAGTCCTCCTTGTGCCCACCAGAAAGGGTCGCCTTGTGTAAGAGTTCTTCTACAACAAATCTGGACCTATTGGAAGAGCTGAGAGGTGGTGGGTCGCTCCGTGCCACTGTCCAAGCTCCCTTGAGTCTTTCATCCACTTCCTGCTCTGCCTGGAACTGCTCCCTTGATGCTGGAGACATTAGTTCCTTGCTGGGTTGTGAACTTGGGCTTGGTCCCAGTGGAAGAGATGCAGGTGATGAGGTTGTTTCCATTGACTGTGAACCGCTCTTCACTGGTGCACTAGATGGTATTTCAGGCTCCGGTTGAGCCTCTTGCACCGGTTTAGCTGCTGCTGCAGGTGCAGGCTCTGTGGCACCCTTTGGTGCTGGCTCCCTTGACTCTGGTGGGGTTGCAAGCACGGGCTCTGGTGCTGACTGCTCTGCCAGTTCTGATCCTTGGCTGGTTCTGACTGGGTTCCAGGAACTGGATCTACACCTGCTGCCATAGACTCTGGTTTGGAGTTTCATTCCACTACCTTTGGCTGGGTCCCTGTAGGAGGCTATGGAATGGAGTTAGGTGTAGAGCCTGTTTAGCCTGGCTGCAGGTAACCATCCCCACCCTTTTTGTTAGCCTTACATGGTTGGCTAAGTCTTCTCCCAGCAGCATGGGAATGGGATAATTGTCAAAGACTGCAAAAGTCCATATTCCTGACCAGCCCTTGTACTGGACAGGCAACCTGGCTGTAGGCAAGTTAAAAGAGTTGGCCTTAAAGGGTTGCACCATTACTTGGGTCGATGAATTTGGGGCCCACCAGGGATTGGTGGATAGCTGACACCTGTGCTCCAGTGTCTCTCCACGCAGTAATCTTCCTCCCGCACACACTCATAGTTTCCCTTCGCTCTGTGGGTATTTGCGAGACATCTGGGCCTGAAGGCTTATTGTGATGAGTTATGGTTGGCTGGTGCTCTTGGGGCAGTTGGCCTTCACATGCCCCAGCTCATTACATTTAAAGCATCGCCCAGCTGACTGTGGGCTGGGGCGAGGTGGGTGATTGGAGAGTGGGGTGGTGAGATGATAGGGCATCTGGGGTCTCCCTGGCTATGTGGAGGGCTCCTCTTTGCAAGGTGGGGCTTTGGGCTAACCCTGATGGTGGGGGTTTGTCTTGGGTTGCCCCTTCTGATATCCACACCAACTGCTACTAGCTTTCTTCTTCTCTACCACCTCCACCCATTTGGTTCCAATCTCCCCCGCCTCAATTACTGTTTTGGGCTTTCCATCTAGGATGTACCTTTCTATTTTCTCAGGAACACCATTTAAGAACTGATTCATTTGCATTAGGAGAGACAGATCTTCCAGAGATTTAACACTTGCTCCTGATATTCAGGCATCTCAATTTTTTACAATATGGTAGGCATGTTGGGAAAATGCCATGTCTGGTTTCCACCTTAGGGCTCTGAACCATCGACGGGCATGCTCAGGTGTTAGCCCCATTGTAATTCTGGCCTTTTGTTTAAAAAGTTCGTACTCGTTCATGTATTCTTTAGGCATTTCAGCTGCCACCTCTGCTAAGGGTCCACTGAGCTGCGGCCTCAGCTCCACCATATACTGGTCTATAGGGGTGTTGTACCCAAGGCAGGCCCTTTCAAAATTTTCTTAGAAGGCCTCTGTATCATCACCTACCTTGTATGTGTGGAATTTCTTGGAATAGGGAGCGGTACCTGGAGAAGGACTGTTAGGGTTATCTGGTTGATCCAGCTTAGCCTTTTCTAGCTCTAACTCTGCCTCCAAGCGCTTCGCCTGCATTTCCGCCTCCAACTGATTCGCATCTCTTTCTGCTTCGGCCTCCAACTGCTTCGCCTGTCTCCTCTCCTCTGCTTCCAACTCCAAGCTCTTTGCCTCTCTTTTGTCCTCCGCTTCCAAACACATCTTTTGTAGGAAGAAATCTCTGTTTTCCATAGTCAGAACTCGGTCTGGGTTAAGGGCATCCCTCCAGCTTGACACCTGGATCTTGGTCGGGGGAGGGCTGACCCTTCCCTCCTGGGAAGTTCCTGGTCCTCCATCCCCTCCCTTCATTTCCGTCACGGAGCTGATGTGTGGGCTTGATCTGGGTCTGACTTCTCCATGGTGTGCCACTTTGGGAAGACTGATTGCTCTAGTTTCAGAGTAGCAGCCGTGTTAGTCTGTATCCGCAAAAAGAACAGGAGTACTTGTGGCACCTTAGAGACTAACAAATTTATTTTAGCATGAGCTTTCGTGAGCTACAGCTCACTTCTTCGGATGCATAGAATGGAACACACAGACAGGAGATATTTATACATACAGAGAACATGTACACCTGCACATCTACCAACGTGATATATGCCATCATGTGCCAGCAATGCCCCTCTGCCATGTACATTGGCCAAACTGGACAGTCTCTACGCAAAAGAATAAATGGACACAAATCTGACATCAGGAATCATAACATTCAAAAACCAGTGGGAGAACACTTCAACCTCTCTAACCACTCAGTGACAGACCTGAAGGTGGCAATTTTGCAACAAAAAAACTTCAAAAACAGACTCCAAAGAGAAACTGCTGAACTTGAATTAATATGCAAATTAGATACAATTAACTCTGGCCCTAAACAAAGTCTGGGAATGGTTGGGTCATTACACTAATTGAATCTATTTCCCTATGTTAAGTTCTCCTCACACCTTCTATTGGCCATCTTAATTATCACTTCAAAAAGGTTTTTTTCCTCCTGCTGATAAGAGCTCATCTCAATTGATTAGACTTTTCCTGTTGTTATGCATACTTCCACCTTTTCATGTTCTCTGTATGTATAAATATCTCCTGTCTGTGTGTTCCATTCTATGCATCTGAAGAAGTGAGCTGTAGCTCACGAAAGCTCATGCTACAATAAATTTGTTAGTCTTTAAGGTGCCACAAGTACTCATGTTCTGATTGCTCTAGAGTTTCCATGCCTGACTTCAACTTCAGGAACAGGCTGCCACATTCTTAGTGTAACGATTTTGTTGCCACAAAGCTAGAAAAGAAAAAAAATAAACTCCTTGTTGGACTCCCTGGCTCCTTTGGTATGCCTGTTCCCCCTCAGGCAGCAAAGAAAAGAAAAGAAAACAAAACAAAAAAATCCTCCCTAGCTTTCAAGCAGTCAGAAGGAAAAATGTGTCCTTTTCAAATCCTGAGGTCTGTGCTTCTAATTCAAAATGATCCCACTGCTCTGCCACTACTCAAATGCAAAAAACCCTCTTTGAACTCAGGAAAGAGCACTTGGGAATTCCTCCCTGTGGGGTCCCTTTCATGCCCCCCCACACACACCCCAGAAGAGCTAGGAAAGAAAACAAAGGAAATTAGCTGTGGCTATGAGCTAATCAAACAACATGCACAAACCAATTAGAACACCAAAAATCCAATCCTGTTCTTAAAAAAGGTAAATGTTATTAAAAACAAAAAGGGAAAAAATGCATCTGGAACTTAGGCTTTTTGCTAGATCTTAAAAGAAACAATTACAAAAATTAAGCACCCAAAATAGCTTTCTTGGGGGTTCATCTTAAAGGTTACAAGCAAAAAAAGCATCTGGGGTTAGCACAGAGGAGATCCACAAGCCAAAATAAGAAATAAACCTGATTGTGTCTATCTCATAGAACTGGAAGGGACCCTGAAAGGTCATTGAGTCCAGCCCCCTGCCTTCACTAGCAGGACCAAGTACTGATTTTTGCCCCAGACCCTTAAGTGGCCCCCTCAAAGATTAAACTCACAACCCTGGGTTTAGCAGGCCAATGCTCAAACCACTGAGCTATCCCTCCCCTTAAATAAACATTCCCTATCCAAATTATTTCTTCTAGATATGGAAGATACTTTTTTATATCTGGTTCAAACCTTTCACAGCCTTTCTGTTTATAGCATTGCAGTTCCATGTCCCTGCAGCCCAGAGAACAACAGACAAAGGGAAAGTTTCTTTCCCAAATTTAACTGTTCTAGCCTTCCCACTGGCTCTTTTGGTCAGATGCCCACTCCTTTTCATTTACCTGTGGGCTTGTTAACCCTTTACAGGTAAAGCAAGCAGAGAACAGCTACAAGAGGGATTTTACAGATAACTGACTGGCTAGGTGTCCATCAAAGGGAGCTCCCCTCAACACACACACTCTTCATTTATCACAGCCTGACAGGCAGATCTTGGCATTTCTCATTCAATGCTTGTGTTGATCTATGTGATGCATATACATACCCCACACTGGCATGGAAGGAGTTAAAGGACAGTGCTGGGCCCAGCTAGCCCCACCCCTCCAACTGGAGACAGCCCAGCTGGGGAAGAGTACTGACCTACCCTGCCAGTGCCTGGCAAAAGAGACTGGAGACGCCTCCCTGAAATACCATGACTGTGTGCTGAGCCTGGCTGGGGCTGACAGTTCAGCTTCCTTTTTCCTTACCCAGGATCAGAAGCAAAGGGAGCAGTTGGCAGAAAGTGTCCCCAGGGAGTGTAACTTGTCCCCCACCCCCCGGGGTCAATGCAGCTGACTCTCTTAGGGTCCAGGGTCAGAGACCAGTGGAGTGGCAGGTCTGAGCTCCCCTACTGCTACCCAGTGACTGAGTGGATGCTAAACACTAGGCCACCCGGCCCACCAAGGACCCTACTACTATCTATTAAGACCTGTGCATAAGGCTCCCATTGCCTACACAAGTACAATTCAAGAGACTGTAGCAGACCCAGCTCATAGTTCTCCCCATTGTAAAAGTTAATGAAAGCCTGGCCAAACACATGTGTCCTGAAGTTCACCAGACCCTGGCTCTGATGAGTTGCTGGTGGGAGTGGGTTCACAAGGCATGAGCCCTCCCCTAGCAATTTAATGCCACCAGCCCTGGAGAGGTGAAACCTCTGGACCAGGAGAGAGACGCCCAGCAGTGGTTTTGTTCATGTGACATGGAGCAAAACAAGGTGTGATTTCTAATGCTCAGGGTGATCGACCACTGGAGCAGCTCACTTAGGGCTGAGGTAAATGGGTCTCATTTTGAAAGATCTGCTGTATCTCAGTCAGAGGCTATTGAACTCCAGGCAGAGATCTCTCACCTGTGAAGCTCAGATGAGTTGGGTCATGATGGGCCCTCCTGGCCTAAAGATCTGTGAAAAGAGGGAGAGGAAGGGAAGAGCTGAGAGTTGGAGAAAAACGTAATTCTGTCGGACGGGTGCTCTAAGAGCTATGTACCCCAATTCCATTCAGCTCTCTCTCCCTCTGCAAATAGGAGTCCCACATGCAGATTGTGATGCTGGCAAACCAGCTCAGGTCAGAACCCCAAGCCAGTTCACTTGTGTGTTAGTAGATCAAAGTGTTAAATGTGTCCTCAGATTTTAAACTTCATGAAAACTAGTGGAATGTTACATGTATCATTTTCACTTATCTGTTCCTGTTATAATGTAAAAGCAAACATTTTCATGGTGTATATTCTGAGACTAAATAACTCACCCAAGAAATCTTGTGAGATGCTAATGAAGGACTTAAGGACTTCAACAGAAAATGCTAATTTCAAAGCAAATTATGCATGATGGTCAGAGGTCAAAAGGCTAAGTGCATTCTTCACTCATCCTCATCAGAGGAAAAGCTCACATGGGTAGAAGATGCTGTCATCTTGCAAGCAAGACACAAGAAGTAATTCTTCCGCTCTACTCTGCACTCAACTGGAGTATTGTGTCCAGTTCTGGGCGCCACATTTCAGGGAAGATGTGGACAAACTGGAGAGAGTTCAGAGAAGAGCAACAAAAATGATTAAAGGTCTAGAAAATATGACCTCTGAGGGAAGATTGAAAAAAATTGGGTTTGTTTAGTCTGGAAAAGAGAAGACTGAAAGGGCACATGATAACAATTTTCAAGTATGTAAAAGGTTATTACAAGAAGGAGGGAGAAAATCTGTTTTTCTTAACCTCTGAGAATAGGACAAGAAGCAATGGGCTTAAATTGGAGCAAGGGAGGTTTAGGTTGGATATTAGGAAAAACTTCCTAACTGTCAGGGTGGTTAAGCACTGGAATAAATTGCCTAGGGAGGCTGTGGAGTCTCCAGCATTGGAGATTTTTAAGAGCAGGTTAGACAAAGACCTGTCAGGGGTGGTCTAGATAATACTTAGTCATGCCATGATTGCAGGGGTCTGGACTAGATGACCTCTCGAGATCCCTTCCAGTCCTATGATTTTATGATCTTGCTTTCTGGTGTGAAGGAACTATAAATATGGATTCAAAGAAAGATCCTTTTATCTCTGGATTGTTTGGATTCTAACAAGGCAGAATAACAGAACGAGAAGACAGAGATCCCCAGAGTTATTAGTAAAATTAGTTCAAACAATAGTAAAGAATAAAATTGTCAGACACAGAGAAGAACATAAATTGTTGGTCAAAAGTCAACATGGTTTCTGTAAAGGGAAATCATGTCTTACTAATCTATTAGGGCAGGTCTACACTAAGGGCGGGGGTCGAACTAGGGTACGCAAGTTCAGCTACGTGAATAGCGTAGCTGAACTCGAAGTACCCTAGTTCGAACTACTTACCCATCCAGATGCTGCGGGATCGAAGTCCGCGGCTCCAAGGTCGACTCCGCCACCGCCGTTTGCAGTGGTGGAGTACCGGAGTCTACTGGAGCGCGCGGGGAGTTTCAACTATCGTGTCTAGATTAGACGCGATAGTTCGAACTCTGAGAAGTCGAACTCACCGCGTCGACCCAGCAGGTAAGTGTAGACTAGCCCTTAGAGTTCCTTGAAGGGGTCAACAAACATGTGGACAAGGGGGATTCAGTGGACATAGTATACTTAGATTTCCAGAAAGCCTTTGACAAGGCTTACGTAAATTAAGTTGTCATGGGATAAGAAGGAAGATCCTTTTATGGATTGAGAACTGGTTAAAAGACAGGGAACAAAGGGTAGGAATAACT
Source organism: Mauremys reevesii (assembly GCF_016161935.1). Lineage (NCBI taxonomy): Eukaryota > Metazoa > Chordata > Testudines > Geoemydidae > Mauremys > Mauremys reevesii. The sequence continues at coordinate 40,890,088 of NC_052630.1, read as the reverse complement.
GGTAAATTTTCAGAATGGAGAGGAGTAACTAGTGGTGTTCCCCAAGGGTCAGTCCAAGGACCAATCCTATTCAACTTATTCATAAATGATCTGGAGAAAGGGGTAAACAGTGAGGTGGCAAAGTTTGCAGATGATACTAAACTGCTTGAGATAGTTAAGACCAAAGCAGACTGTGAAGAACTTCAAAAAGATCTCACAAAACTAAGTGATTGGGCAACAAAATGGCAAATGAAATTTAATGTGGATAAATGTAAAGTAATGCACATTGGAAAAAATAACCCCAACTAAACATGCAATATGATGGGGGCTAATTTAGCTACAACTAATCAGGAAAGAGATCTTGGAGTCATCATGGATAGTTCTGTGAAGATTCGCTGCAGGGTGCAGCGGCAGTCAAAAAAGCAAACAGGATGTTATGAATTATTCAAAAAGGGATAGAGAATAAGATGGAGAATATCTTATTGCCCTTATATAAATCCATGGTACGCCCACATCTTGAATACTGTATACAGACGTGGTCTCCTCATTTCAAAAAAGATATACTGGCATTAGAAAAGATTCAGAGAAGGGCAACTAAAATGATTAGGGGTTTGGAACAGGTCCCATATGAGGAGAGATTAAAGAGGCTGGGACTTTTAAGCTTGGAAAAGAAGAGACTAAGGGGGGATATGACAGAGGTATATAAAATCATGAGTGGTGTGGAGAAAGTAAATAAGGAAAAGTTATGTACTTGTTCCCCTAATATAAGAACTAGGGGCCATCAAATGAAATGAATGGACAACAGGTTTAAAACAAATAAAAGGAAGTTCTTCTTCACACAGCGCACAGTCAACCTGTGGAACTCCTTATCTGAGGAGATTGTGAAAGCTAGGACTATAACAGGATGTAAAAGAGAACTAGATACATTCATGGAGGTTAAGTCCATTAATGGCTATTAGCCAGGATGGGTAAGGAATGGTGTCCCTAGCCTCTGTTTGTCAGAGGGTGGAGATGGATGGCATTGATCATTACCTGTTGAGTTCACTCCCTCTGGAACACCTGGCATTGGTCACTGTCAGTAGACAGGATACTGGGCTGGATGGACTTTTGGTCTGACCCAATATGGCTGTTCTTATGTTATTCTGAGAGATTTTGGGGAAACTGGCAGATTACTACATCTCTGCTATCATTTGGAATTACAAACTGTGACTCATCTGTTATTCTATTTTACCTGCTTTAATCTCTCAGCTCTCATTTTCTTTTCTTGGCTAATAAACCTGTAATTAATTTACTGTGGATTAGACTGCCAGCATTGTCTTTGGTGTAAAATCCAGGGTACCAATTGATTTGGGGTAAGTGACTAGCCTCTTGGGATTGGGAGAAACCTGATATGGTGGGATTTTAGGTTTGTGACCTTTTATCACAAAATTCAGTTTGGGTGGCAAGATAGACAGGATAGTCTGAGGGGACTGTCTGTGACTCCATGGTAAGACTGGGATAGTGATCCCAGAGTTCACATTTGTTACTGGCTTGGTGAAATCTAATTATGGAACACATCACCAGGTTAGGGGTGTCTGACCTGTTTTCTGACAGTCTGCCCTGAGGTTGGCACTCACGGCTGTGAGCGACACCCATAGGCGCCGACTCCGGGGGTGCTCAGGGGCTGGAGCACCCATGGGGAAAAAAATGGTGGGTGCTGAGCACCTCCAGCACTTTCCACCTGCCAGCAGGCCCGGTGGATCAGCTCCTCCCCCCCCATGCCTCCTGCCCACCGCGAACAGCTGTTTTGCGGTGTTCAGGAGCCTGGGAGGGAGCGGGGAGAAGTGAGGATGCACCATGCTTGGGGGCGGGGGCAGAACTGGGCAGGAAGAGGTGGGGCAGGAGTGGGGCCTTGCAGGGAAGGGGTGGAGAGGGGGAAGGGTCTGGGGCAGAGCTGGTGGGTTGAGCACTCTCCAGCACTTTGAAAAGTCGGTGCCTGTGGCTACACTAGACAGCATGACACAGATCATGAATAAATCTGAATGTGAACAAGATCAGGAAACATGTCTTGGTGCTTCCAGTGGTTTCTGTTGTTGCCACCTGAATGTTTTCTCTGAGATGAGGGAAGAGGGATTGGCTATGGGGGAGGAGGGGAGAGTGTGTGTGTTTGTGTGCATGCACACGCATCTCTAATCTTGAGTTTCCTATCTCTGCTTTCACCCATAGGGAAAATTCACTACAGCCAGTGATGTCTGGGCTTTTGGGGTGACACTATGGGAGACCTTCACTTTTTGCCGAGAGCAGCCGTATTCCCAGCTGTCAGATGAACAGGTCATTGAGAATACCGGAGAATTCTTCAGGGATCAGGGGCGGCAGGTAGGAAATGTGGTGGGGAAATACATCCAAGGAAGGGACTGAAAATAATTAATTCAGGATCGGGTTGGGAGGAACTCATTCAACGTAACCAGCCCACAAAAAGCTTGGTTAAGGATAAGTTAAGCTTGAAAGTACAATTTCTATCAAAACCTTCAAAGGAGAGCTCCATAAACTTTCAATTTCCAATGTAAACAGAAATACAATGTTAGATTTGCTGAAAATTCAGCGTTAAGGTCGATCTCACTTTAAAGATGAAAAAGGAGAGTACTGAAATGCCCAGTGCAGGTTCCTGCAGAGCCCTCTCTGTGCCTAGGTTCTTTGAGAATGTCCAGAAACATAGAGGTAGTGTGACCCTTTCAGCTAGGGTGACCAGATAGCAGGAGTGAAAAATTGGGATGGGGGGGTAATAGGGTCCTAAAGAAGACAAAGCCCCTAATATTGGGACAGTCCTGGTAAAATCTGGACATCTGGGTCACCCTACTTCCAGCACACACAGGGTTACGTTGTCAGTAACTTTCAAAATCAAGAGCACAATTTCCAAGACAACCTTGGCAGCTCCCCGCATTAGATCCCTTAGACTGAGCTACACCTGTGTTGGCAATAGAAACTCCCCTGGCTCCTGACTTCTTGAAGCCATCGCAGTCTGCACTGCCAAGTGCCTTCCTTCTGGGAGCAGTTATACTTCATTGCTCCCCCAGGCACACTAGTTTTTCATAAATTCCAAGGCTAAAATGGACCATTCTGATCGTCTAGTCTGATCTCCTGTGTAGCACAGGCCACAGAACTTCCCCAGAATAATTCCTGGAACAGATCTCTTCGAAAAAAAAATCCCATCTTGATTTTAAAATGGTCAGTTATGGAGAATCCACCACAGCCTTGGTAAATTATTCCATTAGTTAATCACCCTCATTGTCAAAAATATATGCCCCTTGTTTCCAGTCTACAGTAGCAAAGTATCACTTAGTCAGGTATATTGTACCCAAATTCCATATCCTGCATTCTGGCACACTGCTAATGTGCTCTCTCTGCATTCAATGTGCTTCATTCCCACCCAACATGCACAGCAATGGCTTGGAGATGGAAACACCCATTGGCATGACATACATTGCTGAGTATTTTCGGCATGATTCATACCCATCAGAGTCAAAGTTTCAGCCTCTCTGCAATTTCAGGCAAACATCTTTTTGGTGAAACTTTGTTGCTAGAGTTGTTTGAAATTTCCTTTGGAAAATGCAGTTTCATTAAAATCAGAACTTTTCACAGGAATGTGTTGATTTTGATGAAATTTTCACTGGAAAAATCTCTAAGTGAATCATTTCAGCTTTCTCATTTAATTTCAGTAATGTCAAAATGTTTTGTTTCAACTTTACTGTTTTGACTTTTATATTATAAATATATATTATATATTTACTATTAAATATAATATATGTAATATTTTATATTGCTTTGATATTCAATAAGGTAAAATTATTTCATTTTAATAAAAACATTTTGATGTTTTGGAATTTCCATTTGGTGGGAAATTTAGACTTTCATTCCGATTTGGAAAGAAAACAAATACTGAAATGTTGAAATTTCCTGCAGAATGGAAATCCTGTTTTCTGACCAGCTCTCTTTGTTGCTGCAGCTGCATACATCTTATGATAATTTCAGGCATCTGGGTTAAGGTTTGGTGAAGTCAGCATGTGTGTGTGTGTGGGGGGGGGGGTTGTGTTGTTTGTGTATCCAAATCAGGATTATAATGGAATGGGAGGTTCCAACTTTATTCTCGAGTCCCCATTGCAGCTCCATTTGCAAAGTTGCTTTCATTGTATTTTTTTAAAATTCCAGTGCAAACTTTTTCATTCAGTGTAACCTTCCCCTGCAGCACTGGGAGCCCAGACCCAACCTGAGCTAGAGCATGAGCCAAAGAGTAAATAGGCTGGGAGCAAAAGGCTTCATCACCATTGTACCCTAACTGCTTTTGGTGGCTCATGCTTTCTGTGTTTGAGGCAGGGGTGAGCTGCAGACAGTTCGCAATGGTTCGTGCGAACCGTTTGCTAAAATTAGACGCCGGACAGAGAACCGGATGCTAAAGTTCTCTGTCCGGCGTCTAATTTTAGCAAACAGTTCGCGCAACCGATGCATTCTGCCTCCACCTCCTGCCATGAAGCTCCTCCTTGCTTCTCCTCCCCCACGGCTTCCCGCGAATCAGCTGGTCGCGCGGGAAGCCTGGGAGGGCTGAGAAGCAAGCAGGCTTCCCCGGCCCAGGAAGACGACCCTAAGGTAGGAAACTAGGGGCGTGTGCCCGGCCGGTCCCTGGCCGCGCCCGTCCCGCCTCCCGGCCGCGACCCTGCCCGGCCCGCGTCCCGACTCCCCGAACCCCTCCCGGCCGCCTGGCTCGGCGCACCCCGGCCCTGCCGTGCCCCACCTACCGTCCCGGGTCCCGCCCGACCCTCCTGGCGCGTCCCTCCCCGCGTTCCCGGCCGCGACCCGGCCCGGCCCCAGGTCCCCGCCCGACCCTCCCCGGCTGCGCACGGCCCCGCGTCCCCGACCCCCCCCCCGAACCCCTCCCCGGCCTCCCGGCTCCGGCCGCACCCCCCCCGGTCCTGCCGTGCCCCCACCTACCGGGATGCTCGGCTCTGGACACGGCCCCCACCTCCAGCCCGGCCTGGCCCGTGGCTCCAGCCGCCCCTGCTGTTTTGCCAGGGGCCGGGCTCGGCAGCGCGGGTCTGGGCGTGGCAGCGGCCCCGGCTGCCCGGCTCCAGCTCTGGCCGCAGCCCTCCCTGGCTCCACCCGGCCAGCCACCTGGCTCCGGCCACTGGGCTCCCGCCGCATCCTCCGGCTCCGGCCGCGCGACTCCTGTCCCGGCCCAGCCACGTCCAGGCAGCGTGGTAAGGGGGCAGGGAGGGGGTGTTGGAGAGAGGGTAGGGAGTTTGGGGGTGGGGGTCAGAGGGCAGGAACAGGGGATTGAATGGGGCACGGGTCCGGGGGAGCAGTCAGGAAAGAGCAGGGTTGGATGAGGTGGTGGGGGCACTCAGGCACAGAGAGAAGGGGTAGTAGTATGGGGTAGGGGTTCTGGGGGGCCATTGAGAATGAGAGGAGGGGTTGGGTGGGGCGGCAAGGGGTTAGTCAGGGGACAGGGAAGGGGGGGATGGGTCAGGGGTCTCGGAGTGTGTGTGTCAAGGAACATGAGGGGTTGGATGGGGCACGACCCCCCCCCCCGGAGGGGGGGAAGGAGGGAACCCGTTGTTAAAATTTTGGAGGGAGGAGGGAACCCGTTGTTAAAAATTTGGCAGCTCATCACTGGTTTGAGGCATTTTGCTGGATTGGATCTGAACCCTCTGCACTGCACAGGATTGAGCCTTAGCACAATCTTGACTGCTCCCAGAGTTCAGAGGACAGTAGTAATTATCTGGGTAATGGGATACAATCAAATCTCTGCATTCAGTGTCCCATTTCTCTAGCCCGATACATTATGCATTTCACAATAAGTCTGGGACCTTTGGCTTTCTTTTACTATAATGGGCAACGGCCCCTCCATAATGAGAAATCAAGTTCCCTGGTGTGAGTTTGCTCTTCTTCCAGGCTGTCTAAGTATGCCATTAACTCTTTGCTTTTGTAATGTCTGTCTTGTTTTGAAGACGTACCTTCCCCAACCTGCTCTCTGCCCTGATCCTGTCTACAAGCTAATGCTCAGCTGCTGGAGACGAGACACAAAAGATCGCCCCTCCTTCCAGGAAATTCACCACCTCCTGCAACCATCAGCCAGCGAAGAGTGACACTTTGCTTCCCTTACACGTCCTGCTCCTCATCCCACCCCAGAAGACCCACCTGTAAAAACTGAAGCCACTTCACCTGGACTCACAACAAAACCTGGGCAGTGGGGCTTCTTCTACTGCACATTAAAAAAACACCATAAGCGGAGAAAAAAGTGAGAAGGAACTAAGCCTAGATCAGACCAAATCCATAGTTCATATGACAAGCTAACTCTGGAATGACAAAGGATGAACAAGGGTTATTGATAGATGTGGCATGTTCCTGTTTATCAGTGGATTCAGTCAAAGAGGATTATGTTTTCCCATTTTGGAAGGGGAAAAGTAAGGCCCATGTTCTCCATGAAGAGGCTCCTCGTGTGCTGGAAATGCATCCGTGGATGGGAGCACACACCAGGAAAGTGCGTGGTAAAGGGAGGGTATTTGGGGGATGTGCCGAGTGCAGGGAATGCAGGTGAGGAACACAGTGATGCAGGAGTTGCCACTAAAGCAGAGTGGGCTGTGCAATTACAAAGTGAAAACTGAACCTGTCTGGACACTTTTAGGCTTCAGACAGGCTAAACGGATTTAGCATTTGCCTGGTTAGGATTCCTCCCATCCTTGTTTGGTTACAGCCCGTTAGATAGGGGAAAACCCAAACACATTGTGTAGTACAATGTGCCAGCTGCTGGGCTGGAATGTGTATCCTGCTTGGTAGGTGAACATTCCCACTGCAATGGGGGCATTGCTTTCTGAGGAGCATATGGTTTACTGCATCTGCTGCAGGACCAATGAGGAATGACAAGCCACCCATCTAGAGGACAGCAGAGGTGCCCTCTTCTGACCCAGGCACGGCCTCTTGAGAGGACCTCATGTCCCTGAGAAATGCATTCTGCATCTGCTGTTCATGCTATCAGGGTAGGGAAATCCTACAGCTACCAGATTAGTGGGGTAGGTGCTAGCTCTGCATTTCCTGAGAATCAGGGTTAGAGAGACATTTTAGAACAAACATTTCATTTCAAAGGTTAAATGGCCATAATTGCCCAGTTCCCTCGCCCTGTATAAACTCCCCCCCACAAGCTTTAATAAGTAAAGGATCAGGATGTTGCACTGCTCTGGATATCCGCCAGCACCAAGGGCTGCCACTAGCACCCACCCCTGCCTGCAGTAACCTTGAGTACCATGATAACATGGTTTGTTGTGAATACAATACCTGGAGTTACCACTAATGATAGCTTCTCTCCTGCCCACCCCATCTTGACACAGAGGCTCCCTTGGCATGTCATGTTCTATTCTAGGGCTTTGTCTGACTCCCAGCTGTGGTCTGGAAGGATTTCCAGCTGAAAGTACTTGGGACCAATCTAGCTGTGGTTGGAGCTTCTATGAGAATGAATGTGCTCCCCTGGCATCCCCCAGATTTGGTTGCTGCATGAATGATTTGGGCAGCGTCCCTACTGGCGCTGTTTGCTCTGTCAGTTTCCAGTCAATGTACACAAAGGGACTTGCTGATGCAATGGGTGTGAAAGTGAGACCCTTAGAGTATGGAATACACCTCTGTTTCCTACAAGGATGCCTCTTATTTGCATACACACCAGTCCTTGAAATTCAACAGAGAACACAGTTGGTCTGATACGCTCATACTGAGATGCCCAAACCTCTAGCACTGTTTCCAGTATACTATAACCTAGCATGGATAGGGTATGCGTATATGGGTGCTTTGCCTATGCTAAGTGAGCAAACCATTGCAGGGACATGGGCTGTGTGAAATAGTTGGCTGCCTCACTCGTCCTGACAGCAGCTGGTATGTCAACACAGCAGCTCTATTTGCATCAGAACCATCTTGGCTATCACCGCCCAGAAAGACTTGCAATTGCAGTTGTACCAATTGCCAGGGTGTCTAGAATGACTCACGAATATGGGTGCCAGTCTCAGGGCAGTCTGTTAAGAAACAAGGCACGAACCCCAAACTCCTTGTATGTTCTGTACTTAGATTTCATCAACTAAGTAACAAATGTGAACTTCTCAACCATTGTAACAGCCTTAACTTGGAGTCACAGACAGTCCCCTCGGGCGCTCAGGGCTGTCTTGTCACCCAGGCAAGCCTGCCTCTGTGTGGTCCCTTTACACCAAAAATCACAGCACTATTCAGGTTATTCCCAGTCCCAAAGTACCAGTCACTTACCCCAGGTCAAGTGCATCCTAGATTTCTCACTAAAGATAATGTTTGTAGCCAATCCTGTAATAAACTATCTAAAGGTTTATTAAAAGAAATAAGAGTTATTTACAAGGTTAAAGCAGGTGCCAAAAGATTATGATAGCTGCTATAATATGCAAGCTTTATATGTTCTTTAGGGCTAACTCAGCTGCGGATCTTTGCTTATGTTTAGGAATCTTTGCTCCTCAGAGTCCAAAAAGCATTTTTATTCCCTTTGCCTCTGAGTCCAAACTGATGGGACAAACATTTGTGCACGTCACCTCTTCATGGGTGTGGAGGGACCAATCAACAAGTCCACTGATGTACCACAGTGGCTTGTCTTGTGTCTGCAGATCTTTTGTTGGGCAGAAGATGACACCTCTTGTGGTACACTAGTATTTCACACTTTTGTAATGCTTCTCTCCTGATGGTGGTGGGGGTATCCCAGTTTCATAGCAAACACTTTCATAGTTACAGAGCAAATACTTAAATATTACATGGGATACAGATATTATAAGTGAGATAATACATGCAGCATCCTACAAGCATTTCATAAAGTATAAACTAAACACATTCTTATCACTCTAATATCTGTTTTAACCACCCTAACATACAGGTGAGCCAGACTGGTTTCCAACTCTGTATTTGTCAGTGTTCAGGAAGGCCTGGGCCCTTGCCATGAGCTGGCACCTGGTCTGCCAGTGTTACATTCTTACTTTCTAGGATTCCTCTGGGGGCTCATAGTGTTGCTGGGAGTGTGGGTAATTTCCCTGAGTGAAATTATGCATTATGAGGTGGAGTTGGGAGGATGGGCTGAACCTGGGCACATTCAGTGCTTGGGTGTTCCAAACTACACAGGGAACCAAATATTGCAGACTGCACTGGTGCAGCCAACGCTAAGCTAACAGCTTCATGCCAGACACTGCAAACAGTTAGTAGAATTTCCATTTGAGATGGATGTTGTTTGCAGGGCCACCCAGAGGATTCAGGGGGCCTGGCCCCCACCGTCGAATTGCCGCCGAAGACCCGGCACTTCGGGGGCGGGTCCCGAGGCGGAAGGACCCCCCGCCGCAGGTCTTCGTGGCACTTCGGCAGCAGGTCCTGGAGCGGAAGGACCCCCCAATGCCGAATTGCCACCAAAGACCCGGAGCAGAAGAATCTCCAGGGGCCCGGGCCCCGCTAGAGTTTTCCAGGGCCCCCGGAGCAAGTGAAGGACCCCACTCCAGAGGCCCCAAAAAACTCTCATGGGGGCCCCTGCAGGGCCCGGGGCCTGGGCAAATTGCCCCACTTGCCCCCCTCTGTGGTTGTTTGCAGTCCTGTTGCAAGCTTAATGCATTCCAAGCAACAGTTAGTGGTGACATATTCTCAGATAGTGTAGACTGGCCTTTGTGCGTGATGATGTGAGGAGAAAGGTTCTGAGCCTATACATAAAGAGCAATCAGCACTATATTCTGTTTATTTTCCCCCATACAAATAGCAAGTACCATCAAAGAAATGATAGGAAAATAATTAAAATTGCATCAAGAGCAGAATTTGTCATTCCTGTATTCCCTGAAACTCCAAAAAAACAGAAAAGTTCCTTGGCATTTTGCTTTCCTATTAAAATGAAATCTGTCATTCAGCCTTAGCTGCAATCCCAGGCCCCATGGCCATAAAATCAGCCTCTGTGCACGAAGCACTTCCAGTCTTGGGCAGGTTAAGGCAAATGGCAAAGCTTTAGTCATGCTAAAAGCTGTTTAATCTCTCCCATGAAATGTTTTTTTTAAAAATAAATTAAAGGACCTTTCTGGGATCTCTGATCAGCATGGGAATGAGACTAGGCTCAGGAATGACAAAGAGTAAGGCTTAAGGGATTTCTTTCAAAGGCTAATTTGACTCGCTGGGTCCTGAGTTCTGGCAGGCTTTCCCTGCAAGGGTTGGTCACCCTAAATTACTAACATAGAGTATTTTCTTGCATTGCTTAGGTGTTTGCAGTTTTTCATAAAAAAAACTCCCTCATTTTGGTGACAGACACATCTCAGAGTGTCCTAGCCCCCTTCTATACTGTAGGAACTGTCATTTAAAAATCATGCTTAAGCACAGTTTAAATTTGATTGTAGCCAAATGGGATTCTAACATGATTTGATTGGCCAGGTAACATAGGCAGGGCCCTTCCTAGGTTAGGGAATGGAGGTGTTACCCTGAAAATTGGATTTGGGCACCCCTAGAATAACCTGCTTATCACCCCTTACTCTGTGCCTCCCAAGGTCTGGGTTTCCAGGGCCGTTAAGGAAAACACTAAAGGACACGGATATAACTTCCAATAAAATGATTGACACAGGCAATATTATTTTTCCAAAACGAAGTATCTTTTATTAATCTAACTAATAATCCCTGCTACAGGGTATTCTAAGAATAAAAATCCCTTATTGCAAGTTAAAGGGAATCTAAACTGCAGTAGTAAATAGTCTAAATGATGCACTCTGCCACAGATGGCCAGTCTGTGACAGATCGCTGACAGCAGTTCTTAATTTACACTTTACATTTTACATAGGTAAATTACAATTAAAACACATACACACATCTTAAGCATACACATACTAATACTAAACTACACTTATGCTCTACTATAATTAAAACTAACAGGCCTACACTAGTGATTTCACTGCATTGTCTGCTGCTGCTGGGTCAGTTCTGGTTACCTGCCAGTTTAGAATGTTCCTTTGAAATTTTTGCTCTCCTTCTCTCTATCTAGCAGTAATTCCAGCAGCTCTTCTCGCTGGCTCCTGCCTGCTGATCGTCTCCCTTTTATAATGTCCTATCCAAACTTTCTTTTCTACTCTCTATTTTTAACTCTACTGAGCATGCTCACCATCAAACATTCCCTCATACTTAGCTACCAGGAGAAGAAGCCCCAAGCTAGCCCAGACAAGCGCTGCTTGACTGTTCCTTACCCTTATACTGCACATGCTCACTTGCATTATTGCAACCTTAGAGCCACAAACACTTCATCCAACCTTACTGCCCAGGTTCCAGATCTAGCCTACTTTGTGTCCATACCTCATTTTAGGCTTGTCTGGTCATGTGACTTACAGTGTCCAATGGTAAGTGACCTGCAGCTTACAGTTGGTGAAGTGACTCCTGCTTATTCCAGAGGGAAGCCAGAGACACCGAATGGGGGGTAGGAATACAAAATGGAATCCCGGGGAATTTTTTGGTATCAGAGAATACAGGAAGATTCTCCCCATCCCCACTGGCACACCAATCTGTGTTAGAGCCCCACTTACATCATTTAAATGGTGCTGAGGCCTGAATTGTAAACTCCGCTTTACACTAGTGTCACTGGGCCTCAGCTCTAAGTAATGCAGGGACTAGGAAAGATTTGCAAATACTGCTTTTAAGTGTGACTGCTCTCCCGTCACTGAGGCTACGTCTACACTACCCGCCGTATCGGCGGGTAGCGATCGATTTTTCAGGGATCGATATATCGCGTCTCATCTAGACGCGATATATCGATCCCCGAACGCACTTCTATCGATTCCGGAACTCCACCGCCCCGAACGGCGGTGGCGGCGTCGATATGGAGAGCCCCGGACATCGATCCCGTGCCGTGAGGACGGGTAAGTTATCGATATAAGATACTTCAACTTCAGCTACGTTATTCACGTAGCTGAAGTTGCGTATCTTATATCGATTTTTCCCCTTAGTGTAGACCAGCCCTGAGCCAATTCCTCCAGCAGCTTCTGCACAACAAATCAAACCCAGTGAGCTAGTGAGATGCTCTCACAGCAGGGACAAGAGGCCATGAGTTCTCTTCCTGCATATGACTCCTGGGAATGGAGTGAAGGGAATCCGAGTAAAGGACAGCATCTGAGCCAAGTGCAAGGAGGACAAGGACCTGTGGGGGTGAATGTAGTAAGTCCTGGCACCAGTCAGCCATGGAGAATCATCCCATGAAGAGGTTGGGGAGGCCAAAAGCGGGAGTTGAAGGCAATAGGCATGTGCAAAAAGGTCCTATAGTGAGAGCGGCTGGACAGATTAGAAGGAGGGAAAGGGAAAGAGGAGAGATGGCCATGATGGAGGGAGGATGGTGCAGAAAAGATGGTGGAGGATCAGTGGCAGGAAGAAGGCAGGGCAGATGGAGGAGGAATGGTCCAATGTTTAGGGCACTAGCCTGGGACTCAGGAGACTAGAGTACAACAGGATCCATCTAGTCCAGAATCCTGTCTCCAGGCAGGGCCAGTACCAGCTGCTTCAGAAGAAGGTGCAAGGAACATAGAGTGGGACATGCCGCCTTTACCAAGGCGCTCTGGCCCCAGGTACAGCAAATTTATGGTTTGGCACAACCCTTTTCAAGAACCAAGAGATTGTGGGATTGGCAGTTGGGGAGAGGGGGAGAGGCACGGGCACATGGGAATTGTTTGGAGTAGATGCTCATAGTGGTCCCTTCTGGCCTTACTATCTCTGAGATCAGACTTGAGTGGGGCTTTCCACAGAGAGAAAGAAAGAGACGTGGAGAACACAGAAATGGCTGGTGGGTCTCTGGGACGGAGTGGAGGCCGTGGCTAAAGGTTGTTGGAGAGGGAGGAACCCCAGGACAAGGGAGTTCATTTACCTGGGAGTTTGTTCAGAGAGCTTTTCAGAGGGTGAAGAAAGTGATGCTGAACACTGGCACAGGAAGAAAGCCTAAGGTGATCATCTGCTTCCTATCAGGCTGTTGTGGAGGGCTTTGTGGGTCAGGGTGGGAGAAAGTCTCCCCTTACTTCCCCGTGTCAAGAGTAGGAGATATCTGAGACCTGAGGGAAGGCTGTGGCCCCAAGCAGTGCTGTTGGCTTACTGGAGCTCTTGGTGCTTGGACTAGCACTGAACTTGTTTGCTCTAGAAGGGCTGGTGTTTTCCTAACTTAGAGGCAGAGCTAAGTTAAACTATTCAACCAGGTGAGAGAGAAGTCAAGGCAGAGGTGCAAGGGGAAACTGAGGCAACTGCTGTATCACCAGGTGTGATTAAAGGAAAGTGGTATTGGTGCCTATAGGGGAAGTTTCTTCCTAGTGCTCCCAGTTAGTGGTTGGCTTATATTCTGAAACAGGAGGGGTTTTGCCCTTTATCAATTTTAAACCTATATAATGTAATTTTAGATGTTCTCAAGATTTATGTAAATATCCAGCCCTTTTATATTCCTTGTAAGCTTTTGGTCTCATGGCAATGAGGTTTACAGTTTAAATGGGGAACTAGAAATGGCTGGTCAACTATCTTTATACCATTCATTGTTTTGTATGCCTTGATCATGCCACCTCATCTCTGTGTCCATGCTATGTCTTTTCATTTTAGTGGCTGGTTTCTCAGCCCCCTCAGTATTTCTGCTAAATAGTGTGGCAGAGTTGAGCCCAGATTTTCAGGCAGGAGTGCTCTGGGTTGTGCCTAGGGACCAGCTCATCATTCACTGACTCCAGCCACTCCAGCCACCTTTGCACCGAGCTCCTGAGCTGCACTGTGAACCCATTAGGCCCAGCCCAGGATCTGTGCATCTGTCTGCGAGCTCTTTGGGGGAGGTACCTTGTCCCATATTTGATTTGCATATTTAGTGCTATAAAAATAATCCTGAAAAATGCACACACCCCCACCCCATTGATGCTGATTTTCTACAGCACCGTCTCCTGGTGCTGGATCTAGAGTTAGAGCAATTCTGGACATGGACTGGGGAAATCTGCAGTGAAACCAGTGGAGACTCCTTTAATCTTCCACTCCCTCCTGTAAAACAAGCCAGTCGCACTGGTTTAACAACATACGGTTAAATGGCTACAATTCTGTGTGTAGATGAGGCCCTTAGAAGAAATATGTGAGGGTGACTTGGGAGTACTTGAATTTACCACCAAGTGGCAATAAGGCCCCACAAAGGAGTTTGTTGATGAGGATGCTCCGGCTGCCTGCAGGTTACCCTTCTACCTCTATTTGAGTCCATATGGCTGAAATCTGGGTTGCTCACATGCCTCTGTGTACAGGGCGTGTAAGCTGTTCCAGTCTGGTTTGGTAGGATTGTACATCCACTTAGCACTCACTTGGCAGACATGGCATGACCACACAGGACAGTGATTGTCCCCAGGGCAGCAGGCCCAGCTCAGATGAACTTGAAGGCAATGACAGCAGACTTAACCTAGTTTGTGTGACTTTTGTTTCTTCACACAAACTTGCACCGAAATAGCCTGTCAGTTTCAGTTCACACCTTTCTGATCAACTTCAGCAAATTCTAACAAGATACTTTTCTTTTGAAATATGAATGTTCACACAGTGACCTGCCACAAAATAACAGAATATGTAAATTAAAAGCCATTGAATTATTTTGGTGCAAGTTTGTGGCAAGATTAGTCTTGGCTGGGATAGAGAAGAGGGAGCCAATGGAGGATGCAGAGAAGGAATTGACAGCAGATTGGTGGGGCACTAGGTGTGGGATGGGTTGGTGTGGAGTCAGAGGAGGAGGTTTTAATAGGCAGCAGGTTTAACACAAACAAAAGGAAGTATTTTTTCAGACAACACAGTCAACATGTGGAACTCCTTGCCAGAGGATGTTGTGAAGGTCAAGACTATAACAGGGTTCAGAAAAGAACTAGATAAGTTCATTAAGGATCAATGGCTCATCAATCAATCATCAATGGTGTCAAGGCTGATTCCCCACTTTGGCACTTCGAGTGCAGGAGGTGGGGGCCTGCAAGTATTCTAAAAATTAATACTGGCCACTCCAGCCTGGTATTAAACTCCCAAGGTTACAGCTTCTCTCTGACCTTGGATGGGTAGATGACCCAAATGCAAAAAAAAAAACCTTTGAGAACCCAGAAAGGTGCACTTGGGAATTCCTTACTGTGGGGTACCCTCAAGCCCTTACACTCTCCCTAAGGGGAAGAGCTGAGAAAGAAAAACAAAGGAAATGAGGTGTTGCCACCAGCTAATGAAACAACATTTGCACAAACCTCTTGGGGACACAAAAATTCAGTCCTGTTCTTAAAAAAGATAGATTTTATTAAAAACAAAAAGAAAGAAAATACACCTGGAACTTAGGCTTTTTTCTAGATCAAAAATAAAAAATTACAAAAATTAACCATCTCTTGAGGTTCAGCTTAAAGGTTACAAGTGAAATAAAAGCACCTGGGGTTAGCACAGAGCAGTCCACAAGCCAATAAGAAATAAAAGAAGTAACCCTAATCGCATCTTCCTAGACCTTCCCTGACTTACTTACATATCTGTGGTTTTAGATAAGCAATCTCTAGGTATGATCTGATGTTTTTTCATACCTGGCTTAAAGCCTCCTACATAGTTCAGCCCTGTTCCTGCTCTGTCTCTCTCTCCGGAGAACAACAACAGACAGACAAAGGGAACTTTTTTCCCCAATTTTAAAACGTTCTAGCCTTTTCATTGGCTCTTTTGGTCAGGTGCCCACCCCTTCTTTTTACCTATGGGTTTTTTTAACCCTTTACAGGTAAAGCAAGTAGAGAACAGCTACCAAGAAGGATTTTATAGCTAACTGGCTGGCTGGGTGTCCATAAAATGAAGCCCTCCCCGCTTCATTTATCACAAATGGCTATTAGCCAGGATGGCCAGGGATGGTATCGCTAGCCTCTGTTTGCCTGAAGCTGGGAATGGGCGACAGGGCATGGATGACTTGATGATTACCTGTTCTGTTCATTCCCTCTGGGGCACCTGGCATTGGCCACTGTTGGGAGACAGGATACTGGGCCAGATGGACCTTTGGTCTGACCCAGTATGGCCATTCTTATGTTAGAATATGCAGAATGAGTTGGACAGAAAAAAAAGCTTGGTTCTGTAAGCCATGTACCCAAGGCTCTGGAATCCACTCAATGTCTGTTCCTTACCCCAACGCATGCACAGCTGTGAAACAAACCCAAACGCAAGACAAATGTCATATCAGGAACTCTTTTAACACATCTGATGGCTCCCTTTTTTACAGCTATCTGCATCACAGACTGATGACATTAGAGATAGGGCTCACAAGGGAACTATGGTTCCAGATCTGCTGTTGAATTCAAACTCTGCAGCCTGGAACCATCTCTGAGCCGAGCATTGCATTTGGTTTCAACAAGTTAGATATCTTTAGTTTTACAAGCACTTTAAAAAAAATCACCCAAAGAGAGGGAACAAAATCACATATTGGAGTTTGCTTTCAGAAAGCCAAGCAGGGCTTTTTTTGTTCCAGTTTTGGAAAAAGAAGCTCATCTGCAGTGCTGTATTCAAGAGCAAAGCTTGGCAACAGAGCTGAAAAATTCTGACCAGCAGAGTACTGTGTCCAATTTTGGTCACCCAATGTACAGAAAAGATGTAGAGAAACTGGAAAGGATCCAGAGATGAGCGACAACGATGATCCAAGGGATGGAATGCAAAGGCTGAGCAAACTGACTATGTTTAGTTTGGAAAAGAGGAGGTTAAGGGGGATATGAGAGTGGTCCTCAAATATTTAAAAGGCTGTCATAAAAAAGATGGAGAAAAGTTGTTCTCGCTTGACACAGAGGGCAGGACAAGAGGCAATGGATTCAAACTACAGCACAGCAGATTTAGATTAAATCTCAGGAAAAACTTCCTAACTGTACGAACAGTCGGACGATAGAACAGACTGCCTGTGGAAGCTCCTTCATTGGAGGTTTTCAAAAGGAGGCTGGAGAGCCATCTGCCCAAGATGGTTTAGACCCAACAAATCCTGCACCTGGGCTAGAGAATTAGACTGGATGACCTGTACGGTCCCTTCTATGACCACAGAGGATCCCAAACTATCAGGGATTGTGACCAAGTGATGGAGAATTCAAACCCTTGCAAGTGCTGCCAGTACTGGTTTCACTGTCAGAGCCAGGTCTGGTCCCATGCTTAGATGCATAGGTTTAGATGTGTACAGTTGTTTCCATTCACACCAATAAGATGTTGGCAAATGAAATAACATTTTTTCCCCCTCTGGTGTTGCTCTCACATCTCAGACCAACTCTTCTAGAGAATAGATAAAGTTTAAATAGCTAATTAGGAAACTGTCCAGTTACTTCTGCCCCCAAACTGACCTCCATCATCTTTAAATTGCTGAAGAATGAACTTGCTAGTGTGTATGTGGCACCACTGCCCTTGGCTACCTAGAATCAAAACTCACTATGTGTCATATATTTGACACTGCTGAAAGTTAATGGAAACTCTCCAGTAGCTGCAATAACAGGGACTCTGACTTTTCCTCCTCCCCCAGCCCCCATCAAATGGTAGGGTCTGAGTTCTGTTCCCATCAAGCTGCAGGAGACCATGGTTTGCAGCAAGGTGACAACTGTAATGTGCTGAGTAGCCATGAACTTGTTACAGGATCAACAATACACTGAGCTATTTGCAAGAAAGTAATATGAAACCAAGCAGACCCCCCTGTGTCAGACTGACCTAGCCCAAGCAACGTTTGGGGCTCCCTTTGCAGCAGCAGTCATGAAGTAGCAAACGTTAGACTCCAATCTGCACTTATGGACTAAGATTTTAAAAAATGGCTTGTCACACTTGGGTTTCTAACTCCATACTAGGGCACCTAAAGAAGTGGCTGGATTTCACAAATCAGTGGCACTGCTAGCTGCAGGGTAGTATTTCTCAAAATCAGGCCACTTCTTTAGGCACCTAAATATGGATTTAAGATACTAACTTTAGCGCACACACACCCCCCTTCATAAAAAATCTTGGCCATTGAAGTGAATGGCCAAACTCCATGGCAACAGGATTGGGCCCCAGATTGAAAAGTTGTGCTTTGCTATCACCAGCAATATTGGTGCATTTTCAAGGACATAAACAAAAGGGATTTCTGGATTTGAAGCATTGTTAAATCTTGTCTGCAGTGTAGTTGTAGACGTGTCAGTCCCAGGATGTTAGAGAGACAAGATGAGGTAACGATATTACCTCATCCAGCTTGTCTCTCTAATAGCTAAATCTTAACATTCTGCCGCCCTTAATTCCCTCTTCAGTTTCACTTGGTTATTGTCCTTCACTTCCTGACCTAAACTGTTGTGGAGTGTTGATGTGATATTGGCTGCATTCTGCCCCAGAACTTGCTGCCTTTCCCTGACTCGTGTGTATATACAGTTTGTAAAGATGTTTGTAAAACTCTTTGGGTTCTTTGGGATGAAAGATGCTATAAAAGTGTATGATAGAGTAGGTATTATTAATAATTGTTAAGCTTCCTAGCAACCACAGGTGCAAAATCCTCCTTTCTCATAACATGGCGCAAATGTCTATTGCATGCAGCAGGTCTAAACCTGCACTACTGGCACCTTGTGTTGCCGTTTACACCAGTGCTAACTGCGTGCAAAGAGGGTGTGAAATACGATGGGAGTTGTGAGTTGGTGGCATTCTGCACACGTAAATACTGAAACAAGGTGCACAGTTGTGGGAAATCGGGCCCTAGACCTCCCTAGTGCAACTTGACAATGTGCCCCAAATTTGAATAGGTGAAGCATGGAGAGCTTTATAAAAGAGCTTGCCTTTCAGAGGGGTGGAGCACCTGTAGCACCCATTGATTCCAGGTGTAGTTTGGCATAATCAGCATCTCTGCAAAGCAGGTCCATAAAGGGCAACAGGCCAGATTTCCTCTCCCAACAGTAAGTCATCATCAGTGTAAATCCACTGACTTGAGTGAGGTGAGAAGGAGGAGTATATGGCCCATATCGAACTGATGTGGACGGTTTATTGTTCTGTGCCTGTGTTGTAAATACTAAGCTATCTGTTTAATGAACCTTGATGTCTGTTTTCCTGCCCTCCTCAATTGCAGAAAGTATGCCTCTGAAACAATGGTGTGACCTGTTGCTGGGGCTAAGAGGTCCTTGTGCTGTATAGCTCAACCCAGTACAGAGCATGTCAAATAGTGTCTTCCATTCCTAACGCATAGTGCTTGATCTAACTTCAATACTCATTCCAAAACCGCTCTCTACAAGTGCTCTGTATTTGAAAAGGAGACATGATACACATGTATAGTTTTCTGTAGTTCCTTATTTATTCTCTGTAAGAACACCCTGTATTGTATTTCTGTAAAATGATCAACTGTAAATAACAATCATCTTTAAAAATCCAGGCTGCTGCCCGTGTTATGTCTGTGCAAACTGCAGGATGGTCCAACTCATGCATTGGCATGTGTGTATAGGGTGACCAGATGTCCCAATTTTATAGGGACAGTCCCAATTTTTGTGTCTTTTTCTTATATAGGCTCCTATTACCCCTCACCCCCATCCCAATTTTTCACACTTACTGTCTGGTCACTCTATGGGTGTAAGTGGGGTGAGGAAGGCCCATTCTCAGGTGCTGCCCTTCACTGACTGAGACCAGTACAGGGCTTAGAGGGGGAGGGATAGCTCAGTGGTTTGAGCACTGCTAATCTCTCCTAAACCCAGAGTTGTGAGTTCAATCCTTGAGGGGGCCATTTAGGGATCTGGGGCAAAATCAGAACTTGGTCCTGCTAGTAAACACAAGGGACTGGACTCAATGACCTATCAAAGTCCCTTCCAGCTCTATGAGATAGGTATATCCCTATATATTTATTAGGAACCTATGTGCTTTGCAGCAGGGAGCAAAAACCATTACCTCCCCTTTGAGTAAGGAGTGGAGGGCTGGCTGTACCCACTCCAGATCCCATCAGCACAGACCCATCCAAGTTTTGCCTCCCTCACAGTCTGAGGAATGACTAGGTCTATGCTGCAGTTGGCAGCATGATTGCAGCTTGGGTACATATGCCAGAGCTAGCCTTAATCTAGCTAGCATGGCTAAAAATAACAGTGCAGATGCAGCAGTATGGGCTTCAGCGCAGGCTGTACAAGGCCCCCAGGGATACTGGTTATGATCACCATGTTCCTAACCTGTGCCAGGTCTATGCTGCTACATCTTTATTACCATCTTTAGCAGTGCTCACAAGATTAAAGATTGTGTGGGTATGTCTACCCAGTCTACAATCACACCTCTGACTGCAGTGTAGACACGCCATGTGAATATGGTCTTTGTCTGCCAGCTAGCCAGGGCAGGAGCTCCTGAGTTCAGCCTCCAAGTTTGTTTCTTTGCAAGTCCATAGGCGCAAGCTGCCAGGGCTGGCCTGGATGCAAAAGGTGCCTGGGGACCCATGGACCTGTGTTTGAGAGCTGTGGATTCTCACAAAGGATCCTGCTCTGGCTGTCTCTATAGTAATGCTCCTGGTTAAATGGTTTCCCTTTTGGGTGCTGGAAGTCCTGCCAATTCAAAGACAAGAGTCGCAAGTTCCCAAGCCAGATTTCTCTTTCCTGTGCACAGAGTGGTTATTTATATTGCAAAAAGGCCTGAATATCCCAGGATCAAGGCCCCCACATGACAGGCCCCGTACAAACACATCACAACAGGCAGTCTGTGCCCTGAAGAGGTTAGGCTAACAAGACGAGACAGATGGGTGGGGGAATGGATATCCGATACAAAGATGAGGGATAAAGCAAGTGGCTGGGCTGATGGTTAGCAATGTCTTTGGTTTGGTCACTGTCTCCCCCACAGGCTGGCTGGCATGCTGTGCTACACCAGTTTTGAGCCTAATATGGCACTTTGGTAGCATGCCACATGTACCAAGGGTTCTCTCACATCACAGCTTCTGTAGATAGCTCATTGAACACACTGGGGGCTCCCTGCAATGCCCCCAATCTCCCTGGGTGCCACCCTCCCATCCCCCTCTATTTCAGGGACTCCCTACATCCCCCCTACCCCTTCCCTCATGCAGGGCCGGCTCCAGGTTTTCTGCTGCCCCAAGTGGCAAAAAACAAAACAAAAGCGGCAGCGCAATCAAGCTGCTCCACTCTTCGGCAGCAATTTGGCAGCAGGTCCTTCGCCCCGTGAGGGACCCACCACCAAATTGCCGCTGAAGACCCAGACATGCCACTCCTATAGCGGCCAGAGTGCCGCCCCTTGGTATTGGCCACCCCAAGCACGTGCTTCTTTAGCTGGTGCCGGGAGCTGGCCTTGTCCACATGCCAGGGGCTCTTTGTGCCCCTTTGTCCTCATGCCTCCTGTTTCTCCCTTCCACCCCATTCTCTGCTGCATCCCACACCAGCAGTTGATGCCACTGTAGGTATGTGCATGCCCACATGCACGGCCGTCAGCTGTGGCACCCTCTGGAGTGACGTGATCATGATGTAGTATATCAGGTGCTGCTGGCCTTATGCCCTCTCAGTTCCTTCTTACCACCCATGGTGGTCAGTCGGAGCGCCTTTGTCCCTTGCTTCACAAGTGGTCAGCAGTTTCTCTTCATAGTGAATGCTAGTGAAAATGAGGTAGTATCGGCGTCTAAAATACAGAAAGAACAAGTCAAAAACTACTTAAACAAGTTAGATGTCTGCAAATCACCAGGTCTTGATGAAATGCATCCTAGAATACTCAAGAAGCTGACTGAGGAGACATCTGAGCCATTAGCAATTATCTTTGAAAAGTCATGGAAGACGGGAGACATTCCAGAAGACTGGGAAAGGACAAATATAGTGTACATCTATAAAAAGGGAAATAAGGACAACCTGGGGAATTACAGACCAGTCAGTACTTCTGTACCCGGAAAGATATGGAGCAAATAATTAAGAAATCAATTTGCAAACACGTAGAAGATAATGAGGTGATAAGTAACAGCCAGCATGGATTTGTTAAGACCAAATCACGTCAAACCAATCTGATAGCTTTCTTTGACAGGGTAACAAGCCTTGTGGACGGGGGAAAGCAGTAGATGTGGTATATCTTGACTTTAGTAAGGCTTTTGATACTGTCTCATGTGACCTTCTCATAAACAAACTAGGGAAATACAACCAAGGTGGAGCTACTATAAGGTGGGTGCATAACTGGTTGGAAAAATCATTCCCAGAGAGTAGTTATCAGTGGTTCAGTCATGCTGGAAAAGTAATGAGTGGGGTCCCGCAGGGATTGGTTCTGGGTCTGGTTCTGTTCAATATCTTCATCAGTGATTTAGATAATGGCACAGAGAGTGCACTTATAAAGTTTGTGGACAATACCAAGTTGGGAGGGATTGCAAGTGCTTTGGAGGATAGGATTAAAATTCAAAATGATCTAGACAAACTGGAGAAATGGTCTGAAGTAAATAGGATGAAATTCAATAAAGACAAATGCAAAGTACTCCACTTAAGAAGGAACAATCAGTTGCACACATACAAAATGGGAAATGACTGTGTCATAGGTTTCACCCCCACTTAGAGCTGTTGGGTTCCAAAATGGGGACCTGCATGGACTCCTCTAAACTAAAATCCTAGTTTAGTTCTGGTAAAAGCTGCCACCACCCAATAATGTACGTGTATTGGGACACAGTCCTTCCCCAAAATCCTTGGGGATCCCAAGAGCCCCAAATCCATGGAGTTCTTACACCTAGGAGAAATAAACCATTCCCCCCTGCTTCCTCCCCACTCCCTTTTCCTAGGAGAGATACCGGGATCCAACTACAGAGGGATGCCGTCCTCCTCCCTCCTCCCCTTTCCCTGAGAATTCACCCAAGGAAAGATCAACCAAGTCCTTAACAGAAAAGATTTATTAAAGAATAAAAAGAAAGTAACTGTCTCTGTAATACCAAGATGGAACAATACACAGGGTCTAAACTTATCAATCTCTGGAGAGAATCCCCCCTCCTTTCTTTCTCAGTAAAAGCAATAACAGTACAGAATTAAAGAAATTCTATAGCAAAACACAGAATTGCAAATACAGAAATAAAAGTATAAGAATACTAGTTCCTTGCTAATACTCACTAGCTTGAATAGAAGAATTTATTGCAGAAACCTGGGAGGACTTGATTAAGATGTCTGGACTCCCTTAACTCCCAAGAGAGACTCTCTAAAAAACAAAAGATACAGGAAAAAAAACTTCCCTCCACAGGGATTTGAAAATCTCTTGTCCCTGATTGGTCCTCTGGTCAGGTGTTCACAGGTACTGCTTGTTAACCCTTTACAGGTAGAAAAAAACCTTAACCCTTAACTAACTGTTTATGATAGGATCCCGGTATCTCTCCTAGGAAAAGGGAGGGGGGAGGAAGCAGGGGGGAATGGTTTATTTCTCCTAGGTGTAAGAACTCCATGGATTTGGGGCTCTTGGGATCCCCAAGGATTTTGGGGAAGGACTGTGTCCCAATACACGTACATTATTGGGTGGTGGCAGCTTTTACCAGATCTAAACTAGGATTCTTCTTCGAGTGATTGCTCCAATGCATTCCAGTTAGGTGTGCGCGCCGCGCGGCTTCTCTCTCCGGAACTTTTTCCCGCCGGGGGGCGGGCCGCCTGGGCGGGCGCTGGGTGGGCGCTAAATATATGCATAATATACCCCAGCCCGCCCGCCTCCTCCTTTCTTCTTTTCCCGCGTGACGTCGACGTGGCTCTGGGAACTGTGGAGCCTCCACCACCTCCACACTCTCTTTCTTTATATATATATATAGTTTTGTTTAGTATAGTTTTTAGTTGTTATAGTTAAGTTGTTTGTGATAGTTGTCTTGTTTAGTTTGTTAGTGGTTGTAGGGGTTTTTCCCTCCCTTCCCTCTCCCGGCGGGCTCACAGGCACCAGCTCAAGCCCCCGCGCTGTGTGCCAAAAGCCTCCGTTCGGCTTGCCTCCACACGACGCTAGCCTCCGCTGCTCGAGAAGGATTTCGCACCGGCGACAAGCGTTGCTCTGTTCTGCTAAAGCACCGGACACGCAAGAGACGGGACCACAGGCTTTAAGCAGATAGGCATAGCGGAAGGCCGCTTCGCCGCCTCGGCACCAGCGACGCGCACCCGCACCTCACGCCGCGCACCGAGGTCCAGCGCACCCCGCCCGCCCCGCGGTCCCGGCCACGGCCACCCGCCGGCGAGGAGCCCGAGCTCGCCAAAGCCATAGCAGCGCTCGCCAAAGCCATAGCTAAGTCCCGTGCCGTGAGTGAGCCCCAGTGCTGGTGCCGCGCCGCAAGGCAGACCGTGGTGCGCTCCGGGCGCAGACACAGGGCCGCTCCGGCGCCTCCGCGTCGAGTTGAGCCGAAGGCGAGGCCCCGTCCGGCGACGGCCGCCCGCCAGTGAGCTAATTCAGCTCCGCGCTGCTCTAGCCGAGCTCGTGAGGCACGCCCGCTCGGAGCCGCTGCGAGGCCGGCCGCGCGGCCGCCTTCCGGGTGCGGGCTGTGCCATCGGATGAAAACCGGCGGGATGGGCCGGGGCCCCATCTGTGGACTCCGCGCGCGCCGCCGCACGCGGTCGCCGCTGCGGGGCCGCCGCATGCGGCACGCCGCCCGCCATCGCGCCGCGCCGCAGTCCCGGGCGCCGCCGCGCGATCCATCACCCCGCCGGTCGCACCGGGTAGTCCCCCGACATCCCGGTCGTCCGAGACCCGGTCCGGTCAAGCAGCCGACGTCCGGCACGAACCGGCCGCCGGACCCCCCGCCGCGCGCCCGGCCACGGCACCGCGGCCCGGCTCGCTCTCGGCACCGCAGGGCCCTCCCGCGGAGTCGAGGCGTCTCGGTCGAGCCGCACCGACCGGTACGGACGGACGCCTCCGCTCCTCCAGCACACCCGGCGCCGGGCCGCGGCCGGCCCCGCCCGCGCCGCCCGGCCGCCCGCGCCGCGCCGGCGCTGGCGCTGCTCGCGGCGCATCGGTCGCCTCTGGCGCGGGCACCCACCATTAGGTGCCCATCCGCCTGGGTGCCCATCCGCAAGGTGCGCAGGGGATTCTGGGTCCCCCGCCCGCCTCCACGACGCGCCGCATTCGCTCCGCTTCCCACGACCCGCGCCCCCGAGCGCAGGGTGCCCGCCCGCCAGTCAGTCCCCCGAGCACTCGCGCCCCGCGAGCCAGGCCCCGTCAGCACCCCTGTCCAGCCGCGCCTGTGGGCCCAGCCTCGCCTGGACGGGCCTCCCCGGAGCAATCGGTGCTGACTCATCGCCCGGGGACCCGCCCCCCGCCACTTCCCCCGGGCACCCACCGCGACCCGGGTGGCCCCGGCACCCCCAGGGGCCCAGCCACTACCCTCCAGCCGGGTGGCTGATGGAGAACTAGGTGTGACCTAGGCGGAGTGGTCAGTCTGACCCTGCTGTGCGCGTGTGGCACTGCCCGCTGCGAACCATACTCACCGCTGCACGCTCTGGCCGAGAACACCGCGCGCCCCAGAACCGCAGGGGTGGGCGGAAGTACTCGCGCCCTGGCCCAGCGGAAGTACCCCTACCGCGCACCCAACTATACCGCACAACCAACGGAACGGAATGGCCAGTCCCGGAGCAGGTCCGCGCGCAGGCGGGACAGGCCCCGCGCCAGGAGGAGCCTGATGGGCCTGCCCGCGGGATGGCGCTGCTAGGCAGACCAGATGTGCCCTCCTGGCCAGGTTGAGCAGCCTGGCTCAGCGAATCCCTGGCAAAATACAGCATCCCGCTGTCGACAACCCTTGACATCCCTTCAAAATGCTCGAGGAGGACGACGAGCGACGCCCGAAATCGTCCTCATGGCCTCGCCCCCTCGTCCTCCGCGGCCGGACCGGGGCGACAATGGCGACAGGGGTGGGGATCGCGTCGCAGCGGTGACGAAGCCGTCCCCTCTCACAAGAGCAGAGTGCATGCACGCACAACCTGCTGCCCACACCGAGCAGGCCTATTACCTGCCAAAGACCACGATTCTCGAAACAGAAAATGAAAGATGGGCGCGACGCGTGCTCGCACACGGCATGCCGCGGCTCCGCTTCGCATCTTGCGACAACAGGCTCCGGGTCCTCCCCCCTCCGCAGGCAACACGTCCGTCCGTCCCCGTCACGGAAGTCTGCACAAAATCACCGCGCCAACGTCGGGCAGTCCCAGCAATCAGTCCGGGCCCCGCCCCAGGCCCCGCAGCTGGTCAAGGGCGCCAAGGCGGCGGGCAGCCTCTCATCTCCTTCCTCCATCTCGGATCTCCGCCTTTGTTTCCCCTCTCTTCTCCCCGTCCGCCCCGTCCGGGCCGAATAACATCGCCAGACTCCTTTCAGAAGTCCCAGTCCATACCGACAACTCCTCCTTTTACCGCGCTCCCTGTCCCTCCACCCTGTCCCTTCCTCTTCCCCCTCCCACTCTCTTCTCCTCTCCTCCTGAGGGAGGTCCTCTACTGACTGAGCCTGCTGCCATAAGACCTCCCAGACAGGGGGGTGCTACTCTGAGATTCCCCTCCCCCCCCAAGGAGAAGGATGGCAGTCAGCTATTCTACGTATATCCTGCTTCTGAGGCCTCGCCCCCCCAAAGCCCAAATTTCTCAGCTGAAACCGACACCTTCCATTCCTCCTCTCTCATCATGGTCACCTTGTTGACCAATCATCTTTCTCTGGATCCGGACCCTTTCCCGCTCGCCCCCAAGCGGCGTTTCCTTCCCAGGCGTTTCTAGTCAACAAAGAACGCCTACCGTTACCGCCCGTACCTTCCGGACCACTTCGGGCAGTCAGTTTTACAAAGGCACAGCAGTGTGCACAGCAGCCCCATTCCAGCGCGCCAGTATCTGGCTGACTGCATGATTCGGGGCGCAGCAGTTGGAGGGGGCAGTCGAGGCTAGTACCTAGACTGGTGTGACGGAAATCCTGTCCAGCGACAGGTGGCGGAAATCTCAAACTGCTCCCAGGAAGTCGCCCCTGTTCATGCATTAGCTCAGCGGGCGCTTGCCAATCTCGCCTGCGCCTGCCTCCAGTCCGCGGTCCTCGCTGCTGTCGCGTCGACCTCCGACAGGAGCGCTCAACTCCGTGGCTGGTCGCGGTCAAGCGTCTCCCGCGGTCCTCCCTCCGTCACCTCGCACGGCATCCGCGCGACCCGTCGCAGTCACATCGCCTCGCGCCCCGCCGGCTCCGGCTCCGTCCGCGCCCGACATCACCGACGCCGACTGGCGCCGGTGGCGCGCCCGCACATGGTGGTCGGTAGACCGGGCCCGCCGCGGGCAGTCCTCCCACCACCTGGAGACCGCTCCGCGTCCCTCCGCGCGTGCGTGCCGACCCGACCCGCTCGGCCGCGCTGACCTGGGACGCCACCTGGGGACGCCCACTTTCTCAGGGGGGCTCACCTGGGGACCTTCACTGGGCACCTCAATGTCCGCAGGCCCCAGCTCGCTCTCCCATGCCCACCGGGCGGCGAGCGCTGGGAGCGAACCCCCTTCCAGCTCGCAACACAAACACGCCAGGCTGCAAATTGAACAAGCAGCACGGTGCTCTAGCCGCCCCCTCGCAAGCAGGGCGATCCTCCTCTAGCCCTCTGCAAGGAGGCTTCACTCTTCCAAGCAAAGCCTCGCTCCCATCAGAGCGGGACACCTTCTGGTCAGTGCAGAACCTGCTCGCCTCCCACTCAGTCCGTTCAGTTCCAGCGAACTCCCCTCCGCCCGTCCGGTTTTCCCAGAGTGGTCCCTCCGTCCAGGACTGTCTGGGGTCCCTCGGGAAGGTGGAACACACTCCAGTCCTGGGAACCGCCTTCGGGCCTACAGGTTCGCCTCCCAGGCTCCTCGGCCCTGTCTCTCAGACTCATCTCCTCTGGCAGACTCTCTCCTCGCCTCTTCCCCAGACTCTTCCCTCTATCGAGTCCAGAGTCCTCCACTGCACAGAGTGATCCAGCCCACCATGATACTCGTGGCTCGGCGTAGCACTGGCCGCCTAGCCTCACACTGCTGATCGTCCCATTCACTCCACCAGCACTGCAACACTCCATCCTCAAGGTCTCCCACCCCAATCTGCAATCTCCACCTCACAGCCTGGCCACCCCTCACACAGTCGACCCAGAGTCTGAAGGGGGTGCACCCGTGCAGCCCCACCTGACAGCTGGGTTCAGCAAAGCCTTAGAAGAAAGAAGTGAAAAATGGCAAATGGAAGAGCAGGTCCTGCCATGGTAACCAAGGGTACCAACCTTGACATGGTCCCTACAGTGTTCCCTACCTTCGTGGTACTCCACTACCATCCTGGGTTTAGGGTCTCGCATCTTCGACATCCTCTATGTTTGTCCGCTTTGAGAGTCCAAGGGCCTCTCCATCTCGTTGCTGTCGGACCGCCTTGGTCCTCCGCTGGAGCTCCGACCAGCTTGTATGGTCGACGTGCTGCGCCCTCCCCGAGGCCGCGCCACTCCCGACCGCTGACCTGAACTCTCCCTGGCCTCCTATGGCACCGTCTCCATTCCGCCCTCTCCCCTGTGCATCGGCCTCTCCTCCTGGTCCATATAAGCCTTCAGGAGAGAGCGCTCGCCACGAGAGAATGACGGTGGGCGGCCTCCTTGGGTGGCTCCCCACGCGATAGGTGCGCTCCTTACCTCACCTTCCTTCCTTCCCAAAGGTGGTCAAAGGCACCCTCGGCCTTCCACCATCTTCCTCCTTCCTTCCCTCCCGGCCCAGCCGCCCGAGCCCACCCTCCACCCTTCCCGGAGCCGGTCCTCGCCTCTCGGCGTTCGACGAGAGGCGCGCCTTTCGGCGCGCACGACCGTCTTCATCGAGCATCGCTGATCGCAAAGAAGCGAGCCAGTCTCTCTCAACGTGACGCCTCCTGGTGACTCCAATGCATCTCCACTACTCACGAGCTCACGTCCCGTGACATCCATGCCACTCACCTCCACGACCCTCTGCTCATGCGCCGCCCCGCCGCCTTCCCTGACCCATGGCGCTCCCTAGCCATCTGCCTTCGCAGTGCACCACCTCCCCTGCCACTGGACTCCCCCATCCACCTCCACTGTCCACCACACGGCTCCGTGCCGCAGACTCACAGCCAGTTGGAACAACGCGGCCTTGGGCCCGGCCGTTTTAGACAGCCAGAGCTCCTCCGACCCCACCGCTAACTGGAATGCATTGGAGCAATCAACTGGAAAAGCAATGGAGAAAGAAGAAAGAAAGAAATGCACTGGAGTGTGTTTCTTGCTGTTGATTCCAGTTCGCCCTGTTCTCCCCACCGTCGGAGTAGCCCTTTTTAGTTTAGAGGGGTCCATACAGGTCCCCATTTTGGAACCCAACAGCTCTAAGTGGGGGTGAAACCTATGACATGGTTGGCAGCGGTGACGAACCTGAGAGCCATAAAGAGGCAAGGCTTTTCTACCAAAGGGGGTTTAAAGCAGTTTTTCAGGGTTAGAAGGAATTTTCAGCTACGTTGGCTGGAGGGAATGAGGGTTTTCTCACAAGGCTTTTGTTAGAAGGGACACCTACTGAGAGGGTACTTAGCAATTTGCAAGAGACAGTTGCAAGACCGGTTTGTTTAGTGCTGTGAGGAGGAGGGGGACATTTTTTTTCTCTTTCTCAGTCTAAAGCACAGTTGGTAGCTGTGAACCAGCTACATCAGCATAACACCAAATGCAAATACAGAGTTTTTGTTTCTTTTCTATTCAGTCTATCCGGGAATAGAAAGGGGTAGGAATTGGGGGAACCAGTTCACTAACTGCAGAGGGGTGTGGCCAGCACCAGAAGGCACAAACATGAGTGGCAATGATACAGTTGACAAACTGGAACTTGCTAGGTTGCAAATAGACCTAGTTAAGGCAGAAAAGGAGAGGGAGGAAGCTAACCACAAGAGACAGATGGAAGCCAAACAGGCGGACCAACTAGCCAAAGAGGCTGACCACAGGAGACAAATGGAGCTCCAGAGGGAGGCCCACCAGCAGGCCCTGGAATTAGCAAGAGCTACTCCATCTGTTCCAGCCCAACCCAACAACCCTTCTCCAGCCACTGTTCCCCATCCCAAGAAATTTCCCACCTACAGGACAGGTGATGACGTTGAGGCCTTCTTAGAAAACTTTGAAAGGGCCTGCATTGGGTACAGCATCCCTGAAAACCAGTACATGGTAGAGCTGAGGTCACAGCTCTGCGGAGACTTATCACAGGTGGCAGCTGAAATGCCTAAGGACAAAATGAACGACTATAAACTGTTCCTAACCAAGGCTAGATACAGAATGGGCATAACCCCTGATCATGCCCGTCAGCGTTTCAGAGCCCAGAAATGGAAACCAGAGGTGTCATTTCCAAAACACGCCTACTATCTTGAAAAGCAGTATTTTTCCTGGTTGTCAGGAGCCAATGTTAACACCATGGACGAACTAAACCTCCTGATACTGATGGAGCAATTCTTGGATGGTGTTCCTGAGAACATTAGACGCTACATACAAGATGGAAAACCAAAAACTCTCACTGAGGCAGGGGAGATTGGAGCCAAATGGATGGCAGTGGCAGAAACCACAACAGCTACTGTCAAGGGGAGCGAATCCCACAGGGTACACACCGACACTAAACCCTACCATCGAGGGCCAATCAAGCCCACACCCACAACCCAAGGACAGCTGCAAACTCCCTATTCTTCTACCTCACCAGTCTCCAGTAATCCACCTCGGACCAGTGACCTGTCAACCGGGCGATGTTTTAAATGTAATGAACTGGGACATATAAAGGCCAAATGCCCCAAGAACCCAAATCGAGTACAGTCCATTACCCCAGCATCCCACCAAGGATCCCTAGGCCCAGATATCTCTCAAATACGCCCGAACCGCAGGGAAACCTTGAGAGTGGGCGGGAAGAAGATTACTGCGTGGAGAGACACCGCAGCGAGCGTGTCAGTTATCCACCAGTCCTTAGTGGACCAGAAATTCATCAACCCCAGAGGTCAAAATCACAATTTCTCCATTCATGTCAAAATCTGTAACCTTACCTACAGCTGAATTGCCTGACCAGTACAAGGGCTGGTCAGGACAGTGGACTTTTGCTGTCTATGACAATTATTCCATCCCCATGCTACTGGGGGAAGACTTGGCCAACCATGTGCAGCTGGCCAAGAGGTGGGGAATAGTTACCCGCAGTCGGGCCAAACAAGCTTCCACTCCCATCCCTGTTCCAGAGCCATCCACCAGGGCCCCGTCTGTGTTACCAGAGACCCAGACAAAGGGGTGGAACCGGATCCCATGCCAACAACTACAGCAGCCATAGTACATCCAGTCCCAGAACCGGAACTGGAAGAGCAACCAGCGGGGGAACCAGCGCCAGCACTGATGCCAGCGCTTGCAACTCCACCGCCAGAGGGCGCCAATGGGCCTGAACTGGCAGAAGCAGCAGACAACCCTAACCAAGGGGCTCAGCCAGAGCCTGAAATATCACCTAGTGCAACAGTGGAGAGCGGTCCACAGTCAACGGAAACAACCTCATCACCTACATCGCTTCCAGAGGGATCAAGCCCAAGTCCACAGTCTACGGAGGAACTGGTGTCTCCAGCCTCAAGGGAACAGTTCCAGACTGAGCAGAAAGCCGATGACAGCCTTAAAAAAGCATGGGCGGCGGCACGGAGCGACCCACCGCCTCTCAGTTCTGCTAACCGATCCCGGTTCGTTGTAGAACAAGGACTCTCTCTTAAGCTTAGCCCATGATCATCCCAGTGGCCATTCTGGGGTGAACAGAAGCAAGGACAGGTTGGGAAGGTCCTTCGACTGGGAGGGGATGGGCAAGGCGGTTGCCAATTATGTCCGGTCTTGTGAGGTATGCCAAAAAGTAGGAAAACCCCAAGACCAGGTCAAGGCCCCTCTCCAACCACTTCCCATAATTGAGGTCCCATTTCAGTGAGTAGCTGTGGATATTATGGGTCCTTTCCCAAAGAAGACCCCCAGAGGAAAGCAGTACATACTGACTTTTGTGGACTTTGCTACCAGATGGCCGGAAGCAGTAGCTCTAGGCAACACCAGGACTAAAACTGTGTGCCAGGCCTTAACTGACATTTTTACCAGGGTAGGTTGGCCCTCCGACATTCTTACAGATTCGGGAACAAATTTCCTATCAGGGACCATGAAAGACCTGTGGGAAGCTCATGGGGTGCATCATTTGGTTGCCACCCCGTACCACCACCAAACCAATGGCCTGGTGGAGAGGTTTAATGGAACTTTGGGGGCCATGATCCGTAAATTCGTAAATGAATACTCCAATGATTGGGATCTAGTGTTGCAGCAGTTGCTGTTTGCCTACAGGGCTGTACCACATCCCAGTTTAGGATTCTCACAATTCGAGATTGTGTATGGCCATGAGGTTAAGGGGCCATTACAGTTGGTGAAGCAACAATGGGAGGGGTTTACGCCTTCTCCAGGAACTAACATTCTGGACTTTGTAAGCAACCTACAAAACACCCTCCGACACTCTTTGGCCCTTGCTAAAGAGAACCTAAAGGATGCTCAAGCGGAGCAAAAGGTCTGGTATGATAGACATACCAGAAAGCGTTCCTTCAAGGTAGGAGACCAGGTCATGGTCTTGAAGGCGCAACAGGCCCATAAGATGGAAGCGTCCTGGGAAGGACCATTCACGGTCCAGGAGCGCCTGGGAGCTGTTAACTACCTCATAGCATTTCCTACTTCCTCTCTAAAGCCTAAAGTGTACCATGTTAACTCTCTAAAGCCCTTTTACCCCAGAGAATTACAGGTCTGTCAGTTTACAGCCCAGGGAGGAGATAACGCTGAGTGGCCTGAAGGTGTCTACTACGAAGGAAAAAGAAATGGTGGTGTGGAAGAGGTGACCCTCTCCACAACCCTGGAACGTCTACAGCGGCAACAGATCAAGGAGCTGTGCACTCACTTCGGCCCTTTGTTCTCAGCCAACCCAGGACGGACTGAGCAAACGTACCACACCATTGACACAGGTAATGCTTACCCGATTGGAACCCCACCCTACCGGGTGTCACCTCATGCCCAAGTTGCTATTAAACGGGAGATTGAAAACATGCTGGAGATGGGTATCATCCGCCCCTCTACCAGTGCATGGGCATCTCCAGTGGTTCTAGTTCCCAAACCAGATGGGGAAATACGCTTTTGCGTGGACTACCGAAAGCTTAATGCTGTTACTCGCAATGACAACTACCCAATGCCACGCACTGATGAGCTATTGGAGAAACTTGGACGTGCCCAGTTCATCTCTACATTAGATTTAACCAAGGGGTACTGGCAAGTACCACTCGATGAACCCGCCAAAGAAAAATCTGCCTTCATCACCCATGCAGGGGTGTATGAATTTAATGTGCTTCCGTTCGGACTGCGGAATGCACCTGCCACCTTCCAAAGGCTGGTAGATGGGCTACTAGCAGGACTGGGAGAATGTGCAGTTGCATACCTCGATGATGTGGCCATTTTTTCTGATTCATGGCCCGAACACCTAGAACACCTGGAAGCGGTCTTTGAGCGCATCAGGCGGGCAGGACTAACTGTTAAGGCCAAAAAGTGTCAAATAGGCCAAAACAGAGTGACTTACCTAGGACACCAGGTGGGTCGAGGAACCATAAACCCCCTACAGGCCAAGGTGGAGGCTATCCAACAGTGGCCTGTCCCACGGTCAAAGAAACAGGTCCAATCCTTCTTAGGCTTGGCCGGATATTACAGGCGATTTGTACCACACTACAGCCAAATCGCTGCCCCACTAACTGATCTGACCAGAAAAACACAGCCAAATGCAGTTAAGTGGACTGATGAGTGTCAGAAAGCCTTTACCCAGCTTAAGGCGACGCTCATGTCTGACCCTGTGTTAAGGGCCCCGGACTTTGACAAACCCTTCCTAGTAACCACCGATGCATCTGAACATGGGGTAGGAGCAGGGGCGGCTCTACGTTTTTGGCCTCCCCAAGCAGTCATGCGTGGGAGGCACCCCGGAGCCGCGGGAGCAGCGGACCTCCCGCGGGCATGACTGCAGAGGGACCGCTGGTCATGCGGCTCGGCTGGACCTCCCGCGGCTGCGGACGGTTCGCGGGTCCGGCGGCTCCGGCGGCTCCGCTTGAGCTGCCGCAGTCATGCCTGCGGGAGGTCCAGCCGAGCCGCGGGACGAGCGCCTCCTCCGCAGTCATGACTGCGGCAGGTCCACCGGCCCAGCCTGCCGCCCCCCCCGGCCGCAGGGGACGCCCCCTAGATTTTGCCACCCTAGGCACCAGCTTGTTTTGCTGGTGCCTAGAGCCGCCCCTGGGTAGGAGCAGTTCTAATGCAGGAAGGACCGGATCACAACTTCCATCCTGTCGTGTTTCTCAGCAAGAAACTGTCTGAGAGGGAAAGCCACTGGTCCATCAGTGAGAAAGAATGTTACGCCATTGTGTATGCCCTGGAAAAGCTACGCCCATACGTTTGGGGACGGCGGTTCCAGCTACAAACTGACCATGCTGCGCTACAGTGGCTTCATACTAACAAGGGAAACAACAAGAAACTTCTCTGATGGAGTTTAGCTTTCCAAGACTTTGATTTTGAAATTCAACACATTTCAGGAGCTTCCAACAAAGTTGCTTATGCACTCTCTCGTGAAAGTTTCCCAGAATCAAGTGGTCAAAAAGTGTTCTTCGCATGTTTACATGCTTAGTAGTATATGTAATACTGCATGTGTTTTAGTAATCTGTTTATTTTTCAGTTCTAGGAGGAAATCACCGCCAGTGGTTCCCACTGTTGGCGATTTGGGGGGCGTGTCATAAACAGTTAGTTAAGGGTTAAGGTTTTTTTCTACCTGTAAGGGGTTAACAAGCAGTACCTGTGAACACCTGACCAGAGGACCAATCAGGGACAAGAGATTTTCAAATCCCTGTGGAGGGAAGTTTTTTTTCCTGTATCTTTTGTTTTTTAGAGAGTCTCTCTTGGGAGTTAAGGGAGTCCAGACATCTTAATCAAGTCCTCCCAGGTTTCTGCAATAAATTCTTCTATTCAAGCTAGTGAGTATTAGCAAGGAACTAGTATTCTTATACTTTTATTTCTGTATTTGCAATTCTGTGTTTTGCTATAGAATTTCTTTAATTCTGTACTGTTATTGCTTTTACTGAGAAAGAAAGGAGGGGGGATTCTCTCCAGAGATTGATAAGTTTAGACCCTGTGTATTGTTCCATCTTGGTATTACAGAGACAGTTACTTTCTTTTTATTCTTTAATAAATCTTTTCTGTTAAGGACTTGGTTGAACTTTCCTTGGGTGAATTCTCAGGGAAAGGGGAGGAGGGAGGAGGACGGCATCCCTCTGTAGTTGGATCCCGGTATCTCTCCTAGGAAAAGGGAGTGGGGAGGAAGCAGGGGGGGATGGTTTATTTCTCCTAGGTGTAAGAACTCCATGGATTTGGGGCTCTTGGGATCCCCAAGGATTTTGGGGAAGGACTGTGTCCCAATACACGTACATTATTGGGTGGTGGCAGCTTTTACCAGAACTAAACTAGGATTTTAGTTTAGAGGAGTCCATGCAGGTCCCCATTTTGGAACCCAACAGCTCTAAGTGGGGGTGAAACCTATGACACAGTCATTTCCCATTTTGTATGTGTGCAACTGATTGTTCCTTCTTAAGTGGAGTACTTTGCATTTGTCTTTATTGAATTTCATCCTATTTACTTCAGACCATTTCTCCAGTTTGTCTAGATCATTTTGAATTTTAATCCTATCCTCCAAAGCACTTGCAATCCCTCCCAACTTGGTATTGTCCACAAACTTTATAAGTGCACTCTCTGTGCCATTATCTAAATCACTGATGAAGATATTGAACAGAACCAGACCCAGAACCAATCCCTGCGGGACCCCACTCATTACTTTTCCAGCATGACTGAACCACTGATAACTACTCTCTGGGAATGATTTTTCCAACCAGTTATGCACCCACCTTATAGTAGCTCCACCTTGGTTGTATTTCCCTAGTTTGTTTATGAGAAGGTCACATGAGACAGTATCAAAAGCCTTACTAAAGTCAAGATATACCACATCTACTGCTTTCCCCCGTCCACAAGGCTTGTTACCCTGTCAAAGAAAGCTATCAGATTGGTTTGACGTGATTTGGTCTTAACAAATCCATGCTGGCTGTTACTTATCACCTCATTATCTTCTACGTGTTTGCAAATTGATTTCTTAATTATTTGCTCCATATCTTTCCGGGTACAGAAGTACTGACTGGTCTGTAATTCCCCAGGTTGTCCTTATTTCCCTTTTTATAGATGTACACTATATTTGTCCTTTGAGGAGAGTTAAAAATGTCGTCCATTCACATGTTTGCCTCACACTATGTGCTGGTCCAGCAGGCTCAGGCTGATGCTAGTTTTGGCAGAGCAGTACTACAATCTGCAAGACTATGAACTCCGAGCCCATCTCCTGGGATTCTGCTTGTGAGTCACCTACAAAGGAATCGACATGAGCAAGCACTCAAAGAAGAAAAAACGGTTACTCACCCTTTTGTAACTGTTGTTCTTAGAGATGTGTTGCTTGTGTCCATTCTATTACCCCGCCCTCCTGCCCCTCTGTCAGAGTCATCGGCAAGAAGGAACCGAGAGGGCGCAGGGCTGATGGCACTTGATATACCACGCCATGAGTGTGATACTCCAGAGGGCGCGACAGCCAGCCCTATGGGTACTGCTAAGGCAAAAGTCTCCGACAGCCGTGCACATGGGCATGCGCACACCTCCAATGGAATGGACATGAGCAACTCATCTCAAAGAACAACAGTTACAAAGAGGCGAGTAACCGTTTTTTCCCTTTTAAACTGTATTGCTATGCAGCCTTCGACACCTTCCCCGAGGCTTCAGACTGCACTTTACCAGCACACATACAGGTAGGGACACACCCAGCTGCAGCTATACACACAGATGCTGAGATCAGCGCTACATGGGAAGGCTCAGCTCAGGAATTGCCCACTTACTCAAGTGAACACTCCCCTAAAAAATGTACTATCTTGTGCTGCACAGAGAACTGTACAGCGTAAGCTCATGAAATTTGCTCCCTCCTTCAATGTGGAGAGGAATTAACACAGCTTTCTCCCCCGGTTATGATTTCCACACACACTGGTTTTAGATAAAACAAAAACAAGTGTATTAACTACAAAAGATAGATTTTAAGTGATTATAAGGGATAGCAAATAGATCAAAACCGATTACCTAGCAAATTAAAAAAACATGCAATCTAAGCTTAATATACTAAAGAAACTGGTTATAAGTAGCAAATTCTCACCCTAAATGTTGTTTTAGGCAGATTGCAGAGATTCTTGAAGGCAAGCTGTACTTGCAGCTTAAAACTCCAGATATTCCTTTCACAGGCCAGACACCCTCTAGCCTGGGCTCAGCCCTTCTCCCTTAGTCCAGTCTTTTTGTTCTCAGGTGTTTCCAGATGTCCTCTTTCTTGGGCAGGGAATCCTTTGTCTCCCAGTTTGATTCCCACCCCCGGTTAGTGGGAAAAATACTACTATTATCATGGAGTCCAGTACCAGGTGACTCGGTCACATGTCTTTGCAGCCACAACCCAGAGGCTGTTTGCAGCATCCCCAGGAAGGCTTCCTGGTGGGAGTTTAGCATCTTCAAAGACCTGTTGTTCTCCCTAATGGCCCTTCCCAAACAGCCATCTAGACTGATTGCATTCTGTCTAGTGGGCATTCCCCAGGTGTAAACATATTTGTAATAGATGCATATACAATATTCCTAACTTCAGATACAAAAATGATCATAGAATCATAGAATTCAAGATCAGAAGGGACCATTATGATCATCTAGTCTGACCTCCTGCAAGATGCAGGCCACATAAGCCGCTCCACCCACTCCTTTAGCAAGCGACCCCTGCCCCATGCTTCGGAGGAAGGCGAAAAACCTCCAGGGCCACTGCCAATCTTCCCTGGAGGAAAATTCCTTCCCGACCCCAAATATGGCAGTCAGCTGAACCCCGAGCATGCGGGCAAGACTCTCCAGCCATACCCTCTTGAAAAATGTTATATCATATCATTGACCCATTGTACTATTTACTTCAGTGTGGCCCTTAATTGACCTATTGACTAAGCCCGTTATCCTATCATACCATCTCCTCCATAAACTTATCTAGCTTAATCTTAAAGTCATGGAGGTCCTTCGCCCCCACTGTTTCCCTCGGTAGGCTGTTCCAGTATTGCACTCCCCTGATGGTTAGAAACCTTCGTCTAATTTCAAGCCTGAATTTCCTGACTGACAATTTATATTCGTTTGTCCTCGTGTCCACATTAGCACTGAGCTGAAATAATTCCTCTCCTTCCCTGGTATTTATCCCTCTGATATATTTAAAGAGTGCAATCATATCTCCTCTTATCCTTCTTTTGGTTAAGGAAAACAAACCGAGCGCCTCAAGTCTCCTTTCATACGACAGGCCTTCCATTCCTCGGATCATTCTAGTGGCCATGATACATGATACATGCATACAAATAGGATAATCATGTTCAGTAAATCATAACCTTTTTAATACCTCACATGCCTGATCTTGTACACAATACATCTTAGTTATGCCATAATCATATCATAACAATATCTCTATGAAGAATATGGGGGCATGGTGCCACAGGGTGTTCATAGCTGCAAGGAATAACTTGCTGCAATCACTTAGAACTTCAACTTATCAACAATTGCAGAGGTGCGTGAAGCTGTGGCTCTGCCAGCCAAATGACAGGGGCTCTGCATGCCCCCCATTTTCCCTTTCTGGTTTTTGGATTTCCCCTCAAATCCCTAGGGCTCTGCCCACTGCTACCTAGAACATTTCCTGAAATTTTGGAATTGAGCAGATGTGGCATTCAGACAGCGAAATGCTTTCCAGGAGAGGGTGCAGTCTCACAAGCTTGCCCAACCAGGACTCGGGAGCAAGGATTTAAGGTGCTGCGCTGGCTAGGCCCAATAGACTCTAGTATTTGGCAGCTCCACCTAAGCCTGGCTCAGATGGAAGGATGATTCCTGTGAGCTGGCACCCCAACCCACAGCTGCCCTGGGCTGACTAGCCTAATGATAACAATTAACTATAAAGAGAGCAGCTCCTAGCTTGGCTGTAGGGGTGCCCATGAGAGGGTTAAGTTTCCTTGGCCCAGATCCACAAAGGGATTGAGGTGTTTCAATGCTGAGCATCATGGCACCTAACCTTTAGGTGCCTAGAAAGTCCCAGGAACAGCCATATGATTCACAGAGCCCAAGTAGACACCCAGCTTCCCAGTACGACAAGTGGGAAAACAAAGGGATCTAGGAATGGGATCCACAAAAGCCAGCATAGGTGGCTCCCTGCCTAAGCTAGGCAATGGGAGATGTCAGGTGTGCTAAGCGCCCCACCCCCCACAAGATCCAGGATGCTGGGAGGTTACGTACCTATCTGTGCCAGTGATTCACAGCTGGGAACTCCTCTCCTGGAGGCAGGTGGCTAGGCTGTTTCTTGTGAGAATGAGTTTGATGCCTGCCTAGGAGGAGGCACCCACCTTAAACTTTTAGCTCAGTGATTAGCCAACTCCACTGGGATGTGGGAGACCCAGGTTCAATCCCCTACTGTGCTTGATGGGGAGAAACAGGGTCTCACAGGTGAGTGCTCTAACATTGTGTCATGTGATATATTGCTGTGGGACTCCCTATATCTCTCCTGCTGAAGCTGTTGCACTGGGGATAACTACTTAGTCACTGGAGCAGGGGCAACTAGACCCTGTGTCTCCCACCTCCCAGGTGGGTGCCCTATCCACTGAACTGCAGAGTCATTCCCTTGGGCTGTGTTCCAACAACTGTTTACGTGTTTATCCCCAGTGGAACAGCTTCCACCAGAGAGACTGAGGAAGCCTCACATCAGAATGTCCCACAGCCTGGAGGTTCAAGCACAGGGGCGGCTCTAGGCATTTTGCCACCCCAAGCACGGCAGGCAGGCTGCCTTTGGTGGCTTGCCTGTGGGAGGTCCCCGGTCCTGCGGATTTGGCGGCAGCCTGCGGGAGGTCTGCTGAAGCCGCAGGACCAGCGAACCCTCCGCAGGCATGCTGCCGAAGGCAGCCTGCCTGCCACCCTCGCGGCAACCGGCAGAGCGCCCCCATGGCTTGCCGCCCCAGGCACGCGCTTGGCGTGCTGGTGCCTAGAGCCGTCCCTGTTCAAGCACTCTCCTGAGAGCTGTGGGAGGGCCTTACTCAAAGCCTTTCTTCTCCCCATCAAGCAGATGGAGGAATTGAACCTTGGTTCACACATCCAAAGTGCATGTGCTATCTGCTGGGCTCCCAGTGGTAAAGTGGCCTTCTTCTCTGGCTAGATATTGAATGGGAGTCCTGTAGGGTGGCCTCTGTGGACACCTACTGGATCAGACCCCATGGGAGAGAGACAGGGGAGCGCCTATATGTGTTCCCTCTAAGGTGTGTGCCTGTGTGGCTGCACAAAGAAGCCATCAAGGGCCGCACACCTGATTAGTGCAGGAGTGCACACAGGGACATAGCCATAAGTGGGCCTCGAAGATGTGTAGGGTGAGGTGGGGTATAGGGGGTGGGTGAGGGCAGTGGGGTGAGGTGGGGGGCAGTCATGGGGGAGCTTGGGGCATGCAGGACTATGGTGGGAAGAGAGGACTCCCCCCCAGCCCCGGGGCTGCAGCTGGGAGAGAGGGCTTCTAAAATATATATTTATTATATCTAGGGGTTTTGTTTCTACTGGTGACACGCATCTGCACATTGCTTCGATATTGGTGCTGCACATAAAAAAATTCATTCCGCACATGGAGGGAAAAAATAGAGGGAACATTGGCACCTATCTTCCCTATGTGGATCGCACTGGGACTTTGGCAGACCATATGGGTCCAGTTGTGGTGGGAGGCAACATGCATGTGCCTGGACGCAGAGACTCATGGCTAATCTACACTGGCAACGCTTTAACGTGCCTTGTGTAGTCGCAAAAAAACCACCTCAACGAGGGGCATAGCTCCCAGTGCTAGGAGCATGGCTTACAGTGCTGGGGCACTATTTACACTGGCACTTTACAGAACTGCAACTTGCTGCGC
The DNA here is from genome assembly GCF_016161935.1 of Mauremys reevesii. Taxonomy (NCBI): domain Eukaryota; kingdom Metazoa; phylum Chordata; order Testudines; family Geoemydidae; genus Mauremys; species Mauremys reevesii. The sequence continues at coordinate 40,849,213 of NC_052630.1, read as the reverse complement.
TCAGGGGGGTGTTTTTTCAGCCCCCTGAGCGAGAAAGTTGTAGCGCTGTTAATTGCCAGTGTAGACAAGCCCTTAGGTGCTGACAAAATGTTTACAGAGGAAATGAAGATGCTGAGTGAATTCAGGTACCTCCAGGGCCCAGTGGCAGCCAAGCAGGAGTTTTATGGATTGTGGTGGAGCCTAGAACTGGGACTTAAGTGCCTAAGTTGGGCTTTAGAGACAACAGTCCCTTTGTGGATGTAGCCATAGGTGTCGACTCCATGGGTGCTGTGGGGCTGGAGCACCCATGGGGAAAAATTGGTGGGTGCTCTGCACCCACCGGCAGCTCCCCATCTGCCCCAGCTCACCTCCGCCTCCTCCCCTGCCGCCGCGTCCTACTTCTCCCCTCTTCCTCCCAGTGCTTGCGCCACAAAATAGCTGTTTTGTGCAGCAAGCCTGGGGGAGGGGAAGGAGGGGGAACACAGCATGCTTGGGGAAGGAGGCAGAGCCGGGGTGGGAATTTGGGGAGGGGTCCAATAGGGGCAGGGTGGGGCAGAGTTAGGGCAGGGACTTTGGGGCAGGGATGGAGTCGGGACAGGGCTGGGGGTGCAAGCACCCACCGGTGCAGAAAAAAGTTGGTGCCTGTGGATGTGGCCCTTTGTGCCTAGCCCCAGGTACTCCCTCTTGCCATCTCTCCCTAGAATCCCCCTGGCCAGGGCTCACAATGGCAGTAGGTCTGTGTGGTGTCCTGCACTGATGCAGGGCCCCCTGCCAGTAGGCTTTCAAGGGATGGAGTGCCTGGAGTCCTGCCAGCATCCTGGGTCACCCCTTTATTACACAGTTTATGATGTGTTTCTACCTTAGCTAATTTCAGTCAGTGAATCAGGTTATGAAACCACTCAAAACTAAATCCAGTTGCGAGCATCTCTTTTTTTCAATCCAAGTGTGGCTCAGTTGTGCTTTCATCCATGCTTTGGAAGCACATGCCACTTGCGGATGGACAGCCCCCAATCCACATGAGCTTGGATTGACTGAGGGCTTTGGGGACTAGATCCACAAAGGGATTGAGATACCTAACTCCAAAGCTTCTTGCCCGCATGCTTGGGGTTCAGCTGATCACCATATTTGGGGTCGGGAAGGAATTTTCCTCCAGGGTAGATTGGCAGTGGCCCTGGAGGTTTTTCGCCTTCCTCCGAAGCATGGGGCAGGGGTCGCTTGCTGGTGGATTATCTGCTACTAGAAGTCTTTTAATCATGATTTGGAGCATTCAACAGCAGAGTCAAGGGAGAGAATTATTTCAGGAGTGGGTGGATCGGCTTATGTGGCCTGCATCTTGCAGGAGGTCAGACTAGATGATCATAATGGTCCCTTCTGATCTTGAATTCTATGAGTCTATGATTCAATCCTCAAAACTCCCGTTCAGCCACCACCTAGCACCGTAGGTACCCATGTTCTTCTTGGCCATGCAAAAAGCAACCCAAGCTCCAATGCCACCTAGCTCACATCTAGCCCTGGAGGGATTCTTAGACTAGACGGGTTTCAGAGTAGCAGCCGTGTTAGTCTGTATCTGCAAAAAGAACAGAACAGTACAAAAAAGTACTCACTTTTGGCATCTTAGAGACCAACACATTTATTTGAGCATAAGCTTTCGTGGGCTACAGCCCACTTCATTGGATGCACAGAATTTAACATATAGTAAGGAGATATATATACACTGTAACCAAGTTCCTCCTCTACCTTGGTGGGTCCTGCGCTTATTGATGGATTTGCTCACCTCAGTGATCTTCTTCTCTGGTGGAACTCACAGTCTGGGTCAACTCCTCCTGTGTCTGATCAGGAGTTGGGAGGTTTGGGGGGAACCCAGGCCTGCCCTCTACTCCGGGTTCCAGGCCAGGGCGCTGTGGATCACAGCTGTCTATAGTGGCTCCTGTAACAGCTGCATGATAGCTACAACTCCCTGGGCTACTTCCCCATGGCCTCCTCCAAACACCTTCTTTATCCTCACCACAGGACCTTCCTCCTGGTGTCTGATAATGCTTGTACTCCTCAATCCTCCAGCAGTACACCCTCTCAGCTCCTTGTGCCTCTTGCTCCCAGCTCCTCACAGGCAAATCTCACTGACTAACTGGGAGGCTTTTAACTAGTTCCAGCCAGCTCTTGATTGGCTTGAGGTGTCCCAATCATTGTAGCTATCTCCACTGCCTTCTAGAAAGATCTTAATTTGCCCCAGGTGTCTTGATTAACCTGGAGCAACTGCCATTTGGTTATCATGGTACCAGGGATTTGTTTAGCCTGGGGCTAACATACCTGTTCCTCACTACTTTACTGTAGCCATCTGGCCTTGCCCCATCACAACACATACAGAGAACATGAAAAGGTGGGAGTTGCCCTACCAACTCTAAGAGGCTAATTACTTAAGATGAGCAATTATCAACAGGAGGAAAAAAAAACTTTTGTAGTGATAATCAAGATGGCCCATTTCAGACACTTTGACAAGAAGGTGTGAGGATACTTAACATGGGGAAATAGATTCAATGTGTGTAATGGCTCAGCCATTCCCAGTCTCCATTCAAGCCTAAATTGATGGTATCTAGTTTGCATATTAATTCAAGTTCAGCAGTTTCTCATTGGAGTCTATTTTTGAAGCTTTTCTGTTGCAAAATTGCCACCTTTAAGTCTGTTACTGAGTGACCAGAGAGGTAGAAGTGTTCTCCTATTGGTTTTTGAATATTATGATTCTTGTTTTCAGATTTGAGTCCATTTACTCTTTTGCGTAGAGACTGTCCGGTTTGGCCAATGTACATGGCAGAAGGGCATTGCTGGCACATGATGGCATATATCACATTGGTAGATGTGCAGGTGAACGAGCCCCTGATGCTGTGGCTGATGTGATTAGGTCCTATGATGATGTCACTTGAATAGATATGTGGACAGTGTTGGCATCGGACTTTGTTGCAAGGATAGGTTCCTGGGTTAGTGTTTTTGTTCTGTGGTGTGTGGTTGCTGGTGAGTAATTGCTTCAGGTTGGGGGGCTGTCTGTAAGCAAGGACAGGTCTGTCTCCCAAGATCTGTGAGAGTGAGGGATCATCTTTCAGGATAGGGTGTAGATCTTTGATGACGCACTGGAGAGGTTTTAGTTAGGGGCTGAAGGTGACGGCTCGTGGCATTCTGTTATTTCCTTTGTTGGGTCTGTCCTGTGGTAGGTGACTTCTGGGTACTCTTCTGGCTCTGTCAATCTGTTTTTTTTCACTTTAGAGGGTGGGTATTGTAGTTTTAAGAATGCTTGATAGAGATCTTGTAGGTGCTTGTCTCTGTCTGAGGAATTGGAGCAAATGCGGTTGTATCTTAGAGCTTGGCTGTAGACAATAGATCATGTGGTGTGTCCTGGATGGAAGCTGGAGGCATGTAGGTAAGTATGGCGGTCAGTAGGTTTCTGGTATAGGGTGGTATTTATGTGACCATCACTTATTAGCACAGTAGTGTCCAGGAAATGGACCCCTTGTGTGGATTGGTCTAGGCTGAGGTTGATGGTGGGATGGAAATTGTTGAAATCATGGTGGAATTCCTCAAGGGCTTCTTTTCCATGGTCCAGATGATGAAGATGTCATCAATGTAGCACAAGTAGAGTAGGGGCGGTAAGGGACGAGAGCTAAGGAAGCGTTGTTCTAAGTCAGCCATAAAAATATTGGCATACTGTGGGGCCATGCGGATACACATAGCAGTGCCGCTCACTTGAAGGTATATATTGTCCCCAAATGTGAAAAGGTTGTGGGTGTGGACAAAGTCACAAAGTTCAGCCACCAGGTTTGCCGTGACATTATCGGGGATACTGTTCCTGATAGCTTGTAGTCCATCTTTGTGTGGAATGTTGGTGTAGAGGGCTTCTACATCCATAGTGGCCAGGATGGTGTTTTCTGGAAGATCACCAATGGATTGTGGTTTTTTCAGGGAGTCAGTGGTGTCTCGAAGATAGCTAGGAGTGCTGGTAGTGTACAGCCTGAAGAGAGAGTCCACATAGCCAGACAATCCTGCTGTTAGGGTGCCAATGCCTGAGATGATGGGGCATCCAGGATTTCCAGGTTTACGGATCTTGAGTAGCAATTTGCAGGAGCAGGGGCAGCCGTGCAGCCAGCAGCCGGAGAGAAGCGGCACTTTCCCCTTCAAATCACCACTTCTCTCCGGCCAGCTTTGAAGAGGAAAGCGCAGCTTCTCTTCGGCTGCTGGCTGTGTGGCTGCCCCTGCTCCTCCTGAGTCCTCCGGCCCGTGCTCGCAGGACCACATTCTGAAAGGGGCTTTAGAGCTGTAGGCCAGGGCCCCAGGGCCCTCTTAGCCCAGGGCCCTGCAGCCCCCTAAAGCCCCTGCATTCCAAGTGGCCCTGCCTGCCGGGGGATGAGGGGGGGGAGGTAGCTTCCCTGCTCCCTCCCTTGCTCCCAGAAAGTCCTAAGCGCCGTCAAACAGCTGTTTGGCGGCTGGGGAAGCCCTGGGAAGGAGGGAGAGAGAGGAGGCAGAGAAGAGAAACTTATGCAATGCTCCCTTGTAAAGTCAGCCAAACGACGTTATAAGGGAGCATTGCACAACTTTAAACGAGTATGTTCCCCAATGGAGCAGCGACGTAACTTCAAAACAACATTAAGCGGGAGGACGGTAAGTGAGGAGTTACTGTATGGAGCTTGGGCAGCATGGCACCTAGACATATGCACTGTAATGCTATGCCAAAGTCCCCTCTGTGGATTTACCCCTTTGTTAATATCCAAATATTTCAATGACAGTATTTCTGTAACAGTTATGCTTTTTTCTTGCTGATTATCCCAGTTTCACTCTGTCCTGTCCTTGAGCACCATTCTAAGTGGAACATTTAATCATGACAAATTAGGGATGAATTTGCTTATGAAACCCTTCTGCCAGGCAGAGTTGACAGCAACAAGGGCCAGGTTCAGTACATAGGCTTTCCCTTCCAACAATACAATGCAAAACCGGCTTGAGCCCAAGACCTGGGAAAATTACACACACACCCCTGGGCACCTCAAAGAGGCAATACTTCCCCTCTCGCAAGCACAGAGTCGCGGTGTAGCAAGAATCTTTAATAACAGGAGGTAAACAACTCAGCATTAAATTGGGAAAACACCACACCTAGTGTTCATAAACACAAACCATGAAGATCTACCTGCAAGCAGATTTGACTGTGTCCTTTCCCTTTGGTTCTTGAGTGCAGCAACCCAAAAGTCACCCCACCCACAGTTTCTGTCCTTGGTCAGTGCAGCCCCAGAGTGGTTCTTGAGTGCAGCAAACCAAAAGTCACCCCCCCACACACACACACAGTTTCTGTCCTTGGTCAGTGCAGCCCCAGAGTTCAAAGGTTAATCTGCAGAGTTTACCTCCCAGCTAGGGTGGAAAGGGGTAGAAAGTATGGGGGCACCTTACATGCTCTACTGCTCAGGTCAATGGCCACTCCTCTCTGTGGGGTTCTGCTGCAATCTTTACCACCAGCCATGCCTCTCCACCACCCACCCAGCTGACTACTCCTCTCTGCTAGCCACTTACCAATATACCTTCAGGCTCCCCACTCCCACTTAACACAGCTCTCATTGATTTTAGCTGTTAGTAGGGGATCCTCAGTGCTAGTGCACTCAGAACCACTAGCCCACAGTAAGTCTAATGCTTAGACCCAGATATCAACAATTTCAATTCTATTTCTAGTGAAATCAAAATTTGCTTTATTATAAAATGAGGAAGTTTAAAAAAAAACAACACTGCTTAGCACTATAGAATAAGCTATAAACCTAAAATCTTCTCTCAAGTCACTGGGCTGTGGAACCCACATCCCTTGCCCAGCAAGTGCTACTTAGTTGAGGGCGAGTTCCTCAGTAATAAATTGCCAAGTAAAGTTCTACTGTCCTTGATTCACGTAAACAGGATAACAACACTTTATTACTCCTGCCCTAATAACAAAGAGATTGGGGATCCCACAGCAGGCAAAGTGACCTTTGGGGCAAGCAGTCCTATCATGCTGGTGGGTGGGTGTGCCCATGCAAATGAAATCAGCCCCTGAAGTCCTTTTCCACCACTCACCACCAGATGTTGGGGTAGAGCTCATTCTGATTCTGCTTACACTTAGATAGGATGACATTAAAAAAAAAAAAAAAGGTTTCCTGGTGTCTCTTGTCTTCTCCATGTCTCTGTCTGAGACAGTCCAAATGACACAGAGTTCGCCATCTTAATATTTGTGTTATTAAATGTCAAGCTCATTATTGGTGTTGATTAAATAAATGAAATAATAATAGTTCCTTTCTCAGGTGCTCTGGCTCCACAAAATGCCACCTGTCAGGTTTCTAGGTAGTAATTAACTCTTAGAAAAAGTAAACACATAAATAGGAAACAGCAGCACTTGTTTGGGCCCCAGGGGCAGTCTGATTGAGGGTTAGGGCTCTTCAGCATAAGAGCTGCCACACTGAGTCAGACCAGAGTCCATCTAGCCCAGCATCCTGTCTCCAACAATGGCCCGTACCAGAGCTTCAGGGGAAATGAACAGAACACTGCAGTTATGGAGTGATCCACCCCTGTCTTCCACTCCCAGGTTCTGACAGTCAGAGGTCTAGGATCATCCCGAGCACAGGTTGCATGCCTGCCCATCCTGGCTAATAACCATTGATGGACCTAGCCTCCAGGAACATATCCAGTTCTTTTTTTTAACCCAGTTATACTTTTAGCCATCACAACATCCCATGACAATGAGTTCCACAGGTTAGCTGTGAGTTATGTGAAAAAATACTAATGCCTCTTCCATCCAGTTTCTTTTCAAGCAAATAGGACCCTGCAGGCTTCCAGGTCAGAATCAGTGGTGTATGTCTCATTGGGGTCCCTCTGCACTGGTCCTCTGCCTAGAATTTGCTGTTCCCTGCAAGTCTCACACAGACCTGGTTCTGGCTGATGTTCATTGTCACACCCTGCTCTTCAGTGATTCCCTGACTTCTGCTAAAATCTACTCTGGACATAGGCCCCCTCTGAGTTTCTCTCTGCATCTCTTGACTCTTCCCTGAAGCAGAACTGAGCTAGCCATGCTGCTTCACAAAAGTGTCTTCTCACCCTCACTTCCGGCATCAGGGACTTTCAGTGGAGTTTCTGCCCCCTGCTTCTAGATGAGCAGAAGGAAGGGGAGTTGCTGTGGGAAGGAGGCTGGTGGGAACTATAGGCTCCTGCTTGGCAGTTCCAACACACCTGCTTCTCAGAAGGGGAGTAAAGGAGCCATGGCACTGAGCAATGGGACTGACCCACGGATGATTAACCACAGGCCCCCATACATATCCCGATCTGCACAAGCTTGTTTCAAGACAAAGATGGGTGAGCCCGAGCCCCACTGCCAAAGACACTCTGGAAGCCAGGCAGTAACACTGCCAGCAGCAGCAGTAAGGGTGCAATCAGGGGCGGCTCTAGGGATTTTGCCGCCCCAAGCACGGCAGGCAGGCTGCCTCCGGCGGTTTGCCTGCAGAGGGTCCGCTGGTCCAGCGGCTTTGGCGGACCAGCGGACCCTCTGCAGGCAAGCCGCCAAAGGCAGCCTGCCTGCTGCCCTCGCGGCGCCGGCAGAGTGCCCCCGCGGCTTGCCGCCCCCAAGCACACGCTTGGCGTGCTGGGGCCTGGAGCCGTCCCTGGGTGCAATGGTATGATATTGCCACTCATACCTCTGCACGGCCTTCAGAGCTGGACAACCAGAGAGTCTGCTCTCCCTGTGCCATGGGGAAAGGCTGGCGCCATGCTTTGGGCTCACTCTCTGATTATGTTATTCAAACCAAGTTGGGTTTGTTGGGAAGCTGGCAGCCATGTGTGGGAACATGCTTGGGGGTTAGCAGCTATCTGGAGCAAGACCGGCGGATGTTTGCCATGCACCAAACCAGCCAGACACTGGGAATCATTTCCAAAGCATGCATGGTGATTTGTGCTGTTCTGGCCAGCATTGGCCAGCCAGAAAATGCTGAGTGGAGTAAGTGTCCAGCACGCAGCTCAGCTGCAGTGTAGGGTCCTTGCCCACCCTGCACCTCTGCCATTCCTACTGGAGGAGAGAATTCATGTTCCCCAATCCCCCACCCCCCAATGTACACACCTCAGAGGAGAGGGAGCATGTGGGCAGGGATTGTTGCAGGGCCCATGTGGTCAACCAGGCCTGCGGGGAGCGTCTGAGGGCAGGGCTGGTGTTCAGGGCGTGATTTGCTTTGCGCTTATTGCCTGGCTGTTTGATTTGGGGAGAGCTGCTGATTTTATGCCATTGATGCTTAGAGCCCTGGATTGGGGTGTTTCTGTGTGTGTGTTACACATCTCATTCCTCTTGAGTTTGATTTGATTTGTTGCAAATCAAACATCCCCTTTGGCAGAGGATGTTGTGAAGGCCAAGATTATAACAGGGTTCAATGAAGAACTAGATAAATTCATGGAGGGTAGGTCCATCAATGGCTAATAGCCAGGATGGGCAGGGATGGTGTCCCTAGCCTCTGTTTGCCAGAAGCTGGGAATAAGCAACAGGAAATGGATCACTGGATGATTACCTGTTTTGTTCATTCCCTCTGAGGCATCTGGCATTGGCCACTGTTGGAAGACAGGATACTGGGCTAGAGTGACCTTTGGTCTGACCCAGTGTGGCCGTTCTTATGTTCTTAAACACACCTTTGAGTTGGATGAAGTGAAGTGACCTATCACTGAAGATAATGCCAAAATGAAAATGTAAATTTACCGAAGAACTAAAGATAAAATTTCTGTGTTTTCATAGTGGTCGAGTAGAGGGAAGCTGAGTGCTTGATATGCAGAGCTGGTACATATATCTCTGTTGCAAATAAAGGTGCTCTTGATTTACAAGCTCATGTAGATTCTGAGAAACACAAGAAGTTCGTTCAAGGAGAGAGCTCATCAGCAAAGTTAATAGATTATTTTGTTAACCAGGCAGCAAATCAGAGGATGCTGTTACTGCAGCAGAAGGCAGTTCTATTGTGTCACACTGTCCTGCATCATAATAGTTTCAAGTCAATGGATTGCACGTCTTACTGAAATAGCCAAAAAAATCTGAGATAGCCAAAAATTTTCAACTACTTGAATGAAGACAGAAGTGATTGATAACTCTGTACTTGCACCACATTCTGTTGACACTGCTCTGAAAGCACTTGAGGACAACGACATATCTTACTGTGGAGTTGCTACAGATGGAAGCAATCATGGTGCTGTGAAAATATTTCCAGTAATAATTCAGTATTTTGACTGGAAGAATGGTGGGTTACAGTCAAAGCTAATCAAGGTCCAGAACACACCTAATGAGACTGCAGATATGATTGCACAGTACAGCCATAGGCGCCGACTCCGTGGCTGGAGCACACACAGGGAAAAAATTAGTGGGTGCTCTGCACGCACCGGTAGCCAAGCTCCCCGCGCCCACACCGCCTCCTCACCTCTCCTCCTCCCACAGTGCGCCACGTCCCCGCTCCTCGTCCTCCCTCCCAGCACTTCCCGCCTCTCCGCCACCTAACAGCTGTTTGGCAGCGCTTAGGACTTTCCGGGAGGGAGGGGGAGGAGCGGGGACGTGGCACACTCGGGACGAGGCGGAGAAGATGCTGGGCAGGGGCAGGGACTTGGGGGAAGGCGGTGGAATGTGGGTGGGAAGGGGTGGGAACTTTGGGGAAGGGGTGGAATGGGGCGGGGGAAGGGGCGGTGCCGGGGTGTGTGTGTTGAGAACCCACTGGGAAGAGGGGAAGTCAGCACCTATGAGTACAGCAAGAAAATTCTGGAAAAGAAAGCTTTGTTTGAGAAGTGTGTCACATTTGTGGGTGACAACTGAAGTACAGTGTTGGGAGGACTCTGGCATGATATAGAAGGTAAGGCCATGTTTGCAAATTTAAAGAAGCTGTTGCAGAAGGGGACTTTAATCAGTGTGGGTTGCCTAGCTCACATTTTGAACAATTGTGTCCTTCACAGGGCAGACTCACTTGATGTTGACACTGAGAGCATTATTTTGAAACTTTACAACTATTTTCATATCTACACTGGTTGACCTGAGCTTCTGAAGGAATATTGTGCATTTGTTGACATTGAATACAAAAAGATGCTTTATCACAGCAAGACACGATGGCTTGTTCTTATTTCCAGGTATAACAGAGGTTTCCGCCCTTGAAGTCGTTCTTCCTGTCACAGGACAAACCACCCATTGTGATTAAGAATTTTTTTGAAGATGAGTTCAACGAGATTTACTCTGGCATATGCGCTCACTCATGAGTTCATTTCATTCACACATTCAGGAAACAGAAACGGGAAACAACTCCATTGTGGAAGTGGTGAAAAGCTTGTACTCTGTGCGCAGTTCTTGAACACAAGACCCAGAGCCTCATGTCGCTGAAAGTTAAGGGACTACTGGCTCTGACATACCCCAGGTACAATCTGGACTACTGAATAGCTGTCTCTTCAGTTCTCCAACCTGGGATGCCTTTTACACTGCTTTGCTGATGAACAGCTACTCCTGGCCTGCCACACACAGCCTCCAGCATGTAACTTGCTCCCAGCTACACATTATTGAGTGTTGCTAGTTAGTCACTCATGAATTACATTGCAGAAGAATACCAGCAGATTCACAGTCCCAGACTTTCACCCAGAAATATGTCTTGTACTGCTCACTAACTCCTGAACAATACAAGCTCCGAGAAAGTCTGTCATTTTATCAAAGAAAAATGATATGCACAAATCTTGTTATCTGAAGTGGAGATTCCCATGCACTTTAATCTAAACACACTGGTAAAATCTATCTTTCTGTAGTTAATAAACTTAAGTGATTACAAGTGCTGATACATAAAAGTCAGGATTGATTACAAAAGAAAATAAAAAGATAAAAACACAAGCTAATACCTAACTTAATAACAAGTTAAGTGAACTTAAAAGCAAAAGCATTTCTCTCACAAGCTGTAGTAAATTTCACAGGCTTGGCTTCTTCTCAGCCCTGGCTGCCTCCCCCTTAGTTCAGTATCCTTCAGGTATTCCTTGATGTCATGAGCAGAGAGATAGGGCAAGGAGAAAAACTTGAAGTGAAGTGGAAGCTACTGTCTCTCATTCTTATATCACGTTGTGCAAAAGTTATTAGAGTCTTGTAAAAGTGGTGAACAAAATGGAATAGACTGTCACACTGTCACAGAAGTGTAAGGAGGCACTTGACGCATGTAATGCATTCTTGGCTAAAGCAGAATGTCTGTACAGCACATGCTTATAGTATTTGGAGCTGTGGATGGAATCCCTAGAGACTTCTGTTGTTTCATGTGGACAGGATTGCCCTGAGTAAGACACTAAATTGGAATGATGTGACGTCTTGGGTCAAATACCTGACAGAGAAGGGGGTACAAATTGATGACATTAAGCACTTTGATCAGTTCAGCAATCTCGAGAAAAGTATGGAAGGTTCCAACAGTGATGAAGAGCTCAATAATTTCCTAGCAAATTACCAAAAATGGATCAAATATTTTGAGAAGTCCAAAACCATTGAATGTTGCTGTTAAAGATTGCACAGAAGATTGATTCTTTTCAGTTCCCTCTCACAATGCAAATGTTGGTGTCCCTAGGCCTAAGTAAACCAAAGTTGTGACTTTGGGCCTGAGTGAACCAAAGTTCTTCCATGCTGTGAACTTTAACCAGCCTAAGATGCTAATAAACAGCAAGCAAAATGTGTAACTGTCAGCTTTCTTAGCTTGCAGCTGTACGACAGCTTAAAACAGCAAAAAGCGGCAGTAAGATGGGGGGGGGGAGAAGGGGGAGGAAAATCTGCGTGCGTCTGTGCTGTGAAGGCCATAGATAAATATGCGAATGAGAACAGTTCTAACAAGCTACATTATAGTGTTAAGTGTAACTGTTGCAAGGGGGAGGGAAAAAGGGGGAAAAACAAGGGGGGTATAAATGCTGGGATCCCGCCTGCGTGTGGATGTGCAGGATTTGAGAATGCTTTTTCTCGCTGGCACCTTTTTTTGAGCTCAAATAAACTTGGTTTGCTTCTCCACCCTGGTGTGTTAATTAGTGCGACGCACACCGGGCAACGAACCCCCACTGTTGCTCCTCCTCGTGCCCTTTGGGCCGGCAACACAAATGTAGAGCAAGTTTTTTCATTGATGTCAAGCCAGTGGACAAAGGAAAGGAACAACTTAAGACTGCTGCATTGCTGAAAGGGATCCTGCATGTACAGTACAACATCAGGCCCACATCTTGCTAAGTATCAGAGGGGTAGCCGTGTTAGTCTGGTTCTGTAGAAGCAGCAAAGAATCCTGTGGCACCTTATAGACTAACAGACGTTTTGCAGCATGAGCTTTTGTGGGTGAATACCCTCATCTTGCTAAGACTTTCATGGGTACTTGCTGAGCCATCAACCACTTCTGGGGAAAATGAGCTCTATAGAGCAATACGCCTGGGTGGCCTGTCTGCAGAGACATGGGCTTGACATTTACTTGGGAGGCCATTACACCTATTTATACATGTTAGAGATTCCAGATAGAAACTGTACCCCGCCCTGCGCAGCACCCTCTGCTGGGGGACGAGACCTCTGGTAACCCTGAGCCCCAAGCCCACGCCTGCCATGGGGGAGGGGCCGGGAGCCTCGCTGTCATTGCGGGAGGGGCTCCACTTGGCCCACCCCAACTTTGCGGAGCGCCCAGGCAGTCCCGCGATGATTGGGCGCCGCTCAGCCCGTGCCCGCCCATGAACCCACAGTCACGCCACGGCCGAGGGCCCCCGCGAGCTCCCTGATTGGAAGGTTGCTGTGCGGGGCGGTGTCTACGGGAGCGAGGAACCAGAGTGGGCGGGGCTGGCAGAGCGGCGTTCTGCCCGCCCGGGCCTGGGCGCGGTTTATAATGGCGCACGGTGACGCTCGCTAGCGTATTGTGCTCGCTCTGGACCGCGCGATGCAGCCCGTGGTGCTGGTCACCGGCGCCAGCAGGTGAGGCGGGAACACCCTCGTCCATCTGGCGGGGCGGGCTCTCTAAGAGCGGATGGGACCCCAGGGGCTCGGGTTGGGGTTGGAGGCGGCCCCGCGCTGACCGGGCTTTTCTCTCCCTGGGCTGTTGCAGTGGTATCGGCTCCGCCCTATGCAAGCGGTTGCTGCGGGAGGACGCTGGGGTCCGGCTGTGCCTGGCCTGCCGGAACATGCAGAAGGCCACTGCCACCAAGGCCGTGCTGCTGGCCGCCCACCCGGCCGCCCAGGTCACCCTCGTGCGCCTGGATGTCAGCAGCCTGGAGTCCGTCCTGCGGGCAGCCAGCGAGATCCAGCGCAGGTGTGTAGAGACTGAGTAGGCCCGGGCTTGTGGGTGCTGTGTCCCTAGCCCTGGCTGAGGTGAGCAGGCAATAGGGACCCCTCCGGTTCAATCTACTGCATCCAGCAGGTGTCTCTCTCCGGCCCACCCTATGCTGCCTGTGGCACTGGGAGCCAGGCCTGGAAATAAGCCTGAAGCACAGTCAGCTTTTTTCCACTCAGAATAGGGGGACAGGGCTGAGAGGCGCCCTCCTTGAGCTCAACTGGTGCTGTTCAAATCCCTTTTCCAAATGCCATCTGTAACTGGTCGGACTCACCCCTGTGGCACCTCTGGGGAATTAGCTCTATTCCAGCCCGGAGCACCCTCTGCAGGCCAGTGATCCACCTGTTTGCTACTGGCCTGAGTCCCTCCCAGGACCCTGGTGCCTCTTTAACCTGTAACTGGGTTTTCCCCTCCCCAGGGAACCCTCACCTTGCCTCAGTGTGTGGCTACTGCCAGTCATTGTCTAGCCCCACACTCAGGGGCAGACTGCAGTCTCAGCCAACTCATCCCTAGCAAGGAGGGTTTGGACCTGCTGCTTTGTCCTACCCCTGGGCTGCCCTCTGCAACCCGCAGTACCTTTGGCCTATAGCTAGGCTGCAGCCTGGGGCTTTCCAGGCTGGAGCTCCCCAGCCTTGCTTCACTCAGGTACCTTCTCTCTAGCTTCTAGCAGCCAAGCCCATCTCCTTCTGAAGGCAGAGAGAGACTGCCTGGGCTCCTGGCTTATAGCCTTTTATAGGGGGCCAGCTGTGGCCTGATTGGGGTGTGGCCCAGCTGCGGCTACTTCCCCAATCAGCCCAGCTTGAGAGCAGCAGCTCTCAAGCCCTGCCAAGCTGCTTTCAAACCCCGGAGCAGGGATCCACCCTGCTACACCATCCTTTAGTGTGCATAGGGCAAAGGGGGGGCTCCTTGCCCAGCTTGCATTTGCTTCAGGCAGTAGTCCTAGAATCATAGAAGATTAGGGTTGGAAGAGCCCTCAGGAGGTCATCTAGTCCAACCCCCTGCTCAAAGCAGGACCAACACCAACTAAGTCCTGTCAGGCTCTGCAAAGTCCTTGTGTAGCCAGTGGCTTAGGCACCATGCTTCACAAAATATGGAAATTCAATGTATACACAGCATAGGAATGCTACAAGCCCCTCTTCTGGGGGGGGGGGGTGTCTCTCTCTCCCCCCCTCTTCCCCCAAGACCACCAATCTTACCTCTTTAGCTACTGCAGTGACCTCTTTCACCTACCATAGTCCACAAGTACACCACTGAGCCTGAAATGCTAAAGATTGTCCCTGAAACCAGGAGCACAGGGCAGCTTCAGATAGGAAGTGGTCTGTTTGCCACTTGCCTTAATGTTGGTGGCCACAATGTCATATCTTGAACAGGAGAGTTGGTTTTCCAAGTTTCTCTAAAGCCTTCCCAATGTTGCTTCCACTAGCTCTTCTGAAACAGGAGAGCCATCTAGGTCTGCTCTGAGAGGGTTAGACAACACAGCAAAAATGCATCAGCCTCAGGATGTATGTACTAAGGCTCCCAGTATTGCTTCCAACCTCCTCAAAGGAGCTGAACTGATGGTGGCAAAAATAGGAAATCTGATTCTTCCATTGCAGGTCCTCATGTCTGGGTTCCTCACTTGCCTATGTTTCAGGGGTGGCACAGTTTTGTTTACACACTGCTTTGAGATTGTTAGTTGGAAAATAGTAAATGCAGAGTTACTGTGGTGATATCTGTGTTATAAAAATCCCAGGCCCAACAGATATTAGCCTGTGGATGTTAGGTGCCTAAATCCCATTGAATTAACCTAATCTTATTTTCTCTTGAAGAACATTCTGGATAGCTAACTGACATTTGGAAAATGGATTACTTATTGTCATCAGTTATATTTTAAGAACTCTAGATTTGACCCCCCCCCCCCCAACACTCCAGATTTTGTGGGATTTTTATATTCAGAGTGAATTTTACAGTTCAGATCCCTATAATGGGCTCAGTCAGGAACTCTGAATCTGAGTAGTCTCAGAATCTGGGGAAATTTATTCTGGATCCTCGCTCTGGATCATGTCTAGTTTTATTTTGTGAAATGACATCTTCATGATTAGCTTAATACTACTTTGAACATCAAAATACAGAAATGACTTGTCTCTGAGCTTCTCTCTCCATTGTGGGCTAGCATTAGCTGTGTTGGGGGTGGATGGGGTGTGGTTTGTTTGTTTTTTTAAACAAGATATGCTATAGATAATAGCCATAACAAACCATACTGTTTGTGTTTCCTTTGTGTAGGTTTCAGCGCTTGGACTGTCTCTTCCTGAATGCTGGGATCATGCCAAATACCCATGTTAACTTCAAAGCACTGATCTCTGGTCTCTTTTCTGGGTACAAGATACCATCCTTAAGTAACATACTTTTCTTTTCCTAGTTTCGTCCTTGGACGAGTAGGGAGAGGGGAGATAAGAAATGGATGATGGCATGAATGAAAGTTCCAGTGATTCACTGAGATTTCGGATGGCTGATAATGTGAGGGATGGTTAATGAAACACTGAATGAGTGAGTGGTTAGCTAAAAGGTGAACAGATCTTCTTTCTGTTATAGTCATTACTTAGAAAGTCATAAATGTGCATGGTGGCCTACAAAGGCCTTCTGCTCAGAAGAGTTTACAGTCCCGGTAAAGCAGAAAGGCTTGCCAAACTGGATTCAATGAATTATAACAGGGGTTCTCAAACTGGGGGTCGTGACCCCTCAGGGAGTCGCGAGGTTATTACGTGGTCACCAAAAAGTTTGTGAGAACCCCTGGTCTAAAGAAGGTTCTTGAAAGCATGGGGGAACAGTATGTTTAAAGCAGTGGGGAAGGTGTGAGGAGACTGAGAAGGAAGGAGACACATGTATTGAGGTAAGGAATGGTATTAAAGAGATAGCAGGCAGAAGTAAGGGGCTTCTGAGGTTTGAGCCTCTAGTGAAGTAGGTGGGTGAGGTGGTGGTGAGCAACTTCTCTGTTTAAAGAGACCAGCAAGATCTTGATTGGCAGATGAAAATCACAAGTAGAGTTGAGACTGCTGTAGAGGCATGCTGGGGATGCCGTAGTTAAGGTAGTGTCAGGTCTCTGCCTCTGCCAGGCTCTTAACATCTGTGTTTAACAGCTTGAGAACAGGAGAAGAGAAACTGGATGTGAGCCAAGGCTGGGGATGGCTGGCTTGAACAGTTTGAAGAAGGCCTAAATCCATTTGCTCATTTCTCAAACATGGAAAGCTTTAACTGTACTGGTGTATGGTTGGAGCGTTACAGCTCACATCATACAGACTGTTACTGGTATACAAGTGCTTATACTGGTACAGTTGATTCCTATATGGGAAGAGGGAGTAAGCTATACTGGTATAAGGCATTTTTATACCAATGTAACCATCTCTGTAAAATATTGATACCCTTAACATAGGCTGGTTTATGCACAGGTTTTGTAACCGCATAAAAGTGTGGAGGCAAAACTGGTGCTGTAGGTGGAGACTGTGGATTTGATAGCTGGAAGGAGGAATGAATTCCACCAGACAACTCGGATGTATTAATGGCCTACTGGGCATGAGATGGGGGTTGTAGATGGGAGGCAAAAATACTAATAGAAATGGGTCACCATACAGCCTTCATTGAGTCTTTAGGATCAGCCTGTAGGTGTGCACAGGAGGCTGGGAGAGAGCAGGAGATCAGCCACAACATTGCAGAGCATCAAGTACTTCTCAAAGAGCAATGAATTATGATTTGTTGTATCCCTCTGAAATAGAGAAATAGGTCATCCCCATCTCTCTCTCTCTCTCTCGATATAGGGAAACAGAGTCATGGAAGTTAAGTGAGTGCAAATTCAGTGACTGACAGAGCCAGGAACTCCTGACTCTCATCATTTGCTTTAACCACTAACCAGACTGCTTTTCCTCTGAGTTACAGCCCATGTTACAGGCTCCCATTTAGTTTGTGAGCAGCAAACTGGTCAGTTTAAAGAAAACTGTTTTCTGTTGTAATAACAAATCTCTAAAATCAAATCTCAGTAAAAATTGGAGCTGGCTTTCAAAGTTCAGTTGAAAGACTATTTTTTTAAACAATTTTTTGTTTTTAAAAATACAAAGCAAACAAAAAACCCTGGCACTGGGACCTTTGTTTTTCAAAAATTATGCTGTTAAATATTTAAGATTATCAGAATTCTTCCTTTTTAACAAGTCATTTTTATTTATTTATTTTTTGAAAAACCAAAGACTATTTTGAACCTTCAAAATAAAAACTGCTTCTGAATTTAGTTCTGCAAGGAGTTTAACAATCTTTTTTTAGAGCAGGTCAAAATGCTAAAACTGGTAAGTGGGGATGTTTTAGAATTGTTCAATAAAATTGTCACCCAAAGAAGCTGTAGCTCTGTCTAAAATCTGTCGTCTTGTATTCTAGGAGAGCAGTCCACATGCTGAGCACAGCAGAGGGGCTGCTAACTCAAGAAGACTGCATCACTGCAGATGGCCTGCAGGCGGTGTTTGAAACCAACCTCTTTGGGCACTTTATACTGGTACAGCTGCTTCTGGCAGTCAGGCCCTGATTCTGGGTCAGTGTGCAGTTTTGCATAGAGCAGGAATTAAATGAGTCAGTGTCAACTCTCTTCCAGTGTTCCGGTACACTGACCCAGTCTGGAGTGTAGTTGAGTAACGTGCAGTGGCCCAGGCATAGGGCAGGAGCCCACACCATCCCCTGTACATACCCTGGCCTGGTCAGCTGTCTCCTAGTGGCTGAATGACAGCCAGGTCTGGGATTTCCCAATGTGCAGTCAACACTAATTACTGAAAGAGTTAGAATTACTTCAGGGTTACTCTGCACAGCCAGCAGACGTGTTGGCTCCTAAGAGAAACAAAGACCTGGTTCTCACTACTTTGCAGCCTATCTCCTGTGCAAAGTGAATACAAACAGGCTATAAAATGCTACCAACCAGGATGTGGGTCTGAGGTACACCAGTGATGTGATTCTCCACTTGTTTCTTGTGCAGTCAGTTAACCCAAACCCCTGCCCTCTAGACCAGTGTAACTGAGAAGTAGGAATTATTTTCAAATATCCATTTCAGTAGTTATCCCAGGACAATAACTGTCTTATCTCCTTAGATTCGGCAGCTTGAGCCTCTGCTATGTTGCCTTGAAAAGCCCTCGCTGCTCATCTGGACCTCTTCCAGCAATGCCAGGAAGTCTGCTTTCAGTCTCACTGACTACCAGCACAGCAAAGGCAAAGAGTCTTACAGTTCCTCCAAATATGCCACTGACCTTGCTAGTGTGGCTCTGAACAAGCACTTTAACAAGCAGGTGAGGGTGTCTACCCTATGGTATGATGTGGAAAGCTGTAACACTTGAGCATGTGGGCCTCAGAAATGTTGATAAGCTGGGATGCTCTTCAGTGGCAGTGGTATGTTGATGCATAGTTGTTCCACATAGCAGTGTTCAGTTACTTAATAGATTGCTCATGGATGTGAAGGAGCTTGGCTAGGGTGAGTTTCAAGTAGGTATGATTAGTAGGATGTGGTGGGGAATGTTTGCAGAAGTTGCTTTTAGGTTTCAAACATGATACATAATTGAGCTCTTACCTTCAAAATACTTGGAAGCTGTAGCCTTGCCTTTGGGACAGACATTCTGTCTTCGCTGGCTGCATTGTATTGATGTATAATAAACCTTTCATTCTGTGGAGTCATCCCTATGATGATTGGCCTGCTCTGTCACACGAACTAAGCAGTCCATCTAATCTAGCAACCTGCCTAAGACTGGCTAAGAAACATTTTAGCCGAAGGTGCAAGCAACTCATATGGAACAACTATAGAATAACCTGCCTGTAAGGGAAACTTCTGCCAACTGATGTGGCTTATGCTCAGAGGTAGGAGTTGATAGGGCAAGTATTTTTAGAAGGGCTATCTAATATGACTGGATGGCCTGTAAAATCTGTGGCATGGCAGCGGATATTGGTGTGGGAGCCGTTGACCATCTCACACTATGATCTCAGACAAAAGGCAGGGCCTTCCCTGTCTTGGGCCTGTGACTAGAATGAAGGCTGCTTTCCCTTGTTCTGTGCCAGTCCATAAGTGGCAGCCTTCTTTCTGAAAAGAGTTGCCATCCCTTATTGCTGCTTGTTTGGTGGGAGAGGGCTTAACTATATAATAAGGATGAGGAATGTGTAATACTTCTCTACACATTTCTGCTCACTGCTGCGCAGGGACATCTGCTGACTTTATGTTGTGAGGCCTTTGGAAGGTGCAAACCGCCTTGTAAATACTTGTCTGGTGTGTGCTTTCCAAGCAGATTTGCAGCGTTTACTGTTGGCTTGTATCCTTTCCTCCCCCTTCTGCAGGGGCTGTATTCCAGTGTGGTTTGCCCAGGTCTTGTGATGACTAACCTGACTTATGGAATTCTGCCATCTTTCTTCTGGAAGCTGCTTATGCCCATCATGTGGATAGTGAGTAATCCCTCTGAAACTGGGTTTATTTTCAACTCTTCTTTGGGCTGGGATGGTCTTGGGCATTTCACTCCTGGGGTATACATAGTGTTTTATCCCCAAAGCAGTTGTACAGTGTCCTTCGCTCCTAGTATGAATGGAAATGCAGCAGATTGGCAAAAGGCCACTTCCCAACCCAATGTGAAGCAAAGAGACTATTTGGCCCTTAGGACGAGCAGGGTCAGTCTGGGAGGTGGAGTTTCAGCAAAGAGATGCCTAGATAGCATGGGGCTCCTTATCTGCAGAGGCTTGGAGAGGGCTGGTGAACAGCCAGCCATTTTTTTTCCTTGCCCATATGTTTGTAAATGGGTGTGAAGCTAGTGCTACCAGTTAGGGGGTGCCCCATGGTTAAGTGCCTTGTGATGGGATACTACTGTGTGCCATGTGCTGCAACAGCGAGAGAAGAAGCTGTATCCTGGTACAGGGAGTCCTTTGCCACGCATGTTGTAACAGAATGGCAAGGATCTCCTGCTTCACTGTTAGCAGGTGTTGAAATCCTTAAGGAACTGTAGGTGAATTATGCTCCACCTTGATAGCAGGCAGGTAGAGGTACCCCTCTGGGAAATCGAGAGCTAGCATCTGGGACAGGTGTCGGCTAGAAGAGAAAGGTAGCTTAAAACAGCCAAGCCTGGGAATTTCCCTTCAGTTAATTTAACCCAAAGCACAAGAGTGGGGTGACGCTCTGCAGTGAGTGAGGCTTTCTGGAGCTGGAAAGGGGACTCTACCACCAATCACCTTTTATGGCCCAAGATCAGTATTGCTGCTGAGAGGTGCTAGTGGAAAGCCCCTAGATGGGGAAGCAGATTTTAACCATGGCCTTTGATCTCTGGTTGCTCAGCCTCATGCCTTTAGGTTCATTTCCCAGAGGTGCTGAGCACTCACCACTCCCATAGCCCCAATCAGAGTTATTGGTGCTCAGCATCTCTGGGAATTAAACAGAAATTGGGCAACTAAAAGCAGAGGGACCCCAAATCTGAGACACTTCTTGAACACATGAACCATAATTACTAACTAGGCTTGGTATTTTCAAAGCACTAAGCATTGGCATATGGTAAACTTCCATATGGTAAACTTCCCACTCCAGTAGAAACAGAGCTAGATAATCAGTGCCTCTGAACAACATTGATTTAGTGATCAATGGTTCCATGTCTAGTTGGCAGCCGGTATCAAGTGGAGTGCCCCAAGGGTCGGTGCTGGGGCCGGTTTTATTCAATATCTTCATTAACGATCTGGAGGATGGTGTGGACTGCACCTTTAGCAAGTTTGCAGATGACACTAAACTGGGAGGAGTGGTTGATACGCTGGAGGGTAGGGATAGGATACAGAGGGACCTAGACAAATTAGAGGATTGGGCCAGAAGAAATATGATGAGGTTCAACAAGGACAAGTGCAGAGTCCTGCACTTAGGACGGAAGAATCCCATGCACTGCTACAGACTAGGGACCGAATGGCTGGGCAGCAGTTCTGCAGAAAAGGACCTAGGGCTTACGGTGGACGAAAAGCTGAATATGAGTCAACAGTGTGCCCTTGTTGCCAAGAAGGCTAATGGCATTTTGGGTTGTATAAGTAGGGGCATTTCCAGCAGATTGAGGGATGTGATCATTCCCCTCTACTCAGCACTGGTGAGGCCTCATTTGGAGTACTGTGTCCAGTTTTGGGCCCCACACTACAAGAAGGATGTGGATAAATTGGAGAGAGTCCAGCGGAGGGCAACAAAAATGATTAGGGGGCTGGAGCACATGGCTTATGAGGAGAGGCTGAGGGAACTGGGATTGTTTAGTCTGCAGAAGAGAAGAATGAGGGGGGATTTGATAGCTGCTTTCAACTACCTGAAAGAGGGTTCCAAAGAGGATGGATCTAGATTATTCTGAGTGGTAGAAGATGACAGAACAAGGAGTAATGGTCTCAAGTTGCAGTGGGGGAGGTTTAGGTTGGACATTAGGAAAAACTTTTTCACTAGTGGGGTGGTGAAGAACTGGAATGGGTTACCTAGGGAGGTAATGGAATCTCCTTCCTTAGAGGTTTTTAAGGTCAGGCTTGACAAAGCCCTGGCTGGGATGATTTAGTTGGGTTTGGTCCTGGGGGTTGGACTAGATGACCTCCTGAGGTCCCTTCTAACCCTGAGATTCTATGATTCTATGAACTCACCTTCAGTGTTCCTACACATGGAAAATGATTCCTAAGAGAATACAAACTTCAGCAGTGAAGTCCCCAGCTTTCTGGTGTATTTTGTTTCTCCCTGGCACCTCTGGTGGAAAGTGGCCTCTTCCACACGCTTCACTTTCCTTCACCTACCTTTACTCTTTTCCCCCCTGCCTCTTTCCTTTACTGTCTCATCCTGTGCCTATTCTTTCTCTGCAGCCCTCAGTTTTCCAGCCTTGCTAATATTCACACACTATCTACAGACAGCCAGACTTCCTATGTCTGTCAGCCAGACACCTTTCTATCTGTCCCCAGATCAGCTGGCTCTGTTTGGCCTCGGCACTGCTGCCACAAACTGCTACCTGCTTGCTGTTGGGACCTGCCTGTGCCAGCCCCAAATAAGTCCACTCTTGCTGCTGGCTGCCTCCTCACTGAATCCCTTTTCACTGGATGACAGGGTGTGACAAATTGTACTCCACCCACTGCTTGGGAGCCACTCAAGAAGGAGGTGGCTGGAAGAAAGGCATATTGGGGGGGGAGGGGCGGTAGGCTAGCTGGTCCCCTGTGCCCGCCCTACCCCCCAGCAGCAGGGAGCGACCTGGTGATGGTGTTGGCCATCAGGATGGTTCTAATGAATCTACAGTGGCCCTGGGCTGAAAAGTGACACCTGGTCATCTAGCTATACGTAGGTAGGCCTTACTCAAGGGGTGGGAGAGCTGTTAGCTAGGCCACTAGCAGCAGAGGGCCTTGTGCCTTGACACTACTGCTGACCTCCAGGGAGCTCAGTCTTGGTTCCCTGCTCCAAGGTATAGGTGCTAGTAAGTTTCATGTCTTTCAGATACGCTTTTTCACCAAGACTTACACACTAACTCCGTACAATGGAGCAGAAGCTCAGGTATGTAGCATGGCTTGCACCTCAAATCACTGCTTATCTGCAGTGTGTAACTCCTCCCAGCCCCCAGATGTCTGGTGCTGACTGTGAATGCCTCCTCTGCCAGATGGAAACCTACAAAGCAGTGTTTCTCTACTCTTGCCTTGCACATCTGAGCACTTACTGTGGAAAGTGATTAAGACACTAAGCTGGTATTTGAGGTTCTTCAAACAAATAGCTTTTTACCTTCTTCCTCACCTATTTTTAAAAAAAAATATATATATATATCCCCTTCAGAGAGACCCTGTGGTCTCTAGATCTCACTTGTGATGGTCCTTTCTGCTCTTACCGAAACCAGGACCTGTATTCATAGATGTAAGGCCAGAAGGGACTGTGTAAGTCAGAACAAATGGTTGTAACACAAGTCATCAAACTGAACCCAGTAACTCCTGCCTCAAGCAGCTTGTGTTGAATCATGGCATATCTCTCTAAAGACATGGTAAGTGTGACTAATGTCTATTAGGAGCATGGATTGTGCTGTTCCCAGTACCACAGGGAGCAGAGCAGCCAGCTGCCTCTGTGGAGCTTAAGTGGAATATCTCATTGAGGAAACTGGGCAGTCTGGCATCCTCTTCCCCCTGCATGTTGCCAAGCTGTTTTGTTCTAAAATGCAAGGCTGTCAGAACAAGCTGGACTACCTGTCCACACAACTATGCTATTGTCTTTAAAGGTATGGCTCTTCAAACAAAAGCCAGAGTCACTGGATGCACTAATGAAATATCACAGCTGTACTTCACCAATGGGGAAGAACTGTGTGGAATCCCAAAAGGTAAATATAGCAAAGACTCTGAAGTCCAATTTACTCTTGAGGGAATTCTGCACCAAGTAAATAAAAATCTTGTGCACAATATTTAAAAATTCTGCAAATTGTATTTGTCAATAAATAAATGTGGAGGCTCCAGCATGGCACGGGGGGAACACAGGCCCCTGGCTGTATAGAGTGGGGAGATCACCCTGCAGCTCCCTCCCCCAGGAAACAGGGTCTGACACAACCCAAGGGCTAGGACTGCCCCAGAAACATCCTGCCCTCTGTGTCAGGCCTGTGGGCAGGCAGGGGATCTGGATGCACAAGGAGGGGCTCATTCTGGGTGCAGGGGCAATGGGGCTCAGTTGGGGGGCGGTCCTGGGTGTGGGGGGGCCTTGGGAGTCTAGGTGCTGGCAGCGTGGGGCTAGGTGGAGCAGGGTTCAAGAGTGTGTGTGTGGGGCTTGTTGCGGTGGTCCAGGTGCAGTGGGTGGGGCTCAGCAGGGGGTCAGGGTTTGGATGTAGGGGCAGTGGGGCTGGATGGGGGCTCCAGATGCAGAGGGTGAGGCTGGGGGGCGGGGTCTGGGTATGGGGTGGGTCCAAATGCAGATGAAGAGTGGCTCCCTGTTCAGTGACACCTCTCCTCCTTCCCCCCACTCCCCGTGGTGAAGAGCAATGGGAGCAAAGGGGGGGGCGAGCTTCCTGCAGCTGGGGGAGATTTCTGGGGGTGGGTCTGATCCCACCCTGCCCCAACCACCCTGCAGGGGAAGAGGAAGTCCTGTACTCCCCCAGCCCAGCTGGGAGTAGCACGCAAGCCCAGTGCATCATAGGAGCCACCACTGGCATATCTCCAGAACACCCCTCCTCCCCTACCACTGCAGTGATTTATCTCTCTGCTGGCTGCTCTGGATGCCCTAAACAACATGGCCATGCTGCTGGAGAATGGTGCATGACCACTCTTGCAGCTTCCCTGTCAGAAAGCTGCTTTTCAACAGCGAAGCAAAGAAATCAGCGGAGGAACACACATTCTGCACACATGCCGTGGTGTAGAATTCCCCCAGGAGTACAAATGGGAAGAGCTGGACAGTTACATATGGGGTGAAAACACTTACCTGAGAACCTGAGTCTTCCATCCTTGCTGCCATTTATACTCTACTGCACTGTGCCCAACCTAGCCTGCCAATCTCTGCATCTCACTATATGAATGCGCTGCCTCTGTACTAACTGAATGCATAGGTAGGTGGCCATTCAAGTAGGCATTACAGGACAGTGTCCCCAGCCCTTCTGCAGCAAGACCAGAATCACCAGCACAAGGCTTGATACAATTTCTTGCAAAGAGGACATGGAAGCCCAATGGACTAGTAGGGGGATTGGTTTGAACTTAATTGGATCATAGGAGTTCAAACAAAACCAGCGTGAGGCCCAGCCTTTCCCATTCCCTTCAGAGCCACTGAGAGGTATAAGCAGACCTGCAGGATTTCTGCTGCTGGGAGGTGGAGAAAGGATCTCCTCTCACTGCTGCCCACCACGACATGTGTAGTTCAGTGAGACGGGGGACTATCCTTTTTTCACCCTTTTGTAGTCTTCTTAGGAAGCTCTGACAAGCCCCCTTCTGTTCCACTAGTCCTCAATTCATGTTCTGTGCCGATTGTACAGTTCTACTTTGACTTTGTAGCAAGCACACAAGATAATACATCTATTGCGGTCGTAACATTGTGCTAGACATGGTATAGATATGACAGTCTCTGCATCAAAGAGCTTACAAAGCAAACTTTGTTCTATCTGATTTAATTATACACTTGGTCTACTTCTGGGTGGGCAGCTGGAGTTTAGTGCAGGGGGCCAGGCAGGGCTGGAATGGAGAGGGAGGAGTACAGTGGGCAGGCATGGGGTGCTTGGCAGCTGAAGGGCTGCAGTCCCAGCAGAGCCAGAACCCACAGCCAATTACACTATAGCAAAGGAGAATTCCCTCTGCAGAGTCAGTGAAGTAAAAGATGTTAGGCGGTGATGACTCCAGCTGAAAGCCTAGATTTCACCCTTTGCATCCTCCAGCTGTGGTTAATGCTGGCTGTCTTGAAGGAGCCTCAGAGGGGAGGCAGTGGGGAGGGGCTTCAGTAGTGTACACCATGCAAGTTCCTCCTGGCTTGTGCTGCTGTTTCCTCACTGCAGAGGGTACAGTTTACCCCTGTGTCCTTGGCAACTTGTGCTAATGCTGGGGGAGCTTTCCTTCCCCCAAAGGCAGTGATGCCACATGCTATCCCACATGATGCAGCTTCCTTTTATTTGGGGCTGTAGCTCATCTGTGGGAGATGCTAGCCCTCAGTCATTTGGGGCTACACTCCTAACCAGCTCCCTGGGCCCATGACATAAGTGGCTGAGTGGGTGCCTTTCAGGAGGAGACTGAGCCTGTACTTGGCTTTGCCCATCTCTGGTAACATCCAGAGGTTCTATGTCAGTCCACATTTGCAGCCCCCTTGGTCTAATATTACTGCTCTGGTTTTCTTGCAGATGGATGTGGAGGAAGAAACTGCTGAAATATTTTATCAAAAGCTGTTGGAACTGGAGAAGCATGTCCTAGCAAGATTGAATGCTCCCTTGAGCCCCAAGTAACAAGAGCCAGACAAGGCCTCTAATGACAAATCTTTCTGGCACTAGTGACATTGGAGTTCCTTCTAAGTGGGTATTATGCATTTGCAGTAGAGGCCTTCTTGGAGACATGTGGCTTTGTAGCACCTCTCTCCTCTGCTCAGTCTGGGAAGGAGTATCCTCCTAGAATTGAGAGGGACTGAATAGTTATTTAGTCTCCTGGAGTCCAGTACAGGATTGCTCTCTACACATTCTAGTAACTTGCCTAAACCAGGCCTCTATTTCTGTACATGTCACGGTCTTTACAATAAACTGCAGCCTCCAAGAACTACTGAGAAAAAGCATGAATGGGTTGAGCGCTCAGTGTGAGCCCAAGGTGAAAATAGGTGGAAGGGCTGCTGTTGGGCAGAAGGCCCCTCAGGTGCTAGGCTTCCTAGATAGCCACATGTGGCGGCTAAGGTCAGACTCTTCAAAAGCTGATCAACATGTCTACATGGACACTGCATGTTAGAGTACTGCAACTTGACACCCCAGCTTGCAGCACACTATGGCCATGTGGTTCCTGCTCGCTAGAAGCCCTGTAGTGTGCTTTGATCTTTCAAGCATGAGAAGATCAAAGTGCGCGGTGGAATTTTTAAAGCTTACCAGCAGGATCCACACATCACTTAATGTGTAATAGGCTGCAGCTTGATGGAGAGAGGTGACCATACCCTACCTCTTCCTAAAGTATAAAGTGCTTTTTACACAAAGAAAGGAGCAGTATTGCTTTCATCCTTGGGTTGTAGCATCTTGTATTGAGAAATAGAGTTGGTGCAGACCTCAGACATAACTTCTTCAGCCTTTGGGAAGGCACTTTTGGTATTAATCTGTTGGAATCCTTGAGAGCATCAACCAGGGTGATCCAGTTGATATAGTATATGGGGACTTTTGGAAAGCCTTTGACAAAGTCCCTCACTAAAGGTTCTTAAGCAGATATGCAATAAAAGGGAAGGTCCTCTCAGGGGTCAGTAACTGGTGAGAAGATAGGAAATGAAGGGTAGGAGAGAGGTAAATAGCAGGGTCCCCCAAGGATCTGTACAGGAATGGGTGGTGGTCAACCTATTCACAAATTATCTGGAAAAGGAGGTGAATAATGAGGTGGCAAATTTTACTGCTGACCCAAAATAACTCCAGATAGTGAAATCCAAAGCTGAGTGTGAAGAGTTAAAGGGATTTTACAAATCTGGGTGCTAAAATGGCAGATGAAATTGTTGATGGATGCAAAGTAATCCTGATTGGAAAATGCAAATGCAACTAGATATACACACAATGGGGTCTAAATGAACCCATTACCACTTAAAGAGATGTAAAAGACTCCAGTAAGGTCTGATCAAGCAGCTGTACAGAGAGTTGAGAAAACTATAGTCCAGGCGTCAGCAACCTGTCAGAAGTGGTGGGCCGAGTCTTCATTTATTCACTCTAAGGTTTTGTGTGCCAGTAATACATTTTAACGTTTTTAGGAGGTCTCTTTCTATAAGTGTGTAATATATAACTAAATTATTATTGTATGTAAAGTAAATAAGGTTTTTAAAATGTTTAAGAAGCTTCATTTAAAATTAAATTAAAATGCAGAGCCCCCCGAACTGGTGGCCAAGACCCAAGCTGTGAGAGTGCCACTCACTGAAAATCAGCTCGTGTGCTGCCTTTATCATGTGCCATAGGTTGCCTACCCCTGCCATAGTCTGTTCTGCGTTAGTGACCTTCCTCCCAGCCAGTGAATGAGAACCAGGACAAGAGAGCATCTTACATGAACATCATCAGAATAAAAGAGCAATGGCCCAGATTTACACTTTAGGGCCTTTGAGTAATAAAGCCATTGAAGAGCAGTCTTCTCTGTCTTTGGTAAGGTGCCTGTGACCCTTATGATAAATGGTGTCAAAGACAGCAGCTCTTCATCCCATCGGTGTGGCCTATTGGACAGTGCACTGGACAGCCTCAGGAGACCTGGGTTTATTGCTGGCACTGTCACTGGCCTGCATCATATGCTGCAACTAGGGATGATGATGCCAACCTCCTTTATAAAGCACTCAGATCTCTTAATGGAGCATTAAATAAGCACATCTCACTGGTACCACAGGACCCAGGGACATCTCCATGGCCCAGAGTGCCAAGGCTCCAGGTGAGCAGAGGCTGCTAGATACTCAGGGACTCTTCTCACCACAGCCTTCTAAATTTTTCACAAAAAATGGAGGATTAGACCCGGGCTGCTTCATCGCTGGATGATCCATGTCCACTAGGTTTTTTGGGGGGATATGGCAGCAGGTTCTCCTTTAGAAGTCAGCAGCCCGCACTAGGGCAGGGTTTGCAGTCACCACCTACCATGCACCCTGTCCTTTCCCATGAGGTTTCACCAGCCAGTAAGGACACTGGCTGTGAACTAAAGTTCTCTTAATATTCTATTTCCCCAGACACCAACATTGGTCAAAGTTCAACCCAAGATGACCTAGCATGTGTTTCTCTGCAAAGTAACAAAACTTCTTCCCAGCAGGAAGGCGTGAGACCAGTCACCAAGCACAGTCAGCCTGGATTAAGCTAGCTGACTGCTACCCAGAACAATTCTGCCTGAGACTTTCCAGGTGTGGTGAGGGTAGCAAAGCCCCAGATTTTGGCATCCCCCCAGCCATGGCACAAGATTTACAAAATCATTGTGACAAATGTGTGGGTGCTGTGTAGTGAGCATTGATGTATGTCCCACAACGCGGTTTATGTTCTGGACTGCAGTTACTATTCACCTGGCAGAGGGGAGAAGACAGCTCAATGCTTTCCTCATGGATTGCACAATCACCACTGATTGTAAGCCATTGAGATGGAATAGGTCTAGCTACCCAAGCAATGGAACAACTACCATATTCTACAAGATGGCCTGACTCAGGGTGATTGGGGAAAACCAACCTGCTGCACAAGGAAGAACTCATGCCTGTGACAAAGACACCATGAGCAGTCTGGTAATTGAACCAGGTACGTGAAGGGAGAGAGAGGATGTAAAGAAACAACTGATCACCTGGGAGAGGAGAGAGTGTATTTGGGAGACAAAACTGAGATCAGGTCAGGTCCCAGGATTTCCTTGGCTTCCTAAAAGAAGATAAGCTGGTTCTGTTCTGCTCCCGTTTTAAAAGAAAAGTCCATCTAACTTACCTAAGAACATAAGAAAGGCCGTACCGGGTCAGACCAAAGGTCCATCTAGCCCAGTATCTGTCTACCGACAGTGGCCAATGCCAGGTGCCCCTGAGGGAGTGAACCTAACAGGCAATGATCAAGTGATCTCTCTCCTGCCATCCATCTCCATCCTCTGACAAACAGAGGCTAGGGACACCATTCTTACCCATCCTGGCTAATAGCCATTTATGGACTTAGCCACCATGAATGTATCCAGTCCCCTTTTAAACATTGTTATAGTCCTGGCCTTCACAACCTCCTCAGGTAAGGAGTTCCACAAGTTGACTGTGCGCTGCGTGAAGAACTTCCTTTTATTTGTTTTAAACCTGCTGCCTATTAATTTCATTTGGTGACCCCTAGTTCTTGTATTATGGGAATAAGTAAATAACTTTTCCTTATCCACTTTCTCAACATCACTCATGATTTTATATACCTCTATCATGTCCCCCTTAGTCTTCTCCTTTCCAAACTGAAGAGTCCTAGCCTCTTTAATCTTTCCTCATATGGGACCCTCTCTAAACCCCTAATCATTTTAGTTGCTCTTTTCTGAACCTTTTCTAGTGCTAGAATATCTTTTTTGAGGTGAGGAGACCACATCTGTACACAGTATTCGAGGTGTGGGCGTACCATGGATTTATATAAGGGCAATAATATATTCTCAGTCTTATTCTCTATCCCCTTTTTAATTATTCCTAACATCCTGTTTGCTTTTTTGACCGCCTCTGCACACTGCGTGGACATCTTCAGAGAACTATCCACAATAACTCCAAGATCTTTTTCCTGACTCGTAGCTAAATTAGCCCCCATCATGTTGTATGTATAGTTGGGGTTATTTTTTCCAATGTGCATTACTTTACATTTATCCACATTAAATTTCATTTGCCATTTTGTTGCCCAATCACTTAGTTTTGTGAGATCTTTTTGAAGTTCTTCACAATCTGCTTTGGTCTTAACTATCTTGAGTAGTTTAGTATCATCTGCAAACTTTGCCACCTCACTGTTTACCCCTTTCTCCAGATCATTTATGAATAAATTGAATAGGATTGTAGTGAGCTGTAAGATTAGATGAGACTAAAGTGATGCATTGGCTTTTTGGCATGTAACCCTTTTCTCTCTGATGCTTTGTTCAGTTGTCAAACACACATTGTTTCAGGATCACTGCTGGTCAATCTTACTGGCCACTGATGGGAGGAAACACAGGTGCCCAAACTTAATAGGAGCTGTAGGGTGAGAAAAGATTGGTCCCTGGGCCACTCCAGCTATCTTCCCTAGATTCCAAAGTCAGAA
Organism: Mauremys reevesii; assembly: GCF_016161935.1. NCBI lineage: Eukaryota > Metazoa > Chordata > Testudines > Geoemydidae > Mauremys > Mauremys reevesii. The sequence goes on along the minus strand of NC_052630.1, from coordinate 40,818,594 downwards.
GAGACCATTGTGCTCATCTAGTCTGACCTCCTGTATGGCACAGACCAGAGAAGTTTCCTGCACTAATTCTTTGAACTAGAGCAGATCTTTAGAAAAACATCCAATCCTGATTGAAAAATTGTGAGTGATGGAGAATTCACTACAACCCTTGGTAAATTGTTCCAATAGTTAATTACTCTCACTGTCAAAAATTTGCAATTTATTTCCAGTCTAAATTTGTCTAGCTTCAACTTCAGCTGTTTGATTGTGTTAGACGTTTGTCTGCTATTAAATAGTTGTTCCCCATGCAGGTATTTATAGCCTGTGCTCTATCACTCCTTAATATTCTCTGTTAGACTCAAGGAGCTCAATCTATTTAGCAGGTCCTCCCATCCCTTAATTCTTGTCACTTTTCTGTGAACCTTCCTCAGTTTATCAACCTCCTTGAATTATTTAGCTGCAGTTCCTCTGTAAACCAGGATGACCAGTGAGAGTGAAGCTGGGGAAGAGGACAGTAGATGAGGAAAAAAGATAGTTACACAGTATTACCAACCCACACTTCTTGCTCTGTCAGAGAAATCTTCTTTGAGTGATTGCTCATATCAATTCTAATTAGGTGTGCGCGTGCTGCGTGCAAAGTTGTTGGAAAGTTTTTCCCCTAGCAGCACCCATCGGGTTGGCTGTGGAGCCCACTGGAGTGGCACCTTCATGGCACTCAATATATGACCCTGCTGACGCAGTGCTCCCTCAGTTTCTTCTTACCACCCGTAATGGTCGTTGGAACTGAGGTGTCTTGCTTAGCAAGTTCTCCACGTTTCCCTAGATCTTGTTTTCTAGTTGTTATAATTTTTCTTTAGTTTTTATAGTTTATTTTCATAATAGTTAGTAGCAGTTGGGCTTGGGGGTTCACCCTCTGTCCTGACTTCTTTTTCTTGGGAGGTGTAGCAGGGTGGACCCTGCTCCTGCTGAGAAGGGGTTTAAAAAGTGGCCTGGCAGGGCTTGAGAAGACAGCCTTCAGGCTAGGCTGATTGGGGAAGTGGCTGCAGCTGGGGGCCACGCCCCAAACAGAGCAACAGGGCCTTATAACAAGGCAGGGAAGCCAGGAGCCAGACAGTCTCTCTTTGGCTATAGAGAGAGAGATGGGCCTGGCTGCTTAGGGCTTGAGACTAGATACCTGAGTGCAGCAGGGCTGAGGAGCCGGGGAGCTCTGCCTAGAAAGCCCCAGGCTGCGGCCTAGCAGTGGGCCAAAGGTACTGGGGGTTGCAGAGGGCAGCCCAGGGGTAGGACAAAGCAGCAGGTCCAAACCCAACTTTGCCTGTGATGAGTTGGCTGAGACTGCAGTCTGCCCCAGAGTGTGGGGCTAGACAATGACTGGCAGTAGCCGAAAACTGAGGCAAGGTAGGGATAGAGGATGAGGGTTCCCTAAGGAGGGGAGACCCAGAAGCACCCCATGTAGAAGGGCACCGGGTCCAGGGAGGGACACGGGGGCCTACAAACAGGTGGATCACCGGCCTGCAGAGGGTGCTCCAGGGCTGGACTGAGCTAAAGTTCGCAGGGCAACCAGCAGGAGGTGCCGCAGGGGTGAGTCAACCTGTTTACAGGAGGGCTTTCATGCCCAAATGCCAAGGATTCAAGCCCAGCAAGTCTGGCTCCAAGCCAATGCCAATGGGTGACTCTCCCTCCCCCAACGCTTGCCTGAAGTGTCTTGGAGGCTTACCAAGCCAATAGATGCAGGATTTGCAAGGGATTTTGCCCTAGGACCAAAAAGGAGTGAGATTTTTGCCTTAAGCAGCTCCTTATGGAGGCGGCACTTAGACCTCAGCCTTTTCTGGCACCAAGTTCTTTGGTGCACCACGGAAGGACTCTGGTAGTCCACGGCACCGCCACTCCCTGGCGCTGAAACAGGTGGGACCAACCCAGCACCACTCCCACTGGCCAGCGCAGAAGTGGCACCGGAAGCAAGGGAGGAGTGGCTCTCCGTCCTAGAGACCCACCCTCCTGGAATTGGCCAATGGGGCATGTCCTCAAGAGGAGCACCCAGGGCCAAAGCCTGTAGAAGCAGCATCATCGCCTTCAGCCCCGCAAGGGGGACTGTCGAGTCTGGTGCCATTGGACTCCTCAACCTACAGCATTGAGGCGGTACAGCTGCCATCCACTCTGGATACCTTTGCAGCTGCGAGGGACCACATCACCATGACAGCACTGAGGTCGCCTACCATCCGCACCAAGCCTCTGATACTACAGTGTATGTCACCATCTCGAGGCAAACCAGTGATGATCCGGCCATTGGAACCATTGGTCGAGTCCCGGCACAGCTCCCAGTCACAGCGCCGGTCATACTCACAGCACAGGTCAAACTCGTGGCGCTGCTCCAGATCATGCCGGCGCTCCTGATTGTGACACAATCCGCACACCAGTCGCCTTCGAGGAGCAGGTACTGGACCTGGCACTGGTCCCAGTGCCGCTTGACCCCATGTAGCTCCAGGTCACGGCACTGCTTTGCGGCACGGCTTCGCAGCACTGCTCATTGGCTCAGCTCTGCTCAGCGCCACCATGGCCCTCGGCAGTCCCAATCCTGTTCCTTGGGCTTGGAGGCAGGGTCTAGTTACTCGGAGTGGGACCGGCACCGGTCAGGCCATGGACGCCCTGAGATGAGGGCAGGGCCATGGCCATTGTAGTGGCAGGGACCAGCTCAGTGGCCATTCTGGACCCCATAGGCGTACCACCAGGCATAGGCGTCAGGTTATATATGTTTGTGGTGCTCAAGCACCAGGAATATTCAGGGCTGGGGGCCCTGCTCCAGCAATATTTGGAGCTGGGTCTCTCCCCCGGCCCTGCCTGGATCAGGCCCCGGCCCCCGCGGGTCTCCCCCCCGCCATGTCCCTGCCTGACAGAAAGCAGTGCGGTGCCCCTGCCTGCTTCTGCTGCCGGAGTAGAGCGGCTGCCAGCAGAACTGCTGTCTGCTGCCCCAGGATCCTAGCGCCCACCATTCACTAATGGCAAGGTAGGCTGCCCTTATCCTGCCCTAGCCCTGAACCTCTCCAATGCCCCAAACCCCTCATCCTCAGCCCTCACCCCACACCCCAAACCTCTGCCCTAGCCCTGAGCCCCCTCCTGTATCATGAACCCCTCCTCCCCCAGCCCCAGCCAGAACCCTCATCCTCCTGCACCCTAATCCTCTGCCCTAGCCCTGAGCCCCCCCCCGCAGCATGAACCCCCCAGCCCCAGCCAGAACCCTCATCTCCTCGCACCCTAATCCTCTGCCCTAGCCCTGAGCCCCCACAGCATGAACCCCTCAGCCCCAGCCAGAACCCTCATCCCCCTGCACCCTAATCCTCTGCCCCAGCCCTGAGCCCCTCTGCAGCATGAACCCCCCATCCCCCCACCCCACACCCCACACCCCAACCCTCTACCCTAGCCCTGAGCACCCCCACATCATGAACCCCTCATCCTCATCCCCACAGCCCTCACCCCTGCACTTCCTCCTATCCCCAAACTCCCTCCCAGAGTGTGCACTACTTCCCACACACCCCTTCCCACCCTCAAACTCCGTCCCAAAGCCTGCACCCCTCACCCCCTCCTGCCACCCACCCCCTGCCCCAGCCCAGAGCCTGCACCCATCACCCAAACTCCATCCCAAAGCCTGCACCCTAATCCCCAGCCCAGGACCTGCACCCAGACCTTCCCCCTCAAACCCCTTCCAGAGCCTTAGGCAGGTGGGGGCGGAGTTTGGGGGGGGGCGGGTTCTGGGCACCACCAAAATTTCTACAAACTTGCCACTCATGCCACCAGGCCCAGGGTGCCCAGTCTAAAGGCTTCTGGTCGGCCACCACTGAACTGAGGGTGCCAGAGGCCTCAGGCAGTTCCCTCCCACCCCCCAGTGGTGCTGAGGAGGGGCCGTGCTCCCACCCCCCTCAGAAACAATTCCAACACCGGTTTCTGAGTCAGAGACTGATAGCGAAGCAGGTCATCAGGCTCCTGATGAGCAGGAGGATTGGGAGGATCCTGTTCCTACCTTGGCCTCTTCGTCCCCCTCCCCTAACAAGGCCATTGCAGGCACTTCTGTCTCTGGGCCATGACCCATAGACAGCTGCGCCCACCAGTGTCTTCTGCACAGGGAGGCGTGCAATGTGGGTCTGCAGGCCAAGGAGGTGATGGAGTCAGAGGACCCAGTGGTAGACATTTTGGTCTGGAAGGTCCGTCGAGTGTGGTCCTTCCCCTCGTCAAAACTATTCAGGCCAATGCCAAGACTATCTAGCAGACTCCGGCCTCCATCCCCCCTGCAGCCAAAGGTGTGGAGAGGAAGTACTTTGTGCCTTTGAAGGGGTACAAAAACCTCTTCATGCACCAGCAGCACTGCTCTCTGGTGGTTGCAGCCATGAATGAGAAAGAGAGGCGGGGCAGCAGGCCCCAGTGCCTAAATCCACAGATGCCAAGCGACTGGACTTATTTGGCATCAAGGTGTATTTCACGGAGCGGGGCTCCAGCTCAGGATTGCCAACCAGCAGGCTATCCTGAGCTGATATAACTTCCAACTCCTGGAACTCGATGGTCAAGTTCAAGGAGCTTGTGCCACCTGAGTCCAGGGAGGAGTTTGGGGCTATAGTAGAGGAGGGCAAGGCAGTAGCACGGAGCGCTTTACAGGTCTCACTGGATGCTGCGGACTTGGCGGCGTGTACCTTGTCCTCAGGAATTGCCATGAGGCGCACCTCTTGATTACAAGCCAGGGGCCTACCGCCTGAGGTTCCACAGACAATGCAGGACCTGCCCTTTGATGGGGCAGGCCTGATCACGGAACAGACTGACTCTAGGCTGCATAGCCTAAAGGACTCAAGAGTGACTATGAAGTCCTGCGTATGCACTCCCCGGCAACCCAAAGGAAGTACTTCAAGCCCCAGCAGCTGCAACAGTGGTCCTGCCCTCCTCGGCTGAGGCAGGACTTTTACAGGCGGAGGAGAAGGAACGGCAGAAGGAAGCCTTCCAGCCCCTCGTCTGGACAAGGCCAGGGCCCAACTAAACCATCATCAGGTTTCAAACAGGCCTTTTGAAGGGACACCTGAGGACGGCGCACCAGACTTACCCTCATACCCTTCCCTGCCCTTTTTGAATAATTTGTCCCATTCGGCCGTGCATGGTCCCAAATAACCTCGGACTGCTGGGTCCTCCGCACAGTGGAAGCAGGATACTGTCTCCAGTTCTGTTCCTACCTTCCCTCTCACCCCCCCTTCCCTGTCCCTCTTTAGGAACCCCTCTTGCGAGCAACTCCTTATCCAGGAGGTGTGAGTGCTTCTCACCATGGGAGCAGTGGAGGAAGTTCCTCAGGAGCCAAGAGGCAAGGGATTCTAGTACTGGTACTTCCTAATCCCCAAGGCCAAGGGCGGTTTTCAGACCTATCCTGGACCTGTTGAGCCCCCCCAAGTTGATGGTAAAGTTGAAGTTCCGCATAGTCTCCCTAGGCACTATTATCCCCTCCCTGGATCCGTGAGTCTGGTGTGCTGCCCTTGACGTGAAGGATACGTACTTCCACATAGCGATTTGTCCTGTGCACAGATGCTTTCTGCGCTTCGTGGTCAACCATTATTTGGCGCTTTTCTTAAAGCCCCAGCTCCCGGAGTCATGTGATGTTGAGAATCTTCGGTTTTAATTAAAATAAAAAATGTCACCCTCCTTCCTCCTGCACCAGCTTCCCAGCCTCCAGGCCCCCTCCCCCACACCTGCTTCCAAGCTTCCTGACCCCTCTTCCCCCTGCACCTGTTTTCCAGCCTCCTGACCCCTCTAAAATGCATAGAAAAATGTGTCCTAGAGGAAAGCCCAGAGAAAAGTGATGAAGTCCTAGAGACCACTGTGGTGGTTAAGGATTCCAGGGGCTCTGTAGCTGAAGCAAACCCAATTCAAAGATGGAGAAGGGTGCAGTGTTTGCCAGTGAAAAGACTGTTCTGGCTGTTAGTTGTGAGCCTACAGCTGAATGGGGGACAGATTCCACTCTAGGGAGCCCAGGGATGTATGCCCTTGACGGGGGCCCAGAGAAGGAAGTTAAGAAATGTGAGGTTACAGGAATGTCTCCTCCCTGATTACATGTGGGGGAGTTGCCCAGGAGAAATTTGCTGGATCTGCATCTGTGATCCGAGGCACCTCACCTGTGGCTCCGGTTTTAAGAGGGGAGCAGCCATACAGCTGACCTCTGGGGAATGGAGAGAGGGGTGACTGAGGGTACCCCAATCCAGGTTCCCCTATTGCAAAACGTTGTTCCTGCTGTACTTGTGAAAACTAACTCTGTCCTTTAAGGCAGGAGGGTTCTAAGCATGCTGGTGTAAATAAACATGCTAATTAACCATCTGCCATTTCCTGGGCAGGTAAACCTCTCTCAACAGCTAAGTATCAAAGGCTGAGTGATGGGGATGGACAACACAAAGGAATTGGAGGGTGTGTGTGTGTGAGAGAGAGAGAGAATTCGTCACATGGGCTTAACGTTGGAGAGGAAATGCAAATTCACAGGGGGCGGACCAGTAATATACAAGATCCCCACACACCCTTTCCTTGCCAAAACCCCAAAGACATAATTAAAGTAAAATCCTTTACTGAGGGGATGAGGAATACAACATATGCTGAACAAACTGGTTTGTTTAGACAGAGGGGGTGGTATGATAGTCATACTTGGAAGGGTCTCCCTGTCATGAATTTGATGGTCATTTTTTGCCTCTTACTACACACTCTACGGGTAAAAAGAAAAAAAAATGTACTAATGGTAAATGCTTTAAAAATATGTAACCTGCATGATTTTTGGAAGAAACTTTGGTACAGGCTAGAAGTGATAACAAGAAAGTCCTGTAAGAATACTACTCAGCTAGTACCTGTGAACAGGCTTAGATCTTGGCACAGTAGAGAGAGCATAACCAATCTAGACTGCTGTGTGGAAGGGGAAACCGAGGCACACCGCCTCCTGGCATTGATGGCTAATTGCCAAGACATCTACACTTTAAAAGATATTGACATCTGCATTATGTTAACAGTGCTACACACCAAAATATTTTCAGGCAACCTGGGAACAGAAACCCAGAACTTCGCAAAAACGCCTATGGATAACATTACAGTGTTTGGTAACACTTGGAGGTTGTATAACCAAAGCCAAAAAAACATTTTAGATACACTGCCTCTGCATTGGTCAGTGATCAACCCTCTGGCAGTAATTTAAGTGGAGAGATGTGATGTTACACCCCATATTCTTCATAGAAATATGATTATGATACGAATATGGCATAACTAAGATATACATTATGCAAAATGGCTCATGTAAGGTATCATTGGAAAGATTATAAGTTACTGAATGTGATTATCCAATTTGTATGAATGTATCATTTCTGTACCTAAAGTTAGGAATATGGACTATGTAACAATTACAACTGGGTTTGTATTTGGGAGACAGGGAACAGACAACAGGCCATCAGGCAACAGGCCTTCTTCCTGTCAAAGGTAGGGGCCCGGGCAGAGACAGATGCATCATGGAGGTGAATGCCTGGCTGCGAAGATGGTGTCGCCAGGAGGGCTTTGGCTTCCTCGACCACGGGATGCTATTCAAGGAAGGACTGCTAGGTAGAGATGGCATTCACCTTTCGAGGAGGGGAAAGACCCTAGTTGCACACAGACTGGCTAACCTAGTGAGGAGGGCTTTAAACTAGGTTCAACAGGGACAGGTGAGCAAAGCCCACAGGTAAGTGGGGAACATGGAGACCTGGGAGATGGGTCGGAAATAAGAGGGAGCGTGAGCTATAATGGCAGAGAGAAAGGAGGGTTAGGGCAAAACTGGGAGGCAAGATCAAACCAGTATCTTAGATGTCTATATATAAATGCGAGAAGTATGGGTAATAAGCAGGAAGAACTGGAAGTGCTAATAAATAAATACAACTATGACATTGTTGGCATCACTGAAACTTGGTGGGATAATACACGATTGGAATGTTGGTGTGGATGAGTACAGCTTGCTCAGGAAGGATAGATGGGAAAAAGGGAGGAGGTGTTGCCTTATATATTAAAAGTGTACACACTTGGACTGAGGTGGAGATGGACATAGGAGACGGAAGTGTTGAGAGTCTCTGGGTTAGGATAAAAGGGGTAAAAAACAAGGGTGATGTTGTGCTAGGAGTTTACTACAGGCCACCTAACCATGTGGAAGAGGTGGATGAGGCTTTTTTTAAACAACTAACAAAATCATCCAAAGCCCAAGATTTGGTGGTGATGGGGGACTTCAACTGTCCAGATATATGTTGGGAAAATAACACCGTGGGGCACAGACTATCCAATAAGTTCTTGGACTGCATTGCAGACAACTTTTTATTTCAGAAGGTTGAAAAAGCTACTGGGGGGAAGCTGTTCTAGACTTGATTTTAACAAATAGGGAGGAACTCGTTGAGAATTTGAAAGTAGAAGGCAGCTTGGGTGAAAGTGATCATGAAATCATAGAGTTTGCAATTCTAAGGAAGGGTAGAAGGGAGTACAGCAAACTAGAGACAATGGATTTCAGGAAGGCAGATTTTGGTAAGCTCAGAGAGCTGATAGGTAAGGTCCCATGGGAATCAAGACTGAGGGGAAAAACGACTGAGGAGAGTTGGCAGTTTTTCAAAGGGACACTATTAAGGGCCCAAAAGCAAGCTATTCCGCTGGGTAGGAAAGATAGAAAATGTGGCAAAAGACCACCTTGGCTTAACCACGAGATCTTGCATGATCTAAAAAATAAAAAGGAGTCATATAAAAAATGGAAACTAGGACAGATTACAAAGGATGAATATAGGCAAGCAACACAGGAATGCAGGGGCAAGATTAGAAAGGCAAAGGCACAAAATGAGCTCAAACTAGCTACAGGAATAAAGGGAAACAAGAAGACTTTTTATCAATACATTAGAAGCAAGAGGAAGACCAAGGACAGGGTAGGTCCACTGCTCAGTGAGGAGGGAGAAACAGTAACAGGAAACTTGGAAATGGCAGAGATGCTTAATGACTTCTCTGTTTCAGTCTTCACTGAGAAGTGTGAAGGAATGCCTAACATAGTGAATGCTAATAGGAAGGGGTAAGTTTAGAAAATAAAATTAAAAAAGAACAAGTTAAAAATCACTTAGAAAAGTTAGATGCCTGCAAGTCACCAGAGCCTCATGAAATGCATCCTAGAATACTCAAGGAGCTAATAGAGAAGGTATCTGAGCCTCTAGCTATTATCTTTGGAAAATCATGGGAGACGGGAGAGATTCCAGAAGACTGGAAAAGGGCAAATATAGTGCCCATCTATAAAAAGGGAAATAAAAACAACCCAGGAAACTACAGACCAGTTAGTTTAACTTCTGTGCCAGGGAAGATAATGGAGCAAGTAATTAAGGAAATCATCTGCAAACACTTGGAAGCTGGTAAGGTGATAGGGAATAGCCAGCATGGATTTGTAAAGAACAAATTGTGTAAAACCAATCTGATAGCTTTCTTTGATAGGATAACGAGTCTTGTGGATAAGGGAGAAGCGGTGGATGTGGTATATCTAGACTTTAGTAAGGCATTTGATACGGTCTCGCATGATATTCTTATCGATAAACTAGGCAAATACAATTTAGATGGGGCTACTATTAGGTGGGTGCATAACTGGCTGCATAACTGTACTCAGAGAGTAGTTATTAATGGTTCCCAATCCTGCTGGAAAGGTATAACAAGTGGGGTTCCGCAGGGGTCTGTTTTGGGACCGGCTCTGTTCAATATCTTCATCAACAACTTAGATATTGGCATAGAAAGTACGCTTATTAAGTTTGCAGATGATACCAAACTGGGAGGGATTGCAACTGCTTTGAAGGACAGGGTCATAATTCAAAATGATCTGGACAAATTGGAGAAATGGTCTGAGGTAAACAGGATGAAGTTTAACAAAGACAAATGCAAAGTGCTCCACTTAGGAAGGAACAATGAGCTTCACACATACCGAATGGGAAGAGACTGTCTAGGAAGGAGTACGGCAGAAAGGGGACTATGGGTTATAGTGGACCACAAGCTAAATATGAGTCAACAGTGTGATGCTGTTGCAAAAAAAGCAAATGTGATTCTGGGGTGCATTAACAGATGTGTTGTGAGCAAGACACGAGAAGTCATTCTTCCGCTTTACTCTGTGCTGGTTAGGCCTCAACTGGAGTATTGTGTCCAGTACTGGGCACCGCATTTCAAGAAAGATGTGGAGAAATTGGAGAGGGTCCAGAGAAGGGCAACAAGAATGATGAAGATGTAAGCAGAGTCAGGATGAGCTCTACCCTGACATCTGGTGGTAGATTATGGGGAGTGCGGAAAGAAGTTTCAAATATTCGCATTAGCATTTCAGTTATTTGCATGGGCACTCCCACCCCACTTAGCATACCACAAAGCAGCCTGGGATGGTTATTTTCACAGCTATGGGGGCCCCAATTTTGTTGTTATTGGGGCAGGAGCAATAAAATGTTGTCATTCCGATTAAGTAAATGAGGAACTACAAAACTGTCTTATGATAGAGGGTTTCATTGTCAACTAAATAGCACTTGCTAGACAAGGGACATGGGTTCCAAAACCCAGTCAAGAGAGAGGCTGGGGACAGAGATCTGTACTTGGTAGTGCAGGCTCTTTGTGTGAGCTAGAAGCACCAGTTCTACCTGTGCCTCTCTCCACTGTGGTATGTCAGAGTTAATTTTTTATTCCCTTAAGAATCTAAATGCAGGTTACTGAGCTGAATTCACTGGTACTGGGGCTCCCCTACTAAGAGCTGGAATTACTGAAGAGCTGGACTTGCTGAGCTGAGAGCACTGAGTACTGTGCTAATGAGTGGGGGAGCCTGAAGCCATACTGTAGAGCACAGCAGCTGGCAGAGCAGAGTGGAGCAGTTTGTGCAGGGTGAGTGGAGCCAAACAGCTCGCGAGGACGGCTGGAGTGGCTCACAGGACAGCTGGTGGACCAGAGCAGCTGGCAGAGTGGAGCAGCCCACAGAGCAAGCGGAGCTGAGCTGTTTGCGGAGATGACTAGTGGAAGCAGAACCCCATGAAGAGGCAGGGCAGTTGGCCCTGAAACCATGTAAGGTGCCCCTTTCTACCCAGGCTGGGGAGGGGGACCTCTGCAGAGAGACTCTTGAGCTCTGGGGCTGCACTGACCCGGGACAGAGACTTTTGGACTGTGGGACTTTTGGGACTGTGGGTGATTTGGGGGTTGCTGGACTCAAGGGCCCCGAGAGAAGGACATGGCCCAATTTGCTGGAGTGGGTCTTTGCTCACGGTTTGACCTATGAACTCTAGCTGAGGTATTTTCCCAATTTAATGCTTGTTGTTTGTCATGTAATTAAACCTTTTCTGCTACACCAAGACTCTGTGCTTGCGAGAGGGGAAGTATTGCCTCTTCGAGGTGCCCAGGGGTGAGTGTAAGATTTTCCCAGGTCACTGGGTGGGGGCTCGAGCTGGTTTTGCATTATGTTGTGGGGAAGGGACCCCTATGTATTGAACCTGGCCCTTGCTGCTATCGTTTCGGCCCGGAAGAAGGGTTACAAAAGGTCTTGAGAACATGACCTATGAAGGAACTCTGAAAGAAATGGGTTTGTTTAGTTTGGAAAAGAGAAGACTGAGGGGGGACATGATAGCAGTTTTCAGGTATCTAAAAGGGTGTCATCAGGATGAGGGAGAAAACTTGTTCACCTTAGCCTCTAAGGATAGAACAAGAAGCAATGGGCTTAAACTTCAGCAAAGGAGGTTTAGGTTGGACATTAGGAAAAAGTTCCTAACTGTCAGGGTGGTTAAACACTGGAATAAATTGCCTAGGGAGGTTGTGGAATCTCCATCTCTGGAGATATTTAGGAGTAGGTTAGATAAATGTCTATCAGGGATGATCTAGACAGTATTTGGTCCTGCCATGAGGGCAGGTGACTGGACTGGATGACCTCTCGAGGTCCCTTCCAGTCCTAGAGTCTGTGAATCTATGAATCAGCCTTGATGGGCCATTAGGAAGAAACAACAAGACAGTGAAGATACTAATCTCTCTCCTTCCTGAGAGTTGTCTTGGGATGTTGCTGTGACACTACTAGGTCAGGTGGTCCTGTCACCTGACATTAAACATTATCTTGGACTTCTAGTAATTTTCCACTAACAGGAGGGGGAGGTCAAGTTTGGGAAACAAAAGATTCCTCTCACGGCTAAGGAGGAAAGCAAACAGCACTCTCCTCCATTGCCTATCCAAGAAGAAAGGCTGCTGAAAGTACCTGAGGAGAAAGGCGGGGTGAGTCCAGACTGAGACAGAGGTCCAGTCTATAAGAAGAGATAGCTGGAACTCTAAGCTACAGAAACTGCATCCTGCCTAATTCAACATTTAGGGTGAGAAGTTACATTTTGTAACCTGTTTCTTTAGTGAATCAAGCTTAGTTTGCATATTTTGTTTTATCTGCTTAGTAATCTGCTTTATGTTTGCTATCCCTTATAATCACTTAAAATCTGCCTTTTGTAGTTAATAAACATAAACATAAAATGCTATCATGTGCCAGCCTTCTGACCCCCCTTCCACCTGCACCTGCTTCCCAGCTTCCTGACCCCCTTCCCCCTGCACATGCTTCTGAGCTTCCTGACCTCCCCTTTCTCTGCACCTGCTTCCTAGCTGTCTAACCTGCTTTCCCCCACACCTGCTTCCCAGCCTCCTCACCTCCCTTCCCTCTGCAGCCACCTCTCAGCCTCCTGACAACCCATACCCCTGTACCTGCTTCCCAGTTTCCTAACCCCCTTCCCTCTGCATCTGCTTCCCATTTCCCACCTCCTGACCCCCTGTAATGAAGCGGCCTCTTGGTGGGACACAACTGAGAGTATCAATTCATTACAAATTGCTTAGAGCAGAGCAGTTATAGCCCAAGGCTGGGGTTCCCTTACTACTGAGACAAACCAAACCAGCCAAACAGAGAGAAGTTCGGTTTTACCCCACTGTCTAACCAGAAGTCATACAAGCAATTCCCTGAGACACGACAGTTTCCTAGTATCACCACCAGCACCACTCCTTATGGGGAAGAATGGTTATGAAAACCAATACCCCAGTAAAAGGAAAAAGTTTCTCCTGATCCCAAAGGACCAAGCCCCAGACCCAGGTCAATATACCAGTTAGATCTTACCCACAAATCACGCTGTTGCCAATCCTTTAGAATCTAAAATCTAAAGGTTTATTCATAAAAAGAAAGAAATATAGATGAGAGTTCAAATTGGTTAAATGGAATCAATTACATACAGCAATGGCAAAGTTCTTGGTTCAGGCTTGTAGCAGTGCTGGAATAAACTGTAGGCTCAAATCAAGTCTCTGGAGTATATCCACAGCTTGGATGGGTCATTCAGTCCTTTGTTCAGAGCTTCAGTTTGTAACAAAGTTCCTCCAAAGGTAAGAAGCAGGATGAACAGGGCCGGTGCAAGGATGTTTCGCGCCCTAGGCGAAACTTCCACCTTGCGCCCCACCCCCCACCCTCCGCTCTGAGGCCCCCCTGCCCCAGCTCACCCCTGCTCCATGCACGAGCACCCCGAGTATGCTGTGGCTGCTTCACTTCTCCCGCCTCCCAGGCTTGCGGTGCCAATCAGCTTAGGCACCGCAAGCCTGGGAGAAGTGAAGCAGCCATGGCGTGCTCGGGGAGCAGGCGGGGCAGGGGTGAGCTGGGGCAGGGAGTTCCCCTGTGTGCTGCTCCCCCCCTTCCTTGCTGCAAGCGGCCCTCCCCACACTCCCCTGCCCCAGCTCCCTCCACCTAAATGCCAGTGGCAACCGGGGTGGCCGAAGATCCGGCCGCCGCAGTCGCTGCCAAAGAAAATGGTGCCCCTCAAATCCCAGCACCCTAGGCGACCGCCTACGTCGCTTAAATGGTTGCACCGGCCCTGAGGATAAAGGCAAAATGGAGAAGATACAGCTGCCTTTTATAGTCTCTTGCCATGTGGCCTGTGCTTCCTTTGTTCCAAACACAAGCCGCCCAGCACATGGCTTGAAAGCCTTAGAGTTCTCTCCATAGGCATGTCCCTGCATGCCTGGCTGAGTCATAAGGTGCATCTATCTGCCTTCTCTCAATGGGTTAGTTGTATAGCTGATGGTCCTTAATGGGCCATCAAGCAGGCTAGGCAGTGCTGATTCCAAACTGTCTGGGGTGTCACCCAGAAGCATAGCCCAAGTTTGAAATACAGTATAGAGCAGTGGTCCCCAATGCAGTGCCCACGGGCGCCATGGTGCCCGCCGGGGCATCTATGCGTGCCGCTGTACTGTCCGGCGGACGAGAATCCGTCAAAATGCCGCTGAGAAGCTGTGTCATCCAGAGGCGTCGCCACCGAAATGCCGCTGATTTTCAGTGGCGACGCCTCTGGATGATGATGCTTGTCAGCGGCATTTCGGCGGCAACACCTATTGATGTTGCCGCTTCTCAGCATCATTTTGGCGGATGCTCGTCCACCGGCCATGGTCCTTGGTGGCTTGTCGTCCAGCGTCCGCCAGACGAAAGAGGTTGGGGACCACTGGTATAGAGCCAATACTTATAACTTTAAATACAAAATGATACCTGCATGCAGATAGCATAAATCATAACGAGCAAATCATAACCTTTTCATACACACCTTATCTGACATCCTTTGTACAAGATTTGGTGCAAGTATAGGACCTTGGTTGCAACAATGATCTATACAGTCACAGTTCATGACAATAATATCACCCCCCCTTTCATGTGCACCTGCTTCCTAGCCTCCTAACCCGCTTTCCCCAGCACCTGCTTCCCAGTCTCCTGACCCCACCCCCCTTCACCCTGTATCTGCTTCCTAGCTTCTTGGCCCCACTTTCCCCTACATCTACTTTCCACCCTTCTGACCCTCTTCTCCCTGCACCTGCTTTCCAGCCTCCTGACTCCTCTTCGCCCTCCACCTTCTTCTCAGCCTCCTCACCCCCTTCCTTCTGCACCTGCTTCCCAGCCTCTGACCCCCCCGCACCTGCTTTCCAGCTTCCTGCCCCCCCTTGCCTCTACACCTACTTTCCAGCCTTCTGACCACCCTTACCCCTGCACATGTTTCCCAGCCTCCTGATCCCCCTTCCACCTGCACCTGCTTCCCAGCCTCCTGGCCCCCCTTCACCCTACACCTGTGTGGTGAAGTGGGGATTTTCCCTTGTTATGTTGTATGTGAGTCTTACTGTGTTGCATGAATGCTGTGTGTGCCTCAGTTTCCCTGTGCATTGCACCAATGTCTAGGTGGTGGGAATAAGGGTGTGCAATTTTTGTGGGGGTCACTCCAGCGGCCTGCACAGATCCTATGGCCACCCCTTCACAACCTGAGACCCAGGAGGGGCATGCGACCAGGTGACTGTTGGCCCAGGAAATGAGACAAAGGCCGACAGGGACCAGGCATAGAATCTCAGGGTTGGAAGGGACCTCAGGAGGTCATCTAGTCCAACCCCCTGCTCAAAGCAGGACCAAACCCAACTAAATCATCCCAGCCAGGGCTTTGTCAAGCCTGACCTTAAAAACCTCTAAGGAAGGAGATTCCACTACCTCCCTAGGTAACCCATTCCAGTTCTTCACCACCCTACTAGTGAAAAAGTTTTTCCTAATATCCAACCTAAACCTCCCCCTCTGCAACTTGAGACCATTACTCCTTGTTCTGTCATCTTCTACCACTGAGAACAGTCTAGATCCATCCTCTTTGGAACCCCCTTTCAGGTAGTTGAAAGCAGCTATCAAATCCCCCCTCATTCTTCTCTTCTGCAGGCTAAACAATCCCAGTTCCCTCAGCCTCTCCTCATAAGTCATGTGCTCCAGCCCCCTAATCATTTTTGTTGCCCTCCGCTGGACTCTCTCCAATTTATCCACATCCTTCTTGTAGTGTGGGGCCCAAAACTGGACACAGTACTCCAAATGAGGCCTCACCAGTGCTGAGTAGAGGGGAATGATCACATCCCTTGATCTGCTGGAAATGCCCCTACTTATACAACCCAAAATGCCATTAGCCTTCTTGGCAACAAGGGCACACTGTTGACTCATATTCAGCTTTTGTAACCCCTAGGTCCTTTTCTGCAGAACTGCTACCCAGCCATTCGGTCCCTAGTCTGTAGCAGTGCATGGGATTCTTCCGTCCTAAGTGCAGGACTCTGCACTTGTCCTTGTTGAACCTCATCATATTTCTTTTGGCCCAATCCTCTAATTTGTCTAGGTCTCTCTGTATCCTATCCCTACCCTCCAGCGTATCAACCACTCCTCCCAGTTTAGTGTCACCTGCAAACTTGCTAAGGGTGCAGTCCACACCATCCTCCAGATCGTTAATGAAGATATTGAACAAAACCGGCCCCAGCACCGACCCTTGGGGCACTCCACTTGATACCGGCTGCCAACTAGACATGGAACCATTGATCACTACCCGTTGAGCCCGACCATCTAGCCAGTTTTCTATCCACCTTACCGTCCATTCATCCAGCCCAGTCTTCTTTAACTTGCTGGCAAGAATACTGTGGGAGACTGTATCAAAAGCTTTGCTAAAATCCAGAAATAGTACATCCACTGCTTTCCCCTCATCCACAGAGCCGGTTATCTCGTCATAGAAGGCAATTAGGTTAGTCAGGCATGACTTGCCCTTGGTGAATCCATGCTGACTGTTCCTGATCACTTTCCCCTCCTTTAAGTGGTTCAGGATTGATTCCTTGAGGACCTGCTACATGATTTTTCCAGGGACTGAGGTGAGACTGACTGGCCTGTAGTTCCCTGGATCTTCCTTCTTCCCTTTTTTAAAGATGGGCACTACATTAGCTTTTTTCCAATCATCCGGGACCTCCCCCGATCGCCATGATTTTTCAAAGATAATGGCCAATGGCTCTGCAATCTCATCGGCCAACTCCTTTAGCACCCTCGGATGCAGCGCATCCGGCCCCATGGACTTGTGCTCGTCCAGCTTTCCTAAATAGTCCCGAACTACTTCTTTCTCCACAGAGAGCTGGTCACCTCCTCCCCATACCGTGCTGCAGAGTGTAGCTGTCTGGGAGCTGACCTTGTCTATGAAGACAGAGGCAAAAAAAGCATTGAGTACACTAGCTTTCTCCACATCCTCTGTCACTAGGTTCCCTCCCTCATTCAGCAGGGGCCCACACTTTCCTTGACTTTCTTCCTGGAAGCCAGTCAGTCTTGGCTGGCTTGGGGCACAAGGGGAGGACCAGAGCCCTGGCTCTGGGCTCCCCTCCCCCCAAGATGGACTTGGCTGAAAGTCACTGATTTCTGTGCTAACAAGTTCTCTCCTATGATGTGTTCCTATCAACTAATAAACCTTCTGTTTCACCGGCTGGGTGAGAGTCACATCTGACTGCGGAATTGGGGTGCAGGGCCCTCTGGCTTTCTCAGGAGCCCCTCCTGGGAAGACTCGTTGCGGGAAGTGCAAAGTGTGTGGAAGGGGATGCTGAATGCTCTGAGGTCAGATCCAGAAAGGTCAAAGCTGTGTGAGCTTCTTGCCCTGGAGACAGTATGCTCAGAGAGAGGAGGCATGCTACACCAGAATCCTGACTGGCTTTGTATGGAGTAGTTTCCAGAGCATTGGCCTGGTGACTCCGTGACAATTCCCTTCCCCCTGCACCTGCTTCCCAGCCTCTGGGCCTGTTGTATTTATTTAAATGGTATAGATTGAAAGGTGGTAACATAACCCAGTCACTGTCCCACATTAAACAGGATTAGACAAGGTTGGGGTTGGTGCACAGAGACCAGCTCAGTACGTTGGCGAACACACTATTAAAAAGCCTTTTAACTTTTTCCTTAGAGATAAAGAAAATAAAGAAAAAGTGTGAAAGCGTTTGCAGTGTAAGGTATTAAGTCAGGCTTCATGTAACATCAGCCCTTGTGCACTGTCCCTTCAACTGCAGAGCATTTTTGAACGAAACCCCGCCTGTTTGTCAGTCTCTTATATGGGATCAGAGATTTTTGGAACTGTCCTTTTGGGGAAAAGAGAAGTTAATTGAGAGTGGCTGGCACTTGTGTTGTTACAGTCTGATGCCATTTCATCCTTTGTGTTGGTTGGGGTTAAGCTGACACCACTAGAGGTGGTAATGTCATCTGGGCAGGAAGCACTGGTAGAGAGGGATGGGGAGCTAATGAGGGGGCTACCAGTCAGTGCTGAGCACCCACCATTTTTTCCCTGTAGGTGCTCCAGTCCCAGGGCACCCATGGAGTTAGTGCCTGTGATTTTGTCCACCAATTAGGCCTAATATTTGACAATTTTGGTTCATTAATTTCCAGACTCACATTTTCCTGTTTACCAGACATGATCTTAACACAGTCCTTGAGTTATAGCCATAGACCTGTTTGTTTAGACTAATTCATTCTGTCTCCCTTTCGTACTTTTTCCCATCAACATTTGGTATTATAGGTTACTGTGACACTTTATTAACTTTTCCATTCATTTTACAGATGAGCTCACAAGTCGGGTAAATTTGTCAGCCCAATTATCACAACAGGTCCCTTCCCCTGCACCTGCTTCCCATCCTCCTACCCCCTCCCAAGCTGTTTCTCCCTTGGTCATGTTTTCTGGCTGCCTCACTCCCTTCTCCTTTGCTCCCTTGGCCTTTCCTGTCCTGCTGGACCTGTCGTCTCTGGTCTCACAAGTGGCTCCAGTTCTCAAAAGCAGCTCCATTTTCCTCTCCTTCCCCCCTATAGTAGTGGCTGTTAGGATATAGATATTTAGGTCTGTTTGCAAAGGCCTATACTTTAAGAATTTAGGTGTATTTTTATTACTTAGCTAGTTATAGAGGTATACAAGAAATACCTGCTCCCATTGGAGGAGCAGGTATTTGTATTTGCATCTGTCTTTGTGTATTTGCATCTGTCTTTGTAGTGCTTGTATCTATCCGTAGGGGCAGACTGCTGAGCGGGCAGCGGAGCCCTGAGTAGGGGGCGGAGCTAGGCTGAGGAGGGGCCTATAAAAGCGGCCGCCCAGCCAGGCAGTGGCACAGCTGTGAGCAGCGGCACGGGAGCCGGCGAACAGGGCTGCTAACAGGGTAGTGTGAGTGGGAGTTTACAGGGGGAGTCGGAAGGGGCAGGGGGCGCGATGCTGCGTGTGCTGTGTTCCCCAGGTGAGAAGGCTGATAGAGGCAGAGACAACAGCAGCCATGAGCCAAGCAGCAGAGGATACAATGAGGATGATTGCATGCCGCAGCTGCGGTATGTACATGGTTCTCGTGGGGGCACCGGAACAGAGGTATGTATGCATGAAGTGCCACCTAATAGAGCTGATGGAAGAAAAGATCCTAGGTCTAGAGATGCAGGTAGAAACCCTGGTAGAGATTAGAAGGGGGCTTGAGCAGCTGATGGAGCAAAGGCAAGCTGTGGCTGAAGGGGAATGCTCAGAGGTACAGGGGGAAGCAGGGGCTAAGGCCTGTGAGGGGGGAATGCTGGATGGGGAACATGGGCAGTGGAAGCATGTGACCGTGAGAAGCAGGAAGGGGAAAAGGAGGGCCAGTGAAGGAGAAATAGAGCTAAGGAACAGGTTTGAAGGTTTGGAGAATGAGGAAGGGGTACAGCAGGTGGTAGCTGACGGTGGGAGGGCAAGGAAGAAGAGAATAGCGGCTAGTCCGATAGAAAGAGGGGAGGAGTCGATGGAGACAGCACCAACTTTGGGCCCCCGGAGGATGCAGGATGGCTTAAGGAGGACTACAAGGGATGATAGGAATGGAAGGAGCTTGCAACCAGGGGGAACGGGGGATAGGTTTGCAGACCGCACTGTCACCAGGCAAAGGCAGGCCTACGTGATTGGGGATTCCATACTGAGAAGGTTGGACAGGCCTGTGACCAGGGCCAATCCGGAGAACAGAAGGGTGTGCTGTCTACCGGGCGCTAAAATACGGGATGTGGACCTGCAGTTGAAAAGGATCCTAAAAGGAGCAGGTAAGAACCCGTTGATCATCCTTCATGTAGGAACGAATGACACGGCTAGATTCTCGCTGGAGAGAATCAAGAGAGACTATGCCAGGCAGGGTAAGACGCTCAAGGAAATTGAGGCTCGGGTGATCTTCAGTGGGATTCTACCTGTCCCTAGGGAAGGGCGACAAAGGGGTGACAGGATTGTGATGATAAATAGTTGGCTCAGGGAGTGGTGCTATAAGGAGGGCTTTGGGATATATGGGCACTGGGAGGCTTTCGGGGACAGAGAACTGTTCTCACGGGATGGGCTCCACCTGAGTAGGGAAGGAAATAGACTTCTAGGAGGGAGGCTGGCTCATCTGATCAAAAGAGCTTTAAACTAGGTATTGGGGGGTGACGGTTGGGAGATGTCCAGGCACTCTCCATGCCAAATTTAAACATTGAGAGGGAGGACAACAGGATAAGAACGGATATAGCCAGAGGGAGGGGTTTGGATGTAAGGAAGAGGGGGGGGATGGATACTAGACCAATAGGTCATACTGGTGGTACTGTGTCCCTACCAAATTGGGTAACAAAGGTGAGAGAAGCCAAACAGCAAAAATTAGGATGTTTGTTCACCAATGCGAGAAGCCTAGGTAACAAAATGGAGGAATTGGAGCTCCTGGTCCGAGAATTGAAACCGGATATCGTAGGAATAACCGAAACATGGTGGAACGGTAGTCATGACTGGAGTACAGGTATGGAAGGGTATGTGCTGTTTAGGAAAGACCGAAACAAAGGTAAAGGTGGGGAAGTAGCATTGTATGTCAATAATGAGGTAAACTGTAATGAAATAACTAATAATGGAATGGATAATACGGAGTCTGTTTGGGCAATGGTCACATTAGGGAAGAAAACTACTAGAGCCTCCCCTGGGATAGTGATTGGGGTGTGCTATAGACCGCCAGGATCTAGCCTGGATATGGATAGAGAACTCTTTAATGTTTTTAAGGAGGTATATACTAATAGGAACTGTATGATCATGGGAGACTTGAACTTCCCGGATATAGATTGGGGAACAAATGCTAGTAATAATAATAGGGCTCAGCTTTTCCTAGACGTGATAGCTGATGAATTCCTTCATCAAGTAGTAGCTGAACCAACGAGGGGGGATGCCATTTTAGATTTGGTTTTGGTGAGTAGTGAGGACCTTGTTGAGGAAATGGTTGTAGGGGACAACCTTGGCTCGAGTGATCATGAGCTAATTCGGTTCAAAATAAATGGAAGGATAAACAAAATTGCATCTGAGACTAAGGTTTACGATTTCAAAAGAGCTAACTTTACTAAATTAAGGCGACTAGTTAGGGAAGTGGATTGGACTAACATATTTAGGGATCTAAAGGCAGAAGACGCCTGGGATTATTTCAGGTTGAAGTTGCAGGAGCTGTCAGAGGCCTGTATCCCGAGAAAGGGAAAACGGTCCGTAGGTAGCAGTTTTAGACCGAGCTGGATGAGCAAGCGTCTCAGAGGGGTGATTAAGAAAAAACAGAAAGCGTACAAGGAGTGGAAGATGGGAGGGATCAGCAAAGAAACCTAACTTATTGAGGTCAGAGGGTGTAGGGATGCAGTGAGAAAGGCCAAAAGCCGGGTAGAGATGGACCTTGCGAAGGGAATTAAAACCAATAGTAAAAGGTTTTTTAGCCATATAAATAGGAAGAAAACCAAGAAAGAAGAAGTGGGACCGCTTAAAACTGTAAACGAAGTGGAGATTAAGGATAAGCTAGGCATGGCGCAATATCTAAACGAATATTTTGCCTCGGTCTTTAATGAGGCTAATGAAGGGCTTAGGAATAGTGGCAGAGTGACTGATGGGAATGAAGGTGCGGGGTTGGAAATTACAGTATCCGAGGTAGAAGCCAAACTCGAACAGCTTAATGGTAGTAAATCAGGCGGCCCGGATAATCTTCATCCTAGAATATTAAAGGAATTGGCGAGTGAAATTGCAAGCCCGTTAGCGATAATTTTTAACGAATCTCTAAACTCGGGGGTTGTACCGTTTGACTGGAGATTAGCTAATATAGTTCCTATTTTCAAGAAGGGGAAAAAAAGTGACCCGGGTAACTACAGGCCTGTTAGTTTAACATCTGTAGTATGCAAAGTCATGGAAAAATATTAAAGGAGAGAGTAGTTACGGACCTTGAGGTCAATGGCAATTGGGACAAATTACAACATGGTTTTACGAAAGGTAGATCGTGCCAAACCAACCTGATCTCCTTCTTTGAGAAAGTAACAGATTTTTTAGACAAGGGAAATGCGGTGGATCTAATATATCTTGATTTCAGTAAGGCGTTTGATACGGTACCGCATGAAGAATTACTGGTTAAATTGGAAAAGATGGGGATCGAAATGAAAATCCAGAGGTGGATAAGGAACTGGTTAAAGGGGAGACTGCAGCGGGTCGTATTGAAAGGTGATCTGTCGGGTTGGAGGGAGGTTACCAGTGGAGTTCCTCAAGGTTCGGTTTTGGGTCCGATCTTATTCAATCTATTTATCACTGACCTTGGAACCAAAAGTAGGAGTGGGCTGATAAAGTTTGTGGATGACACGAAGTTGGGAGGTATTGCCAATTCGGAGAAGGATTGGGAGATCTTCCAGGGAGATTTGGATGACCTTGTAAACTGGAGTATTAGTAATAGGATGAAATTCAATAGTGAGAAGTGTAAGGTTATGCATTTAGGGATGACTAACAGGAATTTTAGTTATAAGCTGGGGACTCACCAGTTGGAAGTAACGGACGAGGAGAAGGACCTCGGAGTCCTGGTTGATCGCAGGATGACTATGAGTCGGCAATGTGTTGTGGCCGTTAAAAAAGCTAATGCGGTCTTGGAATGCATTAGACGAGGTATTTCTAGTAGAGATAAGGAGGTGCTAGTCCCGTTATACAAGGCGTTGGTGAGACCTCATTTGGAGTATTGTGTGCAGTTTTGGTCTCCCATGTTTAAGAAGGATGAATTCAAACTGGAACGGGTACAAAGAAGGGCCACTAGAATGATCCGAGGAATGGAAAGCCTGTCATATGAAAGGAGACTTGAGGAGCTCGGTTTGTTTTCCTTAACCAAAAGAAGGTTGAGAGGAGATATGATTGCTCTCTTTAAATGTATCAGAGGGATAAATACCAGGGAGGGAGAGGAATTATTTCAGCTCAGTACTAATGTGAACACGAGAACAAATGGATATAAATTGGCAGTCGGGAAGTTTAGGCTTGAAATTAGACGAAGGTTTCTAACCATCAGGGGAGTGAAATTCTGGAACAGCCTACTGAGGGAAACAGTGGGGGCGAAGGACCTCTCTGGCTTTAAGATTAAGCTTGATAAGTTTATGGAGGGAATGGTTTGATAGGATAACGTGATTTAGTCAATAGGTCAATAACGTGCGACCACTGGTAATTAGTACCGAGGGTCAATGTTGGGATATTGAAAGTCTTTTTCCTGAGTGTCTGGCTGGAGAGTCTTGCCCGCATGCTCGGGGTTCAGCTAATCGCCATATTTGGGGTCGGGAAGGAATTTTCCTCCAGGGTAGATTGGCAGTGGCCCTGGAGGTTTTTCGCCTTCCTCCGCAGCATGGGGCAGGGGTCGCTTGCTGGAGGATTATCTGCTACTTGAAGTCTTTAAATCAGGATTTGGGGACTTCAACAGCTGAGTCAAGGGAGAGGATTATTTCAGGAGTGGGTGGGTCAGCTTTTGTGGCCTGCATCTTGCGGGAGGTCAGACTAGATGATCATAATGGTCCCTTCTGATCTTAAGTTCTATGATTCTATGAAAATTACTGTCGGCCGGTGTAAGTGCCTTCTTTTACTGTGACAGTCTGAGGCCTGGTTCTTAGGCTAAGGCCTTTAAGCTAAGCAGCAGAGGCCAGCCATAAACTGGGAAGTGTATGGTCACATTCTTACATTTCAAACTAGTTACATTGAAATAAGGTGCTATTGGGCTGTTAGGAATACAATTCTGTTTTGATATTTTTCTTACCTCCAGAGAAAGGGAAGAGCCTAGAAGATGTAAAAGGAAACTTAGTTAGATAGCATCCTGTCTGCCAAGAACTTACTTATTAATAGCTGAAATGTAAAATTCTTATTTTTGTATTGTTTTATTACTGTAGTCTTTATTTTCCTATTGTTTGTTTATATAATCTCTGTCTGGTTCTGTGATTGTTTGGTTTGCTGTATAATTAATTTTGTTGGGTGTAAACCAATTAAGGTGGTGGAATATAATTGGTTAAATAACCATGTTACAGTATGTTAGAATTGGCTGGTTAAATTTTAGTAAAATGATTGGTTAAGGTATAGCTAAGCAAAACTCAAGTTTTACTATATAGTCTGCAGTCAATCAGGAAGTAAGCGGGGAATAGGAACAGGGACTGGAGGTGAGGGAATTGGGATCATGTTTTGCTAAGGGGGGGAATGGGAACAGGGAATGGGAACAGGAACAGGGACACAGCCAAGGCTCTCTGGTGTCAGAACTGGAAAGGGGGACACTAAGGAAGGAAATTGGAATCATGCTTGCTGGAAGTTCACCCCAATAAACATCGAATTGTTTGCACCTTTGGACTTCGGGTATTGTTGCTCTCTGTTCATGCAAAAAGGACCAGGGAAGTGAGAGGGTGAAGGAATAAGCTCCCTGACATCTTGGTGCCGGTGACTTGGATGCATCGCATTGGATAGGTGAGTGGCAGCCTGTAAGATCCCCTCCCCAACATTCTGCGCAGCTGCTTGGAGGGGGTATAGTGAACTCTCGTGATGATAATTGCAGGTTCTGCCAAGCCAGGGTAAAGGATTTTTTGGATAAATGGATAAGGAAGAATCAGGGTTCCCAACTGGTTCAACCCAGGGAGCCTACTCTTGGTTCAAAGCTAACTCTATGTCCTTTTCTTCTTTTCTCAGTTTACTTAATTTGCTGCTGGTAGCCTGTACTTTAAACTGACCTAATGGGCTTAACTGGTTTATTTCCATCTCTTCCCCTTTCTCTCCCCCTGCCTTTCCACACTTTTGTACAAATATCTCTTGCAAAAATTGATAATACAGGGTTTGGAGGAAAGTAAACATTTGGGAGTTGTGAAAATGGTACAGGTAACAGTTGTGGTGTTACAAGAAGGAAGTTTTTGGTTTAACAATAAAACCCAGTTATATAAATGTAACTGTATGTGCAACTCTGTGCAGTCACATTGGATGGAAGCTTGGTAATTAAATTATACCAGGGGGTCAGGTAAAGTGGTTACTACCACCACTATGCTTCTGTCCCCAGAAGCCTTTACAGCTATTCTGAGGGAGAATGAGCCCTTTTCTCACAAAAATGGTCTATAGGGGTCTGCTGCAGGCAGCAGGCGGAGAAATAATCTAATCAAAATTATTTGACTATTCGGTAACGTAATCAAAATCACTAAACGAATGTCAGAGGTTTCTATTGGAACTTAACTTGACTGCCCCTGGCTGACTCTGGTTGTACAAGACGTAAGTGTAATCAGGCTACAGTTATGTAAAAAAGAGTAATCACAGTGCAAGGGATGTTAGACAAAATAGAATTTTGTGTGTGCACACAGGAAAAGGAAAAGGGGAGCAATGATGGGAACACTGAGCCTTGGGGTGGCTCTGGAGGATGGACTGTCGCTTTGGTTGAGGTGCATGAAAACTCTGTGGGCACAAGGGAGGCAGTTACACCTTGTGTAAAATTAATATGGCCAATATAATGTTATGGAGGTTAGACTATTTCCCAGGACATGTGCAGTGTATATTGGAAGGGGTAAAAGAAATGCAAACAAAACATGGTACTTAATTAAAATCTTGTTAGGGCTCCAAAAGGAGCCACAATAAATTGTGCTTTTTTTTTTTTTTCAGATCTGTGTGTGTTTTGGATCAGGAGGTGAAAGCAAAAAGTAGTCAAAACTCTGGTAAAAGTGGAATGTGTCCCTTTTAAAACAGTCTCTGAGCTGCTGATAGCTTTGAATCCAGAGGCAAGCCAAAAAAGCCTCTGTGTGGATGCAAATTACCTAGCTGATGGGGGGGGGGGAAGGAGGAAACTGCCCATAAGTAGCAGCACAAAAAACCTGCAAATAATAAATACATCTGGTCAGCAAACAAGCTACTAGAAGTCTCAGATTATGGCCCTCCAGGAAAGGGAGGTGAAAAAACAAGTCAAGCCTAAAAATAAAGGGGACAGGTTAAGAGTGTGTGTGTGTGTGTGTGTGTGTGTGTGTGTGCGTGCGCATGTGCGCACACAGCAAAAATCTAAAGCTGTCTCTCAGCTATTACCTAAAAATAAACTTAAAGCTTGGTGCAGCAAAAAAACTATTGCAAACCTGGTCTGTTGTACAAGAGGGGAAACTGAAGCACACCACCTCATAAATTTCATAAATAACCAGTAAGTGGGGTAATTCACTAGCCTAACTATAAAACAAAATAAGAACAACCTGAAGGTAATTCTTCTGTTTTTCCTGCAATTACATTTGCAAGGACATTTGTAAAAAAAAATTGGTATTATTATTAAGCAATAATCTGTCCCCACCAGGGGTGTGGAAATTGTTTCTTTTGTTTTTCAGACACTCTACAAGCATGCTGGCGCCAGCAAAAAAATAACTCAAAATACCATAAATCTATGTTTTGTGTTGTTTGTCTGTGGTGTTTGTCTTGTTGCTAGCATGACGTGGGTGGGGGATGGCTTCAAAAGGCTGACCTGGGGGGAGATGTGTATAAAAATGCATAATGCTCAACTGAAAGGCCAGCACCTGTATAATAGCTACCATGGTGCCTGGAAATAGAGCGGCAACTAAGGTGGGCCCCATAACCCCTATGGGAATAATGAGAAGGGGAGGAGCTCACTGGAAATCAATTAAGGGTGTGTTAAATGGTGTAAATCCAAAAAAAAATGTTTGCATGTGCCCGTCTCCTATGACTATGGAGGAGCAGGATCCTATGGCAGGGGTCAGCAACCTTTCAGAAGTGGTGTGCCGAGTCTTCATTTATTCACTTTAATTTAAGTGTGCCAGTAATACATTTTAATGTTTTTTAGAAGGTCTCTCTCTCTATAAGTCTATATATTATATAACTAAACTATTGTTGTAGTGTAAAATAAACAAGGTTTTCAAAATGTTTAAGAAGCTTCATTTAAAATTAAATGAAAATGTTGATCTTACGCCGCCGGCCCGCTCAGCCAGTTGCTGGTCTGGGGTTGTGTTCACCTAGGCCGGCAGTGGGCTGAGTGGGGCCTGTGGCCAGGACCCCGGCTGGCAAGGTTCCGGCAGCCAGAACCCCAGACTGGCAGCGGGCTGTGCAGGGCTGGCGGATGGGACCCCAGACCAGCAGTAGGCTGAGTGGCTCAGCCTGCTGCCACTCAGGGGTTCCATCCACCCGCTCCTGCCAGCCAGGATCCTGGCTGCTGGACGCACTCAGCCCGCTGCCGGTCTGGGGTCCCGGCCCTGCCCATATACAGTGGGTACCTACCTTCTCCCTGATTCTGGCCCATTCTCTTCCTCTCTCTGCACTGAGCTGAGGGTGGGAGTGGACCGAGCACAGGGCTGGGGATGAAGGGTCTGGCCAGTAGCTAGAATGAGGGAGGGGGCTCAGGGTTGGGGCAGGAGGTTTGGGTGTGGGGCATTTACCTAGGCAGCTCCCATTTGGTGCAAGGGGTGCAGGTGGGAATGTGGGGGGTGGTGCAGGAGCTCCCATTTGGTGTGAGGGGTAAGGATGTGGGGGTTGCATGGGGGGTGGGGCGGCTGGTATGTGGGGGTGTGTGTGCCAGAGGCAGGGCTGGAGTCGTGGGGCGGGGAGTGAAGGAGTCAAGCAGAGGGCTGGGTGTGTATGAGGGAGGTACAGGGCTCAGGGCAGGGACCTGGGGGGTATGCAGGGCTCAGGGCACAGGCATGGGGCTGTGCAGGGCGCAGGGCAGAGGGCTGGGTGTGTGTGAGATGGAGGTCAGGGCAGAGGCCCTCCCCCCCACTCCTGCGGCCCCCAGCTGGCTCACCCACTCGGGTCCCGCAACTAGTGCCCCCCAGCGAGACAGTCTCTTCTGTCTGTGTCTGGAGGAGCTGCTCCGGGTGGCACATGACCCCGCAGTATGCAAGCTCTTCGCCCCAGGGCTCTCTGGCCACCACCAATTCCTGCTCACCCACACCTGCTACGCACTCAGCACCGCCGGGTTGCGAGGCTCTCCACTCCTCCCAGCTCAAGAATAGCAGGTACCAATCCATGGCCATGGCTGGGCGCCTCCTCTCGGGGATGCTCAGCAGCTGGCACTGCTGCCACCACCGGCCTCTCCCACCTCCACCACCCCACCCCCACATCCGCTTCCTGCCACCGGCAGTCAGGATCAGATCCCACAGTGAACCCGCCCCCCCGGCGCGCTGCCAATCTGCCATGGCCAGCTATACCAAGGCGGCCCCGGTGAGCGGGCCCCTCTGTGCCCCCGGGCAGGGCTCCTCGCTGGGTGAGGGGACGCGGGAACTTGTGGGCAGGTCGCTGAGGCGGCTCCTCTCTCAGGGGGGCGTGGGCTCTGCCCCTCACTGTCTGTGTGTCCTTGGGACTCCAGCAGGCAGCAGCGTGCCATTAAAAATTGGCTCACGTGCCGTCTTTGGCACAAGTGCCTTAGGTTGCTGACCCCTAGCCTATGGCAAGGGGTAAACAATTGGGTGTACTGTGTATAAGGTGTTTTGCTAAAAATGTACATATTACTAGAGGGTGCAATTACATCAGACCCTAACCAAACTACACACATCTATATGCTGCTATCTGGACTTTGGTGCACAAATAAATCTGTAAATCTTATTGCTGTAAATAATCGAACCAGGGCATACTGCCTGATTCCTTACCAAGTGGTTAAGTTGGTTTGGACAATAACCCATTTCTCTGTGAACATTCAATAAACTTATAATATAAACAAAAGCATGTAAAACTTGCAGGAGCAGCTTGCTGCAACTTCCAGCAACTGGACATATTAAAATCTTAACCCTGTCAAAGGAGAAGAGGCAGTGTTTTGGTCGTGGTATGTTGGACCATACTGCAGTGGTCAGGACGCAATGGTGCTATAAATTGTGTAGAGTTAACTGTACTTGTGTTATGTTGTATATGAAAAAAACCTACAAGTAATGTAGTAAGCCCTCCCCACCCCGTAGTGTGCAGACCCAACCTTCTCAGCCCCAATATAATGGGAAGTCTGGAACAGTAATTAAAATTGGTGTGGTATGCCTGTACGAGAGAAGGTACAGGGCACTGTACTACA
This sequence comes from Mauremys reevesii, assembly GCF_016161935.1. NCBI lineage: Eukaryota > Metazoa > Chordata > Testudines > Geoemydidae > Mauremys > Mauremys reevesii. Next base: position 40,789,527 of record NC_052630.1, on the reverse strand, counting down.
CAAGGGGCAGTGAAACAAATAAAATATCAACACTTTCCAACTTGATGCGTGGCCCTATCAGGAAATGTGTCGCCATAGGTCCTATGCTTTTCCAGGCATACCTGGGCAGGAGGATCCCAAAGGAAAAAAAAGGGGTGGTGTGTTAGGATATAGATATTCAAGTCTGTCTGCAAAGACCTATACTTTAAGCATTTAGGTGTATTCTTATCACTTAGCTAGTTATAGAGGTATAAAAGAAAGAATCAAAATCACTGTCTGCCAGTGTAAGGGCCTTCTCTTACTGTGACAGTCTGAGGCCTGGTTCTTAGGCTAAGGCCTTCGGCTAAGCAGCAGAGGCCAGCCATAAACTGGGAAGTGTATGGTCACATCCTCACATTCCAAACTAGTCACACTGAAATAAGGTGCTATTGGGCTGTTAGGAATACAATCCTGTCCTGATATTTTTCTTACCTCCAGAGAAAGGGAAGAGCCTAGAAGATGTAAAAGGAAACTTAGTTTGATAGCATCCTGTCTGGCAAGAACTCACTTATCAATAGCTGAAATGTAAAATCCTCATTTCTGTATTGTTCTATCACTGTAGACTCCACTTCCCTATTGTTTGTCTGTATAATCTCTGTCTGGCTCTGTGATTGTTTCTATCTGCTGTATAATTAATTTTGTTGGGTGTAAACCAATTAAGGTGGTGGGATAAAATTGGTTAAATAACCATGTTACAGTATGTTAGGACTGGTTAGTTAAATTTCAGTAAAATAATTGGTTAAGGTATAGCTAAGCAAAACTCAAGTTTTACTATATAGTCTGCAGTCAATCAGACAGTAAGGGGGGAATGGGAACAGGGACTGGGGGTGGGGGAATTGGGATCATGTTTTGCTAAGGGGGGGAATGGGAACAGGGAATGGGAACAGGAATTAGGGTGACCAGATGTCCCGATTTTATAGGGACAGTCCAGATTTTTGGGTCTTTTTCTTATATAGGTTCCTATTACCCCCCCCCCCCACCTCCGTCCTGATTTTTCATATTTGCTGTCTAGTCACCCTAACAGGAATAGGGACACAGGCAAGGCTCTGTGGTGTCAGAGCTGGGAAAGGGGACACTAAGGAAGGAAACTGGACTCATGCTTGCTGAAAGTTCACCCCGATAAACATCAAATTGTTTGCACCTTCAGACTTTGGGTATTGTTGCTCTCTGCTCATGCAAAAAGGACCAGGGAAGTGAGAGGGTGAAGGAATAAGCCCCTTAACGGTGTCCCCTATATACCAGCTGCTAGGCTGATCACCACTTCTTGTTCACATCTCCTGGAGTCAAGTGTCTGCATAAGAACTGTGACTTGGCTTTTAAAAAGTAAGTTTCTCACTCTTCCAGTTGTGGAGAAAACCAGGAAGATGTGACATTCCCCTCCCCAGGAGCACTGGAAAAACAGAATCAGTGTAAGCAGGGGCTGAATGAGCTCTCCCCTGACATCTAGCGACACACTGGGGGAAAAGGCTTCAGGAACAGACCGGATTTGCAGAGACACAATATTCTGTCTAGGTGCACAGCATGATGGAGCTGCTTTGCCAAAGTGATCACTTTTGCTGGGTGTTAGATTACACGGGGGTGAGATTACCCCACAGTGGGGTCTGCCCGGGTAGGGCTCCTGGGGAAGCTGGAGGGGCCCTGCACCCCAACTCTGCAGTCAGCAGTGACTCTCAGCCAGTGTTGTAAAATGGAAGGTTTATTAGTTGCCAGGCACACAGCGTAGAGCAAAGCTTGTTAGCACAGAAATCAAAGACTTTCAGCCAAGCCCATCTTGGGGGACTCCTGGACCTGGTGCCCTGAATTCCCCACTCTGAGTCCCAAACAGGAGACTGACCAGTTCCAGTTGCCTGCCCCCAGACATGCCTGTTGCCCATCCTCATTCCTTTGTCTTTTTCTCTGGACCAGCAGGTCACCTGGTCTGCAGCAACACCTCAACACCTCCAGCTGATCTTTGCAGAGGGGATGCAGCCCTCAATTGCCAGGCTACAGAGTATCAGCTGTTCTCCCAGGCAGCCAGTTGCAGTCACACACCTTCTTGGACTGCTCCACCTAAATACTTGAGTAACACATGGGGGAAACTGAGGCACACACAGTATTCAGAGAAGACATTGATAACATTCCCACTTCGTTACAGCTAGCATAGCAACAATCACAGACTATAAAGGCTGAGGAGAACAGAGTTTACCACACATTTAGGCCATCCATTAGTAAAGCAGCAGCACGCTCCAGTCCCAGGGCCTTTCAGATGGATGTTGTTATGCTGGAAGGTGCTAGCAACTGCTATCAGGTGGGTCTCAGACCCAAAGACAATCACATACCCTGTTATGCTCCGCAAATGGAGCAACCAAGCCTGTCTATGTAGTAAAACCAGCCATAGCCAATGGGGATGCCCGCACAAGACACTGAGACATGTGGCCAGGCCAGAGGTAATGGAGATAGATTAACAGGGGTTTCCCTGGGTGCAGATGCAGGGGCTAGGCTCTCTGTTGCAGGCGATGTGTGCTGGGAACAGAAAGCCTAGAGAAGGAGTTGTCAGCATGACCCTGAGAGGCAGTAGAGGGGCAGGGCATTTTGGGCGCAGAGCTCGCTGGAGGGGCAAATGTGAGGATTTGTGAGCAAGGAAACTGCCTGCTGTTGTGTTCAGGAACACTGGAGTGTGTGGCCACTCTGTGACACCAGGAATAGCCCTGACTTCTAGCAGCCAGTCCTCAGCCTAACGCAAACAACCTTGCAAGGCCCCAGATATGGTGAACACCCTCAGACCAAAGAGGCAACAGTAATTGATTTGGTGCACTTAAGTTGTATATAAGACAATTAAAGTCACATCCAGACTAATATTTTGAGTCTCCTGGATGGTCCAAGGGAGGCAAAAACTCAAGGCACAGATTGGAAAAGGAATGTCCCATACTCTTGTTCTCAGCTGGCAGAAATTATTCTATCAGTTATTATTTGTATTATCATAGCACCTACAAGCCCTAGTCATGGACAAAGACCCCATTGGGCTAGGCACGGTACAAACAGGCCATAAACAGCCAATCCCTGCCCCAAAGAGTGTCACAAGATACAGACATGGCTGCCTCAGAAGAGCATGCCCAAGTCCTGCCTCTGGACACCAGCAGGGGCGGCTCTAGACATTTTGCCGCCCCAGGCAGGGCGGTATGCTGCGGGGGGGCGCTCTGCCGGTCGCCGGTAGGGCGGCAGGCGGCTCCGGTGGATGTCCTGCAGGCGTGCCTGCGGAGGGTCCGCTGGTCCCGCGGTCTGCTGGTCCCGCGGCTTTGGTGGATCTCCCTGGTGGATCTCCCGCAGGCGTGCGGGAGATCCACCAAAGCCGCGGGACCAGCAGACCGCGGGACCAGCGGACCCTCCGCAGGCACGCCTGCAGGACATCCACCGGAGCCGCCTGCCGCCCTACCGGCGACCGGCAGAGCGCCCCTCGCAGCATGCCGCCCCAAGCACGCGCTTGGCGTGCTGGGGCCTGGAGCTGCCCCTGGACACCAGACTCAGATCATTAGGGGTGGAGGGAAAGCCTTCCCTAGTGGTTAGAGCTTTGGGGTTCAGGAGAGCTGGGCTGATCCTCTGGGTAACCTTCAGCATGTCACTTAACCTCCCAGCTGCAGAAAGATTTTTTAAACATGCCACAGGCTCCTTCCAACTGCTGCCTATGCCTGCAGCTGCCCGCAGAGAGAGTCCCTGCAGAACCTGTGCCTGGGCGCAGGCCAGTAGGAGCAGCACTGCATGGGCATCCCAACATGGGGGCACACTGCACCCAGGAGGGCATGGAATGTGGCATGGGACTTGCAGAGCCCCAGATCTTGGATGATGCTCTGGGTGGTTTTGGGTGACTGGGAACAGTGAGGAGATGCTCCGCTTCATTCCAGAGGAGTGAGATCCAAAGGTGGTCTGAACTCCCCTGCTCTGCCATTGCAGGGTTGCCATACACTGTGTGTACTGCATCAGTGAGACCATTACCAGACACTGGAGCTCTTCTGGGGCCCACACTTCTACAGGGATGCTGAGATAGTGAAAGGGTTCGGAGAAGAGTCACGAGACTGATTTGAGGGCTGGCAATCCTGCCTGTGAGTGAGAGAGAAATTCAGCTCAATCTCTTTAGCTGATCAAAGAGAAGAAGGTTAAGAAACCACTTGATTATGGGCTACCAGTACCACCATGGGGAGATGATTTCTGAGAGAAGAGGACTCTTCATTCTAGCAGACACAGGCAAAACGAGAGCCAAGAGCAGGAAGCTGAAGCTAGATAAATTCAGATTGGGAGAAAGGGGTAACTTATTTACAGTGCGGGTAAAACACCTTCCCAAGGGCTGTGGTGGATTCTTCGTTAGATGAAATCTTTTAGTCAGGAGGTGGTGTCTCTTTCAAAAAGCTAGGCTGTAGCTCAAGCAGAAGCAATGGGCAGTAGCTGGGTGAAATTCCCTGGCCTGTCTTAGAAAGGTCAGACTAGATGCCCTAATGGCCTTACTGTTAGAATATAGATATTCAGGCCTGTCTGCAAAGGCCTATACTTTAAGATTTTAGGTGTATTCTTATTGCTTAGCTGGTTATAGAAGTACAAAACAAGAATCAAAATCGGTCTGCCTGTTTATAGGCTTTCTTTCACTATGATAGTCTAAGGCCTTGTTCTTAGGCTAAGGTCTTTGGCTAAGCAGCAGAGGCAGCCATAAGCTGGGAAGCGAAGGGTCACAGTCCTCACCAGTCACACTGAAATAAGACAGTTTTGGGCCGTTAGAAAGGTGATCCAATCTATCACCTCCAGCGAAAGGGAAGAGCCTAGAAGATTTATAGAAAACTTAGTTTGATGCATCCTGTCTGGCAAGAACTCACTTATCAATAGCTGGGTGTGAAATCCTCATTTCTTTGTTGTTCTATCACTGTAGTCTCCATTCCCCTATTGTTTGTCTGTATAATCTCTGTCTGGTTCTGTGATTGTTTCTGTCTGCCATATAATTAATTTTGTTGGGTGTAAACCAATTAAGGTGGAGGGATATAATTGGTTAGATAATCATGTTACAATATGTTAGGAATGGTTAGTTAAATTTCAGTAAAATGATTGGTTAAGGTACAGCTAAGCAGAACTCAAGTTTTACTACATAGTCTGCAGTCAATCAGGAAGTAAAGGGGAGGGGGAATTGGAATCACGTTTTGCTAAGGGGGGAATGGGAATAGGGAATGGGAACAGGGACACAGTCAAGGCTCTATGGTTTTCAGAGCTGGGATGGGGAACACTAAGGAAGGAAATTGGAATCACTGCTTGCTGGAAGTTCACCCCAATAAACATTGAATTGTTTGCACCTTTGGACTTCAGGTATTGTTGCCCTCTGTTCATGCGAGAAGGATCAGGGAAGTGAGTGGGTGAAGGAATAAGCCCCCTAACATTTACAATCTATGAATCTGTAACCCCGGCTAGCTGGCTGTTCCAGACAGCAGGGCAGACCACCTTTTCCTGTGGTTGACCCTAACAAGCCTCCCTTAGGGGAAGGAGCCATCATTCAGGGCTGTGGTGCTCCTGTTCTGCTGCTGGGGGGCTGGGGTCTAAGCTGTTTTCATGCCCAAAGATCTCTTGCAGGCTGAGTTCCTTCTCTGAGGCTGGAATGCCCTTGTGCCGGATATACCGGGCCTTCCTGGCTTCAGCATACAACTCCAGAAACCCAGGCCTGCTGTGCATAGGTCTGGGGTGGCTCCTGTCAGGGACATAGGGATCTGTATCAGAGTTTAGCTTCTCGTGGCCAAGGGAAGGCTTCCTTCTCTCTGTGCAGCTAGTGGGCTTGGGCATGGTGTCACTGCCATCCACATCGCTGGCCTCTGCCTGTTCACAGGGCAGCACTGTGTGGCCTGTACCCAGCACTCCTTGGCTGTTGGTTTCTTCCTGCTCTGCTGGATTGGCAGAGGTGCTCAGCCCCCTAGCGATGGAATGCCTGAGGTCTGACAGGCTGATGTCTGTGATGGAGCTTGCAGCTTTGGCCTGGGTGCATGTTGAAGTTGACCCATGCCTTCCACAGGACTCCTGCCCCTCATCATCCAGGATGTCATGGTCGCATATCTGATGCTGCAAGGGTGATTGGGCTGCCTGTGTGGGACCTTCCACCTTGGGCAAAGTACTTCTTGGTGCTCTATAAAGGAGGGAAGGGAAAGGGGTGGAAAACTGTGCAGTCACTGACCAGCAGCTCTCCCTTAGTCACCTCTCTTTGCTTGCCATCCTGACCCCAGCGACCACGACACTGCCCAGCTGCTTTGCCCACCTGTCGTGCTTAGCTGCTCTGCCAGGTGAGTCTCCTTCATGGAGCCGTGAGCACAGGTGTGTACCTGGCGTGGGTCACTCCCCTCCCTGACATCTGCCTCTTCTGCAGTGAGAGGGAGACAGGGCTGGCTCCAGTGTTTTTGCTGCCCTAAGCAGCCAAAAAAAAAAGCTGTGATGGGTGTCACTTCGGCAGCAGCTCTACTGCTTCTGCTTCATTCTATTCTTTGGCAGCAAGTCCTTCCCTCTGAGAGGGATGGAGGGACCTGCTGCTGAAGAGCTGGATGTGCGGCCCCTTTCTGTTGGCTGCCCCAAGCACCTGCTTGCTGTGCTGGTGCTGGCGGGAGACCCTAATGCATGTCTACCTGGAGTGGACCAGGCTGCAGCCCCTTTTCCTGCTCCTCTAGAGCCTTCTCCTCAGGCTCTTGCTGCACTTCTCCCTGCACCATGCACACCCCATCCATGGCCCCATAAAGTCATGAGACCTTGCCAACTATCTCCTGGCACTGGCCAAGGTGGCTATCATAGAATTTCAGGGTTGGAAGGGACCTCAAGAAGTCATCTAGTCTAATCCCCTGCTCAAAGCAGGACCAATCCCCAGACAGATTTTTGCCCCAGATGGCCCCCTCAAGGATTGAACTCACAACCCTGGGTTTATCAGGCCAATGCTCAAACCACTGAGTTATCCCTCCCCCTATCCATTGAACCAGGAGGAGGCTGTTGAATGAGGAGGTGCTCTGCACCTGTAGGGCCTATTTCCATTCCTCCCTCAGGTAACATCTCCGGGCAGAGTTCCTCTGGGCTGCATCTGCTGGCTCCCTCGATGCCTTAGAGGAGCAGTGGGCGCTGTCCAGGGTTCTCTGCTCGCTGTCCCTCTCTGGCTCCCTGCTTATGATTCTGTGACCCTCACTCCCACCCTTGCTTTTAATTAGTTGTCCCTCACATTCACTTGAGTCCTGGATCCAGTAGCTCCTCCCCTTAGGCTGGGGGAGGGACCTTCAGCTGTGGGCAGGCTTATGCCAAACCACCTTCCCAGGTGCTCTGCCAGGTGAGCCCCACAGGACTCCTTCAACCAAGGTTCCCTGTGCTTCAACCAAGGTTCCCTGGGCTGGGGCATTGCTCCCTTAAGCCCGGACAGGCCATATTTTTCCAATAAAAAAAAAATCTGTTTTCAAAAAATGAGGACTTATCGGCAACGCACACACATTTTTTGCAGAGAGTTTGTGTACAGTAACATTTTTCATTGTTTAAAAAAATATTGAAGTGAAAAATGTATTTAAAAAGTAAGAATGTTTTTGAGTATTTGATACATTTTTGTTTCAAAATTTTTGTAAAATGCCCACTTAGTACATTTTACTCTCTCCCTGCTGTTTTTTCACTGAAACAAAGCAGGAAAAGGTTAAAAATGAAAAGAAAGTGAGAAAATAACTCATTTTTTCCACTTCATTATTTTTTGCACTGGCAAATATGAGAAAAAAAAAGTGGAAAACCTGGGGTGTATGAAATGACGTAAGTGGATGTTTTTCCTCTTTCTTCCTTTTTTCCTCCATTTCCCTTTATCTTGTCACTGAGTGTGACATTAAATAACATCAAGGGTTTGATTCTTGTCACTTTTTGCTACCTCTTTTCCTTTTTTCCTCTCTGTAACTTCAAAACACCCTCAAGCTTTGACAGGAGCTCAGTTCGCCCTTTGCTGCTCTGTTCCTTGCCAAAATCAGGGAAGTTTTGAAATTAGTGAGTAGAAAAAGAAAAAATGCTACAGGAATGAGTGACAAGCAGCTATGCCTCCACCCTGCCCCTCCCATGTTACTAAATTTATTGCACTTGATGGCAATGGGGGGGGCAACAACACAAATTTGAAATTTTAAAAATCCAAAATTTTTAAGTTTTAAAAATTCAAATATTTTTGAAAACTATGTCATGACATTTAAAAAAAAACAAAATAAACTATGGCTCCATTTCACACCCTGTGACAAAGGGACAATGTCACCATTTCAACATGTTTCATGAACTTGTTTTTCCAAGTTCTGACCAGTTCTGTTAGTCAGTAAGTGCTATCAGAAGCTGGTTTCATGTGGGGCTAACCTCTGTCAGGACAAGACACTCAGCCTGGGATAACTTCGTCCAGTCTGGAAGTTACCCTCTGTTCCCTATCCCCTGTCTTGTGATGAGCATCTCCAGCCATAAGCTGCTCAGCATGTTTGTAACCATCTAACTCCCTCTTGCTACCCACCCTCAGCCACCCCAAGCCTTACTCCACCCGGGGGGCAGGAGATGGCTCAGTACAGCCCTCGCCCCTGCCTGGTTGGGCATTATGTTTTAATGAACATTTGTGTGTGGCAAGTGACTCAGGTTGCCAGGCTGCAAAGGAAGTTTACATTACACACATCCTTACCTCAGTTGCTCCGCTCGTCTCTTGCCGTGCTGCTGCCCTGACGAAGTGGGGAGCATGGGCAGAACTGGCCTTTTACCAACCTCCTGGGAGAGGTCCCCTAGAGTTGCATGGGCCTTCTTCCGGGAATTGCCTAGGACACGAGCAAACACTGATCACTAATCATGGAGAACACTGGGGAGCAGCACAGGAGAGCCTAGGGCCCACATAAAGCCACCCCTAGAAATGCACAGCTACCAAGGCACTGCTGAGGGCCAGGCTGGCTGGCTGGAAATCTTACCATCCATTTTGCCCTTCCCTTTGGCCACCTCCACACACTGTGTGCAATCCTCTCTCATCACTGGGGCTTTCACCTGCTTCTCCCACCCTCAGCTGTGTGTTTTCTCTCATGCCTCCCCTAGCCACTTGGCACAGCCATCTAGTTCTCCACTGCCAGGTGCTCTCTCCTCCTTAAAATCCAGCCATTCACGCAGTCCCAGCCCTCCCCATTCTCATTGCCAGTGCTTTCCCTCTTGGGCCTGATTCTTTGCCTGGGCAGTCTGACAATGCCTTTGGGCGCTGGCTTAGCCAATGTTTGCAAAGTGGCATGAACATTTATGGTGGCACAGAAGCGATTTTGAAATCAAGTGATAATTCATAACTAAACCCAGATACTTATGCCAACCATGTATGGCACCAACGGTGTCATGAACAAACTTCCCAAATAAATCTAACTACAGTATAAAAGATCTAGCAAACTTACTGTTACCACCAACTCCCCACACCCCTGGCTTCACTTGGTCTGGTGACATGCCTGAAACCTAACTGACAGCCACATCTTCCAGAAACATTGCCTCCCCTTTCTACTTACACCCCACAGCAGCTTAGAGCGCTGCAAAAATGCCCTGATGTGGAAATGCAAAGGCTTCGTGAGCTGCTCATACACCTAATCTATGAATGGAACTGATATTGACACGGGGAAGTTCCGGCATGGAAGACAGGCAAGTGCAGTACAGCTACGTAGCACAGACACCGATACCAAATATCCCAGTCCAGTGGCTCTTTAACTGGCCCTTTCTGCAGGTTGCCTCACAGATTCTCTCCTTCACTCGCACTTCCCCCACTGCTTGGATTGCTGAGCTTGCTGCTGAGCAGGATCTCTTCTTACTGCATGTCTAATTTTGGAGGGTTTCTTTGTTACTGGTGCTGGGCTGGGGGCTCTATTTGGAGGAGATGGGAAAGGAGCCTCACCTTGCTGCAGTCTCTGTAGCTCCTTCTGGATCTGCCTCTGCTCTTTGATCATTGAATTCATTTGGTAGAGTCGTGCTTCCTCTAAGTCCTGCAGCCCATGGCTGAGCCGGGCTTCAGCCCGCTTGACATCCTGTCTCTCCAGCTCCCAGCGCTTGGATGGGTCTCCCTCTGCCATAGACCAATGTATGATGCCGAGAGTTGCTCCCCTCCTAGGCTGGGAAGTCCCAGATAACAGCACAGCACCACGGAAGGGACCTGTCAAGGCTGATTTCCCACTCTGGCACTTCGAGTCCAGGAGTTGGGGGCCTGCAAGGATTCTAAAAATTAATACTGGTCACTCCAGGCTTGTATTAAACTCCCAAGATTACAGCTTCTCTCTGACCTTGGATGGGTAGATGCTGCCACCACCCAAGTGCCAAAAAAGAGAAAACTCCTTTAGACCCAGGAAGGTGCACTTGGGAATTCCTCCCTGTGAGGTACCCTCAAGCCCACCCCCCACCCGGGGAAGAGCTGAGAAAGAAAACAAAGGAAATCAGCTGTTGCCACCAGCTAATTAAACAACATATGCACAAACCTCTTAGGACACAAAAATCCTAATCCTGTTCTTAAAAAAGGTAAATTTTATTAAAACCAAAAAGAAAGAAAATACATCTGGAACTTAGACTATTGCTAGGTTTTAAAAAGAGCAAATATAATAATTAAGCATCAAGAATGGTTTTCTTGAGGTCAGGTTAATGGTTACAAGCAAAACAAAAGCATTTGGGGGTTAGCACAGAGAAGTCCACAAGCCATAAAGAAATAAAAGAGATAAACCTATTTGCATCTTCCTAGACATTTCCTGATCTACTTACATATCTGGGATTTCAAATGAGTAGTTTCTAGGTATGATTTAATGATTTTCCATACCTAGCGCAAGCTCTTACAGCATAGTCCAGCCCTGTCCCGGCTCTCCGGGAGAACAACCACACACAGACAAAAGGGAAGTCTTGTTTCAATTTTAAAAAGTTCTAGCCTTCCCATTGGCTCTTTTGGTCAGGTGCCCACTCACTTCCTTATACCTATGCATGCAGTCAGACTTTTTAACCTTTTGCAGGTAAAGCAAGTAGAGAACAGCTACCAAGAGGGATTTTATAGCTAATTGGCTGGCTGGGTCCATAAAAGGAAGCTACCCTCCCTTCATTTATCACAGGACCTGAAAGAAGGAAGAACTCCGCAGGCTAAGGAACACTTTGCCATGAGAGAGTCTCCATCTCCCACCCCAGGACCTGAAGCACTTTTCAGACCTGGCTGGCTTCACCCTCATCACACTGAAGCAGCTATTCTCACCACCAAGCTATTCTCAATTTGCCAAGTCAGAAAGCCATTAGAAGACTCACCCAACAGGCCAGTGGCACAGGCCGTCTTGCCTTACCTAATATCACAGACCAGTGGTCCCCAACCTTTTCATCTGGCAGGCGCCAGACAAAGGACCGTGGCGGCGGTCGAGCATCCACCGAAATGCCACTGAATTTCGGCGGCATTTCGGCGGCGACACCTCTCAATGACGTTGCTTGTCGGCGGCAAGCAGCGTCATCCAGAGGCGTCGCCGCTGAAATGCCGCCGAATTTCGGCAGCATTTTGGCGGATGCTCGACCGCCAGCCAGGATGCAGGCGCATTTAGATGCCCCCGTGGGCACCACGTTGGGGACCCCTGCCACAGACAGTGCTTTAATCCCCTGACGGGGGCATCTTCCAAAGATGGACTGATTTGGGATTGCTAGCCCTATGGCGTCCCCCCTTGGCCCAGTGAATGTTGGTACTGTCCCCGTGCCCCAGTGTCACTGGGCCACTCTGGGTGAGGAGGGCCTTGTGCAACGGGAATGTTGAGATGTTTAAATGCACAAACCCCACAACATGCCCATGGTGTGATCGCCATAAGCATGTCCCCCAGCACCAACCTTACAGCCGTGGTGCAGCGGGGCTACCTGAGCAAAAGGCCAGCTTTCAATCGAGGAGAGCTTTGCTTGTCTTTGCTCTGCATGAACTCTGCCAAGCAGACATTCCACCCTGGCGCCTGCAGCCCTGGGCCCCTCCTCTTCGCTGTGAAAGCTTCCCTGTAGCTATTAAACTGTTGCCGGGTATTATATTGCCGAGAAGGCATTGCCAGTTTGTTTGTAATGGAAGCTCCACTGTGCAGAGGCTCAAGGGCAGCAGCAGCATACATTACCCGCAGGGCTGCCCGGGGGGGCGGGCAAGTGGGGCAATCTGCCCCAGGCCCCGGGCCCACAAGGGCCCCATGAGCCCTGGCCTGGCGGCGGTCCGGGTCTTTGGCGGCATTTCGGCAGTGGGGGGCCCTTCAGTGCTGCCGAAGATGTGGAGCGACTGAAGGGCCCCCTGCCGCTGAAATGCCGCCGAAGACCCGGACCGCCGCCGGGTGAGTACAAGCGCTGCAGCTCCCCCGCTTTGCCCCAGGCCCCCTGAATCCTCTGGGCAGCCCTGATCACTCTTATTGGATTGCCACAGGCTTCTCCAGCACGTAGGCAGCACAGCTCAGCCACCAGCTCAGCCCACTCTGCCTGCTTAACTCCCTGCTGTGGGTATTTCTAAGGCACCTGTCCCCTGGGTATCTAAGAGCTTAGCAAGATTATTCCTTTCTCCTTGTTTGTTAAAGAAAAAAGCAAGTGTTCTCCTATGGTGGATAGGGCCTTCTCCTCCTCCTTATTACTATCATTAGTTATGCAGTGTTGTTGTAGCCTATCAGTCCCAGGATATTAGTGAGACAAGGTGGGTGAGGTAGTATCTTTGATTGGACCTACCTCTGTTGGTGAGAGAGACAAGCTTTCCAGCTTACACAGAGCCTTTCCTCTGATCAGACCTCTTATCATAGAATCATAGAAGATTAAGGTTGGAAGGGACCTCAGGAGGTCATCTAGTCCAACCCCCTGCTCAAAGCAGGACCAATCACCAACTCTTGGCTGCTCTTGTGGCTGCATGCTTTGTGTGGTTTGAAAGCTACTCTCTCTCAACAGCAGAAATTGATGTAGTACAAGATATTCTCCCCCTCCTCCCTTGTCTCTCTCTGTCAGGGGCAGCTTTAGACATTTCGCCGCCCCAAGCAGGGCGGCATGCTGTAGGGGGCACTCTGCCGGTCGCTGGTCCCGCGGCTCTGGTGGACCTCCCGCAGGCGTGCCTGCGGAGGGTCCACTGGTCCCGCGGCTCCACTGAAGCCGCGGGACCAGCGGACCCTCCGCAGGCACGCCTGCGGGAGGTCCACCGGAGCCCTGCCTGCCGCCCTCCCGGAGACCGGCAGAGCGCCCCCCCGCGGCATGCCACCCCAAGCACGCGCTTGGCGTGCTGGGGTCTGGAGCCGCCCCTGCTCTCTGTAGTTATCTATGTATCTGAAGGTAGTGCTCAAAAGCCCCAGTACAGGACACGGCCCCCCATGGCGCTAGGTATATAAACACACTGTGACACAGCCCCTGGGCTGGCCTGACAAGCTCACCGTGTAAATATCTGAAGGGGGGGGATAGGCAATGAACTACAAAAGGCCCACAGAATAAATGAAATGTAGAGCTGGAAGGACCTCAAGACATCAAGTCCAGCCCCCTGCACTGAGGCAGGACCAAGTAACCCTTGACCAGCCCTGACAGGGGTTTGTCCAGCCTGTTATTAAAAATCTCCAGTGACAGGGATTCCACAACCTCCCTTGTAAGCCAGTTCTAGAGCTTAACTGTCCTTATCAAAAGAAAGTTTTTTCTAATATCTAATGTAAATCTCCCTGTTGCAGATTAAGCCCACTACTTTTTGTCCAACCTTCAGTGAACGTGGAGAACAATTGATGACTATCCTCTTTAAAACAGCCCTTAACATATTTGATGGCTGCTCTCAGATCCCCTCTCAGTCTTCTAAACATGCCCTTTTTAAAAACTTTCCTCAGAGGTCAGGTTTTCTAAACATTTGATCATTTTTGTTGCACTCCTCTGGTCTCTCTCCAACTTATCCACATCTTTCCTAAAATGTGGTGTCCAGAGGGATGATAGGCATAGCTCATTTTTTTCTCTATATTCTGAATTTGACTCTGGTGCAGAGTATAATACAGCTTGCTAGGAAAATTCTTCAACAGGAAGCGCCCACTTTAGCATGGCCCACTTTATTCATTGAAATAAGCTGAGCTCAGAAGCTTCTGTATGGGTAGGTCTGGTTGAAAGTTTTCCATCAAAACTGTATTTTGATGGGAAAGTTTCAATTAAATGCAACTTTTCACTATGTTTCTGCTTCTCATGGAAAATTTTGACTTTTTGTCGAAAAGCTGGACATCCAAACATTAGCAAGTTTTTGGTTTTTAGTTGAAAACTGAAAATTTTCAATTTGGAAATGCCACTGCTGTGCTTCCTGGGAGTTTTAGTTTGACTGCTTTATATCCCCATTTTGCTTTATGAGACAGGTTCCCTAGCCAGATTACATCTCCCTTGATACACAGTGGCAACTCAGTAAGAGGGGAGAATGCGGTGCATGATGAGAGACGTAATCTGGCCAGGGAGCCCAACCCATAGAGGAGAATGGGGGTGTGAGGCATCCAAACTACAATGGCCATGAGGCACTGCAGCAGTGGCATTTCTGAATTGAAATTTTCAGTTTTTAATCAAAAGATTTTGGCCATAAATGTAAAGTGTTTGATTTTTTTTACTGAAAAAAATGTTGACCTTTATATAACTATATCATCTATATCAGCGTGTTCATTTTTATCTTCCCTGGGAAAAACCTCTTTTCTGACCAGCTCTACTTGGGGGTCAGCAGATCAAAAAACTGGCAACCTTAGCAGTAAATCTTTGACCTCAGTGGCCCTGCTTAAAGGATATGAGGCTGAGAGGGGCCAAATCTAAGAGGTCTTTGGCTGGCTTCGTCCACCGTCAGCATGCAGCCTGACCCTGAGTGGAAGTTAAACTAGGGACTTGGTCCAGACAAAGCTGTGTGAGAGAGACATTGGAGAAAGCCAGCCTTTGTTCCTGGCTGTAACTGAATTCTGAGACCTGTATGGCCACTCAGTGCTGAAGGAACAGGCAGCAGCCCCAGGTGATTCCAAACCCAGCAGGATAGATTTGTGGCCCTGGTAGCAACAGTGCCCACTGTTAGTGCAGAGAGGAAATCCTGTGGAGAGAACTCCTAACCCTCCCAAGTGACCCATCTCCTCCAGGCCAGGTGTTAGCCAGATCTGGACAAGCAGGGAAGCTGGCACCTCAGCTATAATTTGTTGTTAGAGACTGATGATGGTTACAGATTGTTTCTAGAGAAGCAGTGGGGAAGGCATGAGGATGTGTGTACTGTGTGTTTTATCTGTCGCAGGGAACAAGGCCTGGGAGGTGGGAGGGGAAAGTTTAATCAAGGAAGGGCTGAAATGTGGACTAGAGTCTCTCTAGTCTAGTGGTTTCATTGCCAGCCTGAAGGGGAGCCAGGTAAATCATGAGCACTAGTCCAAGGAAGACAATAGGACATTTTCAGGCAGGTTAAATGATGCTGTTCTGTGAGCTAATGTACAGCCAGTGAGTCACTGTGCCACTTTCAATCCGCAGGCACCCACCCGCGGGGCGCAGAGCAGCTGCAAATTCAGTTCAGCTCCACTGGCTAGTCAAGCACAGCACAGACAGGTGCTGTAAAAGCACCTCCCTATGCATCTTCCTCTCAATCTGAAGCAACCCAGCTATGCCAGCCCTGGCTGCCCCATATAAAACTTTGCCAATGCACCTCAGCCCTGACTGGCAGCCCTCCAGCTATGCCAGTCTTCCCTTCTACCCCTCACCTGCTGACCTATTACTGTATTGGTATTTATTGTACTGTGGTACCCCTAGGAGCCCCAGTCATGGATCTCACCGGTGCCACTGACCCTCTATTTTAACTTTATCAGGCCTTGTTAGAGCCTCCCCCACCCCCAGTTCTGCCAACATACCTCACTCCTGGTTCTAGAGTACTAACAGACACTTCAGTGTAAGCAGAGGCTATTTGATCTTTTGTTAAGAAGTGTTTATTTTACTCTGAGCTGAGGCGTTCCCTTGGACTCCTTAGCAGGCCAGCTCTTGTAAGCTGGAGGTGATCGCAGCAGGGGGTTGAGTTTCTTGCAGACACTTGAGCAATGGCTCTGTGAACTCTGTTGTCTTGGATTCTTACCGAGGTGTCAATAAAATGCTCCTCGTGTAAACAAGACACTCTCTTCCAGTCTAGCTCTGGACCACCCCCACCCAGTCCACCCACGCACATGCAACTATTCCTGCTTTCTGCACAAACAGCTCTGCCTGTGGACTCCTGCATGACCTCCTGCATTCCCAGCCCTGGGCACCCCAGCAGGGCAGCCCAGCCCTGACCCACAGAAGCATTGGTTATTCTAAGAGACAGAGGGACAGCTCTGCAGACAGAACATGAAAGGGTCCAATTCTCCTCTCCCATACACTTGTGTGTGCTGCGTGGGTTAATGTGTGGAGAGGCCATGACTTGGAGGCACTGGAGATGGAAGTTTTGGAGTGGTTTCCTTTGGTTTGGTCAAAAAAATTGGTCAAAAAATTTCTACCAAAACAGTCTCAGTATTGCCAATGTCAAGAGATCAAAACTGATGGGCTGGACACAAAAACCCCCACCAGATCTGTTTTTAAGAGGACTATATGGTGATTTGTGGTCTGTCCTTTGGTTGCTGAATGCCCCCTGCCCAGCCCCAGTGCATGTGGAGACAGTGTTGCCAATGTTCCAGATATATTGGATCAGGGGATTCTGGCCCCTGCTGCAGGAGCTCTTGCCCCAGAAGTAGCCATCCCCCAGCTTCCTCTTTGCTCCTCTTGGGGCACTTCACACCAGTCTCCCAGGCCTGGGGGGGGCAGGGGGCTGAATGGGGTCCCCATCCTTGCCAAGGTGTGGGGGAGGCTCCAGAGGCTCCTCACCCCCTCTCCCCTTGCCCAGGCATGTGCTGCAGGGGAGCCAACTCCTCCCTGATGGCAGAAGAGCCGCGAGAGTTGGGGAGAGGCCTTCTGCCATCAGAAAGGGGTCTGCCACGACTGCAGCATCCCCAGCAGGATCTTCTGTCAGGAAAATCAACATCAAACATTTTGTTTAATTTCCTATCAATGTTAATCTCTGTTTCCTCATGGGAACTGTTGTGAGTCCAGGTCCCTCGTGCCACTGTTCACCATTATGGGAGTTGCTCCCAGGCTGGGCTACATTTCCCATGATGCACCCCAGAGCCCGCACCCCCAGCCGGAGCCCTCACACCCCTCCCGCACTCCAACCCCACTGCCCCAGCAAGTGAGTGAGGGTGGCGAAGAGCAAGTGACAGAGGGAGGGAGGATGGAGTGAGTGGGGGCGAGGCCTCTGAAATTAGAAAGTTGGCAACCCTAAACCCAGGGCTAGTAGTTATTTTAGGCTTTTGTGCTCTCTCCTGCTGGAGCTGTTCCACTTTGTATAAATAATTAACTATTCATTGGACCACCAAGAAAGACTGACTCTGTAGCTTGGTAATTAGGTACTCATCAAGGATGTGAGAGATTCACATTTAAATCAGGCAGTCCTGATAGGAAGCTAGAACCTGGGTCTCCTCTATGCCTGGTGAATGCCCTCATCACTGGGATACCAGCTATAACAGGGTAGGAGGCTCTGGAATTTTCTTGTTTAATCACAAAAAAATGTGAAAGGTCTCTGTTTCATCCTGCTATGGATTTGTGAAATGGAATTCCTGTTTTCCAGCCAGCCCTAGTTTACATTGTCTAGACGGCCTTTGCTACGGTAAAAGCAGATCAAAGCCCCTTTGCACAAACCACAATCCGTTCCTTTAATGTGAAACGTGGATTCTAGGAATATGCCAGGAACCCTCCCACACAACAGGGGATTTTGGAGCTGGGGGGGGGGGGGGGAACGGGGGATGGACACAACTGCCAGGCCCCAGCCCAGACTAGAAAGCAAAGTCCCAAGGCAGTGCAAAAGCCTGCTCTTGCCATATGTAAAGCTCACAGCTTTGCTAGTTATTCATCCTGAGTTCACGGTTGTGAAAGCAAAGTCTGAACCACTGGCAGGAACAGACCCCGACAGAAGTGACCAGTGATGGAGCCAAAGGGACAGGGGAATGGGAGTTAGGAGCTTACAGAGCAGGGAGGGAAACACGCAGGCACAGTGCCCAGTAGACTAGGCGAGGTGCTGCTATGCCCTGCTCCTGGGCTAAGGCCACCACTAACCAGGCCTGAGGGTGCAGGGACAGCACAGGTACTTACCTGATTGGGAGCTAGCAGAGGGAGGCTGTTTCCTAGCAGAGCAGGGAGCTGGACAGGATCAGGCTCACAGCTCAGGGCACAGATGCAGCACTGGAGCAGGGACTTTTCTGAAGGTAGGCTCACTCCTCCTTTGCATGGTTCACTCCTTCTCTCTCATTGGCCTGCAGGGAAGAGCCCACGCCCCCGACCGACCGCAGAACACAGCAAGGAAACACCCACAGCACCTGCAGCTGCTGGGAGGCTGGCAGCCCCTTTGTCTCCCTGCCAGCAGGATGGGAGCAGCTCTGCCTGGCTCCACGGCCCAGCCTGCCCCCACCCTGCAGCAGGGCTGCTCAAGTCACTATTGCTCCTTCCCCAACCCCAGCATGCCTGTTCCCTGGCTCTGCTGCTGCCTGGAGATGGCTAATCGCCTGGGAGGTGGAGGCTGGGCCAGAGCCAGACACAGTAGGCATGGGGCTCTGGGAAGGAGCTGCACAGTACAGATTACTGCATGGGAAGCTGGCTTGGGAAGGAGCTGAAGCAGAAATGATCCATAGGAAGCAGCCAGCCGAGAAACTAGAGGGCAAGGCCCAGCCTTGGCCCGCTGAGAATGCCCCTGGGAGGGTGCACCAACCCCACCAGCCCAGTGAGCATGCCCGGACTTGGGAGACAGAGCCCATGGCAGAGCATCCCTAGGTCCCGACAATCTCAGCTCCCTCAGGACATACATCCCTTGCTGGGCCAAGAGCACAAAGACAGCTCACAGCCCCTGCGCACTGAGCCGTACCAAGTGCATCAGGGACCTACAGATGCTACTGTTCTTTACACCAGGCCAATGTTCTCTCCCTACCCCTGCCCTGCAAGGCAGGTGCAGGGTGTGTCTGGCTGAACGGGTCTGTGTGGGTGAGGGGCCATTGGGAGAAAGCCGCCAGGCTGAAGGGCAGGGGAGGTAGGAGTTCACAGTCAGCTCAGATTCTAACGACCTCTTGTGGGAGACACTCGGGCCCAGGGGAATCGGTCTCTTTGTAAACACCATGTGCTTTGCTCTGGAGAGGCATCCTCCAAGAAGGCCTGCAGCTAGCGGCAAAGTCCCCAGCATGTATGATGAAGGAAAGGGTAACTAGAGCATGTCAGCCAGGGTTCCAGAGACAGATGCTGGATCACAAAAGCAGCAGCTACAGGCTGTGAAGGGCCGTTAGCTCCACTGGCCCATTGCCCGTCCAGCCACATATTTTTCTCCAGTGCAGCTATAGGTGCCTTGGACAATGGCCATCGCCAGAGTAGCAAGACAAGGTGGGGGAGGGAATATTTTTTATCAGACCATCTTCTGCTGGTGAGAGAGACAAGCTTTTGAGCCCCACAGAGCTCTTCTGCAGGGCTGGGAAATGTACTCACTGTCACAGCTACATACAAGGTGGAACAGATTGTTTAGTAGACCTAGTTAACATATATTTCAAGAGACCATTCAAGGTGGAGTGACCCAGTGACACCTTTGCAGTCTTAGGGGGTGTAACGCTCCCTCACTCACCCTGGAGGAGGGAGGTCCCTGGAGGGCTGTGATAACCTGTCTCCAGGCTTGTTTCAGTTTACCTGCATACTGGGCTTGCCTGGGCTCAGGCAGCCCATCCCCCGACAGTCTTAAGGGGCTGGCTATAGCCCAGGCAGGGCTCAGGCAGCCAGCAAACAACAGTCTTACAGGTAGGCTGGGGCCTGGGCTTGCAGAGCTCAGGCAGCCAGCAAACAACTCAGTCTTAAGGGGCCAGCTATAGCCTGGGCGGGGCTCAGGCAGCCAGCAAACAACACAGTCTTAAGGGGGTTGGGGCCACTTCTCTTCAGAGTGAGAGCCCCTTGCAGAGGAACGACAGTCAGCCACCCAGGGGGAAGGCAGGGGGACGCGGGCCATCCCTACTCCACTGCGTCCCAGCCCAGGGCCCTGGCAGGGGCAGAGTCAGCTGCCCCAGGGTCGGCGGGGATCCAGCTGCAACACGCCGACGCTGGGGGTCTGGGCTTTGCAGCCAGCCCTACGGCAGCTACCCCTGGGCCACTTCCTGCATCCAGGCGTTGTCCAGCTCCTCTGACTAAACAGCAGCAGGCACTCCAGGCCAGTCGTCATCCACATCTGGGGCATGGACCGGGCTAGGCGTGGGATCTGCCTTGAGCTGCTCCAGAACCAGCGAGATGTCCTTCCCCTCTGCAGGTTTCCCCCTGAACGGGCTGCAGGATTGGTCTTTTATACTTCCGGCCCCGCCCTTCTCCTTCCGGCGAGGGGGGTGAGGAGGCTTAGGCTCTGCCCTCCCGGGGTGGGTAACGCTCCCTCACTCATCCCGGAGGAGGGAGGCCCGTCCACCTCACTACAGGGGGGAAGGGGAAAAAACGCTGGAGAGGTGGTTTAAGTGGGTTATGGCTTGTTATAATAAGTCACAAATCATAGAATCATAGAATCTCAGGGTTAGAAGGGGCCTCAGGAGGTCATCTAGTCCAACCCCCTGCTCAAAGCAGGATCAAACCCAACTAAATCATCCCAGCCAGGGCTTTGTCAAGCCTGACCTTAAAAACCTCTAAGGAAGGAGATTCCACCACCTCCCTAGGTAACCCATTCCAGTTCTTCACCACCCTACTAGTGAAAAAGTTTTTCCTAATGTCCAACCTAAACCTCCCCCTCTGCAACTTGAGACCATTACTCCTTGTTCTGTCATCTTCTACCACTGAGAACAGTCTAGATCCATCCTCTTTGAAACCCCCTTTCAGGTAGTTGAAAGCAGCTATCAAATCCCCCCTCATTCTTCTCTTCTGCAGGCTAAACAATCTCAGTTCCCTCAGCCTCTCCTCATAAGTCATGTGCTCCAGCCCCCTAATCATTTTTGTTGCCCTCCGCTGGACTCTCTCCAATTTATCCACATCCTTCTTGTAGTGTGGAGCCCAAAACTGGACACAGTACTCCAGATGAGGCCTCACCAGTGCTGAATAGAGGGGAATGATCACATCCCTCGATCTGCTGGAAATGCCCCTACTTATACAACCCAAAATGCCATTAGCCTTCTTGGCAACAAGGGCATACTGTTGACTCATATTCAGCTTTTCGTCCACTGTAACCCCTAGGTCTCTTTCTGCAGAACTGCTGCCCAGCCATTCGGTCCCTAGTCTGTAGCAGTGCATGGGATTCTTCCGTCCTAAATGCAGGACTCTGCACTTGTCCTTGTTGAACCTCATCATATTTCTTTTGGCCCAATCCTCTAATTTGTCTAGGTCCCTCTGTATCCTATCCCTACCCTCCAGCGTATCAACCACTCCTCCCAGTTTAGTGTCATCTGCAAACTTGCTAAGGGTGCAGTCCACACCATCCTCCAGATCGTTAATGAAGATATTGAACAAAACCGGCCCCAGCACCGACCCTTGGGGCACTCCACTTGATACCAGCTGCCAACTAGACATGGAACCATTGATCACTACCCGTTGAGCCCGACCGTCTAGCCAGTTTTCTATCCACCTTACCGTCCATTCATCCAGCCCAGACTTCTTTAACTTGCTGGCAAGAATACTGTGGGAGACTGTATCAAAAGCTTTGCTAAAGTCCAGAAATAGCACATCCACTGCTTTCCCCTCATCCACAGAGCCGGTTATCTCATCATAGAAGGCAATTAGGTTAGTCAGGCATGACTTGCCCTTGGTGAATCCATGCAGACTGTTCCTGATCACTTTCCCCTCCTTTGTGTGGTTCAGAATTGATTCCTTGAGGACCTGTTCCATGATTTTTCCAGGGACTGAGGTGAGACTGACTGGCCTGTTGTTCCCTGGATTTTCCTTCTTCCCTTTTTTAAAGATGGGCACTACATTAGCTTTTTTCCAGTCATCTGGGACCTCCCCCGATCACCATGATTTTTCAAAGATAATGGCCAATGGCTCTGCAATCTCATCGGCCAACTCCTTTAGCACCCTCGGATGCAGCGCATCCGGCCCCATGGACTTGTGCTCGTCCAGCTTTTCTAAATAGTCCCGAACTACTTCTTTCTCCACAGAGAGCTGGTCACCTCCTCCCCATACCGTGCTGCAGAGTGCAGCTGTCTGGGAGCTGACCTTGTCTGTGAAGACAGAGGCAAAAAAAGCATTGAGTACACTAGCTTTCTCCACATCTTCTGTCACTAGGTTCCCTCCCTCATTCAGCAAGGGGCCCACACTTTCCTTGACTTTCTTCTTGTTGCTAACATACCTGAAGAAACCCTTCTTGTTACTCCCAACATCTCCGGCTAGCTGCAACTCCAAATGTGATTTGGCCATCCTAATTTCACTCCTGCATGCCTGAGCAATACTTTTATACTCCTCCCTGGTTATTTGTCCAGTCTTCCACTTCTTGTAAGCTGTGTTTTTGTGTTTAAGACGAGCAAGGATTTCACTGTTAAGCCAAGCTGGTCGCCTGTCATATTTACTTTTCTTCCTACACAATCCAGTGTCTCTGTTCAGGCCAAGATTTTTAGTATCTAGCAAAGTTATGAATTTACACTCCCAGGCTCATCTTTTGAAGGCATGCAGGTTTCCTTTGAGGATGAGGACTGTAGAGTGATCGCTTTGTGAGAAGGGCTCACCGACAGGTGATATGGTGTTTTTGTCTATCATTTTTCTGTCACGTATAACCCTTTGACCACTACATACAAGTCCAAATATGCTGAACAAGGCCTTGAGAAAAAATGAGGAACAACTTGATGCACCTCAGACACTCCAGAAGGGATCATGTCAGACAAGGAATCAATAGAAGCTCCCACACACTGGAAGAAACTTACCTGGAAATCATGCAAGAAACCCAAAACAACCATTCAGAAAACCTGATGACAGCCATCAAACCCAAAAACAAAAAGTGGAACCAACTACAATTCCACAACCCACAAAACACCATGTCCAGGAGAAACTATAGCGCCAGGATCTACCACATAGGCACTATACAACAACCCAACCTCATCAGTTTATCAAGACTACCACTAACTGGAGCTAAATTACCTGTACTCTCCTAAGGACTGAACTTCTGCTCCACCACAGAACCTGAATCCATACTAACATGCACTGGCTCTGCCTCAAAAAATTCTTTCATAACAATAGCAACATCACCCACACCTACCATGTCCCTATCGACAGTCATAAGAAAAAAAAATTATCTGACTGAACACCCCACAGAGTGGATGAAATCAAACTCTTGATTGTTACCTCAATTGCTTCAGGAAAAAAATGACTGAAATCCTTAACAAACTTTACATCCACTATAATCGCTTCACTGCAGAGAGGACAGTTATACAGTACCTAAAATCCAACCACCAAATAGTGATAAAACCAACAGATAAAGTGGGCACCCCTGTAGTCCTTAAGCATGAAGACTATGGCAACAAGGCAAATCAACACCTTTCTGACCCCACCTACTATAAAGAACTCAAAGGAGACCACAGTTTACCCAGGGATTTAAGGATCTCATCAAATCCTTCCCCAAACAACTCCAAGAGAAACCTACAACCTCATACCCCATGAACCCACCCCATGGATCTTTTACATGCTTCCCAAACAAGGGAACCCAGGCAGACCCATCATATCTGTCCATGGCACTCTTACCGAAGGAATATTGGGACTCATAGAAACCATCCTCAAAACACTCACCACACAAAGAGGCAGCTTCCTCCAGGACATAACCAACTTCCTCTGGAAGCTCTGCAACATTAGCAACCTCCCTACGCCATCTTTGCCACCATGGATGTCACCTTTTTATACGCCAACATCCCTCACAATGATGGCATAGCTGCTTGCCTCAAATATTTACCAGATAATGGACACTCACCTCAGATATCCACTCCAAACAATCGCCAAACTCATCCTCACCCACAACAATTTTACATTCAACAAACACTTTGTCCAAACCATGGGAACAGCCATGGTACTAGGAAGATTCCCCACTGTGCCAACTTCTTCATGGGCCACCTTGAAGAAGAATTTCTGGACAAATGCAACATGAAATCAATGATATACTTGAGCTACACTGATGATATTTTCATCCTCTGGCCAGATGATCCAAACTCCCTCACAGATTTCCACCACAACTTCAACAACCACCACCTGTCCATTAAACTCAGACAACTCCTACACCAAAATTAACTTCCTGGACACCACAATCAGCTTCAACAATGGAACTATACAAACAACTATATACAAGAAATCCACGAACCACCACACCTACCTTCATAGATCCAGTAACTATTCCAAACATACCAAGAAATCTGCTATCTACAGCCAGGCATTCAGATATCACAGCATATGCTCTTAGGAGAAAGTCAGAAAATCAGGTGCCAGGCAGTAGTGAGTAAAATAGAGTCATGTAGCTGCCACTGGGTGGCACTGTGCTCTCATCTTGGGAATCTCCGAGACCACTGAGTGAACAAGAGACCAGGCTGCAAAGCAGCAGCTGGGAGAGAGCGGGAGTTTCAATCCTTGGCCTGTGTCCAATGGGCTGTGACTGCCAGGAGCTGAAAATGTGCTCCCCTATTGCCAGCTGGGACTGCTGTAGAACTCCCACACAGCCCAGTTTGGGGAAAGGTGTGTCCCAATGTGACATTGCAGTCTATATGATTTTATAAAAATATGCTAAGGAGTGAATATAATGTAACTGGAATATGCTTCATGCAAAAGGTCTCTTGTAAAGTATCATTACAAAGCTTATAATCTACTGAGCGTGATCATCCTATTTTATAAATGTACCAGTCTTGTATCTGAAACTAGAAATATGAAATATAAATCTGAGGACCTATTGTAATTATGCAAAGTGTGGGCCATTAATGGTGATTTGGAATCTTGATGACTCCCATTAACCAGGACAATTGACTGCAGATGGCTGTGTTTTACCTGTAAATCTTCCTATATACCTGTGTGCTGGCAAGTGGGCAATGAAATCTCACAGTGACATGAGATCATGTCACCTGAACTGGAATACATCTTTAACCTGGTGTCTTACCATTGAGAAGGAGGGGGTGGGAACCCAGAGAGGGACAAAGGATTCCTGCCTTATGCAAAAGATATATAAAGGGGTGGAACAGAACAAAGCAGGAGGAGCCATCATGAAGAATCCTCTAGCTACCACCTGAGCTGGAACAAGAGCTGTACCAGGGGAAAGAATTGTCCCCAGGCCTGGAAGGTGTCCAGTCTGAGGAAAAAACTTACTGAAGCATCTCTGAGAGTGAGATTATCTGTATTTAGTTTGATTAGACATAGATTTGCGCATTTTATTTTATTTTGCTTGGTGACTTACTTTGTTCTGTCTGTTACTACTTGGAACCACTTAAATTCTACTTTCTGTATTTAATAAAATCACTTTTTACTTATTAATTAACTCAGAGTATGTATTAATACCTGGAGGAGCAAACAACTGTGCATATCTCTCTATCAGTGTTATAGAAGGCGAACAATTTATGAGTTTACCCTGCTTAAGCTTTATACAGGGTAAAACGGATTTATTTGGGTTTAGACCCCATTGGGAGTTGGGCATCTGAGTGTTAAAGACAAGAACACTTCTGTTAGCTTCTTTCAGGTAAACCTGCAGCTTTGGGGCAAGTAATTCTGACCCTGGGTCTTTGTTGGAGCAGACGAGAGTGTCTGGCTCAGCAAGACAGGGTGCTGGGACCCCGAGCTGGCAGGGAAGGCAGGGGTAGAAGTAGTCTTGGCACATCAGGTGGCAGCTCCCAAGAGGGTTTCTGTGATCCAACCCGTCACACCCAGCTTCAGAGGAGGGGGTGAATGGGGGTATCCTCTCATGTCTGTGGGAGCTATCACAGGATATTGGGCCTCCAATTGCTATGATCTCTTATAAATAACTTTTCTGTATGTAATGCTCACCCTGCCCTATACTGATTAACCTGATAACCCTAACCACTCACACGGACCCTCACCTCTGATCCAAATCTAATCCATTAATCTCACCCTGTCACTCATCCCTGAACTACATCTTAGCTCCAGCCCCCTAATACTAACTATAGCACAACCCTGAGATGGCATCAGCTCCAACCCTAAAGCACAGGACTGTTGGGTCCATCAAGCAGTGTGGTAGAGAATGTATGGGTCCCCAGTGATGAATGGCATCACACAATGATGTGTTGTTAGGGTCCAACAGGACATTCCTTCCAATATTGTGGGAAGTGTTTGGATCCTGGCATAGCTTCTATTCCCGCAATGGCATTGCCCCTCTGCAAAAACTGGGGAAGTGGGAAACCAAGAAGACAATCAGGTCAGTGCAGGCAGATGTATTAGGGCCCTGTTATTTTTTTTCCTACGTTAAAAACTTGTTATCCCCCCACTGGATTTCATGGGGTGTGAGGATCCAGGAGGAGACTTTGCAATGTACCAGGAAGGTGAGAGTTCATTCTCTGACTGTGGTTTATATTTTTAACTCATGAGGAAATATTGACTAGTTCAGCAAAAACAACGCTTGCCCTCAGCCACACAGCGAGGGACTAACCGTAGTGGCTGCACTGCACCCAGTTCCAGGATACCCTGGGCCCCTGCTGGCCTCACCTTGTCTTTCATAAAGTTTCCTTCTTCTAACTGGTGTTTTGTGGGTCTTGGGTTTGTTTTAAATCAAAGCACTAAGATTCACATGGCCAGTTGAGGGCTTTAGTTATAGCTTGTTCCTCTTTATTGGCTAAAACAGGATCATCACTCCTGAGCCAGCACCATACACAAGGCCTGTGCCCAGCCCCTTTCTCTACATATCTTATCTGGCCCTGGTCATGCAGCAGCTGAGCCCCTCACAGCCATTAATGGCTTTGTGTCTTCCCCACAGCCTGGTGAGATAGGGCAGTGTACTGGGACTCAGGAGACCTGGTTCAATCCCAGGGTCAGCCACAGACCTTGCACTCATCACTTGTGCCTCAGATCCCCATCTGTTAAATGGGGACAGACGCCTAGCTAATAGGCCACCAAGGAGTTAGGAACCAATGACATCCAAGTTTAGGTGCTTGTCCAGGGATCTCACAGTGGCCAGAGAACTTGATGTGCTCAATCAACAGCTCTACAAAGGCCTGAGAGCAGCAAGCCAGAGACATTGAATCATTAACCACAGGAAGTCCTCTGGCTGGCCTGATGCCCTAATATTCGGGGCCTTCATGTAAGCATGACAAACTACAGGTGCTGATACAACGAACTTATCCCTTGATATCAGACCAGCCAGCTTGCAGAGCTGAGCCTGTGACCATACAGAGCCTCAAAGAATACTTTCAGGACAACACTGAACAGTGCACTGATACACAGTTACCCTCCCACCAACAGCACAAGAAGAAGAACTCCACATGGACTCCTCCTGAGGGTCGAAATGACAGTCTGGACCTATACATTGATTGCTTCCGCCGACGTGCACAGGCAGAAATTGTAGAAAAACAACATCGCTTGCCTCACAACCTAAGTCGTGCAGAACGCAATGCCATCCACAGCCTCAGAAACCATCCTGACATTATAATCAAAGAGGCTGATAAAGGAGGTGCTGTTGTCATCATGAACAGGTCTGACTACCAAAGGAGGCCGCCAGACAACTCTCCAATACCAAATTTTACAGATTACTACCCTCAGATCCCACTGAGGAATACACTAAGAAACTGCACCATCTACTCAGGACACTCCCTACACTAACACCAGAACAAATCAACATACCCTTAGAGCCCCGACCAGGGTTATTCTATCTACTACCCAAGATCCACAAACCCGGAAATCCTGGACGCCCCATCATCTCGGGCATTGGAACTCTCACTGAAGGACTGTCTGGATATGTGGACTCTCTGCTCAGACCCTACGCCACCAGCACTCCCAGCTATCTCCGTGACACCACTGATTTCCTGAGGAAACTACAATGCATTGGTGACCTTCCAGAAAACACCATCCTAGCCACCATGGATGTAGAGGATCTCTACACAAACATCCCACACACTGATGGAATACAAGCTGTCAGGAACAGTATCCCTGATGATGCCACAGCACAACTGGTTGCTGAGCTCTGTGCCTTTATCCTCACACACAACTATTTCAAATTTGATGACAATATATATCTCCAGATCAGTGGCACCGCTATGGGCACCCGCATGGCCCCACAATATGCTAATATTTTTATGGCCGACCTGGAACAACGCTTCCTCAGCTCCCGTCCACTCACACCCCTTCTCTACCTACGCTACATTGATGACATCTTCATCATCTGGACCCATGGGAAGGAGACTCTGGAAAAATTCCACCACGATTTCAACAGCTTCCACCCCTCCATCAACCTCAGCCTGGACCAATCTACATGGGAGGTCCACTTCCTAGACACCATGGTGCTAATAAGTGATGGTCACATTAACACCACCCTATACCGAAAACCTACCGACCGCTATGCCTACCTTCATGCCTCCAGCTTCCATCCCGGACACACCAGAAGATCCATTGTCTACAGCCAAGCACTGAGGTACAACCGTATCTGCTCTAACCCCGCAGACAGAGACCAACACCTAGAAAATCTCCACCAAGCATTCTCAAAACTACAGTACCCACATGAGGAAATAAGGAAACAGATCAACAGAGCCAGACGTGTACCCAGAAGCCTCCTACTACAAGACAAACCCAAGAAAGAAACCAACAGGACTCCACTGGCCATCACATACAGTCCCCAGCTAAAGCCCCTCCAACGCACCATCAGGGATCTACAACCCATCCTGGACTATGATCTCACACTTTCACAGGCCTTGGGTGGCAGGCCAGTCCTCGCCCACAGACAACCTGCCAACCTGAAGCATATTCTCACCAGTAACTGCACACCGCACCATAGTAACTCTAGCTCAGGAACCAACCCATGCAACAAACCTCGATGCCAACTCTGCCCACATATCTACACCAGCAACACCATCACAGGACCTAACCAGATCAGCCACACCATCACCGGTTCATTCACCTGCACGTCCACCAATGTAATATATGCCATCATATGCCAGCAATGCCCTTCTGCTATGTACATCGGCCAAACTGGACAGTCTCTAAGGAAAAGGATAAATGGACACAAATCAGATATTAGGAATGGCAATATACAAAAACCTGTAGGAGAACACTTCAACCTCCTGGCCACACAATAGCAGATCTTAAGGTGGCCATCCTCCAGCAAAAAAACTTTAGGACCAGACTTCTAAGAGAAACTGCTGAGCTTCAGTTCATTTGCAAATTTGACACCATCAGTTTAGGATTAAACAAAGACTGTGAATGGCTTGCCAACTACAGAACCAGTTTCTCCTCCCTTGGTTTTCACACCTCAACTGCTAGAACAGGGCCTCATCCTCCCTGATTGATCTAACCTCGTTATCTCTAGCTTGCTTCTTGCTTGCTTATATTTACCTGCCCCTGGAAATTTCCACTCTTGCATCCGACGAAGTGGGCATTCACCCACGAAAGCTCATGCTGCAAAACGTCTGTTAGTCTATAAGGTGCCACAGGATTCTTTGCTGCTTTTACAGAACCAGACTAACACGGCTACCTCTCTGATACAAAGCCTGTGCCTTGACACAAGCCAAGAAAGGTTCACACTGACAGGAGTGAGCCAGTCACCTGCACAGAGGCCAGCTTTGACATCAGCCCAGAGTGGTGAAATCGCTGAGCTAGTGACATCACCGACCAGTCCCCGGACAGCAGGCCAGCAAGCCAGAGTAAGGTGCTAAGTCAGTGACTTCACAGAGCCTGAGCCTTGAGCCAGTAAACTCAGAGAGGCTTGTACCTTGACAAGAGCCCAGCAAGCCGGACGTGTGGAGTTGGATACTTCACAGAAGCATGTCCCTTCGCACGATTGTGCTGGATATCAGCCCCGCAACCAAGAGCTGCTCTCAGGACCTGCCATTAGTGCTCAGCCTGGCTCAGCTGTGGTTAAAATAAGTGAGAATGCTGGAGATCACAAGCCCTGTCCTCCCTTCTCCCTTGCTTGAGCTCAGCTCTCCCTGAACCCTCCTTTCTGTCTCTTCATAGGCTGCTTGGGGAACTGCAGTGGGAGCAACAGGCCACATTGGTGCTTGGCAGAGGAGTTTTCTGGGACCCAGGCCTTCCCACCAGCACCCTCTCTTGCCCAGGGTGTGAGGGCATCTAGAGGGGAAGCAGAAAAGATGGTCTTGCTTGCAGGCCAGTGGCTGCAGAAGGCCAACCCATGGAGTTTTTACAGAACCCAGAATTGCCCTTTCTGAGGTTTCACCCATGCCATATTCCCATTGGCTGTCTGGATTCTGGCTGCCCAAAATTTCAGACCAACAGCTCTGGCTCCCTCCACACTTCCCCTGACAAGGGAGGACACCACTTATGTCTTGCTCTTGTTCCCAGCAAATCTTGCAATGTAGAGGCCTACATTTTCCATGCCCCTGACTCCTCTGGGGACTATGCTTTCCAGAAGTCCTTGTGGCGGAGAGGGGAGCCTTGCCCCACTTGCCTTCAAGGCCTAGGTTCCTGACCCTAGAGTCTGAGTTTGAACTGTGTCTCAGACCAAACTGTGACGCTGGGGTGACTTCCTTTCTCCCAAGGGTTGTGTCTTTTGTTCCATGGGTCTGTCTTTGCTGTACGACTTCTGGAACAAGGCAGAACAGCTTCAGAGACTTCCCTGATCGGCTCTGACGGGCCAGTATTCCCTGTTCTGTGCATGCCATGCACACTTTTGCGAGGCTAGCTATGGGCATGTTTGGGGACATGGTCTCTTTTCAGATACTGTTATTCCATTGGCCCTGTTCTCCTTCCTGTGTTGTGTCCCATCACACAATATGACAGAGGGTCACTTCGCCATGTGCCAGTAGTGCCCATGATGACATAAAGCCTCCCGCACTGGGAAAATCCCCCATTTATTCTGATCTTTAACCACTGCCCTCATATTTCACCCTCCATAGTTCTTCAGCCTAGCTGGTACTTTCACTCTCCAAATATCTGCAGAGTGCTTTCATTTCCATCACTCCCCATACACACCCATTGAAGTCTTCACTTAGCCGTACTACACATATTTTAATCTGTCCTCATCACTCAGTCCCTCTATCACACTGTGGCTGTAGTTGCTTTCCTCTGAACTGCTTCCCACTTGTCAGCTCTTCCTGGTAGAGCCCGATATTAAATACCTTAGTCTAGGTGTAGCTGCACAGAGAGAAAAGGTGAGTAAATCCCTCTTCTATGATGTGATGCCTTTGCATATGCAACCCCAAAATGGCACTGCCCTTTTCTGAAACCATACTGTATTGCAAATATATGTTTTTTAGGGCTACAGTGTTGCCCACCTGAAGCATTCAAAAGCCATGAGCCCAGGTTCCAGAAAACACAAGATTGGCTTAAAAAACAGGAAATTTTAAAAAACAACATCTAGGTTCTGTTTATTTGCTTTCTGGTGTCATAGCCTTTAGGGGCTGTGTTTTGAGGCATTATGGTGCAACCAAGAGGGCTAGAAATGGACTTTTTAGAATGAAAGCTGGGATTCAAGTGTATTCCCATGACTCCAGGAGCTGGGGCTTAAAAAAAACATCAAAAATCATAAGACATTATAAAACTGCAAGAAATACCACACAGTGGGGCCTATACCACATGTCCAGCCTCCTGTGTGACACTCACCATCTGTCACGCGGCACGCCTGCCCATGGGATTGCTTGCAGTTGATTCTCACAGTCTCTGGGGCTGTTGAAACCTGCTCTGCAGGCAGGTGACAGGGTCTCTCTCCCTCTTCTGAGTGCTCCCACTGCCAGCCAGCCCCACATGTTTGGGGGAGAAACTCAGCTGGCAGCGCAGGGCAGCAGGAACCATCTAGTAAAGGGTATTGCCTGCAGTGATCACTTTGGACATTTGCTTCCCTCTGCAACTGCCAACTGCCCCACATTTTCCCCTCCCTCCTGCTCCCCCTGCCCAGTCCCCTCCCTCCAGCTGCTGCCTCCAACTGCCCCACATTCTCCCCTCCCTCCTGCTCCCCCAGCCCGGTCCCCTCCCTCCAGGGCCAGTCTTAGGGAAAATGGTGCCCTGGTGAACTTGTATTTTGGTGCCTTTGGTCCCCATGAGCGCTGTGCCCCTCCCATTGTCCCTGGCCCTTGTGGGTGCCCCCCATTGTCCTTGGCCCCCATGGGGTCTTCACCCCCCTTCATCCTTAATCCCTGCATCCCCTTCCTGCGATCACATGGGAAACTGACCTGGATGCACAGAGCAACTGGTCACTCCCCCACTTGAATGCTGCTCCTCTGTGCATGGCTAGGGGGCTCTGAGGGGGAGCAAGGAACAACATCAGCTCTCTCTGCATCCAGGTCACTTTTGCCACCTGGTCTGCATAAAGGGAGGACAGGAGAATAGCAGCTCCTGATGCTCGCCTCACAGAACAGCCCAGATGGGGAAAGTGACCTGGCTATATGGAGCGCTTGGTGTTGCCCTTCGCTCCCCCACTTACAGACCCCTAGGGGGCCGCAGAGGAACGTTGGGAGGCTGGGCCGGCTTTAGGCACCGCGGGTCCCAATTCGAAGGAGCTGCTGCTGAAGCCCCACTGCTGTCTTCGGTGGCAGCTCAATCGCTGCCGCGGAGGAAGGACCCTCCACCGAAATGCCACAAAAGACAGCGGCAATGAGTGAGCTGCCGCTGCCGACAGTGCCGGGACTTCAGTGGCAGCTCAATCGGCTGCCGGTGCCTTTGGCGGTATTTTGGCGGAGGGACCTTCCTCCGCGGCAGTGATTGAGCTGCTGCCAAAGACAGTGGCAGGACTTCAGAGGCAGCTCCTTCAGGATGTTGCAGGGCCCTCTTAGGGGTCCAGGGTCCGATTCCAGGGAATCAGCTGAATCACCCTAAAGCCGGCCCTATTGGGAGGAGACGAGCAGTATCTGTGTGTCACCGCTTGCACGCCCTGCCCTGCATTCCTCTGCTGGAGGAATCAGGGAGAAATCTAGGCATCCCCCCAACGTAGCATTCCCCTGCCAGGTGTGAGGAGTTTCTGACTACACCAGCAGCACATACCTCTGTCCCCTTGACCATGGCACCTCTGGGTGGTTTTCTGGGTGGCTCACCCCTAAGGCTGGGCCCGCCTTCCTCCTTTGTCTCTGACCCTTCTCAAATGATTAACATACATGAAAAATAAACACACCCACACCCCTCCCAAAACCCAGACACAACAGGATGCTGGTTTGCTCTGCATCAGGTAGCCTTCCCCACCCCAACTTACTGTCTGCCTCGGCTATTCAGGCTGTGAGTGTGTGGGGGCAGAGATCACCTCTCATCTTGCATCTGTGCAGCACCTGGCACAAGAGGCCTGGATCTCAGGTGGCCTTTATGTGCTGTTAGTTCTAATATTACTATCTCCTGACAATGCATGCTGCTGCAGTTTCCCCAGAACCCTCCCCACTAACCCAGCATTAACCTCACCAGCACCTCTCCAGAGCTACCCCCAGAAACCTCCCCACCAGCTACCCCTCAGTCGGGCAGGGACGGGCACAGCACTAACCCCCTGACAGATGTAATCCACACACTTTCTGGGTATGCTGCTCTGTCCCCTTTAGTGGCACTAAGACCACTCAGAGATTAATGAGTCTGCTTTATGGCCTTAGCCAGCGGCGGCTCCAGGCACCAGCGCTCCAAGTGAGTGCCTGGGGCGCGCCCTGCCAGTCCCTGCGAGGGCGTCAGTAAGGTCGCTTTCAGCGGCGTGCCTGCGGGAGGTCCACCGGTCCCGTGTATTTGGCAGCAATTCGGTGGTGGGTACGCTGAAGCCACGGGACTGGCGGACTTCCCGCAGGCACGCCGCCGAATCCGCGGGACCAGTGGCTGCCTGACTGCCGTGCTTGGGGTGGAAAAAAAGCTAGAGCTACCCCTGTCCTTAGCTAAGGGCCATGTGGCTTTTAGTTCATGCATTTAGCTCCAGAGGTCCCTGGTTCAATCCTGCTTGCTGATGACTGGGGTCTGTCTGTGTTACACAGACACTTTCTAGCTACCCACAGCCAAACTAGTGCCCCCCTATGCCAGCTCCTACATACAGCTCCAGCCCCAGTCAGGTAACCCCCAGCAACCACTTGGGTACCTCCATCAGCCATCCAGAAACCCTGGTTCCCCCACTACACATATAGCACCCATCCAACATCTCACCCACCCAGCAGTCCTTGTCTCCCTCCAGCCCTAAGCAGCCCTTCTAGCTGCTTCCCTCACCTTCCCTGGAGATGGGGGAATTGCACCCGGAACCCCAAGCTGTGTGGTGAATGTGCTCTGCTGGCGGCCAGCACAGTGCCTGCCACCCCTAAGCTCCTACACTGGGACCCATACTGTGTCACAGAGGTTCTCTGGGGCTCCTCCTCCTGCATGGATGCTGTGGTGCCTCCTAAGTCTCTGTCAGAGGGATGATCGAGGGCTCCCCTCTCTGTTCCCTTCCCCTGGTGCCCGTTGTCTCTGTCTGTGCAGGGGAGCCATGTGCCAAGCTTGAGGTCAGGGCACTCTTGCATTAACCCAGGTAGTCCCTCTCCTTGGCTGTGGCCTGCTGGGTGACTGTCACAGTGCTCATTGCTAGGCTGGTTGGCTGGCACAGCTAGTGTGGGAACCAGATGCCACTGTCCTATGGGCTGCTGGGAGGGGTCCCTGGCTGGACAGAGCATCAATGGGATTGGGGTAGGGTGGCAGCCCCAGCCCCTCAGCGCAGGGGAGGGATGTCAATGCCCCCGTGCCCGGGGCGCCCCCATCCCTTTGATACAGGCTCTGGGGGCATGGCACCCCAGTGGGGGGAAGGGCTCATTGCCCTGGGCTCTGCCGAGCGCCCTCTGAACGCTGCCTCGACCTGCCAGCCCCGGTGCACGGCATCTGCTCGGGGTGAACGGGCAGCCACGGGGCGGAGGGGCTCAGACCCTTGGGGAGGGCGCTGGACCCCCAGATTCCAGGCGCCGGTGCCAGCCTCTGTCCCGGGCTGCTCCTCCTCTGTCCCTGCCCCGGCCGAACGGAGACACAATAGCCAGGCTCCTCCTCCCGCCCCCTGCCCTGCCCTGCCGCCGAGCCCAGCCAGCCGCCAGCCCGGCGCGCTCCGCCGACACTCGCCAGGGAAGCGCGCCCGGCGGCGCAAGCGGAGCCCTGCGCCCTCCCCGGGGACATGCGCGGCGCGCCCCGGCAGCGGCCCTTGCCGCGCACCTAGCCCGAGGAAGCCGGGATCTCCGCTGCGGCCGCCCTGCCCGCTGCCCCCATGGCTCAGCCCCTGGTGCTGCTGTGCTGCTGCGCTGCGCTCGTGGCTGCGGGCAGGGGCGTCCCTCCGACTGCGACCCCCGCCTGGCCCGGCTCGGCCCGCACCTCGCAGCCGGAGGGGGTCCCAGAGGAGGAGCCCCTGCAAAACGAGGCGGACAACCAGGAGAACATCTTATCTCAGGTAACCCTCCCCCCTCAGTGTGCAGAGCCGAGCTGCCCTGGCACCAGCCGGGCGTGAGGATCCCTCGCCAGGGAGCTGCGTGTGTGTGTGTGTGTGTCACTCTCCCGGCTCTGCACAAAGGCGCGGGGCTTGGCCCTCTGGTGCCAAATTTCCCTAAAGGACGCTGGGGCTTTAACCCTTCCAGTCCCGCTTGCTCTAAGGTGAGGCCCCCAGCCAGGCGTGGGGAGGCAAGGCAGCCAGTGGCTAAGGGAGAGCCAAATTCCTGTGGCTTTACGAATCCGAACTGTCTTGCTCTCCCGCTTTGGGAACTGGATTAGTTATTGGAGCTGAGAGCAGGAGAGGTTTATTATTCTGATTATTGCTGCATATAATTAATTACCAATCCCCATAGTTAATTCCATTCATCCTTTTGTTTATTTGCAACTGCAGCAAAGTAATTGTTCCCTGTATTCAGATGAACTGCTGTATAGGGAACTGGAGAATCAATTCACAGTTTCTCTGTATCATAGAGAAATGATTGAAAATCAAGAATATTCCATGTATGCGGTGTTGTAGCCTGTTGGACCTACGATATTAGACAGAGAAGGTGGGTGAGGTCATATCTTGTATTCTGTCGGTGAGAGAGGCAAACTTTCCAGCTTACACAGAGGTCTTCTTCAGACCAGACCTCCTGACTGCTCCTGTGTCTGCGTGTTTTATACGCAAATCAGACCGGAGGAAGAGTTCACTGTAAGCTCCAAAACTTGTCTCTCTCACCAACAGAAGTTGGTCCAGTCAAAGATATTATTTCCCCCAACTTGTCTCAAGAATAGTGCATCTGGATTAAAGCAGCAAAGTTCAGGGTGTGTTCTCTGTTAGATTTGGCAGATGTACTGTATAGTATTATCTATCCTTGGAAATGTCTAACACAGAAGAATATTGAAAACATACTGTCAAGTTATTTTTATATTTCAATTTCATGACCGATTTCTGTGAATCTCTATAAAGGAAACCTGTGGAATTGTAGGAGACTATTAGAAATTATATATTCTCAGGAAGTATATGGGTTACTTTTATGCATTATTCCAGACCACGCATTGGCTCCCTTAACTCCTAAAACCCACCCAAGTGCACCTTGTATGTAGTTGTAAAGAATTCAGTGGATTAACTCTGATAGAATCAGTGTATTTAATATAAACTGTGGTGGCTCTGTCCCTTTGTTTAAATTTTAATTTTACCAAACCCTTTGTAGATAAGGATTGTTTGGGCTTGAGCAGTTTCTTTTCCAATGGTGAAAGGAAATACCCCATCAGAAATCCCTCCTTCCCAAATAGCTAAGTAGCAAAAAACCAAGCAGTCTTGAAGAAATGTTAGTCAGCAATTTGTGTAAGCAGTGAGCTATTTCTGCAAGGTTCAGAGTGTCTGAGCCTTTCTCAAAAATTTTACAAAGTAAACCAAAAGTAAAATCTTATGTTAGGAGCAAACTGATGCATTGTGATTTTCTTGTGATTAGTTGCTAGGTGACTATGACAAGGTGAAAGCAGTGTCCGAAGGCTCCAACTGTCAGTGTAAGTGTCTGGTCAGACCTCTGGGCCGAGGCGCCTGCCAAAGGATTAATGAAGGCACTTCCAAAGCAGAGGATTTTTACACTGTAGAAACCATCACTTCAGGACCTGATTGCAAGTGTGCCTGCGTGGCTCCACCTTCTGCTCTGAACCCTTGTGAGGGGGACTTCAGGTTGAAGAAGTTGCGGGAAGCAGAGAGCAGTGACTTAAAGGTATCAGTATAGTTCCTTTTCAATGGGAGTGCAAGTTTGCAAAAGACGTTGTGCATCTGAAGCAGGCTTGGCTTGCCCTTTGTAGGTTCAGCCCTGGAAGAAGATCAGTTATAAGGTGTACAAACATAGATTGATTACCTCAGCTGGCAAAGCTGCTGCTAACACTTTGGTGCCAAGTTTTGGCTGTGATAATGTGCAGGAAGCCTCATCTACGCTAGGGAAATTGTTACCACCAGCTAGCAAGTGTTAAAATATCAACAGACGAAAGAAAGGCAATATTTTCCTGAACACTATGTACAGCATAGCTCCTATCCACACAGCAGTGATTTGCACTTATTCCGTGTAGAACAGGGGTTCTCAAACTGGGGGTCAGGATCTCTCAGGGGGTCGCGACGTTATTACATGGGGGGTCGTGAGCTGTCAGCCTCCACCCCAAACCCTGCTTTGCCTCGAGCATTTATAATGGTGTTAAATATATTAAAAAGTGGTTTTAATTTATAAGGGAAGTCGCACTCAGAGGCTTGCTGTGTGAAAGGAGTCACCAGTACAAAAGTTTGAGAACCACTGGTGTAGGACTACTGCTGACATCAGTGGAAGTCATGCAGACATGAGCAGTGAGTATCTTAGGCCAGGGGAGGCTAAGCCTCCCCAAACAGCCAGGCGTGGCCCCACCCATGCTCTGTCCTGAGACCCCGTTCCTGCACTTCCCCCATGGCACCACCCACATTACTCCTCTTCCCGCCCTTGCTCAGCCTCCCCCCCAAAGCTGGCTGGGGCTAGGGTGGGTGGGCTGGCAGGCTAGGGGTTGGGTGGGCTGGCGGGCTGAGGCTCTGGCTGGCTGGGGGTGGCCAGTGCATGGGCCAGCTGGCGGTGTCTTGGGGCTCAGGGCGGCTGGGGCTCAGGGCTCTGCCGGGGGATAAGGGGGAAGAAGGGATGGGGTAGGGGAGGGTCCTTGGGCAGAAGGGGCAGAGCTGGGAGCTACCCTCCGTGAATGGGGGGCTCTCACACCACCCATGCATGCAGAGGAGTACAGAATATGCAATAGATCTGAAATCTGCAATGTTGAAAAGATATTAACAAGTGGATTGGAGAGGAGACTGTTGCCCTGAAAAGCACAGAGTATCCACAGCAGATGTTGCCTATTCCAGTCTGAAATAAAATCTAGTAAAAAACCGGTTATAAACTTTGCCAACTCATAATAACATCAGTAGTATCATTTAAAACTCTCTTTTTCTGATCTTGTTGCACTTTAATTACCTAATACTTTTTTACAAATGTTATCTCTTGGCTGCTCTTGTATCTGCATGTTTTATACACAAATCTAGCTTAAATGAGCCATAAGGGAGTGATTTAAATTAATACACCACAGTGGATTTACTCCTAAAGTTGACACTCAGTCCTTAAGTCACATTGTTTTGTCTGTTTGCTATAGCTCTTGTGATGTGAAATTCTCATTTGCTGCTCTGTGGATTCAGAGAACACAGAATGAGCTGAGCCAAGGATGGAGTGCATATTTGTCACTTGTCATAAAATGCTGAATGGGGTTACTTCACTTTGTTAAACCGCTGCTCCATTTCACTCCATTGGAGGCCAGTGTGACCCTGGCAGATCAGTCTGTAAGGCATTTTGGGTTCCTTTGGGATGAAAGTTACTACAATGTAAATATAAGATTGATATTGCAGTGAACCATCTTGCCGACCAGTAGGGGACGGGCTAGGTGACTTAATAGGTCAATAGGTCTTTCCCATTTCAAATTTTTGTGATGCTACAGTAACATATTAACCCTTTCCTTTCCAAATGACATAGTGAACAGTTATGAACAAGTCTGGGGACTTAACAGTTGGAAGTGACAGAGGAGGAGAATGACCTGGGGGTATTGGTTACTCACAGGTTGACTATGAACTGCCAATGTGATGTGGCCATGAAAAAGGCTAATGCCGTCCTTCTAGGATGTATCAAGAGAGATTTCCAACTGAGATTGGGAAGTGTTCTTACCATTGAACAAGGCATTGGTGAGACCTCATATGGTATACTGGGTGCAATTCTGGTTTCATATGTTTAAGAAAGATGAAATCAGACTGGGACAGGTGCAGAGAAGAGCTACTAGGATGATCTGAGGAATTGAAAACCTACCTTATGAGAAGAGACTCAAAGAGCATGGCTTGATTAGCCTAACCAAACGAAGGCTGAGGGGAGCTATGATTGCTCTCTCTATATACATCAGAAGGATAAATACCAGGGAGGGAGAGTTATTTAAATTAAGTCCAGTGTTGACACAAGAACAAATGGATATAAACTGGCCATCAACAAGTTTAGGCTTGAAATAACATGAAGGTTTCTACCCATCAGAGGAATGTGGTTCTGGAACAGTCTCCCAGTGGGGGCAAAAAACCTAACTGGCTTCAAGACTGAGCTTGTGAAGTGTCTAGAGGGGATGGTAATGATGAGATTGCTTACAATGGCATGTGGCTGATCTGTGACGGCCAGGGGCGGCTCTACAAATTTGGCCGCCCCAAGCAATCATGCCCGGGAGGCGCCCCCGAGCCGCGGGAGCAGCGGAACTGCCGCGGGCATGACTGCGGAGGGTCCACTGGTCGCGCGGCTCAGCTGGACCTCCCGCAGCTGCGGGCGGTTCGCTGGTCCGGCGGCTCCGCTTGAGCTGCCGCAGTCATGCCTGCGGGAGGTCCAGCCGATCCGTGGGACCAGCGAACCGTCCGCAGTCATGCCTGCGGCAGGTCCACCGGCGCAGCCTGCCGCCCCCCTGGGAAAGGGCCGCCCCAGGCGGGTGCTTGCCCCGCTGGGCTCTAGAGCCGCCCCTGGTGACGGCTAGTAACAAATACCTCCAATGGCTGGAGATGGGGCATTGAGTTACTACAGAGAATTCTTTCCCGAGTGTCTGCCTGGTGAGTTTTGCCCACATGCTCAGGGTCTAACTAATCGCCATATTTGGGGTCAGGAAGGAATTTTCCCTTGGGTCAGATTGACAGAGACCCTGGGGGTTATCACCTTCCTCTGCAGCGTGGGGCACGGGTCACTTGCAGGTTTAAACAAGAGTAAATGGTGGATTCTCTGTAACTTGAAGCCTTTAAACCAGGGTGGATTTGATTTAAAACAACAATGTTATGTATTCTGGGTATTTTTTCATCAACAGCAAACATATAATATTTTAACAAAACAAGCATATGAATTTTTGAATTTAGTTAAACATTCACGTTTTTTAAAATCAAGTTTGTTTTTGTTAAAATTATTTTTAACTAAAATAGTTAAATGAAATATTTTTAAAAAAACAACAAAAATTAAATCGACTATGTCAGCCAGGTCAACATGAGAAACTTAAAATATTGTCTTCTGCAGCTAACTTAGTCATCTTCACCTTCATTTTCCTGTTTGTTCATAATCTGGAAAAGAAAAACAAGCTTTCCTGCTTTTTCACATCCCAAACGATTTCTCCATTTGGAATGAATTAGTCCAAAGGAAGAAGATATTCTTTGTACAACGGCAGTCTCTAAATCCAAGTGCTTAAGTGACATCCACCAGTTCACTGGTGTGACTTTCTTTAAAACATCATTAGCAAACATATATTTCTTGAATGGTTCACCCTTAGATCTGAAGTTTATTATAGTTGGCCTTATGGAGGGATGATTGCTGGATGTCCATGTCATAGCTATCTCCTCTTCTTCAGCAGTTAAGGTTTGACCCTGGTACCGGGTATTGAGAATATTTGCAAGAAAATGAGCTGGAGATAGTGCTTGTCCTATTCGTTTTTTTAGTGCCATCTATATTTTCACGATTTTGTTCACAAACTGTTATCAGATTAGGCCAGTTCTTGATATAGTGCTCAAAACAGTCCACTACTGAGTTCCATCGCACGTCTTGTGGGAGAGTTAGCTTGGTTCCTCCCACTTTTTTCTGAGCAGCTGCTGCAAAGTGGTTGTTACGGAAGTATTTTGCAATTTGGACAACATTAGCCTTTATTTCTGGAACACTGAAGTCTTTGGCTAGGAGGTGCATCAAATGAACACTGCAACTGTATGTTGTTAGCTTGGGACTCTCTTCTAAATTTCTTCTTATCTTGGATACATTTGCAGCATTGTTTGTGACCAACCTG
Source organism: Mauremys reevesii (assembly GCF_016161935.1). NCBI lineage: Eukaryota > Metazoa > Chordata > Testudines > Geoemydidae > Mauremys > Mauremys reevesii. Next base: position 40,748,232 of record NC_052630.1, on the reverse strand, counting down.
CGTACTAGACATTTGAATTTTTTTTCACAGTTTGTTATAGCTTTTACTGCTGCTACTTGTAAGCATTCTGCTGTGTGTGCATTTCCTGATGTATCAATTGTTTCTGTAAGGAAGACATTCCCTTCTTCTGTTGTCACACAAGCACATACAACAGGATCATTGTGGACATTGCTCCACCCATCAAGACTCAAGTTAACAATTTCATCCTCTAGACCTTTTGCACACTGCTCAATTTCTCTTTCATACACTTTATCCAGCAATTTGCCTGTGACATCTGCTCTGTTGGGTGGACTGTATCCTGGTCTTAATGACTGAACTATGTTAATGAAGTGTGGGTTCAACTTCTCAATCACATGGAAAGGCGGGTTTGTTGCATAAACAAACTGGGCAACTTTTTCATCAATTACCTCATTTTGTAATCTGGTTCTTATCACAAATTTATCTATGGTTGTTTCTGGATGATGGAGGTTTTTTTTTCTTTTTGCTACAGGTGATATACTGTGGCTATGTGACATACATGATGTGACTGAAACACTATCATTGGCAGATAATTCTGAAACTATAGAAAATGATGGTGATCTTGAAGGTAGATAGTCTTCAGAATCCTGTATGTTGAGGATGGATTCTGCTAAACAAAATAAGTCAATGCAGTTATTTAATTATTATTACCATACTGCTCATTTAGTATTATTCATTGCATTCACTGACACTCAGTACTATTTTAAAGGTGAAATTGTAAAAGGAAGATCTATCTACTTCAGCTATTCATTTTATATCACAACTGCATCTAAAATGGTAGTATCATAGAGAAACAACTATATATTTTGCTCAAACATGAGAATTCAAGAATAGTCCAGAAGGAAGACAGACAGTCCTTAAGAAAGAAGTATGAAATAAAAAACTTTACCAACCTGAAGATCCTGCATGTTCAGACATGTTCCTTTCATCATCTTCAACACAGCTTCCTCCTGAGAAGAAATACTTCTCTTGATGTTGTTTCATTGAGGCAACCAGGCCTTGCATTTCTTTGTTACACTGTTTGCATTTTGCACACATGCCTGTCTTACCCACAGGTAGAGGAACTTCATTAAAATATTCCCAAACTGGGTCTCTTTTACGTCCTGTTGCCATTATAGGTTTTCCCTTCTAGTGAGAGAATGGTATGGTAGATCTCAAATTAATGAAAGCTACACTCAGAAAGACCTCAAGACTTCTGGAATATGCTGCTCAAACAGTTTCACTTTTGTTTCTACTGCCTGTCCCTCCTTCCTCACATTTATATCCAGACGTCTTCTCCTTCTCCAGATCTATTCCACCCCCAACAATCTTCTATTCATTGAACTTTGTGAAACTTTGCACTTTTAGAGAGAGGTAAGAGATTGACTCTGTGTACACAAATTTGCAGAGGGACAATAGGGCTGAGGTCCGTTATTTCTCATCTCTATATATTATTTATTTTAAAAGATTTTTGCTGTTAACAAGCATATTATCTCTGGAGACACAAATCTACGGTTTGAGAACTGCAAAACTAAGCATCTCTGATGGCATCTTCTCGACCAGAGGTGGGCAAACGATGGCCCCTGGGCCACATAAGGCCCACAGGACCGTCCTGCCTGGCCCCTGAGCTCCTGGCCCGGGAGGCTAGCCCCCAGACCCTCCCCCGCTGTTCCCTCTCCCCTGCAGGCTCAGCGCACCGCGCTGCTGGCACAATGCTCTGGGCGGCCGGGCAGCGCAGCTGCAGAGCCGCAGCCTGACCCATTGCTCTGTGCTGCACAGTGGCATGGCTGGCTCCAGCCACAGCCGTGCCGCCAGCCACCAGTGCTCCAGGCAGTGTGGTAAGGGGGCAAGAAGCAGGGGGGGTTGGATAGAGGGCAGGGGAGTTCAGGGTGGTGGTCAGGGGGCGAGAGTGTGGATAGGGGTTGGGACGGTCAGAGGGCGGGGAACGGGGGGCTTGAATGGGTGCAGGGGTCCTGGGGGGCAGTGAGGAAGGGGGGGTGTTGTATGGGACAGCGGGGGCAGTCAGGGGCAGGTGTTCGGGGGTTGTCAGGGAGAAGGGGTGAGTGGATGGGGCAGAGGTCCTGGGGGTGGGCACTCAGGAATGAGAGGCGGGGTTGCAGGGGCGGCTCTAGACATTTCGCCGCCCCAGGCACGGCGTCATGCTGCAGGGAGTGCTCTGCCAGTCGCCAGTCCCGCGGCTCTGGTGGACCTCCCGCAGGCGTGCCTGCGGAGGGTCCGCTGGTCCCGCGGCTTCAGTGGAACCGCGGGACCCTCCGCAGGCACGCCTGCGGGAGGGCCACCAAAGCCACGGCAGAGCACCCCCCCACGGCATGCTGCCCCAAGCACGCGCTTGGTGTGCTGGGGCCTGGATCCGCCCCTGCGGGGTTGCATGGGGCAGCAGGGGGCAATCAGCGGTGAGGGTTCCGGGGACGGTCAAGGGACAGGGAGCTGGGGGGATGGATGGGGCAGAGGTCCTGGGGGGCTATCAGGGAATGAGGGGGTTGGATGGGGCAGGAGTCCAGAGGGGGCAAGAAGCAGGAGGGAGATACGGGGTGGGGGCCAGGCCACACCTGGCTGTTTGGGGAGGCACAGCCTCCCCTAACCAGCCCTCCATACAATTTCCGAAACCCGATGCAGCCCTTAGGCCAAAAATTTTTCCACCTCTATTCTAGACTGAGCACTGAGTCCCATTGGGTAGATAGAAAGATTAACCTAAATAATCTATACAGAAACCCCTGGAACCCTTTTAAGACTGGGTCCCTAATCCATGAACTATTGGAACTCATTTACAAAACTTTTCTTAAACATTACATGAATATATTGTCTCATACTATAGAATTAGAATTTATAATCCCTATTACATTATAGCTCAAAGATATCTCATCATGGATCTTAATTAAAACTATCTAAAGATAGTTTTTTTTCCTCAAAAAGCATTTTATCAAAAAAATCAGATTTAAATAAAAAACTCAGATTTTTTTTATTTAAAAAAAGTGTCATTGATTTTTATCCACCCTGCTTTATTCCACGATTTGAGGACTTCAGTAACTTAGCCAGAGGTTAGGGGTCTATTACAGGAGGGAAAGCTGGGGGTTTTGTGGCCTGCGATGTGTAGGAGGTCAGACTAGATGATCACGTTGGTCCCTTCTGGCCTTAAAATCTATGAAACTGTGAGACTTTGCAGCCAATGTCCAATGTCACTGGACCTACAACTTTGCCTAGTAGTCTTCCTATTCATTGTCTACATAGGCCACGGGGACCCCTCTCCAAGGAGCTGTTACTGTGGATGGTGTCAGTGCATAGTTAAAACAGTACCCCGTGCATGGATAAGCTATATGTTATCCAGCTTTTTGCACAGTACTATGTTTGGTTTTGCACGGTGACTCAGTTCACTGTAATGGCTCCATTACCATGTTTACAGTCACAGCTCAGACAAAGTGAGAAGTATGAAGTCATTATGATGATAAAAGGCAAACTCACACTGCGTCTCTTTGTTTATTGTGAGTTAATCTGAGACTCAAATGACAGACCCAGACACTGAAGTTCTTTTTATCAACAGACATGTGCAACAGCAGTGTGAGCTTCCTGCACATCATCCACACACAGCAGCCTGTCCCAAGCCCAGCAACAAGAGCCTGCCTCTAGGAGGAGTTCATTCTCCATGGATAGTTCAGTCCTTGGCCTCTGCTGAGACTCCCCCCAAGGAAGTATTTACAGCCAGTTGTGGCGTGGATACTTGTCATCTAGGAATGGGCTGAGCCCCGCCAGCTCAGTTCAGAAAGATCCCTCAACAGGGTTAGCCAAACATTTTTTTTGCTGAAGAAATCAAGCTGCAGAAGCTGTGAGAACAGGCTCTCTCTCACAATGGGCGATGCTTCCTGGTGCCAGACAGGCCAGCAATATATAGCCACAGTGCGGAAGCCATGCACTGTAAAGCCTGGCAGGGGGAAGACATGCACTTTCGATTTTTAAACTTTCTCCTTGGGAAATGAATACCGTAGATTTTTAAGTTCAGAAGGAATCACCTAGGCTGACCTCCTGTATATCACAGACCATCACATTTTACCCAGTTACCCCGATACTGAGTTCAATAACTTATATCTTCCAGAAAGGTTGGATTGGCGAATCCCCCACTTCCCTGGAGAGTTTGTTCTAATGTCTAATTTCCCTCTCTGTTAGAAATGTGGGCCTTATTCTCATTGGGATTGGTCTGGCTTCAGCTTCCAGCCATTGCTTCTTGTTCTGCCTTTCTCTGCTAGATTAAAGAGACCTTTAGTATCCAGTATTTTCTCCCTGTGGAGGTACTAGTACACCATAAGCAAGTCACCTCTTGATTTTTTTATTAAGCTGAAAAGATGGAGCTCTTTAAGTCTTTCATTATCAGGCATTTTCTCCAGCCCTTGAATAATTTTAGTGGTTCTTTTTTGCACCTTTTCCAATTTTTCAACATCTTTTTTAAGATTTGGACACCAGAACTGGATGCATAATCCAGTATTGGTCTCACCAAGGCCATATGCAGAGGTAAAATCACCTCCCTACTGCTACTCTCCTGTTTATACATCCAAGCATCACATTAGCTGTTTTTGCCACAGCGCCACTCATTTTTAGTTCCTCATCCACTATGACTCCTAAATCTTCCCAGAGTCACTGCTTTCCAGGATACAGGCCCTCCTCTTGTAGTTATGGCCTGCATTCTTTACTCTCAGATGTATGGTCATGCTTGACTGGATGGCTTGGAAAACTTTTAATGGACTCTACAACTTTTCTTTGCTAGGTCAGTGGTGCATATCCAGCCTCTATCAACAATGTGACTATCTGATGGCTGTTTGGTGGCTTATGTAAACTCTGTTGATGGTCTCAGTCCAGTTCCTAGTGGAGAGTAAATGCATATCCACAAAGCAGACTGTGTTACGAAAAGCTGCCATGTCATTTAGCAGAAAGTCTCCCCTGCTGGCAGGCTTAGCAGAGTAGCCACAGAGCCTGGACAGGAAGGACATTGGGTGCCACTCAGCTGTGCCTGAGAGAAGCTTGCAGAGTGCTGCTTGTATTAAATGCTGTGTTCAAGGGTGTCTGCTGAGCACTTGACTCCCAAAATACAGGGGCATGGGGAGAAAACTTTTTTCAGAACCTAAGATGATAAAATTTTGCATTTCTGTAGCAACGGACAAATACTATAAACCTACTGCCTTCCTCACCTCACAGTGACTTAGTGAGTCTCCACACAATAAGATTTGAAATCACATTTCCCAGGGGAGGAAATTGAGGCACAGCCAAGTGATTCACCCAAGGTCATGGAAGGAATCGTTGTCAGAGCTTTAACCAGAAGACCTTCATCCCAAGAATTGATGTTTTCATGATTTTTTTCTATTTCAAAGGGAGCAGTTTTGCAAAGGGATGTAAACATCCCCTGGCCAGGATGTGAACAAAACTGTTAGAATCTTGTATTACAGACCAAGACCATGCATTTTGTTAAACTCAAAACTCAGCCTAAATTATGCCCAAAAAATTGCTGTAGTGCATGAATCTTTTGAGGGACTCTGGGCAGAGTATGATTCCTACATGAAATGGGTGAAACGCAGCAGTTGTTGCTGTTTTACTGTGGGTTTTTAGGACCATTTCAGTTCAAAACTCAAAGCAAAGTCTGAGGAATGTGGATCAGTGGGAATTGAAATCAAAGAGGAAGTTCTTATAAACCATTGTGGCTTCTGCACTCTCCAACTGCACCTAGACTGTAGCTGTGGTTGCAGGTGTATATTTATTATGTGGATACTTGCCCATTAAGACATGTATTGAAAATACCAGTTCATTTCACCCTGAGCCAATGCTGAGGTGGGCACATCTACCTGTGGCTGGAGAGAGGAGGCATGTGAGAGACATCTGGGCACGGGGCTGGAGGAAGCAGGTGCGTGAGAGACTTCAGGATGCAGGGCTGGAGGGAGCATGCGTGTGAGAGACGTCAGAGCTCAGGGCTGGAGGGAGTAGGCGTTTTTGTGACGTTGGGGCATGGGGCTGGAGGGAGTAGGTGCGTGAGAGATGTCGGGGCACAGGGCCAGAAGGAGAAGGCACGTGAGAGATGCTGGAGAACAGGGCTGGAGGGAGAAGGGTCGTGTGAGACACGCCGGGACGCAATGCTGGAGGGAGGAGATGCGTGAGAAACGTTAGGGCACAGGGCTGGAGGGAGCAGGCGTGTGAGAGATTTTGGAGCATGGGGGTGGAGGGAGCAGACACGTAAGAGACATTGAGTCTCGGGGCCAGAGGGAGCAGGTATGTGATAGATGTCAGGACGTGGAGCCAGAGGGAGTAGGCGTGTGAGAGACATTTGGAGGCTGTGCTGGAGGGAGCAGGCATGTGAGAGACATTGGGGCGTGCAGCTGAAGGGATCAGGCACCTGAGAGATGTTGGGACGCAGGGCTGGAGGGATCAGGTGTGTGAAAGACGTTGGGGTGCAGGACTGAAGGGAGCAGGCACGTGAGAGACATCGGGGCGTGGGGCCGGAGGGAACAGGCATGTGAGAGACATTGGAGCATGGAGCTAGAAGCAGCAGGCATGTGAGAGAGGTCAGGGCACGGGGCTGGGGGGAGCAGCCATGTGTGAGAGACATTGGGGTACGGGGCTGGAGGGAGCAGACGTGTGAGAGAGATGTTGGGGCCGAGGGCCTGAGAGAGCAGGCCCCTATGAGAGATGTCAGGACGCAGGGCCGGAGGGATCAGGCATGTGAGAGACATCGGGGCATGCGGCTGGATGGAGAAGGCGCGTGAGAGACGTTGGGGCACAGGGTCGTAAGCAGCAGGTGTATGAGAGATGTCGGGGCATGGAGCTAGAGGCAGCAGGCACGTGAGAGACGTCAGGGCACTGGGCTGGAGGGAGCAGAGGTGTGTGAGAGATGTTGGGGCCGAGGGCCCGAGGGAGCAGGCCCCTGTGAGAGATGTCAGGACGCAGGACCGGAGGGATCAGGCATGTGAGAGACATCGGGGCATGCAGATGGATGGAGAAGGCACGTGAGAGACGTCGGAGCACAGTGTCGCAGGAAGTAGGCATATGAGAGATGTTGGGGCACAGAGCTGGAGGCAGCAGGTATGTGAGAGATGTCAGGGCGTGAGGCCAGAGGGAGCAGACATGTGTGAGAGACGTTGGGGCTGAGGGCCTGAGGGAGCAGGCCCCTGTGAGAGATGTCAGGATGCAGGGCTGGAGGGATCAGGCATGTGAGAGACATTGGGATGTGGAGCTGGAGGGAGCAGGTGTGTGAGAGATGTTGGGAGGCAGAACTTGAGGAAGGAGGTACGTGAGAGGGTTCGAGACGCAGGGCTGGAGGGAGCAGGCATGTGAGAAACATTGTGTCCGAGGGCCCAAAGGAGCACACACCTGTGAGAGATGTCTGGATGCAGTGCCAGAGGGAGAAGGCAAGTGAGAGAAGTCGGGGCATGGAACCGGAGGGAGCAGGTGTGTGAGAGACATTGGAGTGCAGGGACAGAGGGAGCAGGCGTGTGAGAGACATCAGGGCTAGGGGCCGGAGAGAGCAGGCACTTGAGAGATGTTGGGGCATTGAGTTGGAGGGAGCAGGCACATGAGAGACATTGGGGTGTGGAGTTGGAGGGAGCAAGTGCATGAGAGACGTTAGAGCTTGGGGCCAGAGGGAGCAGGTATGTGAGAGACATTGGAGCGAGGGGCCGGAGGGAGCAGGCGCGTGAGAGACGTTGGGGTGAGGAGCTGGAGGGAACAGGCATGTGAGAGACATCAGGGCACAGGGCCAGAGGGAGAAGGTGCGTAAGAGACATCCGGGCACGGGGCCAGAGGGAGCAGGCATGTGAGAGACATCAGGATGCAGAGCTGGAGGGAGAAAATGTGTTAGAGAGGTTGGGAGGTGGAGCTGGAGAGAGGAGGCACGTGAGAGACTTCGAGACTCAGAGCTGGAGGGAGCAGGTGCATGAGAGACATCGAGGCGCAAGGCCAGAGGGAGCAGGCATGTGAGATGTCGAGGCGCAGGGCCAGAGGGAGTAGGCACTTGAGAGACGTCAGGTCGTGGAGCTGGAAGGAGCAGGCATGTGAGACACCTCAGGGCACGGGGCTGGAGGGAATGGGCGTCTGAGAGACGTCAGGATGCAGAGCTACAGTGAGTAGGCACGTGAGAGATGTCAGAGTGCATGGCCAGAGGGAGCACGCGTGAGAGAGACATATGGCACAGGGCTGTAGGAAGCAGGGATGTGAGAGACTTTGGGGGTCTGGGCTGGAGGGAGCAGCCGTGTGAGACACATCTGGGTGTGGGTCCGGAGGGAGCAGGTGTGTGAGAGACATCAGGGCATGGAGCTGGAGGGATCAGGCTCATGAGAGATGTTGGGGTGCGGAGCTAAAGGAAGGGAACACATGAGAGATGTTGGGGCCCGGATCCGGAGCAGCAGGTTTGTGAGAGATATCAGGGCTCAGGGACGGAGGGAGCAGGCACATGTGAGAGACATTGGAGCGCGGAGCTGGAAGGAGAAGGCTCTTCAGAAACATCAGGGCACGGGGTCGGAGGGAGAAGGCGTGTGAGAGATGTCGGGACGTGGAGCTAGAGGGAGTAGGCACGTGAGAGACGTCGGAGTGTGGAGCCAGAGGGAGCAGGCGTGAGAGAAACATTGGGCTGGAGGAAGAGGTATGTGAGAGACTTCGGGGGTCTGGGCTGGAGGGAGCAGGTGTGTGAGAGATGTCAGGGAACAGAACTGGAGGGATCAGGTGTGTTAGAGATATCAGGGCATGGAGCTTTAGGAAGCAAGCAGGTGAGAGACATCTGGGCCTAGATCCAGAGCAGCAGGTTCATGAGAGATGTCAGGGCTCGGGGCCGAAGGGAGCAGGTGCATGTGAGATGTCGTGGTGCGGGGCTGGAGGGAGCAGGCATGTGAGAGACATCGGAGTGTGGGGCTGGAGGGAGCAGGTGTGTAACAAACATCGGGACACGGGGCAGGAGGGAGCAGGTGTGGGAGAGATGTCAGGACACAGAGCCGGATGTACGAGGTGTGTGAGACAGATGTTGGGGCATGGGGTGGAGGAAGCAGGTGTGTGAGAGACATTGGGACGCGGGGCCGGAGGAATCAGGACACATGAGAGATGTCAGTACAAGAGCATGAGGGAGCAGGCCTGTGAGAGATTTTGGGGTGTGGGCTGGAGGGAGGAGGCCTGTGAGAGACATCGAAGTGCAGAGTTGGATGGATCAGGTGCATGAGAAATGTCAGGGCATGGGGCTGGAGGGAGCAAGCGTGTGAGAGACGGGGTGCAGGGCCAGAGGGAGCAGACATGAGAGAGACATTGGGCACAGGGCTGGAGGAAGCAGATGTAACAATGCTGCCCAGTGATGAGCTGCCAAAAAATTAACAACAGGTTCCCTCATCCTCACCGCACGAGGGGGTCGTCCTCCGCCCCGGGACTCCTGCCCCATCAACCCCCCACATTCTTTGACGCCCTCCCCCTGGATCCCTACCCCATCCAACCCGTCCTCTCATTCCTGATGGCCCCCCCGGACCCCTGCCCTATCCAAGCACCCCTTCTTTCTGTCCCCGACTGCCCCTGGAAGTGGAACCCCTGCCCCTGACTGGCCTCCATCACCTCATCCAACTTCTGATCCTTCTTGACTGCCCCCCGGGACCCTTGCCCTCATTCAATCCTCCTGTTCCCTGCCCTCACACTGCCCTGACCCCTATCCACCCACCCCCACTCCCAAACTCCCCTGCCCTCTTCAAACACCCCCTCCCTGCTCCCTTACCATGCTGGAGGCCAGGCCGGGGGCACTGGACCAGGCTGGGGCTGACCTGGAGCCGCTTGGCAGGGACTAGGCTCGGGGGGAGCCACTTGGCCGGAGCCAGGCTTGGCAAGGTAAGATGGGGCGGGGCAGCGAGGCGGGCTCCAGGGAGGTGTGGCGCGGCCCAGCCCAGTCCTGCTCCAGCCTAGCGCCCTGGGCCTCGCCTGGCCCGGGCCTGGTGGAGCAGCCTCAGCCCCGGCTCCGGCTGAGTGGCTCTGGCCCCGGCCCGAGGCCAGAGTCGCTCAGCCAGAGCCTGGGCCAGAGCCTCTCAGCCGGGGCCAGGGCCGGCACTGCTCAACCAGGTCCGGGCCAGGCCAGGCCCGGAGCGCTCGGCCAGAGAAGGACTGGACCGGGGCCGCTCGGGGCCGGGGGCCGGAGACGCCGCGCCGGAGCCGCAGGCGCCGGGGCCGGGCGTTGGGCCGCCAGGGCCGGAGCCACAGGCGCTCGGGGCTGGGGGCGTTCGGGGCCGCTCGCGGCCGGAGCCGCAGGCGCTCGGGGCCGGGGGCGTTCGGGGCCGCTCGCGGCCGGAGCCGCAGACGCTCGGGGCCGGGGGCGTTCGGAGCCGCTCGCGGCCGGGGACGGAGCCACTTGGGGCCGGGGCTGGAGCCGCTCGGGGCCAGGGCTGGGGCTGGGCCCTGGCCAGGGTCGGGGCGCTCGCGGATGGAGCCTCTCGGCCGGGCCTGAGCCCGGAGCCGCTCGGCAGGAGCAGGACTGAGCTAGACCTCACCACCCCTCCCTGGTCCCCTCCTAGCTTCCCCGCCCCAGTTTACCTTGCCAAGCTGTTTCTTGCTTCTGAGCCCTCCCCCTTCCCAGGCTTCCCGCGCTAACATCTGATTGGCGGGAAGCAGGGAAGGGGGAAGGAGAAGGGAGGGGCAGAGCCTTCAGGGGAAGAGCTCAGGAAGCAGTGGTGAGCTAGGGCCGGTGGCCAGGCGGCCCTTTTAGAATCGGTTGTCCTGGAACAACCGGTTCTAAAAGTGTTTCTAAATTTAACAACCGGTTCCTGCGAACCGGTGCGAACCGGCTCCAGCTCACCACTGATGCTGCCTCTGGCGGACACAACTGAGAGTATCAATTCAGGACAAATTGCTTAGAGCAGAGCGGTCGCAGCCTAAGGCTGGGGTTCCTTCACTACCAAGGCACACCAAACCAGCCAAACAGAGAGGACTTTGGTCTCACCCCACTGGCAATTGCCGCAGACACTCCAGTTTCCCAGTATCACCATCACCACCACCGCGACACCTTATTGGGATGAATGGTTATGAAAACCATTACCCCAGTAAAAAGAAAAAAGTTTCTCCTGATCACAAAGGACCAAGTCCCAGACCCAGGTCAATATACCAGTTAGATCTTACCCACAAATCATGCTGTTGCCAATCCTTTAGAATCTAAAATCTAAAGGTTTATTCATAAAAAGAAAGATAGATGAGAGTTCAAATTGGTTAAATGGAATCAATTACATACAGTAATGGCAAAGTTCTTGCTTCAGGCTTGTAGCAGTGCTGGAATAAACTGCAGGTTCAAATGAAGTCTCGAGTACAGCCACAGCTGGGATGGGTCATTCAGTCCTTTGTTCAGAGCTTCAGTTTGTAGCAAAGTTCCTCCAGAGGTAAGACACAGGACTGAAGACAAAATTGAGGGGTTTCCAGGGCCTTTTATATCCTCTGCCATGTGGAAGGACCCCTTTGTTCTTACAGTGGAAAATCACAGCAACAAGGTGAAGTTTGGAGTCACATGGGCAAGTCACATGTCCATGCATGACTCAGTTCTTTACAGGTAGAGCAGCCATTGCTCACATGCTACCTTGAATGTTCCCAAGGAGGCTTCTCATATGTGTATTGGAGTCTCCCAAGATTCATTGTCAGTTCAGTGTTTCTTTATTGGGCACTTAATCTGAAGAGGCCCTTCTCAAGAAGCTGGCCAAATGCTTCACTGGTGCTACTTAGAATCAAACACATTGAGATACAAGTACATAGCCAATATTCATAACTTCATATATAAAAATGATACACATATACAGGCAGCATAATCATAACCAGCAAATTACAACCTTTTCGTAGACACCTTGACTTCCTTTGTACAAGATTTGGTGCAACTATAGGACCTTGGTTGCAACAATGATCTATACAGTCACAGTTCATGTCAATAACGTCACAGCCTGCTCCCTCAGACCTCATACCCCAACATGTCCCATGCGCCTGATTCCTCCGGCCCCGCGTCCCGAGGTCTTTCACACACCTGCTTCTTCTGCCCCATGCCCTGAGGTCTCTCAAGCAGCTGATCCCTCCGGGCCCAAGCCCTGATGTCTCTCACGAACCTGCTGCTCTGGATCTGGGCCCTGACGCCTGTCCTGTGCTTGCTTCCTACAGCTCCATGCCCCGACGTCTCTCATATGCCTGCTCCCTCCAGCCCTGTGCCCAATATCTCTCTCATGCCTGCTCCTTCTGGCCCCGCATCCCGACGTCTCTCCTGCACCTGCTCCCTCCCGGCCCCACGCTCCGATGTCTCTCACATGCCTCCTCCCTCTGGCCCCAAGCACTGAGGTCTCTCACGCACCTGCTCCCTCCTGCCCCGTGCCCCAATATCCCACAGGTCTCCTCCCTATGTGTCTCATGTGCCTGCTCCCTCTGGCTCTGTGATCTCTCATGCACCTGCTACCTCCAAATCCTCCCTGTGACATCTTACACATGCCTGCTGCTCCAGATCCACGCTGCGACATCTCTCACACACCTGATCCCTCTGGCCTCGCATCCCAACATCTCTCACATGCCTGTTTCCTCCAGCCCTGTGCCCAATGTCTCTCTCATATCTGTTCCCTCCAACCCCCCACCCTGACATCTCTCACATGCCTACTCCCTCCAGCCATGTGCCCAATCTCTCTCTCATGCCTGCTCCCTCCAGCCCCATACCCCAACGTCTCTCACGCACATACTCCCCCTAGCACCACATCCTGACGTCTCTCACACGCCTGCTGCCTCTGGCCCCATGCTCCGATGTTTCTCACGCACCTGCTTCCTCCAGGCCCACGCTCCGATGTCTCTCACATGCCTGTTCCCTCCAAGTCCGAGCCCTGAGGTCTCTCATGCACCTGCTTCCTCCAGCCCTGCGCCCCAACATCTTTCACACGCCTGCTCCATCGGACCCCGCACCTCAATGTCTCGCATGTGCCTGCTCCCTCCAGTTCCGCATCCCAAACTTTTCTAATGCACCAGCTTCCTCCAGCCCCTCTATGACGTTATGGACATGAACTGTATCCATATAGATCAAGGTCCTATAGTTGCACCAAATCTTGTACAAAGGAGGTCAAGTAAGGTGTCTATGAAAAGGTTATGATTTTCTGGTTATAATTATGCTATCTGTATGCATGTATCCTTTTTGTATTTAAAGTTATAAGTATTGGCGTTATACTTGTTTCAAATGTTGGCTCCTGGGGTAACAACCATGAAGTAATCATGTAAGATATCTGCAAAAATGTTATAATTTGCCAGATACGATAATCTTGTTTATATGTTTGTATCTCCTTTGTGTTATGAGTTATAGATATGTATGTTTGTCTATATTTCAAACTTGTGCTATGCTTCTGGGTGACAGCCCAGACAGCTTGGCATCAGCACTGCCTAGCCTGCTTAGTGGCCCATTAAGGACCATCAGCTATACAATTGACCCCTTGAGAGAAGGCAGATACACCTTATGACTCAGCAAAGTATGCAGGGATGTGCCTGTGGAGAGAACTCTAAGGCCATGGCTACACTTGCAAATTTGCAGCGCTGCAGCAGGGTGTGAACACACACCCTCTCCAGCGCTGCAAATTGCGGCGCTGCAAAGCGCCAGTGTGGTCAAAGCCCCAGCGCTGGGAGCGCGGCTCCCAGCGCTGTACGTTATTCCCCACAGGGAGGTGGAGTACGGACAGCGCTGGGAGAGTTCTCTCCCAGCGCTGGTGCTTTGACTACACTTGGCGCTTCAAAGCGCTGCCGCGGCAGCGCTTTGAAGTGCAAGTGTAGCCATAGCCTAAGGCATCAAAGCCATACGCTGGGCAGCTTGTGTTTGAAACAAAGGAAGCACAGGTCGCATGGCAAGAGACTATAAAAGGCAGCTGCATCTTCTCCATTTTGTCTTCAATCCTGCTTCATATCTGGAGGAACTTTGCTACAAACTGAAGCTCTGAACAAAGGACTGAATGACCCATCCAAGCAGTGGATGTACTCTAGAGACTTAACTTAAACCAGCAGTTTATTCCATCACTGCTACAAGCCTGAACCAAGAACTTGGCCATTAGTGTATGTAATTAATTCCATTTAACCAATTTTAACTCTCATCTATATTTCTCTCTTTTTATGAATAAACCTTTAGATTTTAGATTCTAAAGGATTGGCAACAGCGAGATTTGTGGGTAAGATCTAACTGGTATATTGACCTATATTGTCTCTCTCACACACCTGCTCCCTCCGGCCCCACACTCTGACATCTCTCACATGCCTGCTCCCTCCAGCTCCACAACCTGAGGTCCCTCATGCGCCTGCTTCCTCCAGCCCTGTGCCGTGACATCTCACATGCACCTGCTCCCTTCGGCCCCAAGCCCTGACATCTCTCACGAGCCTGCTGCTCCAGATCTGGGCCCAGACGTCTCTCACACAACTGATACCTCCAGCTCCATGCCCCAACATCTCTCACACAACTGATACCTCCAGCTCCGTGCCCCGATGTTTCTCCCATGCCTGGTCCCTCCAGCCCAGACCTCCGATGTGTCTCACATGCCTGCTTCCTCCAGCCCTGTGCCCAATATCTCTCTCATGCCTGCTCCCTCTGGCCCTGCACCCCGACATCTCTCATGCACCTGCTCCCTCCCTCAGGGTATGTCTACACTACAGGATTATTCCGATTTTACAGAAACCGGTATTTGGAAACAGATTGTATAAAGTCGAGTGCATGTGGCCACACTAAGCATATTAATTCAGCGGTGTGCGTCCATGTACCGAGGCTAGCGTCGATTTCTGGTGCATTGCACTGTGGGTAGCTATCCCATAGCTATCCCATAGTTCCCGCAGTCTCCCCTGCCCATTGGAATTCTGAGTTGAGATCACAATGCATGATGGGGCAAAAACAGTGTCACGGGTGATTCTGGGTAAATGTCATCAGTCAGTCCTCCCTCCGTGAAAGCAACGGCAGACGATCATTTCACGCCCTTTTCCCTGGATTGCCCTGGCAGACGCCATAGCACGGCAACCATGGAGCCTCTTTAGCCTTTTTTCACTGTCACCATATGTCTACTGGATGCTGCTGACAGATGCAGTACTGCAGTGCTACACAGCAGCATTCCCTTGCCTTTGCAAGTTAGCAGAGACGGTTACCAGTCATACTGTACCGTCTGCTGCTGTCATGGGTGCTCCTGGCTGGCCTCGGTGAGGTCGGCTGGGGGCGCATGGACAAAAATGGAAATGAGTCCCCAGGTCATTCCCTTCTTTAAGTTTTGTCTAAAGGTAGAGTCAGTCCTGCCTAGAATATCAGGCAAGTCTACTAAAGAACCAGAGAGGCAAACAGCCGCTCTAGGTCAGAGCCCCAGACATCCCGCACAAATGATGAGCTGCATGCCATTCTAGGGGGTGCCCCTGCAACAACCCCACCCGTTGCTTCCCTCCTTCCCCACCCCTCCTGGGCTACCGTGGCAGTTATCCCCCCATTTGTGTGATTAAGTAATAAAGAATGCATGAATAAGAAACAACACTTTATTGCATCTGCAATCAGAGATAAAGGGGGGGGGGGCGGGAGGCAGCCTCCAGCTGCTATGATATTCCAGGCAGGACTGAATCTGCATTAGACATTAAAGGTGGGGAGGGGAGCGCAGCCTCCAGCTGCTATGATATTCCAGGCAGGACTGAATCGCCAGGAGACAAAGCTTAAAGAAGGGAATGACTGGGAGTCATTCCCATTTTTGCCCAGGCGCTCCCGGCCGACCTCACTGAGGCCAGCCAGGAGCACTCATGGGATGATGATGACGGATACCAGTCATATTGTACCGTCTGCCATCAGGAAGGGAAGGGAATGCTGTTGTGTAGCGCTGCAGCACCGCGTTTGCCAGCAGCATCCAGTAGACATACGGTGACATTGAAAAAAGGCGAGAAATGATTTTTTTTTCCCTTTTCCTTCACCGGGGTGTGGGTGTGTGTGTGACGACATACCCTGAACCACCCGCAACAATGTTTTTGACCCTTCAGGCATTGGGAGCTCAGCCAAGAATGCAAATGGTTTTCGGAGAGTGCGGGAACTGTGGGATAGCTAGAGTCCTCAGTCCCCCCTCCCTCTGTGAGTGTCCATTTGATTCTTTGGTTTTCCATTACGCTTGTCTCAGCTCCTTAAGTTTCACGCAGCACTGTGTTGAGTCCTTGTTGTGGCCTCTATCTATCAGAGCCTTGGAGATTTTTTCAAATGCTTTGGCATTTCGTCTTTTGGAACGGAGTTCTGATAGAACAGATTCATCTCCCCATACAGAGATCAGCTTCAGTATCTCTTGTACGGTCCATATTGGAGCTTTTTTTTTATTCTGGGACTGCATGGTCACCTGTGCTGATCGGTGCTCCACGCTGGGCAAACAGGAAATGAAATTCAAAAGTTCGCGGGGCTTTTCCTGTCTACCTGGCCAGTGCATCTGAGTTCAGATTGCTGTCCAGAGCGGTCACAATGGTGCACTGTGGGATAGCGCCCGGAGGTCAATACCGTTGAATTTGTGGCCACACTAACCCTAATCCGAAATGGCAATACCAATTTCAGCGCTACTCCCCTCGTTGGGGAGGAGTATAGATATTGGTATTAAGTGACCTTTATATCGATATAACGGGCTTCGTTGTGTGGACGGGTGCAGGGTTAATGCGATTTAACGCTGCTAAATTTGATATAAACTCGTAGTGTAGACCAGGCCTCACGCACCTGCTCCCTCCAGCTCTAAGCCCCGATGTTTCTGATGCGCCTGCTCCCTCTGACCCCTCGCCCCAATGTCTCTCGCATGTGCTAACTCTCTCTGGCACCGTGTGCTGACATCTCTCACACACTTGCTCCCTTCAGCTCCATGCCCTGACATCTCTCACATGCCAGTTCCTCCTGCCCCATGCTCTGAAGTGTCTTGCATGCACATGCTCCCTCCTGCGCCATAGCGCAACACTCTTACACACTGCTCCCTCCAGCCCTGCACCCCGATGTGTCTCACGTGTCTGCTCCCTCCAAATATGCACTGACATCCCACATATGCCTGCTCCCTCCGCTCCATGCCTTGACGTCTCTCATGCACCTGCTCTCTCCAGCTCTGCATCCCAACATCTCTCACACACCTGATCCCTCCAACCCTGCGTCCCAATGTCTCTTACATGCCTGCTGTGATGTTATTGACATAAACTGTGACCGTATAAATCTTTGTTGCAACCACTGTTATATATTTGCAGCAAATATTGCATAAAGGTTGTCGTGTGAGGTGTCTGTGACAAGGTTATGATTTACTGGTTATGATTATGCTGTCTGTATGTGTGTATCATTTTTGTATTTGAAGTTATGAATACGGGCTATGTAGAATCATAGAATATCAGGGTTGGAAGGGACCTCAGGAGGTCATTTAGTCCAATCCCCTGCTCAAAGCAGGACCAACATCAATTAAATCATCCCAGCCAGGGCTTTTTCAAGCTTGACCTTAAAAACCTCTAAGGAAGGAGATTCCACCACCTCCCTAGGTAACCCATTCCAGTGCTTCACCACCCCCCTAGTGAAAACGTTTTTTCCTAATATCCAAAATACCTCCCCCACTGCAACTTGAGACCATTACTCCTTGTTCTGTCATCTGCCACCACTGAAAACAGCAGAGCTCCATCCTCTTTGGAATCCCCTTTCAGGTAGTTGAAAGCAGCTATCAAATCCCCCCTCATTCTTCTCTTCTGCAGACTAAACAATCCCAGTTCCTTCAGCTTCTCCTCATAAGTCATGTGCTCCAGCCCCCTAATCATTTTTGTTGCCCTCCACTGGACTCTTTCCAATTTTTCAACATCCTTCTTGTAGTGGGGAGACCAAAACTGGACACAATACTCCAGGTGTGGACTCACCAGTGCCGAATAGAGGAGAATAATCACTTCCCTCGATCTGCTGGCAATGCTCATACTAATACAGCCCAATATGCCATTAGCCTTCTTGGCAACAAGGGCACACTGTTGACTCATATCCAGCTTCTCATCCACTGTAATCCCTAGGTCCTTTTCTACAGAACTGCTACCTAGCCTTTCGGTCCCTAGTCTGTAGCAGTGCATGGGATTCTTCTGTCCGCCTGCACTTGTCCTATTTGAACCTCATCAGGTTTCTTTTGGCCCAATCCTCTAATTTATCTAGGTCCCTCTGTATCCTGTATCCTACCACTCCTCTCAGTTGAGTGTCATCTGCAAACTTGCTGAGAGTGCCGTCCATGCCATCCTCCAGATCATTAATGAAGATATTGAACAAATCTGGCCCCAGGACCGACCCTTGGGGCACTCCGCATGAAACTGGCTGGCAACTAGACATGGAGCCATTGATTGCTACCCGTTGAACCCGATGATCTAGCCAGCTCTCTATCCACCTTATAGTCCATTCATCCAGCCCATACTTCTTTAACTTGCCGGAAAGAATACTGTGGGAGACTGTATCAAAAACTTTGCTAAAGTCAAGGAATAACACGTCCACTGCTTTCTCCTCATCCACAGAGCCAGTTATCTCCTCATAGAAGGCAATTATGTTAGTCAGACATGACTTGCCCTTAGTGAATCCATGCTGACTGTTCCTGATCACTTTCCTCTCCTCTAAGTGCTTCAAAATTGATTCCTTGAGGACCTGCTCCATGATTTTTCCAGGGACGGAGGTGAGGCTGACTGGCCTGTAGCTCCCCGGATCCTCCTCCTTCCCTTTTTTAAAGATGGGCACTACATTAGCCTTTTTCCAGTCATCCGGGACCTCCCCCGATAACCATGAGTTTTCAAAGATAATGGCCAATGGCTCTGCAGTCACATCCGCCAACTCCTTTAGCACCCTTGGATGCAGCACATCCGGCCCCATGGATTTGTGCTCCTCCAGCTTTTCTAAATAGTCCCGAACCACTTCTTTCTCCACAGAGGGCTGGTCACTTCCTCCCCATACTGTGCTGCCCAGTGCAGCACTGAGAGCTGACCTTGTTCGTGAAGGCAGAGGCAAAAAAAGCCTTGAGTACATTAGCTTTTTCCACATCCTCTGTCACTAGGTTGCCTCCCTCATTCAGTAAGGGGCCCACACTTGTTACTCTTAACATCTCTTGCTAGCTGCAACCGCAAGTGTGATTTAGCCTTCCTGGTTTCACTCCTGCATGCCTGAGCAATATTTTTATGCTCCTCCCTGGTCATTTATCCAATCTTCCACTTCTTGTAAGCTTCTTTTTTGCATTTAAGATCAGCAAGGATTTCACTGTTAAGCCAAGCTGGTCGTCAGCCATATTTACTACTCTTTTTACACATCGGGATGGTTTGTTCCTGCAACCACAATAAGGATTCTTTAAAATACAGCCAGCTCTCCTGGACTCCTTTGCCCCCCATGTTATTCTCCTAGGGGATCCTGCCCATCGGTTCCCTGAGGGAGTCAAAGTCTGCTTTTCTGAAGTCCAGGGTCCGTACTCTGCTGCTCTCCTTTCTTCCTTGTGTCAGGATCCTGAACTCGACCATCTCATGGTCACTGCCTCCCAGGTTCCCATCCACTTTTGCTTCCCCTACTAACTCTTCTATGTTTGTGAGCAGCAGGTCAAGAAGAGCTCTGCCCCTAGTTGGTTCCTCCAGCATTTGCACCAGGAAATTGTCCCCCACACTTTCCAAAAACTTCCTGGATTGTCTGTGCACCGCTGTATTGCTCTCCCAGCAGATATCAGGGTGATTAAAGTCTCACATGAGAACCAGGGCCTGCAATCTAGTAACTTCTGTTAGCTGCCGGAACAAAGCCTCGTCCACCTCATGTATTTGATTCCAAGTAGCCTCAGTGAAGCATTTGGTGAAGCATTCTTGTGAAGGGACTATTCTCAGTAAGTGCCCAATCAAGAAACACTAAACTGACAATGGACTCTGGGAGACAACAATCCACATCTGAGCTTTCCTGGGAACGTTCAAACTAACATGTAAACAATGGCGTCGGCCTGCAAACTGAGTCATGCCTGGATATGTGACTCAAAACTCCATCTTGCTGCTGTGATTTTCCACAATAAAAACAAAGTGGTGTCCTTCCATGGGCAGAGAATATAAAAGGCCCTAGAAACCCCTCCATCTTGTCTTCAGTCCTGCTTCTGACCTCGGGAGGAACTTTGCTACAAACTGAAGCTCTGAACAAAGGACTGAATGACCCATCCCAGTTGTGGAGGGAGGAGGGAGCAGGCCCATGTGAGAGATGTCGGGATGCGGGGCCGGAGGAAGCAGGCGCGTGAGAGATGTCATGGCTTGGGGCTGGAGGGATGAGGTGCCTGAGAGACTTTGGGCCACAGAGATCGAGGGAGCGTGTGCGTGAGAGACGTCAGGACACGAGGCCAGAGGGGGCAGGTGTGTGTGTCAGAAGCTGCTACCCCTCTCTGCCACACTGTCCCCTTCCCCAGAGAGGGGTAGCAGCCCTGGGATGGGGAGTGAAGCTGCTACTCCTCTCTGGGGAAGGGGATAGCATGGCAGAATCATTTTAGATTCTAAAGGATTGGCAACAGTGTGATTTGTGGGTAAGATCTAACTGGTATATTGACCTGGGTCTGGGTCTTGGTCCTTTGGGATTGGAAGAACCCTTTTTCTTTTACTGGGGTATTGGTTTTCATAACCATTCATCCCCATGACGAGTGGCACTGGTGGTGATACTGGGAAACTGGAGTGTCTGAGGGAATTGCTTGTATGACTTCTGGTTAGCCAGTGGGGTAAAACCGAAGTCCTCTCTGGCTGGTTTGGTGTGCCTTGGTAGTGAAGGAACCCCAGCCTTAGGCTGAGACTGCCCTGCTCTAAGCAATTTGTCCCAAATTCATACTCTCAGTAGTTCCCACCAGAGGCTGCTTTGTTACAGTGGCACAGTCACATGATCCACAGAACCAGGTCAGTTAAGCTTTGGATCAGAACACCACTCTATCCAAATTTGAATTTTAGGCATGAGAGTTTGTTGGGTTAAAAATCAGTGACCATGAGCCAAAAAGCATCAGCAGAAACAATGAAATTGCAGGCCCTGAGAGACAGCCTGCAATTTGAACATAATCAAAAACTGGCAAAAATTCAAATGAGAGAAAAGCAAGCCTTGGCCGAGTTGAAAAAAAAAAAGCATATGGGGGTGTATGGAACTGCTGGTTGCTGAGGAGAGGGTTCACCAGATGCAACAAGAAATTGCCAGACTTAAGCTCCAAGTCAAAAAAGCAATGGAACTACAGCAGAAACTGTATTGTCTTAAAAGTCCAGTTTATAACAATGTTGGTATGTTGTATTACTCTGAGCAGTTGTCTGTGTTTAGCCAGTTTTGCTATGGCCAGGGGGAGGATGATTGAAACCTGGGAAAGGTGGCAAATAGCTGTTTGTCTGTGAATGCAGCAAAGAATCCTGTGGCACCTTATAGACTAACAGACGTTTTGCAGCATGAGCTTTCGTGGGTGAATACCCACTTCTTCGGATGCAAGCAGTGGAAATTTCCAGGGGCAGGTGTATATATAAGCAAGCAAGAAGCAAGCTAGAGATAACGAGGTTAGATCAATCAGGGAGGATGAGGCCCTGTTCCAGCAGCTGAGGTGTGAAAACCAAGGGAGGAGAAACTGGTTCTGTAATTGGCAAGTCATTCACAGTCTTTGTTTAGTCCTGAGCTGATGGTGTTAAATTTGCAGTTCATCAGCTCAGGACTAAACAAAGACTGTGAATGGCTTGCCAATTACAGAACCAGTTTCTCCTCCCTTGGTTTTCACACCTCAGCTGCTGGAACAGGGCCTCATCCTCCCTGATTGATCTAACCTCGTTATCTCTAGCTTGCTTCTTGCTTGCTTATATATACACCTGCCCCTGGAAATTTCCACTGCTTGCATCCGAAGAAGTGGGTATTCACCCACGAAAGCTCATGCTGCAAAACGTCTGTTAGTCTATAAGGTGCCACAGGATTCTTTGCTGCTTCTACAGAACCAGACTAACACGGCTACCCCTCTGATACTTGTCTGTGAATGAAGTTTCTGAATGTCTGTCTAATGTCTCAGAAGTGAATCTGGAATTAGATCAAGCACAGTGTGACGGGTTGGGTCACAAACCCCCTTGGGAGCTGCCAATTGATGTGCCAAGGCTAATTCTGCCCCTGCTTTTCCTACCAGCCTGGGACCCCAGCACCCTGTCTTGCTGAGCCAGACACGCCCTTCTGCTCCAATACAGATCCAGGCTGAATTACTTGCCCCACAGCTGCCGTCTTAACTGAAAGCAGCTTACAGAAGGGTTCTTGTTCTTGTCTTTAACACTCAGATGCCCAACTCCCAATGGGGTCTAAAACCCAAATAATCCATTTTACCCTGTATAAAGCTTATGCAGGGTAAACTCATAAATTGTTCGCCCTCTGTAACACTGATAGAGAGGTATGCACAGCTGTTTGCCCCCCAGGTATTAACACATACTCTGGGTTAATTAATAAGTAAAAAGTGATTTTATTAAATACAGAAAGTAGGATTTAAGTGGTTCCAAGTAGTAACAGACAGAACAAAGTGAATTACCAAGCAAAGTAAAATAAAACACGCAAATCTAAGCCTAATACTAGTTTCAGATACAAGAGTGGTACATTTATTCAAATTATAAGCTTTGTAATGATACCTTACAAGAGACCTTTTGCATGAAGCATATTCCAGTTACATTAGCATATTTTCATAAAATCATATAGAGTGCAACGTCACACACAGAACAAACTCATTGGTTGGGAAAATGTTTGTCTGGAGCAGATTAAAGTGGATGGTCAGGTTAAAGCCCTAACTGAGGAAGGAAAGGGTAGATATTTGATGGGTGATGGATTGTTGGCTAATACAGCTTGTAAAAGTAAACCTGAAAAAGGTGACTGTGATTTGCTGGAAGTAGCTCAGTGTAGTGTGGAGAACAGCACTCTCCCAGTATTTGTCTGTAACCAGCCCTGTGTGCTGGGACAAGGAAGAGGAGGACAATGAAATTTTGGAGGAGCCTAGGCTGCCTTGTGAGCTGATGGCTTTGTCTAATCAGCAGTTTGGGAAGGCGAGGTTAGTGGAAGATGAGTGTCCCTATACCTTAGGTGTTTGTGTTGGTTAGGGGTATTGACTTGCCCATGGAAGAAGCTACCCCAATCTCCAAGCAATTGTCTGTGAACAGACATGTGCTGGGACAAGGGAAATGAGACCCCAAGCTGTCTGTTTGTTAAAGGGGAAGGTTTTTCCAGCTCTTTTTTGTCTGTGAAGCAGACAGAAAATGCTTCTCAGTTTATGCTACTTGACAATTTATCAATGGTCCCAGAGTTGATTCTGGATTTGACAAAAGCCCAGGAAGGGAATGGTCCTAAGTTTGTGTCTGCTAGGGAGAATGACACTGTAACTAGGTTGCATCCAGTTAGTGTCCTAGCTAAATCCCAGAGACCAAACAATTCAGGTACTGTTTCTTTGCCTGTTGCTAGTGTGTTGGTGGGAAAGGGTGTACCAACTCTTTCTGATCAGATTGATATCCTAGCCAGGGCACAAGGAGAACATAAAGGTTATTTGATTGTGTTACCTACTGACGATGTGAAAACTTTCAGCAAGGAGGAAATAATTCCTAAACTTGTGTGTGTTGGGCCTGACAACTTGCATGTTGCTAGTGACTGTGAGGAAAGTTGCAGAGGGAAAAAGAGTACCTCTAACCTTTTATTGAATGAGTTTATGAGCTTGCTGGAAAGGAGATTGTGTAAAAATTGTCCTGATAGGCCAGAAATTATTCTGAATGTGAGACCCAGAAAAATTCTGTGGTTGCTCAGGAAAGTGTTCCTTTTTTTAGAGCAAGCCCTAGGTGAAGAGGGTAAGGGCAGAATTTCTGTGAGAGGTGAATTGTTGCTCAAAGGAGCTCCTAAGGAAAAGAATCCTCATAGTAGTTTTTGCAAGCAGTTTGCTGTAACTGAAGGGTGTGAAAGTGATTTAATCAAGGAAATTTCAGTTCTTCTTCAAGTACTTGCTCATATCCATTCCAGTTAGGTGTGCGCGCATGCCGCATGCACTGATGTTGGAAACTTTTTCCCTAGCAGCTACCCGTCGGGCTGGCTGCGGAGCCCCCTAGTGTGGCACCGATATGGTGCTCCATATATGACCCTGCTGGCCTGACCCCCCTTCATACACTTCTTACCGCCTGTGACGGTTGTTGGAACAGTGGTCTCTTGTTTATCAAGTGCCCCGCTACTCCCTAGCTATCTCTTATCTTTTTATATAGTTACCTTTGTTAATTAATTGTTAGTAGTTATCTCTAGTGTTAAGTGTAGTATAGCAGTTGGGGGGGGGGTCTTCCCTTTCAACGAGTGACCCGTGGGGCTCCAGGGCATGCCATCCCAGGGCTTCAAACCCTGCAGATCCTGTGGCAAGCCTATGCCCACTGGCGATCCCCACGACTCCTGTCTTCAGTGTTTGGGAGAGGCCCACCAGGCTGACAAGTGTAAAATTTGCAAGGCATTTAAACCTCGCACAAGAAAGGAGAGGGCTATCTGCATCAAGCAACTCCTCATGGAGTCTGCCCTCCATCCCTCTCAAGATGCTGGCCCAAGCACCTCGGTGCAGAGCATCCCTCCAGCAGTGCCATCTACAGCACTGCAAAAGGACTCGGCACGCCCTCCTAGGGGCCGACGATCTTCCAGAGCCCAGAAGCGCTCCCCCTGGTACCGCTCCCATTCCCTGGCTGTCAGTAAAAAGCAGGCCATGGAAGGACCTCCTCAGAGGCCTGAAGTGGACACTGTGGCCCCAACAGGGCAGGGCGCGGACCAGGCCCCTAAGACTGGCAAATCCTCCACTAGGCCTCAGCCTACACGGAGCAGTCCTGCACCACTGAGCCCCCTGCAAGCGAAGGAGGTCATGCTGCCCTCCACTTTGAGGCCGCTAGAGGGCTCATTGAAATGACTGTGCCTGTCTCCCCGATCTTGAGGCCTCCCCTGGCTTGAGCTCCAGTACCATCGAGGGGCAAACCAGCAATGTTTGGACCGTCCTCCCCCAGACAAGCATCATCGTGCCGCTCTGAGTCCCGGCACCGTTCTGAGTCTCTGCACCACACATATCCTACGCGCCGGTCTGTCTCACGGCACCGGTCCGACTCGCGGCACTGGTCTCGCAGCCCCAACCCTCGGAGTGGTTCCCACTCGAGACGGTCGTTGGCTGACAAATCATGGTCCCACTCGAGGTCCAGATCGTGCTCTGAGACCTCACGGCACTGCTTGGACCGACATCACTCTGCGCACCACTCCCCATTGCGGCACCGAGATTTATCAAGTTTCTGACCACAGCACCGCTCCCCACCGTGGCACAGCTTCCCTGCATGGCGTAGATCCCCGGCTCGACAACGGTCTCCATCCCGGCACCGGTTCCTGTCCCGGAACCAGTCCCCACCACGGCACCAGTCATCGTCGTGGCACTGGTCCCCTGCACGACGCCAGTCTCCATCATGGCACCCGGTCTCCATTACAGCACCACTCCCTGGCACGGCACTGGTCGCGGTCACCCCTTCAACTTCGCTCTCCTTCAAGGTGGGGCCCATCTTCTCAGCACCTATTGTCCTCACAGCACTGCTCTCCATATCAGCCCCGATCACCGCACGCACCTCGCTACTCCCCGCAGCACTCATAACACTCGTCAGGGGACATGGTGCCTTCCTTGGTGCACTCGTGCACTGCTCCCTCTTGGCCATTGCGCTCCCAGTCTCCCTCCATTAGGTTGGGTAGAGCATCAGGGGCTTTAGACATACCCCAATCGGGCCTGGGAAGTCTCGGACACGACACCTCACTGCCTCACTGGCAACACAAGTGGCAATTCTGGACCCCCTGGGCATACCATCAGGGGCCCAGGGCGCCCCTCCTCCCCCCCCCCCCCTGTCCCTCTGCCATCATGCTCAGGTACCCAGCCTCCTGAGGCAACCCTCAGCTGCCCCCCTCCAGACCCAGCACAAACTCTGGAACCAGCCTCACCTGTCTTGGAGGCTACTCCTGGTGCTCAGGAAGACCTGGATCCAACAGACCAGGGGGCTATTTCGGACCTGGCTTTCCCGGTAGCATTTTCCTCGTTTTCTCCTGATGAGGCTGTGGCGGGCACGTCCACATCCGGCCCATCTCCTATGGACTTCAGGGCTCTACAGGAACTTCTCCAGCGAGTGGCTCTGAACATGAACCTCCAAGTGGAGGAGGTTGTGGAAGAAGGGCCTTCCAGGGTGGCTTTGCTGATGAACAAAACGATTCAATCCAATGCCAAAACAATTTGGCAAACTCCGGCCTCCATTCCCCCCATAGCCAAGGGAGTTGAAAGAAAGTACTTTGTCCCCACCAAGGGGTATGAATACCTCTTTACCCATCCTGCCCCATGTTCCCTCATGGTGGATGCAGTAAATGAAAAAGAGAGGCAGGGTCAACAGGGGCCCGCCCCTAGATCAAAGGATGCGAAACGACTGGATCTCTTTGGGAGGAAGGTTTATTCTGCTTGTGATCAACTTGCGATCCTCAGCAGATACAACTACAACTCGTGGTCTGCAATCCTAAAGTTCCAGGAGCTCCTCCCATCAGAGTCACACACGGACACTGCCTCGCTATGGTAGTGGGAAACCTGCAAAGGTTGGTGATTATGTTCACAAGAGCCAGAAGTCGGGCCTCTGGGAGGACCGCTTTCACTTGGTTTGCATCCAGGACTGCCCCGATAAATTCTATTGTTCGGATTGGGGTGAGAACAGACTTGCTGACATTCAAATGATGCCCAAGCAGTCGAATCTGTGACCATCTGCACCTGAGTCTGAACTTACTGGCGAGATCAGCCCCATATGAGCCAGTCGTCTAGGTAAGGGTAGATGTGTATGTGATGTCGGTGAAGATGCCACGACTGCCATGCCCATTTGGTGAGGACGCAGGGGGCTGTGCACAGGCCGAACAGGAGGGCTGTGACCTGATAGTACATCTTGTTCACCACAAAGCGGAGAAAATGTCTGTGGGACGGGGTGATTGAAATGTGAAAGTAAGCATTTTTCATATCGAGGGCAACATACCAGTCTCCCAGATCCAGTGAGGGAATGATCGTGGCCAAGGAGACTATGAGGAACTTCAAGTTGACAATATGTCTGTTGAGCTCCCTGAGGTCCAGAATGGGCCTTAGGCCTCCTTTTGCCTTGGACAAGGAAGCAACGTGAATAGAAAAACCTGCCCTTGAGCTCCCGAGGCACCTCCTCCACCACTACTAAATTGAAGAGTGACTGCACTTCTTGAATAAGAAGTTGCTCATAAGAGGGGTCCCTGAAGAGGGACGGGCAAGGGGGATGGGAGGGTGGAGTGGAACAGAAGTGGATAGAATATCCCGCCTCTACCATGCAGAGAACACATCGGTCCAATGTAATAAGGGACCATGCGTGGTAGAAGCGGGATAGACGGTTCAGAAAGGGAGGAGGTTGTGGACTGGTAATCCATCCTCATGCACATCTTCAAAATGGGCACTTAGGGCCCCGGGGTGGGGGGGGGGGGGCTTGGACTGCCCCTGGCCCTGCCCAGGAGGGGAGCGTGATGGCCTATGCCGAGAGTATCTGTTCCTCCTGTGGGAGAAGTTCTGCCTGGGTCTGGCAGGGAAGGAGTGCTGAGGCTTGAATGGCTTTCTTTGAGTTGCCGGGGTATGCATGCCTAAAGATTTAATGATGTTTCATGAATCTTTCAAGGTATGCAGTCTTGAATCGGTCTGTTCGGTGAATAGAATTTATCGGGGCAGTCCTGGATGCAAACCAAGTGAAAGCGATCCTCCCAGAGGCCCGACTTCTGGCTCTTGTGAACATAATCACCAACCTTTGCAGGTTTCCCACTACCATAGCGAGGCAGTGTCTCAAGTTGCTGGGTCACATGGCATCCTGCACTTACATGGTGCAGCATGTCAGACTGAGGCTCACGCCCCCACAGACGTGGTTGGCGTCCGTGTGTTGCCTGGGCCGCAACAACCTGGACATGGTGCTCACAGTCCCAAGCCATACTCTCGATTCCTTGCGCTGGTGGCTGGACCCCCACATGGTGGGCGCCGGGGTTCCGTTCCTCCCTCATCAGCCCACTCTGACCCTGGTAACAGATGCATCTGCGCTGAGATGTGGGGGGCACACGTCAGGAGCCTGACAATGCAGGGTTTATGGCAGGTAGAAGAACTAACCCTGCATATCAATATCAAGGAACTCAGGGCGATATGCCTCACATGCCAAGCATTCCTGTCCTGCCTATAGGGCCATTGTGTAGCAGTATTGACAGACAACAGCACGGCCACGTTTTATCTGAACAAACAAGGCAGAGCCTGGTCATCTTCCCTTTGTCAGGAAGCCCTTCTACTGTGGGAATTCTGTTTAGCCCACTCCATCCTTCTTCAAGCTTCATACCTGCCGGGTGTTCAGAACGTACTGGCAGACAGCTTGAGCAGATGTTTTCTTATGAACAAATGGTTCATTCGTCTGGATATTATCCCG
Organism: Mauremys reevesii; assembly: GCF_016161935.1. Classification (NCBI taxonomy): domain Eukaryota; kingdom Metazoa; phylum Chordata; order Testudines; family Geoemydidae; genus Mauremys; species Mauremys reevesii. Next base: position 40,719,825 of record NC_052630.1, on the reverse strand, counting down.
TCCATTTTCCTCAGCTGGGGGTTTCCCCGAATCAATCTGTTCACTTCGCGGACCAACAGGAAATGCCCAGCCTTCTGCTCCTTCCGGGCTCGATCGCAGATGTCTCCCTGATCCTATGGTCCAGCCAATTACTTTACGCTTTCTCGCCATATCCTCTGGTCCACATGGTGCTCGTCAAGGTCTGCAGGGACAAGGCGGACGTCATACTGGTGGCCCCAGCTTGGCCTTGCCAGAGTTGGTACCCAACTCTTTTGGATCTGTCGATCCGGGCCTCACTGCATCTACCTCTCATCCCTGACCTCATCTCACAGAACCACAGTCGTCTCCTACACCCAGACCTTCAGTCACTTCACCTCATGGCCTGGAGGATCTGTGGTTGAACCAGGCTGAGCGCACCTGTTCGAACTTGGTGACACAGGTGCTCCTGGAAAGCCATAAACCTACCAGAATTACGTATGAAGCAAAATGGAAAAGGTTTTCCATCTGGTGCGCTCAACGGCAGGTGCTCCCGCTCCAAGCTTCAATCCCATGCATCCTGGACTACCTGGTGCACTTGAAGGACCAACACCTAACTTTTTGTCTCGCTTAAGGTTCATCTCGTGGCTATCTTGGCATTTCACCTGGGTGTGGCCATGCGTTCTGGGTCCGCACACGCCATTGTGGGAAGCTTCCCGAAAGGCTTGGAAAAAGTCCATCCCCCGATGAAGTCGCCTGTACTGGCCTGGGACCTTAATTTGGTCCTTTCCCATCTTATGGGTCTCCCTTTCGAGCCACTGGCCTCCTGCTCACTCCTCTACCTCTCCTGGAAGATCGCCTTCCTAGTAGGCATTACCTCCGCAGGATGGGTTTCCGAGCTATGGGCTCTCACGTGTGAACCGCCATATACCATTTTCCATAAGGATAAAGTTCAGCTGAGACCTCATCCAGCTTTCTTACCAAAAGTTGTATCCTGTTTCCATGTTAGCCAGGACATTTTTCTGCTGGTTTTCTACCCAAAACCACATGCTGACCTTCGAGAACAGCAGCTGCATTCACTGGATGTCAGAAGAGCGCTCACCTTCTACATAGACCGGACAAAACCATTCCGCAAGACAACCCACTTGTTCATTGCCATCGTGGAACGAATGAAAGGTGCACTGGTTTCCTCCCAGCAAATATCTTCATGGATCACCACATGTATCCACACTTGTTATAACCTGGCAAATGTCGCCTGCTGTTATGGCTCATTCCACGAGGACTCAGGCCTCGTCAGCAGCCTTCCTGGCACACGTACCCCTCCAGGAAATCTGCAGGGCTGCCACATGGGCCTCGGTGCACACCTTCACTTCTCACTACACCATCGTCCTCCAATCTCGTGATGATGTGGCCTTCGACAGGGCAATTCTTCAGTCTGCAATACCTTGACTCCGACCCCACCTCCAAGGTATGGCTTGGGAGTCACCTAACTGGAATTGATATGATATGAGCACTCAAAGAAGAAAAAACAGGGGTCCTTTTCTGTAACTGTTGTTCTTCAAGATGTGCTGTTCATATCTATTCCATTCCCTCCCACCTTCCCCTCTGTCGGAGTATTGGCAAGAAAGAACTGAAGGGGGGCCGGGCCATCAGGGTCATATATAGAGCACCAAATTGGCACCACTCCAGGGGGCTCCATAACTGGACGAGTAGCTGCTAGGGAAAAAATTTCCGACATTCGTGTATGCGGTGTGCGCACACACCTAACTGTTGTGAATGGATCCACTGACTTTCCTTTTGAAAGATCCAGTGTGGGTAGCTTTAAGAAGGTCTCAGATGGAGTAAAAGCTGTTAAGAAAGTTGAACAGCCCCATAACCAAGTGCAGGGCCGGCTCCAGGCACCAGCTTAGCAAGCAGGTGCTTGGGGCGGCCACTCTGGAGTGGGGCGGCACGTTCAGGTATTCGGCGGCAATTCAGCGGAGGGTTCCTCACTCCTGCTCGGAGCGAAGGAAGTCCCGCTGAATTGCCACAGATCGCGATCGCGGCTTTTTTTTTTTTTTTTTTTTGGCTGCTTGGGGCGGCAAAACCCCTGGAGCCGGCCCTGACCAAGTGGCTGTGTTTGGCCAGCTTGTTGGGAAGACAAGGTTGTTGAGAGTGTAATGTCTCCATGCTGATTCTTTGAGTAAGCAGTCTGTGCTTCAGGGTCTGAGGGCAGATTTGGTTACTGCTGTTTCATAGCAGAACAGTTTTATGGCTGAATGCTTAAGGATGCAGGGGAGAGCAAGCAAACTCATCCTCAGACTCTTTGGATTTGTGTGGTATTTCTTTAAGACAGAGTCCAGCCTTGGAATTGGTAGCAATTAACAATCTGAAAACTGGTGAACAGGCTCCTGTCTGTGTTGATGCAAAGTACCTGGCTAACAGAGTACCTAGCTAATAGATGACATTGATGACATCTTCATCATCTGGACCCATGGGAAGGAGACTCTGGAAAAATTCCACCACGATTTCAACAGCTTTTACCCCACCATCAACCTCAGCCTGGACCAATCTACACGGGAGGTCCACTTCCTAGACACCACGGTGCAAATAAGCGATGGTCACATTACCACCACCCTATACCGAAAACCTACCGACCGCTATGCCTACCTTCATGCCTCCAGCTTCCATCCCGGACACACCACAAGATCCATTGTCTACAGCCAAGCACTGAGGTACAACCATATCTGCTCTAACCCCGCAGACAGAGACCAACACCTAGAAAATCTCCACCACGCATTCTCAAAACTACAGTACCCACACGAAGAAATAAGGAAACAGATCAACAGAGCCAGACGTGTACCCAGAAGCCTCCTACTGAAAGACAAACCCAAGAAAGAAACCAACAGGACTCCACTGGCCATCACATACAGTCCCCAGCTAAAACCCCTCCAATGCATCATCAGGGATCTACAACCCATCCTGGACAATGATCCCACACTTTCACAGGCCTTGGGTGGCAGGCCAGTCCTCGCCCACAGACAACCTGCCAACCTGAAGCATATTCTCACCAGTAACTGCACACCGCACCATAGTAACTCTAGCTCAGGAACCAATCCATGCAACAAACCTCGATGCCAACTCTGCCCACATATCTACACCAGCAACACCATCACAGGACCTAACCAGATCAGCCACACCATCACCGGTTCATTCACCTGCACGTCCACGAATGTAATATACACCATCATATGCCAGCAATGCCCCTCTGCTATGTACATCGGCCAAACTGGACAGTCTCTACGGAAAAGGATAAATGGACACAAATCAGATATTAGGAATGGCAATATACAAAAACCTGTAGGAAAACACTTCAACCTCCCTGGCCACACAATAGCAGATCTTAAGGTGGCCATCCTGCAGCAAAAAAACTTCAGGACCAGACTTCAGAGAGAAACTGCTGAGCTTCAGTTCATCTGCAAATTTGACACCATCAGCTCAGGATTAAACAAAGACTGTGAATGGCTTGCCAACTACAAAACCAGTTTCTCCTCCCTTGGTTTTCACACCTCAGAACAGGGCCTCGTCCTCCCTGATTGAACTAACCTCGTTATCTCTAGCTTGCTTGCTTGCAGGGGCAGCTCTAGTAATTTCGCCGCCCCAAGCACGGCGGCATGCCGCGGGGGGCGCTCTGGTGGTCGCCGGTCCCGCGGCTCCAGTGGACCTGCTGCAGATGTGCCCGCGGAGGGTCCGCTGGTCCTGCAGCTCCGGTGGAGCATCCGCAGCTATGCCTGCGGGAGGTCCACCAGAGCCGCGGGACCAGCGGACCCTCCGCAGGCACGTCTGCGGGACGTCCACTGGAGCCGCGGAGCAGCGGACCCTCCGCAGGCACGCCTGCGGGAGGTCCACCGGAGCCGCCTGCCGCCCTCTCGGCGACAGGCAGACTGCCCCCCGCAGCATGCCGCCCCAAGCACATGCTTGGCGCGCTGGGGTCTGGAGCCAGCCCTGCTTGCTTGCATATATATACCTGCCCCTGGAAATTTCCACTACTTGCATCCGACGAAGTGGGTATTCACCCACAAAAGCTCATGCTCCAAAACGTCTGTTAGTCTATAAGGTGCCACAGGATTCTTTGCTGCTTTTACAGATCTAGACTAACACGGCTACCCCTCTGATAGCTAATAGTTGTTAGCAAAGAGAGCACACCCAATCAGCCAATAGATTCTGTTAAGCAAGAGAAATCAGGGTTTGATCTTAGAGGACAAGGAGTGGAGCTGAGTGGGGGCAGGGCAGGCAGGCAGGGGGCAGTTGAACCCCCTGCCGGTGTGCAGTCGAACCCCCTGCCCTGAGCCCTTTGCCGCACCCTGCACCCTGACCCCCTGCCACACTCCTCCTGCACCCCAACCCACTGCCTTGAGCCCCCTGCCACATCCCTCCTGCACCCTGATCCCCTGCCCTGACCCCGACACACCCCTCACCCCTGCCCTGAGCTCCCTGCCACACCCCTCCTGCACCCCCTGGGGGCAGGGAGGGGGCAGAGTTGGGGTGGGGATTTCAGGGAAGGGGTTGGAATGGGGGTGGGGAAGGGGTAGGAAGCGGTGGGGCAGGGGCGGGGCCTCATGGAAGGGGTGGAGTGGGAGCGGGGCCGAGGGCGGCGGGGGAGAGGTGTCAGTACATGAGGCTTGAACAGGTCGGGGTTCCCAGGTGATGGTGGTAGCTCAGGGTCCCGAGTGCTGGAGACAGGGAGAGCCCCCAGCACGATCAGTCAGGAGAAGATGGAGTCCCAGTGGACTATGGTTAAGTTGGTTGCTTCTCTCTCTTGCTGAACTTTACTCCTTTGTGTTTCTAGCTTCCCTCATTTATTCTGCAGCAATGCTTCTTTTACCTAAGCTAAAGATCCCTGCAGTGCCCAAAATACTGAGGGGTTGGCTCATCAAGTAGGTTACTACCAGTACAATTGTGATGTGAAAGTGGGGATAGGGACGTGCTGAGTCTGGGACATTTAAGCGGGGGGGCAGCTTCAAAGTGCTGCTTGACCCAGTCCGCTCAGACTTGCTCTGTTTGTGTGTGTGTGTGTGCTCATCCAGTTCTGGGGCTGGAGGAACACAGCCCTAGGAAACCTAGGTCCTGCAGGATAGCTCCATTGAGAGGGGACTTGCATATGGGAGAAGTAGAGCTCCTTATGAAAACACACATGACACAAGCAGTACAGGGATAGAATTACGGAACACCTCTCCCCCCATCCCCCAGAAGAGTAACCCAAATAAATGAGCATACCCCAAAGTAATGGGGAAATCTGGTAACAGGGTGTGACATTATTGACATGAACTGTGACCTTATAGATCATTGTTGCACCAAATTTTGTACAAAGGAGGTCAAATAAGGTGTGTATGAAAAGGTTATGATTTGCTCATTATGATTATGCTATCTGCATGAAGGTATCATTATGTATTTAAAGTTATAAGTATTGGCTCTATACCAGGGGTCTCAAACTCAAATGACTATGAGGGCCACATGAGGATTAGTACATTGGCCCAAAGGCCGCATTACTGACACCTCTCCCCCGCCGCCCTCGGCCCCGCTCCCACTCCACCCCTTCCATGAGGCCCCGCCCCTGCCCCACCGCTTCCTACCCCTTCCCCACCCCCATTCCAACCCCTTCCCTGAAATCCCCACCCAACTCTGCCCCCTCCCTGCCCCCAGGGGGTGCAGGAGGGGTGTGGCAGGGAGCTCAGGGCAGGGGTGAGGGGTGTGTCGGGGTCAGGGCAGGGGATCAGGGTGCAGGAGGGATGTGGCAGGGGGCTCAAGGCAGTGGGTTGGGGTGCAGGAGGAGTGTGGCAGGGGGTCAGGGTGCAGGGTGCGGCAAAGGGCTCAGGGCAGGGGGTTCGACTGCACACCGGCAGGGGGTTCAACTGCCCCCTGCCTGCCTGCCTGCCTGCCTGCCCTGCCCCCACTCAGCTCCACTCCGGGAAGCAGCTGGAACGTGAGGGAGCAGGGGCACGTGTGTGTGTTGCTGTTACTTCAGGCACCGCCCCCAGCATCTCCCATTGGCCAGGAACAGGGAGCTGCCGGGGGCGGTGCCTGAAGCAACATCAACACACAGCCCTGTGCCTCTCCTCCCCCAGGTTCTGTCCGCTTCCCGAAGTGGCGCAGGGGCAGGGCAGGCAGGCATGCAGGGAGCCTGCCCTGCCCCCATGTGCGTCGGGCCGGAGCCGCTCTAGGTAAACACGGGGGGAGGGCAGCGAGGAGCTCACGGGCTGCAGAAAATAACCTCGTGGGCCGCGTGTTTGAGACCTCTGCTCTATACTATCTGTATTTCAAATTTTTGCTATGCTTCTGGGTGACACCCCAGACAGTTTGGCATCAGCACTGCCTGGCCTGCTTGATGGCCCATTAAGGACCATCAGCTATACAACTGACCCATTGAAAGAAGGCAGACGCACCTTATGAGTCAGCCAGGCATGCAGGGACATGCCAATGGAGAGGACTCTAAGGCTTTCAAGCCATGGCTGGGCAGCTTGTATTTGGAACAAAGGAAGCACAGGCCACATGGCAAGAGACTATAAAAAGCAGCTGCATCTTCTCCATTTTGTCTTCAGTCCTGCTTCTTACCTCTGAAGGAACTTGGCTACAAACTGAAGCTTTGAACAATGGCCTGAATGACCCATCCAAGCTGTGGATGTACTCCAGAGACTTAACTTAAACCAGCAGTTTATTCCATCACTGCTACAAGCCTGAACCAAGAACGTTGCTATTCCTGTATGTAACTGATTCCATTTAACCAATTTTAACTGTCATCTATATTTCTTTCCTTTTATTAATAAACCTTTAGATTCTAAAAGGTTGGCAACAGTGTGATTTGTGTGTAAAATCTAACTGGTATATTGACCTGGGATCGGAAGAACCTTTTTTCTTTTACTGTGGTATTGGTTTTTGTAGTCATTCATCTCTGTAGCAAGGTTGAGACTCACCAGTGCGGCACCTCCTGTTGGTCATCCTGGGAATTAGCTCTTTTCCAGCCTTGGAGTGCCCTCTGCCAGCCAGTGGCTCACCTGCCTCAGGCCCCCAGGTCCTTCCTGCACCGCGGTACTCCTTTACGTCAAGGTTCTGCCCTAGTAGTACCACCACACTCTGGGTCTCCCCTCCCAGGGGACCCCCCAACCCTCTATACACATCTTGCCTCAGTGGCTACTGCCAGTCATCACCTAGCCCCCTTTCACTGGGGCAGGCTTCAGTTTGTAATGGCCACTCATAATTGCAAGGGGGTTGGACCTGCTGCCTTTCCCTGCAGCCCCAGTACCTCCGTAGGCCTTTTTGTCAGGCCTCAGCCTGGGAGGTCGCCAGGCCTGAGCTCCCCAGCTTAGCCTCCCCTTCCTCAGCACTGCTCTGTCCAAGGTACCCTTTGCTCCTTTGGGCAGCTAGGTTTATCTCTCTCCAAAGCTAGAGAGAGACTCTGACCCAGCTCCTCCCTTAGCCCTTCTTATACTCCCAGCCCGGCCCTGAATGGCTGCCTCAAGCCCGCTCCTGATTGGCTCCCTGGGGCAGCCCTTTCCCAGGGCTGTTTTTAACCCCTTCCGCACCGGAGCGGGGTGATCACCCTGCTATAATCCCCATAAGGAGTGGTGCTGGTGGTGATACTGGGAAACTGGAGTGTCTGAGGGAATTGCTTGTATGACTTCTGGTTAGCCAGGGGGGGTAAAACCAAAGTCTTCTCTCTTTGGCTGGTTTGGTGTGCCTTGGTAGTGAAGGAACCCCAGCCTTAGGGTGTGACTGCCCTGCTCTAAGCAATTTGTCCTGAATTGATACTCAACAATTTTATTGACTACAAAAGATATTTTTTTTAAGCGAAAAAAAAAAGTCCGTTTTAAAAAAAAAAGAAAAAAAAAATGCAGTGCAGTCTAAACTCAACCCTAGTATACTGGGCAAATCTAGAGATTATTTTTTTTTTTTCACCCAGTGGTTTGCCTTTGATACCTGGGCCAGTCCCATGTTCTGTCTTCAGTTCTCTCTTCTCCTTGTGTGCTTTGCTGCTTGCGGCGGGGAGGGGAGAAAGGGCATGCATGTGGCATGTGTGGTTTTATTTTATACTTAGTCCATGAGTTTGGAGAACACAAGTCCAGGCATGTCTGGTTGCCCATATATTGAACTGGAGTGTTTAAGTGGATGACACTGTGGAGTCAGCCTCCTTGGGACTGTGGCGCTGCTGCCAGAGGATTGAATTTTCTGATCGCACCACTCTGTGGATGTCTTCCTGTAGTTCTAGTGGGTTGATTTGGGGGTTTTTTTAGTCAAATTAATGCTCCACAAATTCAGTCCAGCTGCTTTCTGTTCCAGAAGAGGCATCTGTGATGCAGTACGGAGCAGTGCGGATTGACCTGGGAATGTCGTCTAGTTTTACTGGGACTGTCTGCACTGGGAATGGGATAGCAGGGGGTAACTTTACTTGAGGGATGATTCCTGAGCCTGTAACCTGAGCTAGGATGGGGGTTGGGGCCAGGTGATACCTTTTCCCGGGAAACTGGACAAAGGCTGGAGGAGGAGCTGGGGTTTGTGGCTGGAGGAGACTGCTGGAGGGGGTTTCAGTTTGGAGCGGTCTGGGGAAACGGAGGGAACCCCAGGGCTGTGGTCTAAGCTTCCTGCCCCCCCAAGGGACCTGACTGAGGGGTCCTGTTTGTACCTACTGAGATGGGTTAGATCACAGAAATCCCCTGGGAGCTGCCACCTGATGTGCCCAGACTACTTTGTGATGAGATTATGGCAATCAACAGATGGCTCAGGCAGTGATGCTATAAGGAGGGCTTTGAGATGTATGGCCATTGGGAGGCATTCCTGGACAGAGGACTGTTCTCTTGGGATGGACTTCACCTGAGTAGGGAGGGAAGTAGACTTTTAGGATGGAGGCTGGCACAACTAATTAAGAGAGCTTTAAACTAGGAATTGGGGGGAGATGGTTGGGAGATGTCCAAGTAATCTCCACGCCGGATTTTAACATCGAGAGGGAAGAAAACGAAGCAAGAAAGGATACTGTCATGGGTAGGAGAATGGACATATGGAGGAAGGGTAGTGTAGATACAATTCTAATAGGTGATACTGGTGGTAGAATGTCTGGGCCTAATTGGCTTCACTCACATTCTTTACCCGTACAGCAAGAATTAAGATGTTTGTACACCAATGCAAGGAGCCTAGGTAACAAAATGGAGGAACTAGAGTTAGTGGTGCAGGAAGTGAAACCGGATATTATAGGGATAACAGAAACATGGTGTAATAGTAGTCATGACTGGAGTACAGGTATTGAAGGGTATGTGCTGTTTAGGAAAGACAGAAATAAAGGCAGAGGTGGTGGAGTAGCATTGTATATCAATGATGAAGTAGACTGTAAAGAAATAAGAAGGGATGGAATGGATAAGACAGAGTCTGTCTAGGCAAAAATCACATTGGGGAAGAAAGCTACTAGAGCCACCCCTGAGATAGTGCTTGGGATGTGCTATAGACTGCCGGGATCTGATTTGGATATGGATAGAGACCTCTTTAATGTTTTTAATGAAGTAAATACTAATGGGAATTGTATTATCATGGGAGGTTTTAACTTCCCAGACTGGAGGACAAGTGCTAGTAATAATAATAGGGCTCAGATTTTCCTAGATGCAGTAGCTGATGGATTCCTTCACCAAGTAGTTGCTGAACCAACAAGAGGGGATGCCATTTTAGATTTGGTTTTGGTGAGTAGTGAGGACCTCATAGAAGAAATGGTTGTAGGGGACAACCTTGGTTTGAGCGATCATGAGCTAATTCAGTTCAAACTAGATGGAAGGATAAACAAAAATAGATCTGGGACTAAAGTTTTTTATTTCAAAAGGGCTAACTTTAAAGAATTAAGTAAATTAGTTAGGGAAGTGGATTGGACTCAAGATCTTGGGGATCTAAAGGTGCAGGAAGCCTGGAATTACTTCAAGTCAAAGTTGCAGAAACTATCAGAAGCCTGCATCCCAAGAAAGGGGAAAAAATTCATAGACAGGAATTGTAGACCAAGCTGGATGAGCAAGCATCTCAGAGAGGTGATTAAGAAAAAGCAGAAAGCCTACAAGGAATGGAAGATGGGAATGATCAGCAAGGAAAGCTACCTTATTGAGGTCAGAACATGTAGGTATAAAGTCAGAAAGGCCAAAAGCCACGTAGAGTTTTCCCTTGCAAAGGGAATTAGAACCAATAGTAAAAGGTTCTATAGCCATATAAATAAGAAGAAAACAAAGAAAGAAGAAGTGGGACTGCTAAACACTGAGGATGGAGTGGAGGTTAAGGATAATCTAGGCATGGCCCAATATCTAAACAAATACTTTGCCTCAGTCTTTAATATCAGAGGGGTAGCCGTGTTAGTCTGGATCTGTAAAAGCAACAAAGAATCCTGTGGCACCTTATAGACTAACAGACGTTTTGCAGCATGAGCTTTCGTGGGTGAATACCCACTTCTTCGGATGCAAGTGGTGGAAATTTCCAGGGGCAGGTTTATATATGCAAGCAAGAAGCAAGCTAGAGATAACGAGGTTAGTTCAATCAGGGAGGATGAGGCCCTGTTCTAGCAGTTGAGGTGTGAAGCTCACGAAAGCTCATGCTGCAAAACGTCTGTTAGTCTATAAGGTGCCACAGGATTCTTTGTTGCTTTTTCAGTCTTTAATGAGGCTAATGAGGAGCTTAGGGATAATGGCAGGATGACAAATAGGAATGAGGATATGGAGGTAGATATTACCACATCCGAGGTAGAAGCCAAACTCGAACAGTTTAATGGGACAAAATCAGGGGGCCCAGATAATCTTCATCCAGGAATATTAAAAGGAACTGGCACATGAAATTGCAAGCCCATTAGCAAGAATTTTTAATGAATCTGTAAACTCAGGGGTTGTACTGTATGACTGGAGAATTGCTAACATAGTTCTTATCTTTAAGAAAGGGGAAAAATGTGATCCAGGCAGCTACAGGCCTCTCAGTTTGACATCTGTAGTATGCAAGGTCTTGGAAAAAATGTTGAAGGAAAAAGTAGTCAAGGACATTGAGGTCAATGGTAATTGGGACAAAATACAACATGGTTTTACAAAAGGTAGATCGTGCCAAACCAACCTGATCTCCTTCTTTGAGAAGGAAACAGATTTTTTAGACGAAAGAAATGTAGTGGATCTAATTTACCTCGATTTCAGTAAGGTGTTTGATACGGTTCCACATGGGGAATTATTAGCTAAATTGGAAAAGATGGGGATCAATATGAAAATTGAAAGGTGGATAAAGGAACTGGTTAAAGGGGAGACTACAATGTGTCGTACTGAAAGGTGAATTGTCAGGCTGGAGGGAGTTTACTAGTGGAGTTCCTCAGAGATCGGTTTTGGGACCAATCTTATTTAATCTTTTTATTACTGACCTTGGCACAAAAAATGGGACTGTGCTAATAAAGTTTGCAGATGACACAAAGCTGGAAGGTATTGCCAATACAGAGAAGGACAGGGATATCATACAGGAAGATCTGGATGACCTTGTAAACTGGAGTAATAGTAATAGGATGAAATTTAATAGTGAAAAATGCAAGGTCATGCATTTAGGGATTAATAACAAGAACTATTGTTATAAGCTGGGGAGGCATCAGTTGGAAGTAACAGAGGAGGAGAAGGACCACAGAGTATTGGTTGATCACAAGACGACTATGAGCCGCCAATGTGATATGGCTGTGAAAAAAGCTAATGCAGTCTTGGGATACATCAGACGAGGTATTTCCAGTAGAGATTTGGAGGTGTTAGTACCGTTATAAAAGGCACTGGTGAGATTTCATCTGGAATACTGTGTGCAGTTCTGGTCTCCCATGTTTAGGAAGGATGAATTGAAACTGAAACAGGTTCAGAGAAGGGCTACTAGGATGATCCGAGGAATGGAAAACCTGTCATATGAAAGGAGACTCAAAGAGCTTGGTTTGTTTAGCCTAATCAAAAGAAGGCTGAGGGGAGATATTATTTCTCTTTATAAATATATCAGAGGAATAAATACCAGGGAGGGAGAGGAACTATTTAAGTTCAGTACCAATGTGGACACAAGAACAAATGGATATAAACTGGCTATCAGGAAGTTTAGACTTGAAATTAGACGAAGGTTTCTAACCATCAGAGGAGTGAAGTTCTGGAACAGCCTTCCAAGGGGAGTAGTGGGGGCAAAAGACATATCTGGCTTCAAGAATAAGCTTGATAAGTTTATGGAGGGGATGGTATAATGAGATTTATCTTTGACTACTAGTGGTAAATATGCCCAATGGCTTGTGATGGGATGTTAGATGGGGTGGGATCTGAGTTACTACAGATAATTCTTTCCTGAGTGCTGGCTGGTGAGTCTTGCCCACATGCTCAGGATTTAGCTGATCACCATATTTGGGGTCGGGAAGGAATTTTCCTCCAGGGCAGATTGGCAGAAGCACTGGGGGTTTTTCGCCTTCCTCTGCAGCCTGGGGCATGGGTCACTTGCTGGAAGGTTTTCTGCACCTTGAAGTCTTTAAACCACAATTCGAGGACTTCAATGGCTCAGACACAGGTTTGATACAGGAGTGGGTGGGTGAGATTCTGTGGCCTGCATTGTGCCAGAGGTCAGACTAGATGATCATAATGGTCCCTTCTGACCTTAAAGTCTATGATTCTATCCCTGCTTTCCCTGCCAGATTGGGGCCCCAGCACCCTGTCTTGCTGAGCCAGACACTCCTGTCTGCTCCAACAAAGACCCAGGGTCTGAATTACTTGCCCCAAAGCTGCAGGTTTACCTGAAAGCAGCTAACAGAAGTGTTCCTGTCTTTAACACTCAGATGTCCAACTCCCAATGGGGTCTAAACCCCAATAAATCTGTTTTACCCTGTATAAAGCTTATACAGGGTAAACTCATAAATTGTTTGCCCTGTATAACACTGATAGAGAGATATGCACAGTTGTTTGCTCCCCCAGGTATTAATACATACTCTGAGTTAATTAATAAGTAAAAAGTGATTTTATTAAATACAGAAAGTAGGATTTAAGTGGTTCCAAGTAGTAACAGACAGAACAAAGTAAGTCACCAAGCAAAATAAAATAAAATGCACAAATCTATGTCTAATCAAACTGAATACAGATAAGATCCTCAGTTCCAGAATGCTCCCTTTTACAGACTAATCTCCTTTTAGCCTGGGTCCAGCAATCACTTATACCCCTTGCACACTGTCCTTTGTTCCAGTTTCTTTCAAGTATCCTGGGGGTTGGAGAGGCTCTCTCTTTAGCCAGCTGAAGACAAAATGGAGGCGTCTCCAGGGGTTTAAATAGACTTTCTCTTGTGGGTGGAGACCCCTTCCTCACTCCTATGCAAAGTCCAGCTCCAAGATGGAGTTTAGGAGTCACCTGGGCAAGTCACATGTCCATGCACGACTCTCAGATTTTACAGGTAGCATCCATTGTTTACATGCTACCTTGAACGGCCTCAAGTAGACTTCTGATGTGGATTGGAGAATTCCAAGATCCATTGTCCTTTAAGTGTTTCTTGATTAGGTACTGTGGCAGAGCTCTGACCTTGCTCCTGTGGGTCCTGCGCTTCTAGGCGGTTTATGCTAGCCTCAGTGGCTCACTGTGACCCTCCACGTAGCCCTTCTCTCTCTAGGGCCAGGGTTACAGTCTACTGAGCCCTTTTCATCATAGGCTGCAAGGAGGTTGGTGAGAGAACTCCCACAGTCTCTGTTTAGCCTCCTGTCCTGACAGGGACCTGACTTCCCCTTCCAGGAGCTGTTCCTGTAGTGGTGGGTTGGGGGGGAACCCGGGCCCACCCTCTACTCCGGGTTCCAGCCCAGGGACCCTAATGGTAGCAGTTGTTGGCAGCCAACCTTTCACTGCCAGAGTTGCTACATTTCCCTGGGCCACTTCCCCACAGCTCTCCTGCTTTTCCCTTCTTCACCCTTACCTTAGTGCTCATTTAATGATGGTTTGAGGGTGTCTTCAGTAACCAGCCGCACTTCCTCTCCTCTGACTCCCTGGCTCCCCTGCCTGACTGGAGTGAGCCCTTTTTATAGTAACAGCAGGGCCTTAATTAGAGTCAGGTGGTCACATTAACTGAATGGCCTCACCTGACTCTTTGCAGGTTAATTAGAGTCAGGTGTTCTCATTAGCCTGGAGCAGCCCTTGCTCTGGTCAGTCAGGGAACAGAAAACTGTTAATCCAGTGGCCAGTATATCTGCCTTCTGCTATTCTGCTGTACCCAACTGGCCTGGGTCTATCACATATCCCTCCCCCCTGCTCAACACCAAGAGGTTGGGCAGCTTGGGATGCCAGACAGTGTACGCGTGATAAGCCATCGGCATTGCCATGACGACTCCCTGCTCTGTGCTCTATGCGGAACTGGAAAGGTTGGAGGGATAAGAACCACCTGGTTACCCTTGTGTTCTTTTCCTTGTTCCGTTGCATCCATTGAAGAGGGGCATGGTCAGTCACAAGGATAAATCTGCGCCCCAGCAGGTAGTAACGCAACGTTTCCATGGCCCATTTTACAGCGAAGCACTCTCTCTCTAGAGCTGCATATTTTTGTTCCCTCGGAAGGAGTTTCCTACTGAGGTAGAGAACTGGGTGTTCCTCCTCCCCAACCATCTGCGACAGGATGGCCCCTAACCCTACCTCGGATGCATCTGTCTGTAGGATAAAGTCCTTGTTGAAATCTGGGGCTATCAATACGGGGTTACTGCAGAAGGCAGTCCGTAAGTCCGCGAATGCCCTTTCTGCTGCATCGGACCATCTCACTGGATCAGGACCATGGGCCTTCACTAAGTCCGTTAGGGGACTCGCCCTTGTAGCAAAATGGGAGATGAAACGCTGGTAATACCCCACCACTCCTAGAAATGCTCGGACCTGCTTCTTACGACTCGGCCGAGGCCAATTTTGGATGGCCTCTAACTTATTCAGTTGGGGTTTCACTAGACCTTTTCCTACCACGTAGCCAAGATATTTTGCCTCCGTGAACCCTACAGCACACTTAATAGGGTTCGCCGTAAGGCCAGCTCGCCGGAAGGTATCAAGGACCGCTCCCACTTTTTCCAAGTGGGTCTCCCAGTCTGGGGTATGAATCACCACGTCATCCAAGTAGGCCGCAGCATAACTGGTATGGGGGCGTAATAACTTGTCCATGAGGCGCTGAAAGGTAGCTGGAGCCCCATGTAGTCCAAAAGGAAGGACCGTATATTGGAAGAGACCCTCTGGTGTAGAAAACGCCGTCTTTTCCTTTGCATCTTCGGCTAGGGGAATCTGCCAGTACCCCTTTGTCAAGTCTAAGGTTGTCAAGTACCGGGCATTCCCCAGACGGTCCACTAGTTCGTCTATGCGGGGTATAGGGTAGGCATCAAACTGGGATATCTCATTTAGTCGACGGAAGTCGTTGCAGAACCTTGTGGTGCCATCAGGTTTGGGCACCAACACTATTGGGCTGGACCACTGACTGTGGGATTCTTCGATGACCCCCATCTCCAGCATTTTCCTGACTTCTGCTTTTATTTCCTCCCTTTTGGCTGCTGGCACCCGGTAGGGCCTCATAGTTACTCTGGCCCCAGGGTTTGTGATGATGTGGTGATATGTCCCGGTTGTGCGACCTGGCTTTGTCGAGAATACATCTTGATATTGGGCAATCATCTCAGTTACCTCTTTCTTCTGTGCTGTCGTTAGATCAGGAGACACCCTCACCTGTTCAGGATTTTTGTTCCCTGGGTGCAGCCCTTCTCGAATCACTGTGCATGCCTCTCGCGCATGCCATGGTTTCAGAAGGTTGACATGATATATCTGCTCTACTTTTCGACGTCCTGGTTGTCGCACCTTATAATTTACTTTCCCTACGGGTTCAACTATTTCATAGGTCCCTTGCCACTGGGCCAACAGCTTACTTTCGGCCGTGGGTACCAGTACCATTACTCGGTCACCAGGTTGAAACTGACGAAGCTTGGCTTGGCGGTCGTAGTAGGTTCTCTGGGTCTCTTGGGCCTTCTCTAGGTGTTCCCTCACTATCGGAGTGACCCGGACTATCCGATCCCTCATCTGTAGTACATGTTCTATTACATTCTTCCCCTCACTGGGTTCCTCCTCCCAAATTTCCTTGGCTATGTCCAGAATGCCTCGGGGGTTGCGTCCATACAACAGCTCAAATGGGGAGAATCCGGTGGAAGCGTGGGGAACCTCACGGATGGCGAACATGAGGTACGGTGGTAGGTTGTCCCAATCTTTCCCATCCTTGCTTACCACCTTTCTTATCATGGCCTTGAGGGTTCGGTTAAATCTTCCCACCAGACCATCAGTTTGTGGATGGTAAACTGAGGTCCGCAGCGTCTGGACATGGAGCAGGGAACACAAATCCTTCATCAACTTGGACATGAATGGTGTTCCCTGGTCTGTGAGGATTTCTTTTGGTAGCCCTACCCGGGCAAAGATTGCCACTAATTCTTTGGCAATGCTCTTGGAAACTGTATTTCATAAGGGGACAGCTTCTGGGTACCTGGTTGCATAGTCTAGGATGACAAGCACATACTGGTGGCCTCGGGTCGTTTTCTCTAATGGCCCCACAAGATCCATGGCGATCCGCTCGAATGGGACTTCTATGATCGGCAGGGGTACCAGAGGAGGTCTTAGATGTGGACGAGGGCTGTGCAGTTGACATTCAGGGCAAGAGGCACAGTACTGCCGGACGTCTTCATGTATCCCCGTCCAGAAGAACCTGCGTAAGATTCGCGCCTGGGTTTTCTCCACTCCCAAGTGTCCTCCAAAAAGGTGACTGTGAGCGAGGCTTAATATTGCCTTCTGGTGTTTCCGGGGGACTAGGAGTTGGTGTACCTCTTGCTCCTGCATTTGCACAACCCGGTATAGGAGATTCCTCTTGATCACAAAATAAGGCCCTGGCCCCTGGTCCTTTCCCTCTATGGGTACCCCATCTATCTCAGCCACCTCCTTCCTGGCGTTCTCGTACCTTGGGTCTTCCACCTGGTCCCGTCCAAAAGTCTCTCTCTCTGGGTTTAACAGCCTGAACTCTGGGGGATCTGTCTCTGCCCTCTTGGCTGGCTCCGTGAGGTTGGGGTTGGAAGTGGTCTCTGACCCCTCCTCTGTCTCAGGGCCCTCCCCTTCAGTTGCCCGTGTACGTCTGCCTACACAGGCGACCCTCTGTCCTTGTATCAGGATTCGGGTACCCAAGGCCTTGGCTACCCTTCTTTCTCTTTTGGTCTTCCTGCCTTTCCCTGGGACAGGGAATAGCTCCTGGGACATTTCCACGAAAAATGGGAGGTGACATTCTGCTGTGGAACCCCCCTGAATTTCGGGGAGCTCCTCTCCCTCTAATTCCTCCGGTGGGAGCAAGTTTCCAAACCCAGGGAAATCTCTACCTATGAGCACGGGATATGGGAGGTTTGGAACTACCCCTGCTTTCACACCGGTGACATTTCCCTGAATTTCAATTTTTACTGGTATGATGGGGTAGTAGCTAACAGTCCCATGGACACAGGTTACCCCTGTACGCTTCGTCTGCATTAACTGGCTGCGCTTCACTAATTTACCCGAAATCAGGGTGATAGCACTTCCTGAGTCTACGAGTGCCATGGTTTGTACCCCATTCAACTTTACCTGCCTTGTATATTTATGTGGGGTGACTGCGACCCCTACAATATTGAGTAGGCTGCATGGGTCTTCCCCATTCCCCAGGTTACACTGCCTTGGCTCTATGACACTGGGGCATTGGGCAGCTATGTGCCCCAACTCCCCGCACCCATAACACCTATAATTGCTTCTAGTCATTCCCCTATCACGTGGGTTAGGAGATTTAGTCCCAGGGTTCCCCCCACTCAGCCCTTCCCCTTCCTTCTGGGTTTCTGACCGGTTTTCAACCTCCCTCTTCTTCCACCTAGGACTTCCTGGAGGATTGGCTGCCCGACCCTCCATGGTCGGCGTCAAATGTTTGTTTCGTGAGGGGCCTTCCTTGGGTAGTTGGGTTATCCATCTTTCCACCAATGTGATCATTTCGTCATAGGTGGACGGATCGTTCTGGCAGACCCATTTGCGGATATCTGGCGGCAGCCCCCGCATGTAATGGTCCATGACCAAAGTCTCTAATATCTCCTCTGGGCTGCATGCCTCAGGCCGTAACCACTTCCGAGCGAGGTGTATGAGGTCGAAAAGTTGGGACCTTGGAGGTTTGTTCTCCCTGTATTTCCACTCCTGGAACCTCTGGGCCCGTACTGCTGCTGTCACCCCGGATCGTGCTAGGATCTCTGCCCTCAGCCGGTAATAGTCAGTGGCATCCTGAGTGGGCAGATCAAAGTAGGCCTTCTGGGCCTCTCCGCACAAGAAAGGGGCGAGAATGCAGGCCCACTGCTCCAGGGGCCACGTCTCATGCTGTGCAGTCCTTTCAAATGAGAGGAGATACGCCTCTATGTCATCATCTGCCGTCATCTTTGGCAGACAACCAGTGGCCCTCAGGGTTCGTGTCCCATTGGACCCCTGGGCCTGGGTGGTGAGGATCTTCAGCTGGTCCACAACCTCGCGCAGGAGGGCTCGATCTTGGGTCGCCTGGCTCATTAATAATTGGTTGGTTTCCTGCTGTAACCTCATGGACTCCTGTTGTGCCATTGCCTGAGCCCGTGTTGCCTCCTGCTCGGCCGCTGTGGCTTGCACCAGTGCTCTCACCACCTCCTCCATGGTGGTACAAATAACAATAAAAAAACCCCACAACCAAAAACCCCAGTGCACCCTTTTTTTGTTTTGTTTTTTTTTTGGTTGGTTTTTTTTTTTTTTTTTGGTAAACACCTCTTTGTTCCACCATGCTGTGAACAATCACAATCCCACCCCTGACACCAGTTGTGGCAGAGCTCTGACCTTGCTCCTGTGGGTCCTGCGCTTCTAGGCAGTTTATGCTAGCCTCAGTGGCTCACTGTGACCCTCCACGTAGCCCTTCTCTCTCTAGGGCCAGGGTTACAGTCTACTGAGCCCTTTTCATCATAGGCTGCAAGGAGGTTGGTGAGAGAACTCCCACAGTCTCTGTTCAGCCTCCTGTCCTGACAGGGACCTGACTTCCCCTTCCAGGAGCTGTTCCTGTAGTGGTGGGTTGGGGGGGAACCCAGGCCCGCCCTCTACTCCGGGTTCCAGCCCAGGGACCCTAATGGTAGCAGTTGTTGGCAGCCAACCTTTCACTGCCAGAGTTGCTACATTTCCCTGGGCCACTTCCCCACAGCTCTCCTGCTTTTCCCTTCTTCACCCTTACCTTAGTGCTCATTTAACGATGGTTTGAGGGTGTCTTCAGTAACCAGCCGCACTTCCTCTCCTCTGACTCCCTGGCTCCCCTGCCTGACTGGAGTGAGCCCTTTTTATAGTAACAGCAGGGCCTTAATTAGAGTCAGGTGGTCACATTAACTGAATGGCCTCACCTGACTCTTTGCAGGTTAATTAGAGTCAGGTGTTCTCATTAGCCTGGAGCAGCCCCTGCTCTGGTCAGTCAGGGAACAGAAAACTGTTAATCCAGTGGCCAGTATATCTGCCTTCTGCTATTCTGCTGTACCCAACTGGCCTGGGTCTATCACAGTACTTAATTTCAACATTCCTTTCTCCAGGAACTGACCAAATGCTCTACTAAGGTTATTTAGAAATCAAGCCAGTACACAGCCAACATTCATAACATTCATAACTTCAAATACAAAAATGATACATTCATACAAATAGGATTAATACATTCAGTAGATCATAACCTTTATGGAGATATGTTACATGGCATATGTAGCATAAACACATTCTAAGCATATTTCCATAAAGCCTTATGGGAGGTACTGTCACACCTACAGTCTCTGTTTGGAACTGTGCTCCTGTCGTCTAATAAACCTTCCGTTTTACTGGCTGGCGGAGAGTCACAGTGAATCGCAGGAAGAGGGGGGTGCAGGGCCCTGACTCCCCCACACTCCGTGACAGCATCTTACAGGGCGAACTTGGAGGAAATGGTTCAGCCTCAGCAGGACATTAATTTTAATTTGGTTAATGTACACTTTGTTAACTGTGTTCACTGCTGATCACTTTTTCAGAGCGTTATCTAGATGTTCTGGTATTCTGGACAGTGTTTGTGGGTGGATGTAACGATGCTGCCTCTGGCGGGACACAACTGAGAGTATCAATTCAGGACAAATTGCTTAGAGCAGGGCAGTTACAACCCAAAGCTGGAGTTTTTTGGTTTTTTTTAAGGCACACCAAACCAGCCAAACAGGGAGGACTTTGGTTTTACCCCACTGGCTAACCATAAGTCATAAAAGCAATTCCCTTAAACACTCCAGTTTCCCAGTATCACCACCAGTGCCACTCCTTATGGGGATGAATGGTTATGAAAACCAATACTCCAGTAAAAGAAAAAAAGGTTCTCCCGATCCCAAAGGACCAAGCCCCAGACATAGTTCAATATACAAGTCAGATCTTATCCACAAATCATGCTGTTGCCAATCCTTTAGAATCTAAAATCTAAAGGTTTATTCATAAAAAGAAAGAAATATAGATGAGAGTTCAAATTGGTTAAATGGAATCAATTACATACAGTAATGGCAAAGTTCTTGGTTCAGGCTTGTAGCAGTGATGCAATAAATTGCTGGTTCAAATCAAGTCTCTGGACTACAGCCACAGCTGGGATGGGTAATTCAGTCCTTTGTTCAGAACTTCAGTATGTAGCAAGGTTCCCCCAGAAGTATGAAGCAGGATTGAAGACAAAATGGAGGGGTTTCCAGGGCCTTTTATATTCTCTCTCTTGTGGGCTTAAACCTCTTGGTTCTCCTGTGCAAAATCACAGCAACAAGATGGAGTTTGGAGTCACATGGGCAAGTCACATGTCCATGCATGACTCAGTTCTTTACAGGCCAATGCCATTGTTTACATGTTAGTTTGAATGTTCCCAGGAAAGCTCAGAAGTGGATAGGCATCTCCCAAAGTTCACTGTCAGTTAAGTGTTTCTTGACTGGGCATTTACTGAGAATAGTCCTTTCTCAAGAAGCTGACCAAATGCTTCACTTAGAATTAAAACACATTAAGATACAAGTACATAGGCAATATTCATAACTTCAACTACAAAAAAGGTAGACACATACAGATAGCATAATTATAACCAGCCAATCATACCCTCTTCATAGACACCTCACACGACAACCTTTGTAGAATATTTGCTTCAAATATATAATAGTGGTTGCAACAATGATCTATATGGTTACAATTTATGTCAATAACATCACAGTGGAGCTCAGTAGAGTGCTGCCTCTTCTATCTTGGTTTGTTAATGATTCCCAGCACCCAAATCTTGACCCCAAGCCTTCTTCAGGCTCTGCAATGTGCCAGGTTTTGTTTCATCTTATGCACCTGTATGCTGTTGGGTTCTGGAACAGCCAATAGAGAGCCTGTTCTCATGGCACATCCACACAGAAACAGAAATACACAGCGGTAGCTGAACCATCCTCCTGAATGCAGAGGAGGCCACCCAAAATGTGGTAAGGTGATAGGGAATAGTCAGCATGGATTTGTAAAGAACAAATTATGTCAAACCAATCTGATAGCTTTCTTTGATAGGATAACAAGTCTTGTGGATAAGGGAGAAGTGGTGGATGTGGTATACCTAGATTTTAGTAATGCATTTGATACAGTCTCGCATGATATTCTTATCAATAAACTAGGCAAATACAACTTAGATGGGGCTACTATAAGGTGGGTGCATAACTGGCTGGATAACCGTACTCAGAGTAGTTATTAATGGTTCCCAATCCTGCTGGAAAGGTATAACAAGTGGGGTTCCGCAGGGGTCTGTTTTGGGACCGGCTCTGTTCAATATCTTCATCAACAACTTAGATATTGGCATAGAAAGTACGCTTATTAAGTTTGCAGATGATACCAAACTGGGAGGGATTGTAACTGCTTTGGAGGATAGGGTCATAATTCAAAATTATCTGGACAAATTAGAGAAATAGTTTGAGGTAAACAGGATGAAGTTTAATAAAGACAAATGCAAAGTGCTCCACTTAGGAAGGAACAATCAGTTTCACACATACAGAATGGGAAGAGACTGTCTAGGAAGGAGTCCGGTAGAAAGGAACCTACGGGTAATAGTAGACCACAAGCTAAATATGAGTCAACAGTGTGATGCTGTTGCAAAAAAGCAAACATGATTCTGCGATGCATTAACAGCTGTGTTGTAAGCAAGACATGAGAAGTCATTCTTCCGCTCTACTCTGCACTGGTTAGGCCTCAACTGGAGTATTGTGTCCAGTTCTGGGCACCACATTTCAAGAAAGATGTGGAGAGATTGGAGAGGGTCCAAAGAAGAGCAACAAGAATGATTAAAGGTCTTGAGAACATGACCTACGAAGGAAGGCTGAAAGAATTGGGTTTGTTTAGTTTGGAAAAGAGAAGACTGAGAGGGGACATGATAGCAGTTTTCAGGTATCTAAAAGGGTGTCATAAGGAGGAGGGATAAAACTTGTTAATCTTAGCCTCCAAGAATAGAACAAGAAGCAAGGGGCTTAAACTTCAGCAAGGGAGGTTTAGGTTGGACATTAGGCAAAAGTTCCTAACTGTCAGGGTGGTTAAACACTGGAATAAATTGCCTAGAGAGGTTGTGGAATCTCCATCTCTGGAGATATTTAAGAGAAGATTAGATAAATGTCTATCAGGGATGGTCTAGATAGACAGTATTTGGTCCTGCCATGAGGGCAGGGGACTGGACTCGATGACCTCTTGAGGTTCCTTCCAGTCCTAGAATCTATGAAAAATCCCAGCCAATATTGTTTTATTGTTTATATCCCATTGTTGTATCTGTTGTTTCCCCACGTATCTATTTAAAGACTTGCTGCACTAGAACTGAACAATGGCCCAACTTGTCCTGTGTTCTTTCTTGAGCAGTGGCCAGCGTGGATGTTAGAGGAGGGTGTAACCATCCATGCTATAAAGCGCCTAACTGTGTAATACCTTCCTGTTTGTGGACATTTTTTCCTAGCTGGTGAGCAGTATAAATCCTTACAGTACATGCTAATTTTAACACTAGCTAGTGTAAATGCAGATGCCTTTTGTATCCATATAAATTCCTAAAATGCTCCACTTAGCTCTGCATGTTTTCTTTTGATTCCAAAATTCTCCAGGCTGCGGATATGAATGGAAAATCTTGTCTTAAAGCCAAGCTGATATTGTATAGCAGAGAAAAGTGGGAGACGATGCAAGTCCCATCTTGATTAACATTATGTCACTTTTGTTTTACAGCTATCCTCCATCATAGAGATGCTAGAAAGCACTTTCTATGGCTTAGACCTTCTAAAGTTACACTCAGTCACAACAAAATTGGTGGGCCGAGTGGAGAAACTAGAGGAGGTAAGATGAGATCCATTTCTTTTTCTTTGGGTTGTTTTGTTAGAGACGACGTCATGCAAAATGAAATGGCACCTAATCGTTTGGTATCTGGAGCCAAATCATGGTGTTCCATTCCTTGTGGGAGAACTGGTAATTAGCCACCATTTCATTTAACTGTGTGGCCACTGTCATCATGACCTATGACTGGACATTTGGAGAAAAGAGATCAAGGGGTAACATTTCAGAAGTGATTAGATATTCAAAGATTTTTAGGCACCTAGGCAATTTTGGAAATCCTGCTTGATGCCTAGCTGCATCTTTAGATGCCAAAAGGCCTTTGAACATGTGGCCGGTAGTTGCCTAAGTTCCATTGTCTTTCACTGAGGCTTAGATTCCTAAGTGCCTAAGTAACTTTTGAAAATGAGACTTAGGTTCCTATAACAGGGTTCACGACCCGCCCCTCTTCCTGGGGCCCACTTGCTGCCCCCAATAAGACTCAGAGAGGCTTCAGGTTGTCCCACCACCAGTGTCCATCTATATTCAAGCTTTACAAGATTAGTCACCTCCTTTACAGGCAGAGTCAGCCTTCAGCTTGGAGGCCTCCAGTTTCCTCCCTGACTGACTTCTTCCTGGCTGCCCCCTGCTTTCTGGCTCCCTCCCAGTCTTTCTAGCCCTTGGCTTGTCAGGCCAGCAGGTGTTGCCAGTCCTTAGGCTGGCATCAGGCCTTTTCCATTAGCCCCAATGTGTTTCCCTTGATTGGAGCTGACTGGGCAGGAGCTGATTAGGTGCTTTTGCACCAGCATCTTGCTACAGTTTCTAAATCATTTAGGTGCTTTTGAAAATTTTACCTAACCAGTGTTGCCAATTCTCACAAGTCCTGAGATATTTCATACTCTTCTTAAAGCCCCAGTTCCTGGAGTCATGTGATTTTTGTGAGACTCTCAGCTTTCATTTCAAAGAAAAGTAAGATATCATGGTTATGAAGAAAAGCTTGCAAATGTGACCTAAGTGGGTAACCTAAAATTTTAAAGACTAAACAATAAGAACTTAAAATGTTTTACTTTTGAAGAACTTCATGATTTCTTGGGGCCTGACTCATGGTTTTAGAATACTGGGGACTGCCCATGCTGAGCCTGTTTGTAGTAATCCATATGTGTGGCGGAAGATCACATTTTAGCCACACACCAACATATATGACATCTTGCAACTCAGTCAAGGCAGGTCAATGAGAAGGGTTTCTCAGAAGAGGATGTGTGGTGGGAAGGTGATGCTGCATTTATGAACCCTGTGACCAGTGGCGTAGCCAGGTTCTAACAGGGGGAGTGAACACATAAAAAAAGGCGCCACCCAACATATCAAATTACTAATTACATACTTTTAAAATTTGTTATACATATTTATTTTGTACTTAAACTAAAAACACAAGAATGATATTTTTACAAGTATGTGTGTTATTTTGCATTTAAAATATAAAAGTTTTACAGTATTGTATATAAAATCAAAACATAATAAAAACACGTGTTATTTACTTATTTTATATTTCAAAGATAAGATCAAAACAATATGATAATCTATGAAGCAAATACAACAGCCTCTTTCGTCTAAGCTTCATTCTAGCAAAATTATCTATTACTTTATTATAATCTACTTCAGTAGCCAATTGTCTTTCAATGGAGAGCAAAGCTAATCCAGACAATCTATCTTCACCCATTGTAGACCACAGGTAGGACTTTATAAGTTTAAGTTGGCTAAAGGATCGTTCCGCAACTGCACTACTTATTGGCAAGGTCAGAAAAATGTGGTACAATCTCGAAAGGTTAGGATGAATGGAACACATATAATTGGCGATCATGAATTTCAGTACACTGTTGATGGTGAGTTTCTCGTCGACACTTGACTTTACCCTACCGCTGGTGCTCATTATCTCTTTGTACATGTCTTTAAATGAAAGAAACTCTTCCACAATTGTGGTTTCACTGTTGATCACATCTGAGTATGTCTGCCAAAAATTCTAATTTGTTCACATTATCCGCGTTGTCAAAATGCTTTGGGTCTAAACCTAGTTTATTTGGCAGCCACATTTTTAAAATGCTCGAATCTTTTACTCGTGCTATTTATAACAGAATCTAAGGACACTAAATAGGATTCAACTATGAATTTCTTCCGGGCATCAAATATTCCTTCTTCATCCTCTGCAATTTCCTCATGGAATCTTTTTCTCTTGCGTATTCTGTGCTGCTTATATTCCGGCAGCCAGGTCAATTTCACAGCTCTATGAATTTGATGCCCGTCAAATTTGGTCAGCAAAGTGTTCAATGTTTTGTTGAAAAGGCGCCACTTTATTCTAAACTAGAGGAGAAGCGAAAACAATCCACACACTAAGAAGTAATCAGACTGAACTATTTGAAATTATCCAAAGGGTTCAGCATTTGTTTACACTGCAGGAAGCAATTCTTATGAATACGCGCGCTTGTGTGGGTGCCTGGGTGAGTGAGTATACATGTCAACCGATAAAAAAAAGCGCCGACAAAAGGGCGAAGACAAAATGTTTACAAAAATGTGGGCCTCTTGGCTCTTGCAAGGGATTCACATGTTACAAGACTAACTAATGCTGTAGTGGTAAGTGTTACAAGTGTACAGACGAAGTTTCTGCCACCTTTGATTATGTGATGGAAGCTACTGCCCGATACTAGGGGCTTTCCTCCCCCCATGCACCATACCCCCCACAACGCCAGATTTGCTGTGTCTCAAGCCCAAGGCTGGGTCCAAGCGGGGAGACACCCCCCCCACAAACCCCTCTGCCAGCTCGAGAGAGGCACCAGAGCTAAGCACTGCAAAGCTGGCCCAGCCCCTGCAGCCCCCACTCCCTGGCCCATGCACACACTAGCAAAGGGATCAGCTGAGACCAGCTGGGGTGTGTGTGGGGGTGCGACACCACCAGAGGTCCGTCTCTCCAAAGCCCCAGCCTCAAATTGCAACCTCCTGGCAGGTGATCACTATAAGGTGAAAGCCCCCAAAGCGGGGCAGGCAGCCTCTGAGGCAGGGGGGGCAAACTGGGAGCTTACCCCCCATGTGAAAAAAAGTCTCCGTAGTGTCTGGAGCCACCAGATTTCCGCCTTTTTTGAATTAAAAGCTCCAAAGGAGAAGCAGATTGCTCGCGCCAGGCTCTCCTTCCCTTCATGGCACGCGGCTGGAGCAGCAGACTCAGGAGTGGGCTGGGGTCTGGGGTTGACCAGCTGCTGACTTGATCCTTTGGGCTCTGCCCCTGTTCTCAGCTCAGCGCCCGGATCCGCTCCAAGCCCCCAAGTGCCTTGGCTCGCCAAGGCAGCAGTACCCCTCCCCCCCGTTAATGCAATCCCAATGCTGCCTCCCCAAGGGACCTGAGCCCCCAGGATCTCAATGAAAAGGGCTGTGTGGGGAGGGGGCTGGTTTGCTTTCTGAAAGGCAAATTCTGCACGAAAAAGCAAGTCCCACTTATGTGTCATTGAATGAAGGAGAAACCCAGAGCACTAGCTCTGCACTTGGGCACACCTGGAGTGTCAGTGATCAGGCTTGCTGGCCTGGCCCCCAGCCACCATGCTCAGCTCACGCTGCCTCGCTCTCCTCAGGCCGAGGTCACCACCCAGACAGAGGCAGGGGCCAGCGCAGCATCTCGCTGTGAGGGGGCCATTGCTCACACGCACCCGGTGAGACAGTCCCTCTCATCTCACCTGAGGCAGCTGCTCTGCAATCTGTGGCCCCTGGAAGCAGGCAGCACACAGGAGCAGCGCGGGGGAGAGCACAGTCCCCCGCATAAGAGAGACAATCAGACAGACGTGGGCAGGGTCTGTTGGGGGTTTGCATGGGGGAGGCAGGGGAGAGGGGGTGGTGGGGCTGCACTGGGAGACTCTCCAATGCAGCACCTAGCCACGCTGGCTCTGTGCATCATGAGGCCACTCGGGAAAAGGAGGCAGTAAGAGAGAGAGGCTGAGGAGGAGGTGCCCTTCCCCTCCCAGCTCGGTCTGTGAGTCCCTGATTTCGCAGAGTCTCAGCGCTGCTGGCACCCAGCCTCAGGTACTGGGCTGCAGTGCAAGCTAGAGGGGCTGATACAGAGAAGTCAGGACCAGTCACAGCACTTCCCATGTCATCATGAAAACTCATTCCTGGAAAGCTGGGTGAGGTAATATGGGGGGTGGAGGGGATATATATCAAGGTGGGTGAGGTAATATAGTTTATTGGACCAGCTTCTGTTGGTGAGAGAGACAAGCTTTTGAGCTTTCACAGAATTCTTCTTCAGGAAGAAGAAAGGACTCCGTGAAAGCTCCAAAGCTTGTCTCTCTCTCTCTCTCACCAGCAAAAGTTGCTCCAATAAAAGATACTACCTCACCCACCTTGTGGCTCTAATTTCCTGGGAACAACAGGGCTACACTAACACAGCATACAAAAACGCAAGATTCACATGAACAGCACACAGTGACCACCATCACACCGGGACACTATTTTCAGGATTCATCTTAGCATCCAGCATTTCATCATCACACCAAGGAAGTAGCACTATCAGCACAATGAGATAAATATAGCCACATGTGCATGCCAAAAATTCACAGTACAAGCATACTGGGATCCACACAGCAGGATAGTAGTTTCAGTTTAGCTCTCAGTTTAGGATACACTCAGGGACTGAGTCCAAAGGTTCAGCTAAACACAAGGGCACCTGCAAATAGTTGTACTAACAGCAGGTTCTACACTGGCACAATAGGAGGAGTTCCATGTCAGGGCACTAATTCCCAATCCCAGTGCAAGGCAATATGGGATCCAGACACCAGGTCTTTAGTACTAGAATTTGTACTCCCAGGAGAGTGGGATGGAATTATTTAAGTTACAGAAGGCAACTCCCAAGAAACAAGAAGGCACTTGACCAAATGGCTGGGTGGATGTTAAACAACCATCACCAGCCATTGTGCAGCAAGTGAATGACAATTAGCAATTTAATGACCACCATCACCAGAGAATTACTCAACCCTGGGACTCAGGAGGGGCGGGGTGGGTATGCAGCAGGCTGAGGGAAGAGGCGCGGAAGGAGCTTGGCTGCCGCTGGCAAAGCCTGCCTTGCTGCGGGAGCCCAGTGCTGGCAGCGCCAAGCTTCAGAGTGGAGCATGGGCCCAGCTGGCGCCATTGGCACCATGGTAACCCCTAATGCGCCACTTTTTGACAACATGCTTAGTGGGGTAGCGGCCGCTACCCCTGCTCCCCCCCCAGCTACACTACTGCCTGTGACTCATGTCCTGTACATAGTGTTTAATGTTTAGTCCAATAACAAAAAAGTTAATGATCTAAACTGGAGCCAGTGTGAGCTGCTGCTAAGGTTGCCAAGCATCTGGTTTTCAACCAGAACTCCTGATCGAAAAGGGACCCTGGTGGCTCCGGTTGGCACCGCTGACCAGGCTGTTAAAAGTACGGTTGGCAGCACAGCAGTGACCTGGGGCTAAGGCAGGCTCTGTGCCTGCCAAAGCTCTGTGCAGCTCCTGGAAGTGGCCACCAGTTCCCTGCAGCTCCTAGATGCATGGGCCGCCAGGGAAGCTTCACACGCTGCCACCGCCCCAAGTGCTGGCTCTGCAGCTCCCATTGGTTGGGAACCACGGTCCGCGACCAATGGGAGCTGCGGGGGTGGTGCCTGCCGGTGCGAATGCAGTACACGGACCCTTCCTGGCCATCCATGTGCCTAGGGGCTGCAGGGACCTGGTGGCCGCTTTCTGAGAGCCATAGTAAGTGCCGCTGGGACCCCACATCCCCATCCGCACCCCAACTCCCTGCCCCAGGCTGGAGTCC
The DNA here is from genome assembly GCF_016161935.1 of Mauremys reevesii. NCBI lineage: Eukaryota > Metazoa > Chordata > Testudines > Geoemydidae > Mauremys > Mauremys reevesii. The sequence goes on along the minus strand of NC_052630.1, from coordinate 40,690,741 downwards.
CTTCTCACACTCAAATTCCCTCCCGGAGCCCGCACCTTCACCCCCCCAACACTCTGCCCTAGCCCTTAGCCCCCTTCTGCACCCCAAATCCCTCATCCCCAGTCCCTCCCCCTCAGCCAGAGCCCTCACCCCCCTCCTGCTCCCCAACCCACTACCCCAGCCTGATGAAAGTGAGTGGGGGGGGGGGGAGAGTGAATGAGGGAGCCCCCAAAGCTGCAGGCTTTAAGTTAAAACACCTCTGCATATCTCTCTATCCATGTTATAGAGGGCGGACAATTTATGAGTTTACCCTGTATTAGCTTTATACAGAGTAAAACAGATTTATTTGGGGTTTGGATCCCATTCGGAACTGGGTGTCTGGGTGCTGGAGGCAGATAATCTGCTAAACTGTTTTCAGTTAACTCTGCAGCTTTGGGGGTGTCAGGATTCCCTCCCCACTCTGAACTCTGGGGTACAGATGTGGGGACCCGCATGAAAGACCCCCCCAAACTTATTTCTACCAGCTTAGGTTAAAAACTTTCCCAAGGCACTAATTCCTTTCTTTGTTCTTGGATGATATTGCTGCCACCACCAAGTGATTTAAACAAACATTCAGGGAGGGGCCACTTGGAGCCCTATCTCACCCAAAGTATCCCCCAAGCCCTTTCACCCCCTTTCCTGGGGGGGCTTGAGAATAATATATCAACCGATAGGTTAACAAAAAGTGAGCACAGATCAAATCCCTGGTTTTTAGGACACTGAAAATCAGTCAGGTTCTTAAAAGAAGAATTTCATTAAAAAAAAAAGTAAAAGAATCACATCTGCAAAATCAGGATGGAAGATAACTTTACAGGGTAAATAAAAAGATTTTAAACACAGAGGATTCCCCTCTAGGCTCAACTTCAAAGTTACAAAAACAGGAATAAATCTCCCTCTTAGCATAGGGAAAATTCACAAGCCAAAACAAAAGATAATCTAATGCATTTCCTTGCTATCACTTACAATTTCTGTAATTTTTAGATGTATCAGTTCAGGATCTTTTTAGGAGCTGGGTTACCTTCTTGTTCTCTCTCTTTGTCCTGAGAGGGAACCAACAAAGAGAGCACAAACAAAACCTTCTGCCCCCGCCCCAGATTTGAATGTATCTTCTTTGCCCATTGGTCTTTCTGGTCAGGTGCCAACTAGGTTAATTGAACTGATTAACCCCTTACAGGTAAGGGATTCTGTACTTCTGGCCAGGAGGGATTTATGTTACTGCATACATAAAGGTTGTTACCCTTCCCTTTATATTTATGACAGGGGGCATGGCCTGGACCCTGGGTCTGTGTTGCAGCAGGCTAGCATGTCTGGCTCAACAAGGCAGGATTCTGGAAGTCCCAAGCTGGCAGGGAGAACAGGCTCAGAGGTAATTCCAGCACATCAGGTGACAGTCCCAAGGGGGTCTCTGTGACTGAACCAGTCACTGTGGCATAGTCGAACAGGATCTGTGCACAGCTGATTGCTTTGAGACACTGGTTGTGATTTTAAGTGAGTTTTAAGTGTGGTGGCCGGAGAATAGACAAAGTGGTTACTGGTTTGTTATTTTCTGTTTGCTTATTTCGGGTAAGGGAAATAGAGGCAGGAAAATCAGCAAAATGATTGACAGTGAGGCTCAGAAGAAGCTAGAACTGCACAGGTTGCAGATTGCTGAGAAAGAAAATGAACATAAAAGACAGATGGAATTAAGAGAAATGGAGATTAATGCACAATTTGCCTGGGAAAAAGCTGCTCACGAAAGAGACATGGAAGCCCAAAGGTTAGCACAGCAAGCTGCTCAGGAGGAGAAGGAAAGAGAGAGGCAGCAGGCCCTAGAGTTAAGAGACAAACCCAAATGGAGACCCAGAAGCATGAACTGGCTGTAATGGAGTGGAAGATACAGAACCTTTCAGCAGCTGGCTCCACTTCCCCCAAAATCCATAAATGGGAGCGATTATGTCCATATGATGAATCCAGTGATATTGTTGAGTATTTCATCACCTTTGAGAGACTGTGCACTCTCCATGCAATTCCTGAGGATCAAAAGATGACTACTTTGGTTGCAAAATTGACTGGGAGAGCTCTGGACATATTCAATAAGATGCCTATTACTGATGCTTCAAACTATGGTATATTTAAGGAACTGGTTTTGAAACAGTTTCAGATTACACCTGAAACCTACAAGGTTAAATTCAAGAACCTTAAAAGGGGAACTGGGTTTAGTAATGTGGCTTATGTAAATGAAATGAGAGATTTGTTAGACAAGTGGGTGAGTGGAAAAGGCATTACAAGCTTTGAAGAAATGTGTGATTTGGTTGTTCAGGAACAGTTCCTGAATATGTGCAGTGACAGTGTAAAACAGTATTTGTGGGACAAAAAGGTGGATGCAGTGGGTGAATTAGCTGGGTTTGCAGACTCTTATGAGCAATCACAAGCTGCAATTAAACATAAACCACTGGCAGAGGGGTACAGGATTGGTGGAAAACAGAATCACTGTTTTACCCCTGGGAAAAAGGAGGCTGGGCGTTCATCTCCCCATTCCCCTGTTACTCATCCCAAGTCTCCTATACAAGCAGAGGAGCCCAGAAGGTGCTATCATTGTAATTCCACTAAGCACCTGAGGAATAAATGTCCTGGGCTGAGTGGGAACAGGCTCCAGGTAACACATGAAGTTGCTGCTTCTCAGAGCACAGGGGTATCCCAGATTACTGCCACTTTCTACATAGGATTTGTAAAGGTTGCTTCTACACAAACAAGCAGTGAGCATATGCATGCTGTTAAACTTAATGGAAAAGTGCTCCAAGGTTGGAGGGATACTGATGCAGAGATTTCTGTGGTCAGGAGGGACCTGATCCACGAGAAGGATTTGTTACCAGGAAAAATGGCAGAATTAGAATTGGTGGAAGGTTACAAAGTCCTTGCACCTTCAGCTAAGGTACACATGGAAACTAGTGATTTGCAGGCTGAACTAACTGTTGTAGCGGTGGTACATAATTTTGTGCTGTTTCTACTGGGGAATGATTTTTTTGATGTGGCAGAATCTGTCCCAGGGTTTGTTAGCAGCAAGAAGGAATCTTGTGCTGAAAGCCCCAGAGGGGAGGGTGAAGTCACAGGGGCTGCTGGGGAAATGGGAGAGTGTCTAATTCCTCTGTAGCAGGGGAAAATGTGCCATTGGGGGCAGGGATGGAGCCCTGGGGCTCAAGACAGGTCCCTGTGGGAGGGGATGGATAGAGCCAGCTCCTGTCCTGTGATCATTTCCCTGGGGGAGAGGGATGTTTCACCTGGTAACAGGGGTGGCTTCCCAGCTCCTGACTGCCAGGAAGTTGCAGGTCAGCAGGCGACAGACCCTGCCCTAGGGTGCACAGGGACATGTATCCTGGAAATGGAAGTTGGGGTCCTGACAACCACTGCAGTGGGAACAGACCCCCAAGGGCTCTGTAGCTGGAAGCAAGCCCAACCTGAGTGAAGGGGTGGGGGCAGGGTTTGCTGGCCAGGGAAGGGTCTCTCATATCTGGTAGTTGTGAGCCCACAGCTGGATCAGGGTCACCTTCTCTTTTGGAGGACGCAGGGGTGTCTGCCTTGGGGGGAACCCAGAGAGGGAAGTCCAGACGGAAGGTGAGGGTGGACAGGAGGGTCTGCCCATCTTTTGTAGGAAGGCATTTCCCCAAGAGAAGAGTGAAGGATCTACATCTGAAATGCCAGACCCCTCACCTGTGGATCAGGTATTAAGGGAAGACTGGGGGTCAAATCTCCTGGATGGAAGAGTCCACCCAGCTGAACAGAGAATGGGGTGACCCAGGGGATCTTACCAATCCAAAGCACTCCATTAAAATATATTGTTCCTGCTATGCTTGTAGAAACTAACATTGTCTCTTCAAGGCAGGAGAAGGAAAAACTTTGCATTTGGGACGCTTCAAAAACTGGTGGGACCCAACAGAAAGAGATTCCAGATGGAGGGGCCAAGGGCAGGCATGGTTTCAGTGCACTCTTTCCTTACCAAAACCCCAAGCACATACCTGAATTGAAAGCCTTCACCAAAGAGACAGGAGACTCTGTGTCTAAACCCCTACCATGGCACACAAAGGGATTGGAAAATACAATAGACACTGAACGAGCTAAACTGTGTGAACAGAGCCTGTCTGCCATAGATTTGCTGGTTATCTTGTGTCTTTGGCTACTTCACCTATGGGTCAAGACAAAGTTGTTAATACTAATGGTAAACCCTTTGAAGATGAGTAACATACCAGATCTCTGGAAAAAACTTTTGTTCATGCTAGGGATGGTGACAAGACAGTCCCACAAGCAGGTTGCTTTTCATCTTATACCTGTAAACAGGCTGGGAGCTTCACACAGAAGCAAAAGCATAACAGGCCTACAATACTGTGTGGAAGGGGAAACTGAGGCACACTGCCTCATGGCATTAGTGGCTAAATGCCAAGAAACCTACACTTTTACAGATATTGCTATCTGCATTCTGTTAGCAATGCTACACCCCAACAAGTTTTCGGGTACCTGGGGACCAGGAACCCAGAACTTTGCAAGAACCCCTATGAATAGCATTATAGTGTTTAATAATGCTGGATGGGGGTCTGACCAGAGCTGAACCAGAATTTTAAATGTACTGCCTCCACCATGGACAGTGTCCAAGTCTCTGGCAGTAAGTTCAGGAGGAGGACGTGATGTTGCACTCCATATGCTTTATGAAAATATGCTTATGAATGTGAATATAATGTAACTGGAATATGCTTTATGCAAAAGGTCTCTTGTAAGGTATAATTACAAAGCTTATAATCTACTGAGTGTGTTCATCCCTATTTGTATGCATATATTATTCTTGTATCTGAAGCTAGAAATATGAAGTATAACTCTGAGGTCCTATTGTAATTATGCAAAGTGTGGGCCATTAATGGTGGTTTAGAATCTTGATGGCTCCCATTGACTAGGACAATTGGTTGTAAATGGCTTATTTACCTGCAAGCCTTCCTGTGTAGTGTGGGCCAGCCCGTGGGTAATGAGGAATGAGGTCTCACAGGGACACATGACCATGTCACCTGATAATGAAATCCATCTTAAATCTGGTACTTTTCCATTTAGAAAGAGGGGTGGGAACCCAGAGAGACAAAAGATTCCTGTCTTGTGCCAAAGCTATAAAAGGAGCAGGACAGAGGCGGCTGCCAGTCATCAGAAAGTTTTCCACCTAAGATGTCTGCTGGAACTAACAAGAACCGTACTAGGGGAAAGGATTGGGCCTATACTAGGAAGGAGTTTAGTCTGTGAAAGAAGCTTATTGGAACATCTCTGAGGATATTACCTGTAATCAGTTTCTTTATGTATTAGGCTTAGACTTGCATGTTTTTGCTTTATTTTGCTTGGTGACTTACTTTGTTTTTCTGTTATTACTTGAAACAACTTAAATCCTACTTTTTATACTTAAATTCCGGTTAAGCTTTATACAGAGTAAAACAGATTTATTTTGGGTTTGGATCCCATCGGGAACTGGATGTCTGGGTGCTGGAGACAGGTAACCTGCTAAATTGTTTTCAGTTAAGTCTGCAGCTTTGGAGGCATGGCCCATATCCTGGGTCTGTGTTGCAGCAGGCTGGCATGTCTGGCTCAACAAGGCAGGGTTCTGGAAGTCCCAAGCTGGCAGGGAAAATGGGCTCAGAGGTAATTCCAGCATGTCAGGTGACAGTCCCAAGGGGGTCTCTGGGACCAAACCCGTCACACTGTCCATGATTTTTACTAAAAATACCTGTAACTAAATCTTAACCTTACCTCTGGACAGCTTAACCTATAGTTAAGATTGCCTAACATTTTCCATTGTAAGCCCCTCTTTTCACTAGCTTGTTACTTTTGCAGATTTCAACTATTGGGGGTAAAATTTTCCATGCTTGCTCTTTGCTTCAGCCTCAATTCTCTTAGTATGGTTCAGCAAAAATTGTTCAGCTGTTTCCAAGAAAGAGAAAAATTGGTAATTTTGCCCAAGATAAATTCTTACAACTCTTTCTTTGAAGAGCTCTAATATCTTTACACTTTGGCACAGGAAATTTGACAGGGATGTAACCCTGGGACCAGAGAGATGCCTTTTGCTGTCCTCATGAAAAATCTGCTCACACTTGGCAGAGTTAAAAGCCTCTGAAAAATCAACATTTGTACATGTTCAGTAGAGGTTGTTAGAAACTTGCTGCTGAAATCTTGGAACATGCCATCTTCAGTGAGCATGCTCCCACCTCCAGCCCCACAGGGCCACCTCCTTGGCAGTGGATGGTACACAGGCTAAACAGCAGCCCTGGGCCTAAGGAGATGCTCTGCTCTAGGTGCATCTGGTATTCGTAATTCTGTGCTACCCTAAGAAGCAAGCATCATTCTCTCGAGTTGACAGATGGGGCTACACTAGGTTACTCCCAGCAGAGCTGGCAGTAGAACCCAAGTCTTTAATATGACAGGTCTAAAGCCACATGGCCTCTTAGAATCAATGTGCCTAATCCATCCACTTGGCAGTGTTGTCAGTAACCACTAGCCCACACACCCCTCCAAACCCAGGAATAGAATCCTGATTCATAACAGTCTTCTGCTGGGAAAGTGTGTGTCACATCCCCACTGGTGTTTGGGTTACAACTCTTACCTCAAAGGATTAAGGTCTGTGCTGTGGCTCTAACACTGCTAATCCAGGCCATCTGACAGCATGAGAATCACCACTGACCTCTCCTCCTGCTCTGGGCGGATGTCACTGAGCTGGCATACCCTCTCTGGTTTTGTAGTTTCCTTGGGATGGTGTTTTGCCAAAACGGTTTATTTTTATTATTTCTAATTGCCTTTTATTAGGAGCTTTTGCTTCCCACAAAATCCAGGAAGTGGCTGAGATGTGCTGGGGGTAAGGTAGGGGCATCTGGTAGGGCATGCTAGCCTCTCTTACTAGTGCCTGAGAGGGTCAAATAATGGCAAGGGAGGTACACTATGTCTTGAATTCAGAGTACACCACCTAAGAGTGAAAATCCTATCTTAAAAGATAAGCTAACATTTTTAATTTATTTTTTTTTAAATGTAGATTTCCCAGTAAATCATTTTCTCTTTCATGCAGTGTAATATTGTTTTGGCCAATAAATTGTGCCTTGCAATTTGCTAAACTGCGTTTAGCTTTGTAGCATCAGGTTGTCAGCTCAAATACTGGAGCTTTTTCCCTCCCTCTGTATCTGGGAGAGTAATTCCACATTCTTTTAAATGCAGACCCATCCCAATAGACTTCAAACATGAGCCAGATGGAGTGGATTCAGAAAGCCAAAATTCCACATGCAAAGCATTTTGGGAGAACACTGCATAACTCAGCCAAGAGGTCAAAAAAGAGGCACCTGAAAATGGTGCATGTGAATGTGATATCTTGGGTTACTGGACTGACCACATATGGTGATCTACAAAGGAGGGTAAGGGATATGGATGTTTCTATTTCTATTTGAGATCCCTCCTTCTTAATCTGATTTGACTTATTCTCTAGTTGGGTCATATGAGTTTCCTGCTGAATCATCAGTATTTAAAAAGGCAGAATTGGCTTGACTGAATAAGGGCAGAATTGTGCTCTCAGATCACCACTGCGTCTCTCCACGTTCTGCTCTCCTGATATCTATGAAACTGTTGCTGGGAGAACAGAATATTGGAACATGATCTACACGTGAATAGATGGAGCAGAACTTTGCCCTAGGAGGGGAATCCACCAGTCCCTTAGGGTGGGATCTGAGTTACTACTGAGAATTCTTTCCTAGGTGTCTGGCTGGTGAGTCTTGCCCACATGCTCAGGGTTTAACTGATCGCCATATTTGGGATCAGGAAGGAATTTTCTTCCAGGGCAGATTGGCAGAGGCCCTGGGGGTTTTTCGCCTTCCTCTGCAGCATGGGGCACCGGTCACTTGCTGGAGGATTCTCTGCACTTTGGAGTCTTTAAACCATGATTTGAGGACTTCAATGGCTCAGACATAGGTTAGGTTTGTTGTGGGAGTAGGTGGTTGAAATTCTGCAGCCTGTGTTGTGCAGGAGGTCAGACTAGACCAGGGGTCTCAAACACGCAGCCTGTGGGGTTCTTCTGTGTGGCCCGCCAAGCTCCCCACGCCCCCCGCACCCCTCTGCCTACCTCCAGGCAGGACCGGCTCCAGACTCCAGCGCGCCAAGCACGTGCTTGGGGCGGCGTGCCGCGGGAGGGCGGCAGGCGGCTCCGGTGGACCTCCCGCAGGCATGCCTGCAGAGGGTCCGCTGGTCCCGCGGCTCCGGTGGACCTCCCGCAGACGTGCCTGCGGAGGGTCCGTTGGTCCCGCGGCTTCGGTGGAGCATCCGCAGGCGTGCCTGCGGGAGGTCCACCGGAGCCGCGGGACCAGCGGACCCTCCGCAGGCACGTCTGCAGGAGGTCCACCAGAGCCGCGGGACCGGCGACCGCCAGAGCGCCCCCCGCAGCATGCCACCCTGCTTGGGGCGGCGCAATTCCTAGAGCCGCCCCTGCCTCCAGGCCAGGGGTAGGCAAAATACAGCAGCCCGTGGGATTGCCCCCCGTGGTGCCATGAGCCTCATGCCGCTTCCTTAAGCGGCTGGCAGCACGTTCCTTCATGCCGGAGGAGTAGGGGAGGAGGCAGAGGGCTCCTGCGTTGCCTTGCTTCAAGGTACCCCCTCTTCCCCCCCCCCCCGCAGCTCCCATTGGCTGGGAACAGGGAACCATGGCCAATGGGAGCTTTGTGGGAGGTACCTGGAGGAGCAGCAGTGGAGCCCTGTGCCCAACCCCGCTCCCCCAGGGGCCATGGTTCCAGCTGCGTCCTGGAGCGGAGCGGCACAGCGCGGGGCCAGGAGCCTGCCCTGGCCCCGATGCACGCTGCTGCCACCCTGGAGCCGCTCTAGGTAAGCGGTGCTGGGCCAGAGCTCGCACCCCTCCTGCACCCCTCCTGCACCCAACTCCCTGCCCTGAGCCCCCTGTCGCACTCCACACCTCTCCTGCACCCAACTCCCTGCCCGAGCCCCCTGCCACACCCCACACTCCTCCTGCACTCCCTGCCTTGAGCGACCTGCTGCACCCTCCACCCCAACCCCCTGCTGCACCCCTCACTCCTCTTGCACCCCACACACCAACTCCCTGCCCTGAGCCCCTGCCACACCCTGCACCCCTCCTGTACCCCCTGGTGACAGGGAAGGGGCAGTGTTGGGGTGGGGACTCTGGGGAAGGGGGTGGAAAGGGGCAGAGAAGGGGTGGGAAGAGGCAAGGCAGGGGTGGAGGGGTGGAAGGGGTGGAGTGGGGCCCTGATGGAAGGGGTGGAGTGGGGCCGGGGGCAGTGAGGGTGGGGGTGTCAGTGATGCAGCCCTCGGGCCAATGCACTAGACCTTGTGTGGTCCTTGTGGTCATTTGAGTTTGAGACCCTTGGTATAGGAAGAGGAGGTTCCAGCTGGTGGCTTGTTTGATTACTCTGTGTGTGTTGCAGTGACCTGTGGTCTGTCGTTTAACACAATTTCTCAAAATAAGCAAGTGGTGGCAATGGTTTCAGGCAGTGGTTTCAGGCTGCTCTTTTTCAGGAGAAGAAATTGTACTGGCCATGTCACTAACCGTGAAATTCAGAAGGATTTAACAGAATTTGAATCTTGAGTCTCTTTGAAGAACATAAGAACGGCCATACTGGGTCAGACCAAAGGTCCATCTAGTCCAGTGACCTGTCTTCTGACAGGGGCCCTATTCTAGGTGCCCCAGAGGGAATGAACAGAACAGGTAATCATCAAGTGATCCATCCCCTGTTGCCCGCTCCCAGCTTCTGACAAACAGAGGCTAGGGACACCATCCCTGACCATCCTGGCTAATAGCCATTGATGGACCTATCCTCCATGAATTTATCTAGTTCTTTTTTGAACCCTGTTATAATCCTGGCCTTCACAACATCCTCTGGCAAAGAGTTCCCCAGTTTGACTGTGAGTTGTGTGAAGAAATACGTCCTTTTCTTTGTTTTAAATCTGCTGCCTATTAATTTCATTTGGTGACTCCTAGTTCTTGTGTTATGAGAAGGAGTAAATAACACTTTCTTGTTTACTTTTTCCACACCAGTCATGATTTTACAGACCTCTATCATATCCCCCCTTAGTCTCCTCTTTTCCAAGCTGAAAAGTCCCAATCTTATTAATCTCTCCTCATATGGCAGCCGTTCCATGCTCCTTATCATTTTTGTTACCCTTTTCTGTACCTTTTTGAATTCCAGTGTATCTATTTTGAGATGGGGCGACCATATCTGCATGCAGTATTCAAGAGGTGAGCATAGCTTGGATTTATATAGAGGCAATATGATATTTTCTGTCTTATTATTTATCCCTTTCTTAATGATTCCCAATATTCTGTTCACTTTTTTGATTGCCGCTGCACATTGAGTGAATGTTTTCAGAGAACTATCCACAATGACTCCAAGATCTTTCTTGAAAGGTAACAGCTAATTTACACCCCATCATTTTGTATGATGGGATTATGTTTTCCAATGTGCATTACTTTGTGTTTGCAACACTGAATTTCATCTGCCATTTTGTTGCCCGGTCACCCAGTTTTGTGAGATCCCTTTGTAGGGCTTCACAGTCTGCTTTGGACTTAACTTGGACATTGCTTACCCTGGATGGTAGTTTACAGGATGATCTTCTTCTTTGCAGAACCTACACACACAGAGCCTGAACTTCCTGATCCAGCTCACTCAGTTATGGTGTCATGGACTCAGCAATGGTTGACTCTTTAGATTGCAACAGTGAGAGTGTGTCTGATTGCAAAATGTCTCAGCTTCCATGAAGTCAGAGTTAGTCCTGTGCAGTTGGGTGTGATATTAGAGGAGTTAGATATGTTCATTGTAGATGGCTGTACGTGGGAAGGGGAAGGAAATTTATTTTGGTGGTGAAGAGTCTATGAGTGTTAAGTTTCGGTGGAGGACATGTGACCCGAGGTCCCTTTCAAGAGTATCCAGCCTTGAGATTTCTTGGCAAGTTCCTGGAGTTTTATGATTATGTTGATAATAGAAAATGCACACTAGCAACCTTCATTCTAGGAGAGAGAGAGAGAGAGAGAGAGAGAGAGAGTGTGTGTGTGTGTGGGGTTAGGCCCACATTCTGTCTGCTTCTGCAGCCGGCATGTAAAAGAAAGGCACTAAGCGTATTCTGCCACTCTTACCCATCCTGAATAATACCTTACTCTACTGGCTTTCCCATTGCTTTAACTGAGTGTGTGTGTGTAATGAGGTTGTACCCAAGGTGAACAAAGGTGGCAGAATTGAGCCCATAGGTTGTAAAATGCTGTAGGATCCTTCTGGATGAAAAGCATTATAGAACAGCAAGGTATTATCTGGGTTTATTAATTGTATTTCGATAGCAGTTGGGAACTCCAATCGAGGATGAGTGCTCCATTTTGGACAGACAAGTAACAAAGAGGGTCCTGTCTGTGACTCCATGTTAAGGCTGTTACAGTGCTTGAGGAGTTCACACTTGATTCTCGGTTGGTGAAATATAAGTATAGAACACACAACCACTTTGGAGTTTGTGCCCTGGTTTGTGACAGTCTGCCCTGACGTTGGCACCCACGTTCATGAGCCACTGCAGACTGCCTAACACTGGAGTAGTCGTGGCAGGATTTACATGCCATGGGTCAATTGGATTTATCAATCATAACCCAGTGCTGTTAAAAGTTTAAACTTGCTATTGAGAGTTTAGATGTCATATGATGGGTTTCAGACAAAAGACCTCCAACAGCTATGCTTGCAGAGGGGAACTGAGAGCTTTGCTCATAAGTTTTGACAAGGCATCCAAGGACCTTCCTGCCCCAGAAGCTGTAGAAGCCACTGCAGTGTTAGCATTTATATAGCAATTTGAAAAGTATTTATAGTTATTACTGTTCCGTGTACTGAGAGTTAGGTATATGTTGGTACCTGCTGTATGTCACTGACCAAAGGCTGGTCCTGTAGAGAGTTGCCTCTGTAATTGTTACCATGTCTACTTACTATGCTGCTGATCCCCTGCTGTACACTGCCCCTCCATGCCAATGTACATCCCTTGCCTCCTCCAGGTCCCCCTAACAGCTGCATGATACCGCTGTGCACACACCACAAGCCGGATGCCCACACCATCCAAAATGCATCCCTGTCATTGCAGTACTTTCCAGCTGAATGCCTTCTCCAAGGGCACACACACCCCAGTCTGTTAATGCCACTCATACCAACCAATATGACATTTATCCTGGGCAAAATAATGGAACAGTCGATACAGGTCTTTACATTTCCACCTTTTAGCTCTTTACCATTAATACCAATCAAATGGGTCTTGTCAAATAAACTTGATATCATGCTTTGACAAGATCACAGGTCTTGTTTAAAAATGGAAATTGCTGACATAATATACTTTGGCTTCTATTGGGCATTTGACTTAGTACCACACAACATTCTGATGAAAAACTCACTATATAAATAAGAAAGCATAAAATTGCTGCTGGTAAGATTTGCCGCTGACAGAAAGTTTGTTGGAGTTGGTGAATAATGATGAGTCCAAGTCACAGATACACAGTGAGCTGGATTGCTTTGTTGGGTGTGTGCAGTCAAACAACATGTGTTTTAATACAGCCAAATGCAAGGTCATACATGCATCCAGAGACAAAGAATGCAGGCCATACCTACAGAACGGGGGACTGTGTCCTGGGAAGGACATAGGGGGCATGATGGAAATCAGCTGAACATGAAGTCACAGTGCCTAAAAAGATTGCCTAGTTGAGAACCACCTCACTCTGAGCTGTATGGCCACAGCTGGGACCAGCAGAAGTGCTTGAGCTGGAGTCCTGTTGGTAGAGCCGAGTGGGATGCTGGCAATGTGTTCTCTGGGAAGGCCCGCACCTCCCCGATGTGAAGTAGCCACAGTTTGGATCTACAAGGCTATCCCAGGAATGTGAAAACTTATGAGGATTGCAAGGGTGAGAAATTGCAGGGGGAGTTTGATAAATCTAATAATTAAATAACCAACTGAATGCAGGCTCCCAGGGTGATGCTGCAGCAAGAAAGGCTAACATGGTATTTAGACATATAAGCAAACAGATAGCAAGTAAGAACAGGAAGGTTACATTAAATAAATGTGGAGGTGTGAGACCATTTCTGGATCCTGTGTCCATTTCTGGGGGCCACACTTCAAAAAGGATTTTGAAAAATTGAAAGTTCAAAGAAGGGCTCCAAAAATGAATCCAGGACTGGAACCTGCCTTGCAGTCCTGCTGTGAGGAGCTCTTACTAAAGAAGTAACAAAGAGAAGGTAAAGAGGTGACTTGCTTATGATCTGTAAGTACCAACATACAGAGGAGTGTGACAGACCCAGACCAGTGGGGTACAGGAGTCTGGTAGAGGGCAAATATACTGGTCACTGGATGAGTAGTTTTCTGTTCCCTGAGTGACCAGAGCAGGGGCTGCACAAGAGTAATCAGGAACCTGCTAGAACCAATTAAGGCAGACAGGCTGATTAGAACACCTGCAGCCAATCAAGGCAGGCTAATCAGGGCACCTGGGGTTAAAAAGGAGCTCACTTCAGTTTGTGGTGGGTGTGTGAGGAGCTGGGAGCAAGAGGTGCAAGGAGCTGAGAGTGAGAGGGTGTGCAGCTGGAGGACTAAGGAATACAAGCGTTATCAGACACCAGGAGGAAGGTCCAGTGGTGAGGATAAAGAAGGTGTTTGGAGGAGGCCATGGGGAAGTAGCCCAGGGAGTTGTAGCTGTCATGCAGCTGTTACAGGACGCACTATAGACAGCTGCAATCCACAGGGCCCTGGGCTGGAACCCGGAGTAGAGGGCGGGCCCGGGTTCCCCCCAAACCTCCGAACTCCTGATCAGACACAGGAGGAGTTGAGCCAGACTGTGGGTTCCACTAGAGTGGAAGATCACTGAGGTGTGCAAATCTGCCAATAAGCGCAGGACCCACCAAGGTAGAGGAGGAACTTTGTCACAGGAGATACCTGATATCAGAAAGCAGCAGACAAACACGGCTACTCCTCTGATACCTGATATCAGAAGGCTTTTTATTCTAGCAGCCAAAGGCATAATAAGTTCCAGTGGCTGGACACTGAAGCCAGCCAATTTCAAAAAGGAAATAAGGTGTATATTTTTAACAGTGGGGATAATTAACCATGGCAACGGATTACCAATCTGGGGCTTGTCCATCACTTGATGGTGATTTAAATCAAGTTTGGATGGCTCTTTCTACAACTGTGACTCAGACTCATTTAATCACTAGCTTTTGGGCTCAGTGCAGGAATCATTGGATGAGATACTCTGGCATGGGTTATGTGTGGGTGTCATGGATCCACAGGATCTGTGCTATGCCTCACCTTAACAGTCCCTGGAGGAACCCCTTCAGTGTACCAGATCCCCACAAGAGACCGAACTCTTCCTTACACACAGGCCACACAGCCTCAACCACAGCAGGACTGATCCTCTGGGCTCAAGCACTCGTTTCACACTGAGAGTGCTGCCCAGTGAGTCCCACTGAGCTACACTCCTGGTCAGGGATGTGTAAACTGTTCAGGGACCCATGCACCTCAGCAAGTATTTGCAGTGACACCCGGAAGCCTTTTCAAACACAGAGTCATTTTTGTTAGTCAACTGGATATAACTTCAGAAAGTCCTCGTGTTAGCAGAGAGACGCAACCGTTAAGACACAGTCCATCCTGCTCAAGCTAGCGCTTTACTCAACTAGGCCGCTGTGGAATCCATATCTGTCCCTCTCCGTCTGTTTCTTTGTCAGTCCCAAGTGAGAGCTGCTGAGTCTCTCCAAAAGCCAATGTTTATCCCAGATATCTGACCCCTTTTGGTCCAGTCTCATCCTCCTGCAGACTCATGCTGAGTTTATAGAATCATAGAATATTAGGGTTGGAAGAGACCTCAGGAGGTCATCTAGTCCAACCCCTGCTCAAAGCAGGACCAACACCAACTAAATCATCCCAGCTAGGGCTTTGTCAAGCCGGGCCTTAAAAACCTCTAAGGAAGGAGATTCCACACCTCCCTAAGTAACTCATTCCAGTGCTTCACCACCCTCCTAGTGAAATAGTGTTTCCTAATATCCAACCTAGACCTCTCACATTGCAACTTGAGACCATTACTCCTTGTTCTGTCATCTGCCACCACTGAGAACAGCTGAGCTCCATCCTCTTTGGAACCCCTCTTCAAGTAGTTGAAAGCTGCTATCAAATCCCCCCTCAGTCTTTTCTTGTGCAGACTAAACAAGCCCAGTTCCCTCAGGCTCTCCTCATAAGGCATGTGCTCCAGCCCCCTCATCATTTTCATTGCCCTCTGCTGGACTCTCTCCAATTTGTCCACATCCCTTCTGTAGTGTGGGACCAAAACTGGACACAATACTCCAGATGTGGCCTCACCAGTACTGAATAGAGGGGAATATTCACTTCCCTTAATTTGCTGGCAGTGCTCCTACTAATGTTCACATGAGTTCACATGATTCACCTTCCAGTTTCCTATTGGTAGAGGCCAGTTGTACAGTCCTTGGGCTCCCATTGTCTGTCTGGATGCTCCATTGATTTTGGTGTGTTTCAGCCAAACCTTTATTGACCCATTTATACCATCACTGACAGCTCTGAGACATGCACACTTCATGTCTTCTGCTCTGCCCAGGGAGCATTTAACCCCTTTGCACCCACTAGCAATCCCTAGTCAAGTTGCATGTGTGTATCAAGTAGGTCACACCATACACATCATTCATTACACATATTACAGAAAATTCCCAATTTGTCACAGCGGGAGGTCAGACTGGGTGGTCATTCTAGATCCTTCTGCCATTAATATTTATGAACAGAGCCAACTCTTGTATAATAACAGAGGAACTACGGCCCAAGATCCAAAAGGGGTCAGATGTCTGTGTTCTGGGCAGTGGAGGATGATGTGTCCTATTTTCTGCCAGTTTCATAGCTGAGAAAATGTAATTAGATAATGAAGCAGTTCAGTTCTTTGGCAGGATCTGTGCCCGAGGTCCTTCTGAGTATGGGAGCATGTATGGTGACAGAGGCATGGAAGAGGCAGAGCTGGTGCATGACAGTCATAGCATCAAGGCAATCTAGTACAATCATGGAGTTTTACTCAACACACTTGGCAATTTTAAGGAACTCACACAGAGATCAACAATAGCAGCACTCATAAAGGGCTTCAGAGCAGTGGAAGGACTGCTGTGTATCCAGCATCATCAGAGCTGGGAGCTCCATGTCTGCCTGGCACCTGACCTGAGAGGCAGTGCTATGTCAAACTCCAAAGTTAACAACCTAAGGAAATGTTGGTTGTACACATGCACATCAGTGTGTGAAAAGTGCCAGCAGGGAGCCACTGTTGTCAGTGTGCACAGGGCAAAATGTCAGGCAGGGTTTACAGAACCTCCATTGATTTCAGTGAGCATTTTGCCTGAGTAGGGACTTATGTTATGAATGCAGAATTTTACCTATAGACGGTACAATGAAGTGAGATGAAAGTGGCAATATAAATTCTTGAAACCAGAACTTCTATCATATGTAACCACAAGGACCCCACCATGGGTCGGCAACAGGGCTCAGGCCAGGGACCTTCAGCTCCTCAACACAAACCTGTGCCACTTGAGCCAAAGGAGTGAGTGTTATCCTGTGTGTAGCCCAGCCACTAGTGGGGGACATGACACAATTGTGACACAGCTGTCTGCTAGATAGCAGTGGGATGTTAGAGATCAGGAGTTCTGGGTTGTGTTCTGGCTTGGGGAGGGGGAGTATTGTCCAGTGGTTAGAGCTGTGGTTACAGTCAGGATAGCCATCTTAGATCTGGCATGTTCATTCTGCAAGACATTGTACCTAAGCGGATGAGACTTGGTCTGCCATATTAGAGAATCGGATTCTGCTCCCTGCATCGACCTTGTGCAACCGCTCAGTCAACTCATTTGTACAATAGGGGAAATGATACTTGCCACTGACCTAGAGTCTATGGCCATGCTTGGTAATAAGGGCTTGAAGTGGGTAGCAATGTGCACACTGGAAGAACAGACTTTAGAACTTATGGCCTCCTGGCTCCCAGCCCAGGGCCCTTTCCCCTAAGACAGTGGTTTTCTACCTGAGGTCCACGGACCTCTGCAGGTCCATAGACTATGTCTAAGATTTCCAAAGCACCTCCATTCGAAATTTCTAGGGATCCACAAATGAAAAAAGGTTGAAAACCACTGCACTAAGTCAAAGGGCACTTTGAGGGCAAATCTCAGTCTCTCTCTGTGTCCACTCTGTGGAACATCACCCAGCCCGGTGGTGCTGCAGGATGGGTCGGAGGCCTGCCTATAATCATATGTTTTAGCACTAGATGTCTCTGTGCTGTATTAAAAGTTCCATAAAGGAGAGTGGTCATGGGTGGTGCGTGAACCACTGGCTGGGGAAGGCTAGCTCTCAGCCCCCCTCTTCTGCCCACTCCTCCCACTGTGGCCACCACACCCTGCCCCAGGCTAGCACCCCCAGCCCTGGAGCACTGGGAGGGAACACAGGCAGGGTGGCCCTACCAGCCCCTGGAGCCAGGCCACAGAGCGGAAGCAGAAGCAGGAGCCCTGGGGGTGGAGCATGGGTGCGACCATGCATGACTATTTGGGGAGGCATAGCCTCCTCAGCCTATGGTACCCGCTGCCCAAGGGAGTGATCTCTCAGAGAGACTAGAGATGAAAGTGGCTTGTTTTGTCTAGGGCTTCTTGTTCTCTCTGTGGCTGCTAGTTAAGAACAACAACAGGAAGTCCCCTCTTCTCGCCCCAGAAAGGGGTCCTGAAGAATAATTAGGCAGCAGATGTCTGTCTAGTGAAGGCATTTCTAACTGTCAGGGTGTGCCATTCAGGCTAGCAATAATGCAAGCTCCAAGCACATTGTGACTAAGGGCCTGAATTTGGAAAGTGCTAATGGCAGTAAAATCACAGCTCTCTCTCAATTTCCTAGGAAGTGTCCAGAAATCTCACCAGAGAGAACATGGATGCAACACGGAATGTGGATGCAATTTGGAGTGAGCCAAAAACAAGGGACAAGGAAAACTGTTCCAGCAGTATCTCCAACAGCCTTCCTGATATCCGGAGCTCCCTGCAGAGGGATGCGGCAGCTGCGTACACCCACACTGAGGTAAGGCCAGCTGCCTTCTCCTGGCTACACATGGAAGTCCCAGGAGCCCCGTTCCAGTTCAAGAGTACTCAGTGCCGCTGGTGCAGGCAATGCTCAGCAGTAGGACTGGCGAAAGGTGCTGAGGGAGAAATGTACTGGAGCTGCAGGGCTAACTTTGAACATCAGGGTTGGAAGTTGGTGGACTTAGGCATCCTCACATGGCAATATGTGGTGAGAGTTGCATCCCCTCGTTGTCCTGGTGCCTGTAGGTGTCAGGACAGAACAGCTGCTTCCCCATGGAGCCCCCCTCCTCTGCCACCACACACCAGGCATGTCCTTGGCTGGGGCACATCTTGTCCAGGCTCAGGTTCCTTGACCTTTTCATGTCAAGCTCAGGCCTCTCCGGGTGGTCAGTCCCCACTCTGCCATGCAGTGTCCCCCTTACAGGCTGGGAGGGAGTCACCAGCAGCAACACACTGCACTGTGGCTTTAGGCCCTGGGGAGAGGAGCTGGCTTGGTGGCTCTGGAGACTTACTGTCATAGAGCAAGACAGGTAGCACTGCAGGCTTACCCTGCATGTGAGCCTGAGCTCTCACCCGAGGACAGCGGGGTTCCACTTCCATGACTCATTGCGTGCTCGACCTCTGCTCAGACGGGATCCACTGGAGAGGAGCTGATGAGGCCTCATTGGCATACATATCTGATTTTACCATGAGCACCAAACAGCCTCCAGCTGTTTCCTGCCGGTCTGAGGTGGGTTAGCATGGACAGGCTGGCAGGGGCTGGCTCCATCCCTCCCTTCTCTTCCCTGCAGAGCTGTTTTCCCACTCACCTTCGTCAGGACTGTAACTGGCACAGCTGCTCAGAGCTGTGGGATCAGACCCATAAGGCACTCGGCAGCGCCATGGGCACCATGACTTGGAGGCATGCGCTGAAGGTGCTTCAGCTGCTAGGCCCAGTAAACACCCAGAGCCATGACTGAGGGGAGTGGGTATTTTACTAGGGCTGGCAGGAAAGGGAAGGGTTGAAAACACCCTGGGTGCCATGGCTTCAGCTGTTACAATTCAAGATAAAACAGTAGAATTCGTGGCTTGGCCCTGGGGACACCCAGCTGAAAGTTCAGGCCCTCTTGTGCCTGGGGTGCCCTCTCCAGTCTCATCCTTTAGGATAGGCAATCAGGTGCAGATGCCTTCCCCAGGATCACCCCATGGCGTTTCTTGTTGGGGCCCCTCTAGTTACAACAGCACTTCCTGCACAGTTGCTGCTAGCGGCTGCTCCAGCCAGAGCAACTGTTAGACTACTAGGCCTGATGTATAATTGAGATGGAATATATGGGCCAAAGGTGTTACTGCATGCCAGTCCCTCTCCAGTGTTAAACCAGGTCTGGGTTGGGATACCTGCTCAGTGCCATGGCAAACACTCCACTACACAGCCTTTAAACCTCTTCTTACAGAGAAAGGACAGAAGTAGAACCAGGCAAAGCATTTGAAATGTAGAGTATTGAGTCAGGCTTCCAGTGTAACAATTGGTCTTGTCCCTTTCCCTTTAGCTGGAGTGAGCTTTAGAAGGAAAAGCCCCTTGTTGGAGTGTCTCTTAGATGGGATCCAAGATGGTAGGAACTGTCCTTTTGGGGAAGAGAGAAGCAGTTAGCTGAGAGTGGCTGGCACTGCTATTACAGTCTGATCCTGTTTCATCCCAGGTGGCGGCTGGGATTCAGCCACAGCTGGTGAAGGTGGTGATATCATCTAGGTTCCTCCCTGGCCTGGTCGGGTCAGGACTCCTCTCAGGATTAGCACAAAGAAGGGCCAGGCCCAGGAGATGGTGGGGGTGGCAGCCACGATGGTGAAGCTCGCTCCAGTAACTTCTCTCTGGTTTTTGCCCCTCTTTCTGTAAGGAATCCCAATGGGAGTGGCGGGTGGAACATCCCATCCCCTCGTTATTTTGTTCACCAGTTAGGCCTAATATCAGGCACACCAATTTTGGTGTTTAACAAGCATAACTTCTTCTGTCTTTGGCTTATATCAACGTGGCCTTTTGTATCAGACTAATGCAGTGTCTCTGTCTGGTTCTCTTGCACCTGTTGTGGCAAATTGCTGGCACTACTAAGATGGGTCCCGCACTTTCTCTTCTTGTGGGCAGTGTTCAGGGCGCCATTTCTCACCCCTGATCTGGGGTATTAACTGTCCCACTAGTATCCCAGAGAAGGGGAGTGGAGAGGAAGGGACCCTGGGCCCGCCCTCTACTCCGTGTCCCAGCCCAGGGGCCCTAGGGATAGCAGCAAACCACTTGAACTAGTGACTCCTTCCCCTGGGCTACTTCCCTCTCCAGCCCTTTAGCTTGTGGGGCTTCCTGCCCTCTCTCTGCTTGGGCAAGGTTTCTCCCAACCCTTTGTGTCTGTGGAGTCCCTCTGCTCTATACAAGCCGGGTTTCCCTTCACCTAGGGTCTTGGTCTTCTGGCCCGTCACAGCACTTCTCCAAACTCTCCTCTGCTTCCCTCCAAACTGCTCTCTGCTCCAACACCAAACCACTCTGCTTCAACTCCTCCAACTGTCTGACTGAAGCAGGAGGTTTTTATCAGGTGACTGGCTTCAGGTGCTCTAATTAAACTGTAGCAGCCTCTCTTCCCTCTACAGGAATGAGGCTCTCATCATCCTGGGGCTTACATATCTCTCCTTTCTATCACTCTCCTGCTGCCCTCTGGCCATGCTGTATAACACTGTTTAGAACATTCTTTATTGAAAATAACTTGACCTACTTTCCATGGTAAATTCCTAAGCAGGCAAAAGTTATAGACCAATTGTCCCAAAAGGCCCGCAGTCATCCCTGGCTACATACCATTGATTCAGGCCCAGGCAAAGGAGACTGCCCCCTTGCTAGGCTGATCCCCAGAGCTTTAGCTTCCTTCTGGATCCTGGGGCTCCCAGGCCAGCTGCTGGCTCTGTGTTGTGGAGAGTCCCCTGCAGGCCCCTTTTGCTCAGCTCTCTGGCTGCAGGCCCTCTCGGCTCTGTCTCTGCTCTGCACTCAGCAGCATCCTGCTGAAGGGCTGCTGTTTGCAGCCTGCTCTGCACGCAGCTGCTCCCATCTCTGCCTTGACCAGCTCACCCTGCAGCCCCACAGAGAATCTCCAGCACCTGCTTCCCACCCCAACCCAGCATCCCTCACAACCCCTCCAGCGCCTACTTCCTGCCCCTCTCAGCTCCTCACACAACCCCTCCAGTGCCTGCTTCCTGCCCCTCCCCACACAACCCCTCCAGCACCTCCTTCCTGCCTCTCCCTGTTCCCCACACAACCCTTCCAGCATCTTCTTCCTGGGTCCTGAATATTCCTGGAGCATGGGCACCACGGACCCATATACCTCACCGACTGTGCTCTAGCGCCTGCTTCCTGCGCCCTCCCTGCTCCCCACCAAACCTCTCCCCAGCATGGTTCCTGCCCCTCCCTGCTCCCCACACAACCCTCACAGCACCTGCTTCCCTCGCCTCCCAGCTCCCCACACAACCCCTCCAGCGCCTGCTTCCTGCCCCTCGCTGCCCCCCCCACAATCCCTCCAGCATCTTCTTCCTGCCCCCTCCCCACACAACCCCTCATGGGCGCCAGGTTTATATAATTTTTGGTGGTGCCCAGAACTGGTCCCAGCCCACCCTGCTGCACTCTGCCCCGCCAGCTCTCGGCATCGCTCAGGGGAGAGAGTGAAAGCTGGAAAGAGGCGGGGTGGGGCACAGCGGAGCAGAATGGGGTGGGCTGGGACCAGGACACTCGCTGCTGCCAGCACCAGCCCCCCCGCTAACCCTCGAGACCACCCTGGACCTCGCGTCTCCCCAAAGCGCAGGGCCTGGGGTGGTTGCCCCGATCCTTCCTATGGACAGAATGGCTCTGAAAATATAAGCCCAAACATTGGTGGAGCCGGGCCCACCTTCTTGAATATTGGTGGAGCACGGGCACCACAGGCCCATATAACTCACCGCCTATGCCTCCAGCATCTGCTTCCAAACCCTTCTCTGCTACCAACATAACCCCTCCAGCGCCTGCTGCCTGCCCCCTCCCTGCTCTGCACACAACCCCTTTAGTGCTTGCTTCCTGCCCGTTACTGTTCCCCACACAACCCCTCCAGCGCTTGCTTCTCACCCCCTAGCTCAGGAGTAGGGAACCTATGGCACATGTGCCAAAGGCGGCACGCGAGCTGATTTTCAGTGGCACTCACACTGCCCGGGTCCTCGCCACTGGTCCGGGGGGCTCTGCATTTTTATTTAATTTTAAACAAAGCTTCTTAAACATTTTTAAAACCTTATTTACTTTACATACAACAATAGTTTAGTTATATATTATAGACTTATAGAAAGAGACCTTCTAAAAACGTTAAAATGTATTACTGGCACGCGAAACCTTAAATCAGAGTGAATAAATGAAGACTTGGCACACCACTTCTGAAAGGTTGCCGACCCCTGCCCTAGCTGCTCCCCACAGAGCCCCTCCAATGTCTCTTTCCTGCCCCTCCCTGCTCCCCACACAACCCTTACAGCGCCTGGTTACTTCCCCATCCCCGCTCCCCACACAACCCCTTCAGTGCCCACTTCCTGCCCCTCCCTGCTCCCCAACAACCTCTCCAGAGCCTGTTTCTCACCCTCTAGCTGCTCCCTGCAGAGCCCCTCCAATGTCTTCTTTCTGCCTCTCCCTGCTCTCCACACAACCCCTCCAGCACCTGCTTCCCACCCCACCTTGCTCCCCACACAGCCACTTCAACCTGTGCTTCCCGCCCAGTTGGTGCTCCCCACAGATCCCCTCTAGCGCCTGCTTCCTGCCCCTCCCGACTCCCCACACAACCACTCCAGTGCCTGCTTCCTGTCCCTCCCTGCTCTCCACACAACCCCTCCAGAGCCTGCTTCCCACCCCCTAGCTGCTCTCCACAGAGCCCCTCCAATCTCTCCTTCCCACCCCCTCACTGATCCCCACACAACCCCTCCAGCCTCTCCTTCCCACCCCCTCACTGATCCCCACACAACCCCTCCAGTGCTTCCTTCCTGCCCCTTCCCCACCCCCCACACAACCCCTCGAGCACCTGCTTCCTGTCCCTCCCTGCTCTCCACACTACCCCTTCCAGCCCTTCCTTCTTGTCCCCTAACTGATCCCCACACAACCCCTCCAGCGCCGCCTCCTCACTCACTACATGACTCCTCCAGTGCCTCCTTCCTGCCTCCTCCCCACTCCCATAACTCTTCCAGCACCTTCTTCCCACCCCTTTCCGGCTCCCCACACGAATCCTCCAGCGACTACTTCCCACCCCCTTACTGCCCCCCCAACCCCTCCAGTGCCTGCTTCCTGCTCCATCCTGCTCCTCACTGAACCCCTCCAGTGCCTGCTTCCTGCCCCCTCCCTACTCTCCACACAATCACTCTATTGTCTGCTTCCCACACAACCCATCCAATGCCTGCTTGCCACCCCTCCCCACCCAGCCCCTCCAATGTCTGTTTCCTGCCCACTGCTTGTTCCGGACACCACCCCCTCAGTGCCTGCTTCCTGTCCCCTCCCCGCTCCCCACACCTCTGCAGCACCTACTTCCTGCCCTCTCCCTGCTCCCCATACAACCTCCCCAGCGCCTCCTTCCTGTGTCCCCACTCATCACATAACTCCTTCAGCGCCTGTTTCCTGCCCCTCCCCACACAGCCCCTCCAATGTCTTCTTCCTGCCCACTGCCTGTTCCCCATACAACCCCTCCAGCGCCTGCTTCCCTGCCCCACTCCCTGTTTCCCATGGGCCTATCCAGCCTGTCCTGGTGTAGCTGCTGACATCCCAGAGAGAGGTCACTTCCAGGGTTTGACCTTTGTCAGAGAATTTCCGCTCCATCCTGTTCCCACTAAGAGTGGAGTTTGGGTCTGTGGGGGGGGGGGGGTGCGACAAAAAGCAGGGCATTTCCCTTGGGCAAGTGGCCACTTCGACAAGACAAACTAGTTTGAAATACTTTTTCTCCTTGCTCAGCAAACTTGATTTCCGCTCCTCAGACTCCATCCTCCTGAAGTCAGCACAAGCCAGCAAACCCAGAGTGTAGGCAGGAGCAGGACCGGCCCATTCCGTGCCCCTCCCAAGGGATGTTGGTTTGAGGTCAGAGATGGATGGCAGGGTTGGTGTCTGGAAATCATGATGTCACTTTGCAGTATGGAGCAGCAATTTGAGGCGGGTGGAATTCTCTGGGAATGTCTGTGCTGCAGTGAGGCAGAGCCTGTGATTACCGGGCTTGGGGACGCAGTGTGTGGACAGCGTGGCACTGTGCAATCCAGAGAAACTATCCTCCCCTGCCAGCTTATGCCAGGCTCTACCGCCACCTCCTGTGCTGTGCAGAGCTCTGCTGCCCAGCTGAGTGGGCACAGAGCGCAGCTTCAGCTATTAGGGTTTCTAAGAGAAACTGCAGTTTGATTTTGCTCATTTCAAAGGGAAGAGATGGGGGCACCAAGTCTCCCCTGGTGCTGGAAAGTGCCAGGCTCAAAGCTGGTGTGGTCTGCCCAGCATAGGAGGCAGTGCAAAATTGGTATAGCAGTTCCTACCCTGTCCCTACTCTGTAGTGGTCGTAGAGAGCATGGGAGGAAAGGGGCATGACTGGGGCTTCCCTGTGCAATCCCTAGTTGCTGTCATGCCCCCTTTGATTTAGCATTCCCAGCCTGATCCATGCTGTGCACTATGTGCCTGGAGCCAACAGTGTGGCTCTGAATCTCCCCCTTTCCGTTATGGTGCTGCTGGCAGAGACAGGGTTGCCATGGGACAGGGAGCAGCCCCACAAGGCCAAGTAGAGGCTCTGAGCTCTAGCTTCAAAGAATGGACTAAGCTGAGTTGCTCCATGAGGTTGAATTGCTAGGGGACTCCACCAATGAGCAGCCTTGTCTCCCTATTGAGGAAGGCCCAGCATGGCAAAGAGCTGTGGCATTTGTGTGTGATGTTCACACCTTGTAGTGTGCTTAGGCTGCAGTCTGTGACTAAGGCAGCCTTGGGCCCCAGGATCATGGGCCCCACTATCACAGCCCCCAGAGGAGGTGGATTTTGCTCTGAATGTTTTGGTGATTCCCAGCTTTGTGCTCAGCTGCAGCCTCTGCTGTGCACTTGGTGATCTGTGGAGGTAGATTTAGGGCTACTCTACACTGGCAATGCTAAAGTGCTGCTGCCCAGGTTCCTCCCCCACTCTGAACTTTAGGGTACAGATGTGGGGACCTGCATGGACACTTCTAAGCTTAATTACTAGCTTAGATCTGGTAACACTGCCACCATCCAGAAATTTCAGTGTCTGGATCACTTTCTGTCCCCCCAAAACCTTCCCCTCCCTGGGCAGCCTTGAGAGGCTTTTTCACCAAGTTCCTGGTGAACACTGATCCAACCCCTTGGATCTTAACACAAGGAGAATTTAACCATCCCCGCTCCCTTCCCCCACCAATTCCTGGGGAGTCCAGATCCAATCCCCTTGGATCTTAACACAAGGGAAAAAATCAATCAGGTTCTTAAAAAGAAAGCTTTTAATTAAAGAAAGAAAGGTGAAAATTATCTCTGTAAAATCAGGATGGAAAATACTTTACAGGGTAATCAGATTCATATAGCCCAGAGGAACCCCCTCAAGCCTTAGGTTCAAAGTTACAGCAAACAGAGATAAAATCCTCTCAGCAAAAAGGAACATTTACAAGTTGAGAAAACAAAAATAAGACTAACACGCCTTGCCTGGCTATAACTTACAAGTTTGAAACATGAGAGACTGATGCAGAAAGATTTGGAGAGCCTGGATTGATGTCTGGTCCCTCTTAGTCCCAAGAGCGAACAACCCCCAAACAAAGAGCACAAACAAAAGACTTCCCTCCACCAAGATTTGAAAGTATCTTGTCCCCTTATTGGTCCTCTGGTCAGGTGTCAGCCAGGTTTACTGAGCTTCTTAACCCTTTACAGGTAAAAGAGACATTAACCCTTAACTATCTGTTTATGACAGCTGCTCTGGCAGTGGTTTAACGTGCCTTATGTGGTCGTGGCGCAGCTCCGTGAGGGGCATAGCTACCAGTGCTGGGAGCACGGCTCCCACTGCTGGTGCACTGTCTACACTGGTGCTTTACAGTGCTGAAACTTGCTGTGCTCAAGGGGGTGGGTTTTTTTCACACCCCGAGCGAAAAAGTTGCAGCACTGTAAAATGCCAGTGTAGACAAGCCCTTAGAGGTGAAGCAGGGAAGCTGTCCCTGGGCACTGGGGCGGTGCCAGCAGTGACTCCATCCTGAGTGGTGCGCTCAGTGGGCTTAGGAGCAGGTGCCCTAAGGGTCAGGGTTTTATGGGCGCACACAAGTGTAACTGGTTGATTGGTACCAGGCACACACAATGCTGACGGATGGGGCTGGATGCACATAAAACCTCCTCTCGCAGGAGCGTCTATGTCTGATTTTACCATACAGCAGAGAAGGGCTCAAGCACAGCTGCTGACGTATAAAATATTCTCCATCAGCAGCAGCACTTCTACCCCCATGAGGTCCATCCCTCACTCTCCTCACCAGCCCCACCTTCACTAAGCATTGCAAAAGCCTAGGAATTTAATACAAATGGCTGTCAAGCAGTGCAAGGTGCAATGCACACAATGTGCCTGACAGAAACCCACAAAAGGCAATAAAAAGCTAAGCCACCTGGCACGCCTGACCTTCCACTCCTTCCTCCACAGGCACACACCTTGCTATTACCACAAGGGCTGTGCACCACAGATCATAACCTTAACTCTGCCCCAGCTGCCCGCAGCCCTTCTCCACACAGCCCTTTACCAAACTGTCCTCTCCCAGCACAACCACATAATAATTCACCAAACACCCACAACTACTGGTGTTGGGGGGAAATGCTCTGGTAAAGTGGTATATCCCCAAGAGTAAAAGGGAGTGAAATGAAGGTTGTGGTGTGTGGTCTAGGATAATGGCACGCTGTGTCTCTGGGGCTGAAGGGTTCATAGGGTTAGGTGGCTTAGCTTTACATTGCCTTGCTTTTGTGGGTTTGTGTCAGGCCTGTTGTATGCGACACCGCCCAGACTGCTTCATAATGGAGTTTTTGTGTCTTAATCTCAATAGCAGTCAGTTGAATGCTGGAGAGATTCCATTCCCATCCATACTGAAGTGCAAAGCACAGCACTTATGTTACCCTGAGTGACCTTGCTTCCAAAAATTCTTCTTTTCTTGTAGTTAATTTCTGCCAGGGTTTAAAGGAACCCTGGAGCCACCCTTTCAGCCAACTAGCCATTGCTGCAGTGGTTCTGGTTCTCTTTCCATTTCCTTTTAATGAGATGAAAATCATGGGTATTAGCCTGCAGCTTGAAAATGAACTCACCTCCTAAAGCCAGCCCCTGGGAACTCCTTGCTCCCCAGAGGAGGCTGCCCCAGGCATTCAACAGGCTCAGATTCTCCTTTCCTCATTAAGTATTTTTACCTTTGCTATGTGTAAATGGATTTAACACTCAAGTACACTGTGGAGTGCTGGAACCTCATCTGCAACACATACTTGTACCATCATCATATACAGCCCAGCTGTCTATGATTACACACCTAGCACATGCCCCATGTGTAATATATACTCACACTCAATATACAGTTCCATCATCACATACACAATACAACTGTTGACATACATCATTCCTCATATACAGCTTTTCAGCACCTAGAACACAGGCACTGCCTCTTGAGCTAAAAGGAGGTTTTCTTTAGCTGTGAGGTGGTAGAAGCCAATATATTTGCTAGTATGAGCCATTAGATGGAAACATGATCACAAGCACTAAGTCCATGTATTACACTAACACTAAGCACCAGCCCCTGCAAACACCCTAACAGCACATACACTCTATCAACATCCTGGTATGTACAACATATCATTTAGAATAGATCATAGGAATTGTATGTCCCTGTTGTCACACTTGCATCCCATACTGTACCTCGTATGCAACATAAACTCCTACTATTCACAACAGTCTTTCCACTAGCAAAAAATGAAGCACTGATGACCCTGACAAATTAAACAAGGACAAGGTATCTTGCTTAACGGGCAACAAGTTAGACCAACTATGGTATAGATCCACTCTTCCATTTCCCAGCTAAACACACTCAGCAATGTGCCATCATGTAACATCCTCTTTTATCTCATAAAGGAAAAATACAAAGAAAGATTCCTGCAAGATGAGATGGTTTCTCAGCAAATCAACTCTGTTGAGTCCTTGCAGCAGCTGCTCCCCGCTCCAGAGGCAATGAAACCAAAACAGCCCTTGCAGAGGAAGATGCATGTGCGGAGCCGGCTTCCTTCCAAGCCCACCATCATTCGAGGCATCACTTATTACAAGGCAAAGTCCACTGAGTCAGAAAATGACCTAGAGGAACGTGAGTTGTGTTTGCAGCCATGTCTGGCTTCATGGAATTCGCCATCTGGGCCTCTTAGCAATGGGATGGGTAAAGTCTGTAGCCAATCAGCCTCTTCCCCACTTAGCAGCCTGGCTGTCCAAGCTGAGTACAAGACTGTACCTTCTCAAAATGTGACTATGTGAGAGAATAGTCATAAGTGAATGTGTGAGGGAGAAGCTAGGGTCATGGGTTCCATGGGCCAGTTAGGTTCTGCATCACCAGGGCTTTCATTCTTCTTCATTCTAATGAAATCTGTGTTCCCTGAGAGCCATTCAACCTACCCCCACCATTGGGGTCAGCATCTTAAGGGCATCACTGCAGAAAGTGTGAGGAGAGATTTGAAGGAGCAAGGGGCTTGGTTCCATGCATATGGAGCAGTGGGAAAGAAAGCACCACACATTTGTGGGAGAAGCAGCCAAATGGGCATTTAGGGCTGGTATCACTGGCAAAGCAGAGGAGGCGGGGACAATGAAAATCAAGAGAGAAGGGGGAGGAGCAGATGTGTGAAGATGAGTGAGTACAAGACACTGAAAGGAGCGAGGAAGGGATTGAAAAGGAGGGGTGACTTGCTCAAAGTGATGGACTGCAGAGATAATCTTAGTATAGTCTACATCAGTGGTTCCCAAACTTGTTCCGCTACTTGTGCAGGGAAAGCCCCTGGCGGGCCAGGCTGGTTTGTTTACCTGCCGCGTCCACAGGTTCAGCCGATCGCAGCTCCCAGTGGCTGCAGTTCGCCTCTCCAGGCCAATGGGAGATGCTGGAATCGGCAGCCAGCACATCCCTCGGCCCGTGCCACTTCCAGCAGCTCCCATTGGCCTGGAGATGCGAACCACGGCCACTGGGAAGGAGGAGGATCTGGGGAACTACAGGCCAGTCAGCCTCACCTCAGTCTCTGGAAAAATCATGGAACAGGTCCTCAAGGAATCAATTCCGAAGCACTTAGAGGAGAGGAAAGTGATCAGGAACAGTCAGCATGGCTTCACCAAGGGCAAGTCATGTCTGACTAGACTAATTGCCTTCTATGAGGAGATAATTGGGTCTGTGGATGAGGGGAAAGCAGTGGATGTGTTATTCCTTGACTTTAGCAAAGCTTTTGATACGGTCTCCCACAGTATTCTTGCCGTCAAGTTAAAGAAGTATGGGCTGGATGAATGGACTATAAGGTGGATAGAAAGCTGGTTAGATCGTCGGGCTCAACAGGTAGTGATCAATGGCTCCGTGTCTAGTTGGCAGCCGGTTTCAAGCGGAGTGCCCTAAGGGTCGGTCCTGGGGCCGTTTTTGTTCAATATCTTCATTAATGATCTGGAGGATGGCGTGGACTGCACCCTTAGCAAGTTTGCAGACAACACTAAACCGGGAGGAGTGGTAGATACGCTGGAGGGTAGGGATAGGATACAGAGGGACCTGGACAAATTAGAGGATGGGGCCAAAAGAAACCTGATGAGGTTCAACAAGGACAAGTGCAGAATCCTGCACTTAGGACAAAAGAATCCCATTCACAGTTGCAGACTAGGGACCGAATGGCTAGGAAGCAGTTCTGCAGAAAAGGACCTAGGGGTTACAGTGGATGAGAAGCTGGATATGAGTCAACAGTGTGCCCTTGTTGCCAAGAAGGCTAACGGCATTTGGGGCTGTATAAGTAGGGGTATTGCCAGCAGATCGAGGACGTGATCATTCCCCTCTATTTGACATTGGTGAGGCCTCATCTGGAGTACTGTGTCCAGTTTTGAGCCCCACATTACAAGAAGAATGTGGACAAATTGGAAAGAGTCCAGTGGAGGGCAACAAAAATGATTAGGGGGCTGGAGCACATGACTTATGAGGAGAGGCTGAGGGAACTGGGATTGTTTAGTCTGCAGAAGAGAATAATGAGGGGGGGATTTGATAGCTGCTTTCAACTACCTGAAAGGGGGTTCCAAAGGGGATAGATCTAGACTGTTCTCAGTGGTGGCAGATGACAGAACAGGGAGTAATGGTCTCAAGCTGCAGTGGGGGAGGTCTAGCTTGGATATTAGGAAAAACTTTTTCACTAGGAGGTGGTAAAGCACTGGAATGGGTTACCTAGGGAGGTGGTGGAATCTCCTTCCTTAGAGGTTTTTAAGGTCAGGCTTGACAAAGCCCTGGCTGGGATGATTTAGTTGGGAATTGATTCTGCTTTGAGCAGGGAGTTGGACTAGATGACCTCCTGAGGTCCCTTCCAACCCTGAGATTCTATGTTTCTATGAAACTGCGGACATGGCAGGTAAACAAACTGGCCTGGCCCGCCAGGGGCTTTCCCTGCACAGGCGGTGGAAAAAGTTTGGGAACCACTGGTCTACGTAGCTATTGTTAGAGCACTAGCACGAGCTCTGCAAGCCCTAGTCTATTAACCCAGGCTGGGAGACTTGCTACTGTGGGCTGCGTAGACTTACCCAAGTGACTTGGGACAGAGGAAGCAGCTAGTCCATGTGCTACCTTCTCTAAAAGAGAGAGTTAGAAATGAAGGAAACTGAAATAACATCAACGTGGAAATAGAAGTGTTTCTGACAGACAAAGATCCATCTACACTAGGTGTGGCTGAAGACGTGGAACAGAAAAAACATTTTGCTAAGGTGTGTCACAGAGTTAGAGCCCAGAGCGTCTGTTCACTGGGAGAACAGCAAAGCAATAACCTTGATTATTTGGTGGGCACAATGACTTTAAACTTTCACACTGGAGAGTAATACAGTGTTACAGTGCAGTAGCTAAGGGAATATGGAACTCTTACTGTTTGCTTTAAAACTCAATACAATAAATGCAAATTCATCACCTGTGTTAGGACAGAAAACCAGCCTAGCCAGGAAGTTAGGTAAAAACACATTTGCTGAAAATGGCTCACTATGAACCAGAGGCAACAGACAGTACGTAGAATTCCATCTGTCTCCCAAGGGCTGTAGTATCTGGAAGGAGACTGCAAATCACAAAACAACTTCAGTGATACATTCAATGAGAGAAATTCCATTGACCTTAATGGAGGAAATAAAAACAGAGTTTGAACATATGAAAAGCTGGGAGCAATTGAAAGTGTAAAAAACTTGGGTAAATGCCATGGATGGAATTAAAAAGGCAGTTAAAGTGCAGATGTGCATTGATAAGGCAATGCTACACAATGTAAACTATTGGAAAGGTGGCTGCTAAGCTCTCAGAAGCCAAAATATCCTCTGCATTACATGTTTAAGCAAATGCCAGTTGGCTGTTATATTCTGGAGTGCAAGCTAGACCATGGTTCTCAACTTATGGCACATTGTGGGCCACATATGTGGCCCACAGTGTGTTACCTGGGCTGCAGGGACTGTGCAGTTGCCCCGGTCCCCCACTGTGCGGCTATCCCAGACCCCACAGGGCTGGCCAGCAGTCACAGACCTTCACCACATGGCTGCTGCGGACCCTGGCCTGTGGATTGCCCTTTAGCACACAACTGAGCTGGGCTGCAGCTCTGTGTTAACTGGGTTGCAAACCGCTGAGCTAGACCAATGAGGGGTTGTGTCGCTGCCTTCCCTGGATCCTATGCATCTCAAAGGCTCTGCTGCTGTGCTTCTCTTGTCTGGACATGCTCAGCCAGTGGATAAGCCTGCACTGAGCATCTGTGGGTTAAGCAGCTCTGTTTCCAACAGCCGGGTTGGCACTCCCCAGCCACAGTCTGATTCACCTGGCAAGGTGACCCCAACACACACATCAGTTCCAAATGTCCCCCAAACCATCTGCCCTGAAGTGTCCAGCCCTCTCCTTAGACACTCAGTGGAATAATACTGTGTGTTCACCCCTGTAAGGAGACAAAAGCACATCACTGGTTATTAGCTTAGCTGGTGGAAATGCACCCTTCCCTTTAAGTACAGGACTAAATTGGTTTATTGGAAAAATAAAACATGTTTATTAACAAAAGGACATAGGTTAGGGGATACCAAGTAGAAGGAATAAAGTTAGAAGGATTGTAAACCATCAAAAGTAAAAATATGCTTTCTAATGGCAAAGACCTAAATTAACAAGCTACAGTCTTTTGCCAACCTTCCATTCCCAGAGATTTCAGCCCTCTTGGCTGAAGGACCCAGCTTTCTCACCTTGCAAGACCTCTGGCCCCTTGTGTCTGGACAGTGATGGATGCCAAGATGGCTTCTTTCCTCTCCATATAGCTTCCCAAACTCAGTGTTTGTGTGCTGTTCTTCCCTTCCTGTGGCCTACCCAGACCCCTGATGATTCATATGTCAATGGCGCTTCCATTGTTTTTGGTCACACCTTGCTTAATCTCATTGGAGACAGATATATAGCTGCCTTCCCTCCAGTCTGGGCGGGAACCTATTTTTCCCTGTGTTTGGTCACAGACTTTTAAAATATAATATCTTTGAATATCTGTATTTCCTCCTATTCCGCTAATATAGACACTTCACAATGATATTAATTATCAGTGTCAGCTTTCAGACAAGCCCTTTCCTGATACACTTTGATAGTACAGTAATATTGCCCATAATCAGTTAATGTAATTGCTTATCAGCAGAGCTCCAGCCCCCCATCTTTACAGACTAGTAAACCTTTGTGATGTATGCTCTGAAAAGTAAAACACAGACCACGCTTCTTTTTCCTGCTGGGGTGTAGATGCTGTCTCCTCCCCCACGTCTTAGCTTGATAGAGTTGTTTACCTTTTACAAACATAAATGGACCTTCATTATCCTTGCCTGAGGACCAGACTGCCACAAAATGGCATATTCCTTTGTCTAGGGCATGCTGTGTTTATGCATTGCTTGCCAAACACATTTTAAGAATATAATTCTAGCCTATGTCCATAACTCTTTGTACACAGCCTGAACATACATCATGCAAGAATATTAATGATCAGTGAGTAATTAGTTTTACAGTGTCTTCTATACCACCTTTTAGATACAAATTATGACACCAGTGTTAGGTGTAGTGAGTATGTCAAGCTGGACAAGAGCTGCTGAACCAGCAACCCTGAGGGGATTAAAAAAGTTTAAATGATAATGGATGGTATTTGAATTTGGGCTGAACATCTTAGAGAGCACAAAGCAAAATTCTGTAGGGAGCAAGAGGAAGCCTTAAAATGTTATAAATTGGTGTAATAGAAATGTTTTCTATTGGACATAAAGTGAGCAAGGTTGTCTTGACGGCTGACCCAAACATAATAAAAGCAGGAGTTGAAATGCCTGCTTCACAATATAAAGTTGGTCTGCATAGGTTTAGGAGGTTAGTAAACTAATTTGAAAAATTAATGCCCAAACTATCTGTGGATCATAAACTTGGAAGGAAATTAGCGGGAATGACCTTTTCTGGCCCTGAATACTGGTCTCCATTCACCAGTTTTCAAGTACTTGGATGTTATTCAACCATCTGTGCTGTCAAGTAGAGGCATCGTCTGAAGGTCCAGGTGCAGGCCTTATGCAGGAAAGGCAGCCAGCAGCATTCACACTGAGATCCCCAAACAAGGAAGAAGGAAACCAATTCCATATTGAAAAGCAGATGCTGGCAATGTATGTGTTGTCTTAAATCCCACATAGAGGAGTATGAGAAAAACCACATGTAGGCACTTACAGACTTCTGGAAAAAAAATCTGTGTGTTTAACACCCCCATGAATCAAGTGTCTGATGTTGAATTTACAAAGCTATATGGAACACATTAGCAGAGCAGTAAACAGACCACCACCTAACAGCCATACTGATGACTATGAACCTCCTATGTGTGACACCTAGCACCCTTTCCAAATTCACAGAATTTCAGATTGAATGCACTGATGAATAGGACCTCTCTTGGGTAGAGAGTGGTTTTTTACATATGCTGAAATAGACAGATTTACAGGGATCAGCCAAAGAAAGAACAGGGCTACATTTGCGGTGGATATCAAAGGGCAGGGCAGGCTAAGCCTCCCCTGACCCAGGCCGTGGCCCTGCCCATGTTCTACCCTGAGGCCTCGCCCTCTACCCTTAAGCAGGTGGGAGCTCAACTCCAGCCTGCAGCCTGGAGCTTGGGCCTGCTGGCAGCCATGGCTACCACAGGGCAGCACTCGGGCTGGCCCAGGGGGTTGAGCCAGCAGCCTGGGGTGGCACTGCGGCCAGCTCAGCTCTGGGGGAGCTGGCTGGGATGGGCAGCCCAGGGCTCCTCCAGCCGCAGGAGCAGCCCAGGGCTCTTCTGGCTGAAGGGGGCGGGGCTTCGGGTGAAAGAGGTGCACCTGCAGGGGTAGTCTCCCGAAAGGGGAGGTTCACCTGCCTCTCATGCAGGGCTAAGTCCCAAACTGACACCATACTGGCTATTTACGGAAGCAATTAGCAAGGAGAACGCTTACCTAAATGAGTAGGACTGATTTTTCCAGCAGCACAGAAAGAAAGTGCCCAGCAGTTATCTAGGAACTGAAAACTGTATGTGGAGGGTGAGGGACTAGACTGGGAAACACACAGAAACAG
This sequence comes from Mauremys reevesii, assembly GCF_016161935.1. NCBI lineage: Eukaryota > Metazoa > Chordata > Testudines > Geoemydidae > Mauremys > Mauremys reevesii. Next base: position 40,655,861 of record NC_052630.1, on the reverse strand, counting down.
TTCCTTGTGATTATTTAGGCAGCAGGTTCATACACAGCTCTTACAGTGGGTTACAGAGAAGGTCAGCGTCTTTATTCCCAAAACCAGAAGCACACAGAAGGGGTCCACAGTCACCCAGCAGGCCACTGACAGGTCCAGGACTAGAATGCAGGTTTTCTGAGCCCTAAGTGATACTGGCTCCCAATATGATACACATATTTGCTTCTACCGAGCGTACACTAAAGAGCCAATCCTGGGTCATGACCGCCTAGAGACACAATGGCAAAGGCTAGGAGGGGCTTACTACAGCCTTTGAATTGAACAAAGGTTCCTATTTGTTAGTTTTGAAATCTCCAGGAACTCAGCCTAGTAATTGCTCAATAGCAAACACAAGCAAGTGGCCTGCTGATTCCCCATAGGGCTCAGAAAACCCGAGCTGCTGAAAGCCCACGCCCCAAACTGTCAGAAATCACAAGTCTTACTCAAAAATCAGGGGCTTTTGTGTTTTGGTGTTTTTAAAGATTGTCACATATTTTGGTTTTTACCCTTCCCTGCCATGCCCAGCGCTCACAAATATACAGCGAGTCCGGCAGTTTTGGCCCCTGCTGCAGGAGCTCATCTCAGCTTGGAGTTGCTCCATTTGTCCAGTGCCTAGCACAATGCAAGAGCCAGGGCCTGCCCTGAAGAGCTAACTGGCCAGTGCAGAGCAAAGTGATGACATAAGTCCTGCACCCAGCTGTGATGTCCGTCAGTCACAGCCTATGCCACATGCGGCTCCACATGCCGTTCCTAGGGAATCTGATGTTCATACAGCTTTCTACAGATCCTGGCACCAACCCTTCCCCTGAGCTGCCTGGGGGGAAAGGGATGTGCAGTTGGGAAGGGAATGATGGGAGTTAGCTATAGGCAAACTAAACACCGGCTGAGGGAAGTAGATTCTGCCTACGACGACCGGGCCAAACCTGAGTGGTGCTGCAACCTGTGAGAGTTGGCCCTCACTTCAACCATAACCACTCACCGTTCCCCACCCCCCCCGAAAGTCTGATGCACCCCAGTGTGGAGAACCTCTGTCCTAGAGACTGAGCAGGGCAGGGGAAGAATACACATGTCCTGCCTAAGTCAGCAGATTGCCTTGAGTGACCTCTGCTCTGTGTAGCAGTTCCAACATCTAGGAGCTCCCATCTCTGCACACTGGAAGTGGCAAAATATCCCTCCACTCCATGCTGTTCTTAGTCTCAAACTCACTGACAACTGCACCCTTCTCTTAAAGGGACAGCCCCCCCTTACCAAAATACAATAATAAACATGCAACAGTAAAACAAATATTAACACCACATCCAAATTCATAGCTAAATCAATGTCTTGCAATACAGAGGCGTTGCAATAATTACTCTGAACTTCCTTCACTAACTTTCTTCTACAGATCTACTTTTTCCCCACTTCTACATGCGTTATTAGCAATGTTTGACCCTGTAGCCTTCAAATCCACAGCATAGACTGCTTCCTCTTCAGCTATAGGGGGAGGAAGCATGTTGTGTTCTTCTACCAGCCCAGCCCACACAGGGAGATACAGCACCCATGAGGCCAGTGGGTTACACCAGTAGCTGTGATACTGCAGTGAGGCACTGGGCATCAGGATTCTGGCTCTGGGAGAAGGTTTTGGTCTGGTGGTCAAAGACAGCACCTGTACTGGAGCCTTGAATTCTATTTCCAGCTCTGTCTGCAGTGACCATGTGCAAGATCACTGCTATCTTATCTCTGAAATTGGTGAAGAACAATCCCCCCCATCCCATGATATGAACTTTGGCCATAGTAATGGCCAAATATTAATAGCACCAAATGACAGAGCTGAGACTTCAACTCTTGGGCTTGTGTGGTTGCACACCTTCCACTGGGCTACAGGGCACTGTAGAGAGGAGCTCCCCAAAAGTTATAGGAAGGCTGGAATGTATTGCAATACTGCCTTCAACAGGAGCCCATATCATGTTATTTGTGAGTGTTAGCAGCACTGCACAATGGGCCCCACTTATCCACTGCTGATGCCTGGGGATTTCCTTTTGAGCAGCTCAGCTCATCCCCAAGGTCCCCCCAAACTAAGTACTGGGGTGGCTCAGCGAGCAATGGAGACAGGGCCTAGTGCTGTGTCCACTGACAAGCCTGACTCTGGAGCACTCAAGAACCATGACAGGCTAGTCCAGGCTCCCCTTGCGCAGTTCTAGTCCCACCATCGCGGGGGTTGCCATGCACCTCCCAGTGATGCGTGTTTTGCTTGCTTGGCAGAGGATGAGTCTTTCAGTGGGGATCACACAGTTGATTTGCTGATTGAAGATCAGCTCTTGAGGCACAACAGCCATGAGCGGAGCAGCACCACGAGGACGCCAGCTCCAGTAGGAGGGCCTCTGACACTCCAGAACATCGCCCCTACCATAGAGTACATTTCACAAGCTGCCCTTGCCATACCTGGGTCTCCAGTAGCAGAAACTGCCACCAGGACTCCACCATTGCCCTCTGCTGCCCCGTCCCTCTCCAGTGAACTGACACCAGCACTGACCCCTGTAGCTCCCACCACCATTGTAGATCAGCTCCCAGCCACTCTGAAGACCACCACTGCACCTGGAGCCATTACCATGAGTGGGTCAGTAGACGAGCCAGCCACATGGACACCAGCAACCTTGACCCATACTGGTACACAGGCACCCACAACAGCAGCAATCCTACCCACAGCCAGCCCCCGCAAAGCTACAATTGCTATGACAACCACCACTGTCCACATCTCGACAACAACTGGGTCAAGTGTGGAAGCCTTCAGGAGTGAGCCTCCGACGCCAGTGAGCCCTACGCGACCTGCCACGCCCAGACAGAACCTTGACGAAGAGGATCTGAGAAGCATCATTGGTGAGTCTGCCCTCCTCCACTCCTCTTGTGTCTTGGTCTCCAGGTAAGTTTGTTGTGGACCAGTGTGTGGAAGAGCTGCCCAGGATTGTGTGTGCCAGGAGTTGAGGAGGGCTCGTTACAGGACTTGTGTTATAAGCTATTTTTGCAAAGAAGCATGAACAGCAATATTTTGGCACAGCAGGATGCCAACAGCAGCTGGAGTTAAGGAAGGGTGGCCCAGTGCTTAGGGTACTGGGCTGGCATTTGGTCCACCTGTGTTCAGTTCCCCACTCTGCTAGCATTGACCTGCATGACCTGGGACATAGGCTGAGTGTTGCGGTGCCTGGCTTTAGAGGCCCTGCTGCCCAGGTTCCTGTATGATGCATAGGGAAAGTGAGGGGCCTAAAATAAAAAAAAGATTCACAGAAGCCTGCATACTGAGCAGGGAGCTGCCTAAAGGAGCCAGTGGGAAATGCTGGGAGAGGGTGTGGCCCCAGCCCTGCCCAGCATAGGGACTTAGGCCCCTCTCTCTGAAGCCTCTCTTGTTGCCAGGCACCAATCGAGAGCAGTCTTCCTCCTAGATAACCAAGGTGGAGCTGCCCCCTTACACTTAGCGGCCAGAGCACTCACCCACACTGGGGGAAAGCCACATTCAAGTCCCCCACTGAGACTTGAACCCAGGTCTCCCATGAGTGCCCTGACCACTGGGCTACACCATGCCTCATGCTGCCATTGTCCCCAATAGTTAAGCCGGGAGCAGTGTGACTCCTGCACAAGGCATGGGGGGCAGGGAAACCAGGATATAGTGTGTCTCTCACCCCATAGAGCTCACAGACACACCCCTTGCCCTCCTCCCTGCCATCCTGTTCCCTCCCTTGATATACACGTGCTGCCTGCCACCCACCCACGCCCCCTGCTGTCCCCTGACAAACTCACACACCCTGCTGTCCCTCTGACACACACACACACACCCTGCTGTCCCCCCCCACGCACACACCCCCTGCTGTGTGGGGAGCAAGGGGACGAGTGCCTGGGCTCCGAGGGGCAACGGAGGAGTTGCAGGCACCAGCCTGTGGTTCAGTGTCTCCTGGTGCTCTGCAGTTTGGGCACAGCAGCCCTCGGGAAGTGTGTGCTGAAGCACTGCGCTGAATGGTCAGGGAATGAGACTGGCCAATGACACCCCAGGCAATCCCCCGTCACACAGCCAGAGTGACCGCCTTTCCCCACACCCACTCCCAGATGGGCCTGTCAGGGGCTAACTGAGGCTCTTTGAAGAATTGGGCATATTCTGTGAAATTGGGCTCTATGATGGAGCGCACTCCCCTCTCATTAGTGCCTCCTGTCAGCTGGGTAGGAACCTGCACTCTGCTCGCCCTGCCCCCTATCAGCTGTTGCCCTGATTAGGTGCCCACTACTCCAGGTCCCGACCCAAATAGCAGCCACGTGCTGCTTCGTTTAATAGCTGCTGCTGCCGCTATTCCCTGGGCCACTTCCATGTAGCTCCTTCGTCTTCACCCTCATCTCAGGGCTGAAGATCTCAATTCCACTCCTTTCTCACTCTTCTGGGCCCAGCCAGCAACTGCCCTGTTCAGGCCCTGCAGCTCCTTTTAACTGGGCCTGCTGTGCTCTGAATGGTTGCTTCCCTGTAGCCTCTCTAGGCAGGCCTGGAGGACTCACCTTCACTGCTTCTTTTCTGGAGTAGGGTGTGGAAGGACTGCAAGGCCTCCAGTAGGGGGTCCTCAAAGGGCCTGATACACCCCATCACATATCTCCCCCACGCAGAAAGGATTGGGGTGGGGGATGCTATGGAGGGTAATGTCCCCTCCTATCCAGGCTTTGCCTTTCTTAGATAGGGTCTTCTCTCCCAGACCTCTCTGTCTGGAGAGCCTTTACCAACTTTGCCCTGCTTGTTAGGGTTCTCACTCTGGTTCCAGTCTCCACCCTGGTTAGTCAGGTGCCCCCCAATCCTCAGGCTTCTCTCTGGAGAGCTTTTCACTTTCTGCCCTGGCTGCTCAGACTCTTCTCTCTGAGGCCCTTCTGCCTGGAGAGCTCTTCCAGTTTCTGCCCTTCTTTGGTCAGGGTCTTCTCCCTCAGGCCTCTTTGCCTGGAGAGCTTGTAGGCCCCAGTTAGTCAGGGCTTCCCCTGTCAGACCCCTCTGCCTGGAGAACTATTCAGCCCTCTGTCTGGAGAGCTTTCACAAGCTGTGCCCTGACTTCTCAGGGTCTTCTTCTCTCCAGCTTCTCTACCTTGGAGGCCTTTTACAGTTCAGGGTCCTTCCTTAATTAACCCTGTCTCACCTTCTCCTGCAGAGCCAAACTGAACCCATAGGTGGGATCTACAAGAGCCGATACTTGGCCAAGTCCTGCAGCCACGGGGGAACTTCCTGATTAGCAGCAGTCAGGAAGTCTACTAAACTCTTGGTAATGTGCTTGTTCTTCTCAGTTACATCATCTGACATGACCAGGACTTGGGCTCAATTCTGTTGTAGGCGTTTCATATGGTGGCTATGTTCCTTCATATCTTGGGACATGTCATAATTCACCACATGCTGCATCCTGTGAATATCTGGTTCCCAGCAACTTATGATGTAGTCAACACCAGGATTTCACCAAGGTTGAACTGACTTAAGGCTGCTGCCTAGTCTCAGAGAAGCACCTCCTTGGATGCAAACACAAGCACATCCCTCAGAATTAAAAAGTCTTTATCCACATCCAACCTCCGTCCAGGTCTTCCAAACACTAAGGATGGTATCCTGTTCCCAAAATGTCTCAGTGCTTCACTCAGCTGCACCACTTCTCCTGCTGGATCCACAGTACCTTGTGGCTGATATTCTGGGCCGTAGAACAATATGAGTCCTTCTCCTTCCTCAAGGTAGGCCCCCTTCCTTTTAAACAGGATCCTGCCTGTGGCCTTGCTCTGCCAATATATCAAGATCCTGGGGTTTTAGACCCACGATTGGGTAGCTCTCTTTTTCAGCAGGTGGATGTATGTCCTTGTCCAAGCCATCTTCCTTCTGTACTGACCTCAGTCCACACAATTCCAGCTCTTTTTCTAGAGAGGCCACTTCAGCCTCGAGACTTCCCAGATCTTTCTCCTTAGCCAAGCTGGGCTTTGACCCTGGCTGGACCTTGAGCGAGTTCTGGAGCTTAATCAGCTCCTTTTGCAGCAGAAAGCACTGCTGTTCTCCAGCCTCCTTTTCAACTTTGAGGCAGATCAGTTCTTGCTCTCTACGATCCTTTCCCATGACAAGCAGGTCTCTTCTGGCTCCTGTTGGTACCTATACCCCCCTGTAGTTCATAGAACCAGAGGATTATAATGAACCACAAGGGTCATCTAGTCTAATCCCTTGCCAAGATGCAGGATTTGTTGTGGCTAAATGATCCAAGACAGATGGCTATCCAGCCTCTCTTTAAAAACCTCCAATGAAGGAACTTCCACAATCCCTAGCCAGTATGTTCCATTGTCTTGCTGCTCTTACAGTTAGGAAGTTTTTCCTGAGATTTAATCTAAATCTGCTGTGCTGTAGTTTGAACCCATTGACTCTTGTCCTGCCCTCTGTGTCTTTTTTATGGTAGCCTTTCAAGTATCTGAAGACCACCTTCATATCAACCCTTAATCTCCTCTTTTCCAAACTAAACATCAGGGCCGCCCAGAGGATTCAGGGGGCCTGGAGTCTTCGGCGGTGGGGCCCACCGCTTCGGCGGTAATTTGGCAGCGGGGGGTCCTTCTGCCCCAGAGTGGAAGGACCCCCTGCCGCCGAATTGCCGCCTAAGACCCAGAGCGGAAGAAGCTCCGGGAGCTCCGGCCCCGTGAGTGTTTTCTGGGGACCCCGGAGCAAGTGAAGGACCCCACTCCAGGGCCCCCGAAAAACTCTCGTGGGGGCCCCTCCAGGGCCCGGGGCAAATTGCCCCACTTGCACCCCCCCGCCCCACGGGCGGCCCTGCTAAACATAACTAAACACAGTTCCTTCAGCCTTTGCTCATATGACTTGCATTCCATCCCTTTGATCAGCTTTGTCACTCACCTCTGGGTCCTGTTCTGCTGCTGTTCTGCCACTAACAGGCAGATCACCTCCTCCATTGTCCCCTTGTTTCAGGGGCTGATCTGTAAAGATCCCCCTTCTCATACCAAGCTGCCCGATACCTCTCGTTAGTGCCTCCTGTCGGCTGGGCGAGAACCTGTGCTCACTGGTTGTGGTGCCCCCTGTCAACTGTTGCCCTCATTAGGTGGGTTTTCAGTGGCTCAGCCCTCCAGCCGAGTCACACACTGTCTAAACACGTGAAGGCGGTCCAACAGGGCCTGCACCTGTGCCCTTGTTAGTAGTCCTGTCTCTGTCCTAGTTCTAAGTCCATATCTGCCCTGGTATAGAGCAGTGCCCCAAGCCTTCCTCCCTGGACACTCTAAGTTCTGCCCATCACTTGGGCCTCTAAACAATCCCTGCCCCTTTCTCTGGGCTCAAGCCACCCTGCCAGTGGGGGGACCCAGGCCCACCCACTACTCCACGTCCCAACCTAGGGATCCTATGGATAGCAGTCACATGCTGCTTCGTTTAATAGCTGCTGCTGCTGCTATTCCCTGGGCCACTTCCCATGTAGCTCCTTCGTCTTCACCCTGACCTCAGGGCTGAAGATATCAATTGCACTCCTTCCTCACCCTTCTGGGCCGAGCCAGCAACTGCCCTGCTCAGCCCCTGCAGCTCCTTTTAACTGGGCCTGCTGCGCTCTGGTTGGCTGCTTCCCTGCAGCCTCTCTAGGTAGGCCTGAAGGACATGGTCCTTAGCACCAGTCATGTCAGGCTTTAGCATCAGTCTCTGGGGGGACACTGAGGTGCCTGCAGGGCTGGGTGGCTGCTGAGTCTGGGTTTGAGAGCATCAGTGGTGCCTACCGGCTGGACTTAGATGCCTAAGAGGCAGTTAGGGGCCCATGTGCCTTTGTGAATGTTGCCCCTGGATCCTGATTTGCAACACCTTCTACCGCTCTGGTCCTGAGCCAGTCCCGCCAGTCCAGGCCATGGGCTTAGCATTTAGCAGGCAGACATACCTTTGAGGCCATGGCTGAGACACAGCAAATGTAGCTCTGCTCACGCTCCAGCTTTGGTGCTGTGGGGATTTAAGAGTCAAACCCTCTGAATTTCAGCAATTTTTGGAGAACTCCAAAAAACTGCAAATTTCTCTGGATTTCGATGGCAAGTGACATGGCCAAGGTTCCCCTGAAAGCATTGTGAATTTCAGCCGCTTGTGCAGTGACATTGGCCCCGAGTTTGGCTCCTGTGCCAGCACCCGCTGTATGCTGCCATGGCATTGGGCACATTTGCCATCCCTGCTGCAGGGGAATGGGCTGATCTCATCCAGGAGCAGACAGGGATAATTTACCAAAGGGAGTCGGCTTTGCTCAATGCAGGCTGTCTGATAGAGGACCCTGCAGGAACCAGGCACAAGGCTGCTAGTGCCTATGAAGCGTGGCATGACAGGACATCTGGCCTCATGGGGCTGGCAATGGGGAACAATTTGAGGATATGGTTTCTGAAGCAACTGGGGTGGGTGGGAAATGGTACTTGTTGAGCCGTGTGAAGTGGGCTGATGCCTCAGTCTGTGGCTAGAGAAGAGGCTTAGTGAAGACTCTGCATCCCCAGTAACTGCAGAGTAAGTGATTTCTCCTTTCCCCTGCCCTAGGACGCTGCAAAGATACACTCTCCACCATCTCGGGCCCCACCACCCAGAACACTTATGGGCGGAATGAAGGTGCTTGGATGAAGGATCCGCTAGCCAAAGATGAGCGGATCTACGTCACAAACTACTATTATGGAAACACGCTGGTGGAATTCCGAAACCTGGAGAACTTCAAACAAGGTATGCTTTCCGGCTGCCTCCCCAGTCTCTGTACTTGTGCTGGAACCATGTCAATGAGCATCTCTGCACAAACCAACATACTTCTCCGAGCGGTGCATGTGGGGCATGGACCAGTCTGCCTAGTTCCGGCTGCTGAGCAAAGCATGAAGGCTGTCTCTTTGTACAGTGCCTAGCCCAACAGGATCTGGGCATGACTGGGCTCCTAGGTGTTACAGCAATACATCCAATAATAATGAGCCATGGCTTATGGCACAGATCCAGCTCTCTGCTTGTTCCTGTGTTGCTGTTGCTGGTAATGACAGGACTCCTGTGAGCTCCAGACAGGGGCAGGAGGCCAAGCTCAATTGCCCTGGCTCCTTGCCTGGAAGCACTAAGATTTCCCTGCTATGGCTGAGAGAGCCTCTGATCAGAGCCAAGCTGCAGATCAGTAGCCTCCTGGGAAAGGGACGGTTTGATCCCAAGAAGGGTCAAAAGCTGAGCTAGAGTTAGCCATTAGGGGCGTGTTTGGGGTCACTGAGACAGAGGGATGAAAGTCACCAGGGTGTGGGGGAAGGTGATAGTTGCTGCTCTGAGAGAGCCAGGGAAAGGTGCAGTGGGGCTGGTGGTGGAGACATGCAGGGCAGTAGGATGGAGGCAGCATGCAGTATAGGTCCAGTGTGGAGGAGCCTTGGTTCATAGCCCAGATTAGCTCTGTGATGGAGGCAGGGAGGGGAGGGTGAGAGGGAGCAGGGGCTAGAGAAGGATGGAGAGGAAGGAAGGGCCAGCGATTAGGGCACTAGCCTGTCACTCGGGAGACCTGGGTTCAGTGCCTTGCTGGGCCAGGTGCCCTGTGCAACTGGGGCCCAGAGCGTCAAAGGTATTTAGGTGCCTAACTCCACCAAAGCCAATGGGGAGGAAGTGGGCCTCAGTCCCCCTCTGTGAAAGGGCCCGGCCCCACCTCTGGGTGCTTGAGGAGCAATATGGCACCCATATACCATGGTGATGGGGGCCATGCACACACCTGAAGGCACTAGAACAGTGTGGGTTAGAGAACGTAGTCTGGGTGTCATAGCTGGGCTGGTGCCACTTACTCCAGCAAACTCTGCACCAGGTGGGGCGAGGAAGGTAAGTGGTGGGGGAGCAACAGGTCACCTGCGTGGAAGAGAGAAACTGGTCCTGCCAGGTGACTCAGCAGAGCATGACCTGGGTTTGCCACATCCCAGGCACAGCAAGTGCTAATTGGTGCCAGCAGCTGAAGTGGAGAGGATGCAGATGACCTGTGAATGGGGCAAAAGGGCCACCAAGAGCTGAGGGAAGGAGGGTGCTGAGTGACAGGTGGGGGCAGGAGAGCAGTGAACCTGGAGAGAGAGACAAGGGTTTAATTGGTGCAATGTCTCTGCTGTCCAGGGCGCTGGAGCAACTCCTACAAACTCCCCTATAGCTGGATTGGGACAGGACATGCTGTCTACAATGGCTCCCTCTACTACAACCGGGCCTTCACGCGCAACATCATTAAATACGACCTGAAGCAGAGGTACGTAGCTGCCTGGGCCATGCTGCATGATGTGGCCTATGAGGAGGCCACACCATGGCGGTGGCAGGGCCACTCCGACGTGGACTTTGCTGTGGATGAGAATGGCCTGTGGATCATTTACCCAGCCATCAGCTACGAAGGCTTCAACCAGGAGGTCATCGTCCTGAGCAAGCTGAATGCTGCCGACTTGAGCACCCAGAAGGAAACCACATGGAGGACAGGCCTGCGCCGGAACTTCTACGGGAATTGCTTTGTCATCTGCGGTGTGCTCTACGCTGTGGACAGCTACAACCACAGGAACGCCAACATCTCGTACGCCTTTGACACCCACACCAATACACAGATCATCCCGCGGTTACTCTTCGAGAACGAATACTCTTACATCACCCAGATAGACTATAACCCCAAGGACCGCCTGCTCTATGCCTGGGACAATGGGCACCAGGTCACATACCATGTGATCTTTGCTTACTGAGACCCTGGCCATTGGACACTGAAAGGACCACTAGTACCTTTTATCATTATTATGTACAAATCCAAGAGGAAATGCTGTTTTTAAAGTGGATTGTAGATCAGTCCACAGGCCAGAATCAAACCCTTTATTTTTGGTGTAACCTTCCTTCTCTTTTATACTGACACTGCTGCCTCCTACACCGAGCAGGAAGGATAGGCAGGGTATTGCTTCATGAGTCCATCTGCAGTGGGGTGGCTGCTGTGACACTATCAAGGCAAAGGGACAATGCAAATACGGCTAGTTGCTTTTTTGTTAACCAGTAAATAATAAAAAAGAAATCAAAGCAGCCTTCTTGCTCAGCACAAACATGTCTAGCGTGCAGCGGTGGCGAGGCCTCTCCTTTCAGGGGGTGCTCAGTTTGTTCTGTCTGCACTGAGTCAGGTTGGTGACAGTCCCACTGGCCTGCGAACAGCCACAGGTGTTAATTTGACAGTCATTTGAAAGCTGGGGCATCAGTTTTCTGCTCTGCAGCCTCCTTCGTGTGAATGGGATCCTAGGAGCTGACGGTGCTGTTATTTGCCTTTGCTGCCATAAGCTGTCGCTATAGCTCTGCCCCCTTGCTCATATGACATGCCCACACATGTAGACCAGAGCTCCCTTGGCACAAGTTCTCACAGGTCTGTCCTGCTATTAAGAGCGCCTAGATGACCAGATGCTGCCATGCTGGGAGCCACACTGGCAGCTACCCTGCCAGAAATGGGTGGGATGCCTTGTTGTTTTGTAAATAAATGTAGCTGATGCTGTCACCCAAAGGAGACCCCTGCAATATTTTCTTTTACTTGTATCTCCCTGGGCAGCAGCTCAGCTTTGCCATTTGGTTGCATTTTTCTGGAGATGCTCAGGGTGGTTGTCTGCCTGCACTTCCAGGGAGCGCCATGCATGTGGGAGCCTAGCCTGAGAGCAGCACCGCCCCACAGCTTGCATGGCTGCTTTATGGAGACCTGCACTAAATGTTCCACCCTAGCAGAGTAGCTTGGGCTTCAGGTTTGCTCCTGGCCTGCGGTTCCCTGTTTATATGGCCCATCCCCCCAGCTGCTGCCACTCAGCTTTTGTGGCGCATTTACAGCCTGTCGACATGCACTCACAGTTCTGCCAGCTGCTTGTTGTATTTATACACATCTAGTAATAAACATTCTTGTACCTTTGCAATTGTTGGGGCATTTTGGGGGTTTGTTATATTTTCAGGTGGCAAAAAAATAAATGGAAAATGCTCCCCAGGTACAAGTCGGGGATGAGCTGGCCAAGGGAGCTGGGAACAGATGCTGGGCATCCTTTCACCTCCAGGACAGCAGTGGCTGACAGTCACAGCCCTGCCAGATATTGGGGTGTGCAAAGGAAGCAGGGAACATCAGGCCAGGGCCTGGCTAACATCACAGAGACCGCAGTAGGCCCTTCTGTTTGCTTACTTGAAAATTCACTTTCTTGAGATAAGCAGGTGCACAGGTCCCTGGGAACAGGCCCCCAGTCAGATGCTCCAGGCCTGGGCTTTGCTGCTGCCTTGCCAAGGATTTTACCCCTAGCACAATTTCCAGAACTGAGATTCAGGTGTAAGGTTTCCAAATGTTTATGCCTTTCAGGGCCAGGCACTTTTCTCCATGCTGCTGCAGGCAGCTATCTCTGAACAGTGCTATGGGTGCAGGGCCTGAGAGTCCAGCCCCGACCTCAGGGCTGGGCACGTACAGCCAGGGCAGATGGACTGTTATGCTTGCTGCCCATTGTCAGGGCATCCGGCAACCGGCGTCCAGGTCGTCTGTATCCTGAGCCCAGGAAAAAGGTCCTGCAAAGGAGCACTGCTGGGCACGGAGCCCCTGGAGACACAAGTACGCTGTGCATTTTCATTTTGGCTGAAAAGTTCATTCTTGTCCCTCTTCCCCTCCTCTGTCCAAAGAGCCAGCACCCGAGCCCCACCCTCACCAAAATCACACTGAGATCAGGTTCCTCTCTACTGAGATCTCTGTGCTGTACAGAGAAAGGGACCACAGTGCAACTAGGCAAGTCCCATAATAACCCCAACAAGGCAGGGGGTATTTGGGACCCTCTTTAAGCCACATAATTGAGGGAGGAGGGAAAGGGAAGGAAGAATAAGGGGAGATACTGACTCTACTGAGCTAAACTGCCAAAAGATCCCCCAAAAGTTAAAGACTTTTAAATAAGCTCCAATACTGACACCTCCCCCCCCCCCCAGACATACACACACCAGAGGTGAGGATCAAGCATATATTAATTCCAGGGTGTTGGGATTGGGGTGGGCATTGTGGGCTCTGTGTTTCTCCTGGTGAATGAGTGGGAGGGGAGATGGCTTTAGGTCCTGCAGGCATGGGGGTGGGGGTGGTTGTGTGGGCAGGGTGCAGGCCCAGGAAAGGCAGCGTGAGGCTCAAAGCCAAGGTGGCGCCATTGTGGAGCAGGGCACATGGGGATTTTGAAGCCCAGGGGCTGGCTGGGGACATGGTGGCTCCAGACTCTGAGTGTGTGTGTGTGTGGGGGGAGTGTGTGTGTCAACAATGCTCACAGCCTGCCCCCACCCTGCCAAAGGGCAGGTGGGGCCTCTTCGCTTGGGGGAGTGGGGCTCATCCTGCTCGGGCTGAGCGGGTACCCCCTTCCCTGCGCTGCCCCAGGCACTGGGCAGGGGACACAGCAGGTGCACCGGGGGGGAGGGGGTGCGCTCTGCCCCGACTACTCACTGTGCAAGGCAGGAGCTGGTGGTGGCACAGAGGGAGCACTGCCCAGGGGCGCCGGTGGGGCAGGAGCAGCAGAGCAGCGGTGCTCCTGGGTGCACTCTCACTGTCCATCCCCAGCACTGCTGCTGTCACTGGAGGAGGCAGCGAGTGAGATGTGGGCGTACGCTGGGGGGGGGCATAGCTGCTTGGTGCCACCTACTGCTGACTCTCTGCCACGATCCCCTTCCAGTGCCTCCTTGCCCGCCAGCCCACCTGCTTGGCCCCAACTGTTTCGGCGCCCTTGAAGGCGGCAACTGGACTTTAGGTGTCCGATTAGTGTTTCAAAAAACAGACACGTGGCAACGCTATCTCCCATGCTGCAATCTCCCATGCTGCATGCGTGGCAGATAGGGCTGGCCGCTGACACTCCTCCCCCGCAGCTAATGGGCTCCCTGAGCCCCCTCCCCCTCTTGTAACAGGAGATGAAGGAGGAGCAAAGAGCCAGGGCTGGGGACAAGGCAGGGAGTTGGGCAGGTGTGAGGGAGATGGCTGCGGTTGTGGACAGGGGAAGCACTCGAGGGGGGCTAGGAATTACAAAAGGCTCTCACAGCAGCCTGCCCCAGCCAGGCACACGGCTCTCCACCTGCAAGAGCTGCCTGTTCCCTCAGCCTGGCCAGGAGACAGGCAGGAGCAGCTCCTGAGTCCCACTCCACATCCTGCTCCTTGGGTGCTCAGGAAGCAGGACGGACTGGGGAACAGCAGATTTCCTTTTTGGGCCTCCTCCTTACCCAGAACATGTTGGGCTCAGCTGAGAATCTGGCCCCACCCAGCATCTACAGATTTGGGGCCACTTAAAAAGGGAGGGGCTCCTGGCAATCTGGCTTGGCAGTACTTTGTGGTGCCCTTACACACACAACTCTGAGCGCAAGCTCCCCGCACTGGGGTTTTGTTCTAGCACAGCTGTAAGAGGGGGAAACCACGGGCTTCTGCCAGCTTGTGCCCATCACCCGCTCCGTATTGATGCAAATATGCAGTGCCCTGCTCTGTGGTAAAGGAAGCTGGTAGGATTGGTCAGCAAGTCTTTACTGAGCCAGTGCCTGCCCATGGGAGGCTGGTGCTGCTGGAGGTGCCATCTCCTGAATGAAGTGTAAGCCATGACCTTTTGTGGCCATCTGATGATCCCAAGACATTTTTTTTTAATAACAGCGAAAGCCCTGGTGCCTGACCCAATTCCAGCTGAGTAACTCCAGCTTGTCTCGCTCAATTCTCCATGGGACTTGTTCACCTTCTGTCCTAAACTCTTATGTCACATTGCTGTTAATGTTGGTTTCCCCCACACTGGAGGTGGCTTCATCTCAGCAGCAGGTCAAGTGATCCTTGTTTGTAGCTGAGTTTGAAAAATACATTGGGATCCTTTGGGCTGAGAGATGCTCATTCTTATTCCTGGACTTGCTCACACCTTACAGCCAGCCACCTTGGTTCTTATCTTCTCAGAGCACCAGTAGGGACAGGAAGCATACATATGAAACTTGTTGATGGGCACTTGAGCACTGCTCTGAGAATTGTCACAGGAGTGATGAAGGCAGCACCTATAGTCTAGCTCTCCACCCTCGCACATACTTTACCAAAATCCCTCCGAAGACCAGCAGCAATAATACAAGAATATGACCATATGATAACCCGGACATACCCATCTATGAAAATGCCACCTTAAGTACCAGAACCCCTTCTGATTAGCTCTTAAAACCTCGGGATTGTCACCAAAGGACAAGTGGCAGAGGCTATGGGCAAATAGTGGGTTCAAGAATCAAGACCTGATCATGAATCCTACAGCCCAATCACCAGGGTTCACCGTGGCACATAAAATCCAGGACTTCCACTGCAAATACCTACTACACAAATGTGGAACATCTAGTGATTGACGGAGATTGGAGCTGCAGTTGGGTGTTGGAAAAGGGATTAGGAGGGCCTCAGCTAGCTCAGGGTGACATACTGGTAATTCTGGACACTTACACTAAGTGTGCACGCTTCCACAGGTGCACTCTCCATTCACATAGGCCATTTGCTGGCAGAGGGTCAAAGCAGCAGAAAGGAGTTGGGCTGTGCATTCAGGTTCCACAGGAACCTAAAGAAAACTGACAATAGCCATTTCTGAGCTAGCCCAGAACCAGCCGAACCTCTCCCCCATATATGGTCACATTCTTCTGAGGCCCCTAGACTGCTCCAGAGTGATACTGCTGTGGCCAGAATAACGGGCGCTCTGTCCCTCTGGAAGGTAGATCTCACTTACAATAGGGGGTGAAGTATCATGGCTTCCTCAGGTCCATGAGCAAGAACCATAGAGCTCTGGAAAAGGGCAATATTCAGATCCTTGCAGCAGGAGAACTGGCTGGAATGTCTGGGGTCAGATATGGGGTGGGGGAGGGGCTGAGTGCCTGTTTAACACCAAGGAGGACACGAAAGCTCAGGGATTTAAGAGTACAACTGTAAAGAATGCACAGCAGAACCTGCATACACAGCCCCCTAACACAATGGGGAGGAGCATGCTAGCTGAGGAGTGACCCAGCCGAAGGGACGACCTGCATGAGGAGCTGGCATCCTGTCCTGAAAAAGACTCTATGCGCTAGGTCAGCGTTTCTCAAACTTCATTGCACTGCGACCACTTTCTGATAACAAAAAATACTATATGACCCCAGGAAGGGGAACCAAAGCTTGAGCAGCACCACCCCAGGTGGTGCGGGGGGGGGGGGGGGGGAGAGCCAAAGCTCCGCCACCCCGAACGGGTGGGTGGGTGGGAGGGGGGCAAAACTGAAACCTGAGAGCTTCAGCCATGGATGTGTGTGAGGGTGTGTAACCTGAGCCCAGCTGCCCAGGGCTGAAGCAGAAGCCTGAGCCCTGCCACCCAGGGCTGAAGCAATTATTTGGCACCCAGACTTTGGCTTCAGGCCCAGGCCCCAGCAAGTCTAACATCAGTCCTGGAGACCCCATTAAAACAGGGTTGCGACCCAGTTTGAGAACCTCTGCTCTAGGTACCATAACCCAACAGGATGTGCTGCTGCAGGACGCTGAAAATCAAATAGCATCATAGAATCATAGAATATCAGGGTTGGAAGGGACCTCAGGAGGTCATCTAGTCCAATCCCCTGCTCAAAGCAAGACCAAACCCAACTAAATCATCCCAGCCAGGGCTTTGTCAAGCCTGACCGTAAAAACCTCTAAGGAAGGAGATTCCACCACCTCCCTAGGTAACCCATTCCAGTGCTTCACCACCCTCCTAGTGAAAAAGTTTTTCTTAATATCCAACCTAAACCTCCCCCACTGCAACTTGAGACCATTACTCCTTGTTCTGTCATCTTCTACCACTGAGAACAGTCTAGATCCATCCTCTTTGGAACCCCCTTTCAGGTAGTTGAAAGCAGCTATCAAATCCCCCCCTCATTCTTCTCTTCTGCAGACTAAATAATCCAAGTTCCCTCAGCCTCTCCTCATAAGGCATGTGCTCCAGCCCCCTAATCTGCTTTCCGCTGGACTCTCTCCAATTTTTCCACATCCTTCTTGTAGTGTGGGGCCCAAAACTGGACACAGTACTCCAGATGAGGCCTCACCAATGTTGAATAGAGGGAAATGATCACGTCCCTCAATCTGCTAGCAATGCTCCTACTTATACCACCCCTAATGTTGTTAGCCTTCTTGGCAACAAGGGCACACTGTTGACTCATATCCAGCTTCTCATCCACTGTAACCCCTAGGTCCTTTTCTGCAGAACTGCTGCCTAGCCACTCGGTCCCTAGTCTGTAGCAGTGCATGGGATTCTTCCGTACAAAGTGCAGGACTCTGCACTTGTCCTTGTTGAACCTCATCAGATTTCTTTTGGCTCAATCCTCTAAATTGTCTAATTTGTCTAGGTCCCTCTGTATCCTATCCCTACCCTCCAATGTGTCAGCTGCAAACTTGCTGAGGGTGCAATCGACGCCATCCTCCAGATCATTAATGAACATATTGAGCAAAACTGGCCCCAGGACCGACCCTTGGGGTGCTCCGCTTGATACCGGCTGCCAACTAGACATGGAGCCATTGATCACTACCCGTTGAGCCCAATGATCTAGCCAGCTTTCTATCCACCTTATAGTCCAGGGGTAGGCAACCTATGGCACGGGTGCCAAAGGCGGCACGCAAGCTGATTTTCAGTGGCACTCACACTGCCCAGGTACTGGCCACCAATCCGGGGGGCTCTGCATTTTAATTTAATTTTAAATGAAGCTTCTTAAAATTTTTAAAAGCCTTATTTATTTTACATACAACAATAGTTTAGTTAGATATTATAGACTTATAGAAAGAGACCTTCTAAAAATGTTAAACTGTATTACTGGCACACCAAACCTTAAATTAGAATGAATAAATGAAGACTCGGCACACCGCTTCTGAAAGGTTGCCGACCCCTGTTATAGTCCATTCATCCAGCCCATACTTCTTTAACTTGCTGGCAAGAATACTGTGGGAGACTGTATCAAAAGCTTTGCTAAAGTCAAGGAATAACGCATCCATATAGCAGCAGGAGTGGATTAAAAAAAAGCTAAATAAAGTGTCTTGTGTTTTTTCACTGGCAAGTGAGACTGGTTCCCAGTTCCAACCATTGTCGATATTACAATGTAGGGAACTTGTAATCCCTAACTACTGAAAGGTGACCCCCTCCCCCAACCCTCTAACCACAGCCGTTGAAACAAGTGGTAGATTACCTACAGACACATTAGTAGCAAACAGACCTTTAGGGTGTAACCCTAGCTACTCTCCTTTCCTTCCCTCACCTAGTATTACACAGCTACAAAACTTGGGTTTCCCCCCTTCTTCTGCAGCATCAAGTCCCGAGTTTTCAAACTGGTGAGGACTAGACATGCCAGTTGGTCTCCTCTGCTGTGGCTGCTCTTGTATTCTCCAGCCCTGCCTCAGGGGACAGAATTCCATTGGAAAGATTTGGCCTACTCAGAGTAGAGAGTAGAACCTACGCGCTAAAGCTTCATTCAAGTCCTGGAGGTGACCAGAATTCAACTGGTTTCCTCCCTCCATCGGTGGAGAATTTCTCTGCTTTCCATTCTCTCATTTCAGAAATGGAAATAGATATAAAAACAAAGTTTAAAAATGATTTTATTTCCTCTTGTTATAAACATAGATGGACTCATTTATGAGAATGAAATAAAGTTTTTTTTTCTGCATACAGTGATCCCACATATAATTTAAAAGCAAAATCAGAGCAGTCTCATCCCCTATCCCCCAAACAAGATTTTATTCTGAGGGTCTAAAAATAATCAGGTAAGAATAGCCTTGTTGCATCCATTTTATGGACTTTCCAGGATGTGCTGCACAGTCCATGCCCTGCTGGGCTGCCTTTGCTGGCTTGAGTCAGGCCCTCTCAGTGCTGAGGTTTGCCTGGGGGGTCAATTGCAGGACTGGGTCTATGGATCTAGAGCTGGATTTGAAGCTTTAGGAAGTGCATGGGAGCTCAGCGTGTGAAGAGCCTGCTATATCAGGCTCATGACTTAGTTACTGTCTTCCCAAGATAGAAAGTCCCAAATCTGGTCACTGTTAGGGATGGTGCTAGGATGTCATGGGGTGAGTTGGAAAAAGGCAGTGCTAGCAAGGGGGCAGCACTACTTTAGACAAGGCACAGGCATTTTTACTATTGTGTGGCCTGCTCCCTGGTCAGCAAGGGATACACAAACGGAGTCCCTGATGCTCCCAGCTGGCTCTAGTCCATGGGGACCAGGACCGCTGTAGTGCTCATTTGAATACATGCTTCCCACAGTTGTAGCAAAATCCTACTGAAATCTCATTTTGTTTAGGAGAGCATGAATAATCAGATTCTTCAGAGTGCGGAGATTTGGTCCAAGAGGACATGCTGGTCATAGAATCATAGAATCATAGAACTTAAGATCAGAAGGGACCATTATGATCATCTAGTCTGACCTCCTGCAAGATGCAGGCCACATAAGCCGATCCACCCACTCCTGAACTAATTCTCTCCCTTGACTCAGCTGTTGAAGTCCCCAAATCCTGATTTAAAGACTTCAAGTAGCAGATAATCCTCCAGCAAGCGACCCCTGCCCCCTGCTGCGGAGGAAGGCGAAAAACCTCCAGGGCCACTGCCAATCTACCCTGGAGGAAAATTCCTTCCCGACCCCAAATATGGCGATCAGCTGAACCCCGAGCATGCGGGCAAGACTCTCCAGCCAGACACTCCGGAAAAAGACTTTCAATATCCCAACATTGACCCTCGGTACTAATTATCAGTGGTCGCACGTTATTGACCTATTGACTAAATCACGTTATCCTATCAAACCATTCCCTCCATAAACTTATCAAGCTTAATCTTAAAGCCAGAGAGGTCCTTCGCCCCCACTGTTTCCCTCGGTAGGCTGTTCCAGAATTTCACTCCCCTGATGGGTAGAAACCTTTGTCTAATTTCAAGCCTAAACTTCCCGACTGCCAATTTATATCCATTTGTTCTCGTGTCCACATTAGTACTGAGCTGAAATAATTCCTCTCCCTCCCTGGTATTTATCCCTCTGATATATTTAAAGAGAGCAATCATATCTCCTCTCAACCTTCTTTTGGTTAAGGAAAACAAACCGAGCTCCTCAAG
This sequence comes from Mauremys reevesii, assembly GCF_016161935.1. Classification (NCBI taxonomy): domain Eukaryota; kingdom Metazoa; phylum Chordata; order Testudines; family Geoemydidae; genus Mauremys; species Mauremys reevesii. Next base: position 40,635,839 of record NC_052630.1, on the reverse strand, counting down.
TCTCCTTTCATATGACAGGCTTTCCATTCCTCGGATCATTCTAGTGGCCCTTCTTTGTACCCGTTCCAGTTTGAATTCATCCTTCTTAAACATGGGAGACCAAAACTGCACACAGTACTCCAAATGAGGTCTCACCAACGCCTTGTATAACGGGACTAGCACCTCCTTATCTCTACTAGAAATACCTCGCCTAATGCATCCCAAGACTGCATTAGCTTTTTTAACGGCCACATCACATTGCCGACTCATAGTCATCCTGCGATCAACCAGGACTCCGAGGTCCTTCTCCTCTTCCGTTACTTCCAACTGGTGCGTCCCCAGCTTATAACTAAAATTCCTGTTAGTCATCCCTAAATGCATAACCTTACACTTCTCACTATTGAATTTCATCCTATTACTAATACTCCAGTTTACAAGGTCATCCAAATCTCCCTGGAGGATATCCCAATCCTTCTCCGAATTGGCAATACCTCCCAATTTCGTGTCATCCGCAAACTTTATCAGCCCACTCCTACTTTTGGTTCCAAGGTCAGTGATAAATAGATTGAATAAGATCGGACACAAAAACCGAACCTTGAGGAACTCCACTGGTAACCTCCCTCCAACCCGACAGATCACCTTTCAATACGACCCGCTGCAGTCTCCCCTTTAACCAGTTCCTTATCCGCCTCTGGATTTTCATTTCGATCCCCATCTTTTCCAATTTAACCAGTAATTCTTCATGCGGTACCGTATCAAACGCCTTACTGAAATCAAGATATATTAGATCCACCGCATTTCCCTTGTCTAAAAAATCTGTTACTTTCTCAAAGAAGGAGATCAGGTTGGTTTGGCACGATCTACCTTTCGTAAAACCATGTTGTAATTTGTCCCAATTGCCATTGACCTCAAGGTCCATAACTACTCTCTCCTTTAATATTTTTTCCATGACTTTACATACTACAGATGTTAAACTAACAGGCCTGTAGTTACCCGGGTCACTTTTTTTCCCCTTCTTGAAAATAGGAACTATATTAGCTAATCTCCAGTCAAACGGTACAACCCCCGAGTTTAGAGATTCGTTAAAAATTATCGCTAACGGGCTTGCAATTTCACTCGCCAATTCCTTTAATATTCTAGGATGAAGATTATCCGGGCCGCCCGATTTACTACCGTTAAGCTGTTCAAGTTTGGCTTCTACCTCGGATACTGTAATTTCCAACCCCGCACCTTTCCCATCAGTCACTCTGCCACTATTCCTAAGCCCTTCATTAGCCTCATTAAAGACCGAGGCAAAATATTCGTTTAGATATTGTGCCATGCCTAGTTTATCCTTAATCTCCGCTCTGTTTACAGTTTTAAGCGGTCCCACTTCTTCTTTCTTGGTTTTCTTCCTATTTATATGGCTAAAAAACTTTTTACTATTGGTTTTAATTCCCTTCGCAAGGTCCATCTCTACCCGGCTTTTGGCCTTTCTCACTGCATCCCTACACCCTCTGACCTCAATAAGGTAGGTTTCTTTGCTGATCCCTCCCATCTTCCACTCCTTGTACGCTTTCTGTTTTTTCTTAATCACCTCTCTGAGACGCTTGCTCATCCAGCTCGGTCTAAAACTGCTACCTAAGGACCGTTTTCCCTTTCTCGGGATACAGGCCTCTGACAGCTCCTGCAACTTCAACCTGAAATAATCCCAGGCGTCTTCCGCCTTTAGATCCCTAAATATGTTAGTCCAATCCACTTCCCTAACTAGTCGCCTTAATTTAGTAAAGTTAGCCCTTTTGAAATCATAAACCTTAGTCTCAGATGCAATTTTGTTTATCCTTCCATTTATTTTGAACCGAATTAGCTCATGATCACTCGAGCCAAGGTTGTCCCCTACAACCATTTCCTCAACAAGGTCCTCACTACTCACCAAAACCAAATCTAAAATGGCATCCCCCCTCGTTGGTTCAGCTACTACTTGATGAAGGAATTCATCAGCTATCACATCTAGGAAAAGCTGGTGGTCTGTAAGGCTGGGGAGATTGGATTGTGAGGGACAGAATCCATTTATTTTAGGCCAAAATTAAGATTTGGATTTGTTTAAAAGTGTTTTGCAAAATGTAATAGAAATATTACAGTGAAATTAAAACAACACATCAAGTAAAACAGTTCTTAGGGTGATTTAAATATTTCCCTGCAGTGACAGAAACACAGACATCAGCACTGCACTGGAAATGGGAGCCTGAAAGTGACACTGACATGAAAGTGAACAGCGGGATTCAAAACAGTGATGAGGGTTATATAAATAAGAACGTGAATAGATTTGCTTTCACCATCTAAGGTGAGTGAAGGGAAAAACAGAGCATCAGGATGAAAAGGGTGATTAAAAGAACTTCACTTTAATAATCTGAGGTATCAGTAATCCAGGAAAGGTGTGTTCTTAAGCAAGATGATGCTATTTTTATCTTGGCCGTCCCTTCAAATAGAAACAAACTACTCACGATCGAGGTGCCCAAATTAATGAGTTGAACTCTGCAATTTAACCTGCGCAATCAACCCTTAAGGACTCTAGATTGGCAAGCAGTGTTCTTGCTGTCTGCTCTAACACCACTGATTTTCACAATGAGATTTGCAGTCAAAGTGTGGAAGCCATTCAGATGAGCTTAACAGAGAGTTTAATGGTTAAGATACTTAAATATCACCAGAGTCTAGTACAATCCTTAGAAACACATACATCTTTCATCACAGATTTCATCACACTTGCCAAGGGCTGGATCCCTTCAATGATCTGTGGTGTCAGAATGCTGGTAAAGGAAGGTTAATATAATTGGAAAGTAAATGCTTTTAAATAGATGTTCCTCATGGATTGTTACAGCATCCACCCTCAGCTGTACGTCTGCAGACCCCATTGTAAGCACTGGTGCAAAATACATGAGTACAATAACTGGAACAAGGTATCTGCACGCCTTTCCCTCTCAGAAGGTAAACATTGGCAGCCACTGTCCTGAAAGTCAGCACCATTAGCCCTAAAATGTAAAGTGCCATCAGCTGGGAAGTTTGAATGTGCTCTCCCAAGCACCCACAAAAAGCCACAGCAAACTTGCAAAATCCCGCACTGTAAAAGTAACGCCTGCCTCATCCCCTGCTCTGTCTCCTGCCAGATCCCATTAGTTAATGTGCCTGTAGGCTACCACCTTGGTTCTCCTGCCAGAGTTCACACAGCCAGTGGGTACAAGGTCTAACGGCTAGTGTAAGCCACATCTTACAGTCACCAACATTCCAGATACTCTTATTTGTAAAGCAATGGACTCCCACTGCCTGCAGGAATTACTTTGGAGCACTGGAAAAATGGTCACTGTGTAGCAGAAGAGAGTGGTTCCTTGCTATGGAGGTATTCACCTCTGCTGGTAGCTCTGTTTTTTGTAGCTGGTGCCCAATTCCTCACCCATTTTAGAGGGGCATTTCTCTGCCCTGCTGCCCAGTTCTCATTCAGCTGTCTGGCCTGTAACTTGCAATGCAGCTTGGGCTACTCAAAGGCATTGGCCCCCAGCTCTAAGGAGCCCATGCTCCATTACAAACTAGCGCACACACAAGTGAAAGGGACCCCATGAGACTGAAGAACCACTAGCATAAAATGAACATCCCATAACAGGAAGTACAAGAAGTAGCTCAGCTGACTGATTTCTTCTTGCTAGATTTGCCTAACTTGGATCAGGGCCAGGCTGCTCAGACATGGCATTTAAAAAATAAAAATCCCATATTGCCTAAAATACATCGTAGTGACTCTAACACAGGAGCTGGCAGGGACACTGCCTCCATAGCACAGTTGCCAACTTTCACATGGTAAATAAGCACCCCAACTTTCACAATAAGCTGTGGTGGGCCCGCTGTGCACCCCTGACCCTCTCCCCCCCTTACCCCTGCTTGCCGGGAGCCAATCAAAAAAAAAGAAGCAACAAGCTCTAATAAGCAACAAGCAAAACAAGCTACAAACCAAAAACTAGCCAACAAGCAACTCACAAGCCAACTAAGTAAAAAACAAGCCCAATTTCTGCGTTTTTTTTCACAGGTTTGGCATGTCTGCTCCATAGTGATGGTGCCTGGGATCCCCATACAGTTCTGTTCTAGACCAGCCCCATGTTGTACAGCAGCTAGGTGGCAGACAGGACCTTTCTCTGGTGAGCTAGGGCCACTTGTGTCTGATCTCACGATTCATACCATGGCAGATGATGTAGCAGTCACTCTCTGGCAAGTCAAAGATGCACCACAAGGTGCAGGTGAGGCAGTGTGCTGGCTCTTTAAAAAAACACTGTGAACCAACACACTGTGCTCACACAGGGCACAAAGGAAGGTTCATTGTTAAAACATTTTGTGTATTTTTCTCCAAATCTCTCTTTTAAGGAAGCGTCTGCTGTTTGTTTCCACAGATATTAAATTGCACATAGCTTGGCTTTCTCCAGGGAGCAAATGATCCAAGGATAATGCTGGCTTCTGCGCTAGGAAGGGGACTCAGCATGCTAAGGGGACAAAGCTTTTCTCAATCATGAGAGTGTTTTAAAAATGCTATTCATTTCCCACAAGGAGCTAGCACAAATTTCCCTAGCAAGGAATCAAATGGCAGGAATTCACTGGTGAGAAGAGTGTGTGTGTGCCTGGGAGAGCAAGGAGCTGCATTGTGTGGCCAGAAATGGAGGGTGCTGCATGGAATGGGATTCCAGGGCAATACATTCAGACTGAGCAGCCAGAGGAAGTTTGTAGTGGTGACAACTATTAGACTGGAATAATCCCCACCATGTCCTGTGCACTGCAGGAAGTTAGACTGGGGGAATCTTAAAATCTAGCCCAAATCCAGTCCCTATTCTTCCTCCATGAGGGCAGTGGCTCTGCAAGCAGTAGAGCTGGTTTGGCTCTGTGGGGGACGATTCCAGGGGGCCGTGCAGCTTGTGCCTGCTCTGGACATGCAGAGCTCAGCTTTGCAGTGGTTCCTGCGTGGAGCCACTCTTCTTCTTGCCTGCAGGGGGAACCATAGAGGCCAGGCCAGCTGTTCCTTTCTCCCATCCTGGTACCTGGCAGTAAGTACAGAGCAGAGTGTGAGCAGAATGGTTCACTGCGCACAGTTCCAGACAAAAGCTGCAGCCCTACTTCTGCACAGGTACAGGACATGTTGGTTCTAGGGCACCCCATGTCTCGCTGCCCCCTCCACAGTTAAACTTGCCCATTCTTCTCCTGCCCTGTTTGCTAACATGCTTGAGTGTAAATAAATACTGCGACTCTGGATTTCTACCAGAGCCTCCCTCCACAAGATCCCCAGCTCTCCATAAACAGCAGCTAATCAAACCTCAGAACCCCCTCCTCTGTGAGGTAGGGCAGGGGTTAGCCCCAGTTTAGAAATGGGGATGCTGAAATACAGGTCAAGGAAGTTATTCCAGATCATACAACAGATAAGGCCCTGTCCTCCTGGCCCCAGCCCTGCTTGCTGGCTACCAGGCCATACTGCCACTCTCAGACATCACCACTCGTCTGCCCAGCTTCCTTCGCCTGCCTGCCCTGTACCTGCAGGATGTCCGTTCACTCGCTGTCATTACGAGTATGATGTCAAACACTGCCCAGGGCCATCATGGGACGTATCTGACGGGAAGAGGCTAGGTAGGGTGCACCAGCAAGGCTGGGAAGGCAACGGGCAGGGCAGCATCACAGGGTTCTGGTAAAATGTTCCACTTGAGGAGGAGTATCAGTGCTGGAATTATGCCTGGGCTGAGCCTCTGCAGTTCTAGGAGTCCTGGAAAGGACAGTCTAACTGCAAGTGGTAGGGCCTAGTGCTGGATCTGGGTATCCCCAGCTGTTTACCTAGTAATAGTGATAGTGGTGAAAGCTGCATTTGTATCACCAAACATTTCTGCCTCCTTGCTGAGGCTCAGAGACTGCAGCTGTGAGGCTTCTGGGAGCTACTGCACTGATTCCACGATTGCTCTCATGGGGTGGGCTGTCTCAGGGACGGTGGGAGCAGCGCTATAGAAGGGGTTGGTCTGATTTCCTTGCTGTTCTCGAAGGTATCGGGGTATGGAGGAGCTTTTGATATGCAGAATCCTGGTGTCCATCACTTCACAGTCTATCTGCATCATCACCTCGTAGTCCTGCCCATTTATCACATTCTCTGCAAAAGGAAAGGGTAGCATTAGTACCTCAGCAGCATCTCCTTTCTGGTATGTTGGCTTGAAGTTTGGGAAAACCCTTTGAAACCAGGATATAAAGATACTTTCTAAGGCCTTTGGACCCAAAGAGTTTTCATAAACCACGCGCATGCAGCCACCTCTGGGGTGTGTAAGGCCCAGGGAGTCTTGAATCCGGGCCTGAAGAGCTGTCAGCAGGGCTGGCTTCAGGGGTTTGGCTGCCCCAAGCAGTCAAAAAAAAAAAGAAGCCGCGATCGAGATCTGCGGCAATTCAGCGGGAGGTCCTTCGCGGGAGTGAGGGACCCTCCACTGAATTGCCACCAAATACGTGAAAGTGCCGCCCCTCTCCGGAGTTGCCGCCCCAAGCACCTGGTTGATAAGCTGGTGCCTGGAGCCAGCCCTGGCTGTCAGGCAGCAGACACCTCCATGCTACCCTCCAGCAGCAGCTATAACCAGCTTGTGCTCCACTACCTACAACCTGCTGTGGACACAGACCATGGGAAGTCTCGCCTCAAGGGGTCCGATATGCCACAGCTCTATGGCTCCTGATTGGCTCCCTGCCCTGTATAAGCCGAAGGGGATTCCAGGAAGTGTCCTGGCAACAGTGGGGATCTCTTGTAGCTCCCACGACCTTCTGGCTTTGATCTCGCTTGACTTGGACCTTGCCTCCTGACCCCTCACTCAGACTCTGATCCTTGGTATCAAGCCCAGACTGGAACCTGACTAAGAACTCCTCTGCTACTCTCAGCCTCCAGTCTGATCCTGCTCTGACTACCCTTGTCAGGATCCTGACAGGGTGGGAGCATCAATCACTCAGCACACTCCATGTCAGTGACATGATAATGAGGGGAAATTTTGGCCATTGACATTAGGGCATAACCCCTCTTCTTACAAAAATGCCATAGAGAGTTGGTCCAATCAAAGATATTCCTTCCCCCACCTTGTCTCTCCAATATTCTGGGACCAACACGGCTACAACAACACTGCAAACAAAACATGCCATAGGCATTTCCATGACCATGCAGAGTAGAAAGGAGCTCAGATGATTAGGGCTCATCATTATCTGAATGGTCACAGGACCTAGGGAGCCTCATGGCTGAGAAACCCCCAGCTCTGCATATAACATATAACAACACTGTTCACTCATGGTCTTTAACAGAGATGGAAAGTTTGGGCATTCCTGTCTGGCCTTTTGGGCTGGCTCATGGTAGAGAGAGAGGCCAGTTCCAAAGCCTGGGCCTTGTGGGCCTGGGCCCAGGGTCCATCTCTAAGCTCTGGTCAGTGACTACAGCTGGATATGTGCTACATATGCTCATTTGTCTTTGGGGACAATAGCACTACTTGAGAAATGTTTTAGCATAAAACTTAGGGACAGGATGAGAGAACAAGTCACCATTTCAGCTGGGAATATAATCCTCTGCCCTGCACCAACCCTCGCAGTCAATCACCCTGCCAGGCCCTGAACCCATGGCTCTTCCATTGCCTAGAGAGCCTGTATGTTCGCAGAGAGGGGCTAGGCTCTGAGCTGACTGGGGAATGCAATCAGTGGGGTGCTTACTGTCCAGAGTTTAAAGGTAGATGTGGGAGGGGGGGGGAAGGGGGAGAGAAGGACATCTGAGTCATTGAAAACAAAGCCAGTGTCTCTGGGGAGCTCTTAGGTTTTTGCCTTTGGAGCTAGGAGCTCTAAAGTAGTCAGCTGAGTTTGATTTCTGTGTCTCAAGATGGAAGCTTGTACAATGGAAAATTTATGGATCAGAGGCATGAAATACATGTGTCCTGGTCTGAACCCTCACTTGAAACTGGCCGGTTTCAAAGTGAGGACCAGCATGTCTTCCCCCCACCCCAAAATCCTAGGGTAGGTCTCCCCTTCGGCTGCCACCACCCGGTCAATTCCGTGGGCCGGGACACCCCTGTTTCCCCCCTTGGGAACACAGATCAATTCACAGAGGAGGAACCTTCCCCCTCCCCCCTCCCCCCTCTTCCCTCTCTCCAGCCTGCTCCGGAGACAGAGATGCCTGGATTCAAACGCCTTGAATCTCTACACACAGGGAAGCAGCCCACTTCCCCCTCCTTCCACTGAATTTCCCCAAGGGAAGGAATTAACCAAGTCCAAAGAAAAGAAAAGAATTTATTAAGAGAACAAAAGAAAATACAGAATCTCTATGAATCCAAGCTGGGCACTCATAGGGTATAACCTTGCTAAGTTCTGGAGAGAATCCTCTCTCTTTCTCAGTACAACCAGTACAAGCAGAATTAAGGATAATCAATAACAAACACACAGAATTGCAAACATAGGATTATTAGATAAGGACACAAAGTATCTTTCTAATACTCACTATCTTGACTAGAAGAAATTAGTTCAGAAAGGTGGAAATTGTAGGGACTTGATTAACTCGTCTGGTCTCTTGAACTCCAAACGGCCAAAGACAAAGACCCCCCCAAACAAAGAGAAAAAGTTCCCTCCTAGGAGTTTCAAAATCTCTTCCCTGATTGGTCCTCAGGTCAGGTGCCCACCAGGTACTATGCTTTAACCCTTTACTAACTATTCATGACAACATGTTACCAATTTTACTGCTTTCCTGAATTAACTTTGATTCTAGCTGATGGCTCACAATCAGGGCTGCATCCCTTATGCCGCATGCCACCTGCAGCAGTCTTTATATCAAATATGTCTGGTGCAGTAATGAAAAACAGGAGGCAACCTAGTCTAAGGGGCTGACAGGCTGTGAAGGAAATGGAAATGTTTGATCTCCCTTGCACTTGGGGTGTGCCACCCTGTGAACAGAGCCAGGGGCTAGATGTGACTGCCAGGCTGCTGAGAACTCAGGCTGCTGCTTTGAACACTGGACAATTGACTAATACTCCTGTGAATGGGCTCTTCACTAGGGGGGCTGCAGGAGCTGGCTGGGGGGTGTGGGAGGTGAAAGGCTTGCAAGGTCTGAGGCAAGAATGTCCCCCTTTGGGACTTCTCTCCTGCTCATTTGGCAGCTTTAACCTCTTGCCTGCTTCACCCTCACACCCACCGCCAGCTTGGAATGTCCTTGGCAGTCTGTCCCTCTCTTTCCTGCACTCCTGAAACTCATGGGCAGGGGAGCTCCAGCACCAGCAAGGGTGTGGTTGTGCTCTGTTCAGTCGCCACTCTTCCTGTACACCTCAGGCAGGAGCATGCTGATAATGGGACTGACTGAGGGAGAGGGCTGGACAGCACTCCCACAGCCATGCAAATCTCCAGGGTGCCTTTGGAGAGAACCTGACAGCTGGGGCAGCAGTGCACGAGGTGATAGATGGCTTCAGGCTCATAGGAAGAAAAGTGGGTCAGGGTTGTTCCATTGTCTCATATACCAACTGATAGAAACTCACCCTCTGCCTGCGGCCTGCACTCCTGATATGGCGTGTCCCTCCACCTCTACCCTCACTCCCTTTACTGGAGCTTGGCTTGGCCCATGGGACAGCAAACACATCAGCAGCTCCCGCTGGGGAAACTGGGCACTCCGTGGAACTAGCAGCAGGAAGCAGCTGGGAGACAGGCTGTTGGCCAAGGTAACGCTGGCAGGGGTCTGGAAGAAACTGGCTTTGGGGAGAGGAGTCACACAAGGAATGGAAGGCAATCTGCCTGGGCACAGACTGTGTGTGGGGTTAGAAGGAACCTAGGGAGGCGAGAGGAGCCTCTCCCGGTGGTGGGGACAGAGAAGAGGGAATAGCATGGTTCCCTTTGATGTGGAGAACTCCTCATCCTTTGTGCTCTTGTGGTTAAGGCTAGGGAGGACCCAGACTGATCAAGAAAATGGAGCCCCCAGCCATGCTGGGCAGAGAAACTACTTGCATTGTAAGCTCTTGGGGCAGGTACCATCTCTTTGGTCTGACTGTGCAGAGCCCAGCACAGTGGGTCCTAATCTAGGATTAGGGCTCCAGGCACTACTGCAATACAGATGCTAATAACAAGAGAAAACAAACTGTATGAACAAGGGGATTACACCCGTATGTATTTGCCGGCGGGGGGTGGGGGCAGGAAAGGAGGTTTTCAGTGCCTGGAATCATAGAACCATGGGGTTAGAAGGGACTGCAAGGGTCATCTAATCTAAACTCCTGCCAAGATGCAGATAGAAGTCAGGATTCCTGGGTTCTACCCCAGCTGTCAAAGACCTGCTGTGTGGGTGTCTCTAAGGGTGAGTTTTTCCATATGTAAATGGAGGTATTTCACCTACAGGACTGTATGGGGTTGTTTTGAAGCTTAATTCATATTTGTCAAGTGTGTGGCAGTCCTTGTATGAAAATGCAAATATTATCGTTATTAACAGAAGAAAGACATCATGGTTTGTGTGCCTTGGAAAAATGTCTGTCTGTCCTAGTCATTTAACATCACACACACAACATTTAACCAAACATTACCCACCAATTTTTTGCTTATCAGGCTCAGAGCTAAATCTACACTTCAGGGAGACAATAGCTTTCTGATTCTTTCACTTTTAAGGGTAAAATTCTCAAGGCCTACTCTGTCATGGTGAATCACTGTGGAAAGTCTGAGCAAAGATGATTCAGCCACTCCTGAGAATGTGGATAATGGATACAATAATGCTTCCCATGATCTTTTTTCACCAGCTCTAACACCAAACTGCCTCGGAAGAGACAGCTGATGTTTTGCAGAGAAAGAGCCACTAAGGTGAAGCTTTCAGAGTTCGGGGGAATTCTATTTTGATTTGGGTAAGTTAGGCCAGGTCTACACTACCACTTACTTCAGCATAATTTATGTAGCTCAGGGGTGTGAAAAAGCCACTCCTCATAGTGACGTAAGTTACAGCGACCTAAGCACCGGTATGAACAGTGCTGTGTTGGTGGGAGAGCTTCTCTGCCAGCATAGCTCCCATTTATTATGCTGATGGGAGAGATCTCTCTCGCTGGGATAGGGTGTCTTCACCAGATGCGCCTCAGTGGCACAGCTGTGCTGATGTAGCACTTTTAGTGTAGACTAGCCCTTAGAGTCTGAAAGGAAGGTTTAAAATCACACACAAACAGGTTCGTACAAATGCTGGAAGGCTAATGCTAGGGCTAATGCCAGTACAGCTGAACCAACAATGCTGTGGGTGGGAATTATTTGATGAAATGCCCTACTGCAGATTGTAGCCATGATCATGGCCTACACTTGCAGCTGAAAAAGTTCAAAGCTAGCTTAGCTCCCCCACTCCCGATGCCGTGTACATTAATAGATTTCAAGGCCAGAAGGGGCCAGCTTCCAGTCTGAGCTCCTGCATAACACAGGACAGAGAGCCTCATGCAGTGACTTCTGCATCCAGCTCTGCTTGAGTCAGAGTAGATCTTTCAGAAGGAGACCCCCAAGTCTTGATCTACAGATGCCAAGTGATCAAGAATCCACTGGGGTCTCTGAACTGTGCATTGCTAATCATTGGCGCCATCCAGTCTCCCTTCTCTGTAGTAGCCTAACGTGCTTAACCCAATCCTTCCTCTCCAACTCCCAGTCAGCTCAGCCATGTACCACTGAGCCCTGTGCCCAGAAACCCTCTATTGCCTCATGCAGCGAGGTGGACAGCCTGGCAGACTGGCCAAAAATAAGCTGGGATTGAAAGCCCCAGGACTCAATATTGTTCCTATCCCTGTTAATCTGCTGGAATGTTTGCACTTTCCAGTCTGCATTAAACTTAGCTGCTTTTCACTGACATAATGTTCAGAAACACAGAGGGGCTAAGTTGCTTCTAATGTTTACTGCCCTGAGTTATCTGTGACTGATAGTTTTGCAGGGTTATGCAAGTGAAACAGGTCTGTGTAAAGGAATTTGTATTTATAAATAGATTTACTGCTCCTTTTTACACTTCATAACATACAGCCCTGTGTGCTATGCTACCTCAGGACAAAACTCCAGAACCTGTTGGGTTTTTTAAAAAATCCGTACTTTGTTTTTATGCTGAAAACCCGTACTTTGTTTTTTATGCCACTTTAGCTTGCATCTAATTAGTTGTTAGCATTGCTTAAGCAAAGGGCTTTTGAAAACCATGATTCAAAACAATTCAGGACGTATAATTTGGAAGCAACAGAGGGGGAGAAAGACCTGGGTATATGGGTTGATCACAGGATGACTATGAGCCACCAATGTGATGAAGCTGTGAAAAAGGTTAATGTAATCCTTGGATGCATCAGGTGAGGTATTTCCAGTAGAGACAGGAAAATGTTATTACCATTGTACAAGGCACTGGTGAAATCCCATCTGGAATACTGTGTGCAGTTCTGGTCTCCCATGTTTAAGAAAGATGAATTCAAACTGGAACAGGTGCAGAGAAGAACTACTTGCATGATGAGAGGAATGGAAAATCTACCTTACGAAAGGAGACTCAAGGAGCTTGGCTTGTTTAGCCTAAGATAACGAAGGCTGAAGGCAGATATGATTGCTCTCTATAACTACATCCGAGGGATTAAAAACCCTCTGGGAGGGAGAGGAGTTAAGTGCCAATCTTAGCACAAGAACAAATGGATATAAACAGGCGTTCAACAAGTTTAGGCTTGAAATTAACAAAGGCATAGCATGCAAGTCACGAGAAGTGATACTACTTGACACTGGTTAGGCCTCAGCTGGAGTACTGTGTCCAATTTTGGTCAACGCTGTATAGAAAGGATGTAGAGAAACTGGAAAGGATCCAGAAGTGAGTGACAAAGATGATCAAAGGGATAGAATGCAAGTCACACAAGCAAAGGCTGAAGGAACTGGCTATGTTTAGTTTGGAAATGAGGAGATTAAGGGTGGACACGACAGCAGCCTTCAAATACTTGAAAGGCAACCATAAAAAAGATAGAGAAAAGTTGTTCTCTCTTGACACAGAGGGCAGGACAAGGGTCAATGGGTTCAAACTATAGCACAGCAGATTTAGATTAAATCTCAGGAAAAAATTCCTAACTGTAAGAGCAGCAGGACAATGGAACAGACTGCCTAGGGAAGTCATGGAAGCGCCTTCATTGAAGGTTTTCAAAGAGAGACTGGTAGCCATTTGTCTTGGATGGTTTAGCCAGAACAAATCCTGCATCTTGGCAAGGGGCTGTTGTGACTGACCCTTGTGGTTCCTTCTAACCCTAGGATTCTATGATTCTAACATCTATTCATGTTTCTCCTGAAGCCCTGTAGAGTTGAGCACTGAAGTTGCAGGAGGGTTGGTGTGGCCCTGTGGAGGCAAAACAGCAAGGACAATGGGAAACAACCCCTTTTCCTCCTTCATGACACTGTCTCCACAGAGCTCCAGTTTAGGAGACTTGCTAGCAAGGACTTCCTCAGAAGAAGAGCTCAGGGGCACTGACTGAAGCACTGTCTCCTGCAATCAGCATTTGATCTTGCTGCAGTACTGACAGACCAGGAATTTCTGAAGGCTCGACCAAACTGCATGTAGCAAGCTTGCAGATCTCTAAGGTCTTTCTGCATCAAAACGTAACCATACAGATTGAGCTAAATGGAAATAAACAGTGCTTAAACCAAAATAAGTATATCTACAAACAAAGTGGCACCACGGCTACTAAATTATTTAAAAAACACACCATTAGTTAAACTAAGGCAAGTGTGTGCAGACAAGGCCTCATAAGGCCACACCATGGCAAATTGAGTGCCCCAAGGGTCAGTCCTGGGACCAGTTTTGTTCAATATCTTCATTAATGATCTGGAGGATGGTGTTGACTGCACACTCAGCAAGCTTGCAGATGACACTCAACTGGGAGGAGTGGTAGATAAGCTGGAGGGTAGGGATAGGATACAGATGGACCTAGACAAATTAGAGGATTGGTCCAAAAGAAATCTGATGAGGTTCAGCAAGGATAAATGCAAAATCTTGCATTTAGGATGGAAGAATCCCATGCACTGCTACAGACTAGGGACGGAATGACTAGGCAGCAGTTCTGCAGAAAAGGACCTAGGGGTTACAGTGGACAAGAAGCTGGATATGAGTCAACAGTGTGCCCTTGCTGCCACACTGATTGCCAGCAGATCGAGGGACATGATCATTTCCCTCTATTCGACATTGGTGAGGTCTCATCTGGAGTACTTTGTCCAGTTTTGGACCCCACACTACAAGAAGGATGTGGAAAAATTGAAAAGAGTCCAGCGGAGGGCAACAAAAATGACTCATGAGGAGCGGCTGAGGGAACTGGGATTGTTTAGTCTGAAGAAGAGAAGAATGAGAGGGGATTTGATTTGATTTGATAGCTGCTTTCAACTACCTGAAAGGGGGTTCCAAAGAGGATGGATCTAGACTGTTTTCAGTGGTACCTGATGACAGAACAAGGAGTAACGGTCTCAAGTTGCAGTGGAGGCAGTTTAGGTTAGATATTAGGAAAAACTTTTTCACTAGGAGGGTTGTGAAGCACTGGAATGAATTACCTAGGGAGGTGGTGGAATCTCCTTCCTTAGAGGTTTTTAAGGTCAGGCTTGAGAAAGCCCTGGCTGGAATGATTTAGTTGGTGTTGGTCCTGCTTTGAGCAAGGGGTTGGACTGGATGACCTCCTTCCAACCCTGATATTCTATGATTCTATGAAACCATACAATCACTTCGATCTCGAATGAACTCACACAGAATAGTGTAAAGACACTCTGTTACCCATGGGCCTTTCACAGAACGATCACTCCATATTTGACCTCAGTCCTTATCCTCAAATGAAAGAGGCACTGGTTTTATGGCTCTTTACAACAATTTGTAACCTATTGACCCTCCTTTGACCTATGACTGCAGTGGGGTTAATTGCCAACTTTACTCTAAGTGGTGTTCGGCAGTATGTGTTAACCCCTTATGCTTGACAAGCTGTCCCATATTGTATTTAGCTGTGACACTCTGGTTACCTTTTCCAGTCTGAAGAAAAGCTCTGTGTAGCTCGAAAGCTTGTCTCTTCTACCAACAGAAATTGGTCCAATAAAAGATATTACCTCCCCCACCCTGACTCTCACATACTAATCTAGCAGACAGAGGCCTAACAGAATCCAATGGCTGGAAGTAGAAGCTAGACAAATTCAGACTAGAAATAAAGGTGTACATTTTTAATAGTCATGGGAATTAACCACTGGAACCATTTACCTTGGGTCATGATGGATTCTCCATCAAGGCAATTTTTAAATCAAGATTGGATATTTGTCTAAAAGAGCTACTCTATTTCAAATAGGAATTAATTCAAGGAAGTTAAGAAGCCAGCAAGTTAAAGTAGTATGGCTTGGATGAATGGACTATAAAGTGGATAGAAAGCTGGCTAGATCATCATGCTCAACAGGTAGTGATCAATGGCTCGATGTCTAGTTGGCAGCCAGTATCAAGCAGAGTGCCTCAGGGAGCGGTCCTGGGGCCAGTTTTGTTCAACATCTTCATTAATAATCTGGATGATGGGATAGACTGCACCTTCAGCAAGTTTGTGGATGACACTAAGTTGTGGGGAGAGGTAGATACTCTAGAGGGTAGGGGTAGGGTCCAGAGTGACATAGACAAATTGGAGAATTGGGCCAAAAGAAATCTGATGAGGTTCAACAAGGACAAGTGCAGAGTCCTGCACTTAGGACGGAAGAATCCCATGCACTGCTACAGGCTGGGGACCGACTGGCTAAGTGGCAGTTCTGCAGAAAAGGACCTGGGGTTTACAACGGATGAGAAGCTGGATATGAGTCAACAGTGTGCCCTTGTTGCCAAGAAGGTTAATGGCATATTGGGCTGCATTAGTAGGAGCATTGCCAGTAGATCGAGGGAAGTGATTATTCCCTTCTATTCAGCACTGGTGAGTCCATATCTGGAGTAGTGCATCCAGTTTTGGGCCCCCCACTACAGAAAGGATGTGGACAAATTGGAGAGAGTTCAGTGGAGGGCAACAAAAATGACTAGGGGGCTGGAGCACATGCCTTATGAGGAGAGCCTGAGGGAACTGGGATTGTTTAGTCTGCAGAAGAGAAGAATAAGGTGGGATTTGATAGCTGTTTTCAACTACCTGAAAGGGGGTTATGACAGAACAAGGAGTAATGGTCTCAAGTTGCAGTGGGGGAGGTCTAGGTTGGATATTAATTAGGAAAAACTATTTCCCTAGGAGGGTGGTGAAGCACTGAAATGGGTTGCCTAGTAAGATGACCAGACAGCAAATGTGAAAAATCGGGATGGGGGTGGGGGGTAATAGGAGCCTATATAAGAAAAAGACCCCAAAATTGGGACTGTCCCTATAAAATCGGGACATCTGGTCACCCTATTGCCTAGGGAGGTGGTTGAATCTGAATCCTTAGAGGTTTTTAAGGCCTGGCTTGACAAAGCCCTAGCTGGGATGATTTAGTTGGGGTGGTCCTGTTTTGAGCAGGGGGTTGGACTAGATGACCTCCTGAGGTCTCTTCCAACCCTAATCTTCTAGTACAGTTCTCCCCAAATGTAGCTCACTTGCAGCCCGTTTGCTGTTTAAATTTCTGCAAATGTTCTCATTCATACTATGCTCAGTAGTCTGGATAATTTTTCCATTGGAAGAGCTGCTATGCACTACCAAATAAGTCTTAAATAGCAGTGATACTGTAATAGCTATGGAGACAAAAAACACACTCATCCCAAGAACATATCAGTGGTTCTAAAATGTTTACAAATGGGACAGATTTACCTTCTGTGCTGTATTGCTTGAGGCAATGGAGAAAGTATTATTTGCTTTTTGAGCCAAATCACTTTTCTTTTAAAAAGCAAGATGCGTTTGAGCCCCTTTCAAGAAAAATTACTTTCAGTGGCCTTACCTAAGTGGTAAAGCTTAACTGTCCATCAGACACCAAGATAAGTTAAAATGGACCCTTGGAGCATTCAAGTAAAGGTACTGTTCCTTCCCAGGTCTCCTTGTATGTCTCCCGCAGAACGGCATTGCTAGGAAAACAAACAATGGGCCAGATTGCGGGGTCCGGTTAAGATGTGCTCAGCACAGGGCTTGGGGCCGCCACCTTTTCTCCCTACGAACCCTGGCCCCCAGTATACTGGCTGCAAAGGTCTCCTAGGTACTGCATTGCTCGCTGGTGGTCATGTGACCACAGCACTCATGAACTGACCACAGCCCCTTCCCACACAGCAGCACTGTGCCAGAGCCTCACGAACAGCTAGTGAACTGACCAAACAACCTTAGATGCAAAATTACCCAGCTACATTTTTAATTAAACCCTTTATATTCAGGCTAGATTTTTTTGTTTGGTTTGAGGGTTTTTAAAAACTGTAGTTTTGGGCCTAGTCTAATAAATTGTGGTGTCCTAATCACAATGGTGAAGCAGGTAAGGGTCAAGGTTTGGGAATTGCTGATTCCTGTGACTGTAGCTGCCCTGGAAAAGTTGGGTAGAGTCCTAAGAGCACAATAACTCCTTTAGTGGTCCTCCAAAGGGTGCAGAGACCCTCCTGTATGTAGTGCAAGTAGCTAGGCCATGGTCTCATTTCTCTGAACTTCTGCTGTGAACAGTTCAGCAGTCATTACGTTTTCAGAGCTGCAGCAGTTTGCGGGGCAGACAGTGCACAGGGCTGCAGGAGCCAATGAACAGTCATGTGAGGGGGGCTTTAGCAGGGATGGGGAGGAGGAGTAGGCTTGTGTGCCATAGGGGATGTATTGCAGATGGGAAGAGGATTGTGTCTCTAGGCCAAGGCATCAGTGCTTGAAGGACTCTCCTGGCACAGTTGTCTGCTTCCCAGTGCACAGAGGCAGCTCCAACCCCAGAGGCTTGGTAGAGAGCACAGTCCTTCACCCAAGCTGCCCTGCCCCCAAATAAACATGTTTTTAAAAACTGTTCAGTAAGAAAACAATCTGCTGGCTAAAGAATGGCTGAACTAGAGCAAAGGCGGCACTCCAGTCTCCAGTGCAGCTGCCTGGGAAATGCAAACAGGGTCAAAGCCCACGGGCTCAGATTCACTCCCACCCCTTCCAGGAATGAGATGTTACATGAGAACAACTGGGAAGCCAAATTCCCAGAGATTCCCTCTCTGGGTTGTATCACATGGACCATGAGAAGAAAGGATTCTATCTTCCCTTGAACTTCAGCAAGCTTCTCTTCCGAGATGCAGCCTGTCACAGGGGACATGGACGTGGGAGGGGAAACACTTCACAGGGGGTGCAGTTACGTAAGATGCCAGCATTGCAGTGGAAGGCAGCGCTGTGGCATTCGTCACACAATAATAATGGTCCTTTAAAGGATTCGTAGGGCCAGGTAATCCTGTTGTGGCATATCCTGCCAGTCTCAGGTGGGAGACCTGTGAGGAGCCCTGGGGAGCTGTGCAAGGAATAAGTAAGTGCCCTGTCCCCCAGAGCTGGCACCTGTAACAGCATAGTGACTCCTAATGCCAGGTTGTGTTTTACGTGAAAGCTGAGGACCTGTCGCTAAGGGTGTTAGCCCTGGCACACTGACCGGATTTCAGAGCAGGTAATTATAATCGGGTTCCCTAAATCCTCCAGCACACAAACAGAAACAGGTATCTTCACTCCCTCTCATAGTCCAAAGTTTAGGTTCGCTCTGCCCTGTAAAGTCACTGCTGCACTACTGCCTCAAGGGAGCTGCAGGGCAATGGTGCAGCAAGAGAATTAATATGCAAATTAGATACAATTAACTTAGGTTTGAACAGAGACTGGGAATGGTTGGGTCATTACACTAATTGACTCTATTTCCCCATGTTAAAATATCCTCACACCTTCTATGGGTCATCTCGATTATCACTTCAAAAGTTTTTTTCTCTCTCCTGCTGATGATAGCTCATCTTAACTGATTGGCCTCTTACAGTTGGTATGGCTACTCCCACCTTTTCATGTTCTCTGTATGTATAAATATCTTCTCTGTGTTCCATTCTATGCATCCAATGAAGTGGGTTTTAGCCCACGAAAGCTTATGCTCAAATAAATTTGTTAGTCTCTAAGGTGCCACAAGTACTCCTGTTCTTTTTGCAAGAGTTCCTGGAAGATCAAGAGATCACATGCTTAAATAGGAGGGTCATGGTGACACGAATAGTAAATATGGCAGGCGACCAGCTTGGCTTAACAGTGAAATCCTTGCTGATCTTAAATGCAAAAAAGAAGCTTACAAGAAGTGGAAGATTGGACAAATGACCAGGGAGGAGTATAAAAATATCGCTCAGGCATGCAAGAGTGAAATCAGGAAGGCCAAATCACACTTGGAGTTGCAGCTAGCAAGAGATGTTAAGAGTAACAAGAAGGGTTTCTTCAGGTATGTTAGAAACAAGAAGGTGGACAAGGAAAGTGTGGGCCCCTTACTGAATGAGGGAGGCAATCTAGTGACAGAGGATGTGGAAAAAGCTAATGTACTCAATGCTTTTTTTGCCTCTGTCTTCACAAACAAAGTCAGCTCCCAGACTGCTGCACTGGGCAGCACAGTATGGGGAGAAGGTGACCAGTCCTCTGTGGAGAAAGAAGTGGTTCGAGACTATTTAGAAAAACTGGACGAGCACAAGTCCATGGGGCTGGATGTGCTGCATCCAAGGGTGCTAAAGGAGTTGGCGGATGTGATTGCAGAGCCTTGCAGAGCCGTTGGGCCATTATCTTTTAAAACTCATGGCGATCGGGGGAGGTCCCGGATGACTGGAAAAAGGCTAATGTAGTGCCCATCTTTAAAAAAGGGAAGAAGGAAGATCCGGGGAACTACAGGCCAGTCAGCTTCACCTCAGTCCCTGGAAAAATCATGGAGCAGGTCCTCAAGGAATCAATTCTGAAGCACTTAGAGGAGAGGAAAGTGATCAGGAACAGTCAGCATAGATTCACCAAGGGCAAGTTATGCCTGACTAACCTAATTGCCTTCTATGACAAGATAACTGGGTCTGTGGATGAGGGGAAAGAAGTGGACATGTTATTCCTTGACTTTAGCAAAGCTTTTGATATGGTATCCCACAGTATTCTTGTCAGCAAGTTAAGGAAGTATGAGAACAAACGCATTTTAAGGCTGGAAGGTTCACCAGAACGCTAAGTTACTGTAATATTTATACTGCTTATGGTATTTTTCACTCCATGCATCTGATGAAGTGGGTTTTAGCCCACAAAAGCTTATGCCCAAATAAATTTGTTAGTCTCTAAGGTGCCACAAGGATTCCCCATTGTTTTATCATCAGTGGGTAAGCTTTGAAAAGTACCTATGTGAGTTAGGAGCTTAAGTTCCACTGGCTGTTGATGGGACTTGGGCTTTGAAATCAGAGGTGCTACTGAAAACATCATTATCAGAACACCTCTGCAATCATTTCCAGGTAACCCTTTACATTTACATTATGCCTTTCATCCTGAGGGACACTGAAGGGCTTTACAAAACAACATACAAAATACACACTAGGACAATTTCATCCACCACTGAAATGCAGCTCTTTCTGGGGGTTGTGGGGGAACAAGGCAGTTGCTCAGGCAATGTTACACAGCACAACAACACTACACAACAGCTTACAAAAGAAACAGGTGAGTATGATATCCTCCTGGAAGAAATACACAGCAGTGCTGGGGGAGTCACTGACAACACAATCTGGGCAACAGACACAATGCCAGCACTGTTGGGGCAATTGATACCACAGATTCCTGACTAGCTAATAGGCCAGAATTTGCAGGACTGGGTAGATCTCTTACCCGAACCCATGGACTGCTTGCCTGTGTGCCCTTGCCAGGCAATGACCCTGGCCCTTCCACACTACAACCAGTCCCAAGAAATAAACAGGAGTGTGTGTAAAATACTGCAGGCAGGAAAAGTTACCATCTCTTCATACAACGGCTCCCCTTAGTGCTTTGTGCTGCAGAGGGGACCCTGGGAATCTTGGCATTTCCGAGGCTTATTACAGTCTGACAGTCAGATCCCAGCAGCCAGAGTGTGATGGAGGAGACCTGGGAACATTTCACACTGTAGTGGGGGTCGCTGGTGGAATCTGGAAAGCTCTTATTTAAATGCCTGGGACATGGTATCTGACCATGGGGATATATGTTTAGTTCTAATTTCTTTCATACTGTGGCACTGACATGCAATGACTCGCAACTGGCTCTCCTTGGATGTGCCTTGGATTCTTCTGCAGGAGGTCCTCTGGAGGTTCAAAGGAGAAGGTTCATAGCAGGAAGTGCTAGAATCCACACCATGGGCAGGGAGGACCCGGTTGAAGTAGTGGCAGAAATCTGATTTAGAGAAAGACTACAGACCAGAGCCTACAGTGGTCTCAGCCAACCAATGGCAATGCCTGAGGGGCTGCAATCTAAAGACTGAAAAAGGCTATTATACTCTTTCACCATCATGTTTGTCTTAATCTTGTGAATTTTCTCCAACAGTTTTCTCAAGGCAGAAAACTCATGTCCAAGCCTCCTCATTTGCTCCACAGTCCATTCATTTTTTGTGAGTTTTAACAGTGTGATCTCATTATGGAATTATGCTTCATTTCACTACAGAAATAAAAAGCTATCACAGTTACTAACAATAGGCTGCAAACCACAAAACAACAGTAAAATGTATTTGCCACCTAGAATTTAATATTAGTAGGAATTATGTAATCTTCAATTTAGAACATTTGCAAATATATTCAGACAGGTTAGTCCAGAGGTGGGCAAACTACGGCCCGCGGGCCACATCCGGCCATGGGACAATCCTGCCTGGCCCTTGAGCTTCCGGCGGGGGAGGCTAGCCCCCTCCCCTGCAGCCACTCTGCTGTGCAGGCAGTGCTCTGGGTGGCTTGGCTGCAAACTCCTGCAGAGCAACATGGCAGCGTGTCTGGCTGCCAGACATGCTCTGAGCAGCATGGTAAGGGGGCTGAGGCCGAGGGGTTGGATAAGGGACGGGGGGTCCTGGAGGGCAGTCAGGGGACAGGGAGCAGGGGGCGGTTGGATGGGGTGGAGGTTCTGGGGGGCAGTCATGGGATGGGGAACGGGAGGGGGTTGGATAAGTGTGGGAGTCTCAGGGGGTGGGGGTGTGGATAGGGGTCAGGCATGGGGAACAGGGGGAGTAGGACAGGCGTGGGGTCCCGGGAGGCCTGTCAGGGGGCTGGAGTGTGGATAGGGGTCGGGGCAGTCAGGGGACTGGGAACGGGGCGGGGAAAGGGTTGGATAGGGGGTGGAGTCCCAGGGGGTGGTTAGGGGCTGGGGGGGGTCCCAGGAGGGTGCGGTTAGGGGAGAAGGAGCGAGGGGGGTTGGATGGGTTGGTGGTTCTGAGGGGGGCAGTCAAGGGGCAGGAAGTGGGAGGGGTCAGATAGGGGGTGGGGGCCAGGCTGTTTAGGGAGGCACAGCCTTTATTACCCGGCCCTCCATATAGTTTTGCTACCCCAATGTGGCCCTTGTGCCAAGAAGTCTGCCCACCCCTGGGTTAGTCGGACTCAAACTTAGAATAAGAATGGGTGACACAACCAGAATTTGATGTTACAGAGATGGTGAAGGCAACTTCACAAAGTTAGGACCAAATTTTGCTCCTTGACCTGTAGAACAGACCTCAGCATGATATTCTGTACCACTGATGTGCACGGAATGGCATGCATTTAGGGAGAGTATAATGTAGTACTGGCTGTGTTGTGATGCTGGCAGACCAGGTGCCAGTTCATGCCAAGGTCCCCATGTCTCAACTGAACACTGACAGATGCATAGCTGGAATCTGTCTGGTTCACTTGTGGGTTAATATTCATAGAGCAGGTATTTGAATTATAGGAAAGTGTGCAGTGTTTGGACTCTATTGAATGCTTCTGAGTTGCTGCCTGCCTTAAGCTTACTTTTACTATCTGTATTCCATATTGTAATGTAATAGTTGAGTGGGTGAAGTGTGAGCCTCTGTGACTGGATGAATCACCATATAGGAGAGGGACATAAATTAGTGTGAAGAGTTCCTCTTCTACAGAAATTACTATGTCCCTCGCAAAATAGCAGACTCATTGATACCAGTTTGACTCTAGAAACTCCCTACATCTTTATTGAGAAATTATCAACAAAAGGACTAAAGACTATTCTTGTTCTGCTTTCCTCATGAAGATGAGTCATACAAGTGGATTCCTTCCACCAGCTGAGTTTGCAGCTCAGAGAACATGGCAGATGGGGGATAAAACCCCAAAAGCAAAGGAACTAAGGACCTGCTTGGTCTCTGGGTAAGCAAGGAGTTTCTAGGTATACACAAGAGATCCCCAGCTAAAGGACGAATAGAGTTTGCAGATTATAGAAGCCTATATTACTTTTTGAAACCTAAGACTCTAATTAATTTGTGTATCTATGATTTCTTACTTTAACCTTGTAAATAACTCTTTAATTTCCTTTTCCTATTTATTAAATCTTCATATAGTTTACTATAGGATTGGCTATAAGCTTTGTCTTTGGGGTGTGACTTAAAGCACAATTGACCTGGGATAAGTGACAGGTCTTTTGGGATTAGGAGTAACCTGAATATTGCAGTGATTCTTGGTATATGGGCCATCTATCACGAGATATGCTCACTTGGATGGCAAACAGACTGGAGTACCCAAGGGAACCGTGACTCTGTGCTAAAGCTGTTTAAGTGCCTGAGGAGTTTTCACTTAGTGCAGGTGGTTGGTGATATCCAAGTTTAGGACTCACAACCAATTTGTGATTTGTGCCTGGTGTTTATCAATTTGCCTTGATGTTGGTACTCATGCTCTTGTATTACCATTGGGAGTGTCACACTGGCACCTAGGGTTAAAGTGCCTAGAGAATGTGCCTAGAAAACGGAATATTGATAACAAGATCTACTTTGCAGCTCTGACAGAAGAATTTGGCTTTATATGGAACTATATCCATATTTACAGTCAATATCATGGATTTTTTTTGTATCTACTTAAAGGGATTTTAAAGTGTTCTTATCCATCAACTGGAAAAACAAACTTGTGTAATAATCCTAGATTTGCATCTGAAACACTGACGAAGTGACCACAAAAGCTTATGCTTCAATACATCTGTTAGTCTTTAAGGTGCCACAGGACTCTTTGTTGCTTTTTACAGATCCAGACTAACACAGCTACCCCTCTGAAATCTGAAACACTAACTCTGCAGTTCAATTAATTCATGATTCACTTTTTACCCCCTTCTTGTATGGTATGTTCCTAAGCAAATTCCATCTGCAGTACATACCCTGTATACGGAAAACTAACAGTGCCAGAACTTGCTTGTCAAACCACAGTAAAAACCATAATATATTCTCTTTTGTATTAACAAAGGGGCAGGACCCACAGCAGTTCTCTCTGAATACACGACAATGGATTGCTTATTTAGCAATTTAGGAAACCAATGCATTATGAAATATTGCTGGGGAATTGGCCTTTATGATCTCATTTCTCTATTGTTTCCTATCTAACTACATATGAATTAATTTGACACAGATTCAGTTACTTTTGTGCACAAAATACTTGAACCACTTTTTTCAGGCTTTTTCTTATTAATCTTCTCCTTTTCCATAAAATACAATACATAATACCAGCAAATGCCTAGGATGAGCAAATGGTTTGAAGAGAATACAATCTGTCTGGAAGCTCCAGTCAAAGGTGAATCCAATCCAGGATCTATTGGTAATGCAGGAAACTGCTACAGCTTTTTGTCAGTTATGCCTTTTGCACATCTTTGTTTAGTGCAAAGACAGAAAGTGGAACTAGAAACTCCTGTGGCTCTTTCACAGTGTGGCCAGAACCTGCATGGGAAATTCCATAAGAAAGCCCATTCTTACACAATTTCCATCCCTCCTGCTAGATCAGGGCTTTGGATAAGCATATGACTGTTGGGATACATATATGGACTGAATAGAACCACTAGGCTATAGTAGAACCTTACTAATGCACACACTGCTAGGCCATCAGTGAATAAAGAAAATGGCAAACTCTCTCCTCTTCTCAGCCAAGGCTGTAGTGAAGTATTACCGACAGCTAGGAAAGCATGGTGCTGACTCCTCTCCAAAGCTCTTCTGTCTCCCAGTGGGCAGTCTGTACAGCTTAAAGGAGTTTCAAAGCCTCTAAGTGCCTTCAGAGCACATATCTCACTGAAAGTCACTGAAAGTTTTGCTCCTAAATCACTTAGGAGCTAGAAGGGCTGGGGCAGCTCTGCAGGCATGGTGAGCCATAGGGACTCTTACCCTAGCTCTCATAGAATCATAGAATCATAGAACTTAAGATCAGAAGGGACCATTATGATCATCTAGTCTGACCTCCCGCAAGATGCAGGCCACAAAAGCTGACCCACCCACTCCTGAAATAATTCTCTCCCTTGACTCAGCTGTTGAAGTCCCCAAATCCTGATTTAAAGACTTCAAGCGACCCCTGCCCTATGCTGCGGAGGAAGGCGAAAAACCTCCAGGGCCACTGCCAATCTACCCTGGAGGAAAATTCCTTCCCGACCCCAAATATGGCGATCAGCTGAACCCCGAGCATGCGGGCAAGACTCTCAAGCCAGACACTCAGGAAAAAGACTTTCAATATCCCAACATTGACCCTCGGTACTAATTACCAGTGGTGGCATGTTATTGACCTATTGACTAAATCACGTTATCCTATCAAACCATTCCCTCCATAAACTTATCAAGCTTAATCTTAAACTCTCCCATGCCCTCCCCCACGTCTCAGTGCCACCTCAGGTCCTTAGCCCACCCATGCACACACACTGGCTTCCTCAAACCCCAGACTCCAACACGGCTCCCTCTTACCACCCTGGGCCTTGCACATGTCCCCAGACCCATCCACCTCTATCACCCATGCCCCAAGCTCACCCAGATTTCCATCTTCCTCTTGGTCCTTGCCTGCATGGCCTCCATGCTCCCAGACTTCCCCATGCTACCTCCTCGCATCTTGGATCCATTGATATACTGTGACTCAGTGGCCTATTCTGGTAACTTATGCCTGATGCTGGTATTTGCACTGAGCTGTGTGAGTCAGCTTCGACATAAAGATCGCATATCACTAGTTTCCAAAATTTACATCTTTCCTCTTTTCTTATTCAGGTTTTTTTTTTAAGGTGGGGGAGGTGGAGAGAAGAGGTAAGAGGAGGTAATGCAACCTGCATTGGTTTGGGGAACTGGATGGCTGAGGGGTCTGACAACAAGATATAACTTTCTCACCTGTGATCATTGAGGACCAACAGTCACTATCATTTGAAGTCTATATGGCACCTTCATGGGAAACGACCTGGAAGTGTGCAGTCCAGTCTTTCATGGGCTGGTGTCCATATAACAATCTGCCATCGTATCTGACACTAATGGCACCCCTTTACTGATAATCAGCAATGATGCCAAGGACTGAAGAGAGCATGACATCCCACCTCCACTCGCCTCTAGGCATACTCACTCCAGATCAGCACTGAGGCACACTGGCAGGGCAGTGACGCTTGCATATGGCTGCCTTTACTATACCTGTTCTGAGTGGAAAACCCTTCCACCTCTAGGACTGCCAAGCAAATACTTATCACCAATACTACATACACTTACTATGTGGGCTATGAGTTCTTGTGGAGTCTGGAACCTGTCCCTTGGTAGGTAAGCTTGTGCTGTGACTGAGCTGATGGAGGCCCCTATGAAGTCTAAGGATTGTGTGGGGTCTAACGTTGATTTTTTGATGCAGATGCTGACTCTGAGGGAGGAAAGGAGTCTGAGCAACACAGAGGTTGAAATGCAGGCTTCGACTCTGGACCACACTGCTAGGAGCTAGTCATTGAGATAGGGGAATGGAAGGACCCCATAATGCCTGAGATAGGCCACGGTGATGAAGAAAACTTTGGTGAAGACCCTGGAGTAGTGGTGAGTCCAAATGGCAGGACCCTGTATTGAAAATGCTGAGGGCTGACCATGAACCTCAGGAAGCACCTGTGGGCCAGATGAATGTCTGTGAAAATAAGCCACCTGAATATCGACATCCATAAACAATATGCCTTCTTCTAATGATGAGATGATTGCTTCTAAGGTGACTATATGAAACTTGGGCTTGTGGATGAAGCAATTGACACAGTGGAGGTCCAGAACTGGTCTCCATTTGCCCTTCTTTTTGGGTATCAGGAAGTAAGTTGAATAGAACCCCATCCCTTGATTTGTCCGGAGGAACCTGCTCTATCGCCCCTCTGTGTAGTAAGGAGTCCACCTCTAGGGGGAGGATACTGTTGTGAGAGTGATCCCTGGGGAGGGGCCAGGGGAGGGGCTATGGATGAGGTAACATGATGAACTCGATCATATAGCCATAGTGGATGACATTCAGAACCTACCTGTCTGTTTTTATTGCACTCCAAGCTGCTAAAAAGTGTGCTAGATGACCCCCAAAGGGGGTGAGGTGGTTGTATGGCAGCAGGCAAGGTGGTTGATGGCTCTCTAGGGTGCCTCAGAAATACCTCTTCTGTGGGGGTTGCATCTGAGAGGAGGAAGGCTGCACATGACTTACGAGGAGAGGCTGAGGGAACTGAGCTTATTTAGTCTGCAGAAGAGAAGAGTGAGGGGGGATTTGATAGCCGCCTTCAACTACCTAAAGGGGGGTTCCAAAGAGGATGGAGCTCGGCTGTTCTCAGTGGTGGCAGATGACTGAACAAGAAGCAATGGTCTCAAGTTGCAGTGGGGGAGGTCTAGCTTGGATATTAGGAAAACCTATTTCACTAGGAGGATGGTGAAGCACTGGAATGGGTTACTTAGGGAAGTAGTGGAATCTCCTTCCTTATAGGTTTTTAAGGTCAGGCTTGACAAAGTCCTGGCTGGGATGATTTAGTTGGTGTTGGTCCTGCTTCGAGCAGGGGTTTGGACTAGATGACCTCCTGAGGTCTCTTCCAACCCTAAACTTCTATGATTCTATGATCTTCAAATCTTTTGATGCTTCCTTGGTGGTTCATAAGTCCTCTGATGGAAAAACTGGGAGGTGGGCTGCAGGTGGTAGAATTAATGTTTCAGAGCAGGTGTGTAAATACCCAAGGAATGGAATGTAGCTCTCAAATCCTTGAGAGTGTGGACAGAACCATCCATTTTTTTGGTTGAAGAGATGGGATTCATCGAAAGGGAGGTCTTTGATGGCATTTTGTACCTTCCTGGGAAAATCAGAGGAATGGAGCCATGACTCCCTACTCATGATGATGCCCATGGCCACTGAGTGCAATGAGGTATCTGCTGTGTCCACCGCTGTTGAGCGATGTCCTTGCTACTAGCTTTCCCTCCTCAATTTTTTGCTTGGAACCAGGTCCAGTCCTGCTGTAGCATTTTTTCCAAAAAGTCCTCCAATTTGTTGTAATTCAGGAAATTGTATTTGGAAGGTTAACGCCTGATAATACAAAATCCTGAACTGAAGTTTGGTTACAGAGAAGACTTTAGGGCCTAAAAGGTTGAGTGGCTTGCCCTCCCTGTCAGATGGGGAGGAGCATGGGTGCTGTTGCCTACCCCTTCCGTTGCTGCCTGGACCACAAGTGAATTAGGAGGCGGGGGTGAAAACAGAAACTCAGACCCCTTGGCTGGTACATAGTATAATTTTTCTGCCCCCTTGGGGTAGGCGTACATATGGCTGGTGTATGCCAAACTGTTCTAGCTAGCTCGAGGATGGCACTGATGAATGAAGTATGTCCAGCAGCTTAGGCTGAGTGTCTTGGATCTCCTCCAGGGGAATATGCAGCTCTCCTGCCACTCTACACAGGAGATCCTGGAATTGGCAGTACTCATCATAGGATGGAGGGATGCCAAAGCCACCGCTGCATCAGGTGAGGAAGATGGGAATCTCTCCTGATCTGGTGGTACTGCAGGAACCAGATTGAGTGGCTCCTCTTCCGTTATACGTTCCAAGTGTCTACTCAAAGGCATTGGAGAGGGTGAAATGGATGAAGTTTCCCTGACAGAACTGACGAGTCCCAAGGGTGGGTATTGGTGCCAGGATCCCCAATAGAGCCAGCATGATGAATCAGGAGGGAGTTGTGGCGGGCCCCATGGAGCAGGGAACCAGTGACTCCGGGGTGACTGGAGTGGAGGATACTGCCACGATGTAGAAGGCCTCGTTGGTATTTGTAGTTGTGGGAAGGGATGTACAGTCCCTGTCCCTCATCTGATTCCTCTGAAGATGAAAATTTGGAGATAAGTTCCATCATCGGTACCATCAGAGCTGGCAGAAGCGTGTAAACTGAGGGAGTGAGGGGTGAGGAGTGCCTCAGATGTGGTATGTCCTGTGTTGAGATACAGTCTCCTTGGAAGCAGAGGGTCCCAGAAGGCGTGTTGATCTCAGCTCTCCTGGGGCAAACATTTCATGGGGCTCTGGTGCTTTTCCCAGCCTCCCTGGAGTCAAGGGTACTCTGTCAGTCCCCAAAACTGGTATGGGAGCAATGGTATTCCCCAGAGCAGATGGCTCTGTAGCTCTGAGGGATGTTGATGTTGACAGTGTGTGTGGAGCAGTACCCGGTACTGGCAGATCCGTCGA
The DNA here is from genome assembly GCF_016161935.1 of Mauremys reevesii. Taxonomy (NCBI): domain Eukaryota; kingdom Metazoa; phylum Chordata; order Testudines; family Geoemydidae; genus Mauremys; species Mauremys reevesii. The sequence continues at coordinate 40,606,408 of NC_052630.1, read as the reverse complement.
TTTATGTGGACTCTTATCATGATTATGCGCTTTACAGCATGCTCCTTCCCTATGACTGGAACTCATGGAAGGAGTCTCTGCTTTCTTAGGTTTAGTGGAAGACTTACTGACATGCTTATGTGCTTACTTCCTTACCTCTCGACTAGGCCCTGGCACTGGTACCACTGTAGCTGGAGGCGCGCTCCTAGCAGCCTCAGGTCAATGCATGGGTGTATGTGTGTGTGTGTGTGTGCTGGCCAGTGTCTGAAAGAGGTCTCATGAAAGTTACATGTAATGCTTCCAGAGGCGGAGAGCCCGGCCTTCTTGGGTCCGGCTGGGGAACGATTAACAGATATTGCAACTGGATGAAATGTGGACAAGCAGCAGTGGCAGCATTGATGTTCATTACTGACTGAGAAGGAACGTGAGCAGGAAGTGTGGAGTTTAAAGCCTTGAGTCTTTGGCATAGTTCAGTACTCATATATGGGTACGGGGCAGGGGATGGTGTGGTTCACGTGGAAACACTCCCCTGAGAAGCCCCAACTCTACTCCCCAAACTAGCAAACTACTAAAATTATTATATGAACAGTAAACACAGTAAAATACTCTAACACTAACTATGTACAACTACATATTTTTAAAGTGCTTACATAAGAAATAATTTACATAAGAATGGCCAGTATCCTATTTACCGACAGTGACCAATGCCAAGTGTCCCAGAGAGAGTGAACCTAATGTAGTAAGATGCGGACCTGAAATATAAACTCTTGTGTCAGAGGACTAGTCTGAGGCCTGAAGCCTGAACCAAAGTACTTCCAGGCACTGCTAAGCAAAAGCTGGGCTGTGAGCCAGAGGCAGGCCTCACTCACAGAAATTGGCGAGAAGAGGGTTGTTAGAAGCAGGCGCATTCACACATAAGGGCTAATAAGAGGAACTTGTTCCAAGATGGCACCTGGACAGCCTGATACAAGGACACTCCATAGACATAACAAGGAACAGGCAGGTGCATCTTAAAGACAGGACAGCATGATGGATAGATCTGTATGTCTGGAACAACTTGATCAAAGGCGAGACAGCACCCTAATGAGCCAAGAGGCTGTATCTCAATATGTCATAGGGATGAGTAATCTGTCCTGTAACTGTATAAAAGTAGGTTCCGCAGTGCGCGTCTTTGGCCAGGCTAGGGGGCAGTGGAAAGTCCTGTCACTGACTGAGCTGTGTCCATTGCCAGGGGGCACATATTCGTAGTATGTCCTATAGAGTCTATAGGAAACTATTACTGTGCTTCATTTGACAATAAACCTGGCTCGGGTTCCTTCATACCTTACTAGAGTCTGTGGTCTTTGGGGGGTCTCTCGGGGTCTGCTGTGTCAGCACACAGAGGGAACACGCACGCAGCCGACTGTTATCATCATCAAACAAGAGCAGAGCAGCACACTGGTAGCTGCATACTAACAACACCTAACACGTAATGATCAAGTAATTTTTCTCCTGCCATCCATCTCCACCTTCTGAAAAACAGAGGCTAGGGACACCATTCCTTACCCATCCTGGCTAATAGCCATAAATGGACTAAACCTCCATGAATTTATCTAGTTCTCTTTTAAATCCTGTTATAGTCCTAGCCTTCACAATCTCTTCAGGCAAGGAGTTCCACAGGTTAACTGTGTGCTGTGTGAAGAACAACTTCCTTTTATTTCTTTTAAATTTGCTGCCCATTAATTTCATTTGGTGGCAACTAGTTCTTATATTATGGGAACAAGTAAATAACTTTTCCTTATTCACTTTCTCCACACCACTCATGATTGTATATACCTCCATCATATCCCCCCTTAGTCTCCCCTTTTCCAAGTTGAAAAGTCCTAGCCACCCTGCCCTTTATCACTTAAGATGAAACCATGAGGCAAGCCAAGGGTGCATGTGTGAACCAACGGCCACTAGTACTTTCAAAATCTCCGGCTCCAGATGGATGGAGAAACTCTCAGTGGAATACAGTAGGAACCATCACTTGAAGAAGAGTGTGGAAAACCTCACACACGCCCAACAGAAACAGCACAAGTCATGCCAGGAGCCAGAAGCAGTGTGCATCCAGCAGGGTTTAGCACTGAGAGGGGTTTCAAACCTGCCTTTTCGCTACCTGAGTTTTCTGACAGTTTTGTTTCTAGTAGCTGACCTCCAACATAGGATCAGCTGAACTCAACTGAGCAAAGGGTAACTAATCACCACCTCTCTCACTGCCAACCTGGACTAGAGAGTTCCTCAGCACTCATCTGACTGGTCTTTATGCAGCCAGAACTGAACATGATTGCTTCTGAGCTACCTGTGAAATTAACTGTTTACCCCATGAAGGGTAACATAGAGTCTACATAATATGAAACAACCCATGCACCAAAGTAGGAAAAATGGCTTGGCTGTCCAGCACAGTGTTGATCAGGGGTGGCCAACCTGTGGCTCCGGAGCCACATGCGGCTCTTCAGAAGTTAATATGCAGCTCCTTGCATAGGCACTGACTCCGGGGCTGGAGCTACAGGCTCCAACTTTCTAATGTGCCGGGGGGTGCTCACTGCTCAACCCCTGGCTCTGTCACAGGCCCTGCCCCTGCTCCACCCCTTCCTGTGCCCTCTCCTGAGTCTGCATGCCCTCACTCCTTTCCCCTCCCCCCAGAGCCTCCTGCATGCCACAAAACAACTAATTGGGAGGTGCAGGGAGGGAGGGGGAGGCGCTGATGGATGGGAGGTGCTGGGAGTGGCGGGCGAGGGAGGGAGCTGATGGGGTCTGCTGACATATTACTGTGGCTTTTTGGCAATGTACATTGGCAAATTCTGGCTCCTTCTCAGACTCAGGTTGGCCACCCCTGGTGTAGACGATAATTGTGATGTAAAGATGAATGTTAACAGCCTTATACAATCTTGACAGCAGTTAGGTAAACAGGAGACTAATGGCAGATGTTTTTATTTAAACTATAAGAACGGTACCTCCTGTGTGTCAATTCTGAGTCACTGTCATACAGATAGTGAGACTCTGAACTGCAAACAAAGGTTTTTTAGGAATGAAAACAACTGAAATCTTAACTATCGTAGTCTCTGGTGGATAGTTAAATTTCTAAACTAATACTCATTGCATATCCATAACAAACATGATTTGCTTAAAAATAAAAGCTTGTGTTTAAATTTTAATTAAAGCTGGCTTCCCTTCTTATGAGAGCCCTCAACAGAGTGCTGGGAAAACCCTGCAAGATCTCTCTACTGAGAATAAACATCTCACTAACATAAATACCAAATGGTGCCTTCAGATAGAGATCATCAAGACACTCCATTGTGATAGGACCTAGGATTGGCCATCCTCTGGATCAGCTGTCTCCCACACTCAGTAATCAGAATGAGGATAAGGACTTTCAGTTGAGATTTTCAAGAAGTCCAGAGGATTTAGCCATTCACCTTCCATTAGTCTGGATGGAAGACCCGTGGCTAAATCCCTAGACTACTTTGAACATCCCAGTTTACATTTGTGTAGCACTTTTCCTCCACAAAGAATGTCCAACACTTTATAAACTATGGGCTGGATTTTCCTTGGTTACACTGCTGTAAATTACAAGATGAAACCCAGTAAATAATAGATCTTCCTGGACAACAAAGTGACTAATAACATTCAGTATGTAGCATTCTCCTTAACCCTAACATGAGGACAATCAGTTGATGCACCATGATTAATATCAGGGTTTCTAGCCTCTCAGAACCAAAGGATAGCTCTACACTGCAAGCAAATAAACAAACAAACGAATCAAACCCCATGACAGTGAGTCTTGGACCATGACAACTGACTTGGGCTCATGCTATGAGGCTTAAAATAGCAGTGTAGACCTTCGGGCTCAGGTGGAACCCAGGCTCTGAAACATGGCAAGGGGGATGGGTCTCAGAGCCCTGGCTCCAGCCCAAGTGGTAACATCTACACTGCTATTTTTAGCCTTGTAGCATCAGCCCTGTGAGCCTGAGTTAGTTGACCAAGGCTCTGACACTCTCTGCCACAAGATTTTTTTTTGTTTGCAGTGCAGATGTACCCACACTGTGAAGTAAGTCTGCCTGTGAGTGAAATTAACATTGGTGAAAGATGCTGGACTGGCAGCCCAGGAGACAGAAGTCCTCTCTTTATCCAGAGAAGAGGTAAATCACTATCAGTTGTGGTGCAAGCTTCCCCATGTACTTCAGCCCTTATCTGAAGGAATCATTTTTGGGGATAGAGCGTAACTTAGTTTCCATGGCTGATCGAAGCCTTGGAGTCTCCATGGAGACTCATAGCAAGAAGGACACTTAGGGCTTGTCTACACTACAAAATTAGGTCGACGTAAGTTAGGTCAACCTACAGTCACTGCAGCAATTAAATCGGCTGTTGGTGTCCACATTACCCTCCTTCTGTCAGTGGGAGCGTGTCCTCACGAGGAGCACTTGCACTGACTGAAGTGGGGCATTGTAGGGCACTGAAAGACACGCAGGGCTCACAGGTAAAGCCCCCACCACAGGGCTGACAGCAGGAACTGGAGATGAAATGTGAAATAATAGCAGCTATAAAACTGACAAGAATGTCAATTTCACTGCTGGTAGGCTCCCTGCTGTGAAACTGAGTCACAGCTTGAGCTGTTAGCCCCTGGGTGGGGCTCCAGCTGTGAGCCGATGCCCAGCTGACAGCTTGGGCTGTCAGCGTTGGGGCCAAGGGGGATCCAGCTGTGAGGCTGGTACCCGGCTGACAGCCAACAGGTGGTGTAAGTAAGGCAGTGTCTACATGGACACTGCGTTGCCCTAACTACATCGATGTAACTGCTACACCTCTTGTGGAGGTGACGTTATTAAGTCAATATAGTGGGTGACTTACATTGGCGGAAGCACCATTGTAGTGTAGACACTGACAGAGTTAGGTTGACGTAAGCTGCGTTACATCAAGCTAACTCTGTAGTGTAGACCAAGCCTAAGTCCTAACTCAAACAGTTTGAGAAAAAGGGTTTAAATTCACCTGTAATGACAGCATCAGGAACTCCATGAGAGGGAAAGGAGGAAATTGTTTGCATCTCACTCCTACAAGCGTCTTAAAGAACTGTGGAAACTATATGTGAAACATCTGAATGATGATGTGAAAGGGGAAAAACAAACAAACTGGCTGATGTACAGAAGTTTCTAAGCCCATTTTACTTCCCAATAGTTTGAAACTTGTTTAGAGAAACAGCAAAATACATACTGACCTCTAATCTCCCTCTTGCAATTGGCCTTTACTCTCCACTCTAGAGCCATACGCAGGTTCACACAGTGAGAGGCCATTCATTTCTTCTCTCTAATTCTAGCTTATATCTATTCTCTGCATGAACCCCTTCTGATGTCACTGGGAGTCCCACAAAGAAGGCAAGGGCAGAATATAACAATAGAGATCAGCAATTCAGATGAGAGATCCTGGGGCCAGTCAGAAAAGGATGAGAATCCTGCCTGGAAGAGATTACCTGAGACTCCCAAACCACTTTCTATTGAATTGCATATTGTTTTTGGGTTCAGAGTCAGGGCCAGTGTAGAAGGAAGCAAATGAAGGCATTCTGGGCATTGTTTCAAAATTAAGGAGGGCCTAATCACACTCCCTTGATCTGCACTCAAAGGGCCATGACAGCAAGAGGAAGGTTATCAGTCACCTCAATGGCAATGATTTCCCCTCCTCCCTCAGGGTTGTAGCTGGAGAAGAGGATGGACAGTGGGAGCAGGGGCCAGAGGGGCACATGTTCAGCTCCCACCAGCCCTGCTGACTCCTCTCAGAAAGAGCTGTCCTCTCCCCATTGGGGCAAATCTTTGAATGGTGACTTCCTTCGGAAGCAGCAGCCACCTAGAGAAGCCTTTACTGTGGCTTCATTGCCTACTAACTGCCATATTCCTGTCAGCTGCCCCTGGACATGCGCAGTCCCCATGCCAGACTCTGCAGTGTCTCCAGGAAGGAGGGACAGAACTGTGAAGGGGAGGAGCTCCTCCCCCACACAAGGCTCTCATGGGCATGATCTGCCCCAAAGTGAACTGGAATTAATAGGTTAAAAATGAAGCAGAGTCTCCCAGGGTCTCTCACAGATGCTCTGGTATTTCCCGCACCCACTGGCCAATTTGACTGACACAAGACAGGGTTTGCTGTATGTTTGTTCTGAAATTGCATTTATGTCTTATCGGTTTCAGTGTCTCTGCCCAAATCCCTGGGCCTCTGATATTCCCCAGGTAATGTTGGTGTTTCCATTTAAATAAACAATTTTACACTGTTTCCTCATTCTGAAGTCTATTTCTCACATTGTTTGAAAGCATTATTCAGTCCAGTTTCTTTTAAAAACTGCTCATATTGTGATCAGATAAAGTAACTTTTTCAAAGGAAATGTAATACTTTCCAAACCATTATCAGAAATATAACTCAGTCTCCAGATGATGAAATTATCTGTGTGTGTGACAATCCAGCTCAACCAGGGAAGGATTCTTGTAACATGGACACATAATGAATTTTCAGGCAGATAAGTGCAAAAAATAATTATGAAACCTCTAATGAAAATGTTTCCTCTGCAATAAGGTTGATTATATATTACCACATTTGTCTTACCAAACTGCATGGGAAAATGGAACCAGCAAAAATGTTGGACGCTTGAAGCTAAATCATTCAGTTTATGGAAATTCTGCATCTGACAGCGTTTTCAGTATGCTTAAATGTAACAAAAACATTTGGGTTTATGGTTCATTTGCACTATAAAGTGCATAATAAGGCATGATTTTGTATAGATTATCTGGTACAGAGTGTATTCCTGTTCAGACAGAGACTCTGTGTACAACATGTGCCTTCGCTTGGCATACAGCTTCCTCCCTACTACTACTAACTACTGTACATGTTTATGTTGTATACGTTCAGTCTTTTGGGTGTGACTCAAAATGAGTCTCCTCATCACTGATAGTCATTGAGCCTGTGTATTTTATGCAAAATTGGGTTGTTATCCCCAGAAAGCTGATCTAAGTCCAGTGTATTATTATTAAATATGCTAGTGCCCAAGGGCACTGATTGGGAAAGGGCCTCAGGGTGATGAGTGTTATGCACAGCACAGATAAGAGACAATCCCTGCTCTGGAGGACATACAGCCTGAACCACACACACACTTGAAGGAGGGGAGGGGAGGGAACGGGATGTCACATGCCATCAAATCCATGTGGTGTGGAATTGGCCCAGTGCTGTGAATTACGGGTTTGTTTTTTGTTTTTCATCTGGGAGCAGATGAGGGGTGAGGAGTGGCAAGAATGGTGGCAGCAGAGGTGGGATGGGATTAGTAAAAGAATGGAAGTTAACAAAAATGAGAGAGTAGGAAAAGGACCAGTCACAGATCACCTGCCTGGTCGTGGTGAGCACCTGGCTGCACTGTTCCCTCTAAACTGTGCACATGGCGAAACACCTGTGTGCACAAAAAATGAAATACTACATTGGAGCCAGGCCGAAATATCAGTTACGGGTGACTTTTGACATTGCTTGCCCGCCATCTGGAGGGGAAGGAGGGCAATGAATTATATCCCTCCCCGCCAGCATTTCGAATGTGGAACATTGATCATGTCGGGACCCACACATCTCCATTTTCCTGTGTTTTTTTGCCGCAGATGCATGGACGTGATTGGAGCTATGCACTATTATTATCACAAATTGCAAATTAAAACTTTTAAAATGTATAAGCATTTTACTCGCTTGGGCGCATTTGCCTCATAGCGCACAAATTTGAACTCTGCTTCAAAAATTTGCACAGAAGAAATTTTTTGCGCACATGACCTGTCAAAAATTAGAGGGAACATTGCCTGGGTGTGAATCTGAAGAAGGGTCTGACTGTTGTTGAATGGCCTTATGGCAGAAGTGAGCCTGGAGAAGGGTCTGGCAGTAGCTGTATGGCTTAGAGCAGGCTGATTTTCCCATGCATAATGGTAGAAAGAGTGGAGGTGCATAAGGAAGAAGCTGATAGGTGGGAAGTAAAGGCTTGGAGAACTGGCACAAGCGAAGGCAGCAGCTGATGATATTATAGGTCACTAGAATTACCCATGCCAGCTGAAACCAGTTGTAAATGCAATATGAGAGTGTCCACAGAGGGGGCTGCACTGGTTTAAATTAAATGGCTTTTAAAAAATTATTTTACTTATACTTGTGCAAATTGCTGTGTGCAGAGCAAGCCAACATCAGCTGGGTAGTGTGGGACTAAATTGTGAAGGGGCTTAAAGTTAAAGACACTAAGGCTGGGCTTGAAGGGGGAGGTAAAGGCAGAGCCCATGGAGTATTTCCATGCACCTTCTTAAATCCATTTTCAGTTTCATCTGGATAAGTGATTCTTCACTTCCACTTCTAAAAGCTGTGCTATACTGTTGCTAGTATGGACAAACTGGAGAAATGGTTTGAAGTAAATAGGATGGAATTCAATAAGGACAAAGGCGAAGTACTGAACAATCAGTTGCACACATACAAAATGGGAAATGACTGCCTAGGAAGGAGTACTGTAGTACTCCTTGAATTCCATTGAATTCAATGGTCCACTGAAGTACCATTGAATTCCAGTCATGGGGGTCATAGTGGATCACGAGCTAAATATGCATCAACAGTGTAACACTGTTGCAAAAAAAGCAAACATCATTCTGGGATGTATTAGTAGATGTGTTGTAAGCAAGACACAAGAAGTAATTCTTCTGATCTACTCTATACTGATTAGGCCTCAGTTGGAGTACTGCGTCCAGTTCTGGGCACCGCATTTCAGGAAAGATGTGGACAAATTGGAGAAAGCCCAAAGACGAGCAACAAAAATCATTAAAGGTCTTAGAAAACATGATCTATGAGGGATGACTGAAAAAAATGGGTTTGTTCAGTCTGGAGAAGAGAAGACTGAGAAGGGACATGATAACAGTTTTCAGGTACATAAAAGGTTATTACAAGGAGGAAGGAGAAAAATGGATCTCCTTAAGAGAGGGTGGTTTAGGTTGGACATGAGGAAAGCTTCCTAACAGTCAGGATGGTTAAGCATTGGAATAAATTGGCCAGGGATGGTTTGGAATCTCCATTGTTGGAGAGTTTTAAGATCAGGTTAGATGAATTCCTATTGTGACAAAGTTCCTCTTCTACCTTGGTGGGTCCTGCGCTTCTTGGCGGATTTGCTCACCTCAGTGATCTTCTCCTCTGGTGGAACCCACAGTCTGGGTCAACTCCTCCTGTGTCTGATCAGGAGTTGGGAGGTTTGGGGGGAACCCGGGCCCACCCTCTACTCCGGGTTCCAGCCCAGGGCCCTGTGGATTGCAGCTGTCTATAGTGCCTCTTATAACAGCTGCATGACAGCTACAACTCCCTGGGCTACTTCCCCATGGCCTCCTCCAAACACCTTCTTTATCCTCACCACAGGTTCTTCCTCCTGGTGTCTGATAATGCTTGATGGTATGATAATTCCTCAGTCCTCCAGCAGCACACCCTCTCAGTCTCAGCTCCTTGTGCCTCTTGCTCCCAGCTCCTCACATGCACTTCTCTCCTCTGGCTCCTTCCCCCTAGACTGGAGTGAGCTCCCCTTTTTATACCAGGTGCCTTGATTAGCCTGCCCTGATTGGCTGCAGGTGCTCCAATCAATGTAGCTCTCTTCGGTGCCTTCTAGAAAGTTCTTAATTGGCCCCAGGTGCCTTGATTAGCCTGGAGCAACTGCCATTTTGGTTCCCATGGTCCTAGGGATTTGCTTAGCCTGGAGCTAACATACCTGCTCCTCAGTACTTTCCTGTAGCCATCCGGCCTTGCTCCATCACACTATATATCTAGATAATACTTAGTCCTGCCATGAGTGCAGGGGACTGGACTAGATGACCTCTCAAGGTCCCTTCCAGTCCTACAATTCTATGATTGACTCTATGCGAAGGCTGAAGAGAAAACAATAGATATTCCACTCCTAACCCTCACACCTCAAGCAGCCCTTGCTATTCACACCGTAGGCCCTCATACAGCTCTGCCAATGTCTTTCAATCCTGATCCACAGTACTATCAGCTCAATTAAACTAAGACTGAGCCCCCTTCCCCTGACCTCTCAGTTCTGCACAAAACCTCACATCATTAGCCATCTCTGCTGGGACTGGAAAAATAGGGAGTAGGTAAGATTGAGGCGCACTGGCAAAGTGAGTTGGGAAGTGGACTAAGAGACAATGACAAGCATGCAATTCCTACAAAAAATATTCTTGCCCAAAAGCCTGTGTTGGGAATTATTACATTCTTCAGCTTGGAAAAGAAGAGACTAAGGGGGGATATGCTAGAGGTAGAAACATGACCTTTACACCATCAGAAAGGGAAATTCCAAGCTTCCTAATGAGCACCACCTTTTCTTCCAATCATAGCAAGACTGAGATACTGGACTTTAAAATTATACCATTTAAAGCTGGTTTTAGAGGCATTAATGGACTCTACAGAGTTAACTAGACCTGTGTGGAGGATGGAAGTTCCATTTTGTGAGGGGTTTTGAGATTTCAAATCTGGCTGTATTCCAAACTGGAACAAACACTGAATTTCTGAATTCTCAATGAAGAAAAATTCCATTTTGGGTCCATCACTTTGTTTTGTTTCAACCAAATTGAAATGTTTTGTTTTTATTTCAATTTTTATTTAAAAAAATTTAGAAATAGGTTCAGAGAAGGGCTACTAAGATGATCCGAGGAATGGAAAACCTGTCATATGAAAGGAGACTCAAAGAGCTTGGCTTGTTTAGCCTAACCAAAAGAAAGCTGAGGGGAGATATGATTGCTCTCTATAAATATATCAGAGGAATAAATACCAGGATGGAGAGGAATTATTTAAGCTCAATACCAATGTAGACACAAGAACAAATGGATATAAACTGGCTATCAGGAAGTTTAGACTTGAAATTAGACAAAGGTTCTAACCATCAGAGGAGTGAAGTTCTGGAATAGCCTTCCAAGGGGAGTAATGGGGGCAAAAGACATATCTGGCTTCAAGACTAAGCTTGATAAGTTTATGGAGGGGATGGTATAATGGGATAGCCTAATTTTGGCAACTAATTTGTCTTTGACTACTAGCAGTAAATATGCCCAATGGCTTGTGATGGGATGTTAGATGGGGTGGGATCTGAGTTACTGCAGAGAATTCTTTCCTGGCTGTCTGGCTGGTGAGTCTTGCCCACATGCTCAGGGTTTAGCTGATCACCATATTTGGGGTCGGGAAGGAATTTTCCTCCAGGGCAGATTGGCAGAAGCCCTGGGGTTTTTTTGCCTTCCTCTGCAGCGTGGGGCACAGGTCACTTGCTGGAAGGTTCTCTGCACCTTGAAATCTTTAAACCATGATTTGAGGACTTCAATGGCTCAGACCTAGGCTTGTTACAGGAGTGGGTGGGTGAGATTCTGTGGCCTGCATTGTGCAGGAGATCAAACTAGATGATCCTAATGGTCCCTTCTGACCTTAAAGTCTATGAAACAAAAAGTTATTTCAAAATGAAAACCAAAATGGTTCGTTCTGAGAACACTGACACAAGCAGTTTTGACATTGTCTGAACTTTTCTCTGGTTTTCTTTTAAAATAAAATTTCGGTAACATCAACCTGAATTCAGATGTGGTTAGATTTGGAGGAAGTTTCTCTGATCAACTTTAAAGTTAACTACAGCAGAGGGATACAGCCTGGAGTCATGGGTTGCAGGTGGAGGGATCTGGAAAAAAGGTTCCAATGAAGGGTATGATTCACTCTTGTTTTGTACCAGATTAGTCCATGGGTTTCAGTGAAGTGACATTGGCGTGAAACACAAGTATTGCAGGGTGAATCAAACTCCGAATGTTGACACTAGTACTTTTGTAAAACAGTTTTTCTCTAATGTGGCACACAGAGGATGTCATAGTGTGGTGGGAAGATTTTATTTCACTTGTCTGAGCTGTACCACTTGCAGAGCAGACTGTAGCTGATAAAACCTCTCATGATCACATATTCTATCTTAAGAACTATGGAACACACTAAAACTGGATTTTTTTCTATTGAAAAATTGTTTATCAGACTGGAACATTAACCACCACGGAGACAGCACTTTGAGTTCTGTGACCAGGAGAAAGCCAAGAACTGCGAGTGGTTAGTGGAGGAGGGTTCTGTTGTACTTGGTTCTCAGATACTGGATCCAAAGCACGTGTGCTTGTAATGGATAACTTCTTTGAAAAAGGTTCTGTGCCTACTGTAGCAGGCAGGCCTGGCATTACTGGGATGAAAAGGGGACATTCCCCTCTACCCCTACAATATCTTCAAGGAGCCCCAAATTATTGTCAGAAAGGCCAAAATATATACAGTTATCCAGTGTTAAAGCAGGAGATTGGAGACTCCTCATCCTTCATATACATTATAAATCACAGCAAAATACTGACATGATAGCCAAACTTTAGATTTTTTTAAATTCTAAGATTTTCTAGGGGTCTAACTATCCTGGAACCATAGAATCAAAGCAGGACCAATCCCCAGACAGATTTTTACCCCAGTTCCCTAAATAGCACCCTTAAGGATTGAACCCATAATACCGGGTTTAGCAGGCCAATGCTCAAACCACTAAGCTATCCCTCCTCTCACTAGAAGGTTATTAACTAGTGGCATCCAGGGTCTCCAAATAGCCATTTGTTCCACCAATAATGGGACCTTAGAACCCTGTTTTGGCAGGCATGTGATTCCTACATTAGGAGTATGTAAAGCTATGATATGGCTTCTGCACCAGAAAAGCAGTTTGATTTATTAAACTTACATTACATTTTTGTCTTCCATGACCAATCCAGGCATATCTTTTTTAAAGTATTTGTCCTAAATCAAGGTTTGGACTTACCACTGATGTTTATTGCTGGCAACACGATAGACATCTTGGGCCGTCTGGTCTTATTATGGGTGGTGGCAGGCAACAACAAGTGATCCTGGAAAATATGAAAAGATGTGTTACATTTCTATTGAAGCACTGAGTTGTAGAAATGCCTCTCCATTCTGTGCCACTTGCATTCCAGATAAACTTATTTATGAAGGTTTGGTAATTTCATATTGGTAACAACAGTCACAACCATTGCCCATATTGTGTAACCAGAAAAAATCTCTATCACATATGGCAACATCTGAAAGCACCTTAATGTTCATGTGGAAGGGGATGGGAAAAAATGGTTACCCACCTTTTAGTAACTGTTGTTCTTCGAGATATGTTGTTCATGTTCATTCCAAGCAGGTGTGTGCGAGCCTCGTGCATGCCTACCGGAAGATTTTCCCCTAGCAGCGTCCGTAGGGTCAGCCCTGGCGCCCCCTGGAGTGGCGCCACTATGGCGCCCTATAAAGGGGCCTGCCAACCCTCCATCCCCTCAGTTCCTTCTTGCCGGCACTCCGACAGGCGGGCAGAAGGGTGGGTATTGGAATGGACATGAACAACACATCTCAAAGAACAACAGTTACTAAAAGGTGGGTAACCATTTTTTCTTCTTCGAGTGGTTGTTCATGTCCATTCCAAGCAGGTGACTCACAAGCCTGAACCTAGGTGGTGGGGTCGGAGTTCACTGCTGACTGGAGTACTGCACGACCGAAGGCTGCATCATCTCTAGCCTGGTGCGTGATGGCATAGTGCGACGTGAACGTGTGGATGGAGGACCATGTGGCCGCTCTACAAATCTCCTGAGTCAGGATCTGAGCCAGGAACGCCGCAGAGGAGGCCTGCGCTCTAGTGGAGTGGGCTGTGACCGGAGGGACAGGGGTCTTAGCTATGCGGTAGCATTCCCGGATGCAGGCCACAATCCACGAAGAGATTCGCTGAGAGGAGACCGGGAGCCCTTTCATCCTATCCGCCACTGCGATGAAGAACTGAGTCGAGCGTCTGAACGGCTTGGTACATTCAATGTAAAAGGCTAAGGCCCTGTGGACATCCAGGGAAGGTAGCCTCCGCTCCTCACCGGAAGAGTGTGGTTTTGGATAAAACACCAGGAGAAAGATATCTTGTCCCATGTGGAACTGGGAGACGACCTTGGGGAGGAAGGCTGGGTGAGGTCTAAGTTGGAACTTGTCCTTATAAAAGACAGTGTACGGGGGCTCGGATGTAAATGCCCTGAGCTCTGACACCCTCCTGGCTGAGGTGATCGCCACCAGGAAGGTGGTTTTATACGACAAGTACAACAGGGAGCACGAAGCCAGGGGCTCGAAGGGAGGTCCCATGAGGGTGGAGAGGACCACATTCAGGTCCCAGGCAGGAGCTGGTTGACGAACATGAGGAAATAGCCTGCCCATGCCCTTGAGGAAACGACCAACCAGCAGGTTCGCGAACACCGAGGTACCCCCCTCTCCCGGATGGAAAGCCGAGATGGCCACCAAGTGAACACGAATCAAGGAGAGGGAAAGGCCCAGGTGTCTGAGGTGGAGCAAATAGTCTAGGATAATAGGGATTGGGACCCCCAGCAGTGGTGAGCTTGAGCCGGTTCGCACCGGTTCGCGCGATCCGGTTGTTAAATTTAGCAGCCCTTTTAGAACTGGTTGTTCCAGGACAACCAGTTCTATTAGGGCTTTATTTAACAAAAGCTCCGGCCCAAGCTCACTTCCCCCTCCTCTCCTGCTCTGCCCCCTTCCCCTCCCCCTCCCCTGCTTCCCGCGAATCAGATGTTCACGGGAAGCCTGAACAAGCAGCAGGCAGGCAGGTAAGCTGGGGCCCGGGAGGAGGTGCGGCTGGCTCAGCAGCTCCCAGTCCCAGAGCGGCTCCCTCCAGCCTGGTCCCGGCCCCACCGAGCGCCCCAGCCGGCTTCACAGCTCCAGCCCGGCCCCACGGAGCCGGTGCTGGTCCCGGCCCCAGCTGGTGCAGCTCCGGCCCAGCTCGGGACCCGCAGCTCCGGCCCGGCCCGGGGAGTCGGGCCCCGTGGCTCCGGCCCAGCCCGGCCCAGGGAGTCGGGCCCCGCGGCTCCGGCCCCGGTGCTGGCCGAGCGGCTCCAGCCCAGCGCAGCCCGGCCCAGCCCGGCCCGGGGAGTCGGGCCCCGTGGCTCCGGCCCCGGTGCCAGCCGAGCGGCTCCAGCCCGGCCCGGCCCCGGCCCAGGAAGTCAGGCCCCGTGGTTCCGGCCGAGCGGCTCGGCCCCGGTGCCGGCCCGGGGAGTTGGGCCCCGCGGCGCCGGTCGTGGTCCTGGCGGAGTGGACCTGGTCCCGGCTCCAGGCAGTGTGGTACGGGGGCCGGGTGGGGGGGGGTTGTGGGGGATTGGATAGGGGTCAGGGCGGTCAGAGGGCAGGGAACAGGGTGAATGAATGGGGGCAAGGGTCCCGGGGAGCAGTCAGGAAAGAGCAGGGTTGGATGAGGTGGTGGGGGCACTCAGGGACAGAGAGAAGAGGTGGTTGGATGGGGTAGGGGTCCTGGGGGGCCACCGAGAATGAGAGGAGGGGTTGGGTGGGGCGGCAAGGGGCAGACAGGGAAGGGGGGGATGAGTCAGGGGTCCCGGGGTCTGTGTGTCAAGGAACATGAGGGGTTGGATGGGGCACGACCCCCCCCCCCGGGGGGGGAGGAGGGAACCGGTTGTTAATATTTTGGCAGCTCATCACTGACCCCCAATGGATCGTGGCCTCGCTGACCTGACCATATGGAGAAGCGCTTCCATTTGGCCAGGTACGTGGCCCTGGTTGATGGCTTCCTACTACCGAGCAGCACTTGTCTGACCTGCTGGGAGCACTGCATCTCCACCGGGTTCAGCCATGGAGCATCCAGGCTGTGAGGTGGAGAGATTCCACGTTCAGGTGGTGGAGATAGCCCCGGTCCTGCGTGATCAGGTCCGGAAGCAGGGGCAGCGTCAGGGGTGCCTGAACGGACATGTGCAGGAGCGACGTGTACCAATGTTGGCGCGGCCACGCCGGAGCTATCAGGATTACCTGTGCGTGGTCCCTGCGGATCTTCAAAATCACCCTGTGTATCAGGGGGATTGGAGGAAAGGCGTAGAGCAGTCCGACCCCACAAGACTGGAGGAAGGCATCTGACAGAGACCCTGGACTGTGCCCCAAGAGACAGCAGAACCGTCGGCACTTCCTGTTTTCCCTCGAGGTTAACAGGTCTAACTGGGGAAAGCCCCAGAGCTAGAAGATTGAGCGTACTACGTCCCGTCGGAGGGACCACTCGTGACCCTGGAATGAGCGGCTCAGGGTGTCCGCCAGGCCGTTCTGCTCTATCGGACGGTAGAACGCTGTCAGGTGGTAAGCATTCTGAATGTAGAAATCTCACAACGCGAGGGCTTCCCTGCACAGGGGAGAGGAGCGTGCACCCCCGTTTGTTGATATAAAAGACCGTCAATGTGTTGTCCAAGAGGACTGAAACACATCTGCCAGCCAGGTGGGACTGGAAGGTCAAACAAGCCAGGTGAACCGCTCTCAGCTCCCTGACATTGATATGCAACTCGAGGTCCTCCGGCGACCACAAGCCCTGTGTCCTGAGATTCCCCAGGTGCGCTCCCCAACCCCGATCCGAGGCATCCGTTACCAGAGGGTTGAGGGGCGGCGAAGGGGATGCCCATGCACACTTTCTGCGGGTTGAGCCACCACCGTAGCGAGCTCAGCACCAAGTGGGGAATGGACACCACTGAGGCCAAGTTTGAGAAAGATCCGCCTGATGAACAACACCTGAGCCTCCACCTGCTCCTTGGTGTGGCCCTTTATGAGCCAATCGTCCAGGTAGGGGAATACCTGGATGCCCCGCCTGCGCAGGAAGGCCGCCACAACTGCCATGCACTTTGTGAAAATCCTTGGGGCAGCTGACAGGCCAAACGGGAGCACCGTGAACTGCAGATGGGCGTCGGTGTCGGGGAATTATGGCGATGTGGAAATAAGCGTCCTTTAAGTCGAGGGCGGTGTACCAATCTTCTGGATCCAGAGAGGGAATGATCGAGGACAGGGAGACCATGCAGAACTTGAGTTTTCGTACAAACTTGTTCAGTTGCCGCAAGTCCAGGATGAGTCTTAGACCCCCTTTCGCCTTCGGTATTAGGAAATACCTGGAATAGAAGCCTTTGCCCCTGAGCTCCCGAGGGACTTCCTCCACCGCCCCTGCCTCCAAGAGGGACTGCACTTCCTGAATTAGAAGTTGCTCGTGAGAGGGGTCCCTGAAGAGGGACGGGGAGGGGGGCTGGTGGGGCGGGAGGGAGGAAAACTGGATAGACTATCCCTTCTCTACCGTGCAGAGCACCCAGCTGTCCGACGTGATTCGGGACCAGGCATGGTAGAAGGGGGACAGACGTGACCCAAAGGTAGGGGTAGAAGGATCCAGAGTCTCGATAGGTAGGTCGCCCTCGACCGTACCATCAAATAGGGGGCCTAGGCCCCGATGACGGCCTTGGTTGACCGGACGCCTGGCTGGAGGGGTAGCGTTGGTGACGCCTCCTGCCATTTCTGCCCCGCCTGCGCCCCAGCTCCTGGCAAGTCTGAAGCTGGTAGGGGCGCGGGGCCGTCTGCAGCCTAAACTGCCTGCGCTGGGTCGCAGGGGTATGCAAGCCCAGCGAGCGAAGCGTAGCCCTCGAGTCCTTTAGGCTATGTAGACGCTTGTCCATCTTTTCTGAAAACAGCATCTGCCCCTCGAAGGGGAGGTCCTGAATGGTTTGCTGGACCTCATAGGGAAGGCCTGAGACCTGGAGCCAGGCTCCCCGCCTCATGACCAGGCCCGTGGCCAGGGTGCGCGAGGCTGAGTCCGCCGCATCTAGGGCCGCTTGGAGAGAGGCTCGGGAGATCAGTTTCCCCTCTTCCACCAGGGCTGAAAACTCTGACCTCGAGTCCTGGGGAAGGAGCTCCGTAAACTTCGACATGGCTGAACATGTGTTATGACCATATTGGCTTACGACCGCCTGTTGGTTGGCAATACGGAGTTGAAGGCCTGCTGTAGAGTACACCTTTCTACCAAAGAGGTCGAGCCTTTTGGCATCCCTGTTCTTTGGTGTTGACCCCTGAAACCCTTGAAGCTCCCGTTGGTTGGCTGCGTCTACCACCAGGGAGTCCGGGGGGGGGGGGGGGTGAGTGTACAAGTGTTCGTGCCCTTTAGAGGGGACGAAATAACGCTGTTCCGTTCTCTTGGCAATAGGGGCAAATGAGACTGGCATTTGCCATAAGGTGCGGGACGTATCTGCTATGGTCTTGATCAACGGAAGGGCCACCCTGGATGGTCCTGAGGGAGCCAGGATGTCCACTACCGGATCTGCGTCCACCTCGATTTCCTCAGCCTGGATTGCGAGGCTCTGCACTGCTCGCCGGAACAGTTGTTGGAGGATCTGAGTGTCCTCCAGTGCCGGTGCCACAGCCGTGCCCGAGACCACTTCGTCCGGGGAGGAAGATGAGGAAATCACTTGGATCGGCCCTTCCTCAGGTGCATGTAGCCCTTCGGGGTCCTGCAACACACGGTACTGTGGTTGCAGGGCCAGTTCTGATTCTGAATGCGGCACTGCGACCGGTACCAGGGTCGCCAGTGAGCGGCTTGGCATATCAGGCGGTGCTTGCTGAGCCCAAACCGGTGCCGCTGCCTGGCTAGGGGGTGCTGAACTTGGATATGGCACACCCCTGCCCGGCGACAGTGCCGGTGGAGGAGGCAACTGCGCTGGGGCCACCGATGCCGAGGAGACTGAGGCCGACCTGGATCGAGAACCAAACGCCTGGCCCACCGACTGGTGGTAGGCCCAGGGGGTCCAAAATGGCCACTGTGAGGGCGGATGCCATTGCTGCTGCTGCCACTGTGGGTAACGCTGGTGGCTCACCCCTGAAACCGACCTCCTGCTCCGCGACTGGCTGGAGCGGTAGGAATCTGCCTCTGAGTCTGAGGTCTCTGAGTAAGAGGACCTAGGGGAAGCAGCATCCCGTGCCGTTGGAGAGCGATGCTGAGGCGCGGGGAGCCTCCTATCTGGTCCAGTGCCGCCCGAGTAGCGCGGGGCGGGGAGGGAGGCGACAGTATGGCTGGCTTGCCCCTTGATTGTATTGGGGGACGGGCCATGGTAGGCAACTCCCTGCTACGGTGCAGGGAGGCCAGCGCTGCGAGTCCCATCAAGTCTAAGGCCGCCTCGAATGCCTCCGGTGTCAAGGGGAGGCGCAAGTCTCCGCTATGGTCTGGGGATCTAGGCTGGTCCAGACTCGACCGCACTCTCTGCGGTGCGGGAGTCGACGGAGCAGCCGAGGGCTGTAGCCCATCCTGTCCGCTTGTACCCGCGGACGGCGTCGGCCTCTGGAGGTCCTGGTGGGGTGACCGTTCCCTCACCGGCCTCCTCTTCTTAGCAGGCACCAGAGACGGTGAGTGATGCTGCACTGAGGCCGACTTCCTATGACCCGACTCCGTTCGGTGCTGGGTTTTGGGGGATTTGGGCTGGGCCCTAAGTCTTGATGCCGGTGCCGGGGCGCGCCGCACCGAGGAAGACGTGCTGGGCACCGCCTCGGCCGGTTCTGGGTCCAAGGGGTGGCCGCAAGGCAGCCTCCATCAGGAGGACTCTAAGTCTTTGAGCTCTGTCTTTGAGAGTTCTGGGGCAGAAGCCCCTGCAGATAGAGCACCGGTCCCTTTGGTGGCCCTCTCTGAGGCACCTCAAACAAGCAGAGTGCGGGTCACTCTTGGGCATGAATTTCCCGCAGTCCTTGCAGAGTTTAAACCCGGGGGACCCGGGCATGCCCCAGTGGGCGATGAAAACGTGTGGGGGGGGGCCCCCAGCTACCAAGAACTATATACAAATGACCTAAGTAAACTAACTATATACACAGACTATACACACAAGGATAGGACACTGCTAACTTGCTATCCACAAGAGAAGTTCCAGCTAGCCGTCACCGGCGGTAAGAAGGAATTGAGGGGGTGGAGGGTCGGCGGGCCCCTTTATAGGGCGCTGTAGTGGTGCCACTCCAGGGGGCGCCAGGGCCGACCCTACGGACACTGCTAGGGGAAAATCTTCCGGCTGGTGTGCACGCGGAGCGCACACACCCGCTTGGAATGGACATGAACAACCATTCGAAGAAGAACTACTCTTAGGCCCCTGATCAGTCAGTCAGATTTAAGCATGTGGTACTTTACTGAACTAGAGCCTTCACTGCCCATGATGTTTGGTTTATGTCATCCTGTTAAATCTGTCATCTAATTGAAAAGGGAACTGTGCTGGGTTTACTGCTTGGGAAAATGAAGACCTCTATTTGATTCTCTGCAGCTTGAGGTCTTCAAACCACAATGTGAGGACTTCAATAACTCAGACATAGGTTAGGGGTTTGTTACAGGAGTGGGTGGGCGAGATTCTGTGGCCTGCATTGTGCAGGAGGTCAGACTAGATGATCATAATGCTCCCTTCTGACCTTAAATTGTATGAGTCTATGAGTCTATTTATACCCAGAACTGGTAATGCACAGGAAGTGTCAACTCAAGTATCTCCCCCACTACCTCAGGACCCTGACCTACATGGGCCATCTCAAAGAGTTAGAGAAGAATTCATTTTCCATTCCACTTCAAACCTCAGCTTCCCCAGTAGCCAGGGTGTTAATGGTGATGTACTCCAACTCACTATACAGCTACTAAAGAGCTCTTAAAAAGGGAATGGCTTTTGGTCATGATTAGTAACCTAGCTTCTGGTGTGAAACAGAAAAAAATAAAACTGACAATTAATAAACACCCATCAAAGCCTGTCCAGGCCCTCAAATACAAATTCAAACTCATGTTTTTCCAAACCAAAACAGTTGGTAACTATCTTGGGCCAAAACCTCCAAGTCACACCCTGGCAGCCTACTGGTTTCAGTCAGAGTGATCAGGGAATGCAGTGGGGAAGGGATTAGAGCCCATGGATATGGATGAGTTGGAAAGCTTTAGATGCAAAGGAGACAGAGACATATAAAGCTGTGCACTAGTCTCTAAGACCAGATTGGTGCGGTGGCCTTTAACTTTGGAAGATCCAGCTTTAAATCTCAAACAGGCAAAAAGGGAAAGTGAGTTTGATGTTCTCATCCCATTTCAAATCCTACCACAATGTGAAACTCCCATGACATTAGAGACAACTGGGGAGTGGGCAGGATGCTTTGAGGTTCATTGGCCCAGCTCTGTAGGGGGTTAAGGACAGGAATAGCATGGACTGCCCTGGGTCAGGACTGAGGGACATGGGCAGGGAGGAATTTCAGAAGCCTGCAATATGCTTTGCTAAGGCAGCCCTATCAACCCCTCAATTTCATGAGAACAATATTCACTTAATTTTTGTTTTAAACAAATGCAACATTGTTTGGTGTAAGTTTCAGGGTGCTCCTAGGGAAGTTCTTCATACAAAGCTAAGTCTTAGATATATGTTACACTGGTGAAATATTTTCATAGAATATCAGGGTTGGAAGGGACCTCAGGATGTCATCTAGTCCAACCCCCTGCTTAAAGCAGGAGCAATCCCCAGACAGACTTTTGCCCCAAATCCCTCCCTTAAGGATTGAACTCACAACCCTGGGTTTAGCAGGCTATTCCTCCCCCACATCTTTTGCAAGATACCACAAAGAAAAAGAAAATCAGATTACTGTCCTTGCTAGTAAAAAAAACCCAACTCAATAAAGAACTTTATTTAAAAACAACCATGGCTGTCAATCTACAACAGTCAACTCTGGCACTAAATTCTTAAAACCCCATAGTCAAGTATTTCTGAAGTAGTGACAAAACTCCGCAAAGGCCAACAACTCCACAGTAAAGAGTATTGTGAAAATCAACACAGAATATGTTTCCTGGGAATGCCTTAATGATGAGGTCAGTGTTAGGTCTAAACTTCCTGGCAGTGTTTGTGTCATAATCTGAAGATTGCTTTTAAACACTAGTGCTTGGATTTTGTGTCCTTGATTTTTTTTCTTTTCAAAAAGAAAGAAAGTTATAAAACTGAATATTATTTACCGAATACTGGAGTTGCTTCTTTGAGGACATAAGTCAAGTAATTGATTAGCAGACTTAACTCAGTGAATCCTAGTTATTTTATTGATTTTGAATTATACAATGAGAGGAGACCCCCTATCTGATCGTTCTAGGACTGCTGGATAAATATTTCGAAATAAACAGCAGCCCCATTGCAAATGACCATTCAGCATAGAAGTAAAGCAAAACCCCATCTTTCCTTGTACATTGCCCACAACAGTATGTGCTTCCTCAGTTGTCCTGCTAAAGAGATCTCAGTGCTGGTGAAAGATGCTGGATTGAAAAGCTGCAGCAAACACTTCTTTCAGTATCCTGAGCAGATACAGAACAGGCAGTGCCCATGCCAGTTTATGCTACAACCGCCCCTCATCAGCAACAGAAGCCAGTGCAAACATCTCACATGTGAGCTGCGCAAATTCCACTAGCTCCATTACTTCACAGCTGAGTTCTAAATCTTGACTCTAATCTACAAGTACAATTGGAATCTAGCTAACTCAGAGAGGATTTACCTTCCATGATTCTCCAGGAAAGCTACATTACACAGCGCTGATGCAGCTGGACAGACACTGGCTCCATCTATCAGCCGCAGAGAATACGAGTGGGACCCTGGCTAAGGAACTATTTGCCAAACCTGATGTTCAGATCAAGATGTAAAACACACCTCTTCTATAAAGCCTCTAACAGAAGCAGATCTCTTGCGCTGACCTCCGGGGATGCATGCATTTATCAGACCAAAACCAACCCGGGCTCGCCCGGCCGCAGGTATTTGGATTTGCATCTGTCTTTGTGGATTTGCATCTGTCTTTGTAGTGCTTGTATCTATCTGTAGAGGCCCGTCGGGGCAGACTGCTGAGCGGGCAGCGGAGCCCTGAGTAGGGGGCGGAGCTAGGCTGAGGAGGGGCCTATAAAAGCAGCCGCCCAGCCAGGCAGCGGCACAGCTGCGAGCAGCGGCACAGGAGCCAGCAAACAGGGCGACGAACAGGGGAGTTTGCGTGGGAGAGTTCCCATTGGAGGAGCAGGTATTTGGATTTGCATCTGTCTTTGTGGATTTGCATCTGTCTTTGTAGTGCTTGTATCTATCTGTAGAGGCCCATCGGAGCAGACTGCTGAGCGGGCAGCGGAGCCCTGAGTAGGGGGCGAAGCTAGGCTGAGGAGGGGCCTATAAAAGCAGCCGCCCAGCCAGGCAGCGGCACAGCTGCGAGCAGCGGCACAGGAGCCAGCAAACAGGGCGGCGAACAGGGGAGTTTGCGTGGGAGAGTTCCCATTGTAGGAGCAGGTATTTGGATTTGCATCTGTCTTTGTGGATTTGCATCTGTCTTTGTAGTGCTTGTATCTATCTGTAGAGGCCCATCGGGGCAGACTGCTGAGCGGGCAGCGGAGCCCTGAGTAGGGGGCGGAGCTAGGCTGAGGAGGGGCCTATAAAAGCGGCCACCCAGCCAGGCAGCGGTACAGGAGCCAGCAAACAGGGCGGCGAACAGGGGAGTTTGAGTGGGAGTTTACAGGGGGAGGCGGAAGGGGGCGGCGCCGTGTCTCCCATGTTCCCCAGGTAAGAACACCGAGCGAGGCCGAGACAGCCGCAGCCATGAGCCAAGCAGTGGATGATACACCAAGGATGAGAGCATGCAGCAGCTGCGGTATGTACATAGTCCTAGCGGGGGACCCAGAACAGTACTATGTATGCATGAAGTGCCGCCTAATAGAGCTGCTGGAGGAAAAGATCCAAGGCCTAGAGCTGCAGGTAGAAACCCTGGTAGAGAATAGAAGGGGGTTCGAGCAGCTGATGGAGCAATGGCAAGCAGTGACCGAAGGGGAATGCCCAAGGGCACAGGGGGAAGCAGGGGCTAAGGCCAGCGAGGGGGGACCGCCGGATGAGGAAGATGGGCGGTGGAAGCATGTGACCGTGAGAAGCAGGCCGATAAAAAGGAGAGCCAGTGAGGGAGAAATAGAGCTAAGGAACAGGTTCGAAGGTCTGGAGAATGAGGAAGGGGTAAAGCAGATGGTACCTGACGGTGGGAGGCCTAGGAAAAAGAGAAGAGCGGCCAGTCCGATAGAAAGAGGAGAGGAGTCTATGGAGGCAGCACCAAGTTTGGGCCCAGGGAGGATACAGGATGGCTTAAGGGGAACCACAAGGGATGATAGGAATGGAAGGAGCTTGCAACCAGGGGGGACGGAGGATACGTTAGAGGACCGCACTGTCCCCAGGCAAAGGCAGGTCTACGTGATTGGGGATTCCATACTGAGAAGGTTGGACAGGCCTGTGACCAGGGCCGATCTGGAGAACAGAAGGGTGTGCTGTCTACCGGGCGCTAAAATACGGGATGTGGACCTGAGGTTGAAAAGGATCCTAAGAGGAGCAGGTAAGAACCCTTTGATCATCCTTCATGTAGGAACGAATGACACGGCTAGATTCTCGCTAGAGAGGATCAAGGGAGACTATGCCAGGTTGGGTAAGACGCTCAAGGAAATTGAGGCTCAGGTGATCTTCAGTGGGATCCTACCTGTCCCTAGGGAAGGGCGCCAAAGGGGTGACAGGATCGTGACGATTAATAGTTGGCTGAGGGAGTGGTGTTACAAGGAGGGCTTTGGGATGTATGGGCACTGGGAGGCTTTTGGGGACAGACAACTGTTCTCACGGGATGGGCTCCACCTAAGTAGGGAAGGAAGTAGACTTCTAGGAGGGAGGCTGGCTCATCTGATTAAAAGAGCTTTAAACTAGACACTGGGGGGAGACGGTTGGGAGAGGTCCTGATGCTCTCCACGCCAAATTTATACATTGGGAGTGAGAACAACAGGATAACAACAGATATAGCCAGAGGGGGACGGTTAGGTGTAAGGAAGAGGAGGGGGACGGATACTAGATCGACAGGTCATACTGGTAGTACTGTGTCCCTACCAAGTTGGGTGAAAAGGGTGAGAGGAGCCAAACAGCAAAAATTAGGATGTTTGTTCACCAATGCGAGAAGCTTAGGTAACAAAATGGAGGAACTGGAGCTCCTGGTCCGAGAATTGAAACCGGATATCATAGGAATAACCGAAACATGGTGGAACGGTAGTCATGACTGGAGTACAGGTATGGAAGGGTATGTGCTGTTTAGGAAAGACCGATGCAAAGGTAAAGGTGGGGGAGTAGCATTGTATATCAATAATGAGGTGAAATGTAACGAAATAACTAGCAATGCAATGGATAATACGGAGTCTGTTTGGGCAATGGTCACATTGGGGAAGAAAACTACTAGAGCCTCCCCCGGGATAGTGATTGGGGTGTGCTATAGACTGCCGGGATCTAGCCTGGAGATGGATAGAGAGCTCTTTAATGTTTTTAAGGAGGTAAATACTAATAGGAACTGTTTGATCATGGGGGACTTTAACTTCCTGGATATAGATTGGGAAACAAATGCTAGTAATAATAATAGGGCTCAGCTTTTCCTAGACGTGATAGCTGATGAATTCCTTCATCAAGTAGTTGCTGAACCGACGAGGGGGGATGCCATTTTTGATCTGGTTTTGGTGAGTAATGAGGACCTTGTTGAGGAAATAGTTGTAGGGGACAACCTTGGCTCGAGTGATCATGAGCTAATTCGTTTCAAAATAAATGGGAGGATAATCAATATTGCATCTGAGACTAAGGTATACGATTTCAAAAGGGCTAACTTTACTAAATTAAGGCGACTAGTTAGGGAAGTGGACTGGACTAACATATTTAGGGATCTAAAGGCAGATGACGCCTGGGGTTACTTCAGGCATAAGTTGCAGGAGTTGTCAGAGGCATGTATCCCGAGAAAGGGAAAACGGCTCGTAGGTAGCAGTTTTAGACCGAGCTGGATGAGCAAGCGTCTTAGAGGGGTCATTAAGAAAAAACAGAAAGCGTACAAGGAGTGGAAAATGGGAGGGATTAGCAAAGAAACCTACCTTATTGAGGTCAGAGGCTGTAGGGAAGCAGTGAGAAAGGCAAAGAGCCGGGTGGAGATGGACCTAGCAAAGGGGATTAAAACCAATAGCAAAAGGTTTTTTAGCCATATAAATAGGAAGAAAACCAAGAAAGAAGAAGTGGGACCGCTTAAAACTTTAAACGGAGTGGAGATTAGGGATAATCTTGGTATGGCACAATATCTGAACGAATATTTTGCCTCGGTCTTTAATGAGGCTAATGAAGGGCTAAGGAATAGTGGTAGAGGGACTGATGGGAATGAAGATATGGAGGTAGACATTACGGTATCTGAGGTAGAAGCCAAACTTGAACAGCTAAACGGAAGTAAATCAGGGGGCCCGGATAATCTTCATCCTAGAATATTAAGGGAATTGGCGAGTGCAATTGCAAGCCCGTTAGCGATGATTTTTAATAAATCTCTAAACTCGGGGATTGTACCGTTTGACTGGAGATTAGCTAATGTAGTTCCTATATTCAAGAAGGGGAAAAAAAGTGACCTGGGTAACTACAGGCCTGTTAGTTTAACATCTGTAGTATGCAAAATCATGGACAAAATTTTAAAGGAGAGAGTGGTTACGGAGCATGAGGCCGATGGCAACTGGGACAAATTACAGCATGGATTTACAAAAGGTATATCGTGCCAAACCAACCTGATCTCCTTCTTTGAGAAAGTAACAGATTTTTTAGACAAGGGAAATGCGGTGGATCTAATATATCTTGATTTCAGAAAGGCGTTTGATACGGTACCACATGAGGAATTACTGGTTAAATTGGAAAAGATGGGGATCGAAATGAAAATCCAGAGGTGGATAAGGAGCTGGTTAAAGGGGAGACTGCAGAGGGTCATATTGAAGGGGGAACTGTCGGGTTGGAGGGGGGTTACCAGTGGAGTTCCTCAAGGTTCGGTTTTGGGTCTGATTTTATTCAATCTATTTATCGCTGACCTGGGAACCAAGAGTAGGAGTGGGCTGATAAAGTTTGCAGATGACACCAAGTTGGGAGGTATTGCAAATTCGGAAAAGGATAGGGATATCCTCCAGGGAGATTTGGATGACCTTGTAAACTGGAGTATTAGTAACAGGATGAAATTCAATAGTGAGAAGTGTAAGGTTATGCATTTAGGGATGACTAACAAGAACTTTAGTTATAAGCTGGGGAAGTAACGGAGGAGGAGAAGGACCTAGGAGTCCTGGTTGATCGTAGGATGACTATGAGTAGGCAATGTGATGTGGCCGTTAAAAAAGCTAATGTGGTCTTGGGATGCATTAGGCGAGGTATTTCTAGTAGGGATAAGGAGGTGCTAGTCCCGTTATATAAGGCGTTGGTGAGACCTCATTTGGAGTATTGTGTGCAGTTTTGGTCTCCCATGTTTAAGAAGGATGAATTCAAACTGGAACGGGTACAAAGAAGGGCTACTAGAATGATCCGAGGAATGGAAAGCCTGTCATATGAAAGGAGACTTGAGGAGCTCGGTTTGTTTTCCTTAACCAAAAGAAGGATAAGAGGAGATATGATTGCACTCTTTAAATATATCAGAGGGATAAACACCAGGGAAGGAGAGGAATTATTTCAGCTCAGTGCTAATGTGGACACGAGGACAAACGGATATAAATTGTCAGTCAGGAAATTTAGGCTTGAAATTAGACGAAGGTTTCTAACCATCAGAGGAGTACAATTCTGGAACAGCCTACCAAAGGAAACAGTGGGGGCGAAGGACTTCCATGACTTTAAGATTAAGCTAGATAAGTTTATGGAGGAGATGGTATGATAGGATAACGGGCTTAGTCAATAGGTCAATTAAGTGCCACACTGGTAATTAGTACAATGGGTCAATGATAGGATATTGTTAGCCTTTTTCCAGAGGGTATGGCTGGAGAGTCTTGCCCGCATGCTCGGGGTTCAGCTGACCGCCATATTTGGGGTCGGGAAGGAATTTTCCTCCAGGGTAGACTGGCAGTGGCCCTGCAGGTTTTTCGCCTTCCTCCGAAGCATGGGGCAGGGGTCGCTTGCTTAAGGAGTGGGTGGATCGGCTTATGTGGCCTGCATCTTGCAGGAGGTCAGACTAGATGATCATAATGGTCCCTTCTGATCTCGAATTCTATGATTCTATGATATAAAATCCTGCTCTTCTTTCCAAGAAGAACGTAGAGGAAGAGAACAGAGTGCCCAGTGTCTGGTTGGGCACAAATACACCAAAACACATGCTTTGCTGTTTAGATCATTACAGTCCAAACAACGTAGCAAAGAAAAAAAAGAGACTTTCAATGTCGTGGCAGAGTGAGAAAAGTCATGTGACTTGCATGCTCACATCCAAACAGCCTTTGGAATTTTCACGCAACTCCACAGCACTCCCACGGGGACTTTGAAGAAGAAAGGTGTGTGACAGGCTAATATGCCCCAAGCCCAAAGTCTTGCCCAGTGCTAATTCTTAGGTTGCACCGATCCATTTGAAAGTTGGGGACTGCCCAAATTCTGCCCAACTCAGGGACGTTTTGCAACTTGCCAGAGCCAGTGATTCATAAGCATCCTTATCTTTGACAAGGAGATGTGTTCCCTGGCAACACTGGATTTGCAATGGTCTATCTTGATCCAAAGAGAGAGCCCTGTATTGAAGGTAAGGGTAGCAACAAGTAGACCCTGTAGCCTATTTTTGGCCTTTGGTCTGTACTCTGGCTACCTATGATGTTAGTCATCTGATTGGAAATCTGGAGTTGTTAAAAATCAAGAAGAAAACAGACTCCTCCCTTCTGAGGGATAATAGCAACTGATCAATTTTAATATTCACGCCACTTTGCCAGCATTAACTTTAATCAGGCCTCACAATGTTCCTGTAGGAGAGGTAAATATTATTTATTATCCCCATTGTGGAGATGGGGAACCTCAAGAGCAGGGTAAAGTTATTTGCCCCAGGCTCCCGAGGGAGTTCATGGCAGAGCTATGATTAAAATTTAGCTGCCCTGATTCTGAGTCCCATACTCCAGCCACTGGAGCAAACCCCCTCTTTATGCTCTAGATGTCCTACAGTAAAATTAGGTCTATGTTTTATATTTGGGGATGGGTGGATATCCTTATCTGCTCTTGTGCCTTGAGGACCCCAGTTTCCCTTGCTTTACATCGTGCCCCACCTTAGGGCTGCTAAACATTACATGCCCAGATATTGCTGATGTTTTTCTGCAGTCTTGGACAAACTCACAAAGGTGTCAACACAGTCTCAAGAGCATCGCTGGAGAAGGATGGCATAGACAGCACTCTCTTTAGAGATGCTCCTCAACAGACAGGAAGACAATTTTCTCTGTTCAACCTCTTACGTACAAAAAGCTGTTGGCTCTGCCTCCATAACCCTTGCTTCAGCCCTAGGCATCATTATTTGACGTGTAAGACACAAACACCTACCCATGCAAAAAATCAATGTAAAGATAAGTGATTAGAAAGAAATAAGACATTTAGAAACTTAAGAACATAAGAACGGCCATACTGGGTCAGACCAAAGGTCCATCCAGCCCAGTATCCTGTCTACCAACAGTGACCAATACCAGGTGTCCCAGAGGGAGTGAACCTAACAGGTAATGATCAAGTGATCTCTCTCCTGCCATCCATCTCCACTTCTGACAAACAGAGGCTAGGGACACCATTCTTTACCCATCCTGGCTTATAGCCGTTAATGGACTTAACCTCCATGAATTTATCTAGTTTTCTTTTAAACTCTGTTATAGTCTGAGCCTCACAACTCCCTCAGGCAAGGAGTTCCACAGATTGACTGCGCTGTGTGAAGAACTTCCTTTTGTTTTAAACCTGCTGCCCATCAATTTGTAAAAGTATCTCTGTGTAGCATGTAATACATTGGGCAAAGACATTATTCTGCTAAACTCCTAAGCATTTTTAATTTCACACCAGAAGGGAAAAATAAGCTATTATTTACCTCTGATCTTAACTCTGTAGATATGTATATCTAAAATCAAAATGTTATTTGTAGGCTTGGCAATTTTTTTTTTTGGTAATTTCAATGGATAGTATTAACTTTCATTTTAAAGCATTTTTCCTGAATTTTTTCAATTTGAATTTTCACAGTTGCAGGAAATTAAGGGTGTGTGTGAGACAGACAATAATTATTTAATGACAGTAGATGTTAACAGTGGGGCTTCAGGTAAGATTCCTGTGTGGCTGAGGGGCCTCAGACATCTGGGCACAAGGTTCTGGAGAGGCTGCAGCCCTGCCCCACCAGAACAGAGACCCCAGCCAATGCCAGCCCAGGAGGAGAACCCATGGGGGCAGGGAAGGCCTTCGCACTGCTGAGCAGCTTCAGCCCAGGGATGGTCCCAGCACTTGCAGCTGGTGAGAAAGTGAGCAGGGCTGTGACAGAGAGGCTACCTGCAGAGGGCTCCCTGAGTGGCTAAGGGCCCAGGATAATGAATCTCTATGGGTGCAAGGTGCTGGGGAGGCTGCCTCACTGACTGCCATCAATGTTTTTTTCCCCCTGATCAATTTCTGTGAAATTAATGTTAAGTGGACTAATGATTTAAATCAAATCCTTCCAAGCCTAGTTATTTGTGAAGTAATACATAAGATAAAACTGAAAAGTAGTAAAAGCAAATCCTAAAAGCCAACATCTGCTTCGTTCCTGCAAGTGTCAGCCAGAAACAGAATAAATGACATTAGCCTACAACAGATGGCTCTGGCTCAAGCCAAGATATACACTTGGATGAAACGACAATTCCAATAGACGATGCAAAGCTGACAGAGCTGGCATGGCCACCGGAAAAATAACAGCCTGGAAAGACACGATTTCCAAGTGAGACCCTGGCTCCAGCATGCTCCTTTTGTTAACAATCACCTGGCCAGCCTGGTGATACAAAAGCCAGATGACCTAAATATTCAAAAATCAATCCACACAGACAATACCTTTCTTTAATAAGTTCGAAATACAGTAATTTAGGATTTTCTGGGGCTAAAGTATGTTAACTGTTACTTATTAATCTCCCTTTAATAATCGTATTTATCAAGCCACTGACCTAAGAAAACAGTCAAGATCCTGCACAGTTAGAATACAACACACAACATCATGAAACACTTATAAGCTATTTTCCCTATAAAATGGAATGTCTAATCAGATCCTGCTACTCTTTAAGCCACTCTAGTGTCTGCCACCTGCTTCCTGACACAACCCTAGGGGATATTGCAAGTGTTCAACAATGCAATCCCCGAGCATGGTGCAGGAAAGTGAATGTGGTCCTTAAAGAATCTAAGGATGTAAGATCAAAGGTAAACTGCTCCAATTCTGGTAGTTATACTCTGTATCCCTAAATATCCCCTGTAGTTTCAGAAGAAAATGGAACTCTTTTTCACTGTACTAGGATATTCCAGTGTTGCCAGCTCCTGCTGTTTTAGTCTAAGTTTTGTGATATTTGGGGTGTTTCTTCAAGCTCCAGTTCCTGGAGTTATGCGAGAATATAAAAATATATGATAATGTGTGAAAATCTCAGCTTTTGTTTTAAAAAAGTAAATTTCTTGCCCTCATAGCTGCAGAACAAAGCTTGAAAACGTGACCTGACTCTAGCCTCAGGGTCTGTCTGGCCCGTGCCAGCCAATGTGCGCTCACAGGTCTCAGGCTGCGGGGCTGTTTCATTGCAGTGTAGACTTCTGGGCTCAGGCTGGAGCCTCAGCTCTGGGACCCTCCCTTCTTGCAGGGTCCTGGAGCCTGGGCTCCATCCAAGCCCAAATGTCTACACAGCAATGAAACAGCCCTGCAGCCCAAGGTCTGGGAGCCTGAGTCAGCTGGCAGGGGCTGTGGGTGTTCTAGTTGCTGTGTAGACATACTGTAAGGGTCCAAAAAACAGAAAATAAATAAAAAGTTCCCAAAAATATATTATTAAAATAATGATTTAATGGTGTTTGAATGCTTGGGGTTGGCATTTCTGCTATTCTCTGGTTTTGCTATACCCTGTTAAATAGCTATCATGTTTCACCCTGCCATAGATACATTTTAGTGGTGGATAAAATGTAAATTATTTATAGGCATTTCTATGATACTCATCATCAAAGCATTCGAATGCTGAAAAACACTTACTAGGTTATTGTTACCGCACCTGTGACACAGGGAAATATTATAATCCCTTTGGGGAAAACCAGCAAGAGAGAGTTTTGAAAAGTGCCTAAAGGACTGTCTATACTTGAAAAAGAATTGGATGAAGTATAGACAGTCCTTTAGGCACTTTTCAAATCTGTAGTTCTTTACTCCTAATATGTTTTTATGAAAGTAGAATCACAAAAGGCAGGCTATTCAGAACACTGTGTGCTTATTGTATGGCCTAAACCATGGCATGTAGGCAGCCTGGTTATTTTTCTGATCCCACCCAAAGGGGTAGAAATCCACATATACAGTAAATTGGAATTGGCATGGCTCCTCCCCAAAATTGGGGGATAACAGCCAGAGCCACACACAAAAATAAAATCTTTGAAGAACACTGGTGTGGACGAGAGCAGTTCTGGTTGGACAATTTTAGACAGGCATTAGAGTGCTGCAAAAATTCATTCATCTCCGTAAGTGGTCAAGATACCTCCTGAGGCTTGTCACATACAAACAACAAACACACAAGGAAAAGGCAGTAACATTACACAGGTAGTGAAGGAGAGGGCAGAGTTGTTCAAAGCCACTCAAACAACTCTAGTGGCTTGTCCTTGCGGAGGAATGAGTTGTGCACTAATACTATTTGCGGTCACTAAAGACAGACTTCACTTCTACTGGAGGAAACAGAGAAGAACACATTACACATACTCTTTCTGACAAGAAGCATGAGCCTATAGCAGGAATAGACAGCAAGGCATTTTTCTAAAGTGAAGCAGTCACCATATGCATTCCTATGCTGACTTACAGCTATTATGCCTAGCATGTACTTTATTTGGAATGAAATATTCTCACCTAGGCCTGTGAGCCAGAGGCTGGACAGCAATAG
The DNA here is from genome assembly GCF_016161935.1 of Mauremys reevesii. NCBI lineage: Eukaryota > Metazoa > Chordata > Testudines > Geoemydidae > Mauremys > Mauremys reevesii. The sequence continues at coordinate 40,573,689 of NC_052630.1, read as the reverse complement.
TACTATAGACAAATGGCTCAGTCACAATAGATTTTATGGCCAGAAGGGACCATTCTAACCATCTAGGGTCTGACCTCCTGCATAGCACAGGGCAGAGAGTCCCACCCAGTGATTCCTGTATCAAGTGCATAATTTGTGTTTCTACTAGGGCACACCTAGAAAGAAACACCCATTCTTGATTTAAAAACTTCAAGTGATGGAGAATCCATCATGTCATCTGGGAAGCTGTTCCAATGGCTAATTATTCTCACAGTTAAAAATTTGCACCTTATTCCCAATCTGAATTTGCCTAGCTACAGCTTCCAGCCATTGGATTTTGTTCTGCCTTTGCTGCTAGTTTAAAGAGCCCTCTGCTACCAGAAATCTTCCACCTGTGTAAGTACTTGTAGACCATGATCAAGTCATAAGGACATAGGAATGGCCATACTGGGTCATAGAATCATAGGGTTAGAAGAGACTGGAAGGATCATCCAGTATAACCCCATGTCAAGATGCAGGATTTGTTGTGTCTAAACCATCCAAGACAGGTGGTTCTCCAGCCTCCTTTTGAAAACCTCTAGCAAAGGAGCTTCCACAACCTCTCTAGGCAGTCTGTTCCATTGTCTGACTCTTCTTACAATGGTCCATCTAGCTCAGTATCCTGTCTTCTGATAGTGGCTGATGCCAGAGACTTCAAAGGGAATGACCAGAACAGGGCAATATATCAAGTGATCCATCCCCGGTTGTCAAGTGTCAGCGTCTGGCCAGTCACCTCTTACCGTTCCGTTCTCTTCAAAAAGCTAGGTTTAGCTCCTTAAGTCTCTTACTGTAATTAGGTTTTCCAGACCTAGAATTATTCTTTGGCCATTCTTTAAGCACCCTCCAATTTTTCAACATCCTTTTGAAGTGTGATACTATAACTGGACACAGTATTCAGTAATGTTCTCACCAATGCTGTAGCCAGAGGTAATACCGCCTCCCTACTCCAACTCAATATTCCTTTGTTAATACATCCAAAGATCAACTTGTCTCACTATTTCTCAAGCTTTACAAATTGGCAACTCCTTATTTAAAGTAACGTTTTTTTGCGACCACCTTACATTTATTATAAAAAAGTAAAATAGTGTACCAATGCTAAGCCTATAGCACTGATTTGTGTGTGTTTTGCAAAGCTGTCAGAGAATATTTGACTTTGAATGGGATGGGTGTGCAGGGATTGGCAAAGTCTGATTTTCTTTGCTTTAAACCAGAGGTTCTCAAACTGTGGTCCAGGTTCTCAAACACACGCTCCACTCAGAGGGTCTGCAGATAGCTCCCTCGAAGGTGCATACCTGGGGGGGTCGCACACAAGGGAATGAAGGGCCATCTACCGAATTAGTGGAGCCATGCAGGTGTGGCTCCACTAATTAGGTGCCTGGACACTGGAGAAGACACACATGTAACGTGAGGTGGTGACCTTTACAGGGAATAGCGGGTAGGTGGGAGGGCAGTGGGGTGAGAAGAGGGGGTGGGGGGAATTTGGGACATGCAGGGCTGTGGCAGCCAGAGAAAGAGGTGACTTTCCCCAGCCCCAGGGCTGCCGCTACTGCGGAGAGATGGCGCTCTCCTTCCCAGCCTCAGCTTGGGGGCTGCTGCGGTTGGGGAGATAGAGTATATCCATCACATTAGAAAGGTAAGACTACTGATATTAAAATATGAGTTGTGTGCTTTTATTTGTAGAACAAAAAAAATTAATTATTATTAAGTTTTTTTTATATAGCACTTTTATCCAAAGCACTTTACAATACTTAGCTAATGGTACAAACAACATTTGGAAAGATCATTAAGCCGTCTGCTGAGAACCTCCGCAATTTTCAAGTGGTCCATGAGAAAAAAAGTTTGAGACTCACTACCGTATATTCCGGCGTATAAGACGACTTTCTATATTAAAAAACAACCCCCCAAAATCGGAAGTCGTCTTATACGCCGGGTATAACAGCGGGCGGCTGGGATTTAAAAGGCTCTGGGCTCCCCGCCGCAGCGGGCAGCGCAGAGCCCTCTGATTCCCAGCCGCGGCTGGGATTTAAAAGGCTCTGGGCTCCCCACCGCAGCGGGCAGCCCAGAGCCCTCTGACTCCCTGCCGCGGCTGGGATTTAAAAGGCTCTGGGCTCCCCGCCGCAGCGGGCAGCCCAGAGCCCTCTGATTCCCAGCCGCGGCTGGGATATAAAACTCTGGGCTCCCGCCCGGCCGGGCAGCCCAGAGCCCTCTGACTCTCTGCCGCGGCTGGGATTTAAAGGCTCTGGGCTCCCGCAGCGGGCAGCCCAGAGCCCTCTGACTCCTGCCGCGGCTGGGATTTAAAGGCTCTGGGCTCCCGCTGGGCGGGCAGCGCAGAGCCCTCTGACTCCCTGCGCGGCTGGGATTTAAAGGCTCTGGGCTCCCCACCGCAGCCGGGCAGCCCAGAGCCCCCTGACTCCCTGCCGCGGCTGGGATTTAAAAGGCTCTGGGCTCCCCACCGCAGCGGGCAGCCCAGAGCCCTCTGACTCCCTGCCGCGGCTGGGATTTAAAAGGCTCTGGGCTCCCGCTGGGCGGGCAGCCCAGAGCCCTCTGACTCCTGCCGCGGCTGGGATTTAAAACTCTGGGCTCCCGCCGCAGCAGGCAGCCCAGAGCCCTCTGACTCCCTGCCGCGGCTGGGATTTAAAAGGCTCTGGGCTCCCCGCCGAAGCGGGCAGCCCAGAGCCCTCTGACTCCCTGCCGCGGCTGGGATTTAAAAGGCTCTGGGCTCCCCGCCGCAGCGGGCAGCCCAGAGCCCTCTGACTCCCTGCCGCGGCTGGGATTTAAAAGGCTCTGGGCTCCCCGCTGAAGCGGGCAGCCCAGAGCCCTCTGATTCCCAGCCGCGCCTGGGATTTAAAAGGCTCTGGGCTCCCCGCCACAGCGGGCACCCCAGACCCTCTGACTCCCTGCCGCGGCTGGGATTTAAAAGACGACCTCGGAAGGGGGGGGGTCATCTTATAGGGCGAGTATAGCCCCAAAACCTATATTTTAACTCTAAAATTAGGGGGTCGTCTTATACGCCCCGTCACCCTATACGCCGGAAAATACGGTACTTTAGACTGTAGTAAAATTTTGAACTCCTTGCAACCCCCCAATTGCCTTTTATGAGCCCCTTGGTGGGCTGCAACCCACCAGCTGAGAAACACTGTGTTAGCCCTTTTAGCCACATCATCAGGGTGGAGGCAGGGCTGTGATGCTGGCAGACCAGGTGTCAGCTCATGCCAAAGCTGCTAGGCCTCACTGAATCCTGACAAATAAATAGCTGGAAACCCTCTGGCTCACCTGTGTGTTAGTATTATGATAATAGGTATTAGATTTGTAGACATGTGCTTAGTGTTTGGACTTTATGACATGCTTGTGAGCTGCTGCATATGTTAATCCCACTTATAATATCTGTATCCCATGTTATAAGGTAATATTTAAGTATTTGCTTTCAAATGATAAAAGCATTTGCTGTGAAACTGGAAACCCGCAACATCAGGAGAGAAGAATTACCAAGTATGAAATACTACTTTACCACGAGGGGTGGGTGTGGATCATCTCCTGGCCTATAGACACCTGACAAACACTTGTGCAACAGCGGTGGACAAAAGACTTTGTTGATTGTTTCCCCCGCACCTATGAAAAGGGGATGTGCATAAAAACAAATCCCATCACATCTTGAATTCTGGAATCTCTGTCAAGAAGAAATTGTCATCACTGTGCTGCTTGGAATTTGGAAGGCAATGTTTCTAAACTTAAGCAAGGGACCCCTAAGCTGTTTATCTTGGGTTAGCTGTAAAGGGCAAATAAAGCCTGCACATTACAGCAGTTTCAATTACCTTTTGGAACCTAAGACTAACTCATTTGTGTGTGTGTGTGTTTACCTGCTTTAACCTGGAAATAACGCTCCTATTTCTTTTTCCTAGTTCATAAAACTTTAATTAGTTTATTACAGGATAGGCTACTAGTGATGTCTTTGGTGAAAGATCTAAGGTACAACTGACCTGGAGTAAGTGACTGGTCCTTTGGGACTGGGAGTAACCTGAACAGTGTTGTGATTTTTTGGTGAAAGGGACCCTGTATCACAAAGCCAAGCTTGCCTGGGTGGTAAGATAGACTCTGGAGTGCCCAATGGGAACTCTCTGTGACTCTGTGTTAAGGCTGTTATAGGGTTTGAGAAGTTCACACTTGATACTTGGTGAAATCTAATTATAGAACACACAACCAGACATGGGTTTGTGCCCTGCTTCTTAACAGTCTGCCTGAGGCTGGCACCCACGTTCATGAACAACTCCAAACAGATTGACGGGGGTATGTTCACTTGCTTTCTACCATGACCTCTAAGTCTGTTCCAAAGTTGCTGCTTTGCAGGATACAGTCCCCCATCCTCTTAGCGTGACTTTTGTCCTTTGTTCCTTGAAGTATGACTTTGCCTTTGATCACATTAAAACACGTTTTTGAATGCGTGCAGCTTAGCAAGTGATTTAGATCACTCTTTATCAGCAACCTTTCCTCATAATTATTTATCAGCCAACCAACCTTTGTGTCAGCTGTAAACTTTACATCAATGGTTTTATATTTTATTCCAGATCATTGATAAAACTACTGAATAGTTATTAGGTCAAGAACCAAGATCCTGCACTCTTGTGTACTAACCCCTAGGCAGTGCTGCTTTCCAGTATAAATCAAGATTTGAATGATAAATCATCTGAAATTTACTGACTCATGTACTTTAGTAAAGTACAATAGGATATTTGAAATCTGGCAGGCTGGAAATACAGTAGAACCTCAGATTTATGAATACCTTGGGAATGGAGGTTGTTAATAACTCTGAAATGTTCTTAACTCTGAACAAAATGTTATGGTGGTTCTTTCAAAAGTTTCCAACTGAAAATTGACTTAATACCACTTTGAAACTTTACTATGCAGAAAAAATACTGCTTTCCCTTTTTTTTTTAAAGTAGTTTATGTTTAACACAGTACTGTACTGTATTTGCTTGCTTTTTTTTTTTTGTCTCTGCTACTTCCTGATTCCGGTTCCAAATGAGCTGTGTGGTTGACTGGTACTTTGTGACTCTGGGGTTGGTAACTCTGAAGATTTACTATACCAGTTTAGGGAAAATTCAGTGTTTGTATGGTGTTCAAATAAAAATCCAACATCATCACCAAAAGTCCATTTTGTTTCACATTTGGGTTTATTCACCTTACCAGTATGCGCTAACTTGCCTTTTGGAAAGGTTAGTGGCCACCACATGAAGATAACACATGCCAGAGCTGAGGGGGAAGGCAAAACGCCTCCTTCCTGAAGTCTCTGAAGATGTCCAGAACAATGAGGTGCACAAGAAACATGGGCTTGGCACACTAACTAGTGTGAGCAGATGGAATTTCCAGCACTTGTTTCACACCCCTGGTGCACCCTGAGATCACTGGTCTTGGCTAGGTGTCCAATATACAGATGTTTGAGTCTCCAGCCCATGCTGCACATCACAGTGACTATCACAGTTAAAAGAAACACTGCCACAAGCAGCTTTTAGAAGCACAAACCCTTTGATAGGACATGGAGTGTCCCATCTTCTGTATCAGTGGCTCTCAGAGAAAGCTCAGTGGAGCCCTCTCTGATGCTTCCCAAGGGCACCCTAGGGCTATGAGGCACCTCACTACCACCTGCCTTTAGCATGAGGGATGTGATGGGTTCGGTCACAGACACTCCCTTGGGACTGTCACCTGACGTGCTGACACTGCCTCTCAGATGGCTTGGGACTCCAGAACCCTGCCTTGTTGAGCCAGACATGCTAGTCTGCTGCAACACAGACCCAGGTCTGGTCCACACCCCCAAAGCTACAGACTTTAACCAAAAACTGCTCAGCATGTCTCCTATCTCCAGCACCCAGACATGCAGCTCCCAGTGGGATCCAAACCCCATATAAATCCATTTTACATAAATCCATCTATAAAGCTTATACAGGGTAAACTCATAAATTGTCCGCCCTCTATAACACTGATAGAATCATAGAATCATAGAATTCAAGATCAGAAGGGACCATTATGATCATCTAGTCTGACCTCCTGCAAGATGCAGGCCACATAAGCCGATCCACCCACTCCTTAAGCAAGCGACCCCTGCCCCATGCTTCAGAGGAAGGCAAAAAACCTCCAGGGCCACTGCCAGTCTACCCTGGAGGAAAATTCCTTCCCGACCCCAAATATGGCGGTCAGCTGAACCCCGAGCATGCGGGCAAGACTCTCCAGCCATACCCTCTGGAAAAAGGCTAACAATATCCTATCATTGACCCATTGTACTAATTACCAGTGTGGCACTTAATTGACCTATTGATTAAGCCCGTTATCCTATCATACTATCTCCTCCATAAACTTATCTAGCTTAATCTTAAAGTCATGGAGGTCCTTCGCCCCCACTGTTTCCTTCGGAAGGCTGTTCCAGAATTGCACTCCTCTGATGGTTAGAAACCTTCGTCTAATTTCAAGCCTAAATTTCCTGACTGACAATTTATATCCGTTTGTCCTCGTGTCCACATTAGCACTGAGCTGAAATAATTCCTCTCCTTCCCTGGTATTTATCCCTCTGATATATTTAAAGAGTGCAATCATATCTCCTCTTATCCTTCTTTTGGTTAAGGAAAACAAACTGAGCTCCTCAAGTCTCCTTTCATACGACAGGCTTTCCATTCCTTGGATCATTCTAGTGGCCCTTCTTTGTACCCGTTCCAGTTTGAATTCATCCTTCTTAAACATGGGAGACCAAAACTGCACACAATACTCCAAATGAGGTCTTACCAACGCCTTATATAACGGGACTAGCACCTCCTTATCCCTACTAGAAATACCTCGCCTAATGCATCCCAAGACTGCATTAGCTTTTTTAACGGCCACATCACATTGCCTACTCATAGTCATCCTACGATCAACCAGGACTCCTAGGTTCTTCTCCTCCTCCGTTACTTCCAACTGGTGTGTCCCCAGCTTATAACTAAAGTTCTTGTTAGTCATCACTAAATGCATAACCTTACACTTCTCACTATTGAATTTCATCCTGTTACTAATACTCCAGTTTACAAGGTCATCCAAATCTCCCTGGAGGATATCCTGATCCTTTTCCGAATTTGCAATACCTCCCAACTTGGTGTCATCCGCAAACTTTATCACCCCACTCCTACTCTTGGTTCCCAGGTCAGCGATAAATAGATTGAATAAAATCGGACCCAAAACCGAACCTTGAGGAACTCCACTGGTAACCCCCCTCCAACCCGACAGTTCCCCCTTCAATATGACCCTCTGCAGTCTCCCCTTTAACCAGCTCCTTATCCACCTCTGGATTTTCATTTCGATCCCCATCTTTTCCAATTTAACTAGTAATTCCTCATGCGGTACCGTATCAAACGCCTTACTGAAATCAAGATATATTAGATCCACCCTTGTCTAAAAAATCTGTTACTTTCTCAAAGAAGGAGATCAGGTTGGTTTGGCACGATCTACCTTTCGTAAATCCATGCTGTAATTTGTCCCAGTTGCCATCGGCCTCAAGGTCCGTAACCACTCTCTCCTTTAAAACTTTTTCCATGACTTTGCATACTACAGATGTTAAACCAACAGGTCTGTAGTTACCCGGGTCACTTTTTTTCCCCTTCTTGAATATAGGAACTATATTAGCTAATCTCCAGTCAAACGGTACAACCCCTGAGTTTAGAGATTTATTAAAAATCATCGCTAACGGGCTTGCAATTTCACTCGCCAATTCCCTTAATATTCTAGGATGTAGATTATCCGGGCCCCCCGATTTACTTCCGTTTAGCTGTTCAAGTTTGGCTTCTACCTCAGATACCGTAATGTCTACCCCCATATCTTCATTCCCATCAGTCCCTCTATCACTATTCCTTAGCCCTTCATTAGCCTCATTAAAGACCGAGGCAAAATATTCGTTCAGATATTGTGCCATTCCAAGATTATCCCTAATCTCCACTCCGTTTAAAGTTTTAAGCGGTCCCACTTCTTCTTTCTTGGTTTTCTTCCTATTTATATGGCTAAAAAACCTTTTGCTATTGGTTTTAATCCCCTTTGCTAGGTCCATCTCCACCCGGCTCTTTGCCTTTCTCATTGCTTCCCTACACCCTCTGACCTCAATAAGGTAGGTTTCTTTGCTGATTCCTCCCATTTTCCACTCCTTGTACGCTTTCTGTTTTTTCTTAATCACCCCTCTGAGACGCTTGCTCATCCAGCTTGGTCTAAAACTGCTACCTACGAGCCGTTTTCCCTTTCTCGGAATACATGCCTCTGACAACTCCTGCAACTTCAACCTGAAGTAACCCCAGTCGTCATCTGCCTTTAGATCCCTAAATATGTTAGTCCAATCCACTTCCATTTCACCTCATTATTGATATACAATGCTACTCCCCCACCTTTACCTTTGCATCGGTCTTTCCTAAACAGCACATACCCTTCCATACCTGTACTCCAGTCATGGCTACCATTCCACCATGTTTCGGTTATTCCTACGATATCCGGTTTCAATTCCCGGACCAGGAGCTCCAGTTCCTCCATTTTGTTACCTAAGCTTCTCGCATTGGTGAACAAACATCCTAATTTTTGCTGTTTGGCTCCTCTCACCCTTTTCACCCAACTTGGTAGGGACACAGTACTACCAGTATGACCTGTCGATCTAGTATCCGTCCCCCTCCTCTTCCTTACACCTAACCGTCCCCCTCTGGCTATATCTGTTGTTATCCTGTTGTTCTCACTCCCAATGTATAAATTTGGCGTGGAGAGCATCAGGACCTCTCCCAACCGTCTCCCCCCAGTGTCTAGTTTAAAGCTCTTTTAATCAGATGAGCCAGCCTCCCTCCTAGAAGTCTACTTCCTTCCCTACTTAGGTGGAGCCCATCCCGTGAGAACAGTTGTCTGTCCCCAAAAGCCTCCCAGTGCCCATACATCCCAAAGCCCTCCTTGTAACACCACTCCCTCAGCCAACTATTAATCGTCATGATCCTGTCACCCCTTTGGCGCCCTTCCCTAGGGACAGGTAGGATCCCACTGAAGATCACCTGAGCCTCAATTTCCTTGAGCGTCTTACCCAACCTGGCATAGTCTCCCTTGATCCTCTCTAGCGAGAATCTAGCCGTGTCATTCGTTCCTACATGACGGATGATCAAAGGGTTCTTACCTGCTCCTCTTAGGATCCTTTTCAACCTCAGGTCCACATCCCGTATTTTAGCGCCCGGTAGACAGCACACCCTTCTGTTCTCCGGATCGGCCCTGGTATGGAATCCCCAATCACGTAGACCTGCCTTTGCCTGGGGACAGTGCGGTCCTCTAACCTATCCTCCGTCCCCCCTGGTTGCAAGCTCCTTCCATTCCTATCATTCCTTGTGGTTCCCGTTAAGCCATCCTGTATCCTCCCTTGGCCCACACTTGGTGCTGCCTCCATAGACTCCTCCCCTCTTTCTATCGGACTAGCCGCTCTTCTCTTTTTTCTTGGCCTCCCACCATCAGCTACCACCTGCTTTACCCCTTCCTCATTCTCCAGACCTTCGAACCTGTTCCTTAGCTCTATTTCTCCCTCACTGGCTCTCCTTTTTATCGGCCTGCTTCTCACGGTCACATGCTTCCACCGCCCATCTTCCTCATCCGGCGGTCCCCCCTCACTGGCCTTAGCCCCTGCTTCCCCCTGTACCCCTGAGCATTCCCCTTCGGTCACTGCTTGCCATTGCTCCATCAGCTGCTCAAACCCCCTTCTATGCTCTACCAGGGTTTCTACCTGCAGCTCTAGGCCTTGGATCTTTTCCTCCAGCAGCTCTATTAGGCGGCACTTCATGCATACATAGTACTGTTCTGGGTCCCCCGCTAGAACCATGTACATACCGCAGCTGCTGCATGCTCCCATCTTTGGTGTATCCTCCGCTGCTTGGCTCATGGCTACTGCTGTCTCAGCCTCGCTCGGCGTTCCTACCTGGGGAACTCAGGGGACACAGCGCCGCCCCCTTCCGCCTCCCCCTGTAAACTCCCACTCAAACTCCCCTGTTAGCAGCCCTGTTGGCCGGCTCCTGGGCCGCTGCGATCAGCTGTGCCGCTGCCTGGCTGGGCGGCCGCTTTTATAGGCCCCCTCCTCCACCTAGCTCCGCCCCCTAATCAGGGCTCAGCAGTCTGCCCCGACAGAGAGAGACACAAGCACCCCAAAGACAGACGCAAACACAAGATACCTGGCTCCTCCAATGGGAACTCCCACTCAAACTCCCCTGTTAGCAGCCCTGTTGGCCGGCTCCTGGGCCGCTGCGATCAGCTGTGCTGCTGCCTGGCTGGGCGGCCGCTTTTATAGGCCCCCTCCTCCACCTAGCTCTGCCCCCTAATCAGGGCTCAGCTCTTGGCTTCCCCAGGTATTAATCACTTACTCTGGGTTCAATAATAAATGTGATTTTATTAAGTATAAAAAGTAGGATTTAAGTGGTTTTAAGTAATAACAGACAGAATAAAGTAAGTTACCAAGCAAAATAAAACAAAACACGCAAGTCTAAGCGTAATACATTAAGGAACTGCTTACAGGTAAATCTCACCCTCAGAGATGTTCCAATAAGCTTCTTTCACAGACTAGACTTCTTCCTAGTCCGGGCCCAATCCTTTCCCCTGGTACAGTTCTTGTTAGTTTCAGCAGGCATCTTAGGTGAAAAGCAGGGACTCTCTCATGACTGGGACCCTCTTTTTTCTGTTCCAGCCCCGTTTATAGCTTTGGCACACAGCGGGAATCTTTTGTCTCTCTGGGTCCCCACCCCTCCTTCTAAATGGAAAAGCACCAGGTTTAAGAAGGATTCCAGTTCAGGTGACATGATCACATGTCACTGTAAGACCTCCTTTTTCATTACCTAGGAGCTGACCAACCCGTACAAAGGAAGGCTTGCAGGTAAACAAACCCATTCACAGTTCATTGATTCTGAAGCACCCTTAATGGCTTCCACTTAATGTGTTTACATCAGTAATACAGGTTTATATCTTATTCTCCTAACTTCAGACATAAAAATAACACATACAAACAAATAGGATGAACACACTCAGTATATTCTAACCTTTGTAATGATACCTTACAAGAGATCTTTTGCATAAAGCATATTCCAGTTACATCATATTTAATTTACACTCATAGGCATATTTCCATAAAATATTATGGAGTGCAACATCACAAGGGACTCTTGTCAGTCCCTGCTGTGGATCAGCTCCCTGAAACTGCCAGCCCATGGCAACACAAGCACTGCCTGCCAGACCTCGCTCTCTCTGTACAATTATTAACAGGCACACTCACCAATCTCCGAGTCCTCTGAGTGTCCTTCTTGAGTGCTCAGCCCCTGTTCTACTGAACACTCACAGAACTCTTAGTGTAGTAGTAGGATTTTATGTTTGTATTTTATATAATTTAGAATGAAGGATAAAAAATAATAATATAGCATGTATTAAATGTATTGGTGTATGCTTTGATCATATTCTGCCAGCCATCCTTCTGAATAGCAGAAAGGAATGGCCGAATGGGCCATCAGCCAGAATCTATGTCTGGACTGATTTTAAGGCAATAACAGATCCTTTGAGGGTCACCAATTTGTTGTAGATTTAGCATTTTAAAATAAGTACAGGAATGCCATAATTGTTTTTTTTTTGCATTGCAATTTGATGTTCCAGTTCAAAATGTTCTGTGTAAATTAATTTTGTTTTATGTGTGAATGAGGAATGTGTGGGTTAAGAGATAAGCGTGAAGGCCACTGCTGAACCAGATGGTCTAGGGAGGAGCCAGAGACAGACGCAAGGGCACCAGGAGGCTGCAACACAACGCTATTGAAATGTCGGATGAGGGCAGATTGATGACTCTAAAGAAGATGATAGGCACTTATCAATGGGGACAAGATAACGGTCATCAAAACCAGCATGGAATAACTCCCTGAGGAACTTGATGTAAAGAATGAGAAGGACAATTTAAGAAAACAAGCACCCATCAAACAACAATTGATTACAGCATGTTGGTGCAAAGCTCTTTGGTCCCAATGAAGGAAAATCAATATATAAAAAGGGTGCCTTGCCATGAAACTTTGGATTCGTCCTGCCAAGATTTCTCCAGAGCATTGTGTTGCGACCGATGGAACCTGGCTCCTCCCTACTCGTGATCAACCTAGCTGGCCACTAGGTTGATCTGGACTCTGGACTGGTAACTATAACATTGACTGGCGGGGCAGTGTGTGTGTATGTGGTGTGATTGAATGCATATGCTAATTGTTGTATCTTCAATAAATGCGGTGTATTGTCTTTTCCCCTGAAAAAGATCTCATGTGCTTCTTATAAGCATAACATTAGATCTGCCACTCCTGAAGGAATAGTATACACCAGCTTGTAAGACTCAACTCAGGATCACCATTTTACCTAACACACATCACTTTGCTATATAGGGGAAATAAGAATAAGTTTATCAAAGAACAGATATTTAAGTGATATTTACGTGAATACCCACTTTGTCAGACGCAAGTGGGTATTCACCCACGAAAGCTTATGCTCCAATACTTCTGTTAGTCTATAAGATGCCACAGGACTCTTTGTCCCTTTTTACAGATCCAGACTAACACGGCTATCCCTCTGATAAGTAATGGAAAGTAAGTATATTGGAAACAAATGGTTATATATAAAGCAAATTCACAGAATCACAGAAATTTAGGACTGGAAGGGACCTCAATAGGTCATCTAGTCCAGTTCCCTGCACTGAGGCAGGACTAAGTATTATCTAGACTATCCCAAACAGGTGTTTGTCTAGTCTGTTCTCAAAACCTCCAATGATAGAGATTCTACAACCTCCCTAAGTAATTTGTGCCAGTGTTTAAGTACCCTGACAGTTAGGAAGTTTTTCCTAATGTCCAACCTCAATCTCCATTGCTGCAATTTAAGCCCATTTTGTCTTTACCTGTCCTCTGTTGTAAGGAGGACAATTTATCACTCTCCTCTTTATAACAACCTTTTACATACTTGAAGATTGTTATGTCCTGCCTCAGTCTTCTCTTCTCTAGACTAAACAAAGCCAATTTTTGAATCTTTCCTCATAGTTCACATTTTCTAGACTTTTATTTTTGTTGCTCTTCTCTGGACTTTCTCCAATTTGTCCACATCTTTCTTCAAGTGTGGTGCCCAGAACTGCACACAGTACTCCTGCTGAGGTCTTACAAATGCTGCATAGAGTGGAAGAATTACTTCTCGTCTCTTGATTACAAAAGTATTGCTAATACATCACAGAATGATGTTTGCTTTTTTCGTAACCGTGTTACATCGTTGACTCACATTTAATTTGTGATCCACTATGACCCCCAGACTCCTTTCTGCAATACTCCTTCCTAGGCAGTCATTTCCCATTTTGTAGGTGTGCAACTGATTGTTCCTTCCTAAATGGAGTATTTTGCATTTGTCCTTATAGAATTTCATCCTATTTAATTCAGACCATTTCTCTAGTTTGTCAAGATCATTTTGAATTCTAACCCTGTCCTCCAAAGCGCTTGCGACCTCTCCCAGCTTGATATTGTCCACAAACTTTATAAGTGCACTCTCTATACCCTTATTCAAATAATTGATGAAGGTATTGAAAAGAACTGGACCCAGGACAGATTCCTCCAGTACAGCACTTGATATGCCCTTCCAGCTTGCCTGTGAACCACTAATAACCACTCTCTGAGTACAGATTTCCAACCAGCTGTGCACCCACCTTATAGTAGGTCATCTAGGTTATATTTCCCTAGTTTGCTTAAGGGAAAATCATGTGAGACAGTAACAACAGTCTTACTAAAATTGACATGTATCCCCTAAGGCCTGTTTCCCTGTCAACAGATGATACAGTACCAGGTTGGTTTAACATGACTTCTTCACAAATCCATGTTGACTGTTACCTTATTATCTTTCGGGTGCTTACAAATTGATTGTTTGATTATTTGCTCCATTATCTTTCTGGGGATCAAAGTCAAGCTGAGTGTCTATGATTTTCTGGGTTATCCTTATTACTAGGTGTCATAAACAGTTAGTTAAGGGTTAAGGTCTCTTTTACCTGTAAAGGGTTAACAAGCAGTACCTGAGGAACACCTGACCAGAGGACCAATCAGGGACAAGATAATTTCAAATCTCTGTGGAGGGAAGTTTTTTTTTCTGTTCTTTGTTTTGAGTTGAGTCTCTCTTGGGAGAAGGGAGTCCAGACATCTTAATCAAGTCCTCCCAGGTTTCTGCAGTACTTTTCATCTATTCAGTCTAGTGAGTATTAGAAAGGCGTACTAGTATTATAAGTTTATTTCTACATTTGCAATTGTGTGTTTTGCTGAAGGAATCTCTTTATTTCTATTGCTGTTACTTTGCTTTTACTGAGAAAGAAAGGGGGAGGGGGAATTCTCTCCAGGTTTATAGGTTAGACTCTGTGTATTGTTCCATCCTGGTATTACAGAGATAGTGTACTTTCTTTTTGTTCTTTTAATAAATTCTTTTCTTTTCTTTGGACTTGGTTAATTCCTTCTCTTGTGGAAATTCAGGGGAAGGGGAGGGGGGAAGAGTGAGTTCCTCCTGGGTTTGATTCACGGAGTTGAATCGGTGTGTATCTCTCCGGAGTAGGCTAGGAGAGAGAGGGAGGGGGGAAGTGGGCTGCTTCCCTTTGTGTTGAGATTCAGGGAGATTGAATCTGTGTTCCCCAGGGAGAGTTCTGGGGGAACAGGCAGTGTGTTATCCACTTTAAACGTAACTGGTGGCAGCAGGACCAGATCTAGACTAGGATTAGTTTAGAGGAGCTCATGCAGGTCCCCATCTTGGAACCCAAAAGCTCCAAGTGGGGGAGAAAACCTATGACACTAGGGCTTTCAGTTAATCACAGTTTACTCACGTGATTAACTCAAAAAAATTAATCACAGTTTTAATCATACTGTTAAGCAATATAATACCAACTGAAATTTATTAAATATTTTTGGATGTTTTTCTACATTTTCAAATATATTGATTTCAATTATAACATAAAATACAAAGTGTACAGTGCTTACTTTATATTATTATTTTGATTACAAATATTTAAACATAGAATCATAGAATCATAGAACTTAAGATCAGAAGGGACCATTATGATCATCTAGTCTGACCTCCCGCAAGATTCAGGCCACAAAAGCTGACCCACCCACTCCTGAAATAATTCTCTCCCTTGACTCAGCTGTTGAAGTCCCCAAATCCTGATTTAAAGACTTCAAGTAGCAGATAATCCTCCAGCAAGCGACCCCTGCCCCATGCTGCGGAGGAAGGCGAAAAACCTCCAGGGCCACTGCCAATCTACCCTGGAGGAAAATTCCTTCCCGACCCCAAATATGGCGATCAGCTGAACCCCGAGCATGTGAGCAAGACTCTCCAGCCAGACACTCAGGAAAAAGACCTTCAATATCCCAACACTGACCCTCGGTACTGATTACCAGTGGTTGCACGTTATTGACCTATTGACTAAATCACGTTATCCTATCAAACCATTCCCTCCATAAACTTATCAAGCTTAATCTTAAAGCCAGAGAGGTCCTTCGCCCCCACTGTTTCCCTCGGTAGGCTGGTTCCAGAATTTCACTCCCCTGATGGTTAGAAACCTTCGTCTAATTTCAAGCCTAAACTTCCCGACTGCCAATTTATATCCATTTGTTCTCGTGTCCACATTAGTACTGAGCTGAAATAATTCCTCTCCCTCCCTGGTATTTATCCCTCTGATATATTTAAAGAGAGCAATCATATCTCCTCTCAACTTTCTTTTGGTTAAGGAAAACAAACCGAGCTCCTCAAGTCTCCTTTCATATGACAGGCTTTCCATTCCTCGGATCATTCTAGTGGCCCTTCTTTGTACCCGTTCCAGTTTGAATTCATCCTTCTTAAACATGGGAGACCAAAACTGCACACAGTACTCCAAATGAGGTCTCACCAACGCCTTGTATAACGGGACTAGCACCTCCTTATCTCTACTAGAAATACCTCGCCTAATGCATCCCAAGACCGCATTAGCTTTTTTAACGGCCACAACACATTGCCGACTCATAGTCATCCTGCGATCAACCAGGACTCCGAGGTCCTTCTCCTCTTCCGTTACTTCCAACTGGTGCGTCCCCAGCTTATAACTAAAATTCCTGTTAGTCATCCCTAAATGCATAACCTTACACTTCTCACTATTGAATTTCATCCTATTACTAATACTCCAGTTTACAAGGTCATCCAAATCTCCCTGGAGGATATCCCGATCCTTCTCCGAATTGGCAATACCTCCCAACTTCGTGTCATCCGCAAACTTTATCACCCCACTCCTACTTTTGGTTCCAAGGTCAGTGATAAATAGATTGAATAAGATCGGACACAAAACCGAACCTTGAGGAACTCCACTGGTAACCTCCCTCCAACCCGACAGATCACCTTTCAATACAATCCGCTGCAGTCTCCCCTTTAACCAGTTCCTTATCCACCTCTGGATTTTCATTTTGATCCCCATGTTTTCCAATTTAACCAGTAATTCTTCATGTGGTACCGTATCAAACGCCTTACTGAGATCAAGGTATATTAGATCCACCGCATTTCCCTTGTCTAAAAAATCTGTTACTTTCTCAAAGAAGGAGATCAGGTTGGTTTAGCACGATCTATCTTTTGTAAAACCATGTTGTAATTTGTCCCAATTGCCATTGACCTCAAGGTCCGTAACTACTCTCTCCTTTAATATTTTTTCCATGACTTTACATACTACAGATGTTAAACTAACAGGCCTGTAGTTACCCGGGTCACTTTTTTCCCCCTTCTTGAAAATAGGAACTATATTAGCTAATCTCCAGTCAAACGGTACAACCCCCGAGTTTAGAGATTCGTTAAAAATTATCGCTAACGGGCTTGCAATTTCACTCACCAATTCCTTTAATATTCTAGGATGAAGATTATCCGGGCCGCCTGATTTACTACCGTTAAGCTGTTCAAGTTTGGCTTCTACGTCGGATACTGTAATTTCCAACCCCGCACCTTCATTCCCATCAGTGACTCTGCCACTATTCCTAAGCCCTTCATTAGCCTCATTAAAGACCGAGGCAAAATATTTGTTTAGATATTGCGCCATGCCTAGCTTATCCTTAATCTCCACTCCGTTTACAGTTTTAAGCGGTCCCACTTCTTCTTTCTTGGTTTTCTTCCTATTTATATGGCTAAAAAACCTTTTACTATTGGCTTTAATTCCCTTCGCAAGGTCCATCTCTACTCGGCTTTTGGCCTTTCTCACTGCATCCCTACACCCTCTGACTTCTGACCTCAATAAGGTAGGTTTCTTTGCTGATCCCTCCCATCTTCCACTCCTTGTACGCTTTCTGTTTTTTCTTAATCACCCCTCTGAGACGCTTGCTCATCCAGCTCGGTCTAAACTGCTACCTACGGACCGTTTTCCCTTTCTCGGGATACAGGCCTCTGACAGCTCCTGCAACTTCAACCTGAAATAATCCCAGGCCTCTTCCGCCTTTAGATCCCTAAATATGTTAGTCCAATCCACTTCCCTAACTAGTCGCCTTAATTTAGTAAAGTTAGCCCTTTTGAAATCGTAAACCTTAGTCTCAGATGCAATTTTGTTTATCCTTCCATTTATTTTGAACCGAATTAGCTCATGATCACTCGAGCCAAGGTTGTCCCCTACAACCATTTCCTCAACAAGGTCCTCACTACTCACCAAAACCAAATCTAAAATGGCATCCTCCCTTGTCGGTTCAGCTACTACTTGATGAAGGAATTCATCAGCTATCACGTCTAGGAGAAGCTGAGCCCTATTATTATTATTAGCATTTTTTCCCCAATCTATATCCGGGAAGTTAAAGTCTCCCATGATCATACAGTTCCTATTAGTATTTACCTCCTTAAAAACATTAAAGAGTTCTCTATCCATATCCAGGCTAGATCCCGGCGGTCTATAGCACACCCCAATCACTATCCCAGGGGAGGCTCTAGTAGTTTTCTTCCCTAATGTGACCATTGCCCAAACAGACTCCGTATTATCCATTCCATTACTAGTTATTTCATTACAGTTTACCTCATTATTGACATACAATGCTACTCCCCCACCTTTACCTTTGTTTCGGTCTTTCCTAAACAGCACATACCCTTCCATACCTGTACTCCAGTCATGACTACTGTTCCACCATGTTTCGGTTATTCCTACGATATCCGGTTTCAATTCTCGGACCAGGAGGTCCAATTCCTCCATTTTGTTACCTAGGCTTCTCACATTGGTGAACAAACATCCTAATTTTTGCTGTTTGGCTTCTCTCACCTTTGTTACCCAATTTGGTAGGGACACAGTACCACCACTATGACCTATTGGTCTAGTATCCATTCCCCCCTCTTCCTTACGTCCAAACCCCTCCCTCTGGCTATATCCCTTCTTATCCTGTTGTCCTCCCTCTCAATGTTTAAATTTGGCGTGGAGAGTGCCTGGACATCTCCCAACCGTCTCCCACCAATACCTAGTTTAAAGCTCTTTTGATCAGGTGAGCCAGCCTCCCTCCTAGAAGTCTATTTCCCTACTCAGGTGGAGCCCATCCCGTGAGAACAGTTCTCTGTCCCCGAAAGCCTCCCAGTGCCCATACATCCCAAAGCCCTCCTTATAGCACCACTCCCTGAGCCAACTATTTATCATCACAATCCTGTCACCCCTTTGTCGCCCTTCCCTAGGGACAGGTAGAATCCCACTGAAGATCACCTGAGCCTCAATTTCCTTGAGCGTCTTACCCAGCCTGGCATAGTCTCCCTTGATTCTCTCCAGCGAGAATCTAGCCGTGTCATTCGTTCCTACATGAAGGATGATCAACGGGTTCTTACCTGCTCCTCTTAGGATCCTTTTCAACTGCAGGTCCACATCCCGTATTTTAGCGCCCGGTAGACAGCACACCCTTCTGTTCTCCGGATCGGCCCTGGTCACAGGCCTGTCCAACCTTCTCAGTATGGAATCCCCAATCATGTAGACCTGCCTTTGCCTGGTGACAGTGCGGCCTGCAAACCTATCCCCCGTTCTCCCTGGTTGCAAGCTCCTTCCATTCCTATCATCCCTTGTAGTCCCCCTTAAGCCATCCTGCATCCTCCCGGAGCCCAAAGTTGGGCATCCTCCCCTCTTTCTATCGGACTAGCCGCTATTCTCTTCTTCCTTGCCCTCCCACCGTCAGCTACCACCTGCTGTACCCCTTCCTCATTCTCCAAACCTTCAAACCTGTTCCTTAGCTCTATTTCTCCTTCACTGGCCCTCCTTTTCCCCTGCCTACTTCTCACGGTCACATGCCCTGTCCAGTGATTTCTTCTAGGTATGGAAGATGAATTTTTATACCTGGTTCAAGCCTTATACAGCATTCCTGCTTATATATTCCTTCTCTGGAGAACAACAGACAAAGGGAAAGTTTCTTTCCAAATTTTAAAAAGTTCTACCTTCCAATTGGCAATTTTAGTCATGTGCCCATTATTATTTTTTCTTTACCAGGGGGACTTTTTAACTCTTTACAGGTAAAGCAAGTAGAGAACAGCTATGAAGAGGTATTTTACAGCTAACTGGCTGGCTGGGTGTCCAGAAAAGGGAGCTATCCTCCCCCCCCCCACTTCATTCATCACAGTGATTAAAAAAATTAATTGTGATTAATCGCAGTTTTAATTGCACTGTTAAACAATAGACAACCAATTGAAATTTATTAAATATTTTGGATGTTTTTCAACATTTTCATATATATTGTATTCTGTGTTGTAATTGAAATCAAAGTGTATATTATCTTTGGTAACAAATATTTGCACTGTAAAAATGATAAACAAAAGAAATAGTATTTTTCAATTCAACTCATACAAGTACCATAATGCAATCTCTTTGTTGTGAATGTGCAACTTACAAATGTAGATTTTTTTTGGTTACATAATAGTTTGTTTGAGTGACTGGCTGAACAAGAAGTAGGACTGAGTAGACTTGTAGGCTCTGAAGTTTTACATTGTTTTATTTTTGAATTTAGTTTTTTTTGCATCTAATCCTACATTTGTAAGTTCAGCTTTCATGATAAAGAGATTGCACTACAGTACTTGTATTAGGTGAATTGAAAAATACTATTTCTTATGTTTTTTACAGTGCAAATATTTGTAATAAAAATAAATATAAAGTGAGCACTGTACATTTTGTATTCGATATACATTTTCAAATATATTGATTTCAATATATTTGAAAATGTAGAAAACATCCAAAATATTTTAATAAATGGTATTTTATTATTGTTTAACAGCGCAATTAATCACGATTAACTTTTTAATCACTTGACAGCCCTACTTATTCTTTTCATAGACTTCTATCTTACCTAAGTGAAGGTTTATCTACACTTAAAATGCTGCAGCTGTGCTTCTGTAGCGCTTCACTGAAGATGAACAAACACCAATGGAAGTGCTTCTCCTGGTGGAATAGGTAATCCACCTCTTCAAGAAGTGGCAGCTAGGTCAATCAGAGAATTCTCCTATTGATCAAGTTCTGTCTACACTGGGGGGCTAGGTCAGTTCAACTGCATTGCTCTGGGGTGTGGATTTTAATTAGTTATAACAACCTAATTTCCTAGTGTTGACCAACTGTATTTTTAAATTTGTTCTTTACCTATTTTAACCTCAGATCCTACCTCATTTACATCATGTTTACTATGTTAGCTGACCAATCACTGCTAAACTTTTTGGTGAAAACGGAAACAAAAAAAGACATTTAACACTTAGGCCATTGTTGCTTTTTCTGTTATTGTCTTTCCCTCCTCATTGAGTAATGAGCATATCCTGTCCTTGGTCTTACTCTTGCTTCTAATGTATTTGTAAAATGTTTTTGTTACCCTTTATGTCCCTAGCTAGCTAATTTCATTTTGTGCCTTGTCCTTTTAATTTTGTCCCTATATGCTTGTGGTTTTTTATATATTCAACCTTTGTAATTCGACCTAGTTTCCACTTTTTGTATGACTCTTTTTTTGAGTTTTTATGTTGTTGAAGATCTCCTGATTAAGCTAGGGTGGATTCTTACCATACTTCCTATCTATCCTGTGCACAGGGATAGTCTGCTCTTGTGCCCTTAATGCAGGGGTTGACAACCTTCAGCATGCATCCCATCAGGGTAATCCGCTGGCGGGCCACAAGACATTTTGTTTACACTGACCATCAGCAGGCATGGCCCTCTGCAGCTCCCAGTGGCCACAGTTCACCGTTCCCGGCCACTGGGAGCTGCGGGGGACCGTGCCTGCGGACTGTCAACGTAAACAAAATGTCTTACGGCCCGCCAGTGGATTACTCTGATAGGCTGTGTGACGAAGGTTGCCAACCCCTGCCTTAATGTCTCTTTAAAAAAACTGCCAACTCCCCTGAACTCTTTTTTCCCTTAGAATTGCTTTCCAGGGGATCTTACCTACCAAGTCTCTGAGTTGAAGTCATTGTCTTTATTCTGCTGTTTTCCCTCCTGCCATTCCTTAGAATCACAAACTCTATCACTTCACGATCACTTTCACCCAAGCTGTCTTCCACCTTCCAATTCTCAACCAGTTCCTCCCTATTTGTCAGAATCAAATCTAGAATAGCTTCTCCCCTAGTTGCTTATTTTTACCCTCTGTACTATAAATTTGTATACAATTCATTCCAAAAACCTGTTGGATAATCTGTGCCCTGCTGTATTATTCTCCCAACAGATGTCTGGGTAGCTGAAGTCCCCCATCAGTACCAAGTCCTTTGGATTATATTTTTAGATTTAAAAAAGCCTCATCTACCTCTTCTTCCTGGTTAGGTGGTCTAGTAGACCCCAACCATGACATCAGTCTTATTTTTTACCCATTTTATCTTTACCCTGGGACTTTCAAGATGTCTGCCTCCCACTTCTATCTTGACCAAATAATAATAAGGCAACACTTCCTCCCTTTCTTCTATGCCCGTCCTTCCTGAACAAGCTGTACCCTTCTATATCAATATTCCAGTCATGTGAAGTATCCCACCAAGTCTCTGTGATGCCAATTATGTCGTAATTCTGATTATTCACTAGTATTTCTAGTTCTTCCTGTTTACTCCCCATACTTGCATTAGGATACAGACATCTAAGATGTTCATTAGATTTCCCCTCTATATTCCCTCATCTCTCCTTTGTCCCTGCTATGATTTCCCATGTTCCTCCCAGATTCCGACCCTTCACCCAGGTCTCAATGGTCTGGACTTCCTATAGGCTTTTGTCTCCTGCCCCAGTCGAACCTAATATAAAGCCTGCCTCACTAGGTTAGCCAGTCTGTATCTGAAGATATTCTTCCCCTTCCTTGCTGGTAAACCTCATCTCTGCTCAGCAGTCCTTCTTGGAACAGCATCCACAGTTGAGGATGCTGAAGCTCTCCTAGCGACACCATCCGTGCAGCCATGTATTCACCTCCAGAATATGTCTGTCTGCTTTCACCCCTACCCTTGACTGGAAGGATTGATAAGAACACCTCATGTGCCCCCAACTCCTGCCCCCACCCCCCCACACTGAGAGCCCTGTAGTCACTTCTGATCTGCTCAGGGTCATACCTTGCAGTGTCCACACAGATGAGCAGCATGGGGTAGTAGTCAGTGATGATGCTCAAAAGTCCTTCTCTGATGTCTCAGATATGGGCCCCAGGCAGGCAGCATACCTCTCGGGATGCCAGGTCAAGCTAGCATATGGATCCCTCCATCCCCCTCATAAGGGAGTCACCAACCACCACTTCCCTACATTTCCTCTTAGAAGTGGTGGTTGTGACCCTCCCAGCCTTGGGGGTACATTGCTTCTTTTCCTCCACCTTTGGGGGTAATTCCTCATCCTTCGTTATCAGGGCAGCATACTGTATTTTTTATCTCTAAGGATGGTGGGTTGGGAGCAGGGGTGAACCACTATCTGCTTCTAGAAGTAACCACCTGCCGGCTTCCTCCCTATAAAGGAGCCATTTCCTCCTCCCCTGGTGGTGTTACTGCAGTCCTCCCCCACTGGATTGCTTCCTCAACTTTGGAGGTTTCCAATGAATTATTCATATGCACAGATGCTCCTCAGCCTAACATGATTCCTAGAGGCAAAGCTTAACTCACAAGGCATTCCCCTATCTTCTACAAGACAACTTACCCCAAATCCTTTTCCTAGCATTTTCAACCAGTTTGGCTGAGATCCTTTCTCATAAGATCAAGCCTGCAAATTGCAACTTGTCCTCACAGACTGAAGGAAAAACCAGGGGTTCAGCTGTACCCCCAGATGTAGTTTCAAAAGTTTATCGTCTTATTCCTGAGCCACATAACCCCTGCTGGTTTTCTTTTTTCCTCTAGCCCCTGCAATCTATTGATTAGCATTTTGCCCAGACTGT
Source organism: Mauremys reevesii (assembly GCF_016161935.1). NCBI lineage: Eukaryota > Metazoa > Chordata > Testudines > Geoemydidae > Mauremys > Mauremys reevesii. The sequence continues at coordinate 40,550,338 of NC_052630.1, read as the reverse complement.
AAATGGATGTCCATTCTGAAGGACACAATATTTAATTTGCACATGACCAGCCACATACTCCCTACCTGACAGGAGTATGTGGATAACCTTTTGGTGACTTGTCTTAACTCACAGATCTAGAGATTCTTTGGCGCACTGGTATGCAGCCATCAGACCCAGGGATCCCTGTAACCTTTATGTATGCTTGTGCCCTTTGCCAGTTGGCATCATAGAATCATAGAATATTAGGGGTGGAAGGAACCTCAGAAGGTCATCTAGTCCAACCCCCTGCTCAACGCAGGACCAATTCCCAACTAAATCTTCCCAGTCAGGGTTTTGTCAAGCCTGACTTAAAAAACCTCTAAGGAAGGAGATTCCACTACCTCCCTAAGTAACTCATTCCAGTGCTTCACCACCCTCCTAGTTAAAAAATGTTTCCTAATATCCAACCTAAACCTCCCCCACTGCAACTTGAGACCATTACTCCTTGTTCTCTCATCTGCTACCACTGAGAACAGTCTAGATCCATCCTCTTTGGAATCTGCTTTCAGGTAGCTGAAAGCAGCTATCAAATCCCCCCTCATTCTTCTCTTCTGCTGACTAAATAATCCCAGTTCCCTCTGCCTTGCCTCATATGTCATGTGTTCCAGCCCCCTAATCATTTTTGTTGCCCTCCACTGGACTCTTTCAAATTTTTCCACATCCTTCTTGTAGTGTGGGGCCCAAAATTGGACACAGTACTCTAGATGAGGCCTCACCAATGTCGAATAGAGGGGAATGATCATGTCCCTCAATCTGCTGGCAATGCCCCTATTTATACAGCCTGAAATGCCATGTGCCTTCTTGGCAACAAGGGCACACTGTTGACTTATATCCAGCTTCTCATCCACTGTAACCCCTAGGCCGTTTTCTGCAGAACTGCTGCCTGGCCACTAGTCTGTAGCAGAGCATGGGATTCTTCTGTCCTAAGTGCAGGACTCTACACTAGTCCTTGTTGAACCTCATCAGGTTTCTTTTGGCCCAATCCTCTAACTTGTCTAGGTCCCTCTGTATCCTATCCCTGTGGCAGCGAACAGCAGAGAGGCAAACAGAAGGAGTTTGCCTGGGATCCTTCTGAGCAGAGGTACGCTAAGTGCTGCAGTAGGGGGACTGCGCTGGTGAGTATCTGAGTGTCTGCTGGGGGGGGCAGTTTGGCAGTTTGACTGTGTGCTTGATTGTTTGATTGCTTGTTTGACCAGTTTGATTTGGGAGTGCTTTGTTCCAGCTGGGCCTGACTGTTATAAAAAGGCAGTCAGCTGCGAACCAGCTGAGCAGCGAACAGCAGAGAGGCAAACAGAAGGAGTTTGCCTGGGAGTTGGCCTGGAGAGAGCTCTTAGAAGGAAGAGACCATGGATGCTGAGCAATCCGCCGTTGTGACCTGCACAGGATGCGCCATGTTTGTCTTCCTTCCACAGGATAGAAGCGACTTTGTCTGTACAAAGTGCAAGCTGATCTCCATCTTGGAAGAGAAGATTCAAGGTCTGGAGAAACGATAAACAACCCTGCGTTCCATAAAAGAAAATGAGGATTTCCTGGATAGACGTCAGGATCAGCTTCAGTGGGCACAATGTTCTGAAGATTCAGAGCAGGCTACACAGCGGGGACAGAAGGCCAGTGAGGATAACTGGCGGCATGTGACATCCAGAAGAGGCAAGAGTACCAGAAACGTCCATGTACCAGAAACACAGATACAGGTGAGCAACCGTTTTCGTGTTCTCTCCGCAGGTACTAGTGCAGAGAGTGGAGTGGATGATACACCTGAGGGAACAGAGCAGAAGGAGACTCCACTGATTGGAAGGCATGAGATGCGCCGTCCTAGCAATGGGGGTTCCACGACCGCCACTCCCAGGAGGAGGAGGAGGGTGGTGGTGGTCGGGGACTCTCTCCTCAGGGGGACTGAGTCATCTATCTGCCGCCCTGACCGGGAAAACCGAGAGGTGTGCTGCTTGCCAGGGACTAGGATTCACGATGTGACGGAGAGACTGCCGAGACTCATCAAGCCCTCGGATCGCTACCCCTTCCTGCTTCTCCACGTGGGCACCAATGATACTGCCAAGAATGACCTTGAGCGTATCACTGCAGTCTACGTGGCTCTGGGAAGAAGGATAAAGGAGTTTGAGGCGCAAGTGGTGTTCTCTTCTATCCTCCCTGTGGCAGGAAAAGGCCAGGGTAGAGACCGTCGAATCGTGGAAATCAACGAATGGCTATGCAGATGGTGTCGGAGACAAGGGTTTGGATTCTTTGACCGTGGGATGGTCTTCCAAGAAGAAGGATTGCTAGGCAGAGACGGGCTCCACCTCACGAAGAGAGGGAAGAGCATCTTTGCAAGCAGGCTGGCTAACCTAGTGAGGAGGGCTTTAAACTAGGTTCACCGGGGGAAGGAGACCAAAGCCCCGAGGTAAGTGGGGAAGTGGGATACCGGGAGGAAGCACAAGCAGGAGACTGCAAGAGGGGAGGACTCCTGTCTCAGACTGAGAAAGCGGGACAATCAGCGTGTTATCTTAAGTGCCTATACACAAATGCAAGAAGCCTGGGGAACAAGCAGGGAGAGCTAGAAGTCCTGGCACAGTCAGGAAATTATGATGTAATTGGAATAACAGAGACTTGGTGGGATAACTCACATGATTGGAGTACTGTCATGGATGGATATAAACTGTTCAGGAAGGACAGGCAGGGCAGAAAAGGTGGGGGAGTTGCGTTGTATGTAAGAGAGCAGTATGACTGCTCAGAGCTCCGGTATGAAACTGCAGAAAAACCTGAGAGTCTCTGGATTAAATTTAGAAGTATGAACAACAAGGGTAATGTCGTGGTGGGAGTCTGCTACAGACCACCAGACCAGGGGGATGAGGTGGACGAGGCTTTCTTCCAGCAACTAACAGAAGTTGCTAGACCGCAGGCCCTGGTTCTCATGGGTGACTTTAATCACCCTGATATCTGCTGGGAGAGCAATACAGCGGTGCACAGACAATCCAGGAAGTTTCTGGAAAGTATAGGGGACAATTTCCTGGTGCAAGTGCTGGAGGAACCAACTAGGGGAACAGGGAAGAAATAGTAGAGGAAGCAATAGTGGATGGGAACCTGGGAGGCAGTGACCATGAGATGGTCGAGTTCAAGATCCTGACACAAGGAAAAAAGGAAAGCAGTAGAACAGAGACCCTGGACTTCAGAAAAGCAGACTTTGACTCCCTCAGGGAACTGATGGGCAAGGTCCCCTGGGAGAATAACATGACGGGGAAAGGAGTCGAGGAAAGCTGGCTGTATTTTAAAGAAACCTTATTGAGGTTGCAGGAACAAACCATCCCGATGTGTAGGAAGAAAAGTAAATATGGCAGGCGACCAGCTTGGCTTAACAGTGAAATCCTTGCTCGTCTTAAACACAAAAAAACAGCTTACAAGAAGTGGAAGATTGGACAAATAACCAGGGAGGAGTATAAAAGTATTGCTCAGGCATGCAGGTGTGAAATTAGGAAGGCCAAATCACACTTGGAGTTGCAGCTAGCCGGAGATGTTGGGAGTAACAAGAAGGGTTTCTTTAGGTATGTTAGCAACAGGAAGAAAGTCAAGGTAAGTGTGGGCCCCTTGCTGAATGAAGGAGGGAACCTAGTGACGGAGGATGTGGGGAAAGCTAGTGTACTCAATGCTTTTTTTGCCTCTGTCTTCACAGACAAGGTCAGCTCCCAGACAGCTGCACTCTGCAGCACGGTATGGGGAGGAGGTGACCAGCTCTCTGTGGAGAAAGAAGTAGTTCCGGACTATTTAGGAAAGCTGGACAAGCACAAGTCCATGGGGCTGGATGCACTGCATCCGAGGGTGCTAAAGGAGTTGGCTGATGAGATTGCAGAGCCATTGGCCATTATCTTTGAAAAATCATGGCGATCGGGGGAGGTCCCGGACGACTGGGAAAAAGCTAATGTAGTGCCCATCTTTAAAAAAGGGAAGAAGGAAGATCCAGGGAACTACAGGCCAGTCAGTCTCACCTCAGTCCCTGGAAAAATCATGGAACAGGTCCTCAAGGAATCAATCCTGAACCACTTAAAGGAGGGGAAAGTGATCAGGAACAGTCAGCATGGATTCACCAAGGGCAAGTCATGCCTGACTAACCTAATTGCCTTCTATGATGAGATAACCGGCTCTGTGGATGAGGGGAAAGCAGTGGATGTGCTATTTCTGGACTTTAGCAAAGCTTTTGATACAGTCTCCCACAGTATTCTTGCCAGCAAGTTAAAGAAGTCTGGGCTGGATGAATGGACGGTAAGGTGGATAGAAAACTGGCTAGAGGGTCGGGCTCAACGGGTAATGATCAATGGTTCCATGTCTAGTTGGCAGCCGGTATCAAGTGGAGTGCCCCAAGGGTCGGTGCTGGGGCCGGTTTTATTCAATATCTTCATTGACGATCTGGAGGATGGTGTGGACTGCACCCTTAGCAAGTTTGCAGATGACACTAAACTGGGAGGAGTGGTTGATATGCTGGAGGGTAGGGATAGGATACAGAGGGACCTAGACAAATTAGAGGATTGGGCCAAAAGAAATATGATGAGGTTCAACAAGGACAAGTGCAGAGTCCTGCACTTAGGACGGAAGAATCCCATGCACTGTTACAGACTAGGGACCGAATGGCTGGGCAGCAGTTCTGCAGAAAAGGACCTAGGGCTTACGGTGGACAAAAAGCTGAATATGAGTCAACAGTGTGCCCTTGTTGCCAAGAAGGCTAATGGCATTTTGGGTTGTATAAGTAGGGGCATTTCCAGCAGATCGAGGGATGTGATCATTCCCCTCTACTCAGCACTAGTGAGGCCTCATTTGGAGTACTGTGTCCAGTTTTGGGCCCCACACTACAAGAAGGATGTGGATAAATTGGAGAGAGTCCAGCGGAGGGCAACAAAAATGATTAGGGGGCTGGAGCACATGACTTATGAGGAGAGGCTGAGGGAACTGGGATTGTTTAGTCTGCAGAAGAGAAGAATGAGGGGGGATTTGATAGCTGCTTTCAACTACCTGAAAGGGGGTTCCAAAGAGGATGGATCTAGACTGTTCTCAGTGGTAGAAGATGACAGAACAAGGAGTAATGGTCTCAAGTTGCAGTGGGGGAGGTTTAGGTTGGACATTAGGAAAACTTTTTCACTAGTAGGGTGGTGAGGCACTGGAATGGGTTACCTAGGGAGGTAGTGGAATCTCCTTCCTTAGAGGTTTTTAAGGTCAGGCTTGACAAAGCCCTGGCTGGGATGATTTAGTTGGGTTTGGTCCTGCTTTGAGCAGGGGGTTGGACTAGATGACCTCCTGAGGTCCCTTCCAACCCTGAGATTCTATGAGACCCTCCAGCGTATCCACCACTCCTCCCAGTTTAGTGTCATCTGTAAATTTGTTGAGAGTGCCACCTTTTGCACCAGCTGTACCAACCTGTGACACCGAACCAAAGAGGCAGAAGTTACCTCCCGCCAGTGCACAGATGACCATGAGGAGGCAGGGAGGAAATAAGGGATGGCTGTTTGGCAGTCAGAGACCAAAAAGACCATTGGTTTGAGTGAGCTTGCTGAGGCAATTATTGTTCCTCACATTCAGCTGGTTTCTAGTACTGTAATGTGATAATTGCAGTGAGAAACTTGGGAGCCATTGGACCTTTTCCAGTAGCATTTTTACTGTGCCAGTCACTTGCTGAGTTGCCCCAAACCTCCACTTAGCACTTTTCTTCTTTTTTCGTTTTCTTCTCTTTTTTGGTGCTAATCTCATTCCTGACCTTTCCTTCTCTTTCTCTCTTTTCAGGCTGGGTTTCTGACCATATGAAGCATGGGTCTATGGAAAGAAAGCTCTATCTTTTCAGAGAACAGGAAAATTGCATCCAGCTTCAGAAACAGCAGTCTGCAAACTCTCTAAGGAACTGAACATTTTAAAATTCAGAGCAGATAAAGAGGTTGCTGGGAGACACCAATTTGTGACCAGCCAAATGAGTTAGCTTTGCTTTCATCTACCATGAGTTTAATATTCTTTGAAACTTTCAGATTAATTGATTCAGGCTGCTTGGCTATTGTCAGAGATGTGAAGTTTATGTGCTGATCTGTTAAATATGATGATGACTCTTACTTGAGCTATGAGAATCTTCTCTATAGAATCATAGAAGTGTGGGACTGAAAGGGATCTCAATAGGTGATCTAGTCCAGTCCCCTGCATTCAAGGCAGGATTAAGTAATAACTAGACCATTCCTGACAAGTGTTTGTCTAACCTGTTTTTAAAAAACTTCAGTAATGGAGATTCCATAAACCACCCTAGGCAACTTATTCCAGTGCTTAACTACCCCGACAGATTGGAAGTTTTTCCTAATGTCCAACCTAAACTTCCCTTGTTGCTTTTTGTCCTATCCTCAGAAGTTAAGGAGAACCATTTTTCTCCCACCTACTTAGAACAACCTTTTATGTATTTGAAAACTGTTATCACGTCCCATCCCAGTCTTCTCTTCTCCTGACTAAATAAACCCAGTTTTTTCAATCTTCCCTCATAGGTAATATTCTCTAGACGTTTAGTCATTTTTGTTGCTCTCCTTTGGACTTTCTTCAATATGTCCACATCTTTCCCCAAGCGTGTTACCCCAAACTGGACAAAATATTCCAGTTGAGTCCTTATCAGCAGGGAGTAGAGTGGGAGAACTACTTCTTGTGTCTTGTTTACTATACTCCTGCTGATACATCTCAGAATGATATTTGCTTTTTTGCAACAGTGACTCATATTTATGTTGTCAAGTATCAGAGGGGTAGCCGTGTTAGTCTGGATCTGTAAAAGCAACAAACCCAAGAAAGATACCAACAGGACTCCACTGGCCATCACATACAGTCCCCAGCTAAAACCCCTCCAGCGCATCATCAGGGATCTACAACCCATCCTGGAGAATGATCCCACACTTTCACAGGCCTTGGGTGGCAGGCCAGTCCTCGCCCACAGACAACCTGCCAACCTGAAGCATATTCTCACCAGTAACTGCACACCGCACCATAGTAACTCTAGCTCAGGAACCAACCCATCAACAAACCTCGATGCCAACTCTGCCCACATATCTACACCAGCAACACCATCACAGGACCTAACCAGATCAGCCACACCATCACCGGTTCATTCACCTGCACGTCCACCAATGTAATATATGCCATCATATGCCAGCAATGCCCCTCTGCTATGTACATCGGCCAAACTGGACAGTCTCTAAGGAAAAGGATAAATGGACACAAATCAGATATTAGGAATGGCAATATACAAAAACCTGTAGGAGAACACTTCAACCTCCCTGGCCACACAATAGCAGATCTTAAGGTGGCCATCCTGCAGCAAAAAAACTTCAGGACCAGACTTCAAAGAGAAACTGCTGAGCTCCAGTTCATCTGCAAATTTGACACCATCAGCTCAGGATTAAACAAAGACTGTGAATGGCTTGCCAATTACAGAACCAGTTTCTCCTCCCTTGGTTTTCACATCTCAACTGCTAGAACAGGGCCTCATCCTCCCTGATTGAACTAACCTCGTTATCTCTAGCTTGCTTCTTGCTTGCATATATAAACCTGCTCCTGGAAATTTCCACCACTTGCATCCGAAGAAGTGGGTATTCACCCACGAAAGCTCATGCTGCAAAACGTCTGTTAGTCTATAAGGTGCCACAGGATTCTTTGTTATATTTATGTTGTGATCCACTAATATACTAAGAACAAATTATGCCAAAACAGCCTGATTTTCTTCTTTGACAGGGTAACTAGTTTGTTGTCAGCATAAGTTATGTCTCTCAAGGGGTGTCTAAGGCCTGGCCTACACAAAGCGTTTAAACCGAATTTAGCAGCGTTAAACCGATTTAACCCTGCACCCGTCCACACAATGAGGCCCTTTATATCGATATAAAGGGCTCTTTAAACCGATTTCTGTACTCCTCCCCGACGAGAAGAGTAGCGCTGAAATTGGTATTGCCATGTCAGATTAGGGTTAGTGTGGCCGCAAATCAACGGTATTGGCCTCCAAGCGGTATCCCACAGTGCACCACTGTGACCGCTCTGGAAAGCAATCTGAACTCGGATGCACTCGCCAGGTAGACAGGAAAAGCCCCGCAAACTTTTGAATTTAATTTCCTGTTTGCCCAGCGTGGAGCTCTGATCAGCACGGGTGGCGATGCAGTCCCAAATCCAAAAAGAGCTCCAGCATGGACCGTACGGGAGATACTGGATCTGATCGCTTTATGGGGAGACAAATCTGTTCTATTAGAGCTCCGTTACAGAAGACGAAATGACAAAGCATTTGAAAAAAACTTCAAGGCTATGATAGACAGAGGCCACAGCAGGGACTCAGCACAGTGCTGCGTGAGAAGCGTAACGGAAAGCCAAAGAATCAAATGGACGCTCATGGAGGGAGGGAGGGGGTACTGAGGACTCCAGCTATCCCACAGTCCCCGCAGTCTCCGGAAAGCATTTGCATTCTTGGCTGGGCTCCGAATGCCTGAAGGGTCAAAAACATTTTCCCGGGTGTTTCAGGGTGTATGTCGTCAATTTACACCCTTCCCCCACTCAAAGGAAAAGGGAAAAAAATCGTTTCTCGCCTTTTTTCAATGTCACCCTATGTCTACTGCATGCTGCTGGTAGACGGGGTGCTGCAGCGCTAAACTGCAGCTCTTCTCCCCTTCCCTCCCCGGTGGCAGATGGTACAGTACAGAAGGACTGATAGCCGCCCTCGTCATCATCCTGTGAGTGCTCCTGGCTGGCCTTGGTGAGGTTGGCCGGGGGCACCTGGGTAAAAATAGGAATGACTCCTGGTCATTCCCAGCAGATGGTACAAAACGGCTGGTAACCGTCCTCATCACAGCAACTGGGGGCTGAGCTCCATCAGCCCCCCCCCTTTCATGTCTAAAGAAAAGATTCTGTACTGCCTGGACTATCATAGCAGCGGGGGCTGGGCTCCTCTCCCCTCCTCCCTTTAATGTCCTGCTTGGACTATCATAGCAGCTGGAGGCTTCCTCCCCCTCATTTTATCTCACTAAAAACTCAGTGTTTCTTATTCCTGTATTCTTTATCACTTCATCACACAAATGGGGGGACACTGCCACGGTAGCCCAGGAGGGTTGGGGGAGGAGGGAAGCAACAGGTGGGGTTGTTGCAGGTGCACCCCCTAGAATGGCATGCAGCTCATCATTTCTGCGGGATCGCTGGGGCTCTGACACGGAGCAGCTGTGCTCTCTGGTTCTCTAGTACACTTGCCCCATATTCTAGGCAGGACTGACTCTATTTTTAGACAAAACATAGGAAGGGAATGACCTGGGAAGTCATTCCCATTTTTGCCTATGCGCCCCCGGCCGACCTCAGCGAGGCCAGCCAGGAGCACCCATGAGAGCAGCAGACGGTACAGAGCGACTGATAACCGTCATCTCATCACCAATTTACAATGGCATGGCAGACGGTGCAATATGACTGGTAACCGTCTCTGCTACCTTGCAAAGGCAAATGAATGCTGCTGTGTAGCAGTGCAGTACTGCGTTTGTCAGCAGCATCCAGTACACATACGGTGACAGTGACAAAAGGCAAAATGGGCTCCATGATTGCCATGCTATGGCGTCTGCCAGGGCAATCCAGAGAAAAAGGGCGCAAAATGATTGTCTGCCATTGCTTTCACGGAGGAAGGATTGAGTGACGACATTTACCCAGAATCACCCGTGACACTGTTTTTCCATTGGGTTCTCAACCCAGAATTCCAATGGGCAGGGGAGACTGCGGGAACTATGGGATAGCTACGGGATAGCTACCCACAGTGCAACGCTCCAGAAATTGACGCTAGCCTTGGTACATGGACGCACACTGCCGAATTAATGTGCTTAGTGTGGCCGCGTGCACTCGACTTTATACAATCTGTTTTACAAAACCGGTTTATGTAAAATCGGAATAATCCCATAGTGTAGACATACCCTAATTCACATTCCTGAGAGACATAACTTATGTTGACTTAAACTGAAGTGTAGCCATAGATTTGGCTTAATCACAAGCAACTGACATGATTTTAAAGATGACAGGCTTTGTCTATGCTAAATGCTAACTGCATTCAATATCCTGTTATCTAACATGTGTTATTTAACACAGGTTATTTTCCCAGTGTAAATAGAACTTCAAGAGCTCAAAAATCAGAACACAACCCCCCCAAACCAGGGGATTTATTTAGTTAAAATAAGTCATGTTTTAAGCCAGAATCAGGAGTTGGGGTCTATCCCCTAATTTTAAAACTCCTAGGGAAGACAATAGTTTAGTTAACATCTGGGGGCAGAGTTCATGCTTTAGTAATCTGTCTATATTTTTGTTGAAAAGGCTTTCACTAACTTTGATGCAGTTCCATCTCCAACCTTCCTATGCACAGATTGTTTTTATAGCCTGTACCTTCAGTGGACTGATGAAGCAGTGAGAGAGGCTTTTTATTTAAGCATGCTACCAAAAATAGTCCAATCCCAAAATTAATAAAATATTGTATAGTGTCAGATTACCCCTTTCTGACTTTCCCAGAGTGGCAGAATGGAGTTTTGTTATCCACTTTAGTTCCTGTATGCACTTCACTTTATAGAAAAGTCTTTAATGCCAATTATCATCAGCTGCACTACCCCCAGATGTCATCCAGCCAGAGCTCACAAGTTAAACAGGTCAGGCTTTGTCACTATTGCATAGGAGGCACTCGTGAAAAACTCAGGGTCCTGTAGGAGATGAGGTGGGCAAAATAGATGGAACTCGCTCTTCTGAACAATTTCTGCCTTTGGTTTCTATGGCAGTTTTGCTGCATGTGCCTGAGAGCAGACTTTGCCCTACAGAATAATACTAAGCTAATCACAGGGCAAGAGGCCCAGTCCTGGGAGGAGACCAGATCTTGCTGGACAGATATCACTCCAGAGGATGTGAGTGGAGACTCTTGTTGTGACTGAGGTCTAGCAAACCTACTCCAAAAGTGAGCTCAACTATTGGAAAGTGGGTGGAATCTCACAAACTATTACAATAACTTGTAAAAATGAATGTTGATAGAAGGGGTATGAAAAGGAAGAAGAAAATGGAATTAGTCGAAACAGAAAGGTCTACTGACACCACCCAGCCTCTGTGCTAAGATTGCGAGTGGCAGAGAATGGAAGAGAATGGAATTGGAAATTGGTGAACCAAAACTGGGGTGTCAGAAATTAGGCCTGAAAAGAAGTCAAAATAATGAGGGAATGGGCTATTCTGCCCACTATTCCCTTCTGGGGTTCTTATAAAAGGTACTTTGGAGGGAGAATTAAAATAGCTAGAGAATTGGTGGACTGAAAGGAGTGAGCACTAATATCATGGCTGCTGCTGTCACACCCACCATCTCCTGAGACAGCAGGATCCATCATGATGCCATTGAGCCTTCATGGTCCTGGTTCTTAAAGACATCCTGACCAGACCAGGCCAGAGAGAGATGTAGATGACATCACCTCCTGGACTGGCTCCACTAAATCCCAAATACTACCGGGAGTGTGAGACTTGGGTTCCTGCTCTTATCCCTTCCTTGTGTCATTTTCCTTCCCCACATTATTTCTTCTCTCTCCTCTCTCTCTTTTGCCTTCAGTCTAAAGAAGTCTGACTTAGCTAGTCAACACTGCTGTGAGCCTGTGATCACAGGGGCAGCTAAAAGCCATGCCCTGAACAGCTCAGTGGTGGTACAAGTTTGCCAACTCTAAGAGCTACAGATAAGAGTATATGCTGATCCCATGTTTCTTCAGCAGTGAGGCTGCAAGTGAGAGTCAGCACCAGACAGGTGGGTTTCCTTATAAAAACTTTCAACAGCTAAAGGGAAAGAGAATAAGGAATTCTGTATTAAAAAAATGAAAAAAAGATCTATTTCTTGAAATTTCAAACGCTTTCCTTCTTTTCTATATCTTTAATAAAATGTTACAAAGATTTTAATGGTGTGTTTGCCATAAGACTAAGCAGGCCAAGGTCTCTGCAGTCAAAGCCCCAACCTTTGTTTATTGTTTATTGTTGTATAGTGACTGGGTCATGTTAAAAACTTTGACTGTCTGGGTTCATTTATTCCTTTAAATTTAACTCAACAGGATCCAGAGGCTACAGCAGACAGGATTATGTGGTGCTGACCTGTCTGTGTGCTGTAGCAACACTGCAGCTCATGATAGATAAGCAAGCATCAGTGAGATAGGAGCTCTTTCCATTTTATTCCTTCTCTTCTCCTTTTGTGTGTGTTTGTTATGTTTGCTTAAAGAGCAATCCAATCTTAACAGTAACTGCTCAACCAAAATCCAACAATGGATTGACTACTTTTCCACATAACAGAATTTTGCTACCAGCAACTTTTTAATCAACATTTTCCCTCTGAAAGGCTGTACAGAATGTAAAAGGAAAGTGGAACCTGAATAAAATGTTAATGTTCAAATTTCCAGTATTTCAAAGTACCTGTTTTGTTTTTCTGTCATGTTTAATACAATGTTTGAAAGGTTTTCTATGGTGTGGTTGCTACAGTAAAAATAGGCTTGAGTCATCACAACCTAATGGGTTGTGCAGGTTCAGAGAAGAGCCAGGAGAATGAGTAAGGGATTAGAAAGATAAAGTTACTCACCTTGCAGTAACTGAGGTTCTTCGAGATGTGTGTCTCTGTGGGTGCTCCACTCTAGCTGACAGTGCATCCCGGCGCCGCTGATCTGAGATTTTCGGTAGCAGTGCCTGGTCGGGACGCATGCACTCAGTTGGTATCTCCTGCCTTGCTGGAATCTTCTTGAGTTCATGCGTCCTGAACCCTCCTCAGTTCCTTCTCTACCGTGGAGAATCATACTAGTACTCCAAAGTAGAGGGGAGGAGGGTGGGGAGTGAAGTGCCCACAGGGACACACATCTTGAAGAACATCAGTTACTGCAAGGTGAGTAACTTTCTCTTCTTCTTTGAGTGCTGTCCCTGTGGGTGCTCCACCCTAGGTGAATGTGTAGCAGTTCCCACTATGGTTGGTGGGACTTTGGAGGTGCGGCAGCGAGTACTGTAGATAGTACTGTATGGCCTATAAGGGTGTCTGCCGTGGTATCTTGTGTGATAGCATACTGTTTGGAAAACGTGTGTTCAGATGACCATGTAGCCGCTTTACAGATCTCAGAAATGGGTACGTTATGAAGGAAGGCAATGGATGTCGACATAGCTCGGGTGGAATGAGTTCTAATGCCTTCTGGTGGTTGAATATTTTTAATACAGTAAGAGGATCTGATTCAGTCAGAGATCCACTTGGACAGACATTGCTTAGAGATAGTGGTACCTTTCTATCTTTCGGTGGTGGAGACAAAGAGTCATGGAGATTTGCAAAATGGGTTAGTTCTGTCTAAATAAAAGGTGATTGTTTGTCTGACATCAAGAGTGTGCAGGGTTGCCTCATGCGGATTCTTGTGAGGTTTGGGATAGAAAGTAGGTAAGTATATGGGTTGGTTAAGGGGAAGGTGGATATCACCTTAGGGAGAAATTTAGGATGTGGTCTCAGAGTGACTTTGTCTTTGGAGAAGATTGTGTAGGGAGGATAGGCCATCAGGGTGCTTATTTCACCTACTCTCCTTGCTGATGTTATTGGAACTAAGAAAGCTACCTTCATGGATATATGGAGAAGAGAGGAGGTAGCCAAGGACTTGAATGGAGGTTTTAGGAGAGCGTGAAGAACAAGGTTAAGATTCTATGTAGCTGCTGTTGGGTAAATTTCAGGGTAGAGATTTTGCAGGCCGATGAGAAATCGTTTTATGGTGGGGTGGGTAAAGAGTGAATAACCTTCTAACAGGTCGTGGAAGGTGGTGAGCACCGCCAGGTGTACCTTGATGGAGCTTAGCAAATGTCCATCCTGTTTTAGTTTCAGGAGGTAGTCTAGAATGTTAGGGAGGGTCACCGTATTGGGCATTAAGTGATTACGTGAGCATCAGAGGGCGAAATGCTTCCACTTCTGCATGTAGGTTTCACGAGTGGAGTCTTTCCTACTGTGAAGGAGGACATATCAGACCTGTTCGGAACAGGCTAGTTCATGGGTTTGGAACCATGAAGGAACCAGGCTGTGAGGTGGAGCTTTTGGAGCTGGGGGTGAAGAACCCGTCTGTTGGGAAAGGAGATCTGGCCTGTTGAGGAGATACCGTGGATGACGGGAAGACATGCAGAGTAGGTAAGGATACCACGTCTGTCTCAGCCACGCCGGGGCAATAAGTATGACCCAGGCCTTGTCGACTATGATCTTCCAAAGAACCCTGTGTAGCAGAGGGATTGGTGGGAAGGCGTACAGGAGAGAGCTGTTCCACGAGATGAAGAACGCGTTTCCAAGGGATGCAGTCCCGAGTCCCGCTCTGGAGCAAAACAGATGACATTTTCAATTCTGGGTTGTGGCAAAGAGGTCTATTGACAGGGTGCCCCAGAGGCAGAAGAGCTGTTGAAGTATTGAGGGGTGCAGTTCCCATTAGTGTTCTGTTGAGAAGTGCCTGCTAAGTGGTAGGTAGGAAGCGATGATCTGTATTTGATGTTGTATGCACCAATTCCATAGTCGGATGGCTTTCATGCAAACGGAATGTGATCGGGCTCCCCCTTGTCTGTCGATGTAGTACATATATGCTATGTTGTCTGTTAAAACCTGAATAGATTTGTTCCTTATGAGGGGAAGAAAGTGAAGGCATGCTCGTCTCACTGCTCTGAGCTCTAAGAGATTTATGTGTAGGTGTGTCTCTGATACGGGCCCCCGGCCTTGTGCCCTGTGTCCTCTTAGATGTGCTCCCCAACCAATTAGGGAAGCGTCTGTGGTGAGCATGAGCGTTGGGGATCATTGCTGGAAGGAAACCTCCGTTCAGAGCTTCTCTGGTCTTGTCCACCAACGTAGGGAAATTAGAACATGAGAGGAGGAGTTAACAGTGTCCCTAAGGTGTCTGTTGGGTTTGAAATTGGAATTGAGCCAGCCCTGAAAACATCTTATGTGTAGCCTGGCGTACTGAACCACAAAGGTGGTGGCTGCCATGTGACCAAGGAGCTGTAGACAGATTCTTGCCTGTGTCCTGGGACGAACAGAGAGCGTGCATATGAGCTGTGTGATGGCGAGGAATCTGTGATATGGGAGCGAAGCCTTGCTCTGGATTGAGTCGAGATGAGTCCGATCAACTCAATCTGTTGTGTAGGTGTCAGGGTGGATTTTTGGATGTTTATTTGGAGGCCTAGGCTGTGAAAGAGGGAAATGGTGAAACAGGTCGCTTGAAATGCCTTACCATAGGAGTCGCCCTTGATGAGGCAATTGTCCAGGTGAGGGAACAGCGTGATCCCATGTTTGCAGAGGTGAGCCATGACCACGGCTAGAGTCTTGGAAAAAACTCTCAGCACTGTGGAGAGTCTGAAAGAACTCTGTATTGAAAATGGTTGTGACCGATTGTGAATCGTAGGAAGCGTTTGTGAGCTGGATGAATTGATATATGAAAATAAGCATCCTGTAGGTCGAGGGCTGTGAACCAGTTCCCTTGATCCAGTGCAGGAATTATTGTTCCCAGTGTGACCATCTTGAATTTTTGTATCCTCACGAATTTGTTCAGATGGTGTAGATCTAGTATAGGCCTCCATCCCCCGGTCCTTTTCTGAGTCAGAAAATAATGGGAGTAGAAACCTTTCCCTTGATGTTGCGTTGGCACAGGTTCCACTGCACCTAGTTGTAGAAGGTGCACCACTTCTGTGCGAAGTAAGCACTCATGAGAAGGGTACCTGAAGAGGGACAGGGAAGGGTAGGAGGGTACGATATAAATGGGATAGAGTAACCGGACTAAACTATTTCTAGGACCCAGCGGTGGTCGGTGCAGACCCTCGACCAACATTTCAAAATTGTTTATTCCCTGATGGACAGAAGGTGGTTGCCTGAGTTTGATTTTGTCTGCGCTTAGGGGGTCTAGAGCGATTCCTAGTTGTGTCGTATGGTCTGGGTTGAGGACGATAATACTGTTGTGTCTTTGGTACGGTTGGTATCATTGTCTCCTGGGAAGAGATGGGTGAATGCCCAGGGTGCACAGCATTGCTCTAGAATCTTTCATTGTGTGAAGGAGTTCATCAGTTTTTTTGGAGAAAAGTTTGTCCTTATCAAAGGGGAAGTCCTCCACTTTGGTCTGCAGTTCTTTAGGGATGCTGGATGCAGAGAGCCATGAAGATCTGCGCATAACCACAGCAGCTGCAGTAGTATGGGCTGCTGCATCCGCCGTGTCTAGAGATGCCTGTAGGGCCATTCTGGAAATTAGTTGGCCCTCAGTCAGGATTGATTTAAAGTCTGCTCTCCTATCCTCTGGAATGTAGGAGGCAAATTCAAAAAGTTTATTGTAATTATCAAAGTCGTAGCTGGCAAGGAGGGCAGAATAGTTCACAATTCTGAATTGTAGAGTGGATGACGAATAAATCTTGCGACCCAAGACGTCAAGGCATCTAAGGTCCTTGTCTTGCGGGGTGGGCCAATATTGTGACTGTTTTGTCCTCTGTGCAACTGCATCCATGACAAGAGAGTGGATGAGAAAATAGGAAGTCAGCGTCCTTAGCAGGGACATAGTATTTACGTTCAGCCTTTTTGCAAGTTGGTACTAAAGAAGCTGGGGTTTGCCAGAGAGTGTCAGCTGGTTCCAGGAGCACTTCGTTTATAGGGAGCGCAATCTTTTAGGGCACAGATAGTTAAAGGATTCTGAGGAGTCTGTGTTGTGTCTCCTGAACCTCTTTTAAGGGGATATCTTGACTCAGTGCCACCCTCCTGAAAAGTTCTTGAAATTGTTTACAGTCGTCCACATTCTGTGGAGGCGGATGGAAGAGGTCTCTGTCCAGGGCTGATGGAGAGTTAGGGGTCAGTGAGTCAGGATATGATAATGTACTAGAGCACAGAGCAGGCTCAGTGCAGCCCAGGGAGCAGGAGCAACAGTTTCTCACTCAGTGTGACCTCTCAGTGCCACCTGAGCCTAACTCTCTGCTCCTAGATACACAGGGCTCACTTTTTGAACAGCCGCTCTCTCCAACTGAACTGGCTACTTTTACTGACAGCAAACTCGATTTACAGCAGCAGGCGGAGTTCTCCCCTCCTGCTTCTCCTCCTCCACCAGAACCTCTCTCACATCAGGTCACGGCTCAAGGCCACCAGCCTCAGTTTCCCTACTTGGCCCCCCCTGTGGGCAGCACCTGGGTTCTCCTACCCTGTGTCATGGCCTCAGTGGTACCCTTGGCCACATCCTCCTACCAATCCTCCTCCTTCTGTGCCTCAGTCTCCAGCTCCGTCCACTTCTAGGGTGCCGAGGGGACCGGTGCCACAGGAACCTTCCCGTCACGGGAGGTTGGGTCCCTGCCTCTGCGCTCTGTCAGAGCTGTGGCTGAGGCATTAGAAGAGGCTGAGGCACTTGCATTTGGCACTGTCAGCGCAGAGGGTAGGGATCTCGCAGGAGACCCACTACCCTTGTTAAAGTCTCTCCTCTGAGACTGGTGTGTTTCTTGCCAGGGAGGGTGAAGCAATGCTCCCAACGGGTTCGGATCTGGTTGGGGAGCGTGTGGGAGAGGGTTTAACTTTCCCCGTCTCCGAAAGCGGCTGTAGGGATTTTTCCATTATAAGCATTTTAAGCCGCAGGTCCCTGTCACGTCGAGCCCTAGACTTGAGGGTCGTGCAATGGAGGCACTTTGTGGGGACGTGAGTTTCTCCAAGGCACTTCACACAACGTGAGTGTGCATCTGACCGTGGCATGGAATCCTGACAGGAAACGCACCTTTTGAATCCTGAAGCGCCTGGCATTATGAATTAGAAATGGCAGGGGAGAGTGTCTCAACAGGAGACAAGACTGAGGCGATTTTTTTTTAACTAAGTAAGTAACTATGTAACTATGCTAAAGGAAGGGAAACAACTGGGATGTAACTAATAACTATTTCTATGTTTTTTGTTACTGTTTCCTATAGAGACCAGGGAAGAAAGGCAGTACCTCCCTGAGTCCCATCTTCAGCCGAGGATGGTTGAGAAGGAACTGAGGAGGGTGCGGGACACACACACTCAAGAAGATTCCAACGAGGCAGGAGATACCAACTGAGTGTGTGCATCCTGACCAGGCACTGCTACCAAAAATCTCTGATCAACAGTGCCGGGACGCACCGTCACCTAGAGTGGAGCACCCATAGGGACAGCACTCGAAGAAGAAACAAGCCTTACAGTGTTAGTAAGTGAGTTACAGATCGCCACTAGACACAAAAATGTATGTTCACCTAAATGCCACAAGAAAGCTGGGAAGGTGTCTGTGCAAACTTCATTCCCTGCTCTCTTTGATAAGCTGGCCTTTGATCCAGACCCAGAATATATCTTGGAAAGATCACTATACATCATTTAAGAAAGAAAGAGTTAACTGTGCAGACGCTGGAGGGAATTAAGCAGCTGAATGTTCTAAAAATGTTAGAGGCAAAGAAACAATCTGATTTAAATCATTTGACTATGAACAATTTATTCAAATTTACTAAAGAACATGAGGGTTTTCTATTGGAATTTAACTGCCCTCAAATGTATAAAAGGGAGTGTAATCGATGTACAGCTGTGTAAAAATTAAAGCAGTGCAAGGGATGTTAAAAAAAGTATGTATGTATCTCTGTGAGTGTAGATATATTATGTAAAAATGTAAAATTTTAAGAACCTAAACCAATACTGCTGGTTTGTAAAACCCTGTTTTGTAAGTTTAAGATGAATTGGTTTTGTTTTGTTTTTTAATAATGCCACTAAAAATCCATTTGAATCTTTCATTCAGAGTTGCAAAACTGACAGACACTTTTTGCCAGACAGAGGTAATTAGTGTTGTTTGGCTTTGGTATTTAGCATTTAACCCTTAAGGTACCACAATGCTTTATAAAGTTTAATATGTTTTTAAATAAAGACCAAAGTCATAGAGGCAGCCAAGAGCTGCAGTAAAAATAATAATAAAAAAAAACATTTAAAAACAAAGACAGTGCCCCCTGGAGCAACAGCAGGGATAAGGTGCACAAAGAATCCAGGTTAGAAACACAGAGCCTTAAGGTGGCTCTAAGTAATCAGACTGTCACTGTCACTTTAATAAAAGTACATCAAAACTCTGTGGGAACAAAAAAAAAGGGCATTATAGTAATTATGCTTCTCAGCTATTGCTTGTAAATAAACTTAAAGCTTAGCACAGCAGAAAAACTATTACAAACCTGGTCTGCTGTATAAAAAGGAAAACTGAGGTACAGATCACCTCATAACTGCACAGTGGGATAATTCACCCTAAACCCTTAAAAGGTTGAACTTTTAGAAGCCATTAAAACATGGCCTACCCATAAAACAAAAACACAGGAAAGTATGGGGGCAATTCCTCTGTTTTGCCTGCAACGAGCAAGGAAATTTGTAAAAAAAAAAAAAAAAAAAAAAAACGAGAAGTATTTTAAGCAATACCTTCCCTCCGCCTCCCAACCACCCCGGGGTAGAAAAATGTTTTCTCAGAACTTCAAAAAAAAATGGTACCAGTTGAGGAGCAACTTAGAATACCATGGATCTACTGTCGTGACAAAGATTATGTTTTGTGTTGTTTGTCTTGTTGCTAACATTGTTGTGTATTGTGGTTTTTTTTTAAAAAGAGAGAATTCTGCATTAGAAAAAAAGTGATGACAAATTTTAAGCACAAAATAAAATTACGAAGGAAAAGAATGGTATTTAAAAACATTGTTTACTAAAAAAAACAAACAAAAAAACCCCAGTAATAATTGGGAAATCTTAATCAACTTCCAGCCTCCAAGCTCAGCTAAGTGTACCTGGGTATAGTAATCGGAGACAGCAGGCAAGTAGACCAGTGAAAAGGCACTGCTAGAAATGCCAGCCCCCACAGATGTACTCTCCTTACGAGTCTTGTTGGGTGGATTCAATTTCCGGTGGCTACATATGTACAAATATGCTGAGATTACACTTCCTTTATGGAAACTGTTAAAAAAAAAAGATTCAATGGGAATGGGGGCCAGAACAGGATTCCACCCTAAGTACTTTAAAGCAAAAAGCAACCGCAGCTCCAGCTTTACACTTTCCCCATGAGTCAAAGCCATTTGTTAGCCATCTGGCTGCTAATGACGTAGCACTAGCAGCTACTCTACTGTAAAATAATGAAGAAAGAAAACTGGTGCCAGTAGCCTATGAATCAAGGAAACTGCAAGGCACAGAATTAAATTTTAATCCCTGTGAACATGAATGCCTAGCAGCTGTCTGGGCAATACAATTCTTTGAATCACTCAAAGGCACAGCGCCCATTACTACTCAAAGTACCCACACTCCCCATAAATATATTTTCTCAGGCAAAGTGATGGGAGGTAAGGTTTTTAATACCCGCATGGCCAAGTGGACCCTCATTCTAGTTAACAGAGGAGTCACTACTGAAACAGTGTCCAAACCAGACATGCTGACGAGTGCTTTAATTGAAAAGAAAATAAACATGAGTGCCCAGAGATCACTCTGGAACAGGGGATTGCTTAGTGCAAGCACCCCCCTTAAGGAATTGTAT
Organism: Mauremys reevesii; assembly: GCF_016161935.1. NCBI lineage: Eukaryota > Metazoa > Chordata > Testudines > Geoemydidae > Mauremys > Mauremys reevesii. The sequence continues at coordinate 40,529,837 of NC_052630.1, read as the reverse complement.
ACTTTAGGCCAGGAAAAACACGTTTGGTTTACTGATGAGAGTTCAATGGTAATCAAAGGGAAAAGATGGATTAAATGTACTGCTATTAACCTAGAAGAGGAGGTTATTCAGGGACATTTGGCCTATGGGTCAGCACAGCATGCTGAACTTCACAGTATATACCAAATTTTAGAACAGTATGAAGGCTCACCCCCAGACCTCCGTATATCAGAATTTCTCGATACTTTAAATGACTGCTTCTTGGAGCAGCTGGTATGGGAACCCACAAGGGGAGAGACAACTCTAGATTTAATCCTGAGTGGAGCGCAGGAGCTGGTCCAAGAGGTAACTATAACAGGACCGCTTGGAAATAGTGACCACAGTATAATAACATTTAACATCCCTGTGGGGGGAAGAACATCTCAACAGCCCAATACTGTGGCATTTAATTTAAAAAAGAGGAACTATGCAAAAATGAAGGGGTAGTTAAACAGAAATTAAAAGGTACAGTGACTAAACTGAAATCCCTGCAACCTGCATGGGCGCTTTTTAAAGACAGCATAATAGAGGCCCAATATGTATAAATGTATACCCCAAATAAAGAAACACAGTAAAAGAACTAAAAAATAGCCACCGTGGCTTAATAACTATGAAAAACAAGCAGTGAGAGATAAAAAGACTTTCTTTAAAAAGTGGAAGTCAAATCCTAGTGAGGTAAATAGAAAGGCGCATAAACACTGCCAAATAAAGTGTAAAAATGTAATAAGAAAAGCCAAAGAGGAGTTTGAAGAATGGCTAGCCAAAAACTTAAAAGGTAATAACAAAATGTTTTTTAAGTACATCAGAAGTAGGAAGTCTGCTAAACAACCAGTGGGGCCCCTTGATGATCGAGATACAAAAGGAGTACTTAAAGATGATAAAGTCATTGCGGAGAAACTAAATGGATTCTTTGCTTCACTCTTCATGGCTGAGGATGTTAGGGAGATTCCCAAACCTGAGCCAGCTTTTATAGGTGACAAATCTGAGGAACTGTCACAGATTGAAGTGTCACTAGAGGAGGTTTTGGAATTAATTGATAAATTTAAGATTAACAAGTCACGGGACCAGATGACATTCACCCAAGAGTTCTGAAAGAACTCAAATGTGAAGTTGTGGAACTATTAACTAGGGTTTGTAACCTGTCCTTTAAATCGGCCTCTGTACCCAATGACTGAAAGATAGCTAATGTAATACAAATATTTTAAAAAGGCTCTAGAGGTGATCCTGGCAATTTCAGACCGGTAAGTCTAACGTTGGTCCCGGGCAAATTAGTCGAAACAATAGTAAAGAATAAAATTGTCAGACACCTAGGAGAACATAAATTTGTTGGGCAAAAGTCAACATGGCTTCTGTAAAGGGAAATCATGTCTTACTAATCTATTAGAGTTCTTTGAAGGGGTCAACAAACACGTGGACAAGGGGGATCCAGTGGACATAGTGTACTTAGATTTCCCGAAAGCCTTTGACAAGGTCCCTCACCAAAGTTGTCATGGGATAAGAGGGAAGGGCCTTTCATGGATTGAGAGCTGGTTAAAAAACAGGGAACAAAGGTTAGGAATTAATGGTAAATTCTCAGAATGGAGAGGGGTAACTAGTGGTGCTCCCCAAGGGTCAGTCCTAGGACCAATCCTATTCAACTTATTCATAAATGATCTGGAGAAAGGGGTAAACAGTGAGGTGGCAGAGCTTGCAGATGATACCAAACTGTTCAAGATAGTTAAGACCAAAGCAGATTGTGAAGAACTTCAAAAAGATCTCACAAAACTAAGTGATTGGGGAACAAAATGGCAAATGAAATTTAATGTGGATAAATGTAAAGTAATGCACATTGGAAAAAATAACCCCAACTATACATGCAATATGATGGGGGCTAATTTAGCTACAAGTCAGGAAAAAGATCTTGGAGTCATCGTGGATAGTTCTCTGAAGATGTCCATGCAGTGTGCAGAGGCGGTCAAAAAAGCAAACAGGATGTTAGGAATCATTAAAAAGGGGATAGAGAATAAGACTGAGAATATATTATTGCCCTTATATAAATCGATGGCACGCCCACATCTTGAATACTGCGTACAGATGTGGTCTCATCTCAAAAAAGATATAATGGCACTAGAAAAGGTTCAGAGAAGGGCAACTAAAATGATTAGGGGTTTGGAACGGGTCCCATATGAGGAGAGATTAAAGAGGCTAGGACTTTTCAGCTTGGAAGAGAGGAGACTAAGGGGGGATCTGATAGAGGTATATAAAATCATGAGTGATGTGGAGAAAGTAGATAAGGAAAAGTTAGTTACTTATTCTCATAATACAAGAACTAGGGGTCACCACATGAAATTAATCGGCAGAAGGTTTAAAACAAATAAAAGGAAGTTGTTCTTCACACAGCGCACAGTCAACTTGTGGAACTCCTTGCCTGAGGAGGTTGTGAAGGCTAGGACTATAACAGTGTTTAAAAGAGAACTGGATAAATTCATGGAGGTTAAGTCCATTAATGGCTATTAGCCAGGATGGGTAAGGAATGGTGTCCCTAGCCTCTGTTTGTCAGAGGGTGGAGAAGGATGGCAGGAGAGAGATCACTTGATCATTACCTGTTAGGTTCACTCCCTCTGGGGCATCTGGCATTGGTCACTGTCGGTAGACAGGATACTGGGCTAGATGGACCTTTGGTCTGACCCAGTGCGGCCGTTCTTATGTTCTTATCTATGCTGACAGTGGTTTTGTGCGAAAGGGATACAGTAGTGGATGTATGACTGGCAAAGAAATGGGTGGAAAGCAGCTGATGAAAAGGATACAGAAGTCGTATGCAGGTATGGGGACCCCCAAGGTTATATATGCAGACAATGGGGGTATGTTTGTGGTGGAAATCTTTACCATAATAATGCATGCCCTGGAAATTAAGCAAGAGTTTCACATCCTATACTGACCCTAATCTTCACAACAGGTGGAGAGAATAAATCACACCATTAAGGAAGCACTGCGAAAAGTGGTGGACTGCACCGGTAAAAATTGGCCTGAAAAGCTGCCCCTAATCCTAGCTGCCATCCTCAGCAGTGAAAGACTAAGGACAAAAATCCAGCCATACCAAATCCCGTTTGGGCAGCTGATGCAGTTAATGATTAATCCTGAATGCCTCACTGAAGAACACCCTACAGGAACCCAGCATGACTACTTTCAGTGGCTTAAACAATTGCAAGAAGACAAAACTACCTTACAGTACAGGGTGAATCAAGCCATTGAACAAATGAATACAAAATTATAGAAGCAAAAAGCCACCAGTTCTGATCTATGGGAAGCCAGTGACCAGATAATGTATTTAAAGCTAGGGAAAAAAGATCACACCCAGGATTCTAAGTGGACAGGTCCCTATTCTATAGTTGACCGGCTTATCCCACTAGTGTACTGTATTGAGAAAGACAGCAAACTTAAATGGGTTCATGTGTCACAGATAAAATTGTTTTCCTAATTTGTTTGTGTTTTATTTATTACAAGTATTGAATATGGACTAGAAGTATATATCTGTCAATAATCACGTGAATTCCTCCCAAAAGAGAGTCCCTCTCACACTACCAGATCGTGAGGGAGTCCGGCCTGAAGCCAGAAACCTGCTAAGGGCAAGATGTTGTTATTTTGGGGGATATTCATAAACTTTTGGGGTTCAGGGATAACATATGCACATTGGAGGATACAATGGTTTAACTGTACAGAGTGGAACAGGACTCAGGAAATACCCATGCATAACAATACCCTGCATGAGCCCTTCACACAAATTACATTACAAGTCTGGGTTAATATAACCAATGAGGATCATGACTGCGTGACTGAGGCGACAACCCCTATGGAGCCAAATATGGCTTTTAATCCTTTTTGTGCACCCAGTAAACCTGGTTTACACACCTTTCCACCATTCACACCAGGACCATTAGAGGTGCGCACAATTACAGTGTGGGTGAACAAAACAATATTTGTAGGCAACATAATAGTGCTACTGTTAAATGGTCCTCCAATAATGGAAAGACCCTACTCACATTTACTTAAAAAACCAACCGCCTGTTAAGGCATATGTGGCACCCATGATAACAATGCTACACATCATAGTTAATTGGACAAAGAATAATGTAACTACCACACAGCCCGCGTGCACCATACAGCACTCACTTATTCAACGCTTGGTATGCCTCCTTGAAACAAAAACATTGTCCCCTTCATGGGAAGACAGATCTAGCCAGTTCTATACTGGGAGGAATAGGAGCCAAAGCAGGAAATTAAATTCAGTGGATCTAAAAACATTAAAAACTAAGACCAGTGCAGTAGAAGTTTTACATCACACAATAGTACAAGGGCAAGAACACCAGATCACTGAGTTGGTACAGACAGGGGTGGATACATTAAATCTACAGTGGTACACTTGGAATCACATCAATTATACATCTTGGGCTTACTATGCCACTATGCGAGACATAGCTGACAAAACAGCTATAACCTTATGCTGTTCTGAGCAATAGCTGTTAGCCATTGTTTTAATAGAAAGAGAGATGGATTGGATTTGAGCCAAGGATATGTCTGCCTTAACCATCCCCCTCCCCCCTTCTCAGCAGACATAGAAATAATATTTTCTTCCCTTATGTTCCAGAATGGTATAAGCCTATGAAAATATACATATACATAAACCTCCTAACAGGATACATCACTTTCCAGGTGATACGGGTTCGCCCTGCCAGGCACCTGAACACCCTACGGTCTTTCCTAGCACTCCCAACCCTACAGGGAAGACATATTTGGGCCCCACAGGAATGTATTTCAATGAGAAAGGAGACATCGTTGATTACCGTGTGTGTGAAAAATGGACTACCTGGCAGTGGGTATGCCCCACCTTGCCGATTTTAGAGGAGCCTTGCTCTGTGCAAAACAAAAAATTAGCAACATGCTACTGGGATGAATTGGATAATAGCACCACCAAAGTATACTATGATGGACAGAACTGTGTTTGTCTTATCGGATTGAAAAAAATTGTGGGGCAGGAAATGTATACTCAAAGGCTTCTTGTACAACAATGTATGTGCAATGTAATAAGATTGTGAACTCCCACCATGACTTACTATTTTTCGGTTCATGAAAACAAGGATGTTAACCGAGTAGATGCCAATAATGCTTTGAGTTTTAACTTTTCTTTGGGGGTTAACTGGACCACCTTGTACCAATGGCTAGCAGGGAATAGGCAAATTAGTCAATTGACTGCAGGAACCCGGACAAAACTACTAACACTTAGGCCTGGTCTACACTAGGACTTTAATTCGAATTTATCAGCGTTAATTCGAACTAACCGCTCAACCGTCCACACCAGGAAGCCATTTAATTCGAACTAGAGGGCTCTTTAGTTCGAATTTGGTACTCCACCCCGGCAGGTGGAGTAACGCTAAATTCGCACTTGCTAGCTCGAATTAGGCTTGGTGTGGATGCTAATCGAACTTAGCAGCTCCGGGAGCTATCCCACAGTGCACCACTCTGTTGACGCTCTGGACAGCAGTCCGAGCTTGGATTCTCTGGCCAGCCACACAGGAAATGACCCGCGAAAATTTGAATTCATTTTCCTGTCTGGGCGGTTTGAATCTGACGTTCTGGTTGCACATCGGGGCGAGCTCCGCAGCACCTGCAACGATGCAGAGCTCTCCAGCAGAGGAGTCCGGGCAATCCCAGAATAGAAAGAGGTCCCCAGCATGGACTGACCGGGAAGTCCAGGATCTGATCGCTGTGTGGGGCGAGGAGTCTGTGCTTTCGGAGCTGCGCTCCAACAAGCGGAACGCGAAGACCTTCGAGAAGGTCTCTAAAGCCATGAAAGAGAAAGGATACAGCCGGGATGCGATGCAGTGCCGCGTGAAAGTGAAGGACCTAAGACAAGGGTATCAAAAAGTCAGAGCGGCAAACGGACGCTCCGGAGCCCTGCCCCAGACATGCCGCTTCTACGAGGCACTGCATGCCATTCTAGGTGGGTCTGCCACCAGTGCCCCAGCAGTGACGGTGGACTCCGAGGACGGAATAGTGTACCGGGACAGTTCCTCCTCCCTGTTCGCCGATGGGGAAGATGAGGAAGGGTCTTTTGAGGACGGCGCAGGCGACATCGAACCCACTCCCGCTTTCCCTGACAGCCAGGATCTCTTCATCACCCTCACAGAGATCCCCTACCAACCGTCCCTGCCCGTTAACCAGGACTCGGAATCAGGGGAAGGATCAGGCGTAAGTGCTACCCACAGGGAAACATTTATATTTATAAGAAACAGGGATATATATAAAAAATGGAAATACTATATAAAAATTTTTAAATATGAAACTATACAAACAGCAGGTCTACACATATAGGAATGGAGCAATAGTCCTCTGGGGATAGTTCAAAAAAGCTCTCAGAGAGCAGCTGGAAAAGCCTCAGCAAGAGGTTTCTTGGGAGAGGTGCTTTATTGGGTGCTCCGTTGAAGCACACTCTTCCGCGCCATGCCATCCTCAGGTACAGGGGGACCATCGCCTCTGAGCATGGCAGCGTAGGGTCCTGGTCTGTGCAGGGCTTCTATTAACATCCGCTCTCTCTGTGTGCGCCTGACACGCCTCAGGGTGATGTCGTTGTGGAAGTGCTGCATCTAATTAGTGGAATTAGTGTACTGTTACTATTGTGCATGGTAGACTTTTACTTTGCATAAGAATGACCCTCGCTTAACAGAGTTTTACTTTGCATAAGAATGACCCTCGCTTAACAGAGTTTTACTTTGCATAAGAATGACCCTCGCTTAACAGAGTTTTACTTTGCATAAGAATGACCCTCGCTTAACAGCCACTTGTGGCAGGCCTCAGAGGAAAAGCATACAGGGTCTTTCCGTTCACTGGCGGAGATGCCGCATAACGCTCATCTTTTCTGCTTTGCACATTGCCTCCAGCAGGAGAGCACAGCTAACCAGTATCTGATAAGCAGTATGTAATGTAAGGGTTACCAGGACATTGTGCAAGAGGGATGCTGCTGTCTTTCCTCGGTTGTGCGCTCTCCATTGCAATGTCGCCGCCAATGTGAGCGTATTCCGTAATCTCGGACTAGTTCTGAGATCTCCTGAGAATTGGTTCCCTCTTTGGTCTTGTTCACTGAAACTGACTAGACTGTGTTTACTGTTGGCAAACATGTATGTGTTCAAGGAAATCACCTACTTTTTCACATCACACAGCTTGGCTCCTTCCCGGACTGCCCCGCCATCCCCCTCAGAGGCTGGCTCGGATTAGACGCCGAAAGAAAAGACAAGGGACAACATGTTCCAGGAACTGATGGCCAGCTCCAGAGCGGAGGCGGCAGAGCAGAGACAGTCGAGGAGAGCCTGTGTCAGCAGCATCGCACACACCTGGAACGGGAGGATAGGTGGCGGCAGGAAGACCAGCAGGCAACTCAAACGCTGCTTGGTCTAATGAGGAGCAAACGGAGATGCTCCGGCGCCTTGTAGATGTTCTTCAAGACCGCAGTCAGGAGGAGAGAGCCCCTGCAGTGCATCTGCAACCGCCCTCCAACGCCAAGAAGTCCTGTCCCCTCACCCAAAGTGACAAGACGGAGGCGGTAGGGGCCGTGAGAACTGTCCCTGCACCGCAGCACACCGATAATGTTAGAGACAACTGTCGCGCTGTAAATTTGTACAAGCTCTTTCTTTACAGCATCAACCAGTCCCAACTCCAAGTTCAAACCCCCCACTGTGTATTACATTATTAAAAGCGGTTTGGTGTTACTGACTGTTTCCGTCACGTTTCTGGTGTCAGAAGACTTTCTGTTGTTCTGTGGGAATTGTAATGTCACTGCATAGCCCACAGTGCCATGCTACAGACTTGGCTGCAGGGTCAACTGCAGGGCACACACAGACTGCAGTCACTAGGCACCAGGGACAGTCTGTGTGGTGTATGCTGCCCAGGTCTTTCCTTGAGGTGTATGCTTGTGCAGGGTCCTGGTGCCTGACATCCCGAATGTAAAGGCAGGCTTCCTTCACATGCATTTGGACCGTAGTCACGATCCTCCCGGTGCCCCGAGCCCCAAAAATAGACCTCATCCAGGGGCAGATACTCACCCTTACCCCAAACCCCGCACCCCTTCCAAACCCCAAACCCACACCCGTCATGGTAACCCCAATCCAAGGACGGCACCCTCGCCTTCCTGCAAACCCACCCATCAGTGCACACCTTAACCAGCACAGAATGCTTCCATGTTTCAACGAATAAACAGAAATGCAAAGTCAACGAAAGATTTATTATTAATTACTAAAACATGTCCTTAGTTTTAAAACGTCCTTGGGAAGTGGGGAAAACTTGGTTTATGATCAGGCTCTCTTAACATCAAGTGGACAGTCACAGGTTACCCTGCTCTGCGAGGAAACTCGCTTTCAAAGCCTCCCCGATGCATATCGCTTCCCGCTGGGATATTCTCTCAGCACGGGTGTCTGGCTGATCGTAAACAGCAGCCAGGCGATTTGCCTCAACCTCCCAAGCGGCCAAAAGGTCTCGCCCTTGCTCTCACAGAGATTGTGGAGCACACAGCAAGCAGCAATAACTACGGGATATTCTTTTCGCTGATGTCCGAGCGAGTCAGTAAGGTCCGCCATCTCCCTTGAGACGTCCGAAAGCACACTCCACCGCCATTCTGCACTTGCTCAGCCGGTAGTTGAAGAGTTCCTTTTCAGTGTCCAAGGCGCCTGTATAGGGCTTCATGAGCCAGGGCATTAGCGGGTAGGCCGGGTCCCGAGGATCACTGTAGGCATCTGCACATCCCCAACCGTTATTTTGTGGTCCGGGAAGAAAGTGCCTGCCTGGAGGCGTCTAAACAGACCAGAGTTCCTGAACACACGCGTCATGAACCTTGCCCGCCCACCCGGCGTTGATGTTGGTAAACGTCCCCTATGGTCCACCACAGCTTGCAGCACCATTGAAAAGTAGCCCTTTCGGTTAATGTACTCGCTGGCCTGGTGGGCTGGTGCCAGGATAGGGATGTGAGTCCCATCTATAGCCCCACCGCAGTTTGGGAATCCCATCGCGCGAAGCCATCTATGATGGCCTGGACATTTCCGACAGTCACTACCTTTGAGAGCAGTTGCTCAACGATTGCGTGGGCTACTTGAATGACAGCAATCCCCACGGTAGATTTGCCCACGCCAAAGTGGTTCGCTACTGACCGGTAGCTGTCTGGCGTGGCAAGTTTCCAGAGGGCTATGGCCACTCGCTTCTGCACAGTCAGGGCTGCTCGCATCCTTGTGTCCTGGCGCTTCAGGGCAGGGGACAGCAAGTCACACAGTTCAAGGAAAGTGCCCTTACGCATCCTGAAGTTTCGCAGCCACTCTGTGTCATCCCAGACCTGCAGCACTATGCGGTCCCACCAGTCTGTGCTTGTTTCCCGGGCCCAGAATCGCCGTTCCACACCATGAACTTGACCCATTGCCACCATGATCTCCACTGCCCGGCGTACCTGCTTTGTGAGAGGTCTGCGCCACTCTCCTCACCGTGCTGCAGCCTCCTCGCCGGTTTCTCAGCATCTGACTGTGGAAGAGGTGGGACGATAATGTGCGAGGAGTTGACAATGGCCATAAGTGCAGCGATGATCGCAGCGGGCTCCATGCTCGCAGTGCTGTGGCGTCCACGCTGTAACCGAGCAGAGAAGGGCGCGAACAGATTTCCCGCCGGCGCTTTCAAGGAAGACAGGGAGGGCGGGATTGACGGTTCAATGACGACACATTTTTCCCCCCAGCATGCATTGGGGGGAAATCCCACAATTCAAATGGGCAGCGGGGAGTGCGGGAACTGTGGGATAGGTTCCCACAGTGCACCGCTTCCAAAGTCGAAGCTGGCCCTGTGAATGTGGACTAAGAAGTTCGAATTTGTGTATTTAGTATGGATACACAAATTCGACTTATTAAGGTCGAATCCACAAATTCGACTTAAGTAGATTCGAAATAGTCCTGTAGTGTAGACAAGCCCTTAGTCTGGCTATTTTGCACCAAGGAACTGAAATTCTAAAGGTTTCAGAGTAGCAGCCGTGTTAATGGTTGGGTCATTACACCAATTGAATCTATTTCCCTATGTTAAGTTCTCCTCACACCTTCTATGGGCCATCTTAATTATCACTTCAAAAAGTTTTTTTCCTCCTGCTAACGATAGCTCATCTCAATTGATTAGACTCTGCCTGTTGGTATGCATACTTCCACCTTTTCATGTTCTCTGTATGTATAAATATCCCCTGTCTGTGTGTTCCATTCTATGCATCCGAAGAAGTGAGCTGTAGCTCACAAAAGCTCATGCTTAAATAAATTTGTTAGTCTTTAAGGTGCCACAAGTACTCCTGTTTTTTTTGAAATTCTAAAGGTATCCACACAAGCTCAACAAATGATGGTGCACCAGTGATATAACATTTTTAGAGGCTGGTCCCTCTCATGGACATCAGTTTTAAATATTATGATTCATCCCATAATTTCTTTCTTTGTACTAATAGGAATAACGTTTGTCATAATGTGTTTTACGTGCTGTTGGATGAAGAGAATGTACCTTAAATTAAAACCACAAGCCCAAATTGCTTCGCAATACATTGCCTTAAAGCAATTACACAAGATGAGACCCATTTAATATACTGATATTAAAGGGTCAAAAGGGGGACAATGTAAGCAAAAGCCTAATGGGAAGAAATTGTCTCAAGTAAAATTGTACTCCATTTTGCTTATTTTGCTTTATACTCCATTTTGCTAGCTTTTAATTAGTTAGAAGAAATTGCAGCCTTGAATTAGTAAGAAGAAATTGTTCTGAGTTTATTCGTTACTGATTGTGTTAATGATTGTTCTTAGAAGGATAGACGTTTTATAGCTGTAATTGCCTTATTTACTGTTTGGTGTGAGTGAAGAATGTATGGTAATTAACTGAGAAAGGACAGCTAGGCCAGATGGTCAAGAAGGGAGTGAAGGAGTCGAGAGGCGCCAACTTTCACCCGGATGGCACATTGACAACCCTGAAGCAAAGGCATAAACCCCAAGGACAAGATAAAGAGTGGAGCCAGAGGGACGAGATAAGAAACAGCTGTGGATAATTCCCACTAACAACCCAAATATTGCTAATTGGAGCAACCTTGACTAACTCATGATTAACAGCTCCAGTGTGACACAGGGAGGTCCAGAGACTTGTATGGGAACTTATTACTATAAAAGAAGGGTGTATTGCCATGAGACTTTGGGTTCGTTCTGCATTAACATCAGAGCTTCGAATGCGTTCAACAGACGCCCAGCTCCACTCCCTCGTGTGCAGTTTCAGCTGGTCACTGGAACTGACCGAGCAACACTAAGGACTGGTAACTATAAAATCCAGCTGCAGAACCTTTTGGTGTATGTGTGTGTGAATGGAAGCATGCTGGTTTTAATGTTTAAATTGTATTCTCAATAAACGCAGCATATTGCCTTATCCCCTTTAAAAGATTCCATGTGCTTCTTATAAGCATAAGAAGCTTACGCTATACAGTTTTCTGTGAAGTGCAATACAATACAATTTTGGGTTTACACTCCAGAGGGAGTGTGCACTTGAGTGCTGGGCAATTCCTGAGCTGAGTCTTCCCATGCAGAGCTGATCTCAGTGTCTGTGTCTTTCTGCAGCTGAGTGTGGCCCTACCTGCATGTGTGCTGGCGGAGGCTCGAGGGCCTGGCTCATCAGGGAAGTGTAATGGAACCCAGAGTGGTAGAACTGATGGGCTCTGTGGTACCCCAGTATATCAGGTGGCACCCCGGAAAGGGTGTGGGAGGCAAACCATCTCAGTAGGTTAAAACAGTGTGGTAGGCTTTGTGGTAAGACCCTGAATTTTGGACAAGATAGCTGGATAATTAAATCTCAGGCTTTACAGTCAAAACTGATCACTTGCAGAAAGGAAGAAGGAATTACTATGCAGTGGGTTGGTTGTATGATGGAGATTTTCCACCTTGCTCTGAAGTAGTAGGCACTAGGAACTGCCAGGGGCAGGATACTGGACTTGATTGATGGACCTGATCTTTTGGTTCCTCTCACTCCACAGCTCAGCAGTGGAAGCCTTCTAAAACAGTGCATTCAGCATCTGGAGGTTGAGAGTAACAGAGATCTCACTTTGCTCAACAGCAACACTTATGGTTCCTTATAGAGCAATGGGCTCATGGACAATGCTCCAGTCCTCTTTAACTAGAAGGATAATGTCTATAACACAGAGATTGAGGAAAATAAAGATGCCTGGGGAATAGGGATGTTTCAAAGCTCTGCCAAGACTAGCCAGGTTTCTTTTAAAATATCTTAACATGACGGTTAACTGGCAAGCAGTGGGATACAATGCAAATTATTAATTCCTCTCTCACATTAAAATACAGCTGTAGGCCAGCTGCCACACGGAGTCAGAGGAGATGACTATAAAATTCTCTCTCTACTGGTCTACTTCTTTATATTTCCCTTACTTAACTTCTCGTGCCTGGAGGAGAAATTATTCCAATACTTGAGATAATATTTGAAATTTGTTACTAATAAGGCACTTGCTGGTCAAATGGTTGCATTCAAATACTGGCACTCACCAGGAAAAAGACAATCTAACCTGCATTTCACATTGAAATACCATGAACTTGGCACTTTGGAAAGCAGATTTTAGGTCAAATGTTTTTGTTCTAATAGTCAACAAATGTTCTGAAAGGACAGATGCCTCCTGCAGTAGGACTCGATATTCAAAGCCACTCCGCAATATCCTTTGAATTTTCCCCTTTTCTTTAACTACTGGACTTTGGGCACTATTGGCTCATCATATTTTTGATTTCTTTAATGCAGAACAGCAAATAACTGTGTGTCATTAGTAACTAAGTTTATGGAGGGATACAACTTATCCATTTTAAACACATTGCATTCAAATCTGACCCCCTTAAAAGCATTTATTGCCGTTATATAGCTCCATCCATCTCAAATCCTCACAACACTCCAAGGAAGTATGTAGGAAAGTAGCACTGTAGGGCAAACTGTAGTCAAACAGGTTAAATGACTTACTTGTTCAAGGCTTCACAGTCAGACAGTGGTAGAACTAGGAGAATTCAAAAGTTCCGATTCCCACTTCCTACTGTAAGCCACTAGACCACACAGTTCTTGGATGCAATACACACTACATTAAAGCTTATTTTCTGTTCAAATTCCTTTTTAGAAGTAAAAAATTAGGTAATGGATTAATGTAAACACAGCTCAAGTAGAAATACAATCCTCAGAGAATTCTAACTTCCCCAAAGGAAGCTGAACTTTTCATAGGTTGATGGGCATGCCAGCTTTCTGCCTCACAGAGATCATGTATCTTCTAATCCTGTTAATAAAAAGAGATCAGCTGCTCCTGAATAGCTTCAGGCTGCCTGGATATGATAAACTATTCCTAGCCTTACAGGTCCTCTGTAACTCTGCCATTAGCACAGGTCAAATAAGCTTCCCTTCCATCTGTGATCCTTTTGTATCCCACCTTTGACTTACAAAGCACCCTAACTCAGGAACATTATATATCACTGGCATTCCTCTGCATGCAGTACAGTTGCTCTAGGTACAGTGCAAAGCTAAACAAATCATAGGAATATGATGAGACATCAGAAATTCAGCCTTGCTGCAATGGAGGGGATTGGTAGGTGGTAGGACTTTTTTGAATTTAAAAACCAAAGTAATAGCTTGTGAGGAACAAAATTCAAAGTTTAAGTAAATAATTTTGGTTAAAATCACATAGGAGTTTTAAAGCTTCTAAACAGCTTTGATAATCATTTCCATGATTTGCGGAATTTGATGTGAAGTGAAAAAAAAATCTCCTGAATGTCTGCACACTGCAGTTCTGTGCTACCATGAAGAAAATTTTGGCTGCGGAATTCCTGTGATGTTTTGTAATGAGATCGGACATCAGGTTAGGGATCAACTTTCCTTCTATCAGCTCCTTCAATAAACCTAACAAAAGTCAGATTTTTAAAAAATACTATCTGATCTAAGTTACTGAGAAACCTCTTTGTGTCCACCTGCCTGTCATTTGCATATATACAGACATACCCATGCTCTTCATCTATAACCTGATATTTTCCATTTGAGCCACCCTTCACCTCCACCTCAGTGAAGTTCTGTTCCATATTACAGCTGGAGACTATTACTTTTGTGACTGTAAACTGTAATTGCAATAACATGTAATTTATGGAAGGCGTGTGAGTGAGAGGCAGGAAAATCAAAAAGGATATAATCCAGATTCTTTACTTCTCTGTCAAAATGCTAACCCAGAGTTCCTAAAAGCCTGCTTCCAAGAGATCAGGCCATCTACACTGGACACACAAGCAAATGCTGACGACTCCTCAACACTACTACACCACTAGAGAGGGAGCCCAACAAAAACAGGCAGAGTGCAAACTGTAGCAAAGAAGGTTATTTATTAGTCACTATTCTTCAAATATATTGCCTTTACAAAATCACCCTGTATGAGTGGCATCCTTGCCCTGTGAGTCAGAGAACCAGCCATAACAGTAAAGCTGTTAAGTGGCATATGCGTATGCTCCCTGGATCCTGCTAACCAATGCAAAAATTCAGTTACATTTAGGGTATTTCGAACTTGCAAGGATCTATCACAAATCAACAGTTTAATAAGGTCAGGAAGTGTGAGGTTCTGTAGGATGGCCTCTGCTGGGAAGTCATAGAATCATAGAATATTAGGGTTGGAAGAGACCTCAGGAGATCATTTAGTCCAAACCAATGCTCAAAGCAGGACCAATCCCAACTAAATCATCGCAGCCAAGACTTTGTCAAGCCTGACCTTAAAAACCTCTACGGACAGAGATTCTACCACCTCCCTAGATAACCCATTCCAGTGCTTCACCACCCTCCTAGTGAAATAGTGTTTCCTAATATCCGACCTAGACCCCCCGCCCCTGCAACTTGAGACCATTGCTTCTTGTTCTGTCATCTGCCACCATTAAGAATTACCTAGCTCCATCCTCTCTGGAACCCCTCTTCAGGTAGTTGAAGGCTACTATCAAATCCCCCCCTCACTCTTCTCTTCTGCAGATTAAATAACCCCAGATCTCTCAGCCTCTCCTTGTAAGACATGTGCTCCAGCCCCCTAATCATTTTCGTTGCCCTACATTGGACTCTCTCAAATTTGTCCACATCCCTTCTGTAGTGTGGGGACCAAAACAGGACACAATATTCCAGATGTGGCCTCACCAGTGTCAAATAGAGGGGAATAATCACTTCCCTTGATCTGCTGGCAATGGTCCTACTAATATAGCCCAATATGCAGTTAGCCTTCTTGGCGATGAGGGCACACTGCTGACTCATATCCAGCTTTTTCTCCACTGTAATCCCCCGTTCCTTTTCTGCAGAACTGCTGCTTAGTTAGGCGGTCCCCAGCCTGTAGCAGTGCATGGGATTCTTACTTCCTAAGTGCAGGACTCTACACTTGTCCTTGTTGAACCTCATCAGATTTCTTTTGGCCCAATCCTCCAATTTGTCTATGTCACTCTGGACCCTGTCCCTACCCTCCAGTGTATCTATCTCTCCCCCCAGTTTAGTGTCATCTGTGAACTTGCTGAGGGTGAATTTAATCCCATTATACAGTTCATTAATAAAGATGTTGAACAAAATCGGCCCCAGGACTGACCCCTGGGGCACTCCACTTGATACCAGCTGCCAACTAGACATTGAGCCGTTGATCACTACCCATTGAATCCGACAATCTAGCCAGCTTTCTATCCACCTTACAGTCCATTCATCCAATCCATACTTTTTTAACTTGCTGGCAAGTTAATTGTTGTGATGTCTGCAGGATCGGCACTGTAGGCTGTGTGATCTGCAGTACTGGGAGCCACAGCATATATGTCGGCTCTGTAGGCTGTGCCGGTGTGTGCATCGAGCATGCATTGGGTTTCCAAGAGTGAGCCACAGTCTGCACTGGTGCTGCGCCACTGTGTGTTGATTGTGGCTTTGGCTGAGTTGGTGCCGAGGCATGGGGTTTTGATTTCCCCTTAGTGTCTGTGTCCAAGCTGGCTCTTTTAGAGTCCGTAGCTGGATGGTCCTGTTATATAGGCTCCAGGCACTGACAGTGCAGCTGGTGCTGATGATGTTTGCCTGTTCATGGAATAGCACTTTTTGGCGGATTCTTACATTGGGGACGTAGTTACTCGCTTTTTAGACACTTTTTTAGCAGGTTGATCAGAAGTCTGGGTGGAGGAGGGACCTTGTCAGAAACTGTGGTTGGCAAGGCTTGTCCAAGCAGGGTCTGCGCTTCAGGCTCAGATGCAGGTCTGAGAGACTTCTCCATGAGAAGGAGTTTGAGTTGCAAGTCGCTAGCCTGTTTTGTTTCGGCAGTTAACTTGAGGCAATGAAGACACTTCTGTGTTATGTGTGTTTTGCCTGGGCAGTGAACACTCTGAGAGTGCCCTTTGAAACGGGTATCGAAAGCCTGCAGGTGAGGCAACATTTAAAGCCCAGGGAACCAGGCATTCCTGTCCATGGAGGCATTTGCCCTCAGAGAGGCTGACTATCTTAAAGGGCCAACTGAAACCTAACTTTAAACAATAACAAAAATATATACATATATATTTTAGAAGAGGTGATGGGGACAAAGAAAAAACAAAACAAGTCAACTATCTAAACTGCTCTGACTTGTAGCTATGGGCGGTAGAGAAGGAACCGGAGCGGGGGAGGGCCAGTTAACTGCCCATTGGGGCACGAGACGGGGACTGCGCATATGCAACCCAATCATACTGCTACCAAAAATCTCTGATTACGAGTGCAGGGGTGCATGAACACCTAAAGTGGAGCACACACAGGACAGCATTCAAAGAAGTGTTTGTTCCTGGGGTAACACCCACCAGGTAGAATCTACCTTGAAGCCAAACAGCTTTGTGTTGGTGGCCCCTTAAAGACAATTAACTCTCACAATGGCCCGTAGAAGAAACTTATCCTGTCCAGCAAGTCTTCCTGTGGATGCCTTAACCTCCAAGTGGCCAATGGCTGCCTCTGTGAGTTAGCAAGCCATGCTCATATGACCCTGGACTCCCTTGAATCATCTCCATGTTGCCTCTTTACATAAGAACAGCCGTACTGGGTAAGACCAAAGGTCCATCTAGCCCAGTATCCTGTCTACCGACAGTGGCCAATGCCAGGTGCCCCAGAGGGAGTGAACCTAACAGGCAATGATCAAGTGATCTCTCTCCTGCCATCCATCTCCACCTTCTGACAAACAGAGGCTAGGGACACCATTCCTTACCCATCCTGGCTAATAGCCATTTATGCACTTAACCACCATGAATTTATCCAGTTCTCTTTTAAACGCTGTTATAGTCCTAGCCTTCACAACCTCCTCAGGTAAGAGTTCCACAAGTTGACTGTGTACTGCGTGAAGAAGAACTTCCTATTATTTGTTTTAAACCTGCTGCCTCTTTTCTGCCCTGACACTCTGGACTTGTGGATTTATAACTGAAAAGAGCATACTGACTATGGACTGTGGACCTTCCAATTTTTTGGAAGTTACCAGAGACTTTACAAGCCAGCAGTTTGTAACATCACTGCTACAAACCTGATACAAGAAATTTGCAATGATTGTATGTATATGATCTATTAACCATTTTAACTCTCTTTTTCTTTTCTCTTATAAATAAACCTTTAGATTTTAGCTACTAAAGAATTAGTGATTATTCGGTAAGATTTGAGTTATGTGTTCACCAGATGATGTGGCTGATCTCTTAAGATCAGAAGAACCCTTGTTTGATTAAAATGGTTTTCAGTAACCACTCATCATAAAGTCTAGTGTCTGGGTGGTGAAATAAGGACTGGGATGCCTAAGGACACTGCATTTCTGACTTCTTGTTAACCAGTGCGGTGAGACAGAAGTTTACTTTTGTTACTGACTTGATATATCTAATGATAGAATAACCATCAGTCTGGGGTGCATCTGCCCTATTTCTCAGCAGTTTGTCCTGAATCTGGCATCCTCAGATGTAACCCACTGAAGCATGGTGACACTCACCTGTGTGTCAGTATTGTTCAGATAGATATTAGAGTAATAAGAATGTGTTTGGTGTTCTGACCTTATGTATAGCTTGGAGGATGCTGCATGTATTAGTCTCACTTATCTGTACCCCAAGTTACAAAACAATAGCAAATATTTGCACTGCAAACCATTATAACTGTGTAACTCATCAAACAGGAAAGAAGCCATCCTTAATGCAAATACTGGCTTCCAACAGAAGACGTTAGGCACTGCACATAGCAGCATGCCATTCTTTCCTGTGCAAGAGTTATGCAGCTAACAAGAGCAACACTGGAATGCCACACAAGGAAAAAGGAAAGTGTTTTTCCTCTATCGGCTATGATCTGTAACTTATTAAAGCAAAGGAGGCAGAGGACATTCCTGCATGAGGGCGCACGTGCTGGTGAAAGCTGAACAATGGTTAATTATCTAGCCTGACTTTGCTTGGAGAGAATTCAAGAGTTTTCCCTGACAGTTTATTCAAAATGGAATAAAAGACTTTGTTTTTCTACAGTAAAAACAGAACTCCAGTGATTCCATTGCAACGTTTCATCCAGCCACAGCTACAAATTATTCTAAAGCATGTATACTAATCCCCTCATATTATACAAAGAGGCCAACAAAATCATTCAACCCAACAAATACTCACTGGCAGCACCACATCTCTTGCACCATCTATCTAACATGGAACCTGTCTTAGGATACATTCTATGCAGCAGACAGAGTATATCCTTTGCAGCTTGTTTGTGAACAGTATAGGAGAGCCAGAACCAGGGCTGCCCGGGGGAGGGGGCAAGTGGGGCAATTTGCCCCAGGCCCCGGGCTCCACCGGGGCCCCCACGAGAATGGCTGAGGCTCCCTCCCCGGCCCCAGCCCAATCCCGTCTCCGCCCCTCTCCTGGAGCCTCAGCGCATCCAGCAGCGTCCCTGAACAGCGCTGCAGTGTGGCTCCGGTGGGGCCCCTGAGCTCCGCCCCGCTCAGAGCTGCGTGGTAAGGGGGCAGGGCTGCGAGTTCCAGCGGGGCCTGAGCTCCCTCCGCTCGGCTTGGAGCTCGCATCCTCGCCCGCTTACCACGCGGCTCTGAGCGCGACGGAGCTCAGGGACCCCACCGGAGCCACGCTGCCACTGTCAAGGGATGCTGCTGGATGCGCTGAGGCTCCGGGTGAGGGGGGTAGCTGGGGGTAAGGGGCCGGGGCTGGGGGGGGGGGTGGTTAAGGGGCAGGAGTCCCAGGAACAGGGAGGGGCAGAGGTTGGGGCGGTCAGGGGACAGGGAATGGCGGGGTTGGATTGTGGGTGTTCCGGGGGTCTGTCAGGACTCAGCGGGGGGGTGGTGGATAGGGGGTCGGGGCAGTCAGGGGACAGGGAGCAGGGGTAGGGTCCCGGGGTGGTGGTTGGGGGGAATCTCTGGGAGACGGTGAGGGGACAAGGAGCAGGATGGGTCGGGGATTCTGAGGGGGGGCGGGCAGTCGGGGGGCAGGAAGTGGGTGGGGGTCAGATGGGGGCAGAGCCAGGCTGTTTGGGAGGCACAGCCTTCCCTACCCTAAAGCTCATTCGGCAGTTTGAGGCTTGCAGAAGAGCCAAGCTGTTAGCTTTTCCATTAGGGCTACCATCCCTTTCACTTCTCAAATGCCAAATTATAGTCTATATTTTATTTCAGTGCCATAGGGAGATTCATGTCAGGGGAGGGTAGCTTCATTTAAAATTAGCCATTGGGGGAGGGATCACAATGCAGGCCACAGAATCTCACCCACCCACTCCTGTAAAAAAACCCTAACCTATGGCTGAGTTATTGAAGTCCTCAAATTGTGGTTTGAAGACCTCAAGCTGCAGAGAATCCTCCAGCAAGTGACCCATGCTGCAGAGGAAGGCGAAAAACCTCCAGGGCCTCTGCCAATCTGCCCTGGAGGAAAATTCCTTCCCAGCCCCAAATATGGTGATCAGTTAAATCCTGAGCATGTGGGCAAGACTCACCAGCCAGCACCCAGGAAAGAATTCTCTGTAGTAACTCAGATCCCACCCCATCTAACATCACATCACAGACCACTGGGCGTACTTACCTGCTGATAATCAAAGATCAACTGCCAAATTAATTGCCAAAATTAGGCTATCCCATCACACCATTCCCTCCATAAACTCATCAAGCTTAGTCTTGAAGCCAGATATGTCTTTTGCCCCCACTACTCCCCTTGGAAGGCTGTTCCAGAACTTCACTCTTCTAATGGTTAGAAACCTTCGTCTAATTTCAAGTCTAAACTTCCTAGTGTCCAGTTTATATCCATTTGTTCTTGTATCCACATTGGTACTAAGCTTAAATAATTCCTCTCCCTCCCTAGTATTTATCCCTCTGATATATTTATAAAGAGCAAACATATCCCCCCTCAACCTTCTTTTAGTTAGGCTAAAACAAGCCAAGCTCTTTGAGTCTCCTTTCATAAGACAGATTTTCCATTCCTCAGATCATCCTAGTAGCCCTTCTCTGTACCTGTTCCAGTTTGAATTCATCCTTCTTAAACATGGGAGACCAGAACTGCACACAGTATTCCAGATGAGGTCTCACCAGTGCCTTGTATAACGGTACTAACACTTCCTTATCTTTGCTGGAAATACCTTGCCTAATGCATCCTAAAACCGCATTAGCTTTTTTAACGGCCATATCACATTGGCGGCTCATAGTCATCCTGTGATCAACCAATACTCCGAGGTCCTTCTCCTCCTCTTTTACTTCCAACTGATGCCTCCCCAGCTTATAACTAAAATTCTTGTTATTAATCCCTAAATGCATGACCTTGCACTTTTAACCATTAAATTTCATCCTATTACTATTACTCCAGTTTACAAGGTCATCCACATCTTCCTGTAGGATATCCCGGTCTTTCTCTGTGTTAGCAATACCTCCCAGCTTTGTGTCATCCGCAAACTTTATTAGCACATTCCTACTTTTTGTGTCAAGGTCAGTAATAAAAAGATTAAATAAGATTGGTCCCAAAACTGATTCCTGAGGAACTCCACTAGTAACCTCCTTCCAGCCTGACAGTTCACCTTTCAGTATGACTCTCCTTTCAATTTTCATATTGATCCCCATTTTTTCCAATTTAACTAATAATCTCCCATGTGTAAGCGTATCAAATGCCTTACTGAAATCGAGGTAAATTAGAACCACTGCGTTTCCTTTGTCTAAAAAAATCTGTTATCTTCTCAAAGAAGGAGATCAGGTTGGTTTGGCACGATCTACCTTTTGTAAAACCATGTTGTATTTTGTCCCAGTTACCATTGACCTCAATGTCCTTAACTACTTTCTCCTTCAATTTTTTTCCAAGACCTTACATACTGCAGATGTCAAACTAACAGGCCTATAGTTGGTTCTCTGACTCAAAGCCCTATAGTTACTCGGATCACTCTTTTTCCCTTTCTTAAAAATAGGAACTATGTTAGCAATTCTCCAGTCGTACGGTACAACCCCTGAGTTTACTGATTCATTAAAAAATTCTTGCTAATGGGCTTGCAATTTCATGTGCCAGTTCCTTTAATATTGTTGGATGAAGATTATCTGGGGCCTCCGATTTTGTCCCATTAAGCTGTTCAAGTTTGGCTTCTACCTTGAATGTGGTAATATCTACCTCCATCTCCTCATTCCCATTTGTCATCCTACCCTTATTCCTAAACTCCTCATTAGTCTCATTAAAGACTGAGGCAAAGTCTGTGTGTGTTTTAATCTGCTTACAGAGAAATATTCCTGCTGAGCTAGTGGCACAGGGAAATGAGAAAACTAACAGCAATGACTTCACTCAGTTGCAGAAGATAATTCAGCCATACAAAGATTGAAGAATTTGAACTTATCTAGGTAAGAAGCATTTACCATTAAACTTTTTAGTTAAAATGATGGACTTGGGAGTTAAGAACACTATCCCTGTCCTTGCCAGTGTTTCACTATGTCCCTTCACCTCTTTATGCTTCCATGTTCACCTCTGTAGAATGGGGATATTACTTCCCCGGCAGGGGTCCTGGCACCAATGCTTGGGAAATGCTTTGACGTCCTTGTTGTACATATATACACAGTTACAACTTTGAACAAAATGCCTTTTGAACTGGGTTTGAGTATTAAGGGTCTTGTTTTCATCAACACTGATCCCCTTTCCCTCACTCTGGGTAATTTATGCCTGCTATAAAGCCCTTGTACGTTGCCAGAGTGGTGCAAAGGGGTCTTAGTGTCAAAGAGAATTAGAGCCTAAATATTTAGCTTCTGGAAGTGGTTGGTGCTCTGCGTTCCATACTGTGGGAGGTGAAGGGTGTGAGCAGAGACAGGGAGAGATGCTCTGTCACTTCCACCCAATGCTCTGACCAGAGTTGATTCAATACATTTCTTTATTTATATATTTTAACTCAAATATCTCCATACACTCTACCTCCCCAACAGTGTAAACCCCACCGACAGGACTGCAAAAATGTGACAAAATGAGTGCTGCATAAAAAAACCCATACCTATGTAACAGAACAACAGGAAACAAATGCTGTTCCCAATCAGAAGCCAGCCTGGGTTTCAGCATTAAACCCCCAGATCGAACCAGCGACTTTAATTCAGGGCTGGGTGGGTCTCTGTACATCTTGGCAGCAAGGCCTGGCAAAGCTCCTACGCAGCCTAACGTCTACATGGTGGTCTGGCAGCTGTGAGTGGAGCCAACATTCAACCCCCCCTCTCCTTTTTTTCTTCCCAAAATGTTAGTTCAGAAAAAAACAAAGCTTTAATTCAAATTACAGTGGGCCAAATCCATCCCTGATGGATGTGCTTTGAGCTGTGCAATGTGCACTGCATTACAAGTGCTCATTGGGAGAATGCAGGTCCTGGAGGACATTCAAAAGGCTAAAAAATTTATTACTGTCTCTTCTCATTAAAAAGCAGCCAAAGGAATCATGGTAAAACAAATCTTTATCTATGTTACCAGTAACAGCTTTCATGATTAAAACAGGAAGATTTTGAAAAGCAAGTTTCATTTAATCATTTCTGATGTTTGCTTCCTTTTCTGCATTTCTCCCAGACCAGACTGTTTCTAGCTAAGTCTCATGTCTATCCAGTATTAACAAACGGTATGTTCCGTCTGGATTTTCAATGCTGCAGAGGAAGGGATAAATCACTCCAAGAAACGGACTGCAATTCATTGGTTGTTTCAGCAATAAAACAGATAAAGGAGATTTTCACAGGCACAAATATCAGCTAGGTGCCTAACTCCATTGAGTAGCACTGGGAGCTGGATGCCTAACTGCCTCTGAGATTTCTTCCCCTAATTGTTTAGCTTAAACTACCTGTCCCTTTTTCTCCAGGGGTAACAATGCATGCAATAGTTTAATACGCTGGCATGTGGTCCTCTCTAGAAGATTTAGAATTTGAAAACAGCTCACAGTAACCAGGGAGGAGAAACAAGTCAGAGGGTAATTTTTTGGGTAACAGGTGAGGAAAATCATTCATGCAGGCAATCAAAAGTGGAGATTCAACTCTAACTATTGTGTCAGAAAGGAAGGTAAATAAACTGTACATGTTTCATCACTAATGCTGGATGTTTCCTTAGCAAAAGGCATTCCCAGGTGCCAGCAACAATTTATTTGGACCCCAGTTTGCAGCGTGACGGGGGTAAAAGGAACAGGTAAAGGTTGATGGACACGGTCTATGGAGAACAGTTTATTCTACAAAGATAAGAAGGTGGCCCCTGATAACTGGGTCCATAATGGGGCTTTGGAGCCTTCCATAATTTTTCCATCATGTGTGTGCATGGACAGTTGCCTGCCAATTCCATGAATTTAAGCAGCAGGCTTAATACTCTCCCAGATCATAAACACCAAATTACACTGAAAAAAGCAAGAAGGAAGCTCTTTAAAGGCATAAGTGTACAGAGACTCACTCATGTCCTTGTCATTGACAGAAACATCAGCCCACAGCTTTTCAAGCTAGACTCACAGCTCTCATTTTTATTGTTCCTACTGAAAAGCTGTACATTTGTTCCACCTTCCCAGGCCAGTTTTTAGGCACATGTTTTAAATACAAAGGTTCACATGAAGAGAAGCCTTTTATCTCCTCATATCCAGTCAGGCACAGCTGGAAAGCACTCAGAATGCCACGTCTCTGGTCTGTTTGTGTTCTCATATAGCACACATTACTGTGGTACCTAAGCATTCCCCTCCGTGCTGGCCCAGGCTGGATGGAACAGATTACGTTCCTCTTATGCACAAAGGACCTCCCCAGGAGAGAATGACTCTCTCAAAGGTATGATGTCTCCAGAGTTTCTTCTGGGGCAGTGCAGCTCCACACTGCCCCCTCTGTCTTAAAAGTCATAGCCCAATGGGATTTGGAGGGGGTTTCTTTTATATCCCAGGGAAAGAGAATACCAGAGTTTCAGCATCTCTTATGACTTTTTTTTTTTTTTTATAAATAAGGGACCTGGTGCCAGGGAAACGTTGCTGAAGTCATTCACTGGAATTCTTTAGCTTTTGTTATGCAGCAGGTCACACTAAAACTATGGCCCCTTCTGGCCTAAAAATCTATAAATCTGCCTTGTGCTTTTCCATTATCAATTTTCAAGGCCAGTTATGCACACATTATCATGGATTGAAAAGTATCAAAGCAATCTGAACTATTTTTGTAAACTTCCTGCAGAATGTGATGCAATCACGTCAAGCAGCCACAGAAGCCATTTACAAAGATGTGGTTTACAAAAATAAAATACTGCATTCATAGCACTTTGCAAATTTGCTGGGATTTCCAACTTTCAATAATGCTTAAAAACACAAGATACTATCACAGCTCTACTTTGGTTCTAATCAGAAATGGGAGAAGAGAAGAACTCCATGAAGTTTATTAGGGACCTTTCTACATGAATTTAATTTACCTGGAAAGCACTTAAGGTGCTGTGATAATGTATGCTAGATACAGCAAACCAACAGATTCGAAAGGTAGGTAAGGGGTACTAGCGAAGACATTTCCAAAGTGTTTAATTTATTGTCTGGATCATACTTCTCCTTGACACCATTCGTGACATTCTGGCATATAGAGCCTCATCTGGCAGGAGATAAGCACCTTTTGCTCATACTGATTCCAGTGAGATTCTAGAATGCTCAGTACAAGAGGGCCAAGCATAGAAAAGACGGTTACTCACCTTTGTAACTGTTGTTCTTCGAGATGTGTTGCTCATATCCATTCCAGTTAGGTGTGTGCGCGCCGCGTGCACGCTCGTCGGAAGATTTTTACCCTAGCAACACTCGGTGGGTCGGCTGTGGCGCCACTATAGCGCCGGATATATACCCCTGCCGACCCAACGGCCCTTCAGTTCCTTCTTGCCGGCTACTCCGACAGTGGGGAAGGAGGGCGGGTTTGGAATGGATATGAGCAACACATCTCGAAGAACAACAGTTACAAAGGTGAGTAACCGTCTTTTCTTCTTCAAGTGCTTGCTCATATCGATTCCAATTAGGTGATTCCCAAGCCTTACCTAGGTGGTGGGGTCGGAGTGAGATGTTGCAGAATGCAAAACTGCTGAACCAAAGGCTGCATCGTCTCTGGACTGTTGAACCAATGCATAATGTGAGGCAAAGGTGTGAATCGATGACCAGGTAGCTGCCCGACATATTTCCTGGATGGGGACAAGGGCCAGGAAAGCGGCAGAAGAGGCTTGCGCCCGAGTAGAATGGGCGGTGAGATGGCTAGCAAGAATGTCAGCCAATTCATAGCATGTTCGGATGCAGGACGTCACCCAAGACGAGATCCGTTGGGAAGAGACCGGCATGCCTTTCATGCGGTCTGTCACCGCTACAAAGAGCTGAGGCGAACGTCGGAAGGGTTTGGTTCTCTGTATATAAAAAGCGAGAGCCCTACGGACATCCAAAGTATGTAGTTGTTGTTCCCGACGCGATGAGTGCGGCTTTGGGAAAAAGACTGGGAGGAAGATGTCTTGATTGACATGAAAGCCAGACACCACCTTAGGGAGGAAAGAGGGGTGCGGTCACAGCTGTACCTTTTCCTTGTGGAATACTGTATACGGGGGATTCGCTGTCAAGGCCCGAAGCTCCGATACTCGTCTCGCTGAGGTGATAGCGACAAGGAAGGCCGTCTTCCAGGAAAGGTACAGCAGCGAGCAGGTGGCTAGAGGCTCAAAAGGGGCCCCCATAAGCTTGGCTAGCACCAGGTTTAGATCCCAGGTAGGGGTTGGGCGTCTGACTTGAGGGTACAACCGTTCCAATCCCTTAAGGAACCTGGAAATTATGGGGTGAGAAAAAATTGAACGGCCACTTTCGCCTGGGTGGAAGGCGGAAATAGCTGCCAGATGTACCTTTATAGAAGAGACCGCCAGGCCCTGCTCCTTCAGGGACCAGAGCTAATCCAGGACTGTAGGGACAGAAACCTGTCCGGGGACTAAGTTACTCTGAGCGCACCAGTGGGAGAAACGCTTCCACTTGGCGAGATATGTCATCCTAGTGGAAGGCTTCCTACTTTTCAAGAGTACCTGTTGTACCGAGGCAGAGCAACGCAACTCAGATTGGCTCAACCACGCAGCAGCCATGCTGTGAGATGAAGGGATTGCCGGTCCAGGTGGTGAAGCCTGCCGAAGTCCTGTGTTATGAGGTCCGGCCAGAGTGGCAGGGGAATCGGGTCTGCCACTGAGAGGTCGAACAACAGGGTGTACCAATGCTGCCTCGGCCACGCTGGAGCAATGAGGATCAGGTGGAGAACTGGATCTTTTGCTTTTCAGTATTTAAATTAAGTAAATTCATTAAAACATATATTTGAGCTAATAAATATTTTGTTTTAAAGTCCTACATATTGGCCATTTATGTATTTTTGTGCTCCATGGTGCCATGTTAATCACCGTAGCATCAGACTGGCTAGAAGCAGCCCAAAACAATGGCAGAAAATGGAAATAGTTTGTAATTTCTCAGCTTAAGCACATATTTATCAAGTCTCTACATTAGTTTCTGCGTATTTCTTTTCCTGGGAATTCTCTGGTTTAAATATAAAGACTGGAAGCCTTAAATATAAATGTTTGGGCTGCCTTCTCTTCTGTCCACGGGGAAGTGGTGATAGTCTGTACAAAGTCATCTGCTCATAACAGCACCTGGACTCGTATTTATAAAATATTAGGCTTTAGCTTTAGGCAGTTAAAAACCTGGCAAAAGAGTGAATTCACACAGAAATCAGATGGCTTCATCTGTCCAGAATTAACTGTTAAAATGGGTTTAATCTATTAAAAGCCAAATTCATTTTTCCTGCGCATTCAAAAATTAGGCTCCATACAATGAATCTTTTAGTTATATAATAACAAACACATGCAGGGCTACCAGATATAATGCAGTTGGAAATGGCCAAAGAGAAAACTGTGCCTGGAAACAGTGAAAGCAGAAAGTTAATCTACACTAGTTTACACTACTGCGGTAAATTGATCTAATTTCCGTAACTTCAGTTACTTTATTCACGTAACTGAAGTCGACGTAGTTAGATCCACTTACTGTGGTGTCTATAATGCGCTGTGTCAATGGGAGAGCATCTCCCGTCGACTTGCCTTATGCTTCTCGGAGAGGTGGAATACACAAATAGATGGGAGAGTGCTCTCCCATCGATTTAGCAGGTCTTCACCAGACCCGCTAAATCGAAACTCGCTGCTGTGCCAATCTACCGGTAAGTATTGTGGCAGAACTCTGACCTTGCCCCCGTGGGTCCTGCGCTTCTAGGCGGTTTATGCTAGCCTCAGTGGCTCACTGTAACCCTCAACGTAGCCCTTCTCTCTCTAGGGCCAGGGTTACAGTCTACTGAGCCCTTTTCATCTTAGGCCAGCAAGGAGGTTGGTGAGAGAACTCCCACAGTCTCTGTTGTCCCTGGGGGCTTATTTCAGAACAGTTTAGCCTCCTGTCCTGACAGGGGCCTGACTTCCCCTCCCAGGAGATGTTCCGGTAGTGGTGGGTTGGGGGGAACCCGGGCCCGCCCTCTACTCCAGTTCCGGCCCAGGGACCCTAATGGTAGCAGCTGTTGGCAGCCAACCTTTCACTGCCAAAGTTGCTACATTTCCCTGGGCCACTTCCCCACAGCTCTCCTGCTTCTCCCTTCTTCACCCTTACCTTAGGGCTCCCTTAACGATGGTTTGAGGGTATCTTCATTAACCAGCCCTTCAGCCACACTTCCTCTCCTCTGGCTCCCTGGCTCTCCTCTGCCTCACTGGAGTGAGCCCTTTTTATAGTATCAGTGGGGCCTTAATTAGAGTCAGGTGGTCACATTAGCTTAATGGCCTCACCTGATTCTTTGCAGATTAATTAGAGTCAGGTGTTCTCATTAGCCTGGAGCAGCCCCTGCTCTGGTCAGTCAGGGAACAGAAAACTGTTAATCCAGCGGCCAGTATATCTACCTTATGCTATTCTGCTGTACCCAACTGGCCTGGGTCTATCACAGTATAGACATGCCCTAAGGGTGTCAGTGTGTGCACTCCAACATGTTCTAGGAGAATGCTGACTATTGTCAAATACAAGTATATTCAAAATATTCCTTTTTCATGCAGGGACGGTTCTCTTACAGGCAATGGTTAGAATGCGGCGAAGAAGAACTAAGGAGGACTTTGTCTGTGAGGTTATGATGATGCACTCCGCAGCCGAGAAACAGGAATTGAAGGAGTGGCGGAACAGCGAGAAGAGGGACCAAAAGGAGAACGTGGCACACCTGAAGGAAGCCATGGAGCAGCTCTTAAACATTATGGAGCACCAAGTGGACACGCTTCAGGCAATACTAGCTCTTCAAACCGAGCAGCTCCATGACTGCCCTCCCCTGTAGCTGCTGTCACAAAACACACACACTACCAACACACTGTTATCAACCTCCTGGCTCCACTCTACCCTCAGCATTCCACTCCTCCCAGTCCAGCAGTGTGGATTCCCACTACCCACTGCACTCAACACCCATCCCTCTGCAGTTTGGCCCTGCTGAAGTACAGCACCCACTGTATTGTACTCCAAAGGAGAAGGTTGGGTACGATCCCTGGATATACACAAATCTGTAGTCGTCTCAGGACCCCTCCTCCCCTCAAGACCTTCCCTTTCCTCATCCCCCTCCCCAGCTGATGGATTTTTTTGTTTGACTTTCTCCTCCATTTGTTGTCTTTTAATAAGAGAATTGTGTTGGTTTGAAAGCAATCTTTATTCTATTAAGTGAAAGCAAAAAGAGCACTGCAAAGCAACATACAATTATGTTAAGCCCCCTTCTTGCATCATGTGCACCAATCACCTCCTAGCATTACAAACTGAAATCCTGACCATAGCAACAAATATTAGTGGCTTTCGTCTTCAAATTGCAGCCTCAAGGCATCCCTGAACCTTATTGCCCCATGCTGCACCCCTCTAATAGCCCTGATCTCTGGCTGTTCAAACTCAGCCTCCAGGCACCGAGCCTCTGCGCTCCAGTCCTGAGCGAAGCTTTCACCCTTCCCTTCACAAATATTATGGAGCGTACGGCATGCGGCTATAAGCCTAGGAATATTGTCATCGGCCATGTCCAGCTTCCCATAGAGGCATCACCGGAGGGCTTTTAAACGGCCATATGCACACTCAACAGCCATTCTGCACTTGTTCAGCCTGTTGTTGAACTGCTCCTTGCTGCTGTCAAGTTGCCCTGTGTATGTCTTTATAAGCCATGGCATTAAGGAGTAGGCGGGGTCTCCCAGGATCACAATGGGCATTTTGACTTCCCCTAAGGTGATTTTCTGGTCTGGGACGAAAAGTCCCTGCTTGCAGCTTCTTGAACAGGCCAGTGTTCTGAAAGATGCGTGCGTCATGCACATTTCTGGACCAGCCTGCGTTAATGTCTGTGAAAGCCCACGGTGATCCACAAGTGCCTGGAGAACTATTGAGAAATACCCCTTGTGATTAATGTACTCTGTGGCTAGGTCATCTGGTGCCAGAATTGGAATGTGCGTGCCATCTATCACCCCTCTGCAGTTAGGGAAGCCCATTTGTGCAAAGCCACCAAAATGTCACGCACGTTACCCAGAGTCATGGTCTTTTGGAGCACGATGCGATTAATGGCCCTGCAGACTTCCATCAACACGACTCCAACGGTTGACTTTCCCACTCTGAACTGGTTAGCAACCGATCAGTAGCAGTCCAGAGTAGCCAGCTTTCACAGTGCAATCGCCACACACTTCTCCAGCGCAGGGCAGCTCTCATTCTCGTGTCCTTGCGCCACAGGGCTGGGTTGAGCTCATCATACAGTCCCATGAATGTGGCTTTCCACATGAGAAAGGTCCGCAGTCACTGCTCGTCATCCCAGACGTACATCATGATGTGATCCCACCACTCAGTGTTTGTTTCCTGAGCCCAAAAGCAGTGTTCCACAAGCAATCTCGTGTCGTAGCTACTACATGTGGAGAGATCAATGTTGCACTCCTCTTGCCTTTGTAGTTTAAGGAATAACTCCACTGCCACTCATGACGTGTTGATCAGAGCGAGCAGCATACTGGTCAGCAGTTCAGGATCCATTCCTGAGGCCTGAAAGAGGCAGGGCACGCTGTACACAAACCATTGAAAGATGGCGCCAAATGCGGACAGAAACACAGGGATTGCTGGGATTCCCCCCGACTCCCTCTGCCTTCCCACAAGTCTTAGAGGCAAAAGAGAAAAAGGTGCTTTGTGGGATAGCTGCCCAGACTGCACCGCTCCAAATAGTGCCACAAGTGCCACAAGTGTGAACAGACTATTGCTCAGGCAGCTGTCAATGTGAACACACAACAGTGGTTTTCCTTCTGTTGTCTCTGAGCGGCACTTTAACTGCTGGTGTTGTAACTTTGCCAGTGTAGACGTGTCCTGAGTCTGCTTCATTGCAGGACCTGCCTCAGGTGTCTGTTATGCCATTCACTCAACTTTGTCTATCTGTCTGTAAAGCGGTAACTTTTGAACTCCACATCTGAGCAATTCCAAAATTCCAAGAGAAGTTCTAGGCAACAATGGGCAGAACTCTACTGAACTTGGGGGAAATCAGAAAACGAAAAGGGAGAAAATATGGGACACTTTGAAACTCTGACATCTGTTTTGCACAGCCACAGTTCAAACACCTTTGCAGTTGTCTACAGAAAACAACTGGTTCATTGCACCCATTAACACAGGCCTGCACAACATGCGGCCCGCGGAGCCTCACTGTGTGGCCCACCGGGGGATTCTAAATCCCCCCCACACGGCACTCTGCGGGCAGCCCAGAGCCCTTTGAATCCTAGCTGCGGCCGGGAATCAGAGGGCTCTGGGCTGCCGGCAGCCGCGGGGAGCCCAGAGCCTTTTAAATCCCAGCTGCGGCCGGGAATCAGAGGGCTCTGCGCTGCCCGCAGGGGCAGGGAGCCCAGAGCCTTTTAAATCCCAGCCGCGGCCAGGAATCAGGGCTCTGGGCTGCCGGCAGCCGCGGGGAGCCCAGAGCCCTTTAAATCTCAGCCGGGGCCGGGATTCAAAGGGCTCTGCGCTGCCCGCTGCGGCGGGGAGCCCAGAGCTCTTTAAATCCCAGCCGCGGCCAGGAATCAGAGGGCTTTGGGCTGCCTGCAGCCGCGGGGAACCCAGAGCCTTTTAAATCCCAGCCGCGGCCGGGAATCAGAGGGCTCTGGGCTGCCAGCAGCCGTGGGGAGCCCAGAGCCTTTTAAATCCCAGTCGCGGCAGGGAATCAGAGGGCTCTGGGCTGCCTGTAGCTGTGGGGTACCCAGAGCCTTTTAAATCCCAGCCGCGGCCGGGAATCAGAGAGCTCTGCGCTGCCCGCAGGGGCAGGGAGCCCAGAGACCTTTAAATCCCAGCCGTGGCCGGGAATCAGAGGGCTCTGGGCTGCCGGCAGCCGCGGGGAGCCCAGAGCCTTCTAAATCCCAGCCGCGGCTGGGAATCAGAGGGCTCTGGGCTGCCTGCAGCCGCGGGGAGCCCAGAGCCTTTTAAATCCCAGCCGCGGCCGGGAATCAGAGGGCTCTGGGCTCCCCGCGGCTGCCAGCAGCCCAGAGCCCTTTGAATTCCAGACCCTGGCCGCTGATTGCCCCCTCCCCAGATCCCTGCCCCAACTGCCCCCCAGGACTCCCACCCCCTATCTAAGCACCACTGGTCCTTGTCCCCGATTACCCCCTCTCAAGACCCCTGCCCCTAACTGCCCCTTGGGACCCCAGCCCCTATCTAAGCCTCCCTTCTCCTTGTCCCCCACCGCCCCTCCTGAGACCCCACCCAACTTCCCCAGGACCCCACCCCCTACCTGTCCCCTGATAAACCTCCTGGACTCCCATGTCTATCCAATTGCTGCCTGTCTGCTGACTGCCCCTCCGAACCTCTGCCCCATCCAACCCCCCCTGCTCCATGTCCCTTGACTGCCCCCCCGGAACTCCCTACCCCTTCTCCAACCCCCAAACCGCTTACTGTGCCACTCAGACCAGCATGTCTGGCTCCGTGCAGCTCCAGACAGTTGCTGCCATGCTCCCCCATGGAGCCCACAGCCCTCTCCCACCCCCAGCACCTGCCTTCCAGATTTGAACACCTCAAAATTCAGGAGTGCTCAAGCTCGGTTTGGGCAGCTTTTACTTCATTTCTCCAAAATCAAATATACTGATCCACTGTAACTTGCTGTAGAAAAAATAGGATAAAATTGAGCAAGAAATGCTTATTAGGACTGGAATTGCTATTTTCAACAGCCATTGCCTTTTTGTTTGTTTGAAAGGAAGACAGTGATATTGCATTGGCAAATTCCCCATAGAAAGAAAGAGTGGAACAAAAGAATAATAAAGGCACCTGAACTTTTCCTCATTTATGGAGGACAGTCTTATAATATGCATCCAGACATCCTCCAATCACACAAGCTGAAAATTGTTCCACTTTACTGCAGCTCTGTAACCATATGGGAACCAATCCTGTCTGTGTTTTGTGCACATCCAAAATTCTGGCTGAATGACCCGCCCTGGGAGCGAGTTACCAGTGACCCAGGGCTGGGGTGGCAGGAGGTGTGTGGGGGGGGCACTGGTGGGGGGGA
This sequence comes from Mauremys reevesii, assembly GCF_016161935.1. Taxonomy (NCBI): domain Eukaryota; kingdom Metazoa; phylum Chordata; order Testudines; family Geoemydidae; genus Mauremys; species Mauremys reevesii. The sequence continues at coordinate 40,496,830 of NC_052630.1, read as the reverse complement.
GCCCAGGGCTGGGGCAGCAGCAGGGGGGAGGGAGGGCACTGGTGGGGAGAAGAGGGGGACGCCCAGCACTGGGGTGGCAGGGGGTGTGGGTGGGTGGGTGGGGGGAGAGCCCAGGACTGGGGCAGCAGGAGGGTACAGGGGGATCCCAGGGCTGGGAAGGGGACAGCCAGATTTTTTTTTGCTTGAGGCAGCAAAAAACCTAGAGCCGGCCCTGCCGGGTTCCCCCAGCCGCCGGAGCCCCGGGCCCTTTAATTTGACCCTGAGGGCTCCCAGCCACCTCTTTAGCTGGGAGCCCCTGGTTGATTTAAAATAAAGTATCACCTCCCCACCCCCAACCTTCCTTCTTGACCCACAGCTGTTTTGGTGGGGCAGCGCTGGGGAAGGAGGGTTTGTTTCCGTAGGGCTGGGCGGCCCTGGGGTGGGGTGTTTCCTCGGGCTGGGAGGTTTTGGCCCTCAGCTGTTTTCTTTGGAGGAATGTGGCCCTCGCCACTTTACAAGTTGTGCAGGCCTGCATTAACATGTTCAAGCATAACACCACCCCCAACTAATTTCTGCTCATCCTCCCAACAGAGTTTAACATGTTGACATTCTGACGCTCTAAATGACTTGCCTCCCAAACAAATAATGGTGCTGGGGGAGAGGGAGAATGGGGGAGTGCACACAACTCTGATATGGCAGGGGGGAAATGGGAGATTTTGGTATGAGAGGAGAGAGCCACATACATTCCTGGTGGTGGTGGGAAACCAGGGGACCCTGGTAAAGGGGGCACATAGAGCCTCTAGCATGGAGGGAAAGGTGGGGATGGGGCAAATAGAGCCTCTGGCATGAAGGGAAGAGGGGTGAAAATGGAGGACCCTTGTGTGGGGAGGAGGGGCACACAGAGCCCCTGAAAGTAGGGAAAGTTGGATGGGGTGAAAACAGAGCCACTGGCATGGGGAGGATAAATGGGGGGCCCTGGTATGGGAGTAGGGAGGAATGAGGGACACACACAGCCCATGGCAGGGCAGGGAGGTGGGAATGGGGAGCCCACAGAGCCCCCCGCAGGAAGGAGATTGGAGGAGCTGCTTAAGGATAAATAAATGTGCCTGCCTGTCTGAGTACAACTATCTTTCTATTGTGGAAAACAGCACAAATTGTTTGGTACATGACACTTCTCTAGTCATGAAATCCAGTTTTTATTCTCCCTGCTGAAGCCTCATTTACCTTCCGATCACCTCCAAACTCTTTTCCCCTCTCTTACTTCCTGGTTATTGTTTCTTGCCAGTATCATGAAGAGTAGGTCTTTCATGGAAACTCTGAAAAACCATACTGTCTCAATCTATTTCTTGCCCACAATTCTTTGTCTGCCAAATCTGCAGCACACATTTTATATACATATATATTACTGGTCACATCTGTCTGCAACCATGCTGTTTTTTTGTTCTGGTGACATCTTTGTAAGCTGTTCTATATTCATCATAATTATCTACAGCGTATGTTGTCCTTCCAAATGCTAGTTAAAAAATAACACAGTATTGGTTAGGTCTGAGAACTGGGACATTTGATGCTGAAGGAAGCTCAGTCATGGGATTAATTTCTGACTCATGAAGTTCCAGTAAACTGTACAGAAGACAATAGAATCAGGAGTAAGTAATAAAGAAAATGGACTTCAATCTGTCTCCCACACTACAGGCCATCAAGTAACTTCTTCTCTTCTTACTTTACACAAATACACTTGACACAGACACAGCAAGCTTCAGTGCAGTACTTCATTCCTGGTTTATTCAGGGACCTTTTTAAACAGCAGTTCTGCTTCCAAGGAGCTAAGTCTTACAGAGTGTTTTCTTCATTTGAATTATCTAGACTTTGTATTTTCAAACATCTTCCTGAAGCCACCTATGGGACTCTAGAGTTTATACAAATATGACAATTAACACTGGATGTGATACAACTGCAACAGGCACAACAACAATGCAGCTTCTTTCCCAGGAGCATTTTGTGGATATCACTCCAGTCCTGGCTAACTGCCCTTCAAGTCTGGCTGAGGCAAGCACCTGAAGCCCGGAAGTGGGATTGTACAGCTGGCAGCTGTTCCTCTATCACTTTTACTGCGTAAGGATCAGCAATGTCTCTTCCCTTCTTTACTGCTGAGGAGAAGGCATATGCTCCACTAGGACACGGCTTCCAAACTTTGTATCAAAAGCAGGGGAAGAAGAGAAAACTTGTGATTCAGCTGGAAAGTGCCACAGTGCATACACTGCCCTGGTCTTTCTGAAATTGTGTTATTTTGATAACTCCCATGCCATTAGTGCACCAGTCCCCAGTAGGTGCTTTCAGCCTTAACTCCAGGTTAACAAAGATTCTCTGGAGATTTCTGGATTTTTTTGTAATGGCCCTAAGGCCCTCAAGCAAGCAGCCCTGCTCCTGCAGACATTGCTCCGGAAGAGCGAGCTCCAGGGCAGGAGACCCAGGAAGTGAAGAGTCTCCCGTTTGGACACCAGTTACTTCCTTCTGATTTATGAACTTTGTGGAGGAGAACCAGGGAGTGAAGATTTCCTCCCCTGCTCCCTTTCACGAGAGACACTCTGCAGCCACTAGGGTGGATTGGGGCTTCTGAATGTGGTATGAGGGCTGGAACTAAACTGTGTTACGTTGTGTCAAGGTGCAGAGTGAGACTGGGGAGGGGGATTTCTTCTTGTTGTGGAGGGAAGAGAGAGTCTGCACTGGTAGAAGGGAAAAGGAAAATTGTCATAAGCACTGCAGGACCGTGGGGTTCTTTTGTTGACAGTGGGCGTGTCGGGGGAGGGGAGGAAGGAGTGTTGGGGGATTGCACAGATCACAGTATTAAATGCAGTTAGTTGGCCAAATCCTAAATTGTGATACAGGGAAGTATCTGTGCTTTGAAAAGGAATGGAAAAAGTGGTGACTGGGTATGCTACTGGCTTTTTAAACTCCTTAAGTGAATCAGACTTTAAATCATCTGCTTTCCCTAATTACAGCAATTGTTCTCTCACCCTGAAAAGATGTCATCATAATTAATAAGCCTCTTGTGATGTTGTCAATGGTCTTTAACAAGACCTTATAAGAGTAGGATCTGCTTGCATATCAGAATTAGAGTGGAATAGATCAAATGTTTTTCTTCTAACCACATATATGAGGGGGGAGGGAAAAAGGGAGGACCTGCAGGCCAAAATAAATGGGAATTAATTTGCTTTCTCAAATATTTTACTTTAATTACCTTTCAAAGCAAGTCAGTTATCCATGGTTTAAAGAGCAGCTGACTTCTCTTGGAAAACTTACAAGAGTCTCTTTAGAAACTGCACCTAGATTCTGTTTTCTGTATTTCTCACCCTATATTCTTAATCAACAATAGCTCCGTGTTTGCACATGAGAGATACCATAATTAGTCTTACATCACTATCATCTTCACTAGCTCAGTGATGTCAAAGAGAGACTTATAAATGACTTCCAATGAGGAATCAACAGTACAAGCAGATGAAATCCTAAACATGCAAGTTATAGTGATATTACAGGGCCCTATGTACTTCACGGCAGGTAGGCCCTAAACCTGAAGAAAGGCATCTTCATTTAGGGTTGCCAACTCTCCAGTATTGTCTTGGAGTCTCCAGGAATTAAAGATTAATCTTTAATTAAAGATTATGTCATGTGATGACACCTCCAGGAATAGACCTCTACCCCGATATAACGCTGTCCTCGGGAGCCAAAAAATCTTACTGCGTTATAGGTGAAACTGCGTTATATCGAACTTGCTTTCATCCGCCGGAGTGACCAGCCCCGGCCCCCCAGAGCACTGCTTTACCACGTTATATCCGAATTTGTGTTATATTGGGTTGTGTTATATCGGGGTAGAGGAGTACACCCAACCACAACTGGCAATCCTATCTTCGTTTCTGTTGCACTCCTGTGCTGAAATGTGTGGGAAATGTCAATGTGAGCTGTGTGCCTAACTCCCCTAGGCGTTCTGAAAATCCAAGATTTTTAATGGACTGAATATGAAAATGATTAATACAATTCTAGTATTTCCTGTGTTAAATTCATTTTACTGAATGCTGGAACAACATTTTCAATGGGGGTTTAGCACTGTACTGATTAAGCAGATTTGCCAGCATAGAAAGCTATCAACAAGGTTGGAGGTTTTGGTAGCTGTGAGGACATGCTCTGGAATAAGTGGGAGGCAGTTTGGCACCCAGGGGAGATTCTGACACACACACACACACCCCAGAATGAATGTCTTCTTTGCCTCCCCCTTGTGGGTAGGAGGGGAAGTGACTTTAAATTTTGGGTGGGGAAGTTTGAAAAAATGGTTACTTGCCTCTCATAGCTGTTGCTCTTCAAGATGTGTTGCTCATGTCCATTCCAATTAGGTGTGCACGTGCTGCGTGCACAGTTGTCAGAAAGTTTTTCCCCTAAAAGCACCCGTCGGGTCAGATGTGGAGACCCCTGGAGTGGCGCCTTCATGGCGCTCAATATATGACCCTGCTGACCAGGCACCTCCTCAGTTCCTTCTTGCCGGTTACTTTGACAGAGATGAAGGAGGGCAGGTTTGGAATAGATATGAGCAATACACCTTGAAGAACAACAGTTACGAGAAGTGAGTAACTGTTTTTTCTTTTTCAAATGATTGCTCATATCGATTCTAGCCATACCTAAGCGGAAACGCTGATTGTAGCACTGCTCTGTCAAAAGCTGTATCATCTCTGGCTTGCCAGATGATGGTGTAGTGAGATGTGAAGGTATGTACTGAGGACCAAGTTGCTGCCCTGCAGATTCCTTGGATTGAGATCTGGGTCAAGAATGTTGCTGATGAGGCCTGACGAGCCTCTGCTCCTGGTTACTGGCCTGAGGCTTAGGGTAAAAGACAGGCAGGAAAATGTCCTGACTGGTATGGAAACATGACACCACCTTGGGAAGAAAGGCTGGGTGAGGCCTAAGTTGCACTTTATCCCTGTGGAAAACCGTGTAAAGTGGGTCAGAGGTGACGGCCTTTAGCTCAGACACCCTCTTCGCCGAAGTAATGGCGACCAGGAAGGCTACCTTCCATGACAGATACAGGAGGAAGCAAGTTGCCGGTCGTTCAAATGGGGGCCCCATTAGTCTGGAGAGGATCAGGTTAAGGTCCAACGTGGGGACAGGCTGCCTGATCTGGGGATGTATGCGGTCCAGACCCTTGAGGAAGCAACCAACCATATGGTTGGCAAAGATGGATCAACCGGACGCTCCTGGGTGGAAGGCCGAGATAGGAGCGTGGTGTACCCTTATGGCCTTGCTGTTTCAGGTGTAGAAGGTACTCCAAGATGAAAGGTACAGGCGCCTGGACAGGGGCTGTATGACACTGGTCACACCAACACAAGAATCTCTTCCACTTCACCAGATATGTGGCTCTACAGCAGGGCTTCCTGCAGCCAAGGAGGACCTCCCTTACTTGTTCTGAGCACAGAAGTTCCACAGGGTTCAGCCAAGAAGCTTCCAAGCCATGAGGTGGAGGGACTGCAGGTTGGGGTGATGGAGGCGACCGTGGTCCTGAGTGAGTAAGTCAGCGAGGAGAGGTAACGTGACCAGGGCGCCCACCAACAGCTCTAGGAGCACAGTGTACCAGTGTTGTTGAGGCCATGCTGGAGCTACCAAAATTATCTCTGCCCCGTCCCTGCGGACCTTGAGCAGGACCTTGTGCACGAGAGGGAACTGGGGAAAGGCGTAGAGCAGGTGACCTGTCCAGCGTAGCAGGAATGCATCTGAGAGTGACCCTGGGCTGTGACCCTGGAAGGAACAGAACATTGGGCACTTCCTGTTGCGGCGGGGGGCAAAGAGGTCGACCTAGGGAAACCCCCACCTTTGGAAAACGAGGTGTATGACATCCCACCAGATGGACCACTTGTGTGTGCGGAAGGACCTGCTGAGGTGGTCCGCCAGCATGTTCTGAACTCCTGGTAGAAAGGATGCTTCCAGTTGAATGGAGTGGGCTATGTAGAACTCCCACAGCTGGAGGGGAAGAGGAACATGGCGTTGGTGTTGTCTGCGCACTGGCCTTGTAGTCAGGCCTGAAAGCTCCTTGATGCTGATATGTAGGGAGAGCTCATCCTGTGACCAGAGGCCCTGTGTCTGGAGGTCTCCCAGATGCGCACCCCATCCCAGAGCTGACACGTACATAACCAGGGAAAAGGAAGGCTGAGAGCTGTGGAAGTGGACTCCTTCGCAAACTGCTTGAGGGTTGAGCCACCAGTGGAGGGATGGGAGGACCTGTCTTGGCACTGTGACCCCTGAATTCAAGCTGTTGTGCCCCTGGTGGTAGACCGAGGAGAGCCATGCCTGCAAAGGCCTGAGCTGCAGCCTGGCGTGCCGGGTCACATAAGTGCAAGCAGCCATGTAGCTGAGGAGACTCAGGCACCCCCTTGCTGTTGTGGTTGGGAATTGCCAGAGGCTCTGAGTTATGTCCGTGATGGCTCGGAACTGGGTCTCTGGCAGAAGTGCTCGCACCTGAACCGAGTCTAACACCACCCCAATGAATTCTATTCTTTGGGTCGGTTCCAAGGTCAACTTCTCAAAATTGAGGAGGAGACCCAGTCCCTCGAATGTGTACCTGACCAAACGGATTTGGGACTGCACCTGCCCCCGGTGCGGCCCCTGAGCAGCCAGTCATCAAGGTATAGGTATACCTGCACCTGCTGTCAACGGAGAAAATCAGCCATGACCGACATGCACTTGGTGAACACTCTGGGGGCTTTTGAGAGGCCAAATGATAGGACCGTGAATTGGTAATGCTTGTGGTTGACCATGAAGTGTAGGAAGCGTTGGTGTGTGAGACGAATTGCTATATGGAAGTACGCATCCTTCATGTCGAGGGCGGCATACCAGTCTCTGGGATCCAGGGAGGGACTAATGGTGCCCAGGGAGACCATGCGGAACTTCAACTTTACCATGAATTTGTTGAGTCTGCGCAGATCTAGAATGGGTCTGAGACCCCCCACCCCTTGGCCTTGGGGATTAGGAAGTATCAGGAGTAGAATCCCTTGCCCCTTAGCTCCTGAGGAACCTTCTCCACCACTCCCATGGCAAGGAGCGTCTGCACCTCCTGCATGAGGAGTTGCTTGTGAGAGGGGTCCCTGAAGAGGGACAGGGAAGGGGGATGGGAGGGAGGGTAGGAGAAGAACTGGAGAGAAAATCCCACTTCCACCATATGGAGGATCCAGCGGTCCGAAGTTATTTGGGACCAAGCATGGTAGAAGTGGGACAAATGATTCAAAAAAGATGGGGAAGGATCCGGAAGCAAGGCTGGTGCACTGTCCTCGGGTGCCCCTTCAAAAGGCCTGCTTGGAACCTGATGATGGTTTAGTCGGGCCCTGGCCCTCCCGGAAGGCGGGTTGGAAGGCTTCCTTCTGCTGTTCCTCCCTGTAGACATGCAGACTCACCCCTGCGGCTCCTCCTGCTGGTTGTCCTTGGGAATTAGCTCATTCCAGTGTCCAGAGCACCCTCTGCTGGCCGGTGATCCGCCTTCAAGCTACTGGCCCCCGTGTCCCTCCCAGGACCCCGGTGCCCCTTTAACTGGGTCTCTCCCTCCCAGGGGAACCCCCACCCCACTTTGCCTCAGTATTGGCTACTGCCCAGTTTCCATCTAGCCCCCGTTCCCTGAGGCAGACTGCAGTATAAGACACTCATCATTGGCAAAGGGGTTTGGACCTGCTGCCTTTGCCCCCTTCTTCCCCTACAGGCAGAGGGAGAGTCCTGAGCTCTTGGCCTAATGCTAGGCTGCAGCCTGGGACTTCCCAGGGAGGAGCTCCCCAGCTCCTCTGCCTTTCCCCAGCCCAGCTCCACTCTAGGTACCTTGTCTAGCTCCCTGCAGCCAGGCCCTTCTCCCTCTACAGGCAGAGGGAGAGTTCTGAGCTCCTGGCTCCCAGCTTCTTTATAGGGCCAGCTGGGCTCTGATTGGGGCGTAGCCCAGCTGCAGCTGCTTCCCCCAATCAACCCAGCTCTTTCCTTCCACAGCCCCAGCCCTCTGCAGGGCTGGCTTTAACCCCTCAGGACAGGAGCGGGTAACCACCCTGCTACACTCCCCTTCTCCTATAAAAGTCCTGCCTCGGCCAAGGAGGGTAGGAGCGCTGCTGCTGCTGTTGGGGCTTGAAATGTTTGCGTTGGGTTGCCAGGGTGTGCATAGCCAAGGATTTCATAGTAGCCCTTGAGTCTTTTAGGCTATGCAGCCGAGAGTCAGTCTGCTCCGTGAACAGGCCCACCCCATTAAAAGACAGGTCCTGCATCATCTATTGAACCTCAGGCAGAAGGCCTGAGACCTGCAACCATCAGCTACACCTCATGGCGATACCAGAGGACAAAGTGAGCGCTGCCGAATCCGCAGCGTCCAGTGAGGCCTGTAAAGAGGTCTGTGTCACCACCTTGCCCTCCTCTACTATCGCTCCAAACTCCTCCCTGGACTCTGTTGGCACCAGATCCTTGAACTGGAGCATCGAGTTCCAACAGCTCAAGCTATACTGGCTCAGAATTGCCTGCTGATTGGCAATCCTGAGTTGCAGCCCCCCACGTTGAGTACACCTGGTGCCCAAACAAGTCCAGGCGCTTGGCATCCTTGGACTTAGGCGCTGGGGCTTGTTGCCTCTGCCTCTCCTTCTCGGTCACTGCCACAACCACTAACAAACAAAGCTAAGGGCGCGTGAAGAGGTATTCATACCCCTTTGATGGGACAAAGTATTTCCTCTCAACGTCCTTGTCGGTGGGAGGGATGGAGGCTGGGGTTTGCCAGATGGTCTTGGCATTGGCCTGTATGGTCTTGATGAGGGCAGAGCCACCTTCGAAGGACCTTCTGGGGCCAAGATGTCGACCATGGGGTCCTCTGACTCCACCACCTCCTCGGCCTGCAGAACCATGTTGCCCGCTACCCTGCGAAGGAGGTCCTGGTGGGTGCGGCTCTCTATGGGGGGTGGTCCAGAGACAGAAGTGCCTGCAATGGCCTTGTCTGGGGAGGAGGATGAGAAGGCTAATGGGGGAACAGGGTCTTCCTGTCCCTCCTGCTCTTCAGGGACCTCCTGTCCTGTCTTGCTGGCTGGACCTGGTAGACCAGGGTCCTGCTCAGGAACTGGAGTTGGAGTTGGTTCCATGATGGGGTGTGGGCACAGCACCTCCCCTAGGGGTGGGGCAACTGATGGAAGCCTCCGGCACACGCAGTTCAGAGGTGGCCAATCAGGAGCTTTTAGACTGGGTGCCCTGTTCTTGGTGGTATGCCCACAGGGTCTAGAATGGCCACTGCACTGGTCCCTGTCCCCATCTCAGAGCATCCACGGCCCGACCATACTGACCCCACTCGGAGTATCTAGATTCCATCTCCGAGTTTGAAGATTGGGATCAGGACTGCGATGGCGAGTGTGGTGCCAAGTGGAGCTGATCCGACGAGGAATGCCACACTGGGGAGCAGTTTCATGATGCCGGAGAGTGGTGCCCCAAGGCTGGAGAGTGGTGCCATGACCTGGATCGGTGCCGCAACCTGGATAGGTGCCGCAATCTGGAGTTGTGTGGGGTCGCTGAGCAGTAACGGGACCGGTGCCGGGAGTGGGACCTGCTGCACGATGGGGATTGATTCACGGATTGGTGTCACGAGCGGGAGCACTGGCGCGACCTGGAGCGGTGCCACAAGTCCGACAAGTGCTGCGATTGCGAGCTACTTGAGGTGAAAGTCTCGTTCTTTTTTAGTTCTGGGGCGAAACCCCTCAAAAATCCTGTACCTGTCGGCTTGGTGAGCCTCCCCCAGACACTTTAGACAAGTGTCGTGGGGGTCACCTGTTGGCATGGGCTTGCTGCAGGACATGCAGGGCTTGAACCCCTGGGACTTGGGCATGTAAGCCCTCCCAAGGAAAACCGGTTGGGACAGAGGGTAAACCCCCCAGCCCAGCTGCTAACTACTAAGTACATAGAACAATAAACAAACAAAGCTAGGTAAGAAGGAACTGAGCAGACGCCAGGTCAGTAGGGTCATATATTGAGCACCATGAAGGCGCCACTCCAGGGGGCTCCACAGCCGACCCGATGGATGCTGCTAGGGAAAAAACTTTCCGACGACAGTGCACGCGGTGCGCGCACACCTAATTGGAATCAGTATGAGCAATCACTCGAAGAACTCCTAATTCTCCACCCCAGGAGCTGGCTCTCTGCTACTGCATCCAATTACAAGTATTTTAAAGGTGTTGCTTAGAACCAGATTACCCAAGCAAGGCCACTCTCCCCATACCAACCTGCTATGGCCACAGCCAGCAGCACACCTCAAGCTGGCACTCCCTTGGTAGAGAAACATGGCAGCTGTTGGCAAAGCACTCTGCAAGGAGCCCTTGGCTCTGAACTTGCTCCTCAGCTTGCTCCACAGTATCTGAACTCTTCTGAGCTTTCAGGCATGCTGCAAAGACCTAGACTATGTGAGCATCTGGGGAGATGACAGCATGGGTTTGGGTGTGAAGGGCACTGGGGTGAGCCCGTTGTGCGTAGGCTTTGCTATGCTGGTGGATGGTTATTCCCGTCAGGATTATTATATGAGATACCTACAGCTGTGGATAGAAGTCTCAAAAATTTAATTCAAAATAGAATAAAATGAATGAGATAATGGAGTATTTCTTAAGAAACGATCAGCAATAATATTGACATCAGCATTGTTGAGCTTCACAGTTCAAACCTCAGCCATCATTTCAGAGCATTTGTAGATGTAGAAATAAGAAGCACTACACTGATTCCTATTTATTACATATTCAAAGGAGTTCTTTGCATGCCAAGCTCCAAATACTAACCATGCTGTACCCTAGACAGCACTGACATGTGACTGAACATAAATGAGCACCAATAAAAAATATGAGCAAATGGGAGTCAGGGCTTCTGGGGTCTATTCCCAGCTTGATCACTGACTTGGGCATGTCACATTGTCTCCTGATTCCTTTGTTTCCCCTTCCATGCTTTGTCTGTCTTGTCTATTTCAACTGTAAGCTCCTTGGCATAGGGACAGTCTTATACTCGGTCTGTGCAGTGCTTGGAACAATGGGGCCTGGATCTCAGTTGGGGCCTCTAGTGGCTTGTCTACATGGGTACTGAACATCTGTGGCTGGCCGATGTGAGCTGACTCTGGCTTGTGGGGCTCAGGCTGTACAACTATGCTGTAGATATTTGGGCTCGGGCTGGATCCTGAGGTGGGAGGGTGCCAGAGCTTGGGCTGCAACCTGAGCCCAAACATCTACACAGCAATTAAACAGCCCCATGAGTCTGAGTCAGCTGACTCTGGCCTGCTGTGGGTGTTTAATTGCTGGGTAGACAGACCCTAGGTTGTTCTGTAATACTCTACTAATACTGTACTATACTAATAGTGCCTTTTCCCATTGGCCATTGTCACTACGAAACAGCCTATACTGAAGCAAACACTTCTCAGGACCGTGGCACATTGTAATGCTCAGTTGCTGATGCTGACTAGGAGGCAGTCTAGAATTCACATGTGCATGTGTGGTCAGATAGCGGGTGGGGCACGGGGGGGGGGTTTCAATTGATATTAGAGGCCTCCAAGACAATGGTCTGAGCTCTTGCAGGGTTCAGTAGCTGGATGATTCAATGGGGCCAGGTCAGCGGATTACGGAGGAAAGGTTGGCAAGGTAGGGTGAGGCAGGGCACTGGGGCAGGGTTGGGAGAAGCAAGGTCAGATGGGACAGGGTGTGGTGGAGTGGCGAGGCATGGTCAGGCATGCTGGGTGGGAGCAGGTGAGGCAGTGTCGGGCGGGGCAACATGGGCCATGGTGGGGCAGAGGGGTAAGGTAGAGCAGTAGGCAATGGCCTCTTGCTCAGACAGCTTCCTCTTCCTGTTGGGGTCTTTATAGAGTCCAGGTATCCAATGAGAATGCAGTATGTCCAGCCAATCAGGGGTCTGTGGCATGACTGCAGTATGGCTGTAGGCCTTTAGCACTAATTCTGCTGGTCAGGGGGGTGATTCAGTGCGGCATGGAGACTAAGGATGCCATCTAGGGACAAAGAAGGGTTGGGTTCAATACTGGGGTCCTGACAGTGCCCCCTCCCTTGGGACTGAGCTTATCTGGGCAGGCCCTGTGGAAGGTTCTGACTTTTTCAGGAGTGTGCACATAATGGGCTGGTTCCCAGGACAGATCCTTTGGCCTGTATCCTTCCCAGTTGATGAGGTACCATATCTTCCTCTTCCTATCTCGGAGTCTAGGATCAGGACAGGAGGTTGCTTTCATTTGGGAAAGGGATTGTCAGAGAAGGGCCTAAGGGAGGAGACATGGAATACAGGGCACATCTTAAAGGAGGGAGGAAGTTGAAGTTTGAAAGTTACTGGGATGATTTGCCTGTGAATCTCACAGGGTCTTAGGAACAGGTGGTCCACGTTACATATGAGTCTGCCTGTCTTGAGATTTTTGGACAATAGCCATCTTTTATCCTACACCAATGTAGGACTCTCCTGCTGGTGATGGTCAACATGATGTTTGTATGCCATCTTGGCCCCATCTATGTTTTGTCTGAACTCTTCCTGTGTTTGATGGATTTGATGAAGCAGGTCTGAGATTGTAGGAGCTGTGGGTGCTGTAGGCAGTTTGGGGTGGAACTAACCATGGAAGCCAGAATTTGCAAAGAAAAACAGGCTTATGTTGGTTGAGGCATGATCTTGTTGTAGGTGAATTCCACGTGTGGGATCAGTGAGGCCCAGTCATTTTGGTGATAGTTTGTGAAGCATCAAAGGTATTGTTCTAATACCTGGTTTACACTTTCTGATTGGATGTCAGTTTGCGGATGGGAAGTAGCTGATGCATGGAGACACACCTATAGTAGGCAGAACACCTCCTGTCAAAACCAAGACATGAACTGGGAACCCCGCTGTAAGGTGATGTGGTCTGGGAGGCCATGGAGGCAGAAAATGTGTGTGATGAGGAGACAAGCACTATCCTTGGTAGCAGGAAGATGTGCACGAGGAATGAAGTGCACCATCTTTGTCAGCTGATCCACTACTGTCAGTATGGTATGGCATCCCTCAGACTCTGGCCGCATTTAACGCACAAAAGTCTATTGTCATTCTGTAAGCAACCCCATCCACCTTAAGGACTGGCCATACTGAACTTGGTGAAATTGCAGATACACCGCTACCTCGATATAACGTGACCCGATATAACACGAATTTGGATATAACGCTGTAAAGCAGTGCTCCGGGGGGAGGAGGGGGGCTGCGCACTCCGGTGGATCAAAGCAAGTTCAATATAACGCGGTTTTACCTATAACATGGTAAGATTTTTTGGCTCCCGAGGACAGCGTTATATTGAGGTAGAGGTGTAGGCACGAGCACCCCTTGTTCAAGAGACAGTCTATAGTATTTTTAATGCCCTCCTCTGCTGCAGCTGTGTATTTATATTGCCTTTGAGGAGGGGGATCTTTTCCCTCAATCAAAACTTCAGCATCTATTTTTCCCACCGACATGCACTCCCTATGAGCTCTCTTGGGAACTTTTAATTTCTCCAGAGAGTTCATTGAAATGTTCTCTGACACAGCCAAGCCTCTGTACCAATTATTAAAGAAAAACAGGATTTGGGAATGGGGACCAGACCAACAGACTGCCATGGCTTATCCTGACCCTGCCCTTTGTGATTCAATTGGCCTCCTCAGAGACAAGTGTCTGAGTTACTCTTAACCAAAGGCATTGCGACAAGCTCAGAGCCCCACTGCCTGTGGTGGCTTGGAGCTCCGGGGCCCCTGCTGACTGACAGCTCCAGCGCTGCCACCCCAGGGAAGGGAAAATGTCACCGAGGTCTCTGAAAGTCACAGAATCTGTGACTTCTATGACAAAATCTTATCCTTACTGATGACTTATCCAAAGAGAAGTGTATTGACCCCCCAGAGGGAATAGTTTCAGAAAATATATTATTTCCAATACCTAATACACAATGAAATTTGAAACCTCGGTGAGAAGGAGTTTGGGACAGTGATCCCTAATGAAGAAAGGAAACTTCCCAGACTGCGTTCCTGGTAACTACACCCCAGGGCATGTGTAGGAATTTTTCCTTTTCACTTACAAAGGGATCTATGTAGTTCATCTAAGTGGCAAAGAGTTTGCCTCTAAGGAAATAATTTCATCAGATCAGGTTTACATTGATAAAGTAATAAATGAGAGATGCACAAAACAGGTACATTAGCTACATTAGCAAGTTTACAGAGGCATAGCTGTACCAATGCAGATGCACCGCTATAAGGTCGCTCATGTAGCCACTATATGCTGACGGGAGAGAGCTTTCCTGTAGACATAATTAAACCAACTTCAACAAGGTGATAGCTATGTCAGTGGGAGAGCATCTCCCGCTGACATAGAATCATAATCATTAGAATATCAGGGTTGGAAGGGACCTCAGGAGGTCATCTAGTCCAACCCCCTACTCAAAGCAGGATCAATTCCCAACTAAATCATCCCAGCCAGGGCTTTGTCAATCCTGACCTTAAAAATCTCTAAGGAAGGAGTCATACTGCTCTCTTACATACAATGCAACTCCCCCACCTTTTCTGCCCTGCCTGTCCTTCCTGAACAGTTTATATCCATCCATGACAGTACTCCGGTCATGTGAGTTATCCCACCAAGTCTCTGTTATTCCAATCACATCATAGTTCCTTGCCTGTGCCAGGACTTCCAGTTCTCCCTGCTTGTTTCCCAGGCTTCTTGCATTTGTGTATAGGCACTTAAGATAACTCGCTGATTGTCCTGCTTTCTCAGTCTGAGACAGGAGTCCTCCCCTCTTGCACATTCCTGCTTGTGCTTCCTCCTGGTATCCCATTTCCCCACTTACCTCAGGGCTTTGGTCTCCTTCCCCCGGTGAACCTAGTTTAAAGCCCTCCTCACTAGCTTAACCAGCCTGCTTGCGAAGATGCTCTTCCCTCTCTTCGTTAGGTGGAGCCCATCTCTGCCTAGCACTCCTCCTTCTTGGAACACCATCTCATGGTTGAAGAATCCAAAGCCTTCTCTCTGACACCACCTGCGTAGCCATAGCGCTGTCCACACCAGTGCTTCTGTTGGTGCAACTTCTGTCGGTCAGGGATATGTTCTTTTTCACATCCCTGGCCTGAGCAACATAAGTTATACCAACAAAAGTATAGTGAAGAGATAGACTAAAACATTTCATTCACAAAATAAACATACTGACTGCTTAACCCTAACCCTAAGAGACTTTATGTTTGGTAAAAGAAAAATCACTTGTTTGGCTCTGATGTATTACAAGCAGGAGTTTCATCAAATACAAAAAACATTAAGCATTTAAAGCATAGCTTTGCAAGTCAGAATGGAAGTCAGTGCCTCTTTCTAATTATTATCTGCCAGTGCGTACAATCTAAACAGAATACATGAACTGGCTAGCGTATTCAGGTAGGCCCATGACATGCAACTGCAGAAGATGAAGAGCTTGACAAATACAATTGTGCTCTTTGTTATGAAGTTGCTTCAAAAAGTTTCATAATTAACCATCCCACACAAAGCTATTTCAAGTCTCATTCTAACTATATTTGTGCTGTTAGGGACTACTGAAAGAACAGATGCACTTGCCAAGCATTTAATAACAAAATTCCAACCTTGTGACACAAGCCTGGAAATTAAGCCTTATTCAACACAAAACCCTCAGTTCCAGTAAGAATGTCACTATTTGATTGTGTCTGAGATTTTTACAGACACAAAACCTCACATGATAACTGAAAGTTCTGTAGAGAGGCCCAGTGAAGTAAGGGATGTATTCAGAGATCAAACACACATTCTCATGGACATACAGTGAAGAAGAATTATTGAGGCTGGGAAAAATAAGATTTTAAAAATAAATAGTTTCCTAACATGCTTTTTGATAATATATCTCAGTGGTAGGCAACATATGGCACGTCTGCCGAAAGCGGCATGTGAGCTGATTTTCAGTGGGTATCTCTTTAAAGAGCCTTTTTAGGAAAGACTGAATATTCAGTGTCAGGACCAGAATGCTCAATGGCTTGCAGTAGCAAGTCCTTATGGATCCTCTAGTCAGTTGCTTGTTCACACTATTCCAAAGCACTTGTAAGGTTTAGTGCAATGAGGTACATGGACAATACAGACACTCCTGGATGACTTTAATAATAGCCTTGGTACAGATGTGTGCTACATATGCTTTCAACATACTTCTAGCACACGTCTTCTTGTTTAATATTACCTGTGTTTGGCTATATGGGTCCTACCCTCTGAATGGCCCTCTCTGCTCTTCCCTTTGCAATCAGCAGAAGCAGCAGTACAACATCTGGAAAAGTGAACAGGATGACAGCCCTTGGAAGAAGAGCATAGCTGTCCCCCAGAAAGCCTGTGAAATAGCAAAGGTCACATTCAGCCCAATGAGAACTGTGTGAACAGCTTTTACTGAAACCTGGTAAATACTAAAGACTACCACTGGTGATTTACCTACTCCTTGAGGGGTATGAATCTCTAGCTGGGAAGCCTTGAACTAGTGGTTACTAATCAGATTGCAGATAAATGAATCTGCAATCTGATTTTTAACCTCACTGATCAGACTTGGCCTTTCAGTAACAGCAACTCCATTAGAAACTCAGAAATGGTACCTTTTGAGTTTACTTACATGACTAGTAATTCCTTTACCACCTGATAATGTCCATCACCGGCTGGAATGCAGAGCAGTCAGTCTGCTCACAAATGTCTGGCTTTTTAAGAAAGATTGATGCTTAACAATTAAACTGATCCCAGCATAAGTCAGGGGCTGGATCAATGTTTAGCAACAGTGCAATCCTATTCTAGTGCACTCCAGATTTAAACTACATTCTATGGATTTACTGGCAGTCCTCAAAAGAGAGAAAACCTTCCCTGCACTGACACAATACAAGTGATCCTTTGGGCTAAGTTTGCAACCAAGATTTATTCAGTAATAGCCATAGACAAAAATAAATAAATAAATTAACCAATATTTAAGCCAGAAAAAAAATCCATCATTTGCTTTATCCAAAAACCATGAAAACAATGCTGCAGTTTTCACAAGACCCATAGAAAGTCTGGGATTCCAAATGAGAGTGCCACCCTATAACCTTCCTAAAAAGGTCTAAACTATGGAAATATACCATCATTTCAGCCACACAAGACTAGCCGTATCCCGACTGTGACACCTTGAGAACAACTAGAAGCTGTTAAACAACCATATCCATTCATCACTTAGGTTCATCTCATTAGTGACCACTCCATAATTGCTACAAGCACCTCCTCAAATCCCATGAAAGACACTTCCGTTCAGTAATGACACTTAGAGATGAAGTGAATCTTCCACATGAATTAGGAAATATAGTAACCAAAACAGTTTAGAAAACATCTGTAAAAAAGGGAACAACAAAGAAAAAAAATCAAGCTTTGTATCTTTGAAACTCCTTGTGTGATTCATCCCGGACTTTCCAGACAACTTGTATCCTGGAAAGAATTGTGGCATGTGCAATTTCAGGTAGATTGTTTGTTTTTTTTCAGTAAAACAAGAGATTTTTGAAAAAAATCAGACTTAAAAAGACAAACTAGCTTCAACTTCAACTGTGGACTAGCACTCCTCCCCTAACTCAAGGACCAAATGCTGAATCATCATGATCTTTACCGCTGCCCCATTTACCTGTTCAATACTGAATGTGTGTTGCACTTACCCTACGAAAAGATACCACGTAGAATGTATCCCCCCTTCTGTGAATAGCTTCAAAGAAGTCTTGGTAATTTCTCAGAGAGGCATAATACACCTGCAGCTCATTCCCTGAGTTCCTGCTGAAATAGAGAGGGGAGTTAAGAACCTTAAGTGAGAAACCATCTTTAAGGGCTAGATTTTCAAAGAGCTCAGCATGCAGCAGCTCCAATTGTCATCTGGATCTTGTGTGCTAGAGAGTATGAACATGTGGGCATACAATAAGGGCTGCTGGATGCCAATCTCTTGAAAATCTGGCACTAAGAACATTTATATGAACATTAGGTAAGAGTAAACCCGCGGCAGGAATAAGAACAGAACTTAGGAATCCTAGCTACTACTCTTCTGCAAGTCTAGATTTACATATTATCACGGGTCTGGGGATGAGAGTTCTCTTCAGCATGTTTAAAATATTCTGAGCAAAAATATCTGCTTGCCTGACTCTCACAGCACTGCCTAGTTGCTCTGGTAGGACAGTGAGAAACTCCCATGATATGCTGCTACCAAAAGTTTTCCCTAATTTATTTTTAAGAAGTAAATATGTTCTCTAATTTGAGGGACTGATTTATACAATTCATTGGATTTCAGCGTAACTTAACTTTCAAGAAGTTCTGCTTTAGTGGCACATCACCTGCTTGCAGTATTTGCTGTGGTAATACCATAGCATATTGGCACAAAGCAGTACTGCATTCTATAAGCAGATATCATTGTCTTGGATTTTCAGATGATAGCACTGCTTTTACTGACCCAGTTTAAAGTGCAATGGAAGCAATGGATTAGTTTGGTTTTATATTTCTAAAGTGTGCTACTTATGCAGCTCAGGGCACAAACACATTGTAAAGTGGTCTCTCTGCTGTGATACTATGTGGCACTACCTCCTGCTGCTAGCAACTGTTTGTACTGTTGTTGTAGTAGCAGCACTGCAACTGCTAGCCTAGCAGGATCCCACCGTCATAGCGCTGGTTGAAGATTAGGTGATAAGAAAGTGCTGTGGGCATAACATATTAAGTCCATGGTGTGGGGGTTAATTTCCCAGGCAGGGTATGCTGGTTTTTTTAAACAAACCTTTAGAAATATTATTTTTGATAGTGGGGGAAGGATGGGCTGACATGGGAGCTAGAAGCAAGAAATGGTAGCATTTTAGACTATAAAGGGGGTGGTCCCCCCTTCAATTGGAATGAAGGTGTAAGCAAATAATAATAATTAATATCAAATAGCAATAAGCAGCAAGCATAATAGGACCATGACACTAGCACTGAGACATAGTATCTGTCTTACCATATAAAAGACATCACAAACATATTATACAATAAAACACATTGAAAAGAGAAAATATATTCCTCAGAATAAATAGGTTTCAGAGTAGCAGCCGTGTTAGTCTGTATCCGCAAAAAAACCAGGAGTACTTGTGGCACCTTAAAGGCTAACAAATTTATTTTAGCATGAGCTTTCGTGAGCTAAAGCTCACTTCTTCGGATGCATAGAATGGAACATAAATAAATAGGTTCAGCACTTCCTCACAAAACATACTAAATCTGGATCAGAAACAGAATAAACACTCTTCAGACTCTGGACCAACCTCTTCATTAGCCTCTGATCCAAAACCCAGTAGAATCCGTGGGACTTTTCCAACGCTCTGCTGGTAGAGGTTTTGGAACCACACTAATACAGATGACAGATTCTAAGTAACCTCAGTGGATTGATCCCCTGCCTTTCAGCATTTAAGTGTTCACAGTGAGGGCTGCTGAACAAGAGCAAAGGAAAGGACTTTGGTGTATATCCAAATGCCAAGCACATGGGAATTTTCAGAAACTGCACACTGCTTTTTACTGAATCAGGCCTTACACTGAAAGGAAAGCAGCATTTCTTTTTAATGTCTACAATGTGCTCAGTCGTCACAGGCTACCACCACCATAGAAGGTGACTGTATTTATGATAAATCCATGCCATGAAGGGATGAGAAGTCTGATACATTGGTGTATGTACTGACTGCACAAATTCACCTTTTACCAGCATGTAGTAGAGGAAGAGGGGGGAAATCCATAAAGCCCTTTATTATCTGACACACCCCTTCCCCTGTGTACGTGCTTATAGATCCTCAACAAGTCATCGCTTAACCTTCTCTTGAACAAGCTGAAAAGACTGAGCTTTTTCAGTCTCTCACTGTAAGACAGGTCTTCCAGACCTGGAATCATCATTGTGGCTCTTCTCTGGATCCATTCCAATTTGGCAACTTCCTTTTTAAAGTGGGGATGGAGTATGCCATCATCAGTGTTCTATACAGAGGTATAAATCATCTCTTTCTCCTGCTTGATATTCCCCCGGCTATGCATCCTTTGATCATGTTAGTCATTTCAGCCACAGCATCACTGGGGGAGCTCACATTCACATGGTTCCCACCAGACTGTATGGTCCTTTTCAGTCACTGCTTTCCATATTAATTCCTTTGGAGTAGCAGCCATTCCCATCACTGAGAGTGACAGAGACCAGCATCACCCCTGATAGCAGAAACGAAGGAACCTGCAATGAAAGTTCCTGATCTGGATAGGCTGGGAAGCCATATGGCCATCCACATACAAGGCTTCCATGGTTCCATACCAGGAGTCTTCAGAATTTTCCATGCATCTGTAGAGAGACTTTAGATATATTATAGTTTCCCACAGGCTGTGCCTCCTGGGCAATACAAATACAATAGAGCAGAGCAAGGGAAATCTCTCATCTTCCCTCTTATTGTGTTGTCTGGGACAGCTGCTTTATTTTATTCAGTATGGCTCAGTGCATCTGGTTGTTGGAGGCTTGAGAGAAGAGAAACCTGCTCTTTGGGATCTTACCAATTCCAGGACACAGTCACTTTACAGAACTGCTGTGACTCTGACACTTCTCCTTCCCTGGACATCTCCTGGAGAGGTCAGAACCAAGGTAAAAGGCAGCTTGGCAGCGTCTACAAGGTCTCCACAAAAAAGACCTGGATTTCTTGGTCAACTCACTACCAGGAACAAAGGCAGAACTGCCTCCTGAACACCACTGCTGCATGAGGCTCTCAGAGCATCCAAGGAAGCTCCAATATATAAGAGGCTACCAGGGAGATCTTATGGAGTACAGACGTGACTCATTATTAGATTCATTCTAGTCATTTGTCTAAGCCAGATGACCTTGTGAGGGCCTCAGAAGAGATGTATACTTGAAGGACGATAGTTAAAGCGTCATACATTTTCTGAAGGATGCCTATTGGTTTGGTGTTCAGGAAAATAGTAGGCCTGTGTCTACTGTGTAAGGAATTTGGAGAGTCTTATTTATCTTAGGAGAAACGACAGAATTTGGGAGCCTGTTTGTCAGAATATCTATCTGTAGCTGGCTCTTCCCATTCAGATTGATCCTGCTTTCACACAAGGAATGCAAGGGAAAGAACATAGTTTTCTTAGTCTCATTTTGAGCCTTTCCCCGCAAAAAGGTCCATCCTCCTGTCACAGGGTTGGCGCAGGCTCTCCTACTTTTGTGCCTGCATCCTGTGTTTAGGCTGGTTTAATAGAGTATTCACACCCTCTATTGTTGAATCACCCCAGTGTCTTTATTTACAGTGCTTATGCAGTTCCCAGATCCCCCAACAGTTAGTGCCTCACAGACCCTTCCCAGGGTCTCCTGGCCCTTGAGGCTTCCTTATTGGCAAGGAGACTTAGATACTGCCCTCCTGTCTCCTCCCAGGCTAGCCTCCTCACTGAGATTTGCCTAGGGCTTTTATAGCCTTCTCCTGCCCCAGCCCAGCTGTCACTACTTAGCCCAGCATGTTCATCTGAGCCAGCCCTTGTTAGGGCTTGCAGCTGGGCTCTCTGCTGAGTACCTGCATCTCTACACCTGGCCTACTGGCCAGAGAGCAGGCTGTAGCCAGCATTTTGGCAGGGCTTTAAAGGGGTTTTACCCCTGCCCTGCCACACATCCATTCTGACCTTTCTTGTTCTCCTTTGTCTGCTAGGCTTAGAGTCCTAGCATAATGGAAACCCTTTTAAACATCACCTCCAAGAATTCAGGAGGGATTAGTCTACTGGGTCTCATTCCTCCATCTCTTCCTTGGGCGTTATGGTGGGGTGCCCCTTTAAGGGACAGTCTGGCGCTTACAGCCCAAACAGCTTGAGTGCAATCAAGGAGCCCTCTCTGGGGCTAGGCTATATGAACAGGAGAGTGAGAGAGAGAGAAGAGACCAGAAGCCATGCTGGCTGCTATGGGTTGCAGAACCCCTTGGACTCCGGATCGCTAGCCTGGTAAGACAACAGAGGCCTCAATGCCTCCTTGACTGAACCTCTGGGCTTCAGTCCTCCTGCTTCACCCGTGAGCACTGTTCAGCAAGTCCAACTAAGACAGACTCCTGCTTGAGACTTGTTCACTCTTCAGGGATTAATGCACCTCAGCAAGTATTTGCAGTGACTCAAAAAACACTGTCAAACAGTAGCCTGTATTACTCCACTAGAACACAGCACAGGATGCTCATTGGTTAGCACAGAGAAATAAAGGCTAAAGCATAGTCCATTCTGGTCAGCCCAGAGCCCAGCCAAGCTGTAGTGCACTCGTGTTCAGACTCTGTGTTTTTCTCTCCGTATCATCGTCTTAGTTCCCAAGTGAGAACTTCCTCCAGAATCCAACACTTATCCCCCACCTCACACCTTCCAATCCTTTGTTCTCAAGCTGGGCTCTATGCTCACTTTACCCAGTGACCCAAGGAAGTTCAAACCCACAATTGTTATCCATAGATGATCCAGCATATTTCTCATCACCTTGGTAACTGTTCTACCGGGCACTTCCATGATTCTTACTGCACAGTTTCTAATCAGTCAATTTACCGTTTCCAATCCACAGTTCAGAGCCGTTTCATATCTTCCCTTTCAAAAATTCTGTCACATAATTCACAATCTGAGCCTGAACTGCTGGCTGCTTTCTTGGCTGCAGAGAGTATGCGTGCGTCTCTCTGTCCTGGGCAAACCTTACTTCATCAATCCTTAGGCATTATGCCCTGTTTTCTATAAATGTTGCATCTCAGGTCTTTACAATCTCTTAGCAGGGGCTACCTGGGTCAGCTGCTCCCCTCACTGTGGGTTTACCTGAATCCCACTTCTCGGGTACCTCTACTGGTTCCCAATCCCAGGACTGATGCCTAGGCCAGTCCCCGCTGGATCTCTTTTCATACTCAGACCAACTGTCCATCTGCCAACGAGCTTCCATTACATAGCCCCTTAGTCTTCCTGTCCACTAACTACATTTTTAGCTCATGGGAACACATCTCAGAGTTTTCCAACTTCACCAACATTGAATCATAGAATCACAGAAGATTATGGTTGGAAGAGACCTCAGGAGGTCATCTAGTCCAACTCCCTGCTCAAAGTAGGACCAACACCAACTAAATAATCCAAGCAAGGGCTTTGTCAAGGATTCATACAAATCCTCCACCTGCACCCTTATCCCATCAGGCTCAATGGGTAGTGCTCAATGGCTCCCTGTTTAGTTGGCAGCTGGTATCAAGCGGAGTGCCCCAAGTGTCGGTCCTGGGGCCGGTTTTGTTCAATATCTTCATTAATGATCTGGAGGATGGTGTGGATTGCACCCTCAGCAAGTTTGCAGATGACTCTAAACTTAGAGAAGTGGTAGATACGCTGGAGGGTAGGGATAGGATACAGACGGACCTAGACAAATTAGAGGATTGGGCCAAAAGAAATCTGATGAGCTTCAACAAGGACAAGTGCAGAGTCCTGCACTTAGGACAAAAGAATCCCATGCATTGCTACAGATTAGGGACTGAGTGGCTAGGCAGCAGTTCTGCAGAAAAAGACCTAGGGGTTACAGTGGATGAGAAGCTGGATATGAGTCAATAGTGTGCCCTTGATGCCAAGAAGGCTAACAGCATTTGGGGCTGTATAAGTAGGGACATGATCAGATCGAGGGACATGATCATTGCCCTCTATTCGGCATTGGTGAGACCTCATCTGGAGTACTGTGTCCAGTTTTGGGCCCCATACTACAAGAAGGATGTGGAAAAATTGGAAAGAGTCCAGCAGAGGGCAACAAAAATGATTAGGGGGCTGGAGCACATGACATGAGGAGAGGCTGAGGGAACTTGGATTGTTTAGTCTGCAGAAGAGAAGAATGAGGGGGGATTTGATAGCTGCTTTCAATTACCGGAAAGGGGGTTCCAAAGAGGATGGATCTAGATTGTTCTGAGTGGTACCTGATGACAGAACAAGGAGTAATGGTCTCAAGTTGCAGTGGGGGAGGTTTAGGTTGGATATTAGGAAAAACTTTTTCACTAGGAGGGTGGTGAAGCACTGGAATGGGTTACCTAGGGAGGTGGTGGCATCTCCTTCCTTAGAGGTTTTTAGGGTCAGGCTTGACAAAGCTCTGGCTGGGATGATTTAGTTGAGGATTGGTCCTGCTTTGAGCAGGAGGTTGGACTAGATGACCTCCTGAGGTCCCTTCCAACCCTGATATTCTATGATTCTATGATTTCATTTGTGAAGATATACTCCCATCAGCATGGTGGCTTCCATATATGTTACACCGTAGGTCCTTTGCACACCCTGAAACACTTTCTTATAAGCCTCAGGTGTTAATGCAAACTTAAGCAGTAACACCTTTTTGAACTGTTGATAGTCTCCATCAACTGTGCCCATCTGGCTGTATGCCTCTATAGCTTTGGAACTAAGTAAGGGAGTCAACTAGGTTGTAAGCCTTCTCAAAGGCAGTGAGGTAGGCATCTATATCTCCACCTGCCTCCTCAAACTGGGGCAACAATTTGGTGTCTAGGCTCCCTGAGGAACTAGCATCCTGGGGTCTTTCACCACTTACCCCTCTATGGGACCTCTTGCTCCTCTGCTTCTCCATCTCCAGGTCATGCTTTCATTGCTTCGCCTGATGTTTTCACCATTCTTCATATTTTTGCTGCCTCTCACGATCTGCTAGCTTGTTTGCTCTTAGCTCCAACTCCCACTACTTCTAATCTAATCTAGGGCAACTGGGTTGTGAGGACACCGTGCTGATTGGGGAACCAGGTCTTGAGGATGCCTTGATGCTGCCTGTGTCATTCTCTGATTCTCTGGGAACCCTGCCTGTGTCTGGAAATAACTTTTTGTTCCAATCATCCTTCTCCAGCCGTGCAATAAGCTGTGCCTTGTTGAACTCCCCAACACTTAACCCTCTCTCCTTGCACGGGTTTATGATGACCGTCTCACAGTGGTGGTTATACACCATTTTCTTGATGTTTCCTTTGACTAGCCTTGTTTCTACTGCTGCAAGTCAGTTATTGCAAAATACTATGGGTTGATTCAGCATCCCAACTGTCATAGATCCACAGCATCAGGGCTACACACCCAGCTTTGGAACAGCACCTTTTGAGAAAGGTGAGTAGATGAGGAAGTAATACCAATTAATATATCTTCCTTCTTGCCTAATGAGGTGGTAATGCCACCTCCTTCTTCCTATGCAAATGACTTCAGGCAGTTTCAAACTTAGTTCTCTTTCCCCCACTGGGTAGCAATGCAAAATATAGGTGAAACTGAGGCACACATAGAGTGACAAAAATATTACAGAAAATTCCCACTTCATCACAGTATTACACTCACATTAATATTATATATGAATGTTAGCACAAAGTTAAGTTCACTCTTGCCCACTTCTATCAACAGTGATACTTCCCATAATACCTTCCAAAGCTAAACACAGCATTTGGCACTAGCAAATATAAACCCTGTCAAAATCAAGATACATGAGCGTTTCCTTCAGAAATGGGAACTACACAAAAATGAAAAAGTTAGTTAAAAAGTTAGTAAAAGAAGAGGGTAGAGGCAAAAAGGCATCTTTAAAAATTGGAAGTTAAATCCCACTTAAAATAGAAAATAGAAGGCAGGCCAAGAAAGAATTTGAAGAGCAGCTAGCCAAAGACTCAAAAACTAATAGCAAAAAAATTTAAGTATGTAAGAAGTAGGAAACCTGCTAAACAATCAGTAGGGCCACTGGATAATCGAGGTGCTAAAGGAGCACTCAAGGAAAAGAAGGCCATTGCAGAGAAACTAAATGAATTCTTTGCATCGGTCTTCACTACAGAGGATGTGAGGGAGATTCCCACACCTGAGCCATTCTTTTTAGGTGACACATCTCAGGAACTGTCTCAGATTGAGGCTTTGGAAAAAACTGATAAAGAGTAATAAGTCACCAGGACCAGATGGTATTCACCCAAGAGTTCTCAAGGAACTCATATGTGAAAATGCAGAACAACTGACTGTGGTGTGTAACCTATCGCTTAAATCAGCTTCTGTACCAGATGACTGGAGGATAGTTAATGTGATGACAATTTGGAAAAAAGGCTCCAGACGTGATCCTGGCAATTACAGGCCTGCAAGCCTAACCTCAGTACCAGGCAAACTGATTAAAACTATAGTAAAAAAAACAACCCAGAATTTTCGGACACATTGATGAACACGATTTGCTGAGAAAGAGTCAACATGGCTTTTATAAAGGGAACTCATGCCTTATCAATCTATTAGAATTTACTGAGGGGGTATACAAACATCTGGACAACAGAAAGCCAATGGATATAGTGTATTTAGACTTTCAGAAAACCTTTGACAAGGTCCCTCACTAAATGCTCTCAAGCAAAGTAAGCAATCATGGGATAAGAG
Organism: Mauremys reevesii; assembly: GCF_016161935.1. Classification (NCBI taxonomy): domain Eukaryota; kingdom Metazoa; phylum Chordata; order Testudines; family Geoemydidae; genus Mauremys; species Mauremys reevesii. Next base: position 40,470,496 of record NC_052630.1, on the reverse strand, counting down.
GAAAGAAACTCTCACAGATCAGTAACTGGTTAAAAGACAGGAAACAAAGGGTAGGAATAAATGGTCAGCTTTCAAATGGAGAGCGGTCAATAGCAGTGTCTCCCAGCAATCTGTACAGGGACCTGCACTGTTCAACATATTCACAAATGATCTGGAAAAAGGGCTAAACAGTGAGGTGGCAAAATTTTCAGACAATAGAAAATTATGAGCTTAAATTGCAGCAAGGTCAGTTTAGGTTGGACATTAGAAAAAACTTCCTAACTGTCAGAGTGGTTAAGCACTGGAATAAACTGCCTACGGAGGTAGTGGATGTGACGGGATCCCAAGGGCATAGCCTGGGATGGTGGAACCGCTGTGCCCCCTTAACTCTTCAACTTGGGCTGTCTCTCACAATGCTTTGCTAGTGACAAGTAGCAAACCCCTCCAGGTGCTGTTGTCATTCAGCACAACCGCATGTGGAGCCCCACACCCAGCTAGATTGCATGAATGTTCCCAGAGCCACTCATGAATCACACAGAGAAAGGCACCAGCCAAATCCCCCCAGCTCCCAACCTTGTACCCCAGGAATACACTGTCTTGCACTGCTCAAGACGAGCAGTGCACATTTATTGATTGGTTCACCACTTCATCAATGGAAAGCGGACATACACCAGCCTTTGTAAACCTGAGCAGATTTACCAAACACTTCAGGCAAACTCACTGCTAAAGATAAACAGTAAAAGAAGTTTATTGATTACAAAAGCTAGATTTTAAGTGATTATAAGTGATAGGCAAGAAGTCTGAGTTAGTTACAAAAAGAAATAAAATACAAGCACGCAGTCTAAATTCTCAACCCTATTAGGCTGAGCAACATCTAGATTAAGCAGTTTTCTCACCCCACCGGATATTGCAGTTCATAGGACACAGCTGTTATGCTTGAAACCTGGGCCAGTCTCCTCTGTTGGAGTCTTCTGAGCATCTTTGTTGCTTTCAGCATAGGTGGGGAAGAAGAAAAGGCGAAGCATGGGGCCACTGTGTTCAGTTTTATACCCTTGGTCCGTGTGCTTGGGGAACACAAGTCCAGGCATGGCTGGTGGGCATTGCTGAGTCACAAGATGAAGCAATACCCCAGTAATACCCACGCCCTCTACACCAACATTCCACACAAAGATGGACTACAAGCCATCAGGAATACTATCCCCGATAATATCACGGCTAACCTGGTGGCTGAACTTTGTGACTTTGTCCTCACCCACAACTATTTCACATTTGGGGACAATATATACTTTCAAGTCAGTGGCACTGCTATGGGTACCCGCATGGCCCCACAGTATGGCAACATCTTTATGGCTGACTTAGAACAACGCTTCCTTAGCTCTCGTTCCCTAACACCCCACTCTACTTGTGCTACATTGATGACATCTTCATCATTTGGACTCATGGAAAGGAAGCCCTCGAGGAATTCCACCGTGATTTTAAAAATTTCCATCCCACCATCAACCTCAGCCTAGACCAATCCACACAAGTGGTCCATTTCCTAGACACTACTGTGCTAATAACACTGGTCTACAATTTTTGAGACATCGTCTGCTTCAGAGATAAAATGTGCTATTTATTATATATTTTGATGTGCTGAATTCAAATATGACAATTAAAGCAACTGATTGGCTACTGTTTCTAAGAAATTTAAGTTTTTACATTTTATGTCTATGTATATTGTGTAGATAGTAGAGTTATAATCATAAATTGTAAACCTAGGTCTTTTCATGTGTTTATGGTTGCTTTACATGATAATATTTCACCTGTCCTGTTTATGTAACACTTTAAAAATCAGCAAAAGGGTTATCTAACTAAAATTTATTATGAAACAAAAGGCAAAAAACTATTATGTACATAGTTTAGTCCTATTCAGTGTCTACTCGGTGCTTCTTGGCTTGTCTCTTGTATTCATTAAATGGAGCATCTCTTGTCACTGTCCAGCAATAGTCTGCAAGCATTGATGGGCTCCATTTGCCCTGATAGTGTTTCTCCATTGTTGCAATGTCCTGGTGAAATCGCCGCAGTGCCACGCTCACTGCTCCGCAGTTCGGTGGAAAAAAATCTAGATGAGAGTGCAAAAAATGTCTCTTTAGTGACATGTTGCAACCAAGGCTGTAGTTGTCTGCCTTGTTGTTTCCGAGAAAATTTATTGCCACTAACTGGAAGGCTTTCCATGCCGTCTTTTCCTTGCCACGCAGTGCATGGTCAAATGCATCATCTCGAAGAAGTTCACGAATCTGAGGACCAACAAAGACACCTTCCTTTATCTTAGCTTCACTTAACCTTGGAAATTTTCCATGGAGGTACTTGAAAGCTGCTTGTGTTTTGTCAATGGCCTTGACAAAGTTCTTCATCAGACCCAGCTTGATGTGTAAGGGTGGTAACAAAATCTTCCTTGATTCAACAAGTGATAGATGCTGAACACTTTTCCTCCCAGGCTCCAATGACTGTCGGAGTGGCCAATCTTTCTTGATGTAGTGGGAATTTCTTGCACGACTATCCCATTCACAGAGAAAACAGCAGTACTTTGTGTATCCAGTCTGCAGACCAAGCAAGAGAGCAACAACCTTCAAATCGCCACAAAGCTGCCACTGATGTTGGTCATAGTTTATGCACCTCAAAAGTTGTTTCATGTTGTCATAGGTTTCCTTCATATGGACTGCATGACCAACTGGAATTGATGGCAAAACATTGCCATTATACAGTAAAACAGCTTTAAGACTCGTCTTCGATGAATCCATGAACAGTCTCCACTCATCTGGATCGTGAACGATGTTGAGGGCTGCCATCACACCATCGATGTTGTTGCAGGCTACAAGATCACCTTCCATGAAGAAGAATGGGACAAGATCCTTTTGACGGTCACGGAACATGGAAACCCTAACAACACCTGCCAGGAGATTCCGCTGCTGTAGTCTGGAGCCCAACAGCTCTGCCTTACTCTTGGGTAGTTCCAAATCCCTGACAAGGTCATTCAGTTCACCTTGTGTTATGAGGTGTGGTTCAGAGGAGGAGGATGGGAGAAAATGTGGGTCCTGTGACATTGATGGTTCAAGACCAGAAGTTTCATCCTCTTCCTCTTCCTCGTCTGACTCAAGTGAGAATGATTCTGGTGCATCAGGAACCGGCAGTCCTTCTCCGTGGGGTACTGGGTGTATAGCTGATGGAATGTTTGGATAATGCACAGTCCACTTTTTCTTCTTTGACACACCTTTCCCAACTGAAGGCACCATGCAGAAGTAACAATTGCTGGTATGATCTGTTGGCTCTCTCCAAATCATTGGCACTGCAAAAGGCATAGATTTCCTTTTCCTGTTCAACCACTGGCGAAGATTTGTTGCACAAGTGTTGCAGCAGCATATGTGTGGGGCCCACCTCTTGTCCTGATCTCCAATTTTGCAGCCAAAATAAAGGTGATAGGCTTTCTTAACCATAGTGGTTATACTGCGCTTTTGTGATGCAAAAGTCACTTCACCACAAACATAGCAGAAGTTATCTGCACTGTTCACACAAGTATGAGGCATCTCTGCTCACTTTGGCTAAACAGAAATGTGTCCCTTTGCAAAATCAAACACTGACAAGTAAGAGAGCACAACACTGTATGATTTCTAGAGCTGATATAGGGCAATTTGTTCAGCAGTTGTAAGCTTTGTTATGATTGCATCATCCATGACTTCTAGGAATAACATGATGCAATTCATATCATGTATGACGCAATACGAGCTTCAGATTGCATCATTCATTGTTTTGCCTAAAAAGCAAGTACTGTCCAAACCCAGTCATAGATTTATTCATAGATCCAGTCAAAGATGTATTTTAGTCATTTCTGGTTTAAATTGAGATCCCTTCCCTTTATAACTCACTTATCCTCCGCTATTCCCAAGTCAAGGATCATATATACTGACCCAATAGCATAACTTGAAAACTAGAGCCAATCAACAATTTTAAGCATCATTTTCGTTCTCAGTGACCCAGAATTAGTAAAGTTTGACAACATTTATTTCAGAAGCATTTTGGCTGTAGAGCAGTGTAAGCGATGGTCACATAAACACCACCCTATACCGGAAACCCACTGACCACTATACTTACCTACATGCCTCCAGCTTCCATCCAGGACACACCACACGATCCATTGTCTACAGCCAAGCTCTAAGATACAACCGTATTTGCTCCAATCCCTCAGACAGAGATAAACACCTACAAGATCTCTATCAAGCATTCTTAAAACTACAGTACCCACCTGCTGAAGTGAAAAAACAGATTGACAGAGCCAGAAGAGTACCCAGAAGCCACCTACTACAGGACAGGCCCAACAAAGAAAATAACAGAACACCACTAGCTATCACCTACAGCCCCCAACTAAAACCTCTCCAGCACATCAAATCTACAACCTATCCTTAAAGATGATCCCTCACTCTCACAGATCTTGGGAGACAGGCCAGTCCTCGCTTACAGAGAGCCTCCCAACCTGAAGCAAATACTCACCAGCAACTGCACACCATACAGCATAAACACTAACCCAGGAACCTATCCTTGCAACAAAGCCCGATGCCCGCTCTGTCCACATATCTATTCAAGTGACACCGTCATAGGACCTAATCACATCAGCCACGCCATCAGGGGCTCGTTCACGTGCACATCTACCAATGTGATATATGCCATCATGTGCCAGCAATGCCCCTCTGCCATGTACATTGGCCAAACCGGACAGTCTCTACGCAAAAGAATAAATGGACACAAATCTGACATCAGGAATCATAACATTCAAAAACCAGTGGGAGAACACTTCAACCTCTCTAACCACTCAGTGACAGACTTGAAGGTGGCAATTTTGCAACAAAAAAACGTCAAAAACAGACTCCAAAGAGAGACTGCTGAACTTGAATTAATATGCAAATTAGACAGAATTAACTCAGGCCTAAACAGGGACTGGGAATGGTTGGGTCATTACACTAATTGAATCTATTTCCCTATGTTAAGTTCTCCTCACACCTTCTATGGGTCATCTTAATTATCACTTCAAACGTTTTTTTTCTCCTGCTGATGATAGCTCATCTCAATTGATTAGACTCTTCCTGTTGGTATGCATACTTCCACCTTTTCATGTTCTCTGTATGTATAAATATCTCCTGTCTGTGTGTTCCATTCTATGCATCCGAAGAAGTGAGCTGTAGCTCACGAAAGCTCATGCTGAAATAAATTTGTTAGTCTCTAAGGTGTCACAAGTACTCCTGTTCCTTTTGCCAATACCCCAGTGTGTCTCCTGTGAGTGAGAATTGTAATTCCTCTCCTGGACAATGGCTGGTGGTGTCTGGTCAGCACCCACCCGGCATTGGTTACCTCCCTTGTCATTGTTTCTGGAGAGCTAGTATCTGGGTGCTTCCCAAACCCACAGTATATTTTAGTGAAAACTATACAACACAATTCTTATAATTTTATATGCCTTAGTGATACACATGTCTAGATGGGACAATGGGTTTCAGCAGATCATAACCTTTCCCCGATACCTCACATGGCATGCTTTATATGCAATATCACAATTATATATAGATGATGAATATGAGGGTTACAAAGCACTCCCCTGGGGTATAAAGTGTCACAGTGGAATCTCCATCATTGGAGATTTTTAAGAGCAGGTTAGACAAACACCTGTCAGGGATGGTCTAGATAATATTTAGTCCTGCCATGAGTGCAGGGGACTGGACTAGATGACCTCTCAAGGTCACATCCTGTCCTATGACTCTATTCAAGATATTTAAGTCCAAAGCTGACTTCAAAGAGTTACAAAGGGATTTCCAAAAAATGGATGAATGGGCAACAAAATGACAGATGATATTCAATGTTGATAAATACAAAAAGAAGAGCAACAAAAATGAGTAGGGGTATGGAACAGTTTCCATAAGAGGAGAGATTAAAAAGACTGGGACCGTTCAGCTTGGAAGATGATGACTAAGGGAGGATATGATAGAGGTCTATAAAATCATGAATGGCGTGGAGAAAATGAATAAGGAAGATTTATTTACTCCTTCACATAACAAGAACCAGGGGTCACCCAATGAATTTAGTAGCCAGCAGATTTTAAACAAACATAAGGAAATACTTCTTCATACAACAATCTGTGGCACTCATTGCCTGGGGATGTTGTGAAAGCCAAAAAAACAACGGGGTTAAAAAAAAATTAGATAAGTTCATGAAGGCTATTAGCCAAGATGGTCAGGGATGCAACCTGATTTCCTGGGTTTCCCAAGCTTTTGACTTCAAGAAGCAGGGGGTGGACAACAAGAGGATGGATCACTGTTCTGTTCAGTCCCTCTGAAGCATCTTGTATGGGCCACTATTGGAAGACAGGATACTGGGCTAAATTGACCATTGGCCTGAACTAGTATTGGCCTTTCTTATGTTCTACCTGGTACAGGTAAGGAGTGCCTTCATGGCCCAACTGGTTTGGAATGATGTATTAAAAAACAAGAGATAAGGGGTATGCCATGGTACCAGAAAAAGAAGCTAACGAGCTGATTGGTGAAGATTAGTCTTGGGTGACGTATACAGTGCTTTTAACTTGTAATCAGGTCTACTGTAAATATAGGCAGTTTGGGGACCAATTTAGGGAGCATATCTTCTGTGTAATGTGAACTGGCACTCTCTGAGAAACACCTGCCCAGAAGGATCAGTAATATAGTAACTTTTTCTTTCCTATACTGTACTGTAGTTTACTTTTAGCAACAAAATTGGCTAAGTTTGCTTGTTTGGCCTCTTGAACATTTTTCATAACAAAATACAAGTGTAGTTGGTCAATTGGCTATACTTTTAATCAATAAGCCTGATATGAGTTTTAGAGACTTTGCCTGCTCAGACTCAAGGCTCTGAGGTAAGGGCCTTATGAATTGGGTGAAGCGGCTCCTTCCCTGACCTAAGAGAAAGGGAGAAAGCCTGCCTTCTTTCTACAATCAGAAACTCTGCTGGCTGGGTTTGGTTTTGAGGCCTTCTTAAAAAGGATGTTTTCTTTCTTTCTTTTTGCAGTGTCCCAGGATATTAGAGAGACAAGGTGGGTGAGACAATATCTTTTTGGTCCAATAAAACATGTTTTCTTTTTGTCAATTTGCTTTTGGTCTCGCTGTCTTGGATCCTGCAAAGGAGGAGACGTTTAAAACTCCCCTTCCTCCAAAGAAGAGTGGGCAGGGAAGATCAGTAGGAGATGAGAGAGCTATCTGTCTGTTTTAGGTTTTCTTGGCTCTAGCATAGAAGCCTTCTCTCTCATGATGAGGGTCCCTGGAATGCTCTCAAGGAGAAGAAACCCTTCCCTTATTGGAGCTACTACACTTTGTAGCCTTCTTGAGCACTTGAATATTCCTGTAGAGTCCTCCAGGCATCTTCCTAGCTTGGGGACTGGATTGATGGATGGACTTCTCACCGAGACCGGCCCTATGCTTTTTTCTGAAGGTTCTCTCTTCTTAGGAAGGGACTCAGTGGAGCGAGAGGAGGACTCCAAGAGTCATTGATAGAAACCCTAGAGGAAAAGGAGAAAGAGCCATAACACTAGGGTCTCTCCAACTTAAACGCCCCAGAGAGTGAACAGAAAGATTCAAATACACTAGTTTAATAAGGGTCAGTAGTTTTGCCAGTAGAGGTAGATGAAGTCTGAGGCAAATTATGAGAGCCAGATGGGGTATTCAGAGGTGGGCAAGAGAACAGGTACGTGTAAGGTAATAACCAAACAGAATATCTAAACACCGCTAATCCAGATGAACAGGATTTGTCCTACCTTACCTGATGCTGGGGTCTGTGTTTGGCATGGCGATCAACTGAGAATCTGCATTCTCCCCTGTAGAGCTCTGAAAAGGGAAAAATAAATCACATCACACAAAAGGGAAATCAACAAACAGTCTCACTGAATTCAACACTATACTGTATATGAAACCAGGTCGCCAACAATTGGTGAGTACGGATTACCTTGCAGCACAAATCTGAGACAGGTGATCACAGATTCAAGTCCAACAGCTGGGTATATGCCCAAGTCTGACAATAAGGCTATAAATTACTTAGGGGGAAAGGGAGAAAATGACTGCTTCACTTTAAGAAGTGCCATTTTGGGAAGAAGAACTGTTAAGCCCACTGCTTTCTGTCAGTCGCAGGCGGCTATCACCGGTAAAATGTAAAGCTCAAGGGAACTTTAACAAATATAGTGAATAAAGCATGACACCTTGACTAACGTTCCATCGCCTCATAAAACAGATGCTAATGTTGAAAGTCTGTGTGCAAGCTACTGTGAACACATGACTGCTGCCATGGGTGGCAAGTTTGTAAAAATTTTGGTGGGGCCCAGAACCCCCCCCCCCAACTCCGCCCCCACCTGCCTAAGGCTCTGGGAGGGGGCTCGGCGGGGGAGGTCTGGGGTGCAGATCCTGGGCTGGGGATTAGGGTGCAGGAAGGGTGCTGGGTGCAGGCTCTGGTCTGGGGCAGGGGGTGGGTGTGCAGGAGGAGGTGAAGGGTGCAGGCTTTGGGATGGAGTTTGGGGTTGGGAAGGGGTGTGTGGGATGGGGGAGGGAGTTTGGGGATAGGAGGGAGTGCAGGGTGAGGACTGTGGGGCTGAGGATGAGGGGTACATGATGCAGGAGGGGGCTCAGGGCTAGGGAAGAGGGTTGGGCTGTGGGTGAGGGCTGTGGATGAGGGGTTCATGATGTAGGGGCTCAGGGCTGGGGCAGAGGATTAGGTGCGGGGATGAGGGGTTCATGATGTGGGCGCTCAGGGCTGGGGCAGAGGATTAGGTGTGGGGGATGAGGGCTCTGGCTGGGGCTGAGGAGTAGGGTGCAGGGGGATGAGGGCTCTGGCTGGGGCTGAGGATTAGGGTGCAGGGGGATGAGGGGTTCATGATGTGGGGACGCTCAGGGCTGGGGCAGAGGATTAGAGTGCGGGGGGAATGAGGGCTCTGGCTGGGGCTGAGGGTTTGGGGTTGGAGAGGCTCAGGGTAAAGGCAGCCTGCCTTGCCAGTACTGGCGGAGGGCAGGCACTAGGACCCTGCGGCAGCAGACAGCAAATCTGCTGGGAGCCCTCCCGGCAGCAGCGCGCTGCGTTCTGTCAGGCAGGGACGCAACACAACGCGGCGGAGGGGGGGGAACACGTGGAGGGGGGGTGGCAGACGGGGGCTGGGACCTGCTCCAGGCAGGGTCGCGGCGGCGGGGGGAGACCTGCGGTGGCTGGGGCCGATCCAGGCAGGACCGGGGGGGGCGGGAAGAGACCCAGCTCCAACTATTGCTGGAGCAGGGCGCCCAGACCTGAATATTGGTGGGGCCCGAGCCCCACACAAATATATAACCTGCCGCCCATGACTGCTGCAGTGTTCCCAGCAGCTACTCCATTAGCAGTATCTAATTAGATGCCTCAAGAATGAAAGACCTTGTATAGGAGCCAAAATCTTTTCCACTGCAGAATGATTTAACTGCTGCAGAAATAGCCAACACAACATTCTAATTAAAAATAACAGTATAAAAAATCAATATGGTCCCTATTAAATGGATCAAATACTACTAACTGATGGATCTCAAAACACAGTGCAGTTCTTCAGCTGTGTAGTGAGGCGGGGTGGCCTCCCACGGACCTGCAGTGGGAGGAACCCCTCACTGAACCCTGGTGGATGGAGTCAGGCTGTGCTCATTCCTCTGGCTGGAAGTCAGTGGACAGGACAGGAAGTAGAAAAGGCGGGTCTGGGAGCTCCGTTGGGCTGCAGCTGCCGGAAGAAACAGTCGCCTCCTGCTCGCTCCTCCTGCTCGCTGGGAGACTGCTGAAGGCCCCTGGGGAGCTGAGGACTGGCCGGGGCCGCCGGAGCCGAATGTTGCCCAGCCCACAGAAAAGTTGCCAGGACTGCCACAGGCCTTCTACCCTGATGATTTGAAGAGCCCTTTACAGTCCCAGGTACAACCTGAGGGGGAGTTAGGAAGTAGCCCAGGGGCAGCCGACCCTAATCTGGCTGCAGCACTACCTGAGCTTAGGTCAGCATGTTGCAGTCAGGGTCCCTGCTGACCCCGTGGCAGACCACTCTTCCACTGTTAGGGCCCTGGGCCAGGATGCAGTGGAGTGGGCGGGCCTGCATCCTCCCCAACTCTGGGGTGGCACTCTCCCCTTTTCTCGGCCAAGAGGCCAGTGTTTGTCGGCCATCCACAGGAGATAGGATGCCCGAACCCATTGCTGCTTGGCCCTGAACACAGGCTCGAGCCATAGACCTTGATTGCCCTGCCTGACTGAGGGCCCGGAGCTAACTAACTCAGTTGTTGCTCAGCCCTGACCACAGGCCTGAGCTATAGACTCATTACCCTGTCCTGACTAAGGGCCTGGGCTACCTGTGTCTGTTGCTCACCCCCCTGAACACAGACTGAAGCTATTGTCGCCCCACTAATTCCCCACGGTAGGCGACATGCTGGGACGTAGTGAGGCAGGATGGCCTCCCATGGACTTGGAGAGGGAGGAACCCTGCTGCTTAACCACAACAAGCTGGTGTAAACTGATGTGGACACATTGTCTTAAACAGAGCTATGCCAAGTTTCACCACCTTAGGATCTGGCCCTTCATTATTACCGGGGAAACATCAGTGAGTTGTATTTGCAGAGGGATCCTGTTTGAATTGGTTCTCAACCCTATGCTGCTCAATATTTTTATCCATACTCTGGAATAAAGTATAAGCTTATTGCTGATAAAGTTCGCAGATGACACAAAGCTGGGTGAGGTGGTAAATAATGACAGCAACAGGTCACTGATAGAGTGTGACCTTGATTGCTTGGTAAGCCAGGCCCAATAAAACAAAACATGTTTTGACACAGTCAAATGCAAGATCACACGCGTAGGAACGAGAAAAAGAGGGTAACTTTTCGTAACTATTGTTCTTCAAGATGTGTTTCTCATCTACATTCCACTGTAGGTGTGTGTGTGCTCACCACATGCACTGGTGCCGGTAGTTTCTCCCTCAGTGGTATCCGTAGGGGACCAGCTCTGGCACCTTCTGGAGTAGCGGACATATGTGCTGGTATTAGGGGCACTGCTGCCCCCACCTTCAGTTCCTTCTTCCCAGAACTCTGCCAGAGGGGAAGGAGGGTGGGTCATGGAATGGACATGAGCAACATATCTCAAAGAACAACAGTTATGAAAGGTAGCCATCTTTTCTTCTTCAAGTGCTTGCTCATGTCCATTCCATTGTAGGTGACTCCCAAGCAGTACCTCTGGAGGCAGATAGGAGTTCATGAACATGGCTCTGCCAAAGCCAGTATCATCTCAGGCCTGCTGGGTGATGGCATAGTGCGTCGTTAATGTTTGTACCAATGACAACATTGTGGCTCTACAGATGTCCTGGATAGCCCTTGAGGAATGAGCCATCACTATTGGTGGCAAGTACCGATACAGGTGATGATCCAAGCCAAAATCCTCTGAGAAGACACCAGGAGGTCCTTCATCCTGTCAGCCACCATAATGAAGAGACCATAATGAAGAGTTCAGTAGATCTGTGGAGGGCTTGGTGCACTCCAGGTAGAAAGCCAGGGCATGCCTGACATCAAGGGTGTGCAGATGCCTCTCCTCATTGGATGTGTGAGGCTTTGGACAAAACCAAAGATCTGGTTCTGGAAGATATCCTGGTTGACATGGAATTGTGACACCACTTTTGGCAGGAAGGCTGGATGGGGATGCAGTTGGACCTTATCCTTGTAGAACACTGTGTACAGCAGCTCTGACGTGAGGGCTTTAATCTCTGAGATTTATCTCACCATGGTAATAGCTACAAGGAATGCAACCTTCCATGACAGGTGTGAAAGGGAGCAGGAAGCCAGAGGTTTGAAGGGAGGGCCTGTGAGTCTGGAGAGGATTAGGTTGAGATCCCACTGGGGAATTGGGTCCCAAACCAGTGGAAAAAGTCTTTCAAAGCCTTTCATGAACCTGATCATCATCTCGTGCAAGAATACCGATCTACCCCTGGACATGAGGGTGGAAGGCTGATATGGCCACTAAGGTTGATATGGCCTTGATCAATGAACATGCAAGGCCCTGGTGCTTTAAGTGAAGCAGGTAATCTAGGATGGATTGTAGAGACAACTGGATTGGAGAGATATTCCGCTCCAACGCCCATCAGGAGAAGCACTTCCACTTTGCCAGGTATGTTGCCCTGGTAGAGGGCTTTCTGCTCTCCCAGAGGATCTGCTGCAACTGACTAGAGCAGGCTTGTTCCTCAGGGTTCAGACATTCAGCAACCACACTGTGAGGTAGAGAGAGGCGAAGTTCGCGTATAGTAATCGTCCGTGATTCTGAGAGAGCAGGTCCAGGTGGCTGGGAAGTGTCCACAGGGCTGCCACTGCTAAGTCCATGAGCGTGCTGAACCAATGCTGGAAAGGCCAAACGGGGGTGATCATAATGACTCGTGCCTTGTCCCTCTTGATCTTCAAGAGGACCTTGCTGATCAGTGGGACTAGTGGGAAGGTATACATCAGGTCGCCTGACCATGACAGGAGGAAGGCATTGGATAGTGATCCATTGTCAAGGCCTTGCAGAAAGCAGAACTGAGAGAAAAACTTCCGGCACCAGCGCATGTGGTGAGCACACACACCTACAATGGAATGGACATGAGCAAGCACCCAAAGAAGAACAGAGGTCACACCTACAGAATGGTTTCAGAGTGGTAGCCGTGTTAGTCTGTATCAGCAAAAACAACGAGGAGTCCTTGTGGCACCTTAGAGACTAACAAAGTTATTTGGGAATAAGCTTTTGTGGGCTAGAACCCACTTCATCAGATGCATGAGACTGATGCTCTCCCTGCTCCTAAGGTAAAGTAACTTGATAATAAGGACTGTTAAGTGCACAGAATTCACACTACCCATCAGTGGAAGGTTTCCCTCTGGCTCCTACGCCAAGGTTGAAGGAGGGGCACATTGCTGCTGCTGCACCTTCATCCTCTCTGGAGCTCTAGATCTGGGCCTGGGCCATGTAGGAGACTGAGTGGGCCCTGGCAGTACCCTTGGTGCAGATCAAAGTCAGCAGAGCTGGAAATATGTTTAGTGCAGATGGAATCTTCAGAGATTTTTGCAGCAAGCCTCTAAAAAGCTTTATTGGGCCTGTGCATATGACAATTTTCAGAAGCCTATACTCTGCCAATGCTGGATGGATTTTCATGAAGTCAGCCAAAAGCACCTCCCTGGCCCTAGGACCATCTCCTCACCAAATTTGAAATTCCTGCTCCAAAGTACACAGATGCTAAAACTTTTCAATTAAATGGCTGGAAATATTTTCTTAAAACAGGGAAAAAGGTTGTTTTGCATAATCTTGTTCTTTCAAATGGCTGAACTAATTTTGATGATGTTTTTTTTAGTTCAGCCTGAAGCAGAGTGCAAGCATGGAAAAATTCAGCCTGATTATTTAAATTATGGCAAAGTAAAAACCATCTGAAAACAGTGATTTATGCTGGAAAGAGTCAGGCAATCTTAACTATCGACGTTGCTGCCAGCTCAGTCTATAACACCAAGCATAGAGAAATAAAAGGAATCATTGCAGATATAGAGGTAACCACATGTATTAGGTTAAATACAAAAAGATTTACAGTCTCAACACTCTCCTTTGGGTCTCTATCTTGAAAGTTTATTTATATTGATTTTACTATTCACAAAAGACAAAACTCAAGCAAGGTATAGAGTCGAGGAGGTATCTACAGCTTTCATTTCACAGCTCTTGTAACACCACTCAATCCTTATCTGCCAAATCCACTGCTACGCCAGTCCTGGCATCCCTTGAACAGCGGTTTACAACCATGCCGAACTGTATGGCAGTTCTGTGATGTGGACGAATATCTGCCAAGAACTTAAGGTGAGACCATTTTTGGTTGTGAACTTCAACAAGTTGAGAGTTGAACCAGTATCAAGCGGAGTGCCCCAGGGGTTGGTCCTGGGGCCAGTTTTGTTCAACATCTTTATTAATGATCTGGATGATGGGATGGACTGCACCCTCAGCAAGTTCACAGATGACACTAAACTGGGGGGGAGAGGTAAATATGCTTGAGGGTAGGGATAGGGTCCAGCGTGACCTAGACAAACTGGAGGATTGGGCCAAAAGAAATCTGGACAAGTGCAAAGTCCTGCACTTAGGACGCAAGAATCCCATGCACAGCTACAGGGTGGGGACCGACTGGCTAAGCAGCAGTTCTGCAGAAAAGGACCTAGGGATTACTGTGGACGAGAAGCTGGATATGAGTCAGCAGTGTGCCCTTGTTGCCAAGAAGGCTAATGGCATATTGGGCTGCATCAGTAGGAGCATTGCCAGCAGATCGAGAGAAGTGTTTATTCCCCTCTATTCGGCACTCATTAGCCCACATCCGGAGTATTGCGTCCAGTTTTGGGCACCCCAATACGAAAAGGACATGGACAAACTGGAGAGAATCCAGCAGAGGGCAATGAAAATGATTACGGGCTGGGGCACATGACTTATGAGGAGAGGCTGAGGGAACTGGGCTTCTTTAGTCTGCAGAAGAGAAGAGTGAGGGGGGATTTGATAGCAGCCTTCAACTACCTGAAGGGGGGTTCCAAAGAGGATGGAACTAGGCAGTTCTTAATGGTGGCAGATGACAGAACAAGGAGCAATGGTCTCAAGTTGCAGTGGGGGAGGTCTAGGTTGGATATGAGGAAAAACTATTTCACTAGGAGGGTGGTGAAGCACTGGACTGCGCTACCTAGGGAGGTTGTGGAATCTGCATCCTTAGAGGTTTTTAAGGCCCGGCTTGACAAAGCCGTTGCTGGGATGATTTAGTTGGGGTTGGTCCCGCTTTGAGCAGGGAGCTGGACTAGATGACCTCCTGAAGTCTTTTCCAATTGTAATCTTCTATGATTCTATGAACCAGGGACTCCAGAAATAACTAGTGTGTTAACCCTTTGCTGTACCAATCTGCAGCTTTCTTTTACATTTAATCTTTGATCAATTTCACTACACACAAAACCCTTGTGGAATGAGCCATATCTCAGGAAAGCTGGTCATGTTGCCAGCAGTTAATTTGTGCTGCTAATGATTCAGCAGTACAAACCTACCTGGACAACTTGTGTTTTCTGTTGCTGGTTTTCTGACATTCTTCTAGACCTTGTCCTTTCCACTTCATGCCTATGAACCCACCCTCGAAGTTCATGATTTAATCTGTAAAATGCAACATTAAATTAGGCATGTCTTTAAAAAAAGGAATCAAAACGTCTTGGGTTTTGAGCAGCATTTTAACAATCCACTTGAAAATTATTGCGATTTAATGTTAGGGTTTTGCTCATCTTAACATTTTATATTGTGTTCCTTTTAACACTGGGGCATGAGTGTTAGTTACAAGTTCAAAGAGAATTCATAGCTAATATCTGCCATGTGTTAATATTGGACTGGATTTTTCCACCTACAGTGAATCCTATATATAATTAAACAGACACAAATCCTGAAAGCAATGGGGGAATATTGAGAATTTAAATCACAAGGCTACCAACTCAAGAATAAAATTAGATTATATACTCAAAAATTAAATTTAATAGAGTAAAGGGGAAATAAAGAAGAAAAGAAAAAATATGCAGTGATGAATTCACATCTTTAGAAATCACACAATTCCAGTTCTTCCATCAAGGCAAAGAAAGTATTAGCTACTTCAATTATATCTTTGTTTACTTTATGATGTTTAAGGGAAAAAGTCATGACCTGTGTATCTCTGTCTTTAACTGGCCTCTAAATCCATTTTATAATAAATTTTCTAACTTCATAATTTGATTAATGAAAAAGCTTTGGACACAGGCAGATCTGTGGTGGACTGGATGGCTCAGAGAATTGTTACAATGTTTTATGATTGTTACTCGTCTCTAGCAGTAAGTAGGCTAGGCTGCTGGTTCCAAGTGAGCGAAGGCTGATGGTGAGTGAAAGTCAATATCCCACCTAACAGCATCAGAATGGAGGGTTCAGTGCCTCCAGGGGAATTGGGAGTCTCTGATTATCTTAGGACAGGGGATAGGGAAGACGGGGAACTGCTTTTCTTATATAACAGAGAAAAAAGTAAAAGTAAGTCACCTAGAGTTCCCCATCCTGCAGAGAAATACACTGGACTTTCTGGGCAATTGGAAAAATTGCTCCCTCTTCCCATTGCTCCCTCTTCTCTTTGCGACCCCTCTCTCTTTACTCTCCATGGCTCTTCTTGCTCCCCCTGAATGCTTTCCCCACCTTTCTTACCCTAAACTCCACAGATAATCCCCTCTCCCTCCCACACCAGGAACTGACCTCTTTGTATGCATGAAGGCCAATAGTCTTCAGTGCTCAGTAGCCCATTCCCAGCTCCCTGCTGGCTGCTCCACTTTCCTAGCAACCAAAAAGGATGGGCCCACATCCTCTCCATGAAGCTACCTCTCAGCTGTTCTCAATTCAACGGAAGATGAAAGCTCAAGCCCAGTGCTGCTACTAAGAGTGGGGTCTGCTGAATTGCCGGGAAGGAGAAGTAGCTGCTTTCTGTTGGAAACAGTCCCAGGATTCTAGTTCATTTGTGCTAAGCGCAGGACAAACCCCCAATGTTTCTTTTTGTCAGGAGTCAGGCAGAATAGATGCTCATGAGAGCCCCTTGACTTGGTGGGAAGGCATATGCTTGACAGGTAGGAGGTTCCAGCTGCTGACTCAGCACTGGGCCAGCATCCTAGGGAATCCTCTGATCCCATCAAGTGCAAGCCACCATCCTTACTGCATTGCTGCCTGCTCAAATGCATTATGGGACAATCCAGAATGTCTCATAGGTCAAAGGGAGGCAAGTCAGCTGAGCAAGTGGGAGCTAAGGCCTAGTCCATACACAAAAGATGCATGTGACATCTTGGGTCTTGAACCCAGGCCTGGGAGTCCCCAGAGAGCCACTGCGTCCTGGGCTGCACCCCATGGCGGCTGAAATCTGGTGGGCTGAGGAGCTAGTAGGACTATGGCTCAGCCAAGGCGCCATCCATGGGAGCCCTGATTGGAGGATCGCCCAGCTCCACAGATTGGTCCATCCATACTATTTGAGCCAGAAGATGGCACAGGAAATTTATCCAAGCAACAAGGTGTTTTCCTATTGTGGCTGCATTTGACCCTGCTTGTGCCTGCCTCCCACACCCAACCCTGTTCCTGATTCCTGCTATGCTTCTGCCTCACCCCTGTTCCCACCATGCTCCTGCTCTGTGCCTCTCCTCAAGTTCCTCCCCTTACACCTCACCTCCAATCATTAGTGACCAGTCCTGGCTCTGACCCCAGCCTCTGACTTCTGACCCTGATTCAAGCTTGACCCTTGGCTCTGGCATTTGGTATCTGACCTTGGTTCTGACCCTCAGCATTGTTTCCTGGATCTAGTAACTGGTAATTGATTCTGGTACTGACCCTTTGGCTTGGTTCCCCTATCTGGACACCAGCACCACCCACTAAACCTGACTCCTGCTCTGACTACTAGGTCAGACTGTCTACATCTTGATACAAAACAGCGCACTGGTTTAACTAAAGGTGAAAAGTTAAACTGAGTTAATTAAACCAGTGCAACATTGTGTGTGGCCACTCTAACGTTGGTTTAAGCATGGTTTCTATTGGTTTAGTTTTCACTTGTAAGTTACAAGTGTCGATAACCTGATATAGGTCAGGTTGGTGTAAATGGATGTTAGAGTGTCCACACACAAAGTTACACCGGTTTAACACACTAAGATCCATTTAAAGCAACCCAGTTTATATTGGGTTTCCCACATCTGTAACTTACAAATGCCAGCTAAACCAGGATTCAAACACACCTGTAGAACAATGGGGAAGCTTGTGTTGCCACTGATCACAATGTATCTAGTATGGATATAAACAAAGGAATGCCAGGCACCTTGGCTGCCAGTCTGGCACCTTTAATCTACACAGAATTCACACAATAATTACAAACTGAAAAACAAGCACTTGGAAATCAATGTTTGCTAACCTGAGAGACTCAGTCCGGTTGATCAGTGGCTGACAGGGTGGTGGAGAAACAGACAATAGTGGGTCTTCTGTTACTACCATTAAGGCTTTGTTATCAGAAACAGAACGTTCATTCCTAGAAATAAAGACACCAAAAAATCCCTTCAAATTTCTTTCAAAGTTCCTTCAGCCTCCCCCAATGAACATGTATCACCAAGGGCCAATGAGAGAGCCAATGAACAGATTACTATTGCTCCAACAGATTCTTCTTCTAGAAGAGATGACAATTTGTGCCTAGTAACCCAGTATTTTGCTCTCTCTTCCCTCAGGATTTTTGCAGAACCCAATGCAGGGAAACATCAGCAGTATGGAAGCCAAAAACAAAATTTGCCTCTTAAGCCAAAAATCATAGTTCTCACACAAACAAGCCAAAAAAGTTAGCAGTTTAATTGTAAATCTTATTTAGACTGTTAGCTCCACGGGGCAGGGACTGTTTTTGTTCTGTGCCCAGCACAATGGGGTCCTGGTCCATGACTAGGGTTCCCAGGTGTTAAGTTGATACAAATAAAATGATAATCATTCAGATTAGATTTGCAGATGTTACTAATCACTTGTAATAAATTCATCTCTACATCAACCATTCAAAACAAGCCTTCTGCCCACAGCAGTTTGCTTTGCTCCTACAGCACTGTGTTTGTATGTAAACTAGTGAACCTGGGTGAACCTTGACTCCAGTGTACAGGCTCCAGGAGGTGATACTCTGCATAGCTGGGGGAGAAAGAGCCCTACCCCTGAAGAAGTGGAAATACTGAAGCAGGGGTTATCTAAATCTGCACCACAGGCCATTCTGCCCAATTGGCAGGAGCTCAAAGACATCATCCCATTTGCACGCATATTGTAACCATACTTCTAATTGATTTCAAGTTTTATAATGTAACACAAATGTAAGGGGCACAGACCAAACAGCAGCCCTACAGATTTCCTACCCAAAGAGACAGCCTTCTCTGGCCAATGTGCAGAGAAGCCTCTGGTCAAGTGGCCTGCTCTTTGGTCTAGTGAGATAGGACCTGCTAACTCATACTCTAGGCCAGGGGTCGGCAACCTACGGCATGCATGCCAAAGGTGGCACGCAAGCCGATTTTTAATAGCACACTGCTGCCAGCCGAGGTCTCAGCCGCCGGCCCCACTCAGCCCGCTGCCGGCCAGGGTGAAAGAGACCCCAGGCTGGCAGCAGGCTGAGCGGGGCCAGTGGCTGGGACCCCAGGCTGGCAGTGGGCTGAGTGGGGCCGGTGGTTGGGACCCCAGAGCGGCAGTGGGCTGAGCGGCTCAGACAGCTGCCGGCCCCACTCAGCCCACTGCTCTCCGATAGGGAGTTCCTCCAGGAAGAGAAGGCAGCTGCTGGCTAGGGATTCTTCCCCGCGGTGCAGTGGAAAGGCACCTCGGTGATCTTGGATGTGAGTTCCAAAGCCCCTGCCCACGGGGCTCAGGGAGCACTGAGGGGACTGGGCTCTGGGAAGCAGCTGCGTTAGGGCTCCCAGATGCTGCATGAGCAGCTTGTGTGACTCTCTCCTGGTCCCTGGACTTTAAAAGGGGAGCCTGGACTGGTGCAAGGCACTGCGAGTCGCAACTGGCCCCCCTCTTTGCATGCCCTGCTGCCGCCTCATGCTCCTACTCTCCTCTCCCCTTCTCTAGCACTGCATCAGCCCAGGAGGGGGTTGTGCCCCTGGCGCCCCTGAGCTGGCCAGGTGGTGGTGGGGTTGGATGGGTTTTGCAGCCTCTGGAAAGGGCAGATGGAGACAGGGAGGCTCTTGCTGTCTCTGTGCATCCTAACACAGTGGCACTTCAGCTTGGGCGAGAGTGGCCCCCCGTCTGGGCAGCTTTCAGCCCCCAGGAGAGTTCAGGTTTAAAATGCGCAAACTGCAGAGTGATCTGGGTAGGTCTTGCATCGCAGGGGATCTGCATCTCAAAGGCAGTGGGGAACGCAGTGGTCCCTAGAAGCAGCGATATGAGTTTTTTGGGCAACAGGGACCCGGGTCTTAAGGGCCGCTTCTGAGAGCTCCAGTCCCTGCTGTGTCAGTTTCATATCAGGAGTTGCAGCTGAGCTGCTTCTCTGAGCCATTGGCATCACCAAAAGGGAGAAGCTGAAACTCCCCTGGGCACTGTGTCAATAAGAGTATTCGGTGCACAGGTTCATTTGAAAGAACCTCCTAATGCTTCTTTATGTGGTAGCACTGTCCCCCCTCCCCCCGCCCTGTTGCTGGTACAGTCGCTGCTTTTCCTCTTAAATTCACATGCTACCATCTTCTGAAATTGAAAAGCATCTAGGGTGGCTGTGTGGATCAATATTGCAGGGAGAGATGGGAGCCAAAAAGGGCAAAATCTATATGGACTGTCCATTTAGATCAGCGGTAGGCAACCTATGGCATGCAAGCTGATTTTCAGTGGTACTTGCACTGCCTGGGTCCTGGCCACCGGTCCGGGGGGCTCTGCATTTTAATTTAATTTTAAATGAAGCTTCTTAAACACTTTTAAACCCTTATTTTCATTATATACAACAACAGTTTAGTTATATATTATAGAATTATAAAAAGAGACCTTCTAAAAATGTTAGAATGTATTACCGGCACGCAAAACCTTAAACTAGAGTGAATAAATGAAGACTCGGCACACCACTTCTGAAAGGCTGCCGACCTCTGCTCTAGGCAGATACAAACCTGAAGCCACCTATACACTGTAGTCTTGGAAGCCTCTTTCCTTTTTAGGGCCCTCGGAACACACCAACAGCTATTTGTCAGTTCTGAAATTTTTAAGGAGATCCAAATTTAACCCAATAATTCTACAGCCTCCAAAGCCTCTTCTGCCTCTGTGAAACGTGCAGAATAAAAAACATGGCAAAATAACTGGCTGGTTAATATGAAACCTCAGGTTAACCTCAGGAACACAAGAATGGGGTTAATGAAAGCCCTGGGAAGAGAATCAATAATCAAAGATATTCTGGATCAGCCTTCCTGGCAGACGTGATGTCAACCAAAGTAGTCGCTTTCATCCAAAGTTGGCAGAGGGACATTTTCCCAGCTGGTTCAAATGGCTGTAGCATGTACTCCTGAAGACTAATACATCCCACTGGGCAAAGCGGGTTTGAAAACTTCACACTGAATTGTTAGGAATTGAACCAATGGAGAGCACAGGCCAGCCCCTGGCTGTGGAATTAGCAGATGTACAGACTTGCATGGCCTTAATCTTCCACCTTTAAAACCCTGAGGAACAGACTGTAGTAACCCGAAGGGTGATGCAATCACCAGAGGAGAAGCCGTTAGTTAAACACCACACCAGCTTCATTTCTACATCCTGGTGTAGGAATCCTTGTAACACTTTTTGGCAATCACCCAGCATCTGGGAGACACCCCATCCCTGAAGCCACTGGTATTCATTCACTCTCCAATGTCCTAGATGCACAAAGTGAGCTGGCTCTTGGAGGAGGAAATGGGTTCTCACCGATACATTCTAACAGCGCCCAACTGCCTGACCAGCAATGCAGAGAAAAATTACTTCCACTTTGACTGGTTTGATCTTGCAGAGGATTTGGAGAATCAGAAGAAAAGATGGAAAGATGCAGCCATCTTTGCCCCCCAATTCATCAAAACAGCATCCGACACTATGGCCAACTGGTCAAACAGCTGAGAGCAAAACCTGGATGTTCTTGCATATTTCTGTTGGCAAACCAGTGGTCAGCTGGACAGCCTCAATATTGACAAATGGTCTGGAAAGCCTTCAAGTTCAAGCTCCATTCCCCTGGGATTAGTTCCCTCTTGATTTGTAGATTCCAAGGCCAGAAGGGATCATTGTGATCATTTAGTCTGACCCTCTGTACAATACAGGCTATAAGATTTCCCCAAAACAATTTCCAGACCAGATCTTTTAGACAAACATCCAATCTTGAATTTAAAATCATAAGTGACAGAGACTCCACCATGACCGTTGGTAAATTGTTCCAGTGGTTAATTACCCTCACTGTTAAAAATGTATGCCTTGATGAGCCAATCCACCTGGATATTGTGTTCATCCTGGAAATAAAGCCAGAGTACTTTCCTCCCACTGAAAAAGGCTCAGTTTAACAGTAAGATGGAGTTCCCGGTGCCTTGCTGATGTAGAGCACTCCTGTATGCTTGCTGCACCATTCTAGAACAGGAAACCCCCTGAGCAGCATTTCCTAAGCTGAGGTGGCTAGTAACATCCTTCACAGTAACAGCAGACTGCATTTCCACCCCAGGGCGGACAGAATTCTGACTATATGGGTTCTGCCTGGTCAGGTACGGAGGTGAAGGTAATTCTTTCCCAAGGGTCCACTTTGGATACAGCTGGTCCTTCTCCAAGAAAGGAGCCACCCTATGTGCTCATCCTTCGATTTATATTTTTTGTGAGGGGAGCTAAGGTGCGCAGTAGAGGGCAAGCAAAAGAGCAAGACAACACTGCCAGCTGCTTGCAGGAAGGGGATCCAGAACTGAGGGCAGCTGGAGAGGCCACAGAGCGAGCAGGGATGAAAAGTGGCAGAATAGGCAGCAGAGAGCCCACTGCTGCCTGTATGTCCATAGTAAGGGGTTGTTCTGGCAACAGCTACAGGATAGCACTCAGAATTGCCTTTTTGACTCCTCACAGACATAGGCATGACCATTTTTAAGCCTGAGAGGGCCTGGGAGAGGGGTTGCAGCTGAGCCTGCTACACAATAGCTGCTAGTAGATCAACAGCTCTTCCAAATGGGAGAAACATGGGGAGAGAGGAGCCTGAGGCAGAGAGGCTCACAGGGGCAGCAGGGCCTTGGAGAAAGAAGAGAAACCCCAATCTCAACCCCAGCTGGGATCTCAGCCATAAGAATGAGGAGAGGAGGGAACTAGCTCTCCCTTTCCCAGAGTCCCTAAAGAACCACAGGAGCTCTCCTTGTTCCAGCTTTGAGAGCGGGAGGCATATAAAAAGCCAGGCCATCTCTTTCATATGTGGAGTAGCAGAGGAAAAGTTTGTCTGTGAAGGAGATTTTGCCTGAGATGCTGCTGGGAAATCCTGGGGCCTGCCCAGAGGAGAATTGGGAAGGAGGCCTAGAAGCAAGGTAAAAGTCTTGGCTTGGCTCTTAAACTCAGGCAGTTACCTCCAGGTCCCTCGCCTCAGTTCTTTATGATAATCCTTGGGTAAAAAATGTGAAAGCACTTAAATGACTTAGGAGCTGAAGTCCTACTGACTTTCAGTGAGACTCAGGCACTTAAATGCCCAGGTTCCTTTTGAAAATGTTACTCTTTTTTTTTTTCCTTTATCCTTCTTTCCACCTTCTTGCTTTGTCCCTCTTCTGGTCTCTGCTTCTGGCACAGAGAGAGGGGAAAAAGAAGCAGAGGGTTCCAAGCTTGCCAAGCAACAAGGTGAAAGTGACTGGACAAAAAAGAGGAGGTGCTGGTTCTGACATACCTTCCTGAGTGAGCATCTCTGCTGCCTCATCACATAATTCATAGTCTAAAATGTGCCACATAGGATATAGGCCCTTCATCATAGCCACATAATACTATGTCATTAGAGTATTCCTGATTGATTGCCTTCTTTCTACCTGGCAACAATCTATTAGTGCTTTCTGCTACCTGGCAACAATCTATTAGTGCTTTCTGCACATTTGTGGCTGTTTCTATTCAGCTAGCCAAAAAAATATTTTATTGGAAAGAACAGATCTGTTAGAACAGACTCTGTGAAGGAGAAAACACAGTCTGAATAAGCCAACCTTCAATCTGAACACAATCCAGAACATATGCATCCACTGCCTTCTGGAGATCTAAAAAGGCTTGAAGTGATTTTATGTCAATTGAATACACCCCTGCAAATGACCAATAAAGATATTAATGGATAAAATAAAAATTATTCTTTGGGAATACTTGGTAGGCAGCCGCTAAAGCAGACTGTAACCATACACTCGTGAGGTGCATCTCTGTAGATATCCAGGAATAATGGCTAGCACAAGCATGCATGAGGTTTCTAACAAAGAGCACTGCTCACAGATAGGATCCAGTCCTTTCCTCTGTAAGTATCTTGAACTTTGCTGAACATATTTTGAGTGACTAAGAAAACAAATATCATAGCTTGAAGTTTAAGAAGGGCTGGGTAACATGACAAATATTAACATTCATAACCATGCAAGTCAAGACAAGTCTACTGCATTTTTCAAGGAGGAAGAAAAGTTTCCTTCTCTGAATGAAGTGTTGGTTATTTTGGTCAGAAGTGGCACCAATCGCTAATAACTCTCTTTCACAAGCCAGGGAAGGCCTGGGTCGGATTCCCAAGTCTTGAGTCAAGACTCCTTTAGGGTACATAGATAGTATTGCCAACCTCAAGTGTTCAAAAATTGTGAATCAGTCTCCCAAATCATGAGATTGTCTTAAACATTAGTTTTAATAATAAATGTCGGGTTTTTTCCTTGCCTGCTGGTTTCTGAGCCTGTAGGGTACACCTGCTTCATGTTTTCATGCTTTTCTCTGCAACCATGAGAGCTAGAAACTAACTTTTTTTTTCCAAATGAAAGTTATGATTCTCTTCTGATCTCTTGACTCTACTAGCTGGGTCTTAAGAAAAACACCATTTCAAGACCTGTGGTAAAATCCCAAGAGTTGGCAACAACGTGTAGAGTACATGCATAGAGTATATTCCCGCCCCTCCCCCCCCCAACTTTCCAGGGAGGAGGGATAGCTCAGTGGTTTGAGCACTGGCCTGCTAAACCCAGCGTTGTGAGTTCAATCTTTGAGAGGGGCCATTCAGGGGTCTGGGATTGGTCCTGCTTTGAGCAGAGGGTTGGACTAGATGACCTCCTGAGGTCCCTGATATTCTATGATTCTGACACTGTGAAAGATTCTTCAGCACAGCTATAGAGGATGCAGTAGTATCTCAACATTAAGTTCCTCAAGCCAAATCAAGTGCTTGATCTTTCTAAGCCCTAATGAAGGAATTGCAGAGATCTGTGCAGCTGTTGCCTGTTGTGATGTTATTGACATAAACTGTGACCATCTAGATCATTGTTTCAACCACTGTTATATATATATATATATATGCAGCAAATATTGTACAAAGGTTGTCATGTGAGGTGTCTATAAAAAGGTTACTATTTGCTGGTTATGATCATCCTAGCTGAATGTATCATTTTTTAGTTGAAACTATGAATATTGGCTATGTACTTGTATCTCAATGTGTTTGATTCTAAGTAGCATTAGTGAAGCATTTGGTCAGCTTCTTGAGAAAGGAAGTTGCAGATTAAGTGCCCGATCAAGAAACACTTAATTGACAATGGACCTTGGGAGACTCCAATTCACATATGAGAAGTCTTCCTGGGACGTTCAAGGTAGCATGTGAGCAGTGGCTGCCGCCTGCAAACTGAGTCATACATGGACATGTGACTTGCCCAGGTAGCTACAAACTCCATCTTGTTGCTGTGATTTTGTACAGGAGAACAAAGGGGTTTCCACCCACAGGAGAAAGAATATAAAAGGCCCTGGAAACCCCTCCATTTTTCCTTCAATCCTGCTTCTTATCTCTGGAGAAACTTTGCTACAAACTGAAGCTCTGAACAAAGGACTCGATGACCCATCCCAGCTGTGGATGTACTCCAGAGATTTGATTTGAACCTGCAGTTTATTCCATCACTGCTACAAGCCTGAACCAAGAACTTTGCCAATACTGTATGTAATTGATTCCATTTAACCAATTTTAACTCTCATCTATTTTTCTTTCTTTCTATGAATAAACCTTTAGATTCTAAAGGATTGGCAACAGCGTGATTTGCAGATAAGATCTGATTTGTATATTGACCTTAGTCTGGGGCTTGGTCCTTTGGGATCGGGAGAACCTTTTTTCTTTTATTGGGGTATTGATTTTCATAACATTCATCCCCATAAGAAGAGGCTGCTGGTGGTGATAATGGGAAACTGGAGTGTCTAAGGGAGTTGCTTGTATGACTTCTGGATAGCCAGTGGGGTAAAACCAAAGTCTTCTCTGTTTGGCTGGTTTGGTGTGCCTTGCTGTGCAAAGGAACCCCTGGCTTGGGCTGTAACTGCCCTGCTCTAAGCAATTTGTCCTGAATTGATACTCAGTTGTGTCCCACCAGAGGCAGCATCGTTACATCTGTGCTGATGAAAGTCTATGATAGTAACATTTGGCCCTGTAGAAGGTGCACAACTGGCCACAGTGCTGCCTAGAGGCCAGGCAGGGATTGACAGATCAGCATCCAGCCCCAAGGGTTACCTGTCATCTCCTTCAGCCCAGGTAATTTGGGGACTAGGCTCTTGGCCAGTCAAGGTCTACTCCAGTGCGACTCTCACCTGAGGTGAAGGCCCCTGGTGTTGTAACGTCTTCTCGGGGTGGAGAGGGGAGCTCAGGCCTGCCCTCTACACTGGGCTATGCTCCAGGGCCCAGTGATGGGCAGCTACATTCAATACCTTGGGGTGCTAAGATTCTGCCCCCCCGGGCCACCTCTCTATCCCCATTGGCTTCATGAAGTGAGTCACTTCCACCAAGCCTCTTGCCTGCATGCTCAGCCACTTAACTCTCCATTGTACGTTTCCACTGGTCTGTGTAGTCAGACCTCAAGCAAGGAGCTCCAGGGCAGTGCTTTCCCTTCACAACAGCTGCCTGCACCTTTCCACTGCCTGCCCACTCTGAGCTGCTCTGCTCCCCTTCTTAAAGCCCTGCCTCCAGCTTGTGCAGGCCCTGCAAGTGCAACTGGGTGGGGCCACCTGGGCCCAGAGCTCCTCCTTAACCCCTTGCTCTGCAGTGTGGGGGTTGTACACCCCATCACAGCCCCACACATGGAAAGCTGGCAGCAACTTCTTGCCTACTATGCTGGAAGAGACAGGGAGCTGCTCTTTGAGTTGTATGCAAGTCCAGTGTCAGGGACTGCCATAGGACTTGCTCAGCACCAGAATGAGGCCAGGCATGGAACTGCACATCAAAAGCATGACACCATAGTGGCTTGCTCCTGCTTTGCTGAGGCAAGAGTGCTCACACAGCTTGCTCTCTCACCATGGAATGCATGCACTGATTTGTCTGATTCAGGGGTTGGTTAGTTTTTATATCGCAGTGCATCAAAGGTGGGCCTTAGAGAGGAATCTTGCCAGGGAGATCCTGTAACTACAGTACAAGAGGAATCAGCTTTCAAGGCACTCCATTTTTAGGCTTAGCTGCCTTAACAATGCTCACTTAATAACTCTGCTTCATGAAGCACAGGGAAATTGAAGGCAAGAGAGAAAAGCATGAAAGTATCATGAACAGCTAGTACTTTTAAACTTTAAATATATTCCCCTTACCTTTCCTTATTCTGGGAGATGATGTTAGGCATTTGTTGAGCTGTGCTGAGCTTCTGGCTGGCTGAGAACTCCAGCAGATTTCTGCTGTGGTGGGCAAGGCTCACGCTGGGTTCAGCTCCATTGGGATCCCTTTCAAATACACTGAAATTCAAAAATACATACCCATAAATATAACAAGAGGGACAGAACAGATATACACATGTGAAACTCACTGCCTCATGGTATTAAATACTCTAACTGGATAACTAATGGCGTTTCAGATTTGTTGTTCCATATGGTAAGATATGTATCACCAAATCCCATGCCCATGGGCAGAAATTGTTCACTTATAGATTTAATTGCAATAGCTTCACAATAGCACTAAAGGAAGAGCAGAAGATGGCATCCTTCACGGGGCTCACTCTGTTAAGTGAGAATTCACAACGAATGCCATCAACTCAGTGAACGAACATCACTCAATGATCTCCTGGTCATCAGAACAGCAACTCAACAAATCCTAAAGTTCCTCCTCAGGGCCATACAGAGTGCCAAATAGGCCCGGGAATAAAAATCCTGCAACTTACTGTTGAAAGACTCTCATGGGCAAAATGTGAGTACCTTGGAACCTTGCTGAAGACTTACAACATTGATATCCTCATGTTGCAGAGACCCATGTTGGCAATGACCAACAGGCTAGGCGCTACCATATCTATGGATACAACCTACCAACTAGCCATTATCATCCTAAATATGGCTTGGCAATATACATCAAGGACACTATCACAGATTTTAATGTTATTCCATCAACTGAAGAGGAGACCGCATTTACCACAACTATCAAAGTAGGGGAGCTCCACATTAACAACCTCTATAAAGCCCCTAGAACAAGATGGCCAAAACCAGTGCTACCTAGCACTCCTATTCCATGCATCTATGCAGGTGATTTTAATAGTCACCACACTATATGGGGCTATAAAACAAATGAAAGTGATGGCGAAGAACTTATGGACTGGATATCTGCACAAGACTTACAACTAATCTACAAACTAAAACAACAATTAACATTCCATTCAAGCACTGGAAACGTGGGTACAATCCAAACCTAACATTCGTGTCTAAAGACTAACGTGGTAACACTCTCATCGTAACACATGAAGTACTATTGGCATTTCCAAACAGCCAACACAGGCCTATAATGATCTATACAGGCATCGAAATTCCTAAACAGGTAACATGATGGAATTTTCCTAAAGCTGATTGGGATGCCTACAAATAGATGGTTGAGAAAACTGTTGCAAGGATTCCAGTGAAACCAGAATGCTATCAATGGTTCGCAGGGCTCCTGAAAGTAGCAGGAAAGAACATTCCTTGAGACTTCTGGAAAAGTCACACTCCCTGCTGGACAAGAGAGACGCAGGAGTTGCTCCGGCAACACAATCAGACTAGGAGTCTTCATACCGCAAAAACCCTACTACACTCCCTTGACACAGCAAGACGCCAGTGCTGACTTGATTGCATGCAAAACCTTGATTTTACACATTCAAGTCATCGAACCTGGATACTACCAGGGTGCATAAATATCAGGGTTTTTTTTAATTAAAAATCATTTTTTTTAATTTAAATCGGAATTTTTTATTTAAATCGGATTTTTTTGATAAAATGCTTTTTGAGGAAAAAACTTATCTAAAGATAGTTTTAATTAAGATACATTATAGTTCAAAGATATCTCAACATAGAATTAGAATTTATAATCCCTATTCCATAGTATGAGACAATATATTCACGTAATGTTTAAGAAAAGTTTTGTAAACGAGTTCCAATAGTTCATGGATTAGGGACCCAATCTTATGGGGTTCCACAGGCTTCTGTATAGATTATTTAGGTTAATCTTTCTATCTACCCAATGGGACTCAGTGTTCAAACTAGAAGATATAATCAGAGATGCTTAGTTTTGCAGTTCTCAAACTGTGGATTTGTGTCTCCGGAGGAAACATGCTCGTTAACAGCAAAAATGTTTTAAAATAAATAAATAAATAACATATAGAGGTGAGAAATAACAGACCTCAACTCTATTGTCCCTCTGAAAATTTGTGTACACAGAGTCAATCCCTTACCTATTTCTAAAAGTGCAAAGTTTCAAAAACTTCAATGAATAGAAGATTGTTCGGAGCGGAATAGATCTGGACAAGGTGAAGATGTCTGGAGATAAATGTGAGAAGCGAGGGACATAAGCTTGTTTTGTTAAATTATTATATGTTTGCTGTTGATGAAAAAAATCCAGAATACTTAACGTTGTTGTTTTAATTAAATAAAACAATTTAAAATGTCTGTCTGGTGATGTTCTCTTCCTAATACAGCATGGCAAGAAAATCCTCCAAATATTAATGATTAATCTATTGAACTGGAGATAGTTCGCCTCCCAGTGACTTCATAAATATCTGCTTCAATTACCTTTGGTAAATGAAATAATTAATCATTCATTTTTTGATATAGCTGTAAAACTAATCTGAAAAGTTTTCAAAATAAATCACTGTTTAAAAATGTATAGTGTGTACCTTCTAAAAATGAAACCTACATCTATCTCTGAGTTGTGAAGAATATGTATTAAGGTTATAACAATCAACAAGAATGCAACTTTTATGTAGAAAACGATGATTAAATTGAGTCTTCCTGACAAGTGCTTTAAATCACCCTGGACACTACTACAACATCTTGGGGATGCTAATCCCACAGAGTACAGGGCACCAAAAATTCAGTCAAACTCAATAGCCTAGGGTGACCAAACAACAAGTGTGAAAAATCGGAACAGGGGTGGGGGTAATAGGAGCCTAAGTAAGAAAAAGACCCAAAAATCGGGACTGTGCCTATAAAATCGGGACATCTGGTCACCCTACAATAGCTTCCAAACTGGTGGAGAACACAAAAGGACCACTTGATAAACACACAAGAAGAGAAGTGTATCAACAACTCTACCGAACACTTGCATCAAACCCCTGAGGAGAACCTTCCACTGTCAGGATTGAGTAAGTAAAAGAAGGATTTGCTGTGATGAAAAAAGGGAAGGCTGCAGGCCCTGATGGTATTCTGCCAGAACTCCTCCACCATCTCAGCCCCAGAGGACTCCAATGGCTAGCAACTTTTGCTACCTTAAGGACAGTACAGCTCCCTGAAATATGGCGAGAGGCAATGGTAATTGCCATTCAAAAGCCTGGAAAGCCCCCGATGAAGTGGGATGCTATAGGCCAATTTCTCTATTATGTACGACCTACAAACTTCTTGAACGTATCTGTGACGGCTTGGATCACAGAAACCCCCTTGGGAGCTGCCACCCGATGTGTCAAGACTACTTCTACCCCTGCCTTCCCTGCCAGCTCAGGACTCCAGCACCGTGTCTTGCTGAGCCAGACACTCTCGTCTGCTCCAACAAAGACCCAGGGTCTGAATTACTTGCCCCAAAGCTGCAGGTTTACCTGAAAATAGCTCACAGAAGTGTTCTTCTCTTTAGTACTCAGATACCCAACTCCCAACGGGGTCTAAACCCAAATAAATCCGTTTTACCCTATATAAAGCGTATGCAGGGTAAACTCATAAATTGTTTGCCCTCTATAACACTGATAGAGAGATATGCACAGTTGTTTGCTCCCCCAGGTATCAATACATACTCTGAGTTAATTAATAAGTAAAAGGTGAATTTATTAAATACAGAAAGTAGGATTTAAGTGGTTCCAAGTAGTAACAGACAGAACAAAGTAAGTCACCAAGCAAAATAAAATAAAATGTGCAAATCTATGTCTAATCAAATTGAAAACAGATAATCTCACCCTCAGAGATGCTTCAGTAATTTTTTCCCTCAGACTGGACACCTTCCAGACCTGGACACAATTCTTTCCCCTGGTACAGCTCTCTTCCAGCTCAGGTGATAGTTAGGGGATTCTTCATGATGGCTCTTTTCCCTCTTTGTTCTCTTCGACCCCTTTATATATCTTTTGCATAAGGCGGGAATCCTTTTGTGCCTCTCTGAGTTCCCACCCCCTCCTTCTCAATGGAAAGACACCAGGTTAAAGATGGATTCCAGTTCAGGTGACATGATCACATGTCACTGCAAGACTTCATTATCCACTTGCCAGCACGCAGGTACACAGGAAGACTTACAGGTAAAACAGTCATTTGCAGACAATGGTCCTAGTTAATGGGAGTCATCAAGATTCCAAACCACCATTAATGGCCCACACTTTACATAATTACAATAGGCCCTCAGATTTATATTTAA
The DNA here is from genome assembly GCF_016161935.1 of Mauremys reevesii. Lineage (NCBI taxonomy): Eukaryota > Metazoa > Chordata > Testudines > Geoemydidae > Mauremys > Mauremys reevesii. The sequence goes on along the minus strand of NC_052630.1, from coordinate 40,438,998 downwards.
TATTTCTAGTTTCAGATACAAGAGTGGTACATTTATAAAATAGGATGATTACACTCAGTAGATTATAAGCTTTGTAATGATACCTTACAAGAGACCTTTTGCATGAAGCATATCTCAGTTACATTATATTCACTTACTATTAAATTTTTATAAAACCATACAGATTGCACAAGGTCACAGTATCATCCTCAAAAGAATACACCCTTTTATTGAGCCAATTCTCCCTGTTGAACAGGCAGACTTCTGGCCAAAACTTAGTTGTTTAGACCAACTTCTGGCACTCACAACTCACATTGAGGCTGGCTATCAAAAAAACCTAAAGACTGACACAGAATTTGTTGACCTGTCATCTGCGTATGATACTGTATGGATTAAGGGCCTGATGCTGAATCTTGCTAAAATTATACCTTGCTACCAAACACTTTGCCTATTTTGGACCATGCTGAGTAACAGACACCTACGGGTGTACCTGGGTAATAAGACCAGGTCAACCCGTATCATAAACAACAGGCTACCACAAGGCTCTACACTTGTTAATATATTGTTAATATACCCTTTTTAATATTTACGTAAGCTTACAAACAGGGAAGAATTGGTAGGGGAAGTAGAAGTGAGTGGCAACCTAGGCAGCAGTGACCATGAGACTTCAGAAAAGCAGACTTTGACTCCCTTAGGGAACTGATGGGCAGACCCCTGGGAAGCTAATATGAATGGGGGAGGGATAGCTCAGTGGTTTGAGCATTGGCCTGCTAAACCCAGGGTTGTGAACTCAATCCTTAAGGGGACCATTTAGGGATCTGGGGCAAAAATCTGTCTGGGGATTGGTCCTGCTTTGAGGAGGGGGTTAGACTAGATGATCTCCTGAGGGCCCTTCCAGCCCTGATATTCCAAGGGGCAGGGAGTCCAGGAGAGCTGGCTGTATTTTAAAGAAGCCTTATTGAGGGCGCAGGAACAAACCATCTCGAAGTGCAGAAAGAATAGCAAATATGGCAAGCGACCAGCTTGGCTTAACAGTGAAATCTTCAGTGATCTTAAACTCAAAAAGGAAGCTTATAAGAAGTGGAAATTTGGACAGATGACTAGTGAGGAGTATAAACATATTGTTCGAGCATGCAGGGGTGTAATCAGGAAGGCCAAGGCACAATTGGAGTTGCAGCTAGCAAGGGATGTGAAGGGTAACAAGAAGGGTTTCTACAGGTACGTTAGCAACAAGAAAGTGGACAGGAAAAGTATGGGACCCTTACTGAATAAGGGAGGCAATATAGTGACAGATGATGTGGAAAAAACTGAAGTTCTGAAAGCTTTTTTTGCCTCGGTCTTCACAGACAAGGTCAGCTCCAACACTGTTGCACTGAGCAACACAGTATGGGGAGGAGGTGAACAGTCCTCAGTAGAGAAAGAACAGGTTAAGGACAATTTAGAAAAGCTGGACATGCTCAGGTCCATGGGTCCAGATCTAATGCATCCAAGGGTGCTGAGGGAGTTGTCTGATGTGATTGCAGAGCCATTGGCCATTATCTTTGAAAATTCGTGGCAATCGGGGGCGGTCCCAGATGATTGGAAAAAGGAAAATAGTGCCCATATTTAAAAAGGGAAGAAAAAGAACCCGAAGAACTACAGCCTCACTTCAGTCCCCGGCAAAATCACGGAGCAGGTCCTCAAGAAATCCATTTTGAAGCACTCGGAGGAGAGGAAGGTGATCAGGAACATTAAACATGGCTTTGCCAAGGGCAAGTCATGCCTGACCAACCTGATTACCTTCTATGACAAGATAACTGGCTCTGTGGATATGGGGAAAGCTGTGGATTTGATATATGTTGACTTTAGCAAAGCTTTTTATACAGTCTCCCACAGTATTCTTGCCAGCAAGTTAAAGAAAGTATGGATTGGATGAATGGACTATAAAGTGGATAAAAAGCTGGCTAAATTGTCGGGCTCAACGGGTAGTGATCAATGGCTCAATGTCTAGTTGGCAGCAGGTATCTAGCGGAGTGCCCCAGGGGTTGGTCCTGAGGCCAGTTTTGTTCAACATCTTTATTAATGATCTGGATGATGGGATTAATTGCACCCCCAGCAGGTTCGCAGATAACACTAAGCTGGGGGGAGAGGTAGATATGCTGGAGGATAGGGATAGGGTCCAGAGTGACCTAGACAAATTGGAGGATTGGGCCTAAAGAAATCTGATGAGGTTCAACAAGGACAAGTCCAGAGTCTTACACTTAGGAAGGAAGAATCCCATGTATTGCTACAGGCTGGGAACTGACTGGCTAAGCAGCAGTTCTGCAGAAAAGGACCTGGTGATTACAGTGGACAAGAAGCTGGATATGAGTCAACAGTGTGTCCTTGTTGCCAAGAAGGCCAACAGCATATTGGGCTGTATTAGTAGGAGCACTGCCAGCAGATCGAGAGAAGTGATTATTCCCCTTTATTCGACACTGGTGAGGCCACACCTGGAGTATTGCGTCCAGTTTTGGTTCCTCCACTATAGAAGAGATGTGGACAAATTGGAGAGAGTGCAGTGGAGGGCAACAAAAATGATTAATGGGGTGGGGCACATGACTTATGAGGAGAGGCTGAGGGAACTGGGCTTCTTTAGTCTGCAGAAGAGAAGAGTGAGGGGGGATTTGATAGCAGCCTTCGACTACCTGAAGGGGGGTTCCAAAGAGGATGGAGCTAGACAGTTCTCAGTGGTGGCAGATGACAGAACAAAGAGCAATGGTCTCGAGTTGAAGTGGGGGAGGTTTATGTTGGATATTAGGAAAAGACGGTTACTCACCGTTGTAACTGTTGTTCTTCGAGATGTGTTGCTCATATTCATTCCAGTTAGGTGTGCGCGCGCCGCGTGCACTTTCGTCGGAAGACTTTTACCCTAGCAACACTCGGTGGGTCGGCTGGGCGCCCCCTGGAGTGGTGCCACTATGGCACTGGATATATACCCCAGCCAACCCAGCCACCCCTCAGTTCCTTCTTGCCGGCTACTCCGACAGTGGGGAAGGAGGGCGGGTCTGGAATGGATATGAGCAACACATCTCGAAGAACAACAGTTACAAAGGTGAGTAACCGTCTTTTCTTCTTTGAGTGATTGCTCATATCCATTCCAGTTAGGTAATTCCCAAGCCGTACCTAGGCGGTGGGGTCGGAGTGAGATGTGGCAGAGTGCAGAACCGCCGAGCCAAAAGCTGCATCATCTCTAGATTGTTGGACCAGAGCATAGCGCGAAGCAAAGGTGTGGACCGATGACCAGGTAGCTGCGCGACATATTTCCTGGATTGGTACATGGGCCAGGAAGGCGGCTGATGAAGCCTGAGCTCTGGTAGAATGTGCAGTGAGATGGCCCGAGGGAACATGAGCCAAGGCATAGCACGTGCGTATGCACACCGTTACCCAAGAGGAGATCCTCTGCGAGGAGACAGGCAGGCCTTTCATCCGGTCAGCCACTGCAACGAAGAGCTGGGTGGATTTTCGGAAGGGCTTTGTCCTATCAATATAAAAAGCGAGCGCCCTACAGACATCTAAGGAGTGTAGTTGCTGCTCCCATGGGGACGAATGAGGCTTCGGGAAGAAGACCGGAAGGAAGATGTCCTGATTAGTATGGAAGGCCGACACCACCTTAGGGAGGAACACCGGATGTGGTCGCAACTGTACCTTGTCCTTGTGAAAGACAGTATACGGTGGGTCCACCGTAAGCACTTGAAGTTCGGAGACCCATCTGGCAGATGTAATGGCTACTAGGAAAACCAGGACAGGTATAGCAGTGAGCAAGTCACCAACGGCTCGAATGGCGGAATCATAAGCCTGTTTAGGACTAGGTTGAGGTCCCAGGTAGGTGTAGGGCGGCGTACCTGGGGGTAGAGGCGCTCCAGGCCCTTGCGAAACCGAGTAAATAAGGAGTGGGAAAAAACGGAGTGGCCACGCTCTCCTGAATGGAATGTGGAGATGGCCGCCAAGTGCACCCGCAAAGAAGATATCGCCAGGCCCTGCTGCTTGAGGGACCAGAGGTAGTCCAAGATAGTAGGGATCGAGACCTCCGAGGGAGTAGCATTCTGCGTCTCACACCAGCAGGAGAAGCGCTTCCACTTGGCCAGATATGTGGACCGAGTGGAAGGTTTCCTGCTACTCAGGAGTATATGCTGTACCGGAGCGGAGCAGCGTAACTCTGATTTGTTTAGCCACGCAGGAGCCACGCCATGAGGTGGAGGGCCTGCAGGTCTGGGTGGCGGAGATTGCCGTGGTCCTGGGTTATGAGGTCCGGGGGGAGTGGCAGGGTAATTGGGCTGGCTATGGAGAGGTTGAGCAGTGTCTTGTACCAGCGCTGTCTGGGCCATGCTGGCGCGATAGATGCGCTCTGTCCTGGCGGAGTTTTAACAGGACCTTGTGAACCAGCGGGAACAGTGGGAAGGCATAGAGCAGTCGGAGCTTCCACGACATGAGGAATGCGTCTGAGATCGACCCCGGTGAAAGACCCTGGAAGGAGCAGAACACCTGGCATTTCCTGTTCGCGCGAGATGCGAATAGGTCTATGTGGGGAAAGCCCCACTTCTGGAAGATCGAATGAATAATGTCTGGTCTTATCGACCATTCGTGACACAGGAAGGATCTGCTCAGCCGATCCGCCAGAGTGTTCCAAACCCCTGGGAGAAAGGACGCTACCAGGTCCATCGAGTGGTCTATGCAGAAGTCCCAGAGTTGGATGATCTCCTGACAGAGGGGGGAAGATCGAGTCCCTCCCTGCTTGTTTATATAATACATGGCCGTTGTGTTGTCTCTAAACACTGAGACACAATGGCCGTGCAGATGCTTCTGGAATGCCTGGCACACCAGGCGGACTGCTCTTAGCTCTCGGACATTTATGTGAAGCGCCAGTTCCTGCGATGACCAAAGACTCTGGGTGCGAAGGTGTCCGAGGTGAGCCCCCCATCCGAGAGATGATGCATCTGTCGTCAGGGATAGTGAGGGTTGTGGCGGATGGAACGGTAACCCTGCACATACATGGGAGGGGGTTAGCCACCAGTTGAGGGAGCGTAGGGTGCTCGGTGGAATGGTGACTATTGAGTCCATTGAGTCCCTACCCGGACGATACACCGAATTGAGCCACGTTTGGAGGGGGCGAAGGCGGAGTCTGGCATATTTGGTCACATAAGTGCAGGCAGCCATGTGTCCTAGGAGACTGAGACAAGTGTGAGCTGAGGTTGTGGGGAAGTTCTCCAGACCTCGGATGATTGCTGCCATTGCCTGGAATCGCGGCTGAGGCAGGTAGGCCTTGGCTAGAGTGGAGTCCAGGGTAGCTCCTATGAAGTCTAGCCGTTGTGTGGGGACCAGTGTGGATTTCTCCGTATTGAGCATCAGGCCTAAATGTGTAAATAGGTCCCTGACGATGCCTACGTACTGCATGACTTGCGCCTGGGAGGTCCCTCTGATGAGCCAGTCGTCCAGATACGGGAAGACGTGTATCCCCCATCGGCGGAGGTGTGGGGCGACTACGGCCATACACTTTGTGAACACCCTTGGGGCTGTGGAGAGGCCAAAGGGAAGGACCATAAATTGGAAATGTTGATGGTTGGCCACAAAGCGAAGGTACTTCCTGTGCGGAGGAAAAATGGTGATGTGAAAGTACGCGTCCTTCATATCAAGGGTAGCATACCAGTCTCCAGGATCCAAGGACGGGATAATGGTCCCCAGGGAGACCATGTGGAACTTCAACTTTATCATGAACTTGTTGAGGCCTCGCAGGTCTAGGATAGGCCTGAGGCCTCCCTTCGACTTGGGGATCAGAAAGTAACGTGAGTAAAAACCTTTGCCCCTTTCTTCTTTTGGTACCTCCTGTATCACTCCAATGGCGAGGAGCGTCTGCACCTCTAGTAGGAGGAATTGCTCATGAGAGGGGTCCCTGAAGAGGGACTGGGATGGAGGGTGGGAAGGCGGGGTTGAAACAAATTGGAGGTGGTATCCTTGTTTCACCGTGCGTAGGACCCAGATGTCTGAGGTCAATTGGGACCACGCCGGGAGGAAGTAGGAGAGGCGGTTGGAGAAGGGAGGAAAAGGATCCTGTCTGGAAACTCGTACGCCATCCTCAGTCGTACCTTCAAAAGGCAGGCTTTGGTCCTGCTGGTGGTTTGGGGGGGACCATGGTTTTGGCCCGCTTGGGCCCTGACTGACGTCTATGCCCACCTCGCCCACGCCGTCTGCTAAAGTCTTGCCTGTGTCTGGGCACAAAGTACGGCGGTAAGTTTGGGGACGGAAAGGTCTGCGCTGGGTCACAGGTGTATGAATGCCCAAGGAACGCATGATGACCCTATTGTCTTTTAAGCTTTGTAGCCTGGGGTCAGTCTTTTCCGAGAACAGACCCTTACCATCAAAGGGTAAGTCTTGGATAGTATATTGTAACTCCGGCGGAAGGTTGGAGACCTGCAGCCATGAGATATGTCTCATGGTGATCCTGGAGGCCAGAGTTCTGGCTGCCGAGTCGGCCGCATCTAGAGAGGCCTGGAGGGAGGTTCTGGCTACCTTTCTCCCTTCCTCTAGGAAAGCAGCGAATTTCTGGCGGGAATCCGGGGGGAGTAGTTCTGTGAATCTACCCACCTCCGCCCAGGTGTTGTAACTACATCGGCTCAGTAGAGCCTGCTGATTTGCTACCCGGAGCTGTAGGGCGCCTGCCGAGTACACCTTGCGGCCGAGTAGGTCCATTCGCCTAGCCTCCTTCGACTTTGGGGCTGGCGCTTGTTGGCCATGGCGCTCCCTCTCGTTGACCGATTGGACAACTAAGGAGGAGGGAGGAGGGTGGACATACAGATATTCGTACCCCCGAGAGGGTACCATGTATTTACGCTCGACCCCCTTTGCTGTAGGGGGGATGGAGACTGGGGACTGCCGTAAGGTGTCGGCATTGGCTTGGATGGTCCTGATGAAGGGCAAAGCCACTCTCACTGAAGGACTGTCTGGATATGTGGACTTTCTACTGAGACCCTATGCCACCAGCACTCCCAGCTATCTCCGTGACACCACTGATTTCCTGAGGAAACTACAATGCATTGGTGACCTTCCAGAAAACACCATCCTGGCCACCATGGATGTAGAGGCTCTCTACACCAACATCCCACATGCTGATGGAATACAAGCTGTCAGGAACAGTATCCCTGATGATGCCACAGCACAACTGGTTGCTGAGCTCTGTGCCTTTATCCTCACACACAACTATTTCAAATTTGATGACAATATATATCTCCAGATCAGTGGCACCGCTATGGGCACCCGCATGGCCCCACAATATGCCAATATTTTTATGGCTGACCTGGAACAACGCTTCCTCAGCTCCCATCTACTCACGCCCCTTCTCTACCTACGCTACATTGATGACATCTTCATCATCTGGACCCATGGGAAAGAGACTCTGGAAAAATTCCACCACGATTTCAACAGCTTCCACCCCACCATCAACCTCAGCCTGGACCAATCTACACGGGAGGTCCACTTCCTAGACACTACGGTGCAAATAATTGATGGACACATTAACACCACCCTATACCGAAAACCTACCGACCGCTATGCCTACCTTCATGCCTCCAGCTTCCATCCCGGCACACCACAAGATCCATTGTCTACAGCCAAGCACTGAGGTACAACCGCATCTGCTCTAACCCCACAGACAGAGACCAACACCTACAAAATCTCCACCAAGCATTCTCAAAACTACAGTACCCACACGAGGAAATAAGGAGACAGATCAACAGAGCCAGACGTGTACCCAGAAGCCTCCTACTGCAAGACAAACCCAAGAAAGAAACCAACAGGACTCCACTGGCCATCACATACAGTCCCCAGCTAAAACCCCTCCAGCGCATCATCAGGGATCTACAACCCATCCTGGAGAATGATCCCACACTTTCACAGGCCTTGGGTGGCAGACCAGTCCTCGCCCACAGACAACCTGCCAACCTGAAGCATATTCTCACCAGTAACTGCACACCGCACCATAGTAACTCTAGCTCAGGAACTAACCCATGCAACAAACCTCGATGCCAACTCTGCCCACATATCTACACCAGCAACACCATCACAGGACCTAACCAGATCAGCCACACCATCACCGGTTCATTCACCTGCACGTCCACCAATATAATATATGCCATCATATGCCAGCAATGCCCCTCTGCTATGTACATCGGCCAAACTGGACAGTCTCTAAGGAAAAGGATAAATGGACACAAATCAGATATTAGGAATGGCAATATACAAAAACCTGTAGGAGAACACTTCAACCTCCCTGGCCACACAATAGCAGATCTTAAGGTGGCCATCCTGCAGCAAAAAAACTTCAGGACCAGACTTCAAAGAGAAACTGCTGAGCTCCAGTTCATCTGCAAATTTGACACCATCAGCTCAGGATTAAACAAAGACTGTGAATGGCTTGCCAATTACAGAACCAGTTTCTCCTCCCTTGGTTTTCACACCTCAACTGCTAGAACAGGGCCTCATCCTCCCTGATTGAACTAACCTCGTTATCTCTAACTTGCTTCTTGCTTGCATAGATAAACCTGCCCCTGGAAATTTCCACCACTTGCATCTGAAGAAGTGGGTATTCACCCACGAAAGCTCATGCTGCAGAACGTCTGTTAGTCTATAAGGTGCCACAGGATTCTTTATTGCTTTTACAAAGCCACTCTAGTGGGGGTATCTGCCGACAGGATGCTGACCACTGGGTCTTCGACCTCTGGGACCTCCTCTACCTGGAGGTTCATATTGAGCGCAATCCTCCTGAGGAGGTCCTGATGGGCCCTTAGGTCTATTGGCGGTGGCCCCGAGGAGGAGGTCCCTGCCACTGCCTCATCAAGAGAGGAAGAGGATGAAACGCCGGGGACGAGTGGGTCCTGTATGACCTCTTGCTCTTGCGCCGGTTCCTGCTCCAGTGGATCTTCCGTCCCGGTTGGAGTGGGGCGGCTAACTGTGGCCTCTGGTGCTCGGTGTTCTGACGAAGCAGAGCAGGCTGGAGCTAACGGAGCACCTTGGGCCTGATGGTACGCCCAAGGTGTCCAAAAGGACCACTGTTGAGGTCCGTGGTCTTGAGGCCGGGCTTCTTGGAAAACTGCGGCGGGCACATCCGAATCGCGGTCTTGGGCATAGTAGCTGTCCGCGTGGGACGACACCGATGTATGTCTGGATGGACATGGAGGAGCAGAGAAGCCTTGGGCAGAAGTCCCAACGGACCTGGCTCCCCTACGTACTGGGGACCGGTGTCGTGAAGCATCTCGGTACCGAGAGCGAGATCGGGACCTGTGACCAGAATGGTGCCGGGAGGTCGACCGAGATCTCGAATCCCGGCGTCGTGAGTGGCTTCGGGAGGCACGGTGCCAGGAGCGGTGCCGAGATCTGGAGCGGTGCCATGAGTAGCGGGATACCGACCGGTGCTGCGAGTCTGACCGGTACCATGTAGCGGAACGGTGCCGGGACTGCGAGCGGCGTCGAGAGCGGGAGCGCCGTCTGGACCTGGAGTGTCTGGGGGACCGCGATCGTGAGTGGTGCCGGTCCGCTGCACCAACAGAGGGTGGTCTAATCAAGGTCGGTTTGCCTATGGATTGAATTACCCTCACCGGCGGTGCCGGGGGTATAGGCAGTGCCAAGTCTGTCATAGAATCATAAAATCTCAGGGTTGGAAGGGACCTCAGGAGGTCATCTAGTCCAACCCCCTGCTCAAAGCAGGACCGAACCCAACTAAATCATCCCAGCCAGGGCTTTGTCAAGCCTGACCTTAAAAACCTCTAAGGAAGGAGATTCCACTACCTCCCTAGGTAACCCATTCCAGTTCTTCACCACCCTACTAGTGAAAAAGTTTATCCTAATATCCAACCTAAACCTCCCCCTCTGCAACTTGAGACCACTACTCCTTGTTCTGTCATCTTCTACCACTGAGAACAGTCTAGATCCATCCTCTTTGGAACCCCCTTTCAGGTAGTTGAAAGCAGCTATCAAATCCCCCCTCATTCTTCTCTTCTGCAGACTAAATAATCCCAGTTCCCTCAGCCTCTCCTCATAAGTCATGTGCTCCAGCCCCCTAATCATTTTTGTTGCCCTCCGCTGGACTCTCTCCAATTTATCCACATCCTTCTTGTAGTGTGGGGCCCAAAACTGGACACAGTACTCCAAATGAGGCCTCACCAGTGCTGAATAGAGGGGAATGATCGCTTCCCTCGATCTGCTGGAAATGTCCCTACTTATACAACCCAAAATGCCATTAGCCTTCTTGGCAACAAGGGCACACTCTTGACTCATATTCAGCTTTTCGTCCACCGTAAGCCCTAGGTCCTTTTCTGCAGAACTGCTGCCCAGCCATTCGGTCCCTAGTCTGTAGCAGTGCATGGGATTCTTCCGTCCTAAGTGCAGGACTCTGCACTTGTCCTCGTTGAACCTCATCATATTTCTTTTGGCCCAATCCTCTAATTTGTCTAGGTCCCTCTGTATCCTAGCCCTACCCTCCAGCGTATCAACCACTCCTCCCAGTTTAGTGTCATCTGCAAACTTGCTAAGGGTGCAGTCCACACCATCCTCCAGATCGTTAATGAAGATATTGAATAAAACCGGCCCCAGCACCGACCCTTGGGGCACTCCACTTGATACCGGCTGCCAACTAGACATGGAACCATTGATCACTACCCGTTGAGCCCGACCATCTAGCCAGTTTTCTATCCACCTTACCGTCCATTCATCCAGCCCATACTTCTTTAACTTGCTGTCAAGGCGATCAGGTCTCTCGCCGCTGAGAACGCCTCCGGCGTGGACGGCATGGTGAGCTCTACCGCGGCACGCGCCGGGGAGGTAACAGGCTCCGGACTTGACGGCCCTTGTGGGACTGGAATCCGCGGTGCCGGCTTAGTCGGTGCCGCGGCAGGTGTCGGTGCCGGGCGATCCAACTGAGGCGCACTTGCTGGCTGCGGTGCGGGTGGTGCCGAGGCGGCAGGAGTCTTGGCTTTCCTCACCCTCGGGGAGATGGAGCGCCATGGGGCCGACTTCGGTGCCGGCGACGTCCGGTGCCGAGAGGCCTTGGGCGTACCGGTACAGTCCGGTGCCGAGGAGGTGCTTCTGGTCTCCGACTGACCAGCGCTCGGTGCCGAAGATGGAGGGGTGAGAGCCGCCTCCACAAGGAGCTGTTTAAGCCTTATGTCCTGCTCCTTTTTTGTTCGTGGCTTGAAAGCTCTGCAAATGGGGCACTTAGCTGTTAAGTGCGACTCCCCGAGGCACTTCAAACAGGAGTCATGCGGATCTCCTGTCGGCATCGGCCTGTGGCAGGCCGAGCATGGTTTGAAACCCGGTGAGCCGGGCATGGGCTCCGGCACCGCGTGCGGGGAAGGGGCTAATCCCTGAACCCCTCTAACTATTACTACACTAACTATACTATTAAACAAATAAATATAACTATATATATATATATATATATAAAAGAATTATAACTATATACACAATAACGAACGAGAAACTACGAGTAAGCTAGGGAAGTGGAGGTCAGCTCCACTGTTCCAACGACCAACACGGGCGGTAAGAAGGAACTGAGGGGTGGCTGGGTCTGCTGGGGTATATATCCGGTGCCATAGTGGTGCCACTCCAGGGGGCGCCCAGCTGACCCACCGAGTGTTGCTAGGGTAAAAGTCTTCCAACGAACGTGCACGCGGCGCGCGCACATCTAACTGGAATGGATATGAGCAATCACTCGAAGAAGAAACACTATTTCACTAGGAGGGTGGTGAAGCACTGGAATGGGTTACCTTGGGAAGTGGTGGAATCTCCATCCTTAGAGGTTTTTAAGGCCTGGCTTGAAAAAGCCTTGGGTGGGATGATTGAGTTGGTGTAGGTCCTACTTTAAGTAGGGGATTGGACTAGATGACCTCCTGAGGTCTCTTCCAACCCTAATATTTTATGATTCTATGACACGCCTCCAACTAAATCATGAAAATTTGGATATGCAGATGATCTTGCCATGACAATACAAGCATCAAACCTCCATGACACTGAGAAAGCATTAACTGCAGACCTCCAAAATATGGAACAATATTTCCAGAAATTGAGGCTCAAACTAAACCCTGGAAAAACAATAGTAAGCACAATTCATATTGATAATAAGAGTGCCAAAAACACACTGAAAGTAGCTTTCTGTGGTAAAAATGTGCAACATGATTACATTTCCAACATATCTCGGAGTGAAACTCTACCACATCCTCTCCTTCCATGATCAACTTGAGAAGGTAGCTGCAAAGATAATCCAGAAACTAGCAGGTACAACCTGGGGTGCATCAGCATCACTGTTGTGAACATCTGCAATAGCACTTGTATATTCTGTAGTTGAATATTATGCACCAGTAAGGAGCAGATGCAGTCACACATGACTCGTGTATACCCAGCTGAATACAGTGATGCAGTGCATGATGGGAACCCTTAAGTCAACTCCAACACCATGGCTACCTGTCCTGTCTAACATCACTCCCCCGCCGATACACCAAACTGCTGCAACATTCCGCGAAGCTCAGCGAATCCAGGAAAACAAATGAATTCCTATTCACTAAGACCTCGACAACACTGCCCCCCGCCCCGCAACATCTTAAGTCCCACAAGCCTCTCTGGGAACATTCATTTAGCCTCATGCAATCAGGCTATGATCTGAAGGAAAGGAAAGGAGATTGGGCTAAACAAGACTTAAAAAAATAAGCATCTTGTGCCAGATCCCATGCAGAAGGTTCCTGGGTTTGACCTTCCACGGTCATCTTGGTCAACTCTGAACCGAATTCAAACCAACCATGGTAGATGCGGATATCTAATGCACAAATGGAAAATCAAAGACTCCCCGGTGTGTGTGTGTGGTTCCCCACGCTAGACCCTCGAACATATCACTACCTACTGCCTAATTTTTATAAATATGAAGGAGGCATTACTGCAATAAATTCTGCTACTCCTGATGTAGCCATTTGGCTCAATCAAGTTCAGGTGAAATTGTAGTTGCTGCTCTACACCAGCCATACCAGCAGCAGCAGTAAAGGAACAACAATTCTGGTCAATCTCAAATGTGTGATTACAAGTGGGCAGGAATCCTCCCATCCCATGAAAAAAGTTTTCAAGATTTCAAAACTTTTCCTGTTGAAAACAGAGACCCTTCAAAGATTGTTTCCAAAAAAGCTAGGAGATCAACCCCTGCACCCACCCCAGAACAGCCAAAAGCCCAGTGGTTAGGGCACTCACCTGGGATATAGGAGACCCAGGTTTGAGATTCTCATTCAGAATCAGAGAGAGACAAGGTGGGTGAGGTGATATCTTTTACTGGAGCAATTTCTATTGGTGAAATAGACAAGCTTTCAAGCTCAACACAGCTCTTCTTCAGCTCACCTTGTCCTCTCACCAATGGAAGTTGCTCCAATAAAAGATATGATCTCACTCACCTTGCCTCTCTCATGTCCTATGACCAATGCAGCTACAACGACACTGCAAATAATTCAGAATCAGAGACTTGAACACTGGGTCCCCCACATCCTAGATGAGTGCGCTAACCACTGGGCTATACTGAGCTCTCTCCTATTTTAACCAACAATTCCACCCTGGACCTAAGACATCTTCCCAACGAAGTTGAGAAGAAACTGATAAGTTTCCTAGAAAAGTTTTGGTTTCAGTAAATCAACATTTTCCAACAAAAAAATGTTGCCTTAAAAAATTCCTAACCAGCTTTGTTACTTGCTTTAAAGTTTGTGGTGGTTTGGTTTCTTGTTTCCCCTTACGTTATGCCTCAGAAAATTTAATTCAATTTGTACATGGTATAATTCCTTATGACACTGGAAAATTATTTCTCTTCATGTTAATGATCCCTTAACTTGTACTTTCGTCACCCAGGTAATAAAACTGACCAAGTATATGTGACAAACATGGTTCATGAATGTGTATGGTAGGCAAGGATACAGCTGCCAAATTCTGTGCAGTTCCATGTATGACATTTTATGCAAATCACTTGAGACAATTTCTATACAATCAGAGATCATCCTTAAAAGAATTGTGTGTGTATATTTGAAGTTGCTGAAAGGCTTGGGGACCCTAGTGACTAGAGTTCTCCCAGTATTTGCAAAGCAGCAGCAGGGTGCACCTCCCACACAGCCTTGCCAGCATGCCCCTGACCTGATTTAGGATGGAGGAATCCTCATCTTGGAATTGTTCAGGTTCCATGGCCTGTGCAATTCTTGGTGCAAAACAATGAGTTTGTGATGTGGGAGCTGGAACTGAGACCCACCAAATGTTCATTAGATGGGAATCATTCTGAACCCAGTCCAGGTTAAAACTGGTGATAAAAGGCTCCGTAAGGCCATTAGTGATGCCCTGAGGCATCCAGTCACCATAGGAAAAGATGGTTACTCACCGTTGTAACTGTTGTTCTTCGAGATGTGTTGCTCATATCCATTCCAGTTAGGTGTGCACGCGCCGCGTGCACGTTCGTTGGAAGATTTTTACCCTAGCAACACTCGGTGGGTCGGCTGGGCGCCCCCTGGAGTGGCGCCGCTATAGCGCCAAATATATACCCCTGCCTACCCATCTGCTCCTCAGTTCCTTCTTGCCGGCTACTCCGACAGTGGGGAAGGAGGGCGGGTCTGGAATGGATATGCGCAACACATCTCAAAGAACAACAGTTACAACGGTGAGTAACCGTCTTTTCTTCTTCGAGTGATTGCTCATATGCATTCCAGTTAGGTGATTCCCAAGCCTTACGTAGGCGGTGGGGTCGGAGTGAGATGTTGCAGAATGCAAACTGCTGAGCCAAAGGCTGCATCATCTCTGGACTGTTGAACCAATGAGGCAAAGGTGTGGATCGAGGACCAGGTAGTTGCACGACATATCCCCTGGAAGGGTAAGTGAGCCAGGAAGGCAGCAGAAGAAGCCTGAGCCCTGGTGGAATGTGCAGTAAGGTGGCTCGATGGAACATGGGCCAAGTCAGAGGAGGTGCGGATGCACGACGTCACCCAAGATGAAATCCCCTGGGCGGAGACAGGTAGGCCCTTCGTCCGGTCTGCCAGTACGACGAAGAGTTGGGGCGTTACGAAAGGGTTTTGTCCGCTCGAGATAGAATGTGAGCGCCCTACAGACGTCTAGGGAGGGCAAATATGCTCCCCTCGCGATGAGTGTAGCTTCGGAAAGAAGACCAGAAGGAAGATATCCTGGTTGATATGAAAGGTTGACAGCACCTTGGGGAGGAAGGCCGGACGTGGTCACAACTGCACCGTGCCCTTGAGAAACACAGTATACCGTGGGTCCACCTTGAGAGCCTGAAGCTCAGAGACTCGTCTGGCCGATGCAAAGGCTACAAGGAAAAACTGTTTTTCAGGACAGGTATATCAGCGAGCATGTTGTCAGTGGCTCGAATGGGGCAGTCATAAGACTGGTTAGAACCGGATTGAAGACCCAGGTTTTGGCGGGGAGGCGAACTTGGGGGTATAAACGCTCCAAGCCCTTGAGGAACCTAGAAACCACAGGGTGTGAGAATACGGTGCGGCCACTCTCCCCTGGGTGAAAGGTAGAGATGGCTGCCAAGTGTACCCTTAATGATGACCGCGCCAGGCGCTGCTGTTTGAGACACCAGAGGTAGTCCAAGATGGAGTGGATCGGAACCTCGGTGAGAGAAACATTGTGTGTTTCGTAGCAGCAGGAGAAACCCTTCCACTTGGCCAGATACGTTAATGGAGTGGAAGGTTTCCTACCACCCAGGAGAATCCTGTAGAACCGAGGCAGAACAACGTAACTCGGATCGGTTTAGCCACGCAGAAGCCCTGCTGTGAGGTGCAGGGATTGCAGGTCTGGGTGGTGAAGTTTGCCGTGATCCTGTGTTATGAGGTCTGGGCAAAGAGGCAGGGGAATCGGGTTGGCTACCGACAGGTCTAGCAACATGGTGTACCAGTGCTGCCTGGGTCACGCTGGAGCAATCATGATCAGGTGCGCTCTGTCCCTGCGGAGTTTTAGCAGGACCCTGTGAACCAGCAGGAACGGTGGAAAAGCGTACAGCAGACGGCTCGTCCACGGCATCAGAAAAGCCTCCAAGATTGAGCCCAGGGAGAGGCCTTGGAATGAGCAGAACTTCTCTCTCTTTCTGTTCTCGCGAGAGCGCAGAGGACTATGCGGGGAAAGCCCCACTTCCGGAAAACGAAATGGATAACGTCCGGAGGAATCGACCACTTGAGAGACAGGAAGGATCTGCTGTGGCAATCCGCCAGAGTGTTCCGGACCTCTGGGAGAAAGGACGCTACCAGGTCTATCGATTGGGCTGTGCAGAAGTCTCGGAATTGGATAGCTCCCTGCAAAGAGGGGAGGACCGTGCTCCGCCGTGCTTGTTTAGGTAACACATGGCCGTTGTGTTGTCTGTGAACACCGAGACACAACGGCCTTGCAGGTGCTGCTGAAACGCCTGGTACACAAAGCAGACTGCTCTCAGCTCCCGGACATTGATGTGCAAGGCCAGCTCTTGAGCCAACCGAAGGCCTTGAGTGCGAAACTGACCCAGGTGAGCCCCCGAGCCGAGAGATGGGGCGTCCGTCATGAGGGACACCGAGGGGTGAGGTGGATGGAACAGCAACCCTGCACACACCAGGGAGAGCGTCAACCCCCAGTCGGGGGAGCCTAGGACGCTCGGGGGGATCGAAGCGACCATGACTATGCTGTCTCTGTCCGGGTGGTACACCGAGGTGAGCCACGATTGAAGTGGACGGAGGCGAAGCCTGGCATGTTTGGCTACGAACGTGCAGGCAGCCATGTGACCCAGGAAACCTAGGCAAGTGAGAGCCAAAGTTGTCTGGAAGATCCGTAGACCTTGTATAATTGTTACCATCGCGTGAAACCGAGGCTGAGGTAAGCAGGCTCTGGCGAGACTGGAGTCCAGGATGGCCCCAATGAATTGTATTCCCTGTGTGGGAATCAGAGTGGATTTCTCTATATGGATCATCAGGCCTAGACGCAGGAATAGGTCCTTGTCGACGCCCACATGACTGGCAACTTGGGCCATCCCTCGAATGAGCCAATCGTCTAGATACGGAGAACGTGTATCCGACGGTGGCGGAGAGAGGCGGTGACTACAGCCATGCACTTTGAATACACTTGGGGCTGTATAGAGGACAACTGGGAGGACCGTAAACTGGAAATGATGACGGTTGGCCACAAACCGGAGGTACCTTCTGTGTGGAGGATAAATGATGACGTGAAAATACACGCCCTTCATATCGAGGGCGGCATACCAGTCTCCGGGATCCAAGGATGGGATGACGGTCCCCATGGATACCATGCGGAACTTCAGGTGTATCATGAACTTGTTGAGTTCCCGCAGCTCTAGGATAGGTCTGAGACCTCCCTTCGCCTTGGGGATTAGGAATTAGTGGGAGTAGAACCCTTTGTCCCTTTCGTCCTTTGGTACCTCCTCTATAGCTCCGATGGTGAGGAGCGTCCGCCCCTCTTGCAAGAGGAATTGCTCGTGAGAGGGGTCCCTAAGAGGGACGAGGATGGATAGGCTTTTGCCCCATTGGTGGTTAGAAGGACCCTGATTTTGCCTTTGGGGTCCTGACTGACACCTACGACTGCCTCAGCGACACCTGCTGGCAAAGTCCTGTCTTTGTCTAGGTGCAGGGTAAGGGCGGTGAGGCTGGGGCGGAAAGGTCGGCGCTGAGTCACCGGAGTGTGCATGGCGAGAGGGAGCGCATAGTGACCTTGCTGTCCTTTAGGCTTTGCAGCCTAGGGTCAGTTTTTTTTTTGTTTTGTTTTGGTTTTTTTGGGAGAACAGGCCTTTGCCATTGAAGGGCAAGTCCTGTATAGTGTGCAACAGCTGCGAGGGAAGGCTCAATAACTGGAGACATGAAATGCGCCTCGTGGCAACACCCAAGGCCAGAGTCGTGGCTGCGGAGTCAGCTACATCCGAGGCCTGGAGGGAAGCTCTCGCCACCTTCTTCCCTTTTTCCAGGAGGGCAGCAAACTTTTGACAGGAGTTCTTAGGAACAGACTCCGTAAATTTGCTCACCGCTGCCCATAGTAGCGGCTAAGCAGGGCTTGCTGGTTTGCTCCGCGAAGTTGCAGGGCCCCTGCCGAGTACATCTTACGGCCCAGTAAGTCCATTTGCTTAGCCTCCTTGGATTTAGGGGCTGGTGCCAGCTGGCCATGGCGGTCCGTCTCATTGATGGACTGGACAACAAGGGAGCAGGGGGGAAGATGTACATATAGGTACCCGTAGCCCCTGGAGGATACCATGTACATGCGTTCGACTCCCGTTCCCGCGGGCGGGATAGAAGCTTGAGACTGTCAGATGGTATCCGCATTGGCCTTGATCGTCGGAATGAACGGTAGGGCCACTCTATTGGGGGCGTCAGCCGACAGAATGTCTACGACCGGATCCCGTATCTCCGAGACTTCCTCCACTTGGAGGTTCATATTGAGTGCCACCCATCTCAGGAGGTCTTGATGGGCCCCCAAGTCGATTAGAGGAGGGCCCGAGGAGTACGCTCCTGCCCGCGCCTCATCTGGGGAGGAGGACAAAGAAAGGCCGGGGACAAGCGGGTCCTGTGTGGGCTTGCGCTCCTGGACGACCTCCTGATCCGGTGGGATGTGGGAGTCCGGTGGCTGAACCGGGGCTTCCTCCGTACCGGTCAGAGGGGGGCGGCTAACTGTCGCCTCTGGCACCCAGTGCTCTGACGGAACAGAGCGAGATGGGATCACAGGTAGGCCTTTGGCCTGATGGCACACCCAAGATGTACAGGGTGACCACTGATGGGGTCAGGGTCCTGGGCCTGGGGCACCTGGAAGACTCTGGTGTGCACATCCGAATCACAGTCCTGCGTGTATAAACTGCCTGCGCAGGACAACACTGATGCATGTCTGGATGGCCATGGAGGAGCTAAAAAGCCCTGGGCAGTCTCCCTCTAGCTGACGTCGCTCGATGCGGCACTGGGGATCGGTACCGGGAGGCATTCTGGTACCAGGAGCGAGAACGGGACCTGCGACCGGAACGGTGCCGGGAGGTCGACCGAGATCTCGAGACCTGACGTTGGGAGTGGTGACGGGAGTCCAGTGCCTGGAGCGGTGCCGGGAGCTGGAGCGGTGCCGAATGTACCGGGCCGGCGAACGGGACGCTGATCGGTGCCGCGAGTACGACCGGTGCCGAAATGGAGAATGGTACCGGGACTGTGAGCGGCATCAGCACCTGGATTGACGACGGGACCGAGAACATCTCTGGGACCGCGATCGTGAACGGTACCGCTCTGCGGTGCCGACGCAGGGTGGTCTGATCAAGGCAGGCTTGCCGATCGACTATATAACCCGCACCGGCGGTGCCGGGGGTTGAGACAGCGCAGGCGCTGTCATTGCAATCAACTCCCTCGACGTGGAAATGTCTCTGGCGTGGAGGGAATAGTGAGCTCAACCACGGCTTGCACCGGGGAGCGTTCAGGTACCGGACTCGACGGCTCTTGCGTGGCCGGAGTCGATGGTGCCGATATTGTCGGTGCCGCGGCAGGTATCGGAGCCGGGCGATCCGACTTAGTATAGCGCTCGGGCTGCGGAGCAGGCGGCTCTGACGCAGCTTAATAGTGAGCTCAACCACGGCTCGTACCGGGGAGCTTTCCGGCACCGGACTCAACGGCTCTTGCCTGGCCGGACTCGACGGCTCTTGCATGGCTCTTGCGTGACTCTTGCAGTGCCGATATTGTCGGTGCCACGGCAGGTATCGGTGCCGGGCGGTCTGACTTAGTATAGCGCTCAGGCTGCGGAGCAGGCGGCTTGGACGCAGCAGGAGTCTTGTGCCTCTTCATCCTCCAGGAGAGGGATCCGTGCTGAGCGGACGTCGGTGCCGGCGACAGCCGGTGCCGAGAGGCATTGGCGGTACTGGCGATCCGGTGCCGAGGGAGCGCTTCTTGAAGACTGACCAGCGCTCGGTGCTGAGAGCGGAGGAGTAAGAGCTGCCTCCCTCAGGAGCTGCTTGAGACGAAAGTCTCGCTCCCCTATTGTTCTCGGCCTAAAGGCCTTACAAATGCGGCACTTATCTGTTAGGTGAGATTCCTCGAGGCACTTAGGAGAGGATCTCTTGTCGGCATCGGCTTGTGGCCGGCCGAGCATGGTTTGAAACCCTGTGAACCGGGCATAGTACCCGGCACCGGGTGCGGGGAAGGGGATAATCCCCGAACCTCTGTGAACTATATACACTAACTATAATACAAACGAATAAAGTTAACTACAACTATATAAATCTGAGCTAGATATACAAGAATTAACAAGAGAAACTACGAGTAGCTAGGGAAGTGGAGGTCAGCTAAGCCGCGCTCCACTGTTCCAATGACCGACACGAAAAGAAGGAACTGAGGAGCGGATGGGTCGGCAGGGGTATATATTCGGCACTATAGCGGCGCCACTACAGGGGGCGCCCAGCCGACCCACCGAGTGTTGCTAGGGTAAAAATCTTCTGACGAACGTGCACGCAGCGCGCGCACACCTAACTGGAATGCATATGAGCAATCACTTGAAGAAGAACCATAGCTGCACCTTTGGGAATGAGTCTGCTTTCCAGATAGATAAGCTGATTTCAGGTTCTGACTCTTTTGGTGCTGACATACAGGCATGGTTTCCCAACTAGTGCACACAGACACTGCATCTCCCACACATTGCTCTTCAAACACTCTGCACAATAAAGTGCAATGCCTGCTTCTTAATGGAGCAGCTCCCATTAACCACACTACAACACTAAAATACAACAATGAAATAAATATTCATGTCCAACCACAACATTTTCAAATATAAAATAGTTTCAATAGTAATAATTATTCTAGGGTCCTCACGCTAATGTGTATATTTCCACCCACCCCATGAGTCATCAGTAGTGTCTGAACCAACAACTTTCAGGTCTGCAGCAAAGTGAATGGTCACATCAGCTAACAGGGGAAACATCATTAAACCTTTTGAGGATGAGCCCATAGATGGAACCACAGCACACACACACACTTCACCTGCAGGTGACACAATTATTTGTGAAATAGCACTGGATTCCTGACTTGCGGAACAAATGATCTAATGGTTACAGACAACATATCCAAGTGAAATGACGCCCTTGTTTGTGTCATCTGCAGGAACTAAACAAAGTATGACTCTCTACCACTTAAGCTAAAGGAGCAGCTCTGTATGAAGGCAGTTAGAGACTCAGACCTCCACATGTGGTTGACCCACACTGTTAGCATGGATTATATCAGCACATAAATTGGCCCATTTATTCTGAAAGGCAGTATGGCACAAAAGGTAAGCTTTAGGTCCATGCTATTAGAGACATCGGTCCTAGTCCCAGCTCTGCTTACAATGACATTGTGCACCTTCTCAGCTCTCTTATCTAAGAAATTAAGATTACTTACCTATAACCAAAGTTCTTTGAGATGGACTTTGCGTATCTATGCTCATGGGATATTCTGACCAATTGTGACTGGTAAAACTCCACTGGCTGTAGCCATTGGAGCATCCACATGCCTTCCTTGCTCCCAATTGAACTCTGGATGTTCTAGGGCAAGGGTTTAAAAGGAGTGTGGTGGTCCGCTGCCTCAATTCCTCCCCTGCAATCCCAAGCCTTTTGGTAAATAGGACTCTGAGAAAGTGGGGAAAGGTGGACAGGAAGTGTGAATATGTGACAGATGTATCAAATCCAGATACTACTGTTGCCTGGGCCATGCTGATGTTGTTAAAATCACCCTGGCTTTGTCCTGTCTTATCTTGTTTATCGCTCTCTGAATGAGAAGAAATGGGGGGAAAGCATGCATTAGACCCTGACCCCAGTGTATCAGAAAAGCATTCAATATTGATTCATCTCTGCCTGCCCAGGAACAATATCTTTGCCCAAGAACAATATCTCTGCCATTTCCTGTTGTTGCTATATGCAAACAGATCTGTTATTGGGTTCCCCCATAAACTGAGGTGATTCATTATTTCGTCCTTCAAGGACCATTTGTGCATCCAACCTGATGATCTGCTCCGATGATCTGCAAGGGTGTTCTGTTCCCCGGCTATGTGAATTGCTACTGAATGAATATCATGTTCTATACTGTAGTTCCAAAGACTCTTGGCCTCCATGCATAATTTCACAGAGTGAGTCCTCCTCTGCTTGTTTGTATAATATAATGATGTCATATGGCTTTGGTTTTGAGTTGTCAGATAAGACTTTAGAGCTAGTTTGATTGCTCTCCATTCTAAAATATTAATATGTAAGCTCCTTTCCTTTGGTGACTAATGATCTTTGGCCTACACTTTGTTGTTCAGATGGGCTCCCCATCCTAGGGTAGATGGTCAGTATTACTGACATTCCAGGTGGATTGAAAAGTGTACTTTTCACTGCATTTTGTTGTTTACCCACCACATTAGTGATGTTACCACTTGTGGAATTAATATTTTTTATGCATGCCATTTAAACCTGGTTTGTAATTCTTTGCTAACCACTTCTGAAGGTCTCTCACCTGAAGATGAGTTTAAGGAGTCACTGCTGTGATTGATGCTGTGACTAATGTGAATATATTTGACATATACATAGTAAGATCCCTTTCTTAGATGACACTTTTATTAGCTAGTCATCAAGGTATGGGTATACATACATCTTCTGCCTTCTTAGTATGCTGCCACAACAGACAGGCATTTTGTAAACAGCCTGGGTGCTGTGGACAACTCAAAAGGGAGGACCTTGTACTGAAAATGGTCCTCTCCAACAATGCAATTCAGGTACTGACAATGACATGGTCTTATAGAAATGTGGAAGTATGCCTCAAGTCCACAGCTTCAAAACAACCCTGGAGGAAAAGAGAAGGTATTAGTGAAGTTAAGAGTCAACATGCAGAAGTAAAAATTCTTTACGTTTAATCTCCATAAATCCAAAATATGGCAAACTCCCCATATGTTGTTGGCATTAGAAAATAATGTGAGTAAAATCCCTTCCTTCTGTGATCTCATGGAACTACCTCTATTGAACCTAACTTTAGTAGAGACTTCAACAAATCAAAATTACTTTGATTTCTGCCCAGATATGAAGTAGGTGGGTTGTTGGAGGGAAAGGTTTTAAATTGAATTCTGTAACACCATGAAATCATTTCTAAAATCCATCTGTCTGAAGTTATTAACTCTCAGCTGTAATGAAAATTGGACAACTGGTCCCCAAAGTCTGGATGAACAATGTCCAAATGGCCTGTCTTGAAGCTCTATGTCCTCATCTAAGGAGGAGGGATAGCTCAGTGGTTTGAGCATTGGCCTGCTAAACCCAGGGTTGTGAGTTCAATCCTTGAAGAGGCCACTTACGGCTCTGGGGCAAAAATTGGTCCTACTAGTAAAGGTGGGGGCTGGACTCAATGACCTTTCAAGGTCCCTTCCAGTTCTAGGAGATTGGTATATCTCCAATTATTAAATTAATCTCAAATCTGATGACAAAGAGGCAAAACTTTTCCTTTATTATTGTGAACATTACATTTCTTCTTCTGTTGTAGCTGGTGTTGTGGGGTATAATGCTGAGGTTGGAAATGATATGCCTATCTCTGGAGACTGTAATGAAGTGAAGGAGAAGAAGGGTATTGTCTTTAATCCTTGTGTAATGGGAGTCAAATATGGCCTCTTCCATGTATTAAAGAAAATTGCAATCTAGCAGTAGATCTTACATTTTTCATCTTCTCTTGTACTTCATTGAACTGAATATTAAACAGACCTCATTCAAACAGAAGGTCCTCAATCCTCATTTCTGCCTCACAAGGGAGTCGCACTGATCTTAACCATGCATATCTCCTTAGTGAGACAGCCAAAGCTACTGATCTTGCTGAAGTATCTAAGGAATCAAAAGCTACTCTCAACTGTTGCTTAGCAACATTCAGTCAAAATAGCACTGGTAACATTTTGTGTTCCTCTGGAAGCGCATTAAGAAAAGAGGGCAATTTGCTCCAGAGATGATGCTGGTACCTAGTCATGACAGCTTCATAGTGGGATATGTAAATATTTAATGCAGCTGAAATTATTTTTCTTCCTAATGCATCCAGCCTCTTCCCTTCCTTATCTTATGGAAGAGAGTGAGCTTGGGCACCTTTTGATCTATGAAGTGTCCCATTTTGACCACCACCAAGTTAAGACGTGGATAACTATCAAGTCCTTCTAGAAGGAAGTTATACAATTTCTTTGCCTTTCACATGGAGACTGAATAGTAGAGGTAATTTTCCAGGCTGCCTTTGCAGCCCTCTAACAAGGGAAGTGTGACTTGTTGACTAGCTGCTGCCCACAAAATATCAAAGATAGGAAGGATGTGATGATTCCTCTACAAAAACAGAAGGAATATCTAACTTTTTGATACTAACTCATGAAAGGCTATAGCATCTTCCGCTGGTGATGGTATGAGACATCCCCCATATTTGCATCTGGGGAAGGCACATCCCTTAATTCTGAATCAGACTACCAGCTCCAGTTCCTCCTCATTGGGTAATATTTCACCTATTTCCACAGATGACTTGTTCTGAGTAAACTGCATTGACTTGTCTTTTTATCTCTTGGATCTGATAATTGACTGTCCTCCTCATACTGTCTTGCTGAAGTTCTGTCCCGTACATTAGTCCTTCCTCATAAGATGTCACAAATGGCCAGTGAAACCTCCTTACATGGTACATGCCACTCAGACTAAAACCCCATTGATGGATCCGGCTAGACATTTCTCTGTGCCTGCAGATCCAGCAGGGCTGCATTGAACTGATTATAATAAATTCTTCCTGGTTCTAATCTGTGACCCACATCTCTCTTCTGGCCCTAATCCATTTACGACTCAAATGGGACCAGAGTCATTAGCATCCTTGAAAAGGAGAGTGGAGAGAAGTTCTTCTCTGGAGATCCCAAACTCCTTACCCTTTCCTGTTCTTTGCTGACTCTTGGAGAAGCAGTCAGCTTGCAGTGGTAACACACCTGACAGGCTCTGAAATGCAGTACCTGGCTCAACAGTCAACAGAGACATAATCAGACATCAGGATCTGCCTGATGAACTACTGCTTTAAATAATAATACTGTGCGGAGTTGAATGAAGTGCCATGCTCTTTTAAAACTCTTGCCATAAAATGTCCGAAGGGGAACAGGAGGGTGCATGGATACTCCAATAGCTATTACTAATAGAATTTTACCATTCAGGCCTCACCAGTTGGAGCATCCCATGGAGTGGAAATATGCAAAGGACACTCAAAGATATAGGTGAATGACAATTGTCTTCCTCTAAGGCAGGAGCATGAGGCCTTGGTTAACGATAAGGAGAGCACAGCAGTATTAACAGCAGTAAGCAGAAGAGAGCGGTTTAAAACCTATGATCTCTGGGCTAGCAGGAGTTCTCAAAACTTCATTGCACTGTGACCCCCTTCTGACAAAAAAAAATTATTACATGACCCCAGGAGGGAGGGGCAAAGCCTGAGCCTGCCCGAGCCTTGGCACCCCGGGCAAGGGGGCCAAAGCCCAAGCCCAAGCCCCAGCACTCCGGGTGGAGGAGTCAAAGCCAAAGCCCAGAGTCCCAGTGCCCTGGGCGGGGGCGGGAGCGGGGGAGGCCAAAGGCAAAGTCTGAGCCAGCCAGGACTGAAGCTGAAACCTCAGCCCATGGGCAGTGCACGATTCCTCCATTTGGGGAGAATGGGTGCATCTGGACCATGGCCCTTCCCTTAGGCTGGCATCCGCTCAGCCTCCTCCCCCGAATCTCCACCCACGCTCCACTCCCCCACTCAGCCGCCCCCCCCTTCCCCTGAGGTCCCCCGCCCGCCTCTTCCCCCGAAGCCCTCCCCACCCATCACTTGTACTCCTTCGTGCCCTCCCCCAGACTCCCCCACCCACCCACCTGCCAACCATTCATCACTCGCATGCACCTTTGTCTCCTCCTGTGAGGCCCCCATGACGGCAGAGTGGGGATGCGAGAAGGCAGAAAGAGGGTGGGTCTTGGAGTGCGGGGTGGGGGGAGAAGAGGACAAGCAGGAGTGAGGCTTGGGGCAGAGCATGGGCGGGGCCACATCTGGCCTCTTTTACCAACCATCCATGCCTGGGCCCCACCGTCCAGGGCTGAAGCCAAAGCCTGAGTCCCCTGACCCAGGCCTGTAGCCCTTGCCCTCTGGCCCCGGGTGGTGGGGCTCAGGTTTCTGCTTCGGTCCCGGACCCCAGCAAGTCTAACACCAGCCCTAGCACCCACATTAAAACCACATTGTGACCCACTTTGGGATCCCAACCCACAGTTTGAGAACTGCTGTGCTAAAAGGTAGTCTGTCTTCTACCTCCTCCAAAGGAAAAAAAAAAGAAGTGTGACACTTTACCAGAGCTGTGGGCAGGAGTGACAAACCTGATGGGTGTATGATGTACAAAATGTGTAACACTTGGCAGTCCTACAAGAGCAGCAATAAAGAAAATAACCTCCTTCTCCTCCCAGCCGATTGGGATGGAAGACATACCCTGAGTGGAGTCACTCCTTGGGAGCAAGGAGAATCTCCACTCCCATAGGAGTTGGAGGCAGCAGCAGTGGCACTGCTGGCAGGTTGGGAACTCTGTTTATCGTTTGAATACTTTTTCCTCCTTCCTGGTAGCTGTTCTCTCCAACTCCCTCCACACCTCACCATCATTTTGCCACAAGTTCACTTTCTGTCCCCCACTGTCCCCTCTACCCTTTCCTCCCTCCCCTCCCTCTTTTTCCCAGGCTCATGCTCCTATCAACTCATCTCCTGCCTCACTCAATAGAGTTTAAAAGAACACACAAAGCACATTTTAAAAACCCAAAGGCAAGGCACTACCATACTGTTTACTATCCAGCCTGCTGATAACTTGGCTTATGCATTACATCTTCCCTGCGCGTCATCTGTCTTGTTTACTTGTGTGGAAGCAGGGAAATAATTAACAAGGATTTGAAGGGGATTTTAATGCATGTCAGTCAGTTAGCAAGAGTCAGGCCATACTGTAACCCTAATGACGTGAGACTTGTAGAAGCAAGGATAGTGCGAGGTGAGAGGACAAGAACTGTGTACAAAGTTATTACGACCTTGTAACTGATAACCAAATATGCAGGCTTGCTTTTTTTAGGAGTGAGACAAATAAGATAGCAGAATGGCTTATGTATAAACAAAATGTAGTGTTGCTCTTTATTGTCTGTATTATTGTTAGTTATTGTCTGTAACAAAAGTATAAAGGCTTGCTGTAATTGTTTACCAGCTGAGAGACCTGTCCAGGACTGGGGCGATCCTGTGTCCTATGGCACTCTCTCCTTCCATTGTAATTACTGGAGAAATAATAAAGTATTTGATTTTGCTGCACCCAAACAAAAAGCGAGAACTGAGTTTTTCTCTGACAATTGAAATGTAATTTCTTAGGGGCAGGGACTGTCTTTTGTTACCTGCGTACACAGTGCCCGGTACGATGGGCCATTCGCTGGTGTTGTGTCATCTTCCTCTCAACCTTCAGTCACTGGCAGAGCCAGGCTGATAAAGGACAAAAGGGCTGCCCCAGTATGGAAAGGCCTGTTTTCCTAAACCTCATGCAACTCCAACTGAAAGCCGATCTTTCTCCATATACATGTAGCACCACAGAATAAGGGAAGTGTTAATACCAGGTATCTGCGATGACTCTTGTGATGGACGAAGGCCGGATGGCTACAGGAAAGTACTGAGGAGCAGGTATGTTAGCTCCAGGCTAAGCAAATCCCTAGTACCATGGGAACCAAAATGGCAGTTGCTCCAGGCTAATCAAGGCACCTGGGGCCAATTAAGAACTTTCTAGAAGGCACCGGAGAGAGCTACATTGATTGGAGCACCTGCAGCCAATCAGAACAGGCTAATCAAGGCACCTGGTATAAAAAGGGGAGCTCACTCCAGTCTAGGGAGGAGGAGCCAGAGGAAAGAAGTGTGCATGAGGAGCTGGGAGCAAGAGACACAAGGAACTAAGAACTGAGAGGGGTTACTACTGGAGGATTGAGGAAAACACCATACAATCAAGCAGCATCAGACACCAGGAGGATCCTGTGGTGAGGATAAAGGAGGTGTTTGAAGGAGGCTATGGGGAAGTAGCCCAGGGAGCTGTAGCGGTCAAGCAGCGGTTACAAGTAACACTATAGAGACTGCTGCAATTCACAGGGCCCTGGGCTGGAACCCGGAGTAGAGGGCGGGCCCGGGTTCCCCCCTAGCCCCGCTACTCCTAATCAGACATAGGAGTAGTTGATCCAGACTATGGGTTTCATCCAAGGGGAAAACCACTTTGGGGAAGAAATCCGCCAATAAGCGCAGGACCTACTAGAGGAGAGGAGGAACTTTGCCACAGCTGGTGTCAGGAGTGGGATCTTTGGTGTGCACAGCGCGGCGGAAGAAGGAGGGTGATTTAAAAACACACACCAAAAAAAAAAAAAAGGGAAGGGGGTTTACAATTTGTTACCACAATGGATGATGTAGTACGGGCACTGATACAAGCCACGGCGGCCCAGCAGGAGGCTACCCGTGTCCAGGCAGCTGCCCAGCAAGAAGCAGTGCGGCTGCAGCAAGAAACTAATCGCCTGTTGATGGACCAAGCTGTTCAAGACCGAGCTATGTTGCAAGAACTGGTAAGCCAGGTAAAGACCCTTGCAGAGCTGAACCGTGGGCATGATGGGACACGGCTCATATGGGCTAACCATTGGCTGCAGAAAATGACGAGGGAAGATGATGTAGAGGCAAAGCTTCTGGCCTTTGAGAGGACAGCCGTACGGGAGGCCTGGCCTCGAGATCAGTAGTCTAGCATCCTTGCCCCATTCCTGTGTGGGGAGGCCCAGAAGGCCTACCATGATCTGCCTGAAGAAGCTGCAGCAGACTACTCCCAGCTGAAGGCAGAGATCTTGGCCAGATCTGGGGTAACATCCGCAGTACGGGCCCAGCGGTATCATGAGTGGAGGTACCGGGAAGACAAAACCCCACGATCCCAATTATATGACCTTGTCCATCTCGCAAGAAAGTGGTTGCAAACAGAATCCCGGAGTCCGGAAGAGATACTAGAGGTTCTGGTCATTGACCGGTACACGAGGGCACTGCCACCAGATCTCCGCAAATGGGTAGGCCAGAACGATCCGTGCACCTATGATGAGATGATCACACTGATAGAAAGACGCATGACAGCCAGGGAATTGACCCAACTACGCAAGGAAAGCCCCTTCCGTAGCAAACACCCAACCCCAACCCTGGAAGGAGGGACAGCCAAACCCCTGGGGAGTCCTAGGAGGAGGAAGAGGGGGGCTGAAAACCAAGAGAGACTCCAGAAGGAAGGGATTGGCCTGAGTGGAGGAAACCCTGGGACTAAACCCCCTAGCCCACAGGATGGGAGACTGACTAGAAATAGTTATAGATGTTATGCATGTGGGGAGTGGGGACACATAGCAGCACAGTGTCCCAGCACCGAAGAGCCTATGCAATGCAACTTGGGGGATTGGGAGGTCCCATGCTCCCTTATCCACCTTGCGGGCGTTGCGTTAGCCCCACATAACTATACCAGGCCAGTGAAGATAAATGGAACAGAGACTACAGCACTGGTGGACTCAGGAAGTGCTATCACCCTTATATCGGGTAAGCTGGTAAAAAGTAGCCAGCTGCTGCAAATAAACGTGTAGCAGTGACATGTGTGCATGGGGCCATGAGCCAATACCCCACCATCCCAGTGGAGATAGAGGTTCAGGGGAACCCCATTGAGGTGACAGTGGGCGTTGTACCTAAACTCCCATATCCTATAGTTATTGGGAGAGACTATCCAGGGTTTAATAATTTACTTCCCCCTGAGAGGCTGCAGGGAAGTGGAGAACCTGTTGACAGCGACTCATCATTGGGGGAATGTCAACCCCCCATGTTTTCTGAGTTTTCTCAGGATCTATTCTCAGCCCCCCAAAAGGCCTGGAAGACAAAAAAAGAAAGGAAGGCTGCGAAGGCTTTGGGAACCCAGATCATGACCCAGGGCCAGAAGACTGCGCTAGTAGGCAGACGGGCACGAGCAGCCAACAGAGAAACTACCAACACGGAAGGTGAGCCGGAGGCTGGCCCCAGCCATGAGGGCGACAGGCCACTGGAAAAAGCAGAAGCCGGCCCCTGGGAGCTCAGGCAAGTTAGTCCTGGGAGAGAGACGTTCGGACAGGACCAGGCAGAGGACCCCAGATATGATAACGTCAGGAAAGAGGTGGCTGAGATAGATGGGATAGCAGTGGAAGGGAAGGTCAGAGGTCCAGTACCCTACTTTATAGTGAAGAAAGATCTCCTGTACCGTGTGGTGCAAATGCAGGAGCAGGAGATACATCAACTTCTGGTGCCCCGAAAACACAAAAAGCCATATTGAGCCTCGCCCACAGTCACTTGTTTGGAGGACACTTAGGGGTAGAGAAAACCCAGGCCAGGATCCTGCAGAGGTTCTTCTGGCCAGGAATACATGAAGATGTCAGAAGCAGCAAAGAATCCTGTGGCACCTTATAGACTAACAGACGTTTTGCAGCATGAGCTTTCGTGGGTGAATACCCACTTCTTCGGATGCAAGCAGTGGAAATTTCCAGGGGCAGGTGTGTATATATAAGCAAGCAAGAAGCAAGCTAGAGATAACGAGGTTAGATCAATCAGGGAGGATGAGGCCCTGTTCCAGCAGCTGAGGTGTGAAAACCAAGGGAGGAGAAACTGGTTCTGTAATTGGCAAGCCATTCACAGTCTTTGTTTAGTCCTATGCTGATGGTGTTAAATTTGCAGATGAACTGGAGCTCAGCAGTTTCTCTTTGAAGTCTGGTCCTAAAGTTTTTTTGCTGTAGGATGGCCACCTTAAAATCTGCTATTGTGTGGCCAGGGAGGTTGAAGTGTTCTCCTACAGGTTTTTGTATATTGCCATTCCTAATGTCTGATTTGTGTCCATTTATCCTTTTCCTTAGAGACTGTCCAGTTTGGCCGATGTACATAGCAGAGGGGCATTGCTGGCATATGATGGCATATATTACATTGGTGGATGTGCAGGTGAATGAACCGGTGATGGTGTGGCTGATCTGGTTAGGTCCTGTGATGGTGTTGCTGGTGTAGATATGTGAGCAGAGTTGGCATCGAGGTTTGTTGCATGGGTTGGTTCCTGAGCTAGAGTTACTTTCACAGGCCTTGGGTGGCAGGCCAGTCCTCGCCCACAGACAACCTGACAACCTGAAGCATATTCTCACCAACAACTGCACACCGCACCATAGTAACTCTAGCTCAGGAACCAACCCATGCAACAAACCTTGATGCCAACTCTGCTCACATATCTACACCAGCAACTTCACAGGACCTAACCAGATCAGCCACACCATCACCTATTCCAGTACACTGTTCTCCCTTTTGGGTTACATGGGGCCCCAGCCACATTCCAGCGCCTCATGGATAAGCTGCTGCTCCCCCATACTAGTTATGCAGCTGCATACCTAGATGATGTCATCATCCATACGCCAGACTGGGGAACCCACTTGAAGAAGGTTGAGGCAGTGCTACGCACCTTAAGGCGGGCTGGCCTCACCGCTAATCCTGCTAAGTGTGCCATAGGACTAGCAGAGGCTAGGTACTGGGATATATTGTAGGAAGGGGTATAGTGAAGCCCCAAACTAATAAACTAGAAGCAATTCAAAACTGGCCCCAGCCGACCCGAAAGAAGCAGGTCCGTGCATTCCTAGGCGTGGTAGGCTACTACTGACGGTTTATTCCCCACTTCGCCAGTAGGGCAAGTCCTCTAATGGACCTGGTGAAGGCTCGAGGTCCAGACATGGTAAAGTGGACCAACGCTGTTGAGGGGGCATTTGTAGACCTTCGGACGGCCCTCTGTAATGACCCCATACTCATAGCCCCAGACTTTACCAAGGAATTTATTTTACAGACAGATGCTTCTGAGGTGGGGTTGTGGGCAGTTCTGTCACAAATGATTGGAGATGAAGAACACCCGATTCTCTATCTAAGCAGAAAGCTGCTCCCACGAGAACGGAAGTATGCAGTAGTCGAGAGAGAATGCCTCACTGTCAAATGGGCCATGGAGACGCTGTGTTATTACCTCTTGGGCCGGCGATTTACTCTTGTGACGGACCACGCACCCCTCCAGTGGATGCAGAGAAATAAGGAAAAGAATGCAAGGGTCACCAGGTGGTTCTTATCCCTCCAACCATTCCAGTTCCGTATACGGCATAGGGCTGGATGCCACCACGGCAACGCTGATGGTCTTTCACGAGCACACTGCCTGGCATCCCAAGTTGCCCAACCCTATGGTGTTGAGCAGAGGGGGGGGGGGGATATGTGATGGAGCAAGGCCGGATGGCTACAGGAAAGTACTGAGGAGCAGGTATGTTAGCTCCAGGCTAAGCAAATCCCTAGTACCATGGGAACCAAAATGGCAGTTGCTCCAGGCTAATCAAGGCACCTGGGGCCAATTAAGAACTTTCTAGAAGGCACCGGAGAGAGCTACATTGATTGGAGCACCTGCAGCCAATCAGAACAGGCTAATCAAGGCACCTGGGGCCAATTAAGAACTTTCTAGAAGGCACTGGAAAGAGCTACATTGATTGGAGCACCTGCAGCCAATCAGGACAGGCTAATCAAGGCACCTGGTATAAAAAGGGGAGCTCACTCCAGCCAGAGGAAAGAAGTGCGCATGAGGAGCTGGGAGCAAGAGACACAAGGAACTAAGAACTGAGAGGGGGTACTACTGGAGGATTGAGGAAAACACCATACAATCAAGCAGCATCAGACACCAGGAGGATCCTGTGGTGAGGATAAAGAAGGTGTTTGAAGGAGGCTATGGGGAAGTAGCCCAGGGAGCTGTAGCGGTCAAGCAGCGGTTACAAGTAGCACTATAGAGACTGCTGCAATTCACAGGGCCCTGGGCTGAAACCCGGAGTAGAGGGCGGGCCCGGGTTCCCCCCTAGCCCCGCTACTCCTAATCAGACATAGGAGAAGTTGATCCAGACTATGGGTTTCATCCAAGGGGAAAACCACTTTGGGGAAGAAATCCACCAATAAGCGCAGGACCTACTAGAGGAGAGGAGGAACTTTGCCACACTCTGTACTGGATACTAAGTACCTGGTATCTGTAAAGGATCTCTACTGAGACAAGTGCCATTCAACATATTCATAAATGATCTGGAAAGGGGGTAAACAGGTGGCAAAGTTTTTAGACAATACAAAATTACTCAAGATAGTTAAGTCAAAAGTGGACTGAGAAGAGTTACAAAAGGGACCTCACAAAACTGCGTGACCAGGAAACAAAATGGCAGATGAAATTCAATGTTGATAGATGCAAAGCAATACACATTGGAAAACATAATCCCACCTATACATACACAAAGATGCAGTCTATTTTAGCTGTTACCACTCAAGAAAGATCTTGGTGCCATCGTGGATAGTTCTCTGAAAACATCTGCTCAATCTGTGGTAGCAGTCAAAAAAGCTAACAGAATATTAAGAATCCCATTAGGAAACTGACAGATAATAAAACAGAAAATACCATAATGCCACTATATAAATACATGGTTTGCTCACACCTTGAATGCTGCATGCCGTTCTGGTCACCCCACATCAAACGAGATGTATTGGAACTGGAAAAAGTACAGAGAAGGGCAATAAAAATGACCAGGAACATGGTACAGCTGCATATGAGAGATTAAAAGGACCGGAACTGTTCACCTTACAAAAGAGGCAACGAAGGGGGAATATGACAGGGGTCTATAAAATCATGATTGGGAGAAAATAAGAAAAAGACAGCTACTTACCTCTCGTAACTGTTTTCTTCGAGATGTGTTGTTCACGTCCATTACAATTAGGTGTGTATGTGTCACATGCACCGACGTCGGAAACTTTTTCCCTTAGCAGTTCCTGTTAGGACATCAGGGGAGCCCCCTAGAGTGGTGCCCTTATGGCGGTGTATATAGTACCCTGCCAGCCCAACCCCTCTTTGATTCCTTCTTGCAGTTGACTGACAGAGGGGAAGGGGGGTGAGTATTGTAATGGATGTGAACAACACATCTCGAAGAACAACAGTTACGAGAGGTAAGTAACCATCTTTTCTTCAAGTGATTGTTCACATCCATTCCAATTAGATGACTTCCAAGCTTACCATTGGAGGAGGGTAGGAGCCATGGAATGATTGACTGAAGAACAGCTCTGCCGACTGCCGCAACATCTCTGGCCTGTTGGTTGACAGCATAGTGGGCTGTAAACATGTGCACTGAAGACCAGGTGGCTGCTTTGCAGATCTCCTGGATGGGGACCTGAGCCAGAAAGGCAGTCGAAGAAGCATGCGCTCTGGTTGAATGGGCCGTAATCGCTGGGGCTGGGACCTTGGCCAGTTTGTAGCACGTGTGAATGCAGTCTGTGATCCAGGACGATATGCATTGTACAGAGACTGGGAGGCCCTTCATTCTATCGGCTCTGACAATGAACAATGGGGTTGATTTGCGGAAAGGTTTTGTGCACTCTATGTAGAATACCAAGGCTCTTCAGACATCCAGCGTGTGTAGGCTGCGGTGTCTCGGGCTTGTGTGGGATTTTGGAAAGAAACACAGGCAAGCAAATGTCCTGTCCCATATGGAATTGGGATACCACCTTGGGGAGAAATTTGGGATGCGGTCTAAGGGTTTGGAGGTGAGAGCTCTCAGCTCGGACACCCTCCTTGCCAATGTAATGGCCACCAGGAACGCTACCTTCCAAGAAAGGTAGAGGAGGAAACAAATGGCCAGGGGCTCAAATGGTGGGCTCATGAGTTTGGAGAGGACCAGGTTCAGGTTCCAGGTTGGGAGTGGCAGGTGAAAATAGAGGAACACCCTCTCCAGCCCTTTGAGGAATCACCCCACAATAGGATTTGAAAACACAGAGCACCCAGACTCCCCTGGATGGAAAGCTGAAATGGCCACCAGGTGCACTCTGATGGAAGAAAGGGACAGACCCTATTGCTTAAGGTGTAGGAGGTAGTCCAAAATAACCGGGATAGGAATCTGAAGTGGTTGAAAGCGCTTGGGTTCACACCAGCAGGAAAACCTTTTCCACTTCGCCAGGTAGGCAGGCCTAGTGGAAGGTTTCCTACTCCTGTGGAGAATCAGTCTCACTGACTGAGAGCACTGGCTCTCCATGGGATTTA
Organism: Mauremys reevesii; assembly: GCF_016161935.1. Classification (NCBI taxonomy): domain Eukaryota; kingdom Metazoa; phylum Chordata; order Testudines; family Geoemydidae; genus Mauremys; species Mauremys reevesii. The sequence goes on along the minus strand of NC_052630.1, from coordinate 40,403,910 downwards.
TCCATGGAGTTTCCAAGCCATGAGATTTAGAGACTGCAGGTTCGGGTGGAGGAGGCACCCGAGGTCCTGTGTGATCAGATACAGAAAGAGGGGCAGGACTATCAGGGCATCTATGGACAGCTCTAGGAGGGCTGTGTACCAATATTGCCACGGCCAAGACAGGGCAATCATGATTACCATCGCCCTGTCCCTGCGAATTTTGAGAAGGACTCGGTGGACCAGGGGGATAGGAGGGAAAGCATACTTCAGCCTCCTGCCCCATGGTATTAGGAACGCGTTGGCAATTGAGCCCGGACTGTGGTTTTGGAATGAGAATAACTAAGGGCATTGTGTGTTGCTCTTGGTGGCGAAGAGTCTACTTGGGGATAACCCTACCTTTGGAAGACTGACAGTATGATGTCCAATCTGATTGGCTACTCGTGCATGTGGTATGACCTGCTGAGGTGATCTGCCAGCTCATTCCGTACCCCTGGAAGGTAGGATGCTTCCAGCTAAATAGATTGGGCTATACAGAAGTCCCAGAGAAGAAGAGCCTCGTGGCAGAGAGGTGAGGAGCGGTAGTGTTGTCTGTCAGGACTATCAGGCTGTGACCTTGCAAAGTGGCGTGAAAGATTTGGCAGGCCAGACAAACTGCCCTGATCTCCTTCAGGTTGATATGGAGAGGTATCTCATCCCTCGACCACAAGCCTTGTGTCCTCAGATCCCCTAAGTGTGCGCCCCAGCCCAGATCTGACGCATCTGTTACTAACGTCAGCGAAGGGGATCCCTGCACAGACCACTTGTTGGTCCAGCCACCAATGCAGGGATTCTTGTACTTGCCCCAGGATCATCACCACAAGGTCCAGGGGGTCCCGGAATGGGCGGTAAGATAGTGCGAGCCACGCTTGTATGGGCCTGAGTCTCAGTTGGGCATGCTTGACCACATACGTGCATGCTGCCATATGCCCTATTAGCTGCAGGCAACACCTGTTGTGATGAGATATTGAAGCATTGTTTTGACAATCTGCTCTATGGCTTGGAACCTGGGCTCTGGAAGGCTTGTTTTTGCCTGTACTGAGTCTAGGACTGCCCCTATGAACTCTATCCTTTGGGTAGGTATGAGTGACAATTTGGGTACACTGAGGAGTCCCAGTCTGTGAAAGGTGTCCATGACCATTGTCACGTGGGACTGGAACTCGTCCTTGGACCGACCTGTCAGTAGCCATTCGTCGAGGTATGGGTACACTCGAACTTGCCTTTTCCTCAGGAAGGCCGCCACCACCCCAATGCATTTGGTGAACACTCCAGAGGCTCTAGACAGGCCAAACAGGAGAACCATGAACTGGTAGTGATGTTGGTTTATGACAAAACGGAGCAAGTGTCGGTGTGCCAGATTGATGGCAACATGGAAATAGGCATGTTTCATGTTGAGGACAGCGTACCAATCTCCCAGATCCAGCAATGGGATGATAGTGCTTAGGGAGACCATGTGGAACCGGAGTTTGACCATAAAATTGCTGAGTCTGTGAAGGTCTAAAATGGGTCGATGACCCCCCTTGGCCTTGGGGATTAGGAAGTAACGGGAGTAAAAACCCTTTCCCCTTCTCTCTGTGGAACCGCCTCCACCACCCCATCTTGAGGAGTAAATGAACCTCCTGCATAAGGAGTTGCTCGTGAGAGGGGTGCCTGACGAGGGACGGGGAAAGTGGGTGGGAGGGAGGGAAGGAGGAGAACTGGAGGGAGTATCCCACCTATAAGACCCAGCGGTCCAATATTATACAGGACCATGCATGGTAGAAGTGGGATAGCTGGTTAAAAAACCGAGGGAATGGATCCAGGTACTGGGTTGGTACACTGTCCTCGAGCGCACTTTCAAAACCCTTGCTTCTTTCCGGGCTGGGGTTTATTCTGGCCTTGGTTAGGTGCATTATTCTGCTGTCTACGCCTGTTATTTCTGCCCCGCCTGCAATATGGCTTCTGTCTGGGATGGGGTTGATACTGCCTCTGCTGAAGAGGCTGAGGCCTGAAGGGCTTTCTCTGCATCCCTAGCAACTTCAGGGTGGCCCTGGAGTCCTTAAGGCCGTGCAGCCTGGAGTCTATTTGCTCCGAGAAAAGGCCCGAGCCCTCGAAGGGGAGGTTTTGGAGTGTGTTCTGGACCTCTGTGGGGGGAGGCCCAATGCCTGGAGGAGTAGACCTTTCTACCTAAGAGGTCCAAACGCTTGGCCTCATTGGCTGAAGATTGTTGGCCCTGCCGTTCCTTCTCATTGACTGCTGAAACAACTAGGGAACAAGGAGTTTGATGGCAGAACAGGAACTCGTAGCACCTTGGAAGGAGTGAAGTATTTCCTTTCTATCCCCCTGGCCATCAGCGTGATGGAGGCCGAGGTTTGCCATATAGTGTTGTAAGTTGTCTGTATGGTCTTTATGAGAGGGAGCGCAACTCTGGAGGGGCCCTCAAGAGCCAGGAAGTCCACCATCGGATCCTCCTGATCGACTGTTTCTTCCGCTTGGAGGCCCATATTGAGGGCGATCCTGCAGAGCAGCTCCTGGTGAGCCCTGTGGTTGATTGGTGGCAGTTCTGAGACTGATGTACCGTCCCTCGCCTTGTCTGCGGAAAAGGAGAAAGTGAGTTGCTGCTGGTTGCCCTCATCTAGACCCTCCTGTGTGTCCCCGTAGGCCTGGGTCACTTCAGGGCCCAATGGGGCTGACACTTCTCGAGCTGTTGCAGTGCTAGGAACTGCCTCAGGCATTGGGTCTGGCATCGCCGGTTGCTCTTGGGGGCCTGGGGGCGGCCTGGAGAGAGTGGTCTCCCTTGCCATTGATGCATGTCTGTGTGGCGATCTAGAATGGAGTTGCATGGAATGCCCAGACCTGGAGGCTCTGGAGATGGTGCTGATGGTAGGCCCATGGGGTCCCAAAGGGCCACTGACCCAGAGGAGGCCACTGTGGCTGCCATTCTGAGTGGGACTCTCTGCTCGCCACGGTCCGATGCCTGTTATAGCCGGAACAACCAGAGTCGGCCTCGGAGCTGGAGGCTGTTGATGGAGAGGAGTAGGGTGGTGCCGAACATTGAGTGGTTGTAGGGTGCTGCGAGGTGTGGGCCAGAGAGCAGTGCCTGGCTGACCGGGACTGCAAATGGTACCGGGAGTCTCGGGACCGGGACCAGTGCCTCTCACTTGGTGCTGGTGAGGTTGCTGGTGCCGGACAACCGACGGCGTCATGGACCAGCGTGTAGTCGCTGCGGGTACCGCTGGTAGGTTCGCCTCCAGTGCCGTAACCTCACATTGGGTCACAGGCACCAGGGAGTAGTGGGACACCGAGCTCAAATGGAAATGGTGCCGTGAGCGGTGCTGAGACGGTGACCTCAAGTGGCGCACCACTGCCAGCTTCCCTCTGGATGGCACCCTCTTAGGTGGTGCCAGAGGCTTCTCCCTGCATGGGATAGGGTTTGGTGCCGACAGCTCAATGAGGTCTTTCGCTGCTTCAAAAGTGTCAGGCGTGGAGGGGTGTTCCAGGACGTCCTCCAGACATCCATCGGCACTGAATTCGCTGGGTACCGGACTCAATGGGGCCTGTGGTGCCAGAGTCGACAATGCAAGTTCTTGGCTCAGGCCCGCAATCTGCCTTTGTGTGCCGGGAGTTTCTCTGAGTGGCTTGGCAGCTCTTTGGGGAGAGCTCCCTCTTTCCCCTTTCTTGTGACACTTAGTGGGTGCCGGAGAGGTCGACCGGTGCTGAGGTTGGTCATCCGTCTCGGTGCCTGAGCAGTGCCAAATCGCAATTGGATGCCGGAGTACTTTGCACCGAGGAAGCTGGGCCTGGTGCTGGTCGGTCTGGGGCCGGTGGTTGTAACGCGGCCTCCATGAGCAACTGCTTAAGGTGAAAGTCTCTCTTTCTTAGTGCGCGGCCTGAAAGCCTTGCAGATTTTGCAGTGCTCTCCCAGACACATGGTGCAAGCTTTGAAACCTGGGTTTGCAGCATGCCCTGCAGCCCAAGGCTGGTGCTGGAACTAGCTTCCAGACACCTGAATACAACAGTATTTAACTAACTGATAACTATGTAAGAACAACTCTAACTAGAAGACTGAAAAGCTAAGGGATCACTCATAAGCGAGAGAGAGAGAATGTTTCAATGCCGCCATGGACGGTAAGAAGGAACTGAAGGGGGTTGGGCCAGTAGGGTAATATATACACCACCATAAGGGCGCCACTCCAGGGGGCTCCCCTGCTGTCCCGACGGGAGCTGCTACGGGAAGGAGTTTCTGATGTCCGTGTACGCGGCACGCGCACACCTAATTGGAATGGATGTGAACAATCACTCGAAAAAGTAGTGTTATTTATCCCTTCACATAACACAAGAACCAGGGGTACCCCAATGAAATTAATAAGCGGCAGGTTTAAAAACAAACATAAAAAAGTACTTCTTTACACAACATACACTCAACCTGTGGAACTCATTGCCAGGGGATGTTGTGAAGGTCAAAAGTATAACTGGGTTCAAAGAAAGAATGAGGTAAGTTCTTGGAGGATAGGTCCATCAATAGCTATTAGCCAAGATGGTAAACCTCATGCTCTGGATGTCCCTAAACCTCTGTGTGCCAGAAGCTGGGATCACTCAATAAATTGCCCTGTTTTGTTCATTCCCTCTGAAGTATCTGGTACTGTCCACTGTTAAAAGACAGAATATCGCTAGATGGACCACTGTATGACCCAGTAGGGCCGTTCTTATGTTGTTATGCAGGCTTCGTTTTCACTGACATAAAGGGCTTGGTTTCACTTTGATTTCTTGTTGTTGTTACAATTAGATAACTAATGTTATTTCTGACTCTAAAATCCTAAGGCGAGACAAGGCACACATAATGTTTACTGTAAGGTATCTAGGCAAGGTCAGTACTATACTCCATGCCCATGGCTCACCTCTCCTAGTTTACCTCCACTATGTTTCCACAGTGATGTAACTAACCTGTGTTAGATATCCCATGGTAAAAACACCCCTTTTTTGTCAGTGTTTAGTCTCAGTGTGCTGTGAGGTCCTCATGCCCCACCCAGCAGCAGTAGACTATCACTATAACCAATTGCTTGAAGGATTTTACTGACTTTCCCATGTGTTTATGAAACAATTTAAGGAAGTAAGGGCCTTCAATTTCCAAGCGCTGTGTTAAAGGAGTATGGATGCTTAATATTATTGATGCGCTTGTGAAGTCTACCAGTATGTGAGCACATCTTGCTAACTGCGGTATACACTTAGCTGTACAGAACTTTGGCACTCCAGCAGGTGTCAGCTCTCTCTGTGTGGGCCAGTCTAACCAATGGTCCAAGGTTCTGTATAATATAAGGGTTAAGAAAAAGCAAGCATGCCTAAAAGATTCCTTTTAAAAGAAAAAGTTGTTTCTCTGGTGTTTGGGGGACAACAGATTGTGACCACCTTTCTGGAGAGCAATTGTGTTCTTGTCTGGAAGTCAGCAGCTGATACTGATTGTAGCAGGTTGGTTACCCGCTCCTGCCCTGAGAGGTTTAAAAGCGGTCTGGGAGGGCTTGAAAGCTGCAGCTCTAAAAGCTGGGCTAATTGGGGAAGTGGCCGCAGCTGGGCCACACCCTAATCAGGCCACAGCTTGCCTGTATAAAAAGGCCAGGGAAGCCAGGAGCAGACAGTCTCCCTCTGTCTAGGGAGAAGAACCTGGTTGCAGGGAGCTAGAGACACAGGATACCTGAGTGGAGCAGGGCTGGGGAAAGGCAGAGGAGCTAGGGAGCTCCTGCCTGGAAAGCCCCAGGCTGCGGCCTAGCATAAGGCCAAGACGTACTGGGGGTTGCAGGGGGCAGCTCAGGGGTAGGCAAAGGCAGCAGGTCCAAACCCCTTTGTCTATGATGAGTAGCTGATACTGCAGTCTGCCCCAATGAATGGGGGCTAGATGGAGACTGGGCAGTAGCCAAAACTGAGGCAAAGTGGGGGTAGTGGGTTGGGGGTTCCTCAGGGAGGGGAGACCCAGACTGGTGGGGTACTGCCAGGGAGCAGCACCCCAGTTAAAGGGGCACTGGGGTCCTGGGAGGAACATGGGGCCAGAGGACAGGCGGATCACCGGCCTGCAGAGGGCGCTCCTGGCTGGAAAAAGAGCTAATTCCCGAGGACAACCAGCAGGAGGGGCCGCAGGGGTGAGTCCACGCGTCTACATAGATAGTATTAGGAGTCATGCCCAGCTGCCGGAATCCTTTTTGTTCTATTTCATGAAGGTCAGATTGTTGAAAACCATGGAAGTGCTGAAACAGGCATTTTTAAACCTTCTTTTTACTAATCCAGTGTCTGCTTTCATAGAAACAGGAGCACAAACTAAAACTGCCCCATCCCCTTCTGCAGCTGAAAGACTAGGATTTGCTCATTTTAGCAGCTTTGTGGATGTGACATGGAAAAGTATGCCATGTGAGCAATGGCCAGGGACAGACCTGCCCGAACTTAGTGGGGAAAAATCTCTGACTGGTCCCCACAGTCACACCTATGAAAATGACACGGTGCCTATTAGAAAGGAAGAGATGGCAGCAGATCCATTTTTTTTTTCCTGGGACTTGTTCTTACTGCTAGCAAGAGAAGCCCATCCTATCACAGGATGTGACATTTATTCTAAGGTAGCACTACCAAATGGGGAGAATTATGGGTGAGAAGAATGCATTTTATCGTTCTACTTGCCCTGGGAAGAACAACTTGTAAAATGCATTCTTCTCACCCATATGTCTTACAAATCCTGGAGCAAATGTGTGAATTAAAAAGGCATATATCTAAGGCTCTCCTACTGCACAAGAAACTATCACTGCCATATCTATATATGTATGAGATTGTGTTTCTCTCCCTCAGATGAAATCACCGGCACAGCTGAGAGCAATAAAAATCAGCACCTGACACCAGAACTAAAACATTACTGCAGTTGATAGCACCTGGCCTCCAACTGGATCCTCCAGGAGGAGAGGCTGTAAATCAGTGGAAGACTGGACATCAATGCTACAGACTTGCTTGCAGACAGTTCACTGTTATATTTATACGTACTCCACAGGATTGAGAAACACTTAAAGTGTTCCAGTCCAGCTTCTATGACAGGGGTTGACAACCAAAGGCACATGTCCTCCCTCTATAGTTACATGGGGAGAGCGACCATAGGCTGAATTTGGGCACTGACCTGGCTGATCTATGGGCCATCATTTAAAATATGGATATAAATCCAAAGGAACAAAGAAAGGAGAACCAATTACCCTGTACAGACATTTGTTTAGAAACATGGATAAATTAGACAATGGGGGGGGAAAGAACAGCAGTGCGCTTGTCTCTAGAAAGTCTCTAGTTCTCCAGGCATTCTACAGCACCTGGTATTTAGCAGTATTTTATTTCTCCAGTTTGTACGTCAGTTTGATAAATGTGGAAAGCCATTCTTGCCAAGAACTTTAACTGGATTTCATTTGTAAATCTGGCTCAACAAATCCTGTGCAGTTTTTGAACACTGACATTTAAGCTGTACAGTAACTTGTACACTCAAGCCAACAGTGATATCATACCAACAAATGTGTTCAGTTATAAAAGTTTTCTGGGTATGGGATAATCTCTGAATATGAGCTGGTTTTTTTTTCCCTAACAGGATAAATGACCAGTTGACAATGCTTGAAAATACTAGAACAAAGTTGTTTCCTTCCCAATGAACTCCGGATAAAACTGCCACAATGCCAAGAGCTCTCTCTACACACCTTCTCCTTATTACTATCCTGATGAGGGCACCATCTGCTGGGCCACTTCAGAGCAACATCAGCAGAAGATTCAGACCCTCTCCTAGAAGAAGCACCTGAAGTACTATCCAAAGTGGTCAGTGGAGTCCAGCTTCTGTCCCCTACAACTGCAGGATAAGGAAAAAAATTGATCAACTGCAGCCGTTTTTTGCTAGTGAACTCAAACCACAAGAAGTTTCTATTAAGTCAGTCAATGAAGAGGAAAGTATAGTGCATTAATTTTTGCTTTTAAAAATTAAGTGTGATTATTTGCAAACTGTATATGACCCTTTCATTATACATCGCTTTACATGTCTTGGGGATAGCTTGGTCACTTTGTAGGAACCAGTCCCTGTACAGCATGCGAGGTTCACACACTGTCCATGCACCACTTACTCATTACCTTATCTTAAATTCCAGGCTTATCCTACCCATTGTTATCTTATGCAGTGTTACTGTAGCCTTCGAGGAGCTTGATGCTACCTTAAACTGGGATATGATAAAGTTTACTGACTACTGTAAGACTTGGCGCCTCCAGCCAAGCGTCATAAAAACAGTCTCCAGTTTGTTCCATCTTCATCACGCCAGCGCAACCCGAGAACTGAATGTTTATCTGAATGGTCAGAAGGTGAAGCATGAAGTAGAACCGATCTATCTAGGTGTGACCTTAGACTGCACACTGAGCTACCATGCTCACAAGAAGAAGACAGCGGCTAAAGTTAAAGACACACAACAATCTTTTTAGCAAACTGGCAGGTTCGTCATGAGGTGTTGGTGCTCCGATTTTGCATACGTCAGCTCTTGGCACTTCGTATTCGGTGGCAGAATACTGCGCTCCAGTTTGGAGTCGATCATCACACACCAAACTGGTGGATACACAGTTATGCGTCGCCATGCGTCCAACTCCACTCCCATGGCTTCCAGTTCTGAGCAATATTGCTCCTCCTCATATCAGAGAAGAGGTTCCACTGGCAAGTTACTGGAGAAAGTATGCGTCAACCCAAGCCTGCTGCTGCACAACAACCTTTTCAAACCACCAGCTGCATATCTGCAGTTCTGTCGCCTATATGATCTCATCCACCACACCAGGCTGTTAAGGCGGAAACACTCTGGTGAGAGGAATGGATACTTGTTATAATCCCCAACCAGTCCCTCGTCGCCAAACCCACAATTTGCCTGACTGGTTTTGACCTGCCCCATTGCCAGTGGTCCCTGTTGAACAGGTTCCAGACAGGGCAAGGTCTCTGTTCAGCCAACCAATATCGCTGGGGCCTTCGTGACAGCCCTTTGTGCAGCTGCGGTGCAACACAGACAACGACACACATTGTCAATGAATGCCTGCTGACTAGGTTCAGCGGTGGCCTAGAAGAATTGCATCACGCCACTGAAAATGCCATCATGTGGCTAGATGACTATGCACATGGTAAATGAAAATTGTAGCCTTATAGGTCCCAGGATATTAGAGACACAAAGAGGGTGAGGTCGTATCTTTTATAACTTCTGTTGGAGAGTGAGACAAGCTTTCAAGCTATACAGCTCTTCCTCAGGTCTGGGAAAGGTACTAAGACTAAACTAAAAAGCAAGAAAGAGTCCCATGGCACCTTATAGACTAACAGATGTATCGGAGCATAAGCTCTCATGGGTGAATACCCACTTCATCAGATGCATCTCACTGCACTATGACTACACTAGCACTTTTGTCAGCAAAACTTTTTTCAGTCAGGGGTGTGAAAAAAACATGCCATTGTGACGGGATCCCCGGTGGTGCAGCCTGGGACGGTGGGACCACTGTGCTCCCGTAACTTTCTCCAGCCTGGGCTGTCTCTCACAATGCCTTGCTAGTGACCAGCAGCAAACCCCTCCAGGTGCTGTTATCACTTAGCACAACCACATGTGGAGCCCCACACACAGCTAGATTGCATGGTAGCTCCCAGAGCCACTCAAGAATTACACAGAGAAAGGCACCAGCCGAGTCCCTCCAGCTCCCAACACTGAACCTCAGGGAATATACCATTTTTCACTTAATTGGTTCACCACTTCATCAACAGAAAGTGGATATACACCAGCTTTTGCAAACCTGAGCGAGCACCCTTACTAAAAACTTTGCGCAAACTCGCTGGTAAAGATAAACAGTTAAACAAATGTATTGACTACAAAAGCTAGATTTTAAAGTGATTATAAGTGATAGGCAAAAAGTCCGAGTTAGTTACCAAAAGAAAAGAAAATATAAGCACGCAGTCTAAACTCTCAACCCTCTTAGACTGGGCAACATCTAGATTAAGCAGTTTTTCTCACCCCACTGGATATTGCAGCTCATAGTACACAGGTTTCACTCTTGAAACCTGGCCCAGTCTCCTCTGTTGGAGTCTTCAGTCTTCTCAGTGTCCTTGTTGCTTGCAGCATAGGTGGGGGCAGGAGAAAGGCACCCTGTGTTCTGTTTTATACCCTTAGCTCATGTGCTTGGGGAACACAAGTCCAGGCATGTCTGGGGGGCATTGCTGAGTCTCCAGGCAAGGTTGAGCAATTGCTCTGCTGTGGCCTAATGGAGGTGAGTCATTGAATTGTAGCTCCCTTGCTGAACAATGGCTGTTGATGGTTGTTTGACATCCCACCCGGGCGTTGGTTACTTTCTTTGCTGTTGTCTCTGGCTGATTCCCCAACTTACAGCATGTTTTAGTGACAACCATACAACACAATCTCATAACTTCGTATGCACTGTGATACAGCATGGCCAGAGGGCAGCAGGAGACGGTTAGAAGGGAGCCTTATTCCCTGTAGAGGGAAGAAAGTTTGCTATAGATTAATTAGAGCATCTGAAGCCAATTAGAGCACCTGCAGTTAGTCACCTGATAAAAACCCCTGCTTCAGTCAGACAGGGGAGGAGTTGGAGCAGAGAACAGTTTGGAGGAGTTGGAGCAGAAAGGATTGGTGTTGGAGCAGAGAACAGTTTGAAGGTGTAGGAGCAGAGGAACAGTTTGAAGGGAAGCAGAGGAATGTTTGGAGAAGTGCTGCAGTGGGTTAAGAAGTCCAAGACCCTAGGTAAAGGGGCACCTGGCTTGTGCAGAGGGAGGGCAGGAAGCCCCCCAATAAGCTGAAGGGCAGGAGAGGGAAGTAGTCCAGGGGAAGGAACCGTCAGTTCAAGTGGTTTAGCACTATCCTCAGGGCCCCTGGGCTGGTACCTGGAGTAGAGGGTGGGCCCAGGTCCCTCCCTCTCCACTCCCCTCCTCTAGGACACTAGTAGGGTAGTTAATATTCCAATTCAGGGGCAAGAAATGGCACCCTGAACCCCCCCCCAAAGAATAGAAAGCGTGAGACCCATCATAATAGTGCCGGCACACTAAATATATACATATTTAGATGGAACAGTGGGTTTCAGCAGTTCATAAGCTTTCCCCTGATACCTCACATGGCATGCTTTATATGTAAGATCACAATTATATATAAAACAAGGAATATGGGGGTAACAGGGTGCTCCCCTAAGGTACAGAATGACACAACCATGACTGACAAAAAAGTTTCACTAACAAAAGCACCGGTGGGGACAGCACTGTGTCGGCCAGTCATTTAGGGTGGTTTAAATATGCTGGCAGGAGAGCTCTCACCTGTCGACAGAGTGGCTACACAGGAGACCTTACAGCAGCACAGCTGCAGTGGTCCAGTATTGTGTATGTTTTCTTTGAGGATGAGGACAGACACAGTGATCACTTTGTGACAAGTGATCACCCACAAGTGATGTGGTGTCTTTGTCTTTTCTCACTTTCCTGGGTGCGTTCATTTGAGAGTGCAGCGATTGTCTGGTTTCACCCACATAGTTGTTATTGGGACATTCAGTGCACCAGATGAGGTACACCACCTGTTGTGATAGGCATGTATAGGACCCATGGATCTTGAAAGGTGGATCTTGATCATTGTAACCCACTAACCTCCCTTTTTGTCCTATGACCACAGAGGTGTTAACAAGCCACTTCACCTTGAATGGTTCCTTAGAATATGGAAACAGAAGTTGGTCCAATAAAAGATATTACCTCACTCACCTTGTCTCTCCATTTTTATCTTGCCATTGTAAATGGTTCCCTGGATGTTCCCCCTTATTTTAGCTAGTACAGATATTCTGTTTTCAGCCTGCTGATCTATTTACCTCCCCAATCTCATCTGCCAAGAAATGAGGCCTCTCCCATGTCCGATTACTCATGCCAAGACAGGCCTACACCCCAGCTCAAGAGAACAGAGCAGATGGCAAAGACACCCACCCTGTTTGCTGCTGGTGGTCTCAGCAAAGCCATTGGAATGGACTTCAGACAAAAGACTCTAATGCTATGACTTGTCAGTGGAAAGGTTACTAGAGGTTTTCCTGGCTCCCTCTGAGCCCAGTAAAGTTGGATTTCTGGTACCTACCAATAAGGCACCTAGCAGGATACAAAAATAGTTCCAGAAAATATTTTCAAAACTCAAAACAGTCCTAATCATTTTAAATAGTTTGCCTGTAGCACATGCTGTAAAGATACATGATGGCACAGTGTAGATTAAAAGTTTTGTTGGATATTTTTTGTTTGGATATTCCAAATTTGCATAAAACTTTTAATCCTCATCTTGTGTTCTATTTACATATTATATACAAAGTAATCTATTCTGCTTCACTGTAATTACAGGTCACTTCTACCAAAAATATTTATATTAGAGCCAACTGAAAGCCAGTAGCAGCACCCTGTATTTCTGTGCTATTAGGAATGCAAAAATCCTTTTCCATTAATAACAGTGCACCAAATTTAGCAGACAATATCCCAAACAATTGGTGCACGCTGCTTGAATTCACAATTTTTACCAGGAGTATTTTCTTAAAACAAAACAAAACAACAACAACAAAACGCCTCACACAACTGTTTCTTTAAAGAAATGATTTGCTTGAATAAGATCATGCTGTGGTGCTGGCAGACCGGATGCCAGCTCATGCCAAGGCCCCTGGGCCTCACTGAACACCGACAAATGCAGAGCTGGAAACCAGTCTGGCTCACCTGTGTATTAGTATTAGAGATATTAGAGTTAAGAATGTGTTCAGATCCCTTATGAAATGCTCATAGGATGATGCATGCATTAATCTCACTTATATCTGTGTCCCATGTTAAAAGGTAATATTTAAGTGTTTGCTCTGTAATTATAAAAATGTTTGCTAAGACTGGAAACCTCCCCAATCAGGAGAGAAGCATTACCAAAGTGTGAAATACTAGCTTACCACAAGAGGGGTCATCTCTGCCCAATAAAAGAAGGCCTATAGACACCAGACAAACCATTGTGGAACATCAGTAGACAAAATACTGTGCTCATTGCTTCCCCAACACCAATGAAGAGGGTACGAGCACAAGCCCCTGTCCCATCACAGCTTGAATGCTGGGGGAAGAGAATAAAAAATCCTGTTAAGGAGAATTTACCACCAGTATGCTGCTTGGAATTTGTCAAGCATAAGCAAGGGATCCCCAAGATACTTAGCTTGGGTTAGCCCTAAAGGACATACAGAACTTGCACAATACAGCAGCTTCCATTACCTTTTGAAACCTAAAACTGGAACTCATTTATGTGCATATGTACTTGATTTAACTTTGTAACTAAGAAATGGTTACTTAGCGTAACTGTGGCTCTTTGAGATGTGATGCAGACATATTCCACTTTGCACTGGGTGTGTACACCCAGAGCCAGAGCCTTTTGCTTTCCAGTGCCCATAGAGGGATGGCGCTCATTCCTTACGGCTTGATGAATTTGTTGAGGCCGCGAAGGTCTCATCTCACCCTTGGATTTCGGTATCAGGAAGTATTGGGAGTAAAAACCATGGTCACTCCTCCACTGCTCCCAACTTCAGAGAGCTGGCCTGCTCAGGGAGCAGTGACCAATGAGATGAGTCCCTGAAGAGGGACAGGGAAAGGGGAGGGGGGTGGAAAGGAACTGAATTGCGTAGCCCAATCTTAGTGTCTAGGACCCAGCTGTCAGAAGTTATCGAGTTTCGAGCATTTTAAAAGCAGGCCAGCCTGTCCCCAAAGAGATGGGGGGAGGGACAGAGGAATGACTGGACCAGTGCTCTGAACAAAGCAGTCAAATGAGTGTTTGGCCTGCACCAAGGTAGGGCATGTGGACTGTCCAAAGCCTGAGCCCGACTGCTTTCTCTGGTGGAATCTATCCCTCTTTCTAGGGTAGTGTTGCTGTTTTTGGGGGGAAAGGTTGGGCAAAGGAATGCTGTGAGCAATATTGTTGCTGCTGCTGAACCCCACAGTGGCATCTTTGTGCAGAGGGCATGTACACTCCCAAGGACCTCAAAGTAGCCCTGGACTCCTTGAAGGAGTGCAGGTGTCATCCGTCTTGTCCAAGAACAAGACTCGGCCATCAAAGGGCAAGCCCTTGATGGCTTGCTGGTTATTTAGAGTGATCCCACATTTTTTCAACCAGGAAGCCCTCTTCATAGTTACTGCTGAGGCCATGACCCTGGCCACGGTGTCCACAATATCATTTTAGCAACCAAGCAGCCTTCCGCAACAAATGGCCAGAATTCCTCATGTGAGGAATTTAGCCATGGCTGACCAACTGAGGAAATCATACTTGGCCAGAAAAGCTTGTTGATTAGTGATCCTCATCTGTGGGGATAATAAGGTATAGATCTTCCTACCCATAAAAGTCTAACCACTTGGAGTCTCTGTCCTTGGGGGCCGACTTGAACCTACTCTGCTGGGCCCCATCATTTACCGTTACTACCAAGGAGTTTGGGGCCAGGTGGGACTAGAACCCCTCAAATCCCTGTATGGGAACAAAGTAGTGCTTTTCCATGCATTTCAACATCAGCGATACTGAGGTTGGTGTACTCCCCAGAGCTCTCGCCAGCTTGAGGAGCACATAATTGATCAGGAGATCCAAAGACCTGGGGATGGCAGGCTGTAAAACATCCATCAGTTTATGCACGTACTATTGAAGGAACTCTGTCTGGATGCCCTTGGATGTGGCCAAGTGGTGTCAAAGGTCCTGGTATTCCTTAAAATACTCCAGGAGAGAAGGGGAGGACGACCCAGGCAGTACAGCATCATCCAGCAACGGGGACATAGGTCTGGTCTGAGCTAGAACTCGTTCACCTTCCTGGGAGGGAGCATTCCAGCAGTTCTGTGGGGAGGAAGACCACCGGTGCCTGGGCCTGTGGCAGATCCAAAGCCACCACCATTGACCATGTAGGTGACTTTGGCTTCTAGCGGGATCTCCATGAACGAGGAACATCCCAATGAGTACAAAACACTGATACAGGTAGTGCATTGGTGGCCAGTAGGGGCTAGGCCAGGGACCTCTGTCACAGCCTTGGGGCACATGCCAACTCTGGGAGCCATACTGGTCCATTGGCAGTCCTGAGTTCATTGGGTGATGCAGAGCAGGAGGATAAGGACTCTGATTTCGACCCAGGATCTCAAGTGACATGGGTGGAGCGATGCCCAAGAGAGCCAACAGGCCATCTGATTCATCCGCCGCCCAATAAGAGGCAGGAATTGGTACCCCTATGAAGGTGGTACTGTTGGTACAGAGCATGCTGGTGCCATAGCCAGTGTCAGTTCTGATGGAAAGAGCGGTACAGGAATGCCCGAATGCGCCATCAAAGGTGGTGAGAGCCACCATGGGAGCACTTGTGGCACTGAATGTGGCAGTGCCAAAAAGGATCCCAGGGTTGAAGGTCCCCTGCACTGATTCTGGCACTTGCCCCATCCCTACCACGGAAAGGGAAGCATCTGGGTGCAGCGCTGACAGACATGGCGGCTCAATGGCTCACTCCATCAGAGAGGCCATAGGTGGCCCTGGGAAAGTCCTGGACCAACGGTGAAGTCAGGACCAAAAAGCAGAGCAGGTCTGTGGCTTCATGGTACACAGATGACATGGACACAGACAGTATCAGCATCTCCCTTGTCACCACCAGAGTCCATGGATGCCAGAGGCCAGAACTGGAATCAATGGTATGGGGTTTCTGCCCTTTCCACTCAGTACCAGGGAAGGGTCAGAAGTACCAGCGCCAACTCGTGCACCAGAACCAGCACTCTGCTTGTCTGCACAGTGCTTGTTTTCCTAGGGGAGGAAGAAGAGTTGCCCTGCGACTTGGAGCAGTCCCAATTGGTATTATGAGACCTTCCTCAGCGCTGATGATGGAGAATGGCTCCTCCATCTCTTCAGTGAGGCACCTTCCCGAGAACAAGAGGCAGCAGCCAAGCTCGAGGGTAATCTTTGGCCCAAGCCTGGCCTCGGTACTGAATCAGGCTGCATGACCTGTTGAAGCAGGTGCTGCTTGAGGTGAAGGTCCCATGCAACCTGAGTCCACTTCTTGAACGATTTACAAATCAAACAGTGCTCTTTAAGGTGAGCCTCACCGAGGCAAAGCAAGTACCATCACCCCTCCACACGAAGGACAGTATTTAAATCCCAGCTGGGCATCACTGGGGAAAACAACTATCAACTAACACTATCTAACTACTAACACTAACTATATTCAATAAACTAGGTTAAACCGAAAGGCAAGGTTGTGAGGCTACAATCACACAGAGCTCTGACTCCAGCCATGGGTGGTGGGAAAGGAACTGAAAGAGGTTAGGGCGGCGCTGCCTCATATAGCCAGGGGAGGGGTCACAGCCATGAGGCTGGAGCGCCACCCCTCTTCAGCACGCACACACCTAAGTGGAACACAAGTTTGCATCTACTCAAAGAACTCATTTCTTTTTCCTAATTAATAAGTCTTTAGTTAGGATTGGCTACAAGCCCTGTCTTTGGTGAGAGATGGAAGGTACAATTGACCTGGGGTAACTGATGAGTCCTTTGAGAGTGGGATTTTTGGTGTAAGGGGCGATCTATCACAACGGTAGGTTTGCCTGGGTGGCAAGATAGAGGAGTGCCCAAGGTCCCCCATGATTCAATGTGAAGGCTGTTATAAGGCTTGAGGAGTTCATACTTGATACTTTGTTGGTGAAATCTAATTCTAGAACACACAATTACTTGGGGTTTGTGCCCTGCCCTAAGGTTGGCACTCATGGTTGTGAGCCACTCCAGGCAGCTTGCCATACACTTTCAAATTCTGTATTTACATTTTTTGCAATACTTTGACAGCATTATCCATAGTTTTAAATTTCAGATCAGATCTTGTAAACAAACAATTCAGTAACTTGAAGTCAATGGGACTAACTTGTATGAGCAAAGTTATTCATTTGTTTGCAGGATCGAGACCTGAATAGTTAAGACATTTAATTTAGTATCCATCTTTTCTCCAGAGTTTTCATGGCAAACATTAGTCTCTTCAAATAATTATCCCATTAACCTAAAATAATTCCCCCTGGAAACATGAGTCTGACACATTAGAGGAGGATACATGGAGGGGGACAAGACCAAACACATACTCCCTCTTCACAGCTGCCTAAATCTAACATTTCATTGATTAACTTATTTATTTCAATGTATGCATATAAAAAGATGCCTATGCCATGGACTAAACACCTCTGACACCAAGTTTGCCAGTAAACTGGTATATATATATGCAGGGTGTGGAGAAGTACTGTAACAAAGGCAGTGGTTAATCATGCCTAGAACTTAACTAATTTGGAGTCTTTTTTTGTCTCAGAAGCCATGGTTTGCATTATCTTGGCTAACCTGCTTCAGGGAACTGGGTTGGGCTTCTGGGTGCCCACCTCCAGAAATCAGACAGTACCTGATACAATGGCATGCTAGACCAAGCTTCAGTCACCACTGTCCCAACAGTATGCTTCATCCCTGACCTGATAGGAGCTCCATTCACAATTTGTCCACTAAACTCTTGGACTGTCTCCTGAGGTGGACAGCTGTGGCAATGGCTTTATGATGTGTGCACTTTCTTCCTAGGAACTACCCTGAAATTACAATCCATTCCACATTGGCATCAGATGGAAGTGACTTCTGGTCATGGTGCAGCAGACCAGTGAGCTGGAAGGAGAGGTTCCAAATTCTGGTTTCCAGGGCGCATACAAATTAGTGATTTAAAAAAAAATCTAATTTTGTATATAACCCTAAATTAACTATAGGGTTTTTTTAAATAAACCCATTTAAAAATAAATTTGAAATTATGACAACCTATATTAAGGCCTAAGCTTACTATAATTATTTAAATTAAATAATATTAAGCTTTGCATATTTGCTGCTGAAGTTTAAAAGAAAGTTAAACCACTTGACCTGGTGAAAGTCACTGGCTAAGCACCTGGAAGCAGAATGTTTTGACATGCTAAACCAGCTTTTGACAGCAGTAGCTTCTTTTGCATGTGCAGAAAGGATATTTTCTTCATTTCAGTTTAATCAGTTCAATGGTTACCTGATTCAAAGTTATTGCAGAGTTGCTTGCAAGCACTATGTCTATGCACTCAGGTTTGTTAATGCAGGTTGTTACACTAAACCCTACATGCACTCGAGATCTTAGCATGCTCCAGCCCTCTTCACTGCACCACACTGTGCAGTACAGTAACTCCTCACTTAAAGTCGTCCCAGTTAACGTTGTTTCGTTGTTACCTTGCTGATCAATTAGGGAACATGCTTGTTTAAAGTTGTGCAATGCTCCCTTATAACACTGTTTGGCAGCCGCCTGCTTTGTCCACTGCTTGCAGGAAGAGCAGCCCCTCGCAGCTAGCTGGTGAGGGCTTGGAAACAGGGTGGACCGGCAGCCCCACTATCAGCTCCCCTAAGTTCCCTATGCGGCAGCCACCCAGCAGGCTATCAATTGTTGGCAGTTCAGCTGTCCTTCCCCCAACTGCCATGTGCTGCTCCTGCCCTCTGCCTTGGAGCTGCTTCCGGGAGCCTCATGCTTGCTGTGCAAGGGAGGGGGAAAGAAGAGGGCTAATGTCAGAGTGTCCCCCTCCCCCCTACTCCTGCACCCCACTTACCCCTTCTCCATATAGAGCGGGCTGGGGACATGACAGGGCTCAGGACAGAGAGAGCTTGCTAGCTCCTGTCTCAACTTCCTGATCTAATTAAAAAGGCAGTGTACTTAGAGTGGGGTCAGGCATCTCTCTCACACACACACAGAGTGTGTGTCTCTGTCTCCCATGCTATCTCCCCTCCCTCCATTCATGCTGCCTTGTAGAGTGTGAGGCTACATTAACAATGCTACTTCATCATTTAGCAGTAAGTCATTCCCTGGACAATATCTCACCTTCTTCCACCCTCTAACTTCACCACCTCAACCAAGGTTCACAATCATCATTGTTGTGCACAGTATTAAATTGTTTGTTTAAAATATATATAAAATATAGTTTGTCTGGTGAAAAAAATTTCCCTGGAACCTAACCCCCACTATTTACATTAATTCTTATGGGGAAATTGGATTTGCTTAACATCGTTTTGCTTAAAGTCACATTTTTCAGGAGCATAACTATAGCGTTAAGCAAGGAGTTATTGTACATCCTGCATCCCAGCCAGTTTGGGCTCTATGCCCTGCTGCACCTCTGCAGCAGGAGGTTAAGCACATGCTAAGCCTCTCAGTAGATGAGGCAGAGCCCTCCTACCAGGGCCCCACATGTCTAATAAGGGGAAAACCTGTGTTTTGTTGCATATTATGCCACAAGCAACAGATTACAACAGACTACAACTATAAATCTGTAGAAAAAAATCTGCAATCTGTAACCAAACCTCCATGCATCATTAACTGGTTAAAGACTACAAAAAGGATTTATTTCATTCACAGAGTAAGAAAGCTGCCTTAAAAACAGGTTTCATACTTTCAACATATTATGAACTGTTGCTTATGGTACAATACACAACAGAACACAGCAGTGGCATATTTTGATGTTTCTATCAGACACTGGTGGAGACTGGAGACTAAGGTGGAGACTGGAGACTCAAGGATTGTTTAAAGTAGGTGAAAGTTCACAGGAAGGTCATTTAACCTACCAAAAGGCAATGCAACATTTTGTTTACAAAATTTTATATTATTTATTTATATTCTATCAACGGAGTTTGTCTGAACTAAAAAAACTGTTGATTAGGTGAGCTGCTGGTGCGTGGTTACATGGCTGTGCAACAAACCAGAATGTTACGATTAAAGGAACAATCCATGTATGAGCAGTATGAGTGGGTAGTGTTGATGGAGTAAGATTGCCACTCCTTTTGGACATCCTGTTTCTGAAGACCACTGGACAGCTGTAAAAGAGTCGAGACTCTCCCGTAAATAACAGGTATTCCAGACTCATTAGTAACAAAGAAAAATCCTCCCCTTCCCCACACCCCTCGGAGCAGCATGTTTATTTTAGGATGGCAGCACAAGAAACCAAACAAAAGCATAAGACCCACCATGGGTCTCTATCTCAAGGCGTAGACCCACTGCTTCTTAAAAAGATTGTATACAGCAGCAATTCTAAAAGAAAAACAGTGTGAAGCAAAGACAAACCACTCCTCCCAGCTACCTGGGCTAGAGTCCCTTACGCCTGACTGGTCTGATCTCTCAGCAGATTATATGGTTCCCAAGCATCAGGCTAAACAAGCTGTGGCTGCAGCCTCCCTGCCCAGGTCGGGGGCTGACAGCTGGGGCCACAGCCTCCCCTCATGGAGTGAGTGGGTGACAGCTGGAGCCACAGCCTCCCACCCAGGTTGAGGGCTGACAGCCACCCTCATTTCTGCGCTGCCTTTAGAGCTGAGCTCCCAGCTAGCAGCTGCGGAGCTTCCTGCAGCCCAGGGAGATTCCTGGAGGTGGATATGACCCAACTCCAGGAGGGGTCCTGGCAGGGGAATTAGAAGTCCCATCCCTCCTCAGCCTGGGCCGGGATTAGCAGCTGGAGCCCCTCACACAGTAGGAGCCCCCTGCTGGGGCGCCCCCAGCCCTACCCCTCCCCTACAATAGCCAGATTTCACAGGGGAGATTAGATTTCACGGTCTGTGACACATTCTTCACAGCCGTGAATTTGGTAGGACACTACATATAGGAAAACTTAAAATGATAACATGCTACTTGTAAGTGTAAGGCAGATGCACACATATTATTGGAGGGTTGCTAACACATTAGAGAGTGTCTGATTCAGAAGTATTTCAAAGGGGATCCTTATCCCTCATCTGAACCTCACTGATAATTCCCAAATACAAAAGACTTCATTAAGCTTACACATAAGGTTGCCAAGTCCAACCTGTAATAATACACCAAAATTAATACACAGTTCATTCACACAGTCACACAAGAAATTTCTACACAATACTCAAAAACCGTTAAATGAGATTAACACTACAATCTACCAATTAGAAATGGACACTAATACATATCCCTCACAACTCCCTCTCCTAGGTGAATTTATTTATTTGTGCATCCAGAACATTTAAAAACTCCTGTTTTCTGCACAGATATCCACTACCAATATCATTTAGCAGTACAGTACTATATTATTGCATAAAGTGATGAATAATTCCATTCACCCCAATTCTACAAATAGTATTAGAGACCAACGAACAGTATTAATATATCCCACTGAGGTGATGGAAAGGGCTCTCTGTTCACATTCTCTCACCAAACAAAGAGAGGCTTGTGTAATTTTCATTCCTATGAGGGAGGTTCTGAAGAGCAACATCCTTGTCACTGAAATGGATGAGACTGGACTAACACACAAGTATCCTGTCTTTCAACGGTGGCCAATGCCAGTTCTTCAAAGGGATTGAACAGAACAGGTAATCATCAAGTGATCCCATCGCCCATTCCCAGCTTCTGGCAAACAGAGAGTAGGGACACCATCCCTGCCCATCATGGACCTATCCTCCATGAATTTATGTAATTCTTTTATTTTTATCCAGGGATTTTTATCCTTTTACAACATCCTCTGGCAAGGAGTTCCACAGGTTGACTGTGCACTGTGTGAAAATATACTTCCTTTTGTTTGTTTTAAACCTGCTGCCTATTAATTTCATTTGGTGATCCCTAGTTCTTGTGGTATGAGGAGTAAATAACACTTCCTTATTTACTTTATCTACACAAGTCATGATTTATAGACCTCTATCATATTCCCCCCCTTTGTTGTCTCTTTTCCAAGCTGAAATGTCCCACTCTTATTAATCTCTCATCGTATGGAAGCCGTTCCCCTAATAATTTTTGTTGCACTTTTCTGAACCTTTTCCAATTCAAATATATGTATTTTTTGGGATGGGACGACCACATCTGCATGCAGTATTCAAGATGTGGGTGTACCATGGATTTATAGAGGCAATATCATATTTTCTGTCTTATTATCCATCCCTTTCTTAATAATTCCCAACATTCTGTTTGATTTTTGACTGCCACTGCACACTGAGTGGATGTTTTCAGAGAACTATCCACAATGATGCCAAGATCTCTTTTTTTGAGTGGTAACAGCTAATTTAGATCCCATCATTTTATATGTAAAGTCGGGATTATGTTTTCCAATGTGCTTTACTTTGCATTTATCAACATTAAATTTCATCTGCCATTTTGTTGCCCAGTCACCCAGTTTTGTGAGGTCCTTTTGTAAACTCTTCGCAGTCTGCTTGGGACTTCACTATCTTGAGTAGTTTGCCACTTTACTGTTCACCCCCTTTTCCAGATCAATTATGAATATGTTGAATAAGACTGGTCCCAATACAGATCCCTGGAGGACACCATTATTTACCACTCTCCATTCCGAAAACTGACCATTTATTTCTACCCTTTGTTTCCTATCTTTAACCATTAACAATCCATGAAAGCACCTTCCCTCTTATCCCATGACAGCATATTTTGCTTAAGAGCCTTTGGTGAGGGACCTTGTCAAAGGCTTTCTGAAAATCTAAGTACACTATATACACTAGATTCCCCTTATACACGTTTGTTGACCCCCTCAAAGAATTCTAGTAGACTGGGGAGGCATGATTTCCCTTTACAAAAACCGTGTTGACTCTTCCCCAACAAATTATATTAATCTATGTGTCTGACAATTCTGTTCTTTACTTTGTTGCCAAGAAGGTTAATGGCATATTGGGCTGTATAAATAGGGGCATTGCCAGCAAATCGAAGGACGTGATCATTCCCCTCTAATCGACATTGATGAGGTCTCATCTGGAGTACTGTGTCTACTTTTGGGCCCCACACTACAAGAAGGATGTGGAAAAATTGGAAAGAGTCCAGCAGAGGGCAACAAAAATGATTAGGGGGCTGGAGCACATGACTTATGAGGAGAGGCTCAGGGAACTGGGATTGTTTAGTCTGCAGAAGAGATGAATGAGGGGGGATTTGATAGAGGCTTTCAACTACCTGAAAGGGGGTTCCAAAGAGGATGGATCTAGACTGTTCTCAGTGGTACCACATGCAAGAACAAGGAGTAATGGTCTCAAGTTGCAGTGGGGGACGTTTAGGTTGGATATTAGGAAACACTTTTTCACTAGGAGGGTGGTGAAGCACTGGAATGGGTTACTTAGAGAGGTGGTGGAATCTCCTTCCTTAGAGGTTTTTAAGGTCAGGCTTGACAAAGCCCTGGCTGGGATGATTTAATTGGGGATTGGTCCTGCTTTGAGCAGGGGGTTGGACTAGATGACCTCCTGAGGTCCCTTCCAACTCTGATATTCTATGGTTCTATAGTTTCAACCAGTTTGCCCGGTACTGAAGTCAGGCTTACAGGCCTGTAACTGCCGGGATCAGCTATGGAGCCCTTTTTAAAAACTGGCATCACATTAGCTATTCTCCAGTCATTTGGTAGAGAAGCTGATTTAAATGACAGGTTACAAACTACAGTTAGTAGTTCTGCAATTTCTGCAAACTCTTGGGTGAACATCTTGTGGTCCTGGTGAATTATTACTGTTTAGTTTATCAATTTGTTCCAAAACCTCCTCTAATGACACCTCAATCTGCGACAGTTCCTCAGATTTGTCACCTAAAAAGAATAGCTCAGGTTTGGGAATTTCCCTCACATCCTCAGCCATGAAGACCGATGCAAAGAATTCATTTAGTTTCTCTGCAATGGCCTTATTGTCTTTGAGTGCTCCTTTAGCTTCTTGATCGTCCAGTGGCCCCACTAGTTATTTAGCAGGCTTTTTGCGTCTGATGTACTTTAAAAAAAAATTGATATTACTTCTGAGTTTTTGGGTAGCTGTTCTTCAAATTCTTTTTTGGCCTTCCTAATTATATTTTTACATTTCATTTGCCAAAGTTTATGCTCCTTTCTATTTTCCTCACTAGGATTTAACTTCCACTTTTTAAAGGATGCCTTTTTGCCTCTCACTGCTTCTTTTATGTTGTTGTTTAGGCACAGTGGCTCTTTTTTGTTCTCTTACTATGTTTTTTAATTTGGGGTATACATTTAAGTTGAGCCTCTATTATGGGGTCTTTACAAATTTTCCATGCAGCTTGCAAGGATTTCATTTTTTGCACTGTACCTTTTAATTTCTGTTTAACATCCTCATTTTTGTGTAGTTCCCCTTTCTGATATTAAATGCTACTGTGTTGGGCTGCTGCGGTGTTTTCCCCACCACAAGGATGTTAAATGTAATATATTATGGTCACTATTACCAAGTGGTCCAACTATATTCACCTCTTGAACCAGATCCTGTGCTCCACTTAGGACTAAATCAAGAATTGCCTCTCCCCTTGTGGGTTCCAGGACTAACTGCAAGACACAGTCATTTAAGGTGTCAAGGAATTTTATCTCTGCATCCCGTCCTGAGGTGACGTACCCAGTCAATGTGGGGATAGTTGAAATCCCCCATTATTATTGAGTATTTTATTTTTATAACCTCTCTAATCTCCCTGAGCATTTCACAGTCACTATCACCATATAGAAGACAGTTGTCCACTGGTCCGACACTATTTGGATATGTCAAGATCAGATGAGGG
Source organism: Mauremys reevesii (assembly GCF_016161935.1). Taxonomy (NCBI): domain Eukaryota; kingdom Metazoa; phylum Chordata; order Testudines; family Geoemydidae; genus Mauremys; species Mauremys reevesii. Next base: position 40,379,385 of record NC_052630.1, on the reverse strand, counting down.
GGAGGAAGGCTTTGCAGGGCCAAAGGACTTTTCTCAGTTCTAATAATTATGCATCCTGGACTCTGAAAGGGTCCAGATGCCTTGTACAGCATGATCATCCATATGAGCACCCGAACCTAAGAGGGAGGCTTTGGTAATGATGGTTGTCTCGGATATCGGTGTGAGGAAAGTGATCCCCATGCAAACGTTCTCCAGTTTTGTTCACCAAATAAGAGTCCAGACCCTTGGAAGGAATTGTCACTTTGGCATTGATGTTGCCCTTTATGGTGAACAGACAAGCCAGGTTTGCTGACAATGGAGATGGAGCCTGGCAAATGGTGTCAGATGTGTGTATGAGGCCACATGGCCGAGAGGAGGCAGGCATGATCTGACTGAAGTCTGGGGCTTGAGGGTGACCTGGTTTATGAGAGCACCCATAACATGGAATCTCTCAAGAGGTAGATAAGTTCTGTGCTGTGGTCAAGTCCAAGGTCACTCAAATGAAGAATGTGGACTTTGTGGGGGTCAACAAAGACTTCTCGTGATCAATACAAATTACTAGAGAAGGAAGCAGGCAAAGAAGGAAATGGGTTGCCAAATTGACTTGCTTGTACGATATGCCCTTTAGGAGCCTGTTGTTGAGGTATGGGAAGATGGTGAACCCATTTCTTCTCATCCAAGCTGCCACCACTGACAAAAGCTTTCGTAAAGACTCTGGGTGCTTTAGCTAGACTTAATGGAAGGACCCTGAATTGGCAATGGTCTTGACCAAAGAGGAACCTGAGGAACTGATATGCCTTCTCTCCAATCCCATTAATACCACAGGTTCTATGGAAAATCTATCATGACAGCGCTTGAGTCATCCTTATTGTGCCCAGCTGGCCAAGACAGTTCTGATTCACAGATCTACTGAAGCCCTCAGCTCGTCTGCCCATAAGCATCTACTTATAGTATGGGTAAATGTTAATGTGAAAGTATGTGTCTTTCATATGGAGAGCCGCAAACCATGTGCCTTCCTCTAGGGAGGAAATTATTGATGAAAATATGACCATGTGGAATTTTAATTTTTGGATGAACATATTTAGTCGCTGTAGGTCCAGAATCGGCCTCCATCCCCCATTCTGTCTGGAAATTAAGAATTATGGGGAGCAGAATCCTTTTCCCTGATGGGGATATGGAGTCCACTTCTTGATAGACAATTTCCTTGTGAGATTGGTCCCTGAAAAGGAACCAAGAAGGGGGTTTGTGGGTAGGAGTTGACAGAAACTTGATCAGATAGCCACAATGAATACTTTCCAGTACACATTTGTCGACTGTTAGGGCCCTCCAGTTTCAGGCAAACTGGGTAAGGCAGCCTCCAAAAAACTGAAAGGGGGGGGGGGAATGATGTGGCATCAGTAAAGGGACACAAGTCTTAACAGTCCCATCAAAAGAAATTCTTTGATTGAGGGTTGGAGTGAGGGGTGGCAAAGGATGTCACAGGCACTGTGTGTCTGGGCTTGTGCACCCTCTGTCATTTACAAAGGAATTGGTGGTAAAAAGGTTGAGGAGGTGGTCTTGCTCTGTATCCCTGCCTGTGACGCTTTCTCTTAGGGGAAGGAATATAGATGTACAGTGAGCAAAAAGCTGTACTCAAGTCCTTGACGGGGTGGACAGAATCAGCTGTCTTCTTATGGAAGAGACTAACTGTATTGAAGGGCAGATCCCACATGGTATTCTGCACCTCCCTAGAGAAACCTGAGGACTGTAACCAGGAATGACTGTAGCCATCCCTCTGGATGCAGTGTCTGTAACATCTTCTATAGCTTGGAAGGAAATCTTAGCCACCAGTTTGCCCTCATCAATTAAGGACTGGAAGTGGGCTCCATTTTCCTGAGGTAGTTTGTCTTTGAATTCTAAAACCTTTGTATAATTGGTTAAATCATATTAACTTGAAAAGCCTGGTAATTTGAAATCGTGAATTGGAGAGAGGTGGAGGAGAAGTCCTTTGATCCCTGGAGATCGAGCCATTTGGCACCCATGTCTGAGGGAGTAGTTGTTGGATGTTGCAGCCTGGATCTCTCCATGACCACGTATACCACCAAAGAGTTAGGAACTGGGTGCAAGACTAGAAACTCTCCTCCCCCTTGGATGGAGCAAAGCAGTGCTTCTTGGACCTCTCTGTGGTGGGAGCACAAGAAGCAGGAGTGCACCACATTATTTTTGTTGGATCCACAGTATTCTTGCCAGCAAGTTAAAAAAGTATGGATTGGATGAATGGACTATAAGGTGGATAGAAAGCTGGCTAGATTGTCGGGCTCAACGGGTAGTGATCAACAGCTCAATGTCTAGTGGGCAGCCGGTATCCAGTGGAGTGCCCCAAGGGTCGGTCCTGGGGCTGGTTTTGTTCAACATCTTTATTAATGATCTGGATGATGGGATTAATTGCACCCTCAGCAAGTTTGCAGATGACACTAAGATAGGGGGAGAGGTAGATATGCTGGAGGATAGGGATAGGGTCCAGAGTGACCTAGACAAACTGGAGGACTGAACTGTAGTGGGCCAGCTTAAGAGCTGGGGCCAGAAAAGCCCTGAGAGGGCGAAGACATTGCCTCCAGGGAAGGAGCCCTAAGGCACTGCTCTATTCCAGAGCAGGGACAAACTGAGACACATCAGAGAGGGCACTGAGAGAGGCCCCTGTTGGACTTGTTCCCAAAAGGGGTTTGTGTTGCTTTTACGTCACAGCCAGACTGTGTATGACTTGGCTGGAAGGCTGAATCACCAAAGACCCACCACAAACAGAGAGGGAGTGCAGGCACACACATTTGGCCAGGGAGCACTTGTGAGAGGTGAGTGCAACCCTGTTACACCTTCCAAGCAGAAGAATATTTTTATGTGCATTCTCTCACCAGGGTGGAGATTTTTTGTTTAATTAAAAAACAAACCCATCCAAAAAAACCATCCATCCACCCTAAACTGATATTCAAACTTAGAGATACAGCCAGAATTATTCCCAAACCCTCATAGCACAAAGGCAGCAGTGACTTCAGTCCCACAAAAATGTTTGTTCTTAAAGCTTTCGAACTCTCAGAAGAGAGCAGTATCTTGTTTTGTAACCATTATTTTCCATTTCTATAGCACATTTCACCCTAAAAGATCCCAAAGCAATTTATAAACTATGCAGGCATTACTTAATTCATGGCTAACAGCTGCTGTATTCCATGCTAAACAGCACATAGCAACTCCACATGCCAATTTAGGACAGGAAGTAGAAAACCCTGTGCAACTAAAACGACACTGAGATTTAAGGAGGCAGAAAGTAATTACTCAAACTGGAAGTGTTGCCAGGGCACCTGAATTAGCTTCCCTACTGCTATAGACAATGCCATGGGCTCTTCAATCACAAGTGGTCAGGAGCTCAACTTTATGAGTTAATAGTGCGATATTCTATATCACCACCCATTGCTTCCCAAAGTACCTATACTTTCTTTGGATATCTCCCATTCCTGCACTCATTAGCCCCAACACTTATCTTGTAATGTCTGAGAGAATCACTGTCTGAAGAGGCAGGACTTAAGAGTTTTAAAGGACTTGTTTTACTTCTCTATAACCTGCCTGGTAGATTTTCTGTAGATTAGATTATAAATCTATTCATTCTATTTTTAGTTGCTGGGTGAAACATGTGGTTTAAATTCATACAATATTGCAGGAATTCACACAGTAGGCACTATGCAAAACACCTATAAAGTTCTACAAAAGCCAGAAAATCCAGCAACTGTCCTGTGTTTATAAAATAAAGCCCATGAGCATTTCCATAGCATACACAGCCACAAAAGAACTAACTTCATTTGGTCAAATGTTCAAGGCACAAAAACAAGTAATGTAGGTCCAAATTTTATGTACTGGGGAAAATGTGTATTTTCAGAGTTTTAAAAATCAATGTAAATGAGGTGGTTTGAAGATAAGTACAGGTTTTAAACCTTTTCCCGCAGTGTCTGAATCACAAATATAACAACTGATGTGCAGCAAACTGGGCTTAATATCAGAAATAAGCAAAACTGTCCTGTCCAGTTTCACTGCTGACATTGAGGGAAGTGAAGGTGAAGAGAGATAGCATCAATACTGGCAAGTCACTTAGAGTTTAAAGTCATTTCAGTTTTAACAATCTAACTGGTGTCGGTAAACATTTCATTTTCAAATACAGGATCATCTTGGCAGTACCCTTTTAAGAAAATCCAGATTCTTCTAATCTCTCTCTCTTACATTAAGGGTGATTCTTCATGTACTGAACGGGCACATACAGTATACAGCAACTGGATGTCTATTGTAGTGCTCCACCTGGGGAGCAGGAAGGAGTTCCACAAAGGACAGAGCCCTACTTTCCAAAGCCAGGTTTAGTGAACAGGGATGTAATCCCAGAATCCAAAAAAACCCCAAAAAACAAACCTCTGTTTTTGTCCCCATTATGCTAAAGATTTATTTATAATAGACCTGGGAGGGAGTGGAGTTCTTTCCTGATCCCTCACTCTGTGTCCCACTGGGTATTCTACTAAAAGACCTTCCCTGGCTCCCTTGGCTATCTACATTAATTTCAATTCCCATCTTAAAAAGCATTAGTGTATATGCTTTATGTTCAACTGGACATTTTTTGGTCCACAGGCAACTAGTCAGTCAAAGGGAATTCACAACATTCTCTCTGCAGCATTGCTTTCCCATTATGATGTGAACTTTGTAAATCAGATTGTCAGAAAAGGCTAAACAGAGTTATGACTATAACTTACATATCCAGAAGTCTGGCCCTTCTGTAATGAGGGATGTGCCCATGATGGAGGAGGGAAACAAGAGAAACTCACAATTTTAAGCAATGCCTACTGTGACTCTTTATGGAGAAGCAGCAAAGAGCCAGACAAAAGTTCCATGATAGTAGAACAAATACATTATTATATACTCCTGGGGCAATTCTGCGCTACTGTGCATGCACAGAATGTATATCCCCTACAGATTTCTTTGCTTCCCTGCAGAAAAATGACTTCCTGATAGGAAAGCAAAGGGAAGCCACAAGAGCGGTCATGTGCTCCTTCCCAGCAGTATGTTTTGGGTGCCACGGGCAGCTGGCAGAGAGGTAAATCACTGTGGGGCGGGGGGCTGAGGAAGACCCTTCTAGTGGCTCCTACCCTGTGCCGGGCTCAGCTGCCAGTCCTGGCTGGGCTGGGGAGGATGGGACTTCCTCTTCCCGTGCACAGCATCCAGGGCTGGGTCAGATTTACTCCCAGATTTCTTCCCCCAGATGCACGAAGCTCTGCAAACTCCCTGCCACTTCCTGCACCCATAGCTCCTCAGCTGCAAGGGAGGGATCCCTGTACAGGGACCTGCTCCCCCATGCATCCAGACCCCCTCATACGCAGACCCTCCTGCTGAGCCTCACCCCCCCGACACTCAGAACCCCCCTGATGAACCCCACTTCACCTGGACCACCCCGACGAGCCACCCACACACGGCTCCCCACCCCAAGCCCCAACCAGCTGCACATGGAGTATTCCCCCAGCATCTGGACCCCCAACTAAGCCCCAACATCCAGACCCCCCCCGCCAAGCTCTATCCTCCCCATGCCCAGACCCCCCTTGCTTAGCCCCAACCACCTTCACCTAGACCCCCACCCTGCAGAGTCCCATTACTATTGTACCAAGAACCCCCCCCCAACAAGCCCCTGTGCATCCAGATCCCCCCACAAATGGATCCCCCCCTGAGCTGCCCACACTCAGGTTTCCCCACACAGAACCCTCTCAACCCACATCTGGATCCCCCATACTAAGCACCTCCACACTTGGATAGAGCCTGCCTTCCCACACCTGGTGCACCTGGCACAGAGAGGAAGAACCCTGGGGTATTTCTGAGGCAGGCCCGGTCCTTGCCCTGTGTCAGGGTTGTGTGCAGCCTCACTGCTGAGTCCGTGTACCAGGGATGCGGGGGGAGGGGCGGCGTCTGCACAGTGATCTCCCACCTCTGTGCAGCCAATGCTCCCCAGTGCCATGCTGGAAGCTCCACATTTATCTGACAAATAAAATTTGTAGAATTTTAAAATATTGTGTGCAGAATTTTTAATTTTTTGGTGCAGAATGCCCTCAGAAGTAATATTTTTGCTTCTAAACTAACTCCACTTGCTCAACTGAAAGGGATGCTGACACGCTGACAGAAGAGACAAATTTTAAGACTGATCGTATCAAAGTAAGGGAGCTAGAAACAACTGGATTTTATTTTGACCAAAAAGAGGGAAAAATGGGGTTTCACAAACTACGTTTTTTGTCAGAACTTGTCTTTTTTTTCTTTTTTTTTAATTGAGATTTTCACTTGTTTTTGAAAACCAAAATCATTTTGAAACTTGGGATTTGTTTTCTCCCCTTTTGTCACTGAATGCAAGAGAGTAAATTATATCAAGAGGTCCTCCCTGTCCCTTTTTCCACTATTACTTTTCAAAGCTTCTCCAACTTTCAAAAATTGAGAGAGTGGAGAAAGAAGAACGGGGGGGGGGAGGTGGAATACCCCCCCCCAGTATCATTCACTCTGTTATTATCCATGGTAACATGTCAGCTATTAAGGCGCCCTCTTAGTGTGGAAGATGGCAAAGGAAAAAAACTATGCTGTGAGCCCATGGCCTCCCACCACCAGACAGACCGTATTAAAGATCTAGGTAGAAATGAACTGGGAGGAGGGCAGATAACCAAGGCTATGGATTCAAATCAATAATTAATTCTATTGTTATAGGGAGAGGATGAAGGGAGCTTGAAGGTAGCTTACCTGAATGGGCCATAGTTCAACATTACAAAGGCCAATATCACCATCACACACACAGCTCTTCTCTTTGGAGAGGGGATTTTAAGATTCTGGTTCTAAACAGGGAGACAGAGCACATACTCAGTGTAAGTGAGGATTTGAAAACACAAATGCATTTCAGACACTAACTCCTGTTGTTGCCTTTTATATTAAGGATGACTTGCAGAGCATAAAACTGCAGAGATAAAAATGAGTTTCCCCTTTTTTCATAAAGATGTATGAATGCAGCCAGACCTTTCTAAAAATAAATCTAGACCTCTTTTACATTGCATTCAAGTCCCATCTACCCAAATTTTCTATGGACAACTGGAGAACCAATAGTTTACAACAAGGAATTAACACTAATAAATTTATCTAAGGCTCTTATCTGTCTCCCGTCACCATAGTATCTGAACACCTGAGTCTGTAATATATTAGTCCTCCCCTTGAAACAGGGCAGTAGTATTATCCCCACTGTACAGATGGAAAGATGAGGTACAGAGTGACTTCCCCAAGGCCATCAGGGAGTCTGTGGCAGAGCCGGGAATTGAACCCATTTCTCCTAAGGCTGTGTCTACACTGGCAATTGAATGACAAAACTTTTATCTTTCAGAGGTGTTAACCTCACCCCCACACCAAAAAATCCCACAATTTTCCCATGACAAACACCAGAGTAAACAGCATGAATGCCACTTGTTGGGGGTGGAAGTTTTATGTCAGCAGGAGAGCCAACAAACAGCGGCTACACTGCACGACTTCTAGCGGCACAGCTGTAATGACCCAGCCATGTCATTAAAAGATGTGTAGTGTAGACAAAGCCTATGCCTCAGGTAGTATCCTGACCACGGGTCTACTCTTCCTTTCTTTCCCGCTTCTAATTGAAGGGGAAGTGATTTTTAATCAGCTTCATGTAGCTCAAATGCCTGTCAATCAGTAGAAGAAAAGCTCTTTGATTTAAGATTCAACTACTTTAGCTCTTACATTTAAAGCTATGAGTTCCCAATCCACAACACTGGGTGTTCCAGGAATGAGGTGCATGTAGTATAACAGGGAAGACAAGCCTGGATATTTTTAAAGTGAAAAAAATTGAGGAAAGGGAGAGTTTTCCAGGCCTTCTTCACACATTTAAATACTACGAAGGCCAGTCTAACACTTGCTTTTTCAGCCCCTCTTTTAGTCACCTTTAATGGATTTGATCTGAAATAAAGACACCTTGATGGAGAATGAGGTGTTTAAGGAAGTCTCCGGAATAATCTCTTTTCCGCAGACAGTTGCTAGAGGAAACTGAAGTGAATTATAATGGGAATTATGTAGCGGGGTTAACATTTGGAAGCTATCCCACAGAAATCTGCAATCCTGAAATTGTTCTGCAGATCGTTGCTCCCTTCTTCCATGCCAGCGAGAGCAGAGGCTCCCGCTAGTGCTGCTCCTGCACACAGCATGACCAAGCAGGAGAATAAAGGGAAACCGACTAGGACTGTCACTTGGTTCTTTTCTGATGCAATTATTGCTTGAGAAGCAGAAACACCCTCCCAGGCATATGGGGAAAGAACAAAGAGCAGCATAGGGATGGGGTGACAATTTTAAAATCAAGATTGGGTATTTTTCTAAAAATATATGCTCTAGGACTTATCCTGTTAAAGTTCTGTGGCCTATGTTATATAGGATCAAGCACATGATCACAGTGGACCCTTCTAGCATCACTCTAGGCTTCTATGCCAACAATTCTGAATGGTGGCATGGAGGGAGCATAACTGCATGTGAGAAGCACATCACTTAATTCAGTGTGGAGTTTCCTTCAAATGTCAATTTAATTAACAATGGTAATTAGTTGGGTAAGTAAACAAATGTAATTCAGAAATGATGCATCTAGCAATGTATCTGGACAGCATGCTGACATAGGGACTCTGGCTCCAGACCAGCAGGTGAGAGAAAAGGAAGGGGGAACATGATGAACATGTGCATTATTTTAAGCTAATAGCAGATAGAGGTCCATAACAGCCATCCCTATTGCCCCCCAGTTGTTGGCACGTGCCATTATGATGCCTTTACCAACACAAGTTCATTACGGTGCTGTTCTAAGCAAAGCACTGCATAGATTTTGTCCTTCCACAAACACTTCTTACCTCTAACACCAATTCCTCCAGTTGTCTCTTCAGTGAGCCATTCTCTCTCTTGAGCTGCTCATTCTCCAGTAAGGCAGCCTTCAGCCTGGCCTCCAGCCCCAACATGTATTCTTTCTTCTTCCTGCGTGACTGGCAGGCTGACTCCCGGTTTTTGATCATGCGTTGCTGTCTTCTCAGGATGTTAATCTAGATGGGGACCAAGCAGTCTGGTTAAAATAGGGAACCCTAACCTACTTGCACATTGGTCATCTCATACACAATTTCTGCTCTGCTACTTTTTCAGTCAACTGAGCACTTCTATCCAGAAGTTACTAATGTGTTCATCACCACAGCATCTAGTCTCTTATCAGGATGTACCCCCAAGAATTAGATCACAGAAGGAATGAAAGAATTATGTCCCAATTTCTTCTCTTTCCTGACCTGTATTCTTTCATATTTCCTTGGCACAAACTGGTACCCACCATATATAGGAGTGCAGGACAACTGCTGTGCTTGTGCAGCAAATGATTTTCAGGGACCAATTTATGAGGAAAGGTAAAGAACTTAAGATACACAGTTTGTAAAAATCTTGACTAAGAGTTATCAACTACAGTGATTATATGCACTACAGCATATTGTAACCAACACGAATGAGAATCAAGCAAACAGGATTGTGCACGGTGGTATCGGGAGGATGAAGAGCAATAGAATGAAACTAAAGAAAATGTAGACTCAGTGTCAGGTAATTTGTAAATAGCGACATTAACTCAAATTATGAGATTTCTACCAGTCCCCTTGGGATACTATTTCAGAAGCTATTTAAAACTGGACTGAACAAGGCACTGGTAAATAAACTCTTGGGTTTGCAGGCAACAACTCTGCACTGTGTTGCAGGGGAAGTTTTTTCCTATTGTGTGACGAAGTGGGGGGTTTTCTTGGGTTTTCTGTGTTTTCCAGTGGGTTGCATGCAGAGGGAGTGGGACTCAGTGTGCCCGGGTATTACTGATTTAACAAGGTGAGGGGAGAGAGAGTTTGTTGTTACAGAGGACCGGAGAGGGAACTTGGGACCCCGGCCGATGGCCTGGAGGATGGAGACCCCAGCGACTGGTGACCTGGTGACCTGGAGACCCAGCTCAGGACTGGCCAGTGGGAGGACAATGGGCTGCGAAGAGAGGACCCCGGTGACCTGACCAGCCGGTTCCAGCCAGAGGAGGGCTGAGAGGAGAGGAGACCCAGGCCATCCTGTTTACGACCCTGTTTACCTGGAGAGAAGACAACGGACAGAGGCGGGGCTTGGGGCTGGGGATATCGGAGGCCCAGCTGGGAAGCAGGGGGGCCTGGGCTGGAGAGGGGGAGCAGGCAGAGCCCACCTGGATGCAGGGGAAACTGGGATGTGCTGTGCTGAGGGAGGCCAGGCCTGAGGCCCTGAGAGTTTCCTGTGCTGTGTTCAACTCTCAATAAACCTTCCTGTTTTATGCTGGCTGAGAGTCACTCCGGTCTAGAGAACAGGGTTGCATCAACCCCTTCAGGGATGAGGAGGCCCGGGGGGTCCAGAGCGCGTGGACTCCCTGAGGGGGCCCACAGCGAAAGACAGGCGTGCTAAGGCTCAGAGAGGTGCGGCTCCAGGAGGTGGAGGGGCCTGACCCTGAGAGAGAGTGGACCCCCAAAAAGGGCTGTCTCACTGAAAGAGGCACCCCCCACGGACCGTACTAGGCCATGAGTGGGCACGATCTGTGAGTCCGTGACATTGTAATCTAAAGCCTAAGAATTTATCCTTCCAAACTCTGAGTCTGATTCTCATTTACACAAAGGCCCATTTACTGAACCAAATGAGTTGCCAAAGGAGGGATTGAACAGGCAGGAAGAGAAGCAGGAAAAGCCAACAGAGGACAGGATTTTAAAAAGTACAGAGTGCTTGACCATGTCAAAGGTCAAGGAAGATGAGAATGGAGGCCTTGCTGCTCTTTAATATATCAGTTTGTTCCAGCACTTTCTCTTTCAACATCTCAATCTGACACTGGACACTGCTTCCACTGGAATAAAACCAAGCACAGAAACATTTCCATTGATCAATTTAATAAAAGAATATAAATTTGAGACCTAAGCTGACCTGAAAGCACCCTGTTAAAGACAAGAACAGTCATGGTCCACACTAGCATTATCTGGAGCTAGTTTGCTACCCCTGCCTTAAATCTTACATTGAGTTTCTTTTCTGCATAGCCTAGGAATGGGAATTGTGTTCTTGCTTTATTATGGAGACACATAGTTAAAGATAAGGAACAACTTCCAATAAACCACAACAGGGTGTGTGGTGTTGTTATACAGTAATTCCTCACTTAAAGTCATCCCGGTTAACATTATTTCGATGTTACCTTGCTGATCAATTAGGGAACATGATCGTTTAAAGTTGTGCAATGCTCCCTTGTAACGTTATTTGGCAGCTGCCTGCTTTGTCCACTGCTTTGGGGGGGGCGGGGGGAGCAGCCTTGGAAACAGGGTGGACCGTCAGCTCCCTTATCAGCTCCCCGCTCCCTTAAGTTCCCTGTGCAGCAGCCACCCAGCAAGCTATTAATTGCCCGCAGTTCAGCTGTCCCTCCCCCAACTGCCATGTGCTGCTCCTGCCCTCTGCCTTGGAGTTGCTTCCAGGAGCCTCATGCTTGCTGTGCAAGGGAGGGGGAAAGAAGAGGGCTAATGTCAGTAGTTCTGGTTTCTATAAGCCACACGGTATTTCAGTCAACAAACATTAAATGTCTATGTATTTAGGTAAAAGGTCTGGAATCCTGGAAGTTAGAGGAAATAGATTGGGGCCTGTCATAAACAGATAGTTAAGGGTTAATGCCTCTTTTACCAGCAAAGGGTTAAGAAGTTCACCTAGCCTAGCTGACACCTGACCAGAGGAACTAATGGGGGAACAAGATGTTTCAAAAGGAAGGAGGGAAGTTTCCTTTGTTTAGAGTCAGTTTCAGTTTCAGCCAGAGTGAAAAAGATCAAGGAACCAGCCTCTTATCAGAGTAGTAAATTTTCGAAAGGAATAAATAGGTTTATGTTTATTTTCTTTTGTAACTTGTTTTTGTGTAATTAGGGGAATTATCAAATTGGGTATTCTTGTGTGTATTAAGGTTTCTGCCCAGGGGAACATCCTGTGTTTTAAATCTGTTGTCTGTGAGATCAGCTGGTATGCTGTCTCCCAGAGGTTTTTTTCTTTTACTTTTCTTTTCTTTAATTAAAAGTCTTCTTTTTAAGAACCTGATTGATTTTTCCTTGGTTTAAGATCCAAGGGGATTGGATCTGGACTCACCAGGAATTGGTGGGGGAAAGGAGCGGGGATGATTAAATTGTCCTTGTTTTAAGATCCAAGGGATTTGGATCAGTGTTCACCAGGGACTTGGTGGAGGAGTCTCTCAAGGCTACCCAGGGAGGGGAAGGTTTTTGGGGGGGAAGAGAGTTTTCCAGATAACTCAGAAATCTGGATGGTGGCAGCGAGACCAGATCTAAGCTGGTAGTTAAGCTTAGAGGTGTTCATGCAGGTCCCCACAGCTGTACCCCAAAGTTCAGAGTGGGGGTAAGACCTATGACAGGGCCCCATCCAGACTATCCCCCAGGACCTGTGCAGGATTATTTATTACAGTATATCTGCCAGTTTAATTTAGATGTCTCAAACTTCAGCACTTCTACTCCTTCCCTTTGGAGAATGTTTCAGAGTGAGAAAAAATGTTGATAAGCCAAAACTGAGAGTATTTTTGTAAAGAAAGGTTAAAATCCTTACACAAGAACTTTGTATTTATCAAACAGCTATGAGAAACCCACAAAATTCAGAGTTAAGATTAAATTTAAAAGAAAATCAAATATTGGCAAGAATTGAAAAACACAGATCAGGCACCTAAGCTACTTAAGCTCTACACTTTTACTCTGTAGATAACACCAGAGATGCATCAGCCTCCCTCCAGTGTCTCTGCTATGTTGGCTGCTGAAGGAACACTAGGAGAAATCTACACCCAACAGAGTTAAGAACAATAAAGAATTGTTTAAATATATTAGGAACAAAAATAATCCTCACAAAGATACTACTCCATTATTAGATGGAAATAGTAGAATTATCAATAATAATACAGAAAAGGCTGAGATGTTCAATACAAATTTGAATTTGTATTGGGGGGGAACAGAAGTGATGCAGTCTCATCATATGGTGATAACACTCTTTTTATTCCACTAATAACTCTAGTAGCTTCTGTTTAACATCCTGCAAAGTCAGACATTTTTAAATCAGCAGGTTCAGATAAGTTGCATCCAAGAGTTTTAAAAGAGTTGGCTCTGGCATTTGCTGGACAGTTAATATTGATTTTTCAATAAGTCTTGGAGCACTGGAGAAGTTCCAGAAGAAAGCAAATGTGCTAATATTAAAAAAGGATAAATGTGATGACCTAAGTAATTATAGGCCTGTCAGCCTGACATTGATCCCATGCAAGATAATAGAGCAGCTGATAAGGGACTTGATTAATAATGAACTCAGTGAGGGCAATGTAATTAATTCAAATCAACATGGGCTTATGGAAAACAGATCCTGTCAAACTAACTTGATATCTTTTTTTTGACGAGATTACAAGTTTGGTTGATAAATGTAATAGTGTTGAAGTAATATATGTAGACTTCTGTAAGGTGCTTGACTTGATACAGCATGACATTTTGATTAAAAACTAGAACAATATAAAACTAACATGGCACACATTAAATGGATTAAACGCTGTCTAAATGATAGGTCTCAAAATGTGTCTGTAAATGAGAAATGAACATTGGGCAGGTCTGTTTCCAGTGGCCCTACACTATCTGACATCTTTTATCAGTGACCTGGAAGAAAAAATAAAATCATCACTGATAAAGTTTGCAGATGACACAAAAATTTGGGGGAGTGGTAAATAATGAAAAAGACAGGTTACTGCTTCAGAGCAATCTGGATCGCTTAGCAAACAGTATACATTTCAATATGGCTACATGTAAATATATACATCTGGGAATAAAGAACTTACAGGATGGGGGACTCTATCCTGGGAAGCAGTGATTCTGAAAAAAAGCCAAAAAAGCTAATGCCATCCTGGGATAAATAAACAGGGGCATCTCAAGTAGAAGAAAAGAGTTTATTTTACCTCTGTATTTGGAAATTGGCACTAGTACTACCACTGCTGCAATACTATGTCCAGATCTGGTGTCAACAACTCAAGAAGGATGTTGACAAATAACTTCACAAATACACTCTTCCCTTCCTTCAAGTTGGTACACAAGTACTCCTGAGATCTTACAGGAGTCGAGGAAAGCTGGCTGTATTTTAAAGAATCCTTATTGAGGTTGCAGGAACAAACCATCCCGATGTGTAGAAAGAATAGTAAGTATGGCAAGCAACCAGCTTGGCTTAACAGTGAAATCCTTGCTGATCTTAATCACAAAAAAGAAGCTTACAAGAAGTGGAAGACTGGACAAATGACCAAGGAGGAGTATAAAAATATTGCTCAGGCATGCAGGAGTGAAATCAGGAAGGTCAAATCACACTTGAAGTTGCAGCTAGCAAGAGATGTTAAGAGTAACAAGAAGGGTTTCTTCAGGTATGTTAGCAACAAGAAGAAAGTCAAGGAAAGTGTGGGCCCCATACTGAATGAGGGAGGCAACCTAGTGACAGAGGATGAGGAAAAAGCTAATGTACTCAATGATTTTTTTGCCTCTGTCTTCATGAATAAGGTCAGCTCCCAGACTACTGCACTGGGCAGCACAGCATGGGGAGGAGGTGACCAGCCCTCTGTGGAGAAAGAAGTGGTTCGGGACTATTTAGAAAAGCTGGATGAGCACAAATCTATGGGGCTGGATGCGCTGCATCTAAGGGTGCTAGAGGAGTTGGCGGATATGATTGCAGAGCCATTGGCCATTATCTTTGAAAACTCATGGCGATCGGGGAAGGTCCCGGATGACTGGAAAAAGGCTAATGTAGTGCCCATCTTTAAAAAAGGGAAGGAGGAGGATCCGAGGAACTACAGGCCAGTCAGCCTCACCTCAGTCTCTGGAAAAATCATGGAGCAGGTCCTCAAGGAATCAATTCTGAAGCACTTAGAGGAGAGGAAAGTGATCAGGAACAGTCAGCATGGATTCACCAAGGGCAAGTCATGCCTGACTTGATGAGATAACTGGCTCTGTGGATGAGGGGGAAAGCAGTGGACGTGTTATTCCTTGACTTTAGCAAAGCTTTTGATACAGTCTCCCACACTATTCTTGCCAGCAAGTTAAAGTAGTATGGATTAGATGAATGGACTATAAGGTGGACAGAAAGCTGGCTAGATTGTCGGGCTCAATGGGTAGTGATCAATGGCTCCATGTCTAGTTGGCAGCCGGTATCAAGCGGAGTGCCCCAAGGGTCGGTCCTGGGGCCGTTTTTGTTCAATATCTTCATTAATGATCTGGAGGATGGCGTGGACTGCACTCTCAGCAAGTTTGCAGATGACACGAAACTGGGAGGAGTGGTAGATACGCTGGAAGCTAGGGATAGAATACAGAGGGACCTAGATAAATTAAGAGGATTGGGCCAAAAGAAACCTGACGAGTTTCAACAAGGACAAGTGCAGAGTCCTGCACTTAGGATGGAAGAATCCCATGCACTGCTACAGACTACGGACCGAATGGCTAGGCAGCAGTTCTGCAGAAAAAGACTTAGGGGTTACAGTGGACGAGAAGCTGGATATGAGTCAACAGTGTACCCTTGTTGCCAAGACGGCTAATGGCATTTTGGGCTGTATAATTAGGGGCACTGCCAGCAGATCGAGGGACGTGATCATTCCCCTCTATTCAACATTGGTGAGGCCTCACCTGGAGTACTGTGTCCAGTTTTGGGCCCCGCACTACAAGAAGGATGTGGAAAAATTGGAAAGAGTCCAGCGGAGGGCAACAAAAAGGATTAGGGGGCTGGAGCACATGACTTGGAGAATGAAGTAGTTCGGGGCTATTTAGGAAAGCTGGACGAGCACAAGTCCATGGGGCCAGATGCGCTGCATCCGAGGGTGCTAAAGGAGTTGGCCGATGAGATTGCAGAGCCATTGGCCATTATCTTTGAAAAATCATGGCGATATGGGGAGTTCCTGGATGACTGGAAAAAAGCTAATGTAGTGCCCATCTTTTAAAAAGGGAAGAAGGAAGATCCAGGGAACTACAGGCCAGTCAGTCTCACCTCAGTCCCTGGAAAAATCATGGAACAGGTCCTCAAGGAATCAATCCTGAACCACTTAAAGGAGGGGAAAGTGATCAGGAACAGTCAGCATGGATTCACCAAGGGCAAGTCATGCCTGACTAACCTAATTGCCTTCTATGACAAGATAACCGGCTCTGTGGATGAGGGGAAAGCAGTGGATGTACTATTTCTGGATTTTAGCAAAGCTTTTGATACAGTCTCCCACAGTATTTTTGCCAGCAAGTTAAAGAAGTCTGGGCTGGATGAATGGACGGTAAGGTGGATAGAAAACTGGCTAGATGGTCGGGCTCAACGGGTAGTGATCAATGGTTCCATGTCTAGTTGGCAGCCGGTATCAGGTGGAGTGCCCCAAGGGTCGGTGCTGGGGCCGGTTTTGTTCAATATCTTCATTAACGATCTGGAGGATGGCGTGGACTGCATCCTCAGCAAGTTTGCAGATGACACTAAACTGGGAGGAGTGGTTGATACGCTGGAGGGTAGGGATAGGATACAGAGGGACCTAGACAAATTAGAGGATTGGGCCAAAAGAAATATGATGAGGTTCAACAAGGACAAGTGCAGAGTCCTGCACTTAGGACAGAAGAATCCCATGCACTGCTACAGACTAGGGACCGAATGGCTGGGCAGCAGTTCTGCAGAAAAGGACCTAGGGGTTACGGTGGACGAAAAGCTGAATATGAGTCAACAGTGTGCCCTTGTTGCCAAGAAGGCTAATGGCATTTTGGGTTGTATAAGTAGGGTCATTTCCAGCAGATCAAGGGATGTGATCATTCCCCTCTACTCAGCACTGGTGAGGCCTCATTTGGAGTACTGTGTCCAGTTTTGGGCCCCACACTACAAGAAGGATGTGGATAAATTGGAGAAAGTCCAGCGGAGGGCAACAAAAATGATTAGGGGGCTGGAGCACATGACTTATGAGGAGAGGCTGAGGGAACTGGGATTGTTTAGTCTGCAGAAGAGAAGAATGAGGGGGGATTTGATAGCTGCTTTCAACTACCTGAAAGGGGGTTCCAAAGAGGATGGATCTAGACTGTTCTCAGTGGTAGAAGATGACAGAACAAGGAGTAATGGTCTCAAGTTGCAGAGGGGGAGGTTTAGGTTGGATATTAGGAAAAACTTTTTCACTAGTAGGGTGGTGAAGAACTGGAATGGGTTACCTAGGGAGGTAGTGGAATCTCCTTCCTTAGAGGTTTTTAAGGTCAGACTTGACAAAGCCCTGGCTGGGATGATTTAGTTGGGTTTGGTCCTGCTTTGAGCAGGGGGTTGGACTAGATGACCTCCTGAGGTCCCTTCCAACCCTGAGATTCTATGATTCTATGACTTCTGATGAGAGGCTGAGGGAACTGGGATTGTTTAGTCTGCAGAAGAGAAGAATGAAGGGGGATTTGATAGCTGCTTTCAACTACCTGGAAAGGGGTTCTAAAGAGGATGGACCTAACTGTTCTCAGTGGTAACAGATGACAGAAAAAGGAGTAATGGTCTCAAGTTGAAGTGGGGGAGGTTTAGGTTGGGGGAGGATATTAGGAAAAACTTTTTCACTAGGAGGGTGGTGAAGCACTGGAATGGGTTACTTAGGGAGGTGGTGGAATCTCCTTCCTTAGAAGTTTTTAAGGTCAGGCTTGACAAAGCCCTGGCTGTGATGATTTAGTTGGGAATTGGTCCTGCTTTGAGCAGAGGGTTGGACTAGATCACAGAATTGAATCATAGAATATCATAGTCATCCTGAGGTCCCTTCCAACCCTGATATTCTCTGATACCTCTCATTGAAAGGTCCTTAGACAAGGTGTTCAGGAGATCAAAAATGTACAAAACAAATTCCAAACATAAGTGAAAGCAATTTTTCCTGGCTCCCTCACCTTCAAATGGTTTGTCCAAATTACTTCGCATTTAGACAAAAATTGTCCATTAGCCACAGCTCAAAAATTCTAATTGAATTCTTTTTAAAAAGGAACAAAAAAATCAAGCTTGTAAAGGGAAATAAGTAGCAACATTCACCATGGAGGCACCTTACAGATCTACACACACACTCACTCACTCACCAATTTAAAAACATAAGAATGGCTATACTGGGTCAGACCAATGGTCCATCCATCCCGGTATTCTCTCTTTTGACAGTGGATGGTGCCAGGTGCTTCAAAGGGAATGAAGAGAATACAGCAATTTATTGAGTGATCCATCCCCTGTCATCCAGTCCCAGCTTCTGGCCGTCACAGATTTAGGGAAACCCAGAGCATGAGGTTGCATCCCTAACCATCTTGGCTGATTGCCATTGATGGATCTACCCTCCATCAACTTATCTCATTCTTTTTTGAACCCATTTATAATTTTGGCCTTCACAACATCTCCTTGCAACAAGTGCCACTGGTTGACTGTGCATGGTATGATGAAATACTATGTTTGTTTTAAACCTGTTATCTATTAATTTAACTGGGTGACCGCTAATCCATGTGTTATGTGAAAAGAGTAAATAACACTTCCTTATTCACTTTCTCCCACCCACTCATGATTTTACAGACTTGTCTCATATCCCCCCTTAGCCATTTCTTTTCTAAGCTGAACAGACCTAGTCATTTTAGTCTCTCCTCGTACAAAAGCTGTGCCATACTCCTAATCATTTTTGTTGCCCTTCTCTGTACTTCTTCCTATTCCTACTTGAATACATCTTTTTTGGGGCAACCAGAACTGCACCCAGTATTCAAGGTGTGGGTATACCATGGTTTTATATGTGGCATTATGATATTTTCAGTCTCATTATCCATCGCTTTCCTAATGGTTTCTAATATTGTTAGCTTTTTTGACTACCGTCACACATTGAGCAGATGTTTTCAGAGACTTATTCATGATAACTCCAAGATCTCATTCTTGAGGGGTAACAGCTAATTTAGATGCTAATTTCAACAGGGGGAGGGATAACTCAGTGGTTTGAGCATTGTAGGGCTTCCTACATTCTGCACAGAATACTAACAACTAAGCTACAGGGCTATCCATTTTCATAATTACTTCTCAGAATAGAGCCTGACATTAAGACTCTTAAATAAAAGATAATATACAAATGGAAAGTATTATTATCAGGAATAGGAACTGAACTCTAGTTTGCCAGATAGTAGCATATAGTATTAGCCACCAGGTTAAGGGCAGGGTCTGCTGCAAGGTAGCAGATTAACCACTAGGTTATAGATTGACTCCTACTGCACTGAGGTACCACTTATATAAGGGTTGGGAGGAGTGGGCAGTGATTTCATGCAGCAGGGTAAAAGGGCTTTAATGGAGCTCTGTTGAACTGACTGCTGAATGTGCTCTTAACTATAAAGGAACAAATTGCATTCAAAATCCATCCAGGAATAGATTATGTGCCTGCCATGACTAAACCTACAGCCACAGAAAAGCAGCAGCTATCAAGCCATTCTTGACACTGAAACAAAAAGTAGCAGCAGATCCTCCCTGTGAATCTACTGCAGGAGTGCCTTCTCCTTGCAGTCAATCCAAATTATTATAGAAGGACCTGAATAATCTCTTCCCCTGCAGGAAATATTGTGACCCTGAAGTCCTCTGCTGAAAATCCCAGTCATAACAACTTGTCTGAAACACTGTCTCATCTTAACTCCTATGCAGCAAATCCTGCCATGTTACAAGGCCTATGACAATAACATAAGAACAGACATATTGGGTCAGACCAATGGTTCATCTAGCCCAGTATCCTGTCTTCCAACAGTGGCCTATACCAGGTGCTTCAGAGGAAAGTAACAGAACACGGTAATTTTGACTAATCCATCCCATCGTCCAGTCCCAGCTTCTGGTAGTCCGCATTTGAGACACACCCAGAACATAGGGTCGAGTCCCTGATCATCTTGGCTAACAGCCATTGATGAATCTATCCTCCATGAACTTATCTCATTCTTTTTCTGAACTCATACTTTTGGCCTTCACAACATTCCCTGGCAACGAGTTCCACAGGTTGACTGTGCATTGTGTGAAGAAGTACTTCACTGTATTTGTTTTAAACCTGTTGCCTATTAACTTCTTTGGGTGACCTCTAGTTCTTGTGTTATGAGAAGGAGTAAATAACACTTCCTTATTAACTTTCTCCTCACCAGTCATGATCTTATAGACCTCTAGCATATCCATCCTTAATAATCTCTTTTCTAAACTGAACAGTCCCAGTCTCTTCAAACTCTCCTCATATAGAAGCTGTTCCATACCCCGGACATTTCTGTTTCCCTTCTCTGCACCTTTTCCCATTCTAATTTATCTTTTTTGAGATGGGATGAATGGAATTGCATTCAGTATTCAAGATGTGGATGTATCATGGATTTAGATAGTGGCATTATAGTTTCTGTTTTATTATTTATCCCTTTCCCTAACACTTCTTACCTTTTTTTAGCTTTTTTAACTGCTGCTGCACACTGAGCGGATGTTTTCAGAGAACTATCCACAATGATTCCAAGATCTCTTTCTTAATGTACATTTTGTACGTATAATTGGCATTATTTTTTCCAACGTGCATTACTTTGCATTTATCAACACTGAATTTCATCTGCCATTTTGTTGCCCAGTCACTCAATTCTGTCAGATCCCTTTGTAACTCTTCACAGTCTGCTTTGGACTTAACTATCTTGAGTAATTTTGCATAGCCTGCAAACTTTGTTAACTCACAACACCCCATATTCCAGATCATTTATGAATATGCTGAACTATGCAGGTTTCAGAGTAGCAGCTGTGTTAGTCTGTATCCGCAAAAAGAACAGGAGTACTTGTGGCATCTTAGGGTATGTCTACACTACAGGACTATTTCAAATCAACTTAAGTCGAATTTGTGGAATCGACCTTATGAAGTCGAATTTGTGTATCCACACTAAAAACACTAATTCGACTGTGTGAGTCCACAGTAATAGGGCCAGCGTCGAATTTGGAAGCGGTGCACTGTGGGAAGCTATCCCACAGTTCCCACACTCCCCGCTGCCCATTGGAATTCTGGGATTTCCCCCCAATGCATGCTGGGGGAAAAATGTGTCGAGAGTGGTTTTGGGTAACTGTCATCATTGAACCGTCAATCACGCCCGCCCTCCCTCCCTCCCCGAAAGCGCCTGCGGGCAATCTGTTCGTGCACTTTTCTGCTCAGTGACAGCGCAGGCGCCACAGCACTGCGAGCACGGAGCCCGCGGCAGTTATGGCCGTTGTCAACTCCTCGCACTTTATCATCCACCTCTTCCACAGTCAGCTGCTGAGAAATCGGGCTACTTTTCAATGGTGCTGCGAGCACTGGTGGAGCATGGGGGACGTTTTACCAACATCAACGTCGGGTGGCCGGACAAGGTTCATGACGCGCGTGTTTTCAGGAAATCTCATCTGTTTAGACGCCTGCAGGAAGGTAGTTTCTTCCCGGACCACAAAATAACTCTTGGGGATGTGCAGCTGCCTATAGTGATCCTCGGGGACCCAGCCTACCCGCTAATGCCCTGGCTCGTGAAGCTCTGTGCAGGCGCCTTGCACAGCGACAAGGAACTCTTCAAGTACCAGCGAGCAGCGTGACCTGTGACTGTTCAGTTTCTTTACAGAGAAGCTGAACCTGCCCCTGTTTCTTTACCAAGTTACTGTTGACTAGCATCTGCAGTTACATACCCCGTCCACCCCGCTTCCCCCACTTCCAACACACATTTAAAAATAAATCAGATGGTCCACTGTGACTTTACAAAGGTTTCTTTATTGATGACTTTGCGTTAAAGGGTTGAAACTGGCACGCAGACTGTGCTGGGTAGGGTGTGTGGTGATGTAAAGACCGCCTCTAAACTCGAGGAATGACAGGCTCCTGCTCCCAGAGCGGTCCGCAGTGCCGGACTGGTTGTTTCAACGGAGCCTGCCATCCCTCCTTTTTGGGACTCTGTGTGCGGGGGCTATGTGGCCTTGCGGCGGGGGAGGACGGATACAGATTCCTCTGCTGCGTGGCTCTGTGGTCCAGGACAGGGACCGTTGCATGAGATCTGTAACACCCCTCCCCCGCTACAAAGTCACGTACCCCCCCCCCACCCACACAGAACCTGCAAACCACCTCCCATACCGACCAGGGTGCCTACTGACTGCACTGTGTGTGTGACCTGCTGCTGATCCTGCCCCCGTCTCTGTACCCTGCTAAAGGTGACTGTCCTATGCAATACCCTATCCCCTTCCCCACCCACCCCTTCAAATGCAGCGTTGTGTAAAAAAACATGAGGGAAACAGTAATTAACAGCAAAGTATTTTTAATAATTAACCAGACAGTCAGGGGATGAAACTGGGATTGGGGCTACGGTGAGTCAGGAAGGGAAGGAATTCTCAAAAATTAGGGTATGAGAGCTTTTGGGTACTTGAGCACTCTGCTGGGGTGCAGTGACAGTTTTCACGGCCCCTGGCGCCACTCCTTCTGGTTACTTTGGGTGACGGGAGGTATGGGACTTTGTGGCGGGGGAGGGCGGTTGCAGATACACTGCGGGGGGGCTCTGTCCTCCTGGCTGCGGTCCTGCAGAACATCCACAAGGCGCCGGAGTGTGTCCGTTTGCTCCCTCATTAGTCCAAGCAGCATTTGAGTCGCCTGCTTGTCTTCCTCACGCCACCTCTCCTCCCGTTCGCTGTGTGAGCGCTGCTGCTGAGAGAGGGTCTCCCTCCACTGGCTCTGCTGGTCCGCCTCAGCTCAGGAGCACCCCATAACTTCAGCGATCATCTCGTCCCGTGTCTTTCTCTTTCGCCGCCTAATCTTTGCCAGCCTCTGTGAGGGGGATGCTATGGCAGGTCTGGAGACAGTCGAAGCTGTGTGATGGGAAAGAGGGAGTGAATTCCTTGCAAAGATACATTTCTGCGAACAATGAACACAGTCTAGTCTGTGTCTGTGAACAACACCATGCACAGCACCTATCTCGTCCGCACTCCTGCAGCAGGCAATCCGGAAAGCATAAACTCTGCCCCTGTTCTACCCCATCGCAGTGTCCCCCGACCCTTGCACTTCTGGGTTGAGATCCCAGTGCCTGATGGTGCAAATTTCATTGTCGCGGGTGGTTCTGGGTAAATGTAGTCAGTCATTCCTTCCTCCGGGAAAGCAATGCCAGACAATCATTTCGAGCCCGTTTTCCCTGGATTGCCCTGGCATACGCCATAGCGTGGCAACCATGGAGCCTGTTTTGCCTTTTGTCACTGTCACCGTATGTGTACTAGATGCCGCGGACAGAGGCGATTCAGCAGCGCTACACAGCAGCATTCATTTGCTTTTGCATGACAGCAGAGATGGTTATCAGCCATACTGCACCATCTACCACGCCAATGTAAATTGGCAAGGTGATGACGGGTAGCTGTCCTATTGCACTACACCTTCTGCTGCTGTCATAAGTGCCCCTGGCCGAGATCGGCCGGGGGCTCAAAAGACAAAACTGGGAATGACTCCCCGAGTCAATCCCTCCTTTATGGTATCTAAAAATAGAAACAGTCCCGCCTAGAATATGGGGCAACTGTACTAGGGTTTTAGTGTATCAGAGAACTACAGAGCACAGCCGCTCTGTGTCAGATCCCACAGGAATGACGAGCTGCGTGCCATTCACAGGGGGTGCCCCTGCAACAACCCTACCTGTTGCTTCCCTCCTCCTCCAGCCTTCCTGGGCTACCGTTGTAGTGTCCCCCCATTTGTATGCTGAAGTAATAAGGAATGCAGGAATAAGAAACAGTGACTTGTTAGGGAAATGAAATGAGGGTAAGGCAGCCTCCAGCTGCTATGATAGTCCAGGCATTACAGAATCTTTTCTTTACACATGAAGGGCGGGGGCTGATGGAGCTCAGCCCCCTGTTGCTATGATGAAGACGGTTAGCAGGCCGTCTACCTATGGGCTGATGATGAGGACAGGTAGCAGTCCTATTGCACTACATCATCTACCGCAAGGCTGATGATGAGGACGGGTACCAGTCGTATTGCACCATCAGTCACCCATGAGGCGGGGGAGGGGGGGCGAGGATGCTACCGTAGCGTGCCGCAGCATCGCATCTACCAGCAGCATTCAGTACACATAGGGTGACACTTACAAGAGTCAAGAGATGATTTCTTTCCCTTTTCCTTCTGGGGGTGGGGGGTGGCTGTACATTGACGAGCTATGCCCTGAACCACCGCGGACCCTGTGTTTGACCCTAGAAGCATTTGGAGCTCAGCCAAGAATGCAAATGATTTTCGGACACAGCGGGAACTGTGGGATAGCTTGCGTCCTCAGCCCCCCGCCCCCTTCCCTCCATGAGCGTCCATTTGATTCTTTGGCTTCCCGTTACGCTTGTCACGCAGCAGCGTGCTGACTCTCTGCTACGCCGTCTGTCCGGAGATTTTTTTAAAATACTTTGGACCGGGCGTAACATTACGGTAATTTTCCTAATTAGATGCAGGAGTCGCCGAGCGAGATCGCCCTGAGGAGGGTCACTGAAGGAGATAGAGAGCGCATGCTGCGTGAAAGCCAGCACAAACCAGGGCCCTATGCAGCCGTGCTCGGGGAGGCAATGCTCCCTGAGTACCTCATGAAAGCCTGGCACGGAAAGGTGTGCTACTACGGAGCACCCAATAAGGCAGCTCTCCCCAGGAACCTCCTGCGGAGGCTTTTCGATTACCTCTAGGAGAGCTTCGTGGAGATCTCCCAGGAGGATTTCTGATTTATCCCCATATAGATAGAGACCTCCTTTTCACATACTTCAGATTCCTGTTATATTAAGAATAAAAGTTTACATGTTTAAAGCACTTACCGACTGCTCCTTCCCCTGATTCAGGGTCCGGGTTAACGCACGGGAAGGGTTCGTAGGGGCTCTCCGTGAGGGTGATGAAGAAATCCTGGCTGTCAGGGAAACCAGCGTTGTAAGCGCTGTCGCCTGCCTCGTCCTCCACAAACCCTTCCTCATCTTCCCCGTCCGCGAACATCAACGAGGAACTGGCCGTCGACACTGTCCCATCGTCAGAGTCCACGGTCACTGGTGGGGCAGTGGTGGCAGGCTCCATAGCGTCCGTTTGCCGCTTTGATTTTTTGGTAGCCTTGTCTGGGGTCCTTGATTTTCACGCGGCGCTGCGTTGCATCCCGGCTGTATCCTCTGTCTCTCATGGCTTTGGAGACCTTCTCGTAGGTCTTTGCATTCCGTTTTTTGGAGCGCAGCTCCGAAAGCACAGACTCCTCGCCCCACACACCGATCAGATCCAAGAGTTCCCAGTCAGTCTATGCTGGGGCCCTCTTTCTATTCAGAGATTACATGAACTCCTATGCTGGAGAGCTCTGCATTGCTGCCGGTGCTGCTGAGCTCGCCCCGATGTCCAACCACAAAATGAGATTCTAACTGTCCAGACAGGAAAAGGAATTCAAATTTTCCCAGGACTTTCCCTGTGTGGCTGGTCAGAGCATCCAAGCTCGGACTGCTGTCCAGAGCGTCAACAGAGTGGTGCAGTGTGGGATAGCTCCCGGAGCTACTAAGTTTGATTTGCATCCACACCTAGCCTAATTCGACATAGCCATGTCGAATTTAGCGCTACTCCCCTCGTCGGGGTGGAGTACCGAATTCGAACTAAAGAGCCCTCTAGGTCGAATTAAATGGCTTCCTGGTGTGGACAGGTGCGCGGTTAATTCGAATTAACGCTGCTAAATTCGAATTAAAGTCCTAGTGTAGACCAGGCCTTAGAGACTAACAAATTTATTTCAGCATAAGCTTTCGTGGACTACAGCTCACTTCTTCGGATGCATAGAATGGAACACACAGACAAGAGATAGTTATACATACAGAGAACATGACAAGGTGGAAGTATGCATACCAACTGGAAGAGTCCAATCAACTGAGATGAGCTATCACTTCAAAGGTTTTTTTTCTGAACTATGCAGTAATTTTCTGACTCATAGCAGACATTCAGAATGTGCCAAAACTTAAACACTAGAATTAACTGCTCAACCACATATTAAAGAGTTACATATAATGTCATATGTCTTGTATATTTGCTTTTAAAAGAAGTCCAAAATAAGTGTGGGAAAGTTTTCCCCCTAAATAGTGTTTTTTTACAACACTAACAACTAGGCTCATATTGTCCTCTCATCTTCCAAGTTATCTACAAAATTCAAGCACTTTACAAACTGAAGTTGCCATTTCAAATTAGTGCTACAAATAATACTGTTTTGAGCAAATTTTAAGCCCCTAATACATGATATCTGGCAGTGCCTTAACTATGTGCTCACTACCACTCCCACATAATGTGGTAGGAATGTCCCACAGGGCAATTATTCTGCTAACGAGTTATGGGAAAAATGGTTAGCCATATTTTGTCACTGTTGTTCTTCGAGATGTGTTGTTCGTGTCCATTCCATTCTAGGTGTGTGAACGCCCATGTGTGCAGTCATTGGAGATTTTTGCCTTAGCAATAGCCATAGGGCCGGCCAAGGTGCCACCTGGAGTGCCGCACTCATGAGCTGGTATTTCAGGTGCCACCAGCCTACACTGTCTCAGTTCCTTCTTGCCGACAGCAGGAAGTCGAGAACCTTGTGTACCTGGGGGCAGTAGAGGAGGTCCCTTGGGACATGAATTGAAATGGTTCTACTCGCGGTACTTCCTAATCCCGAAAGCAAAAGGAGGCCTCAGACCCATCCTGGAACTGCATCGCATCAACCAGTCTCTCAAGAAGTTGAAGTTTTGCATGATTTTCCTGGCCTCCATCATCCCCACCCTGGATCCATGAGACCGATGACCGTGCACATGGGTGTGTGCACACCTAGAATGAAATCGACCTGAGCAAGTACTCAAAGAACTAACTTTTCAGATAACCTGAACTAAGCTTCCTATGAAATTACTTTGGATAATGCTGGGTTTACCATCTGATGGGAGTTATCCCATGAAAAAATGAGACAGCAATTACTCATTTGTAAGCATTAGCAAGACATGTACTAGTCACATAACAGAAGAGAAAGAAACCCCCACACAGAGTTTTAGGCCCTCGTATGGAAAAGACAATGGGCACATTAAAAGACAAGACCATCCAACTTTACGTGCGCTGGCTTTCTGTGCTGGTTTATGAAGAATCCGATACTTTTGGAGATGCCTCTAAGCTGGATAAGTACAAAGCTGTATAAATATTGCTTTTTCCACCCAAGTCAAACATACTCTCTTATCTACTCCTCTATGTAACTCAGCAGTAATGTATAACTTCCCCAAGAGGCTTTTATTTTTCATAGAAATGTATGAACACAGCCCAGAGCCTAAAATTCTGTAATAAGAGACCTTTGCTGTACCTGTTTTAGGTTGCTGACAATTGCTTACATTTTTTAAAGACTAAAGGCTGGGAGGTAGAACTGAAGCCCTGTCTGTTACATGGCAGTTCAGAATACTAACCACAAGGCCCTATGGGAACACATGCATATTGTATTCCCTCATGTGCCAACTGTTTGGTCAGATCATTATAACATCTAAATGCAATAGGTATGGCTGTTTTTTCAAACCTCTTCCCCATTTCTCCGCTGGAATTAAATGTGTTGCTGTCCAAACAATTGACTCTTCTTGTTTGGTTTCACTCAAAGGCTGTCACTTTCTTACTGTTGGTGAGCTTTATTACTAAAGCATGGGAGCTGAGAAGCACAGTATTCTGCCTTCACACACTGAACTTACTATCAGCTGATCTTATTCCATTCCAATCCAATTCATCTGAAGAGCTGAGTATTAATTTGTTACTAGCTTATGTTGCTAGAGTACAAAAGAGGAAGTCCTGCAATGTTTTCCTTATCCTGGGACATTTGCTTAGACTAGCAAACAAAGAAATTTGTTAGAATGTTCTTATGAGAGCTACATCTGTGCAGTTGTAACCATCATATCTGGTTCATGCTACAGTCACAAAAAACATGTAACCCTTTTAGTGCCTACTTATTGGTACTGGTAGCATCCCCCAGGGCAAAGCTCCTGAAATATTAGCAATAAGAAAATAATACTATTTGACATTTATGTACCAGAAAAGGTCCATTTCCTCATTAAACATACAAAAGTGTTGTGGGTCTGACCTCTCATACCATTTCTTCAGATTGCTACCTATCAGATTAGCACCTAACTCTACTTCAACACTAAGAATTGTAGATTTGTTACTGGTGGAAACAGGCAAAACCCCACCTAAAATGGACTGTCATCTGCTGAGCCAGTCATTAATTTGGTTCCAAATTGGCAACAGTTTTGTATACACAGATGGACTAGGATATGCTGGATGAAGTTAGGAATAACTATATAGATTCACAGCATCCAAGGCCAGAAGGGACCCTTGTGATCATCTAGTCTGACCTTCTGTATAATACAGGCCATAAAACTCCCCCCACCACCAATTCTATAACATATATTTTAGCAGAACATCCTTGATAAAGGGCTCAGAAGCATATACTGTAGCAGTGAGAAGTTGCACTGCTAGACATGTAATGTACCATTAGGCCTGTAGGCCTTGCTGGACAGACATAACTAAAAGTATGAACCAGAGTAGGTTAGAATAGTAACACACCAGGTGTCAGCAAACCAAGTAAGCACATTCCAGACTGGAAAGAACGGTACAAAAACCACACAGCTCTCTCAAGTAACTACATAAACACATGCCTAAGAGATGGTACAAAAACATACCAACTCCTCAAAACAATAAGGAGGAGATTACCAGATAATGGATAAGGATGTTTTCTCTTAACTAGCAGGTTCAAGGTACAGTAACTCCTCACTTAAAGTCCTCCCGGTTAACGTTGTTGTTGTTTCATTGTTACATTGCTGATCAATTAGGGAACATGCTCCTTTAAAGTTGTGCAATGCTCCCTTCTAAGGCCCTTTGGCAGACACCTGCTTTGTCCACTGCTTGCAGGAAGAGCAGCCTGTTGCAGCTAGCTGGTGGGGGCTTGGAATCAGGGTGGACCGCCAGCCTCCCATCAGCTCCCCCTATCAGCTCCCTGCTCCCCTAAGTTTCCTGTGCTGCAGCCACCCAGCAGGCTAGCAATTGCAGCTATCCCTCCCCCACTGCCATGTGCTGCTCCTGCCCCCTGCCTTGGAGCTGCTCCCAGAGCCTCCTGCTTGCTGTGGGGGAGGGGGGCTAATGTCAGGGTGTCCCCATCCCCCCTGCTCCAACACCCCGCTTACCCCTTCTTCTCCATATAGAGGAGGGTGGGGACATACAAGAGATACAGAGATCCTGGGGCAGCAGCTGCTGAGCTGCTGTCTCAACTTCCTGATCCACTTACAAAGACAATGCACTTAAGAGTGGGTCAGCTCACTTAAAGGGGCAGTGTGCATTTTTCTCTCTCTCCCACACACAATGTGTGTGTCTGTCTCTGTCTGCTATGCTATCTCCCCTCCCCTCCATTCCTGCTGCCTTGTAGAGTGTTGTTAATGTAGCCTCTCACAATGTGTTAACCCTTGAGGGCTCAGCCCAGTGTTAGTTCATCATTTAGCACAGGGGTTCTCAAACTGGGGGTCGGGACCCCTCAGGGGGTCACGAGGTTATTACATGGGGGGTCATGAGCTGTCAGCCTCCACCCCAAACCTTGCTTTGCCTCCAGCATTTAGAATGGTGTTAAATGTATAAAAAATATTTTTAATTTATATGGGGGGTTGCACTCAGAGGCTTGCTATGTGAAAGGGGTAAACAGTACAAAAGTTTGAGAACCACCTGGGCATTCCCTGGGAAATATCCCACTCTCTTCCGCCCTTTAACTTCACCACCTCAACTAAGCTTCACAATCAGTATTAAATTGTTTGTTTAAAATGTATACTCTGAGTGTGTGTGTAATATATATAGTTTTTTGTCTAGTGAAAAAAATTTCCCTGGAACCTACCGCCCCCACCCCATTTACATTAATTCTTATGGAGAAATTGGATTTGCATATCATCATTTTCCTTAAGGTCGCATTTTTCAGGAACATAACTACAACGTTAAGTGAGGAGTTACTGTATAAGGGTGGTAACTAACAACATCTGGAGTGACAAGATGGGTGAGGTAATATCTGTTACTGGACCAACTTCTGTTGGTAAAAGAGACAAGCTTTCAAGCTTACAGGGAGTTCTTCAGATCTAGGAAACTAACTCAAAGTGTCACTGCTAAATACAAGGTTTGAAGAGATTGCTTAGCGTAAGTAGTTAACACATTTCAATGGACTATTCTGGGACCAACAAAGCTGCAACAACATTGCATACAACATTGCATACAATATCTAGAGTGTAATATGGAACTTTTTGTATCAATGTATAAAAGGAGAAGTCATAGGAGGCGCATCTTTGTGCAAGCCTAAGGGACAGCATCATGTTATGTTGATTGAGCTGATACCCTGTTGCGGGCATACATGTGTTAGTGTATATGTAGCTCCTATGGGGCACTAGGACTGTGCTGTCAACAATAAACCTGACCGAGTGCCTTTGCCAGGGAACCAAGCCTGTGGTCTTTCTTATGAACAACACTGAGGTCTGCTGAATCCACACTGTACACTTTCTGCTAGTGCTGTTGACACTGGAGCTCCAAGAACAGCAACACTAGCAGCATTAACAATACTGCAACATCAGCAACACTAACAACAGGACATATTACACAGTGTCCATATTCTAACAGGAGCACAGTGCTCTGAGAAGAGGGAGTTGCAAATTTATCTATTGCTCCAAAGAACTAGATTTTTATTACATGTTTCTGAAATCACTGGTATTAAAGCAGGTGGATTTAAAAAAAAAAAAAAAGATAACACCAAACAACTAGTTGGTTCTTCAGCTGAGGGGCCTGGATTTATAGGCAAGCAAAGGAAAGCTCATGAAGCTGTGACTGAACTGTTCAAAAGTAAGTTTTCATTTAAATAATTTGGTTCATACATATGCTTAGAAATGGTTAACAAATGCTAATGTCAAACTAGACGCTAATGATTCTCAAATGTTATGTAACTGTTACGAATAGCATTTCTATAAGCAGTTGGAATGCTCCTCAAATGCTCAAGAAATTCATTGAGCTTTGCCTATTCCAAGCAGAAAGGAATGGTATGGAAGAATGCAGGGAAGGAGAGTGGGGCAAGGAAACAAGGGGAGTAACTAACTGGGACGTTTGAGTGGAGCACAGATAGTGAGGGGAAGGGAAGGCATGGGAAGAGAAAAGTAATGTAAGTGGGGCACAGCTGCACACATCTACAACGTGAGCACAATTTGATATAGAAAGTAAGTACAAAACCATTAAAGGGTTCAGAGAGAGCAGGAGCCAAGCGGAAGGAAAGGAAGGTTGTTTTAGCAATGGCATTCTTGATAAACTGCAAACAGGGAGAGGGGAAGAAAAAGGAATGAATTTGCAGTAATTAAGGCTCCCATTCAGCAAAGCATATAAACGTGTTTAAAGTGCATCCTGATCCAGGATAGCACTTAAAGTTAAAAACAGACTTAACTCCCATTGACGTTGGTTAAGCACATGCTTAAGTCCTTTGGGCTCTTCAGTCTAGCAGACAAAGGTTAAGAAGATCCAGAGACTGGAATCTGAAGCTAGACAAACTGGAAAGGCAATTTTTTTTAAACAATGGGGATAATTAAGCATTGGAACTGGTTGTGATGGACTCTCCTTCATTGCCAATTTTTAAATCAAGATTGTATGTTTTTCTAAAAGATCTATTCTAGTTCAAAGAGGAATTGATTCAGGGCAGTCCTATGGCCTGTGTTACACAGGAGGTCAGCTAGTCCCTCCTGACCTGGTAATCTATGAATCAGGACCCAAGGCAGGAGAGCATCAAGGTACAGACCAAAATTCTGGCAGTCAGAATAGAGAGCACAGCGCAGGTCTTAGAGACAGCAGAGTAGAGGACCTAATAAAGGCTGGCAGCAGCCTGGATGTGGGCATGGGAGGGGATGATGAAGAAAGAGAGCAGAGTCAAAAGAGCCGCCAAATTTGTAGAAGATTGGGTGATGTGGAGGCTTGTGGAGTTAAACAGTGATCAGGAAGGGAATGGAGGGAGGAGAGGAGCCCCACATCCCTTTCACTGTCTCATCTCTTTCATCTGTGGGAAGAGAGTTTTAACCTCACGGTGCAGTGCCAAGAGAAGGGATTCAACATTGGCTCTGAAAACTCTCCTCCTTTTGGAAGTTTATATTAAGCTCTTAGGGCACTTTGAACATTTTGAGGCTTATTTCTTAAATGTGTGGTGTATTTAATTGTGCTTTGGCTCAACCCACAGGGCTGGTGTGTCTGTTAATACATAGTATCATTTCATCCAGAGATGGGCGTGCTTTGCAGCAAGAATGCTTTGTAGTGGAAGGTTCACTCGTTCCCTAAGAAACCTCCAAAGAGAAATTCCACAGCAGGAGCAAGGCTGCATTCACTTTTTCCAGCAGGTCTGGAACCAATATATAGTCTTATGGCTTTTAAAATATTATGTGAGGTTTTTAAAGAAGTTTAACAAAAATGGCTTTACCATCAACAGACAAGAAGAGTGGGAAAATAATTTGTTTAAAATAGGAAAATGGCTTCATAAGAGAAACTGGGACGAACATTAGGAGCAGTTTGTCTCTCTCTGCGTGCCAGAAAAACTGAAACCAGCCAAAAAGGATGGAAATATCCATATAAAAAAGAAGAGGTAATGGGGAAGGGATGGGGAATGTCTCAGTGCTACTGAAGGGGGAGTAGCATACCAGAAAGTCACCCAGCACCTACACAGCCATTCACTAACATCTTTTTCCTGTTCAACATAAAGGGTCAGTTCTTCAGCAGTTCCAATGAAATCAGTGGCACTATGCCCATTTGCATCAATGAAGGATGGGGCCTAAGTGCGTATTTCACATCACATTCTGTTAAAGTTCAGTCACTGCATTTTCTCTCCAGCCTTTTTTCACCATTATTTGTCCATTGGCCATTTCTTGGAGAACAACGTTTTACCAAGCCTTCCATTCCCAGGTTTCTTCTAGGAGGCTTGAAATGATTTGTTTTAACTTTTTTTTTTCTCTTTTTTTAAAACAGATGTTTCTTTCAGAAAGAAACAGCCAGGTCGCTAATAAGAAAGACAGGTATTTAATCACTTTACCTTCATCTAAGAGCAGTACACCAACACGCAGCCAGATCCAAAGCTAAAATGTTGCCAACAGTGCTGTGTAGTTAAATGCCTGAAGCCCAGCTAACTTGGCAGAAGAATCTCACTGCAAAATCCATCTGAAAGTGATACCAGAGCTGTCTGTTCATACAGTCAGATTCCTCGCAGAGCCCCCAGTTTAACACCATTTGCACTGGAGATGAAATAGTGGAATCTGCTTTTCAATACAGTTTTTTCCTTTTCCCCACCCACACACGCACAAATATAACCAGCACTGTGCCTTTCCCCAATAGTGTGAGGGCATGTCTACACTACGAAATTAGGTCCATTTTACAGAAGTCGATCTTTAGTCAGCAATTTTACACAGTCGATCGTGCATGTCCCCACTAAGCGCATTAGGTCAGCAGAGTGAATCCTTAATACCTTGGCTAGCATCGACTCACGGAGTGGTGCTCTGTGGGTAGCTATCCCACAGTCCCCACTGCCCACTGGAATTCTGGGTTAAGCTCCCAATGCCTGATGGGGCAAAAACATTGTCGCGGGTGGTTTTGGGTACATGTCATCAGTCTCCCATTCTTCCCTCCTTGACAGCAACAGCAAACAATCATTTAGCCCCTTTTTTCCTGGGTTATCCGTGCAGACACCATAGCATGGAGCCCGCTCAGCTGCACACTGCTTTTGTGAGCATTGTAAACACCTCACGCATTGTCCTGCAGTATGTGCAGAGCCTAGTTGGGAGCCCCCCGCACAAGGAAGATTGTGAGGAGGACATGGACACAGATGTTCCTGAAAGCATGGGATGTGGCAATTGGGATATCGTGGCAGCACTGGGGCATGTTGATACAGTGGAACGCCAATTCTGGGCCCAGCAAACAAGCACAGACTGGTGGGACTCCATAATGTTGCAGGTAAGGGTATTGATTGCCCTGGCTACTTGGATCACAGCAGCCCCCGCGGTAGATTTGCCCACTTTCGCATGCCACTTTCATGGAACTGTGTGAGTTGCTTTCCCCCGCCCTAAAGTGCAGGAATACCAAGATGAGACCTGCCCTGACAGTGGAGAAGTGAGTGACGATAGCTCTGTGGAAGCTTGCAATGCCTGACTGCTACCAGTCAGTCAGGAATCAATTCGGAGTGGGCAAATCTACCGCGGGGGCTGCTGTGATCCAAGTAGCCAGGGCAATCAATACCCTTCTGCTAAGAAGGGTAGTAACTCTGGGAAATATGCAGGTCATACTGAATGGCTTTGCTGCAATGAGGTTCCCTAACTGTGGTGGGGTGATAGACGGAACTCATATCCCTATCTTGGCACCGGACCACCTTGCCAAAGAGTACATAAACCGCAAGGGGTGCTTCTCAATGGTGTTGCAAGCACTGGTAGATCACAAGAGCCAACATTAACGTGAGATGGTCGGGAAAAGTGCATGACGCTCGCATCTTTTGGAACTCTAGGATGTTTGGAAAGCT
This sequence comes from Mauremys reevesii, assembly GCF_016161935.1. Classification (NCBI taxonomy): domain Eukaryota; kingdom Metazoa; phylum Chordata; order Testudines; family Geoemydidae; genus Mauremys; species Mauremys reevesii. The sequence continues at coordinate 40,344,820 of NC_052630.1, read as the reverse complement.
GCAAGAAGGGACTTTCTTCCCAGACCAGAAAATTGTTTGGGACGTTGAAATGCCAATAGTTATCCTTGGGGACCCAGCCTACCCTTGCTCCCATGGCTCATGAAGCTGTACACAGGTAGCCTGCACAGCAGTAAGAAGCAGTTCAACTATAGTCTGAGCAAGTGCAGAATGGTGGTAGAATGTGCCTTTGGATGTTTAAAAGGGCGCTGGCGCAGTTTGCTGAGTAGGTTAGACCTCAGCGAAAGCAATATTCCCATTGTTATTGCTGCTCGCTGTGTGCTCCATAATATCTGTTAGAGTAAGGGGGAGACATTTATAGTGGGGTAGGAGGCTGAGGCAAATCGCTTAGTGGCCAATTTTGAGCAGCCAGACACCAGAGCAATTAGAAGATCATACCAAGGCACGCTGCGCATCAGAGAGGCTTTGAAAAACAGTTTAATGACTGACCAGGCTACAGTGTGACAGTTGTGTGTGTTTGTCCTTGATGCAAACTACCCCCTTTGGTGAACGTACTTCCCTGTAAGCCAATCCCCCTTCCCTCCTTCGACCACAGCTGGCACAGGAAATAAAGTCCGTATTGTTCTGAATCCATTCATTTTTTATTTATTAAAAAAAACTTGAGACCACTGACAACGCTGACTAGTAAAGGGTAGCCCGGGTGATAACGGGGTGGGGTGGGAGAGGAGGGAAGGACAAGGCCACATTGCTTATTGTAGCCACACTACAAATCAAAGCTGTTTGAATGACAGCCTTCTGTTGCTTGGGCCATCCCCTAGAGTTGAGTGGCAGTGTGCCCGAAGCCTCCCTCCCCCACCCACCCCCGTGTTCTTGGGTGTCTGGGTGAGGAGGATATGGAACTTGGCGAGGAGGGCACGTGGTTACACAATGGATGCAGGGGGGGGTCTGTACTCTAGTTACCTTTCCTGCAGCTTCACCAGACACCTCATCATGTCCGTTTGCTCCCCCATTAGCCTCAGCATTTTCTCTTGCATGTTCCAATCACGCTCACTATATGCTTTCCTGGCCTCTGCCACCGAATGCCTCTATCCATTTAGCTGTACCCTATCAATGTGGGAGGACTGCATGAGCTCTGAAAACATGTCATACTTTTTTTTTGCCTTCTAATCTGCGATAACCTCAGGGACGGATTTGATGCAGGGAGCATAGAAACATTTGCAGCTGCAGGGGGGCGAGAAAAGGGAGAGTAGATTTTAAGAAGATACATTTCTCAGAACAAAAGGGAGACTCTTTCACAGTGAATCAAGCAATTCACAGCAGACAGCACATATGTTTTAGGTACAAGATTGCATTTTGCCTTTTATATTGAGCGCCTGCCGGTATGGTGACACATCACACATGGCTAGACAACAGAATGCCTGCCTGAATTTGGTTTCCTTGCAGCCATGTTAAGCCAAAGGGTACGTGGGGTTGGCGTCTTCTGTGTTCATAACAAGTGGGAATGGTATCAAACTGCAGCACCCTCTTTTCCCATTGCAACCAATGCCACTTGGGTTTGCCATTTAAAAGGAGGGGCTGTGGTTTTGGGGTGGATGTGCAGCACACCCCTCCCCAACCCGTGTGGCTATTCTCCGGGATGATCCCTTTTAGCCAAATGCAAACAGCCCAGCATGACCGGGGTCTAATGTGTCCAGGATCACCAAACAGAGGGGATTACTGTTCCCTTACAAAAATTCCCTTGTTTCAACCAGGTGACCATGAATGATATCACTCTTATGAGGCTGACACAGAAAGATAAAGACCGAACGTTACATGAATGTGACCAAAACCCAGGACCATTCGCTGCCATGCTTTGTGCTGCAATGATTCCAGACCATTTGCTACTGGCTTGGCATGGTAAAGTGTCCTACCGTGGAGGACCCAGAAACCTTCTGCAAAGACTTTCAGAGTACCTCCAGGAGAACTTCATGGAGATGTCCCTGGAGGATTTCCGTTCCATCCCCAGACACATTAACAGACTTTTCCAGTAGCTGTACTGGCCACAAATGCATCCCAATTGTTCAGGGAAAATCAAACATTAAACACAATTGCTTTTAACCCCTGTAGGGTCGTTACAAATGTGCACTCACAAGAGGTGCCTTCTCCGCCTACAGGGTCTGGGAACAATATGCCCTGGGAGGGTACTGACCCCAGGGTGAGGAAAAGGTCCTGGCTGCCGGGGAGAACGGATTCTCCGTTTGCCTGCTGCGCATTCTCCTCCTCCTCCTCTTCCTCATCCACAAAATCCTCATCCATGTTGCGTGAGATTGCCACTTTGCAGGTGTCCACTGACAGTGTTGGGGTACTGGTGGGGTCCCCCCCTAGAATGGCATGCAGCTGATCATAGATGTGGCATGTCTGGGGCACTGACCCAGAGCGACCGTTTGCCTCCTTTGTCTTTTGGTATGCTTGCCTGAGCTCCTTAATTTTCATGCGGCACTGCTGTGTGTCCCTGGTGTGTGTCCCTGGTGTAGCCTTTGTCCACCATGCCCTGTGCAATTTTGGCATATATATCAGCATTTCTTCTGCTGGATCAGAGTTCAGCCTGGACAGATTCTTCTCCCCATACAGCAATCAGTCCAGTGTCTCCTGTTTGCTCCATGCTGGAGCTCATTTGCAATACTGGGACTTCATGGTCACCTGTGCTGCTGAGCTCGCCACGCTGACCAAACAGGTTATGAAATTCAAAAGTTCCCAGTGCTTTTCCTGTGTACCTGGCTAGTGCATCAGAGTTGAAAGTGCTGTCCAGAGCAGTCACACTGGAGCACTCTGGAATAGATCCCAGAGGCCAATACCATCGAATTGGACAGCGTTGCGTCTACAGTACCCCAAATTTGACCCAGGAAGGTTGATTTTAGCGCTACTCCCCTCTTCGGGGAGGAGTACAGCAGTTGATTTTAAGAGCCCTTTAGGTCAGCGAAACGGGGTTGGTAGTGTAGATGCATTCATTATAAAATCAACCTAACGCAACTAAATTCGACCTAACCTCGTGGTGTAGACCAGGCCTGACTTTTCTTCATCATGGAGCATAAGGGAACTAAATCGTGTTTGGCTAACAATCATTTGAAATACAATTCTTTTTAACTTATTTCTTATTACCACCTCAAAATACTGAGCAAATTTTTGAAGTCTAATTTATTTTCATGCTGATTGCTCTTTCACTTCATTCAGCATGCAACATTCAAACACACAAGGCAGTTTCTAATCAGTTCAATTTTCCAGCTTTCATGCATTAGCACAACAATAACAGTTTGAGCCAAATATTGTGGGACAATGTTTTAATCTCAGCAAAAAGTTGCTTTCATTGACCAATAAAAATACTGAAGTTTTTTTAATTTTAGAGTCTGGGAAATTGTATCTTCACAAAGCATAGTCTTCTGGTCTAATCAACCATAGTCACAGAGGGACTGATCCCATCACATGGCTTTTTCCACAGCTCTTCACAGTGGTTCTAAGGGTTTCTCCACTAAATGGAGAGCTAAAAGCACCCACACTGCAGGGGCTACATCACTTTTTCCTACCCATTTAGTTACATTGGTCAGTACCAGGTTTACAATGGTGCCAATGACGCCAGGCCCACACTCAGAAGGGGCCTCAGCACCCAAACCGCTGCCCCTCCCGCCCAGAGGCTCTGTTCCCACTCAGCCTCTTCCCCCCAAGACCCCACTTGCACCTCTCTGCCCCGCCTCTCCAACTCACTCCTCTCTGCAGCCTCCTCCCCGTGTGAGCAGCTGGCAGGGCATGGGGGAGTGGGGGCCTCAGGGCAGAGCACAGGCGGAGCAGGGGCCATGGTACAGGTGCCAGGGCCCACAAAAGATTAATACGGCTGTGGACGGGCTACTCACCGCCGTGGCGCCTCCTGCTGGTTTTCCCGGGGAATTGGCTCTTTTTCAGCCCGGAGCGCCCTCTGCAGGCCGGTGATCCCCCTTTTTACTATCGGCCCCGTGTCCCTCCCAGGACCCGGTGCCCCTTTTACTATAATTGGGTCTCCCCCTCCCAGGGGAACCCCCACCCTACTATCCCCACTTTGCCTCAGTAGTGGCCACTGACAGTCATGGTCTAGCCCCACACCCTGGGGCAGACTGCAGTATCAGCCCACTCATCACAGGCAATAGGGGTTTGGACCTACTGCTTTGTCCTACCCCTGGGCTGCCCTCTGCAACTCCCAGTACCTTTGGCCCTTTGCTAGGCCGCACCCTGGGGCTTTCCAGGCTGGAGCTTCCCTAGCTCCTCAGCCTGTCCCCCAGCCCTGCTTCCCTCAGGTATCTAGTCTCAAGCCCTAAGCAGCCAGGCCCATCTCTCTCTATGGCCAGAGAGAGACTGTCTGTGCTCTGGCTTCCCTGCCTCTTATAAGCCCCAGGGCTTCAGTTTGGGGCGTGGCCCCAGCTGCAGCCACTTCTTTAATCAGCCCAGCTTCCAGAGCCACCCCTCTCAAGCCCTGTCAGGCAGCATTTCAAGCCCCTCCGGGCAGGAGCAGGGTCCACCCTGCTACAACGGCCTTGACATTGGTACAAACTCCAATTTAGCCTCCCTGTGAGGATGCAGTCACACCAGTACAAAGGTATTTATCATCCACCATTTATCGAAATAAACTATAGCAGTGATGCCCAAACTCTTCCTGTCGCACCTCCCTCCCCCGATCCCGGTAATGGAATCTGTCCATGCCCCACCTTCATTACTAAACAGTTGCTCAGCAGAGGAGCTTGGACTGGGGACTGAACTGGGGATAGAGGTAGAGCTGGCCTGGGGCTGGAGAGGGAATGAAGGCAGGACTTGGGGTGGAGCAGGCGGTGGAGTTGAGCTGTGGCTGGAGCCAGAGCAGGGCTGGGTGGCGCTCCCTCCCCATCCCCCACGAGGGCTGGCCTAGGCTCTGCCACATGCCCCCCCAAACATTTCTCCACACCCTCCAGGGAGGTGCGCCCCACAGTTCCCTTTCTCATTCTCTCTTTTGTACCCTCTTTTAAATGGATGTGAGAGGCGACAGAGGGACTGGAGCAGGGTGGTGAGCAATGCCATGAAGGAAGGAAACTTCTGTGAACAGCTGTAGTATAGAAAGCCATGTGATGGCTTTCATTTTTGCACAAATATTGTTTGTTAAAGAGATACTAACAATTTGAAATCTAGCCACTTAAAAAACCCTAAAAGTAGTTTCAAAGCACAACACCTGTGTCTGAGCCCACTGCCAATTTCTGCTTCGAATCAACTGACTATAGGCACAAAACATAGTCCATAACAGTGTTCCGAGTGTACATCACCTTTCATTCATATATATAATATAAAAAAAGAAAGCCAGGACACTCAGATTCAAGGTTCCACATAACAACTGCTACGAAGGTCTTCTCTACACTGCAAAATTACATTGTATTAGACCATGTGTTAACGCACTCTCAGGGTAGAGATAAAGCTATCATCAGGGAGCCAGTTACTCCACAGCAGAATGGGAAAAATTCTGCAGCAAGGACCCTTATAGTTGTGCAGCAATGTCACTGTATTCCATCTGTGACGGGGTGTGCATACCATGCTCTGGACAAGGGGGGGTTAACCCCATACTATGGGAGGCGGAAGTCCCACCTCTCAGACAGTGCTGGGCATGCTCCAACTACTGCCTCAGAATAAAGGGGAGTAAGCCCAGCTCATTCTAGGCCAGGGTTTCTCAAACTGGGGTCGCCGCTTCTGTAGGGAAAGCCCCTGGCGGGCCAGGCCGCTTTGTTTACCTGCCCAGTCCATAGGTCCGGGCAATCGTGGCTGCCACTGGCCACGGTTCGCTGCTCCAGGCCAATGGAGCTGCTGGAAGCGGCGCGGGCTGAGGGACTTACTGGGCACTGCTTCCAGCAGCCCCCATTGACCTACACAAGCGGCAACCCCAGTTTGAGAAACACTTCTAGGCTGACCGCCGAAGGGGAAGGACCTTCGGCAGAGACTCCAGCCAAAGAGCCATCACAGCCTTTGACTGCGGGAACTGGAGACCCTGAGAGCCAGACCGGAGGGCTGTGGCCAACGGAGCCGCAGGGAATCACCCGTGCTGAGGAGCCTGGGAACCCCAATGCTCAATGGACTACAATGCCTGGAAATGCGGTAGAAAGTGACCCACGGAGGGTGCGCGAGTGGTACCTCCCACCCGAGTGAGGTCAGCGTGTTTCGGTGGGAGTCCCTGCTGTCAGGGCCCTGGGTTGAGGCCCGGTGGAGTCAGATGGGCTTGGGCCTCCCTACCCGGGCCGCCACTCCCCTGGTGGTGGCTCCTTCCTTCTCCCCAGATACTGGGCATTGGGCCTCACTGCTCTGCGCCTAGGGGCTGCGACACTGACTCCGGCCATTGGGCCACATTACCCTGTACCAGAGGGCTGTTATATGGACCCTGGCCGCTAGGCCGTATTGCCCTGCACAAGGGCCACTGGAACTGACTCTGGGCACTAGGCCACGCTGCCCTGAACGCAAGGGCTGCCAGAACTGACTCTGGCCGCTGAGCCGTGCTGCCCCGAATGCAAGGCCCAACGGAAAAGACAGTTACCTTTTCCATAACTGGTGTTCTTCGAGCTGTGTTGCTCATGTCCATTCCACAATAGGTGTGTGTGCTTGCCACGTGCACTGGTGCCAGACGTTTTTCCCCTAGCAGTAGACGTAGGGGAGCGCCCCTAGCGACGCCTGGAGTGGTGCTGCTATGGCGCGGTATAAGGGGCGCTGCACGCTCCCCCCACCCTCAGTTCCTTCTTGCCAGACAACTCCAATAGAGGGGAAGGAGGGTGGGAGGTGGAATAGACATGAGCAACACATCTCAAAGAATACCAGTTACGGAAAAGGTAACTGTCTTTTCTTCTTCGAGTGATTGCTCATGTGCATTCTACAACAGGTGATTCCAAGCTATATCTGTTGGAGGTGGGTAGGAGTTCACAGACACTCAGGACGGAGTACAGCCCTGCCGAACCCAGCGTCCTCCCTGGTTTCGGAGATGATCGCATAACGAGAAGTGAACGTGTGAACCGAAGACCATGTGGCAGCCCTACAAATGTCCTGGATGGGGACATGGGCCAAAAAAAGCAGCTGACGAGGCTTGCGCCCTAGTCGAGTGTGCCCTCACAATCGGCAGCGGGGGGGAGTCCCGCCAGGTCATAACAGGTATGAATACACAAGGTGATCCAGTTGGAGAGCCACTGAGTGGAGATCGGCCAACCTCTCATGCATTCAGCTGAGGTGATGAACACCTGCGAGGACTTCCTGAATGGCTTTGTACATTCCAGGTAAAAAGTCAGAGCCCATCTCACATCCAGCATGTGGAGGCGGTGCTCCTCACCGGATGCATGGGGCCTGGGACAGAGCACTGGCAGGAAAATATCGGTGGAGACCCCCATGGGGAGGAACAAAGGATGTGGTCGGAGCTGGACCTTATCCTTATGAAACATCATGTAAGGGGGTTCAGAGGTCAGAGCCCGGAGCTCCAAGACCCATCTACCAGATGTGACCACCACCAGGAAGGCTACCTTCCATGAGAGGTGTGACCAGGAGCATGTAGCTAGCCGTTCAAATGGGGGATCCATCAACCTGGTTAGCACCAAGTTCAGGTCCCACTACGGACTGGGGGACTAACATACAGGAAGAGACGATCCAAACCCTTAAGGAATTGGCCAGTCATGGCATGGGAGAACACCATGTAGCCCTGTACCAGCGGGTGGAAGGCAGATATGGCCGCCAAGAGCACCTTGACAAACGAGGGTGCTAGGCCTTGGGCTCTTAGGTGAAGGAGGTAGGTCTAAAATGAGCTGAATTGGAGCAGCCACAGGTGAAATGCTGCCCACCGGGAAAACCGGGACCACTTTGCCAGGTAGGCCCGATGCGTGGAGGGCCATCTGCTTTCCACGCGCTGAACCCCTTTCAAGCAAGTGCTCCCAGCCTAACCATTGAGCAGCCACGCTGTGAGGTGGAGTGCTGCTAGGCTGGGGTGGAGGAGGGTGGGGTGGTCCTAGGACAGCAGGTCTGGGTGGGATGGGAACGGCCACAGCGGGGCGACTGCCAGGCTCATGAGAGTTCCGTACCAATGTTGGGCAATCAGGAGGACCCTGGCCCTGTCCATGTTTATCTTCTCCAAGACCTTGCCAATCAGTGGGATCGGGAGAAAGGCATAGAAAAGCTGGCCCAACCAGGCCAGGAGCAGAAGCGGGAACACCGGCAGTTCTGCTGTGTTGCAAACAGGTCCACCTGGGGACTGCCTCACGTTTGGAAAATCCTGTGCACCAACTCTGGGTGTAGTGACCGCTCGTGCTGAGAGGAGAAGTCTCGGCTCAGGCGATCCACCCGAGAATTCCGGGCACCTGGTAAGTGGTGGGCTTCCAGGCAAATATCGTGGGCTACGCAGAAGTCCCACAGCCTGAGGGCTTGCCTGTTGATGTAGAACATCGAGGCCATGTTGTCCGTGAGAACCCAGACCACTCTGCCCTCCAGGTGCCAGTGGAAGGCCATGCATGCCAGATGGACTGCCCTGAGCTCCTTGACATTTAAATACAAGGCAAGGTCCTGCGCGGACCACAGACCTTGGGTCTGAACGTTCCCCATATGGGCTTCCCACCCCAGGTGCCGGTGATCAACGCCTGGGGCTGCGGGAGTGGTGCCGCAGCAGGGACCTCAAGCGAGACAACTGGAACGGCAGCGATGCCCGTACCGCCAAGGGCTACGGTAGCCCCTCGGAGACAAGAACCTCTGGTGCCATCTGTCCCGGTCTCGACGGGGCACTCTCTCCTCGCGAGGTCTATGGTCCCTGGAGGTGGAGCAGTGCCTGGAACCCCTACCAGTCGGTACTCAGCCAGACAACCTGGTGGGGGTTGACAGGGACCGGCGCAGACTGCACACGGGGCGGTTGCTGAGCAGGGAATGGTGTCGGGAACCTTCCCTAGACCATGAACAGTACCGTCCAGGCGGTGACTGCGGGGATCCAAGCGGTGGCTTCCCTCTGGACCGTCTCGGGCCACTTGCAGGGCCTCCGGCATGGAGGGCATCCGAACGTTTGGGGAGGTCGGCTTAATGTGGGCTGGGCTACTCCGCTCAACTTGAGTCGGAGGCCGGGAGGCCGATGGGGACTGAGAGCTACCCAACATGGGTCTAGTCTCTCCCCAGGTCTTGCTACAATGTCTCGGTGGAGAAGACCTCTTTTTTCTCTTTTTGGAGTGTCCCATGGACAGGGAGTGGTCCTGGCTGGTGGAAGGCACTGAAGGGTCGTCGCGCACCAATGCCGCAGTGCTCGGTGCCGACTTGGAGCGGCACAATGGTGTAGGAGTGAGGGCCAACTCAATCAAAATGGCTCGGAGCCAAATGTCATGCTCCTTCTTGGTCTGAGGTCTGAAGGATCTGAAAATCTCACAGCTATCGCTGAGATGGGTTTCCCCCAGACAGTGTAAACAGTCAGCGTGTGGCTCACTCATGGGCATCGGCTGCTTGCAAGTGTCACACGACTTAAAGCCCGAGCCGGGCACACTAATCTAACTCTAAACTAAACTACTTCTAACTACAGGTACTATTAACTAGGAACTAACAGAGTCCAAGAGGAAAGCTACAGCAAAGCTGGAGCAGAGCAGTTCCGATGCACCTTCACTGGTGGCAAGAAGGAACTGAGGGTGGGAGGAGCGTGCAGCGCCACTTATACTGCGCCACAGTGGCGCCACTACAGGGGTCACTAGGGGCGCTCCCCTACGGGTACTGCTAGGGGGAAAAAAAAACGGTTACTTACCTTTGTAACTGTTGTTCTTCGAGATGTGTTGCTCATATCCATTCCAGTTAGGTGTGTGCGCGCCGCGTGCACTTTCGTCGGAAGACTTTTACCCTAGCAACCCCAGTGGGTCGGCTGAGCGCCCCCTGGAGTGGCGCCATAATGGCACCGCATATATACCTCAGCCGACCCACCCGACCCTCAGTTCCTTCTTGCCGGCTACTCCGACAGTGGGGAAGGAGGGCGGGTGTGGAATGGATATGAGCAACACATCTCGAAGAACAGTTACAAAGGTAAGTAACCGTTTTTTCTTCTTCGAGTGATTGCTCATATCCATTCCAGTTAGGTGAATCCCAAGCCTTACCTAGGCGGTGGGGTCGGAGTGAGACGTGGCGGTATGCAGGACCGCAGAGCCAAAGGCTGCGTCACCTCTCGACTGTTGGACCAGGGCGTAGTGTGAGGCAAAAGTATGGACGGATGACCAGGTCACCGCTCTGCATATCTCTTGTATGGGTACTTGTGCGAGAAAGGCAGCGGAGGATGCCTGGGCCCTGGTAGAGTGGGCGGTGAGATGGCCCAAGGGGACATTAGCCAAGTTATAGCAGGTGCGAATGCACTCTGTGAGCCACGAGGAGATTCGCTGCGATGATACAGGAAGGCCTCTCATCCGATCAGCAATTGCCACAAACAGTTGCGGGGATTTGCGGAACGGTCTTGTCCGGTCAATATAGAAAGCCAACGCCCGGCGAACATCGAGGGAGTGAAGTCATTGTTCTCTCGGAGATGCGTGAGGCTTCAGAAAGAAAACTGGCAGGAAGATATCCTGGTTAACGTGGAAGGCGGACACTACCTTCGGGAGAAACGCCGGATGTGGGTGTAGCTGTACCTTGTCCTTATGGAAAACGGTGTATGGCGGGTCCGCCATGAGCGCCTTGAGCTCAGAGACTCGTCTGGCAGATGTGATAGCCACGAGAAAAACCGTCTTCCATGAGAGGTACAGCAAGGAGCAGGTGGCCAGCGGCTCGAAGGGCGGAGACATGAGCCTGTTGAGGACCAGATTGAGGTCCCAGGTGGGAGTCAGATGATGAACCGGGGGGTAAAGACGATCAAGGCCCTTTCTGAAGCGAGTAGTCAGCGGGTGAGAAAACAGGGTATATCCGCCTTCACCGGGGTGGAAAGCAGAGATGGCCGCTAAGTGCACTTTAATGGAGGACAGCGCAAGACCTTGTTGTTTTAGCGACCAGAGATAGTCCAAGATCATCGGAAGTGGGAGTTCCGAAGGAATAGCGTCCCGCGCTTGAGCCCAGCAAGCAAAGCGCTTCCACTTGGCCAGGTAGGTAGATCGAGTGGAGGGCTTTCTGCTGCTCAATAAGACGTGCTGCACGGGAGCAGAACAGCGCAACTCCATCTGGTCTAGCCACTGAGGAGCCACGCCGTGAGTAGGAGGGACGGCAGGTCCGGGTGACGGAGAGTGCCGTGATCTTGTGTTATCAGATCGGGATGAAGTGGCAGAGAAATGGGGCTGGCTATCGACAGACTGAGCAGCGTGGTGAACCAGTGTTGCCTGGGCCACGCTGGCGCAATTAAGATGAGACGCGCCTTGTCTCGTCGGAGCTTCAGCAGGACCTTGTGTATGAGAGGAAACGGAGGAAAGGCGTAGTACAGGTGACGAGTCCATGGAAGGAGAAACCCGTCCGAGAGAGAGCCCGGTGCCAGACCTTGAAAGGAGCAAAACTTCTGGCATTTGCGGTTCAATCGGGACGCAAACAAGTCTATGTGGGGAAATCCCCACTGTTGGAAAATGGAATGAGCGATGTCTGCTCTCAGCAACCACTCGTGGCAGAGAAAGGACCTGCTCAGGCGATCCGCGATGGTGTTCCTGATGCCAGGAAGGAATGACGCTACTAGATGTATCGAGTGGGCTATGCAGAATTCCCACAGTAGCATCGCCTCGTCGCGGGGGGGGGGGGGGGGGGGGGGGGTGGGCGGGGCCCGCCTTGCTTGTTGATATAGTACATGGCCGTTGTGTTGTCCGTAAAGACTGAGACACAACGGCCGTGGAGGCGAGTCTGGAACGCTTGGCAGGCGAGGCGTACTGCCCGGAGCTCCCTGACGTTGATGTGCATGTTTAACTCCTGCCGCGACCAAAGACCTTGAGTCTGAAGATCGCCGAGATGGGCTCCCCATCCAAGAGACTAGGCGTCCGTTGTCAGAGACAGGGAAGGTTGAGGAGCCTGGAATGGGACGCCCGCACATACGTTGGACGGGGTCAGCCACCAGTCCAGGGATTGAAGGACACCCGCTGGGATGGTGAGTGTGGTATCCAGGGGGTCCCTGTGTGGGCGGTAGCTGGAATGGAGCCACAGCTGAAGCAGGCGGAGGCGGAGTCTGGCAAACGGGGTGACATGTGTGCAAGCCGCCATATGACCGAGGAGGCGGAGGCAAGCACGGGCCGAGGTCATGCGAGAGGCCTGAACGTCGCGGATCAGCTGCGTAAGGGCCTGGAACCGGAGCTGCGGAAGGAAGGCTCTGGCTAGAGAGGAGTCCAGGGTCGCGCCAATCAAATCCAACCTCTGAGTTGGAACTAAGGTGGACTTCTCTATGTTGAGAAGTAGGCCTAGGCACGTGAATAAGTCCTTGACCTCTGTGACATGTTGCTGGACCGTGGCCTGCGAGTCCCCCCTGATGAGCCAGTCATCCAGGTATGGAAAAACGCAGATGCCGCGTCGACGGAGGTGGGCGGCGACAACGGCCATGCACTTTGTGAACACCCTTGGGACCGTGGACAGGCCGAAGGGGAGTACCGCAAACTGGAAGTGTAGGTGAGCGATTGTGAAACGGAGGAAGCGTCTGTGCGGTGAGAAGATTGCGATATGAAAATAAGCGTCCTTCATATTGAGGGCGGCATACCAGTCTCCTGACTCCAAAGTAGGGATAATGACCCCGAGGGATACCATGCGGAACTTCAACTTTAGCATGTATGCGTTGAGTCCTCGCAGGTCGAGAATGGGTCGGAGGCCTCCTTTGGATTTGGGAATCAAAAAATATCGGGAATAAAACCCCTTCCCCCGATCCGCGTCCGGAACCCTCTCGACCGCTCCGATGGCTAGGAGCGAGTGCACCTCCTGTAAGAGGAGTTGCTCGTGAGAGGGGTCCCTGAAAAGGGACCGGGAAGGAGGGTGGGAAGGTGGAGGTGAAACGAATTGGAGTTGGTAACCACGTTCCACCGTGCGTAGGACCCAGGCATCGGTGGTTAGCCGGGCCCACGCCGGGAGGAAATAGGAAAGGCGGTTGGAAAAAAGGAGGGAGGAATTGGGAGGAAGAACTGGTATGTCGCCCCCGGGCGCATCTTCAAAAAGATGGTTTAGGCCCCGGCGGTTTAGAGGGGGCTCGCCCTTGGGACGGTTGGTTGCCCGCCGTCGACCAGAGTCTTGCCTGTAGCGAGGCATATAGTAAGGGCGGTTAAATTGAGGACGGAACGGACGCCTCTGGGTAGCTGGGGTATGCATCCCCAAAGTGCGGATGATAACCCTGTTATCCTTTAGATTTTGAAGCTTGGAGTCCGTCTTTTCTGAGAAGAGCTCCTTCGAATCAAAGGCAGGTCTTGAATGGTATACTGAACCTCAGGGGGAAGCATCGAACTCTGGAGCCAAGAGATCCGGCGCATGGTCACGCCCGAGGCTACAGTACGTGCCGCCGAGTCAGCCGCGTCTAAAGAGGCCTGCAAGGAGGTGCGTGCTACCTTTTTGCCTTCTTCTACAAAGGCCGCAAACTCCTGTCGGGAATCCTGAGGCAGGAGCTCTTTATATTTTTCTACCTCAGCCCAAGTGTCATGGCCGTAGCGGCTGAGCAAGGCCTGCTGGTTAGCCACACGGATCTGTAGGGCAACGGCAGAGTAGACCTTGCGACCAAGCAAGTCCATGCGCTTGGCCTCCTTTGACTTAGGAGCCGGGCCCTGTTGGCCATTGCGCTCTTTGTCGTTGACCGACTGCACTACTAAAGACGAGGGGGCAGGGTGCACATACAAATGTTCGTATCCCCTGGAAGGGACCATGTATCTGCGTTTCACCCCTCGGGCTGTGGGCGCAATAGACGACGGAGTCTGCCACAAGGTATCAGCGTTCGCCTGGATAGTCCTTATAAAGGGTAGAGCTATGCGGGTTGGAGCGTCCGCGGACAAAATGGTCACTATCGGATCACTGACTTCCGATACCTCCTCAGCCTGGAGATCCATTCGCAGTGCCACCCTGCGAAGGAGCTCTTGGTGTGCTCTTAAGTCAATTGGTGGGGGACCCACTGATGACGAGCCTGCCGCTGCCTCATCTGGGGGAGAGGAGGAGGAAGAAGTGCCGGGCAGAATGGCATCGTGGTCAGCATCCGGCTCCTGTAAGGGTTCCTGCCCCAGAGGTTCCTGGGCAGGCTGAGCCCCTTCGTCCGCACCGGATGGTACCTCAGTGTCGACTGGGGGGTGGCTTACGGTAGCCTCCGGGACGCGTGTCTCCTGTGATACAGTGCACATAGGAGGCACAGGAGGGCCTTGGCTTTGGTGGTAGGCCCAAGGAGTCCAATATTTGGGTCCTGGTCCGCAGGATGGGATTGCCGGAAAACTCCCGAAGGGACCTGAGAGTCGTGGTCATCGACATAGTAGCTGTTGGCGTGTGAGGAGGCCGAAGCGTGTCGCGAGGGCCAAGGAGGAGCAGATAAGCCTTCCGCTGAAGTGCCTACCGATCTCATCTGCCGCCTTTGTGGTGAACGGTGCCGGGAGGCCTCTCGGTACCGAGAGCAGGAGCGAGAATGGGACCTGTGACCGGTGCGGTGCCGGGAGGTCGAGCGGGATCTCCACAATCGGTGCCGGGAGTGACTCCGCGAGTAGCGGCGGCCATAGCGGTACCGGGAACTAGACCGGTGCCGGGAGTGACGGGTCGGAGATCTAGAATCCGACCGGTGCCGCGAGTCCGACCGGTGCCGCGTGGTCGAGCGGTGCCGAGACTGCAAGCGGCGGTGCGATCGACGGCCGGATCGAGATCGGCGCCGAGAGCGGGAACGGGATCGGCGTCGAGAACGGGAACGGGTTCGGTGCCGGTCAGCGTCGGTGCCAGCAGGTGGCCTGAACATGGACGGCTTGCCCATAGAGCGGGGCGCCCGCACCGGCGGCGGTGGCACAACCAGTTCTGTCGGTGCAATGAGGTCCCGTGCCGCCTCGAAGGTCTCAGGCGTTGATGGCAGTGGCATCTCAACCGCGGCCGGAGCCGGGGAGGCTACAGGTGCCGGGCTCGACGGCATCTCGGGGGCCGGAGTCGCCGGTGCCAGCAGAAGCGTCTGCGGCAGAAGAGCCGGTGCCGCGGCAGGTTTTGGTGCCGGGCGATCCGGACAGGGCGCACTCTGTGGCTTCGGAGCCGGCGGTGCCGTGGAGGCAGCGGCCTTTCCTTTCTTCGCCCTCGGCGAGAGAGAGCATCTCTGGGCCGGTTTCGGTGCCGATGACAGTTTTGGTGGCACCGCAGAGTGGCCCGGTGCCGTGGCGGTGCTGCGAGAGTCTTTCGGCGCAGCTGGCGGTGCCGCGGCCGGAGGGGTTAAGGCTGCCTCCATTAGGAGCTGTTTCAGCCTAATGTCTCTTTCCCTCTTAGTGCGAGGCTTAAAGGCTTTGCAAATTGGGCACTTAGTAGATAAGTGTGACTCTCCTAAGCACTTTAAACAGGAGCTATGAGGATCCCCTGTAGGCATAGGACTGCGGCAGGCCGAGCACGGCTTGAAACCCGGGGAGCCGGGCATACGCTCCGGTCCCGGGTGCGGGTGGGGCTAATCCCCTAACCCGCTAACTATCTACACTAAACTGATTTTAAACTATGAAAAACAAGAAAACTTAAACTAAGATAGAAACTATGTACAATTTTTTACAGAGAAACTATGAGGAAGCTAGGGAAACGGAGGTCAGGCAAGCTGCACTCCGCTGTTCCAACGACCGACACGGGCGGTAAGAAGGAACTGAGGGTCGGGTGGGTCGGCTGAGGTATATATGCGGTGCCATTATGGCGCCACTCCAGGGGGCGCTCAGCCGACCCACTGGGGTTGCTAGGGTAAAAGTCTTCCGACGAAAGTGCACGCGGCGCGCACACACCTAACTGGAATGGATATGAGCAATCACTCGAAGAAGAACTTCCAGCACCGGTGCACGTGGCGAGCACACACACCTAGTGTGGAATGCACATGAGCAATCACTCAAAGAAGAAATAACGCAAGGGCCACTGGAACTGACTCTGGCTGCTTTCTGCTTAGAGCAGTGGTCACCAACTGGTCAATCGCGATCGACTGGGAGATCCTCTAGGATCATTGATTGCAATCTCCAGCGGCACAGTGTGGCTGCCGCTAAAGCAGACTCCCTGCCTACCCCAGCCCCACACCACTCCCGGAAGCAGGCAGTACAGCCCCAGGGGCAGGGAGACAGCTGCTGCCTGCAAGCACTGGCCCCGCAGCTCCCATTGGCCAGGAGAGCTGTGGGGGCGGTGTTTGCAGAGAGGGGCAGCGCACGGAGCCACATGCCCCCTGCCACCCCCGGGGGCTGCAGGGGCGTGTTGGCCCCTTCTGGGAGCAGTGTGGAGCCGGAGTAGGCAGGGAGCTTGTCTTAGACTCGCTGCATCCGCCACCAACTGGGAATTTGCCAGAGGTAAGTGCTGCCCAGTGGGAGGCCACACCCCAGCCCTGACCCACCTCCCCGAGCCAGCACCCCAAACCCCCTCCTGCACCCCAAGCCACACCCTGAGCCCCCTCCTGGAGCCAGTACCCCATACCTCCTCCTGCCCCACAACACTCTGCCCCAGCCCTGACCCCCCTCCCAGAGCCAGCACCTTGCACTCTCTCCTGCACCCCAACACTCTTCCCCAGCCCAGAGCCCCCTCTTGCACCCAAACTCCCTCCTAGAGCTTGCACCCCAATCCCCTGCCCCAGGCTCAGCCCAGAGCCCCCTCCCACACTGAGAATCCCTCGGCCCCAACCCAGAGCCCGCACCCACTCCCAAACCCCAAACTCCTACTCCAGCCCAATGAAAGTGAGTGAAGGTGTGGGAGAGCGAATGACAGAGAGAGACGAGGATGGAGTGAATGGGGCAGGGCTTTAGGGGAAGGGGTGGGGCCTCAGGAAATGGGCAGGGTAGATCCTGGGTTGTCCTTAGATTCAAAAAGTGATCGTGGCTGTAAACAGATTGGAGACCACTGGCCTAGAGGCTGTCAGGGAGACTGTAAGAGCATTGGTATCACAACCCCACCCCAAAAGGGGAACGGGGTTTGCATATCCATCGACACCATCTCTAGCAAGACCTTTCATTCCCATCCTCCTACAACTACAAAAATCACACAGCTATGGCTCATGCTTAGGATTAGTCAATGATTATTTTCAACTATGAATTATTTCTAAGAATAGGTTTTTTTCATTCTGTTCTGTAGTCAGCCCAGATTCACTCCCCATGCCTCAGATCCTGCAATGTTATCCAGGCAGCAAGTGAGAAAGGCAAAGAGGAGACTGTATCCAGTTTCAGTAACTGGGTCAGACCAATGGTCTGCTAGCTACCAAGTCTCCTGCTAACCATGGCTCCTACCCACCATTCCATGGAGAAGAGCCCTGGTGCTGCAAACCTCCAATGGTCCACAAATAGGGGCCACTCTTGTGAACTTCTATAGGTCCTGTCACAGAGAGCCTGAGTTTCACAGTAGTGCAGCTCCCCTTCTGTTGACTTCATATTGTCTGCAGGACTGAGGATCACCTGGAAAGGTCAGCTGGCAAGAGGCTTAGGAGTCAGCAGAAGTGCGGGATGGGAGAAGCTGCCTGACCTACACGGAGGGAAGTACAGTGAAAGATGAATCCTTTCCCTGGTCCATTGGGCTGCTTCCTTCTGCCCCCATCTCTGTTGAGAGGGTCCAGAAAGTGAAAACTCCCTCCCACACAACCTTGGAAGGTTCTTAAGTCACCTGATAACCAGAGCCGCTTGGGAAGCTCATTGAGGACCCTGTCTGACTAAGTGGGTATTCACCCACGAAAGCTTATGCTCCAATATGTCTGTTAGTCTACAAGGTGCCACCGGACTCTCTGTTGCTTTTTGAGGACCCTAATATCCCTCTCTCATTAGGAGATGCCAGGGCAAGTCCTAGAAGACTCCTGGCCCATGCACCAGTTGGCCCCAACTGGCATCCCAACAGCCACTGCCCAAGCCTTTTTGGGGTCCCCAGCACTGCCTCAGTAGATTTGTCAGCCCCTCCGTCTCTCAATAAGCCAAAATAGCCAAGGAAATAACAAGACTTAGACTCATAGACTTTAAGGCCAAAAGGGGACCATCATGATCATCTAGTCTAACCTCCTGCACATCGCAGGCCACCAAACTTCACCCACCCACTCCTGTAATAGACCCCTAACCTCTGGCTTAGTTACTGAAGTCCTCAAATCATGGATTAAAGGCTTCAAGTTACAGAGAATCCGCCATTTACACTAGTTTAAACCTGCAAGTGACCTGTGCCCCATGCTGCAGAGAAAGGCGAAACCCCCACAGGTCTCTGCCAATCTGACCCAGGGGAAAATTCCTTCCCAAACCCACATATGGCAATCAGTGAGACCCTGAGCATGTGGGCAAAACCCATCAGGTTGGGATCACATATTGTGGGTGATGCTCAACAAAACACCTCAGGTATGAGAGGGTGAGTTCTCAATCAACCTCCCAAAACTGACAAGGGTCAACACAACCTCCGAGACATACTGCAAGAATCAATAAGGGTTTGCAAAATGCCTTGAAATTCTTGGCTGAAAGGAGCTGAAGACATGTATCTTTCGAAAGATGTCAGGATAAGCTCCATTACACATCCCAAATTGTATGTTCTGTGCAACATAAATACACAGAGGCCAGTCTGTCCAACAAAATTCACTCTAAGAAAACATTTTCCCATATACTGTTGTTTCTAGCATACTTTGTAAATGTTTATTTTGTGCATGAAAGAACACACTCCTTGCACTTTCATTCATCATTGCAAGCTCTGAAAAAGTCAGCAATGCCTAACATAACTTAAACAAAATAATTTTGTTTTGCTATGTGCCATTAATCATTCTGCAAAGCAATCCAATTCAAGCAGGTCACTACTTTTCTGATCTTTGTTAATTTACAAGTGGATTCCAAGTTATTTCCTTGCTACAAATGTTTTAAACTTCAGAAGACCATCTATATCATTTCCAAAGATGTAACAGCCGATCATTGCTGCCACTTTTGGTGTCTTCTCAGGAACAGTATCTGCTGAACAACAGAAGCCACCTAACAAGAATACCTGGCTAAATTTGCCTCCTGCTAAGGCTCATTTGTAGCTAATTCTAAAAACACTGCAGGTCCTGCACTATATTTAAGCTTGGCAGGATTCAATTAAAATGCATTGATGTCAGTAAATGTTAATTTCAGTTGACACACTGAAATCAACAAAAAAAACATATCCATTGGGCCAGGGGTCCTGTAAATGGGTCGACTCACCCCTGCGGCGCCTCCTACTGGTTGCTCTCTGAAGTTAGCTCAGTCCAGCCCTGGAGCACCCTCTGCAGGCTGGTGATCCACCTGTTCTTAGGCCCCCCGTGGCCCTCCCTGGACCCGGTGCCCTTTTACATGGGGTGCTGCCCCCTGGGCAGTAACCCCTTTCTCTCTGGGTCTCCCCTTCTGTCTCAGGGAACCCCCACCCTCTATCCCTACCTTGCCTCAGTATTTGGCTACTGCCAGTCATTGTCTAGCCCCACCCTCTGGGGCAGACTGCAGTATCAGCCTATTCATCACAGGCAAAGTTGGGTTTGGACCTGCTGCCTTGGCCTACCCCTAGGTTGCCCTCTGCAACCCACAGTACCTGTTGGCCCACTGCTAGGCCGCAGCCTGGGGCTTTCTAGGCTAGAGCTCCCCAGCTCCTCAGCCTTCCCCAGCCCTGCTGCACTCAGGTATCCAGTCTCAAGCTCCTAAGCAGCCGGGCCCATCTCTCTCTATAGCCAGAGAGAGACTGCCTAGGCTCCTGGCTCATAGCCTTTTATAGGGGCCAGCTGTGGCCTGATTGGGGTGTGGCCCAGCTGCAGCTACTTCCCCAATCAGCCCAGCTTGAGAGTAGCAGCTCTCAAGCCCTGCCAAGCTGCTTTCAAACCCCTTAAAACCCCGGAGCAGGGAATCCACCCTGCTACAGGTCCCCAACGCGGTGCCCGCGGGCGCCATCTAAATGCGCCCGCATCCTGGCCAGCGGCTGAACATCTGCCGAAATGCCGCCGAAATTCAGCGGATGCTCGACCGCCGCCACGGTCCTTCATCTGGGGCCCACCAGACGAAAAGGTTGGGGACCACTGCATTGGGCAGTTACTGGAAGTGCAGCCTCCCCCACGCACCCCCTGCAGCCCTGCTGCCACAACCCCGCTCCCTCACTCACCAGCCAGGAGTGCAGTAGCCATCCTCAGGCTGGAGCTGTTCAGTAGCAGAGTGGCCTCACCCGCAGCCAGGGGCTTGTCCTTGCAGCCCTGGTTGCGTGGGTGTGCTCCACCAGACCAGGACCGCAGACTCCCCTGAACCTTGTGCCCCAGTGTCTTGGGCGCCTCAGCCATAAAAGGAGCCCCTGAAGTCTCATTGCCAGCATCACAGCTAACCCTAACCTCAACCCTTCCCATCTTCCTTCTTAATTTTCTGCAGCTATAAAAATAAAAATAGTTAAAAATTCAAATATAAACACATACGTTAATCAATAAAACTGCAAAAAATAAAAACAGAATTCTGCCAGCCTAACTATATTTCCTGTTCTCACATGACCCTCTTGTGGAAAAGGATAGATTGCTACCTGACAGCTTTTTAAACCCAAGGGTGAACTTCTAAACGTTGGGATTAGATACTATCCTAACAGCTTGAGTCTACAAGATCAGGCTAGAAACCAGACTCTTTTGCTTCCATGAGAGCATTTTTATTCTGTGAACTATAGTACTGCCTAGAGGCCCCAACCCACGGCAAGACCCTGCTGAACTACTCCGTATGTACACACAGTGAGAGAGCCTAAAGAGCTAACAGTCTAAGTAGACAAGACAGACAAAGGCAAAAATCTCTCAAGTCTCACCTCTGTCATGACATCCAGCCTGCTCACCAAAGCTAGAGAAGTGACAAGCTGTGTCTATTCTTTCTCCTTTCCTTTTCCTACTCCCTTCCTCCTATCCTCTAACCACAATGAAATAAACACATCACCATCCACATAACACTGGGCCAATTCTTCACCCCCCTCATTTGCTTGTATGTTGTATCCCCATCCTCTACCCTTGTCTGTTCATCTGAAGAGATCACATCTGTGCTGTGTTTGTACATCACCCAGCCCAACTAGTGCTATTATAATACAAATATTTAGTAACAGTAAAAGGTGGAAGAAGAGGATAATATACTTTCCTATTTTGCAACTGGAGGACTGAGGAACAAAGAGGTTAAGTGTCTTGCCCAGGGTTACTCAATTAGTCTGTGGCAGAGCTCAAATCTCCCAAATCCCAGTCCAGTGCCCTAACTTCAGGGGCAGCCCTCCTCATCTGTGGTATGTGGGCACTTCCAGTCTTAGGCCAAGAATGCACAGAAATAAAGACTATCATTAAAATCTTCATCGGAATACTTCAGAACTTTCTATAATAGCATGGGTTTGGTCCTAGAGATGGGTGAAGGCCCACAAATCTGGGGCTGGGTTGTCTTAAAGTCAATGTTTTACCCATTCAATGATTTACCAATGATACATACACACACACACAGAAAGCACAGACTAGTGCAGTGGTTCTCAAACTTCATTGCACCACGACCCCTTTCTGACAACAAAAATTACTACACGACTCCAGGAGAGGGGACCGAAGCCTGAGCCTGCCCGAGCCCTGCCGCCCCAGGTGGGAGGGTGGTGGCACAAAGCCAAAGCCTGAGCCCCACTGTCCTGGGTAGGGGGACCAAAGCCGAAGCCCAAGGACTTCAGCCCCAGACAGGGGGCCTGTAACATGAGCCTCGCTGCCCAGGGCTGAAGCCCTTGGGCCTCAGCTTCAGAGCCAGGCAGTGGGGCTTGGGCTTTGACTTTGATCCTGAGCCCCAGAAATCTAATGCCAGCCCTGGTGACCCCATTAAAATGGGGTCATGCCCCACTTTGGGGTCGTGACCCACAGTTTGAGAACCACTAGACTGTCTTAAAAAAAAATTAAAGGTATCCAGCAATCTCACACACCCTCTTTCCTGGTTAGACATTAGGAAAATATTTCTTCCTGGGTAGTTAGACAATGGAACTGTTTGCCAAGTGAGGCTTCTGAGCCCCAGACATCAGCAATGTGAAAGCACCCATCACTTCAGAGCTCCAGCCAGCGGAGCCAAGACGCCTTCTTCCTAAGGCTGCACAGCCCATAAGCACTCCCACACCATGTGCCAGCAGCTGAGGGGACAGGGGGTTTCAAACCTAAATTAACTACCATAAAACAGCTGGAACTTACATCCATGCCTGTAGTTTGGAGGAGGGGTTTAGTCAGCGCTATTTTTCCACTCACTGAACTGCTTCCTGTAGCTGGTGCCAGTACGTTCACAGTGTGACTGGACAGCTGCGTGGTCCCTCCAGTGACAGCAATGACTGGCTGAGATGCAGGGTGAACTCCAGGAGTCTGGAGCTGCACCACAGTGGACTGAGAAAGCACCACTGGCTGACCTAGAATGGAGACAGAAAGACAATGGTCACTGAGTGTTCAGTGGGGGATGGGGAATATGTTCTTATACTATCAATTTGTGGGGGGTGGTTTTGATGTGAGGGTAGGGGGGCTTCACTCCCAAAACCACTCAGCACTGCTCCCAGTTCTAAAGCATCAATATACTCTCAAACAAAACTCAGTTAAACAAAACAAGTCTGCAGGGTTCTATATTTATTCCCTCTATTTCATATCAGTTTATAAACCAAAACACAACTCTTCCATCTCCCACACCACAAACTTAATCTGGGATCAGATAATCCATCTAGACTTTTTCTGCCTCTTACACCATAACTGGTAATCGGATTTTGCACTGAGAATTTAGCTGGCAGTTTTGCTAATGATACACAAAGCAGAATAGAGTTCAGATCACTGTCCCAGAACTGTGCAGGCTCCTGAGGGCTCACAAGAGTAAACATCTGTTGGTGTCATTACAACAAGTGTGGCAGCCTTAAGGAGGCTGTGATCCTTAAGCCTTTTAGCACCCATCAACCCTTAACCAGGGGGCGGGGCTACTCAGAGAGACCAGGGCTTTAAAAAGCCCATTTCTAAGTGACCAGAGGAGCTAGCGACCAGGAGCGGCTAACAGGGGAGTTTTGCGAGGGAGTTTTCTATAGGGGGAGTGTGAGTAGGGGCTAGAACTCAACTTTCTTTAAACTTAAAAGCCAAAAACACCCCCTTGATATAAACAAAACAACAACAAAGGAACCAACTGCAGGAGTAAAAGGAGAATGCAGGCAGAAGTTCAGCAACAGAGTGGGGGCTACCCAGTTTATTGCACTCAATGCAGCGTGTATGATTACCTGACCTATGAGCAGGTGGCATATGTGTGCATTTGGTGCAAGGAGCTCATGGCCCTCAGAAACCATGTTCGGGCTTTGGAGGCCAGAGTGGCTGAACTGGAGGAGCTGAGGGAGACAGAGAAGTACATAGATGAGACCTTCTGGGACACAGTAGAACGGTCCCACCCCCGGACTGACAGCCTCTGTGCTGTTGAGGAGGATGAAAGTCCCAGCAAAGGAGAGCATCTAAGTGGAGCAGAGGGAAACAATCCCATAGTTGGGACCCTCCTTCCAGATGATGTTGTGGTATCCTCTCGCACTGAGGATCTCTCTCCAGGGGAGGGAACTCCAGCTATTAGAAAGAGACCGGTATTAGTAATGGGCAATTCAATCATTAGAAAAATAGATAGCTGGGTTTGCGATGACCGGGAGAACCGCATGGTGACTTGTCTGCCTGGTGCAAAGGTTGCGGATCTTTCAAGATATTTAGATACACTTATGTGTAGTTCTGGGGAGCAGCTGGCGGTCATGGTACATGTAGGTACCAATGACATAGGTAAGGATAGGAGAGAGGTCCTGGAGGCCAAATTTCGACTGCTAGGTACGAGACTGAAGTCCAGGACCTCCATGGTAGCATTCTCTGAGATGCTCCCAGTTCCACACGCAGGGCCAGTTAGTCAGGCAGAACTGCAGAGTCTCAATGTGTGGATGAGACAATGGTGTAGGGAGGAGAAGTTTAGATTTATTAGGAACTGAGGAAACTTTTGGGAAAGGGGGAGCTCCACCTAAACCAAAATGGAACCAGATTGCTGGCACTTAACGTTAAAAAGGTTGTAGAGAAGTTTTAAACTAAGGGCTGGGGGAAAGCCGACAGGTGCGGAGTAACACATGGTTCGGACATCCCTTAGGGGAGGATCTATTAATAGAGAATCTCTATGTCCTAGTAATGATGAGAGGATAGAAAATGATAAAATACGGGCAGGGTCTGATCAGTAACAGTCAAATAAAAAAGTGTCTCATTCAATTACATCGTGTAATGGCAGACAGCTAAAAGGAGACAAGTTTTTAAGTGCTTATATACCAATGCTAGAAGTCTAAATAATAAAATGGGTAAACTAGAGTGACTCGTATTAAATGAGGATATTGATATAATAGGCATCACAGAAACTTGGTGGAATGAGGCTAATCAATGGGATACAGTAATACCAGGGTACAAAGTATAGCAGAAAGACAGAACAGGTCATGCTGGTGGGGGAGTGGCATCATATGTGAAAGAAGGCATTGAATCAAATGTAGTAAAAATCGTAAATGAATCAAACTGTACCACAGAATCTCTATGGATAGAAATTCCATGCTCTAATAATAAGAATATAGCGGTAGGGATATATTACCGACCACCTGACTAAGATGGTGATAGTGACTGTGAAATGCTCAGGGAGATTAAAATAAAAAACTCAATAATAATAATGGGGAATTTCAATTATCCCCAAATTTACCGGGTACATCACTTCAGGACAGGATGCAGAGATAAAATTTCTTGACAGCTTAAATCACTGCTTCCGGGACCAGCTGGTCCTGAAGCCCACCAGAGGAGAGGCAATTCTTGATTTGGTCCTACATGGAGCACGGGACCTGGCCCAAGAGGTAATAGTGACCATAATATAATTAAATTTAATATCCCTGTGGCAGGAAAAACACCACAGCGGCCCAACACTGTAGCATTTAATTTCAGAAAGGGGAACTACACAAAAATGAGGCAGTTACTTAAACAGAAATTAAAGGGTACAGTGCCAGAAGTGAAATCTCTGCAAGCTGTGTGGAAACATTTTAAAGACACCATAATAGAGGCTCAACTTAAAACGTAGTAAGAGAACCAAAAAAGAGCCACTGTGGTTAAACAACAAAGTAAAAGAAGCAGTGAGAGGCAAAAAGGCATCTTTTCAAAAGTGGAAGTTAAATCCTAGTGAAGAAAATAGAAAGGAGCATAAACACTGGCAAATGAAGTGTAAAAATACAATTAGGAAGGCCAAAAAAGAATTTGAGGAACAGTTAGCCAAAAACTAAAAAAGTAATAGCAATTTTTTTTTAAGTACATCAGAAGCAGGAAGCCTGCTAAACAACCAGTGGGGCCACTGGATGATCGAGGTGCTAAAGGAGCATTCAAGGATGATAAGGCCATTGCGGAGAAACTAAATTAATTCTTTGCATCGGTCTTCATGGCTGAGGATGTGAAGGAGATTCCCAAACCTGAGCCATTCTTTTTAGGTGACAGATCTGAGGAACTGGTTGAGGTATCATTAGAGGTGGTTTTGGAACAAATTGATAAATTAAACAGCAATAAGTCACCAGGACCAGATGGTATTCACCCAAGAGTTCTGAAGGAACTCAAATGTGAAATTGCAGAACTACTACTGTAGTCTGTAACCTATCATTTAAACCAGCTTCTGTACCAGATGACTGGAGGCTAGCTAATGTGATGCCAATTTTCAAAAAGGATTCCAGCGGTGATCCTGGGAATAACAGGCTTGTAAGTCTGACTTCAATACTGGGCAAATTGGTTGAAAGTAATAAAGAACAGAATTGTCAGACATATAGATGAACAGAATTTGTTGAGGAAGAGACAACATGGTTTTAGTAAGGGGAAATCATGCCTCACCAATCTACTAGAATTCTTTGAGGGAGTCAACAAGCATGTGGACCAAGGGGATCCAGCGGATATAGTGTACTTAGATTTTCAGAACGCCTTTGACAAGGTCCCTCACCAAAGGCTCTTACACAAAGTAAACTGCCACGGGATAAGAGGGAGGGATTGGCAACTGGTTAAAAGATAGGAAACAAAGTGTAGGAATAAATGGTCAGTTTTCAGAATGGAGAGAGGTAAATAGTGGTGTCCTCCAGGGGTCTGTATTGGGACCAGTCTTATTCAACATATTCATAATTGATCTGGAAAAGGGGGTAAACAGTGAAGTGGCAAAATTTTCAGATGATACAAAACTACTCAAGATAGTTAAGTCCCAAGCAGACTGTGAAGAGTTACAAAAGGATCTCACAAAACTGGGTGACTGGGCAACAAAATGGCAGATGAAATTTAATGTTGATAAATGCAAAGTAAAGCACATTGGAAAACATAATCCCGACTTTACATATAAAATGATGGGGTCTAAATTAGCTGTTACCACTCAAGAAAGAGATCTTGGAGTCACTGTGGATAGCTCTCTGAAAACATCCACTCAATGCGCAGCGGCAGTCAAAAAAGCTAACAGAATGCTGAGAATAATTAAGAAAGGGATAGATAATAGGACAGAAAAATATCATATTGCCTCTATATAAATCCATGGCATGCCCACATCTTGAATACTGTGTGCAGATGTGGTCACCCCATCTCAAAAAAGATATATTGGAATTGGAAAAGGTTCAGAAAAGGGCAACAAAAATGTTTAGGGGTATGGAATGGCTTCCGTCTGAGGAGAGATTAATAAGACTGGGACATTTCAGCTTCGAAAAGAGACGGCTAAGGGGAGAGATGATTGAGGTCTATAAAATCATGACTGGTGTAGAGAATGTAGATAAGGAAGTGTTGTTTACTACTTCTCATAACACAAGAACTGGGGGTCACCAAATGAAATTAATAGGAAGAAGGTTTAAAACAAATAAAAGGAAGTATTTCTTCAAACAACGCACAGTCAACCTGTGGAACTTCTTGCCAGAGGATGTTGTGAAGGCCAAGACCATAAAAGGGTTCAAAAAAGAACTAGATAAATTCATGGAGGATAGGTCCATCAATGGCTGTTAGCCAGGATGGGCAGGAATGGTGTCCCTAGCCCAGAGGTGGGCAAACTACAGCCCGTGGGCCACATCCAGCCTGCGGGACCCTCCTGCCTCGCCCTTGAGCTCCTGGCCTGGGAGGCTAGCCCCCTCCCCCGAAGCCTGAGCTCACTGCGTGGCCAGCGCAATGCTTTGGGAGGCGTGGCTGCGAGTTCTTGCCGGGCAGTGCAGCTGCAGAACCGCGGCCTGACCCAGTGCTCTGTGCTGCACAGTGGCGTGGCTGGCTCCAGCCGGTGGTGCTCTGGGTGGCGCGGCTATAGCACCGCCCGCCACCGGTGCACCAGGCAGCATGGTAAGGGGGCAGGGAGCGAGGGGTTGGATAGAGGGCAGGGGAGTTCGGGGTGGTGGTCAAGGGGCAGGGGTGTGGATAGGGGTCTGGGCAGTCAGAGGGCGGGGAACAGGGGGGTTGAATGGGGGCAGGGGTCCCGTGGTGGCAGTCAGGAAGGAGGGGGGAGCTGGATGGGATGATGGGGGCAGTCAGGGGCAGGGGTTCCGGGGGCAGTCAGGGGACAGGGAGTGGGGGGAGGAGATGAGGCAGGGGTCCCGGGAGGGTCATCAGGGGACAGGGAACAGGGGGGTTGAATGGGGCAGGAGTCCTGCGGGAGGCATCAGGGGGTGAGAAACAGGGGGGGTCGGATGGGAGTGGGGACTGGGCCACGCTTGGCTGTTTGGGGAGGCAAAGCCTCCCCTAACCGGCCCTCCATACAGTTTCAGAATCCTGATGTGGCCCTCAGGCCAAAAAGTTTTCCCACCCCCTGCCCTAGCCTCTGTTTGCCAGAAGCTGGGAATTAGCGACAGGGGATGCATCACTTGATGATTACCTGTTCTGTTCATTCTCTCTGGGACACCTGGCACTGGCCACTGTCAGAAGACAAGATACTGGGCTAGACGGACCTTTGGTCTGACCCAGTAGGGCCATTCTTATGTTCTTATCATTAATTCCAAATACGACTAATGTATAGCACTTTATAAATATTAACTAGCCTATTAAATATTCTTCTCACCCCCACAATAGAGGTGTTATCCCCAATAAGAGATGGAGACACCAAGGCACAGACAGATAAAGTGACTTGCCCAAGGATACCACAGGAAATCTGTTGCAAAGCCAGGAATAGAACACAGGTGCTCTAACTCTGGGGAAAAAGGCTACTTACCATTACACGTAGCTCTACCTCTGCACAATCACACTCACAGGATTCAAGGCAACTGCACTGCAATGATGCAGAACCTAATGTCCCGTTGGGGCTTGCACAAGCATCACCTTGAGGCACCGAATGTTCAGAGGTCATATAGAGGTTGGTGCTAGCCCTAAGCACCTCAGGTCCTCTCTCCTCAGCTCCAGTCCAAGCACATGTAGGAAACTCCAAGAAGGAGGAGAGTGTGAACATGAGGAATCATCCCTTGAAGAACTACATTTATTGGCAAACAACCTCTCCTTCTGCAGGGACTTCTGCTGTGTGGAGCCCCCACTCCACAATGGTAATGGGAAAGAGCCACTCCTGCCTCCAGTGGGCCCTGATTAATTAGCGGGCAAGTTGGAAAAGGAGCTCACCCCACCACCCCCACAGAAAAATTAACCCTGACCTACTGTGCCAGCCCACATCCTATTGGAGGATGGGAATGGTGCTCCAGAACAGGAGCTTAGCCCTGCCCATGTGGGGACAGGCCATCTAGTTCGTGGTGGGCCAACTGACTGGCACGGGGGCAGTGCTGGAAGAAGGTTGTACAAGTTTAAGCAAGGAGCACATATTGCTGCTGCTGGAGGGAGCAGGGCCAAATGAAGCCTGAACCCCGAGCTAGGAGATGGCCCACGGAGCAGGAGAAGTTTTCAGCCTGGCTGTGGTTGTATGAGCAGCTCAGACCTGTGAAGAAAATCCTATTAGCACAGCAGTCACAGAAACAGGCAGCTGGAGACACAGCAAGGACGAGCATTCACCACCCTGAGCTTACACTGCACCCAAGCATCAGCTACTGTAAACGGCGGGGTGTGGGGGAGAGTTGGGTGGTTAAGTTAAGAATACTCAGTTATGTAAACACTGGGGATTCTGCAATGCATTACTGTTAGAGTAAAGTGTTTCTTCTCCAAGGGCCACTTAATGGTCCCTTTTACTAGTTGTGGTTATGCATCCACATAAAGTCATTGCTACTGTGCTTGAGAACAAGGTAAATCCTTGCCTCCTCAAGGACATGGCTCAAACTGAGCCGGTACTCAGTGGCACAGCACATTGGCGCAGGCTGCAGCCTATAGATACAGGCACCTGCTAGGTAAGACACAGGTATAAGTTAAGGCAGTAACGCATAGAACAGGCCTGCACAACATGCGGCCCGCAGAGCCTCACTGTGCGGCCCGCCGGGGGATTCTAAATCCCCCCCACACGGCGCTCTGCGGGCAGCCCAGAGCCTTTTAAATCCCAGCCGCGGCCGGGACTTAGAGGGCTCTGGGCTGCGGGCAGCAGCAGGGAGCCCAGAGCCCTTTAAATCTCAGTGGGGGCCGGGATTCAAAGGGCTCTGCGCTGCCCGCTGCGGTGGGGAGCCCAGAGCTCTTTTAATCCCAGCTGCGGCCGGGAATCAGAGGGCTCTGGGCTGCGGGCAGCAGCAGGGAGCCCAGAGCCCTTTAAATCTCAGCGGGGGCCGGGATTCAAAGGGCTCTGCGCTGCCCGCTGCGGTGGGGAGCCCAGAGCTCTTTTAATCCCAGCCGCGGCCAGGAATCAGAGGGCTCTGGGCTGCCCGCAGTGGCAGGGAGCCCAGAGCCTTTTAAATCCCAGCCATGGCCGGGAATCAGAGGGCTCTGGGCTGCCGGCAGCCGCGGGGAGCCCAGAGCCTTTTAAATCCCAGCCGCGGCCGGGAATCAGAGGGCTATGGGCTGCCGGCAGCCGCGGGGAGCCCAGAGCCTTTTAAATCTCAGCGGGGGCCGGGATTCAAAGGGCTCTGCGCTGCCCGCTGCGGCGGGGAGCCCAGAGCTCTTTA
The DNA here is from genome assembly GCF_016161935.1 of Mauremys reevesii. Classification (NCBI taxonomy): domain Eukaryota; kingdom Metazoa; phylum Chordata; order Testudines; family Geoemydidae; genus Mauremys; species Mauremys reevesii. The sequence goes on along the minus strand of NC_052630.1, from coordinate 40,314,844 downwards.
AATCCCAGCCGCGGCCGGGAATCAGAGGGCTCTGCGCTGCCCGCAGGGGCAGGGAGCCCAGAGCCCTTTGAATCCCAGCCCCTGGCCGCTGATTGCCCCCTCCCCAGACCCCTGCCCCAACTGCCCCCCACGATCCCCACCCCCTATCTAAGCGCCACTGGTCCTTGTCCCCCGATTACCCCCTCCCGAGACCCCTGCTCCTAACTGCCCCTTGGGACCCCAGCCCCTATCTAAGCCTCCCTTCTCCTTGTCCCCAACTGCCCCCTCCTGAGACCCCACCCAACTTCCCCCCAGGACCCCACCCCTACCTGTCCCCTGATAAACCTCCTGGACTCCCATGCCTATCCAATTGCTGCCTGTCCCCTGACTGCCCCTCCGAACCTCTGCCCCATCCAACCCCCCCTGCTCCTTGTCCCTTGACTGCCTCCCGGAACCCCCTACCCCTTCTCCAACCCCCAAACCACTTACTGTGCCACTCAGACCAGCATGTCTGGCTCCGTGCAGCTCCAGACAGTTGCTGCCATGCTCCCCCATGGAGCCCACAGCCCTCTCCCACCCCCAGCACCTGCCTTCCAGATTTGAACACATCAAAATTCAGGAGTGCTCAAGCTCGGTTTGGGCAGCTTTTACTTCATTTCTCCCAAATCAAATATACTGATCCACTGTAACTTGCTGTAGAAAAAGTAGGATAAAATTGAGCAACAAATGCTTATTAGGACTGGAATTGCTATTTTCAACAGCCATTGCCTTTTTGTTTGTTTGAAAGGAAGACAGTGATATTGCACTGGCAAATTCCCCATAGAAAGAAAGAGTGGAACAAAAGAATAATAAAGGCACCTGAACTTTTCCTCATTTATGGAGGACAGTCTTATAATATGCATCCAGATATCCTCCAATCACACAAGCTGAAAATTGTTCCACTTTACTGCAGCTCTGTAACCATATGGGAACCAATCCTGTCTGTGTTTTGTGCACATCCAAAATTCCGGCTGAATGACCCGCCCTGGGAGCGAGTTACCAGTGACCCAGGGCTGGGTCGGCAGGAGGGGTGGGTGGGGGCACTGGTGGGGGGGAGCCCAGGGCTGGGGCAGCAGCAGGGTGGAGGGAGGGCACTGGTGGGGAGAAAAGGGGGAAGCCCAGCGCTGGGGTCGCAGGGGGTGTGGGTGGGTGGGTGGGTGGGGGGAGAGCCCAGGACTGGGGCAGTAGGAGGGTACGGGGGGAGCCCAGGGCTGGGAAGGGGGACAGCCAAATTTTTTTTTTGCTTGGGGCAGCAAAAAACCTAGAGCCAGCCCTGCCGGGTTCCCCCAGCCGCCGGAGCCCCGGGACCTTTAATTTGACCCTGAGGGCTCCCAGCCACCTCTTTAGCTGGGAGCCCCTGGTTGATTTAAAATAAAGTATCACCTCCTCACCCCCAACCTTCCTTTTTGGCCCCCAGCTGTTTTGGTGGGGCGGCGCTGGGGAAGGAGGGTTTGTTTCTGCAGGGCTGGGCGGCCCTGGGGCGGGGTGTTTCCTCGGGCTGGGAGGTTTCGGCCCTCAGCTGTTTTCTTTGGAGGAATGTGGCCCTCACCGCTTTACGAGTTGTGCAGGCCTGGCATAGAGCCTACAAGCCTCAAGGCCTTTAGTACAACAGCTTAGCTCAGGGGTCTCAAACACATGGCCCACGGGCCACGCCCCCCTCTAGTTACTTCCTGTAGCTGCCAAATTCTCCTCACCCCCGCCCCCCCGAGTTATTTTATATGGAGGGTAAGCTCCCTGCGCACTGCTCCCCAATGTTTGGGGTCGGGTCTCTTCCCCGGCCCTGCCTGCTACCCCCATGCGCCTCCCCCGAGTGTCCCCCGGCCTCACTTGCTGCCCCCTCACCGCCCCGGAGCCTGCAGCTCATGCTGACTCTGCTGCTGGCTTCCGGCATCATCTGCTGCTGCAGGGTCCTAGTGCCCCCCTCCACTAGGGCCAGGGCACTAGGACCCTGCCCTTGTGCCCTTCCCCTGCCCTTGTGCCCTAGTCCTGAGCCTCTCCAATGCCTCGAGCCTCTCCAATGCCCCAAACCCCTCATCCCCATCCCCACAGCCCTCCCCCCTGCACCCCCTCCTATCCCCAAACTCCATCCCAGAGCCTGCACCCCCACCCCCTGGCCCAGCCCAGAGCCTGCACCCAGCACCCAAACTCCATCCCAGAGTCTGCACCTCAGACACCCTCCCCCATCCAAACTCCCTCCCAGAGCCTTAGGCAGGTGGGGGCGGAGTTTGGGGGAGAGCAGGTTCTGGGCACCACCAAAATTTCTACAAACCCGCCACCCCTGGAAGAGGCAGAGCAGGAGTGGAGTTGTGGTGCAGTCCAGTGCAGTGAGGGGGCTTTACTGAGTGTATATATTTTATTAAAACTGCTTGGAAATGACTTCATCGAAAAAAAGAACACTCATGGAAGAAAAGAGAGTTTTTCAAGACAAATGGGAGAATTTATATTCTTTCAGAGCTAAAAGATAAAATTCAATGCCTTTTTTGTCATCAAATGATTGTTGTTCCCAAGGAGTGTAACGTGCGTCGGCACTATGACACAATGCACCATAAAAAATATGATGCATTCACTGGAAAAATCTGAGAGAAAAAAGTTCAGCAACTTAAAGCAGCATTTGCCAAGCAAAGAAATTTCTTTTCGGGGATTAACAAGTCTAGCGAAGATTCAGTAAGAGCAAGTTTTGTCATAAGCGAAATGATAACTAAATCATCACGACCTTTTACAGAAGGCTTATTCGTAAAATAATGTCTTATGAAGGCCAGTGAAATTTTATGTCCTGATAGGAAGAAAGTTTTTGAAGATATAAGCTTGTCTGCAAATACAGTTGCCTGAGGATAACGGATTTAGCTGATAATGTGCAAAAACAATTGATTCAAATGGCAAAAGACTTTGAAGCATTTTCAGGTTCTCTTGATGAGAGTACAGATGTATCAGATACCGCACAGTGTGCAGTGTTCATTAGAGGTGTGGATTGCAATTTGAATATAACTGAAGAATTGCTAGACTTAATGCCACTGAAGGGTACCACAACGAGACATGACATATTTCAAGGACTGGAAGAGTGCATTGAAAAAGCTGCGCTGCCATGGAAAAAATTTGTATCTTTGGCTATGGATGGTGTGCTATCAATGTGCTCTGAAAACGTTGGTGTGGTTGGATTACTGAAGACCAAACTGAACAGCCTCAATATACCAGGAATTAGCTTCACCAGTATACATTGTATTTTGCACCAAGAAGCCCTGTGTAGTAAAAGTCTACAAATGAAGGAAGTTATGGATGTAGTTGTTAAAACAATATTAATTTTATACATGCACGAGGGCTGAATCAGACAGTTAATTTCTTTTCTAGCAAGTATGGACAGCGAATATGGGGAACTTCTGTATCACACTCAAGTTAGATGACTGAGTCGTGGAAATGTTTTGAAGCGGTTTTTTGCACTAAAGAGGAGATTGATTCCTTCATGAAAATGAAAAACAAGGAGGTTCCACAGCTTGCTGATTCCACTTTTATTTGTAACTTTGCTTTTGTAACAGATGTGACTAATCACCTGAATGCACTGAACTTGAAACTTCAGGGTAGAAAACAGGTGATAACACAGATGTATGACAGTGTTAAGTCATTCAAAGTGAAGCTCACTTTGTGGGGGAAACAGCTGACTGCTGGCAATTTGGTTCACTTCTCGACTCTGAATTCCTTAGGAAAAGTTGAACCCAAATCTTTGAAAGAATATGCAGAGATCATTTCTAACTTACACAAACTGTTTGATTTGTGGTTTAAAGATTTCAAGGCACTTGAACCACATTTTCAACTTTTTTCCATTTGCTGTTGAAATTGACTATGTTGCAGAGGAAATGCAGATAGAGTTAGTGGAGCTTCAGTGTGACACCATTTTGAAGCAGAAGTATACAGATGTTGGAATTCCAGTATTCTACGGGTTTCTTTCACAAGAAAGATTTCCCATGTTATTCTCTGCTTCCGCAAGGATAATGGCAATGTTTGGAAGTACATCTATATGTGAACAGTTTTTCTCTTCTGTGAAGATTAACAAATCTGTGTTATGGTCAAGGCTCACTGATGAACATTTGAAAGCAACATTGAGATTGGTTTCGTCTCAGGATATCAAACCTAATACTGAGGATCTGGTTGATGCAAAATGCTGCCAGCTAAGTGGCCAAAAATGAAATGACTCTCAAAATTAGCACTGACTTTTCACATTACAGTTAAAGTTAATAAAAAAGTTAATAAATTGACTTTTAATAGCATACTATATTTTAATACTATACTACTTGTGACGATGTTGCCCGTGGGAACCAGCTGAGGTCACTCAATTAGGGTGAACTGCAAACAAAACGGGGCAGACAAACCCCAAACGCTGGTGGATATTTCAATACTTAGATTTACCAGCCAGCCCAAAACAGCTTCTATAGTACCTCACTGGTTACTTAGAAGTCCAAACCACACAGTTCCCTTAAAGTACCCAGCCTCAGGCCTCCATCCAGACACACACGTCAGATATGATGATGATTACTGAGAATCTTATCTCATCATATAAAGAAAAGGTTCTTTCAATCCCAAAGGATCAGCCACATACCCAGGTCCAATTATAATTTACATCTTACCCAAAATACACGCTATAGTCAATTCTTATTAACTAAGCTAAAATTTATTAAACAAGAAAAGAGAGTGTGTTGGTTAAAAGATCAATATACATACAGACTTGAATTCAATTCTTGAGGTTCAGATACATAGTAGAGATGACCTTGTAGTTGCCAAAAGTCCTTTTAGAAATAGTCCATAGGTTATAGTCTAATGTCCATATTCAGGGTGGCTCCAGTCAGTGACTGGGTATCTCAATCCTTGTGGCTTAAGGTTTCCCCCTCTTGAAACCCAAAGCAGATCTGAGATGCAGAAGGATCGAGTCCCAAGGTTCTTATACATTTCCAGCAGCCTTTCCGCCTGAGAAAACAATAGGCTTAATTCTCCTTCCAAACATTCTGGCAATTAGCACAGGGTAATTTATCCATTAAACAGTTCAGATACAGGTTACCACAACCTTCAAAGAGACACAGACAATAATACTATTTCACTCAAGTATCTTCCTAAATGTTGTTATTCCTTTTTTGATGTTTGAATTAAAGCCATAGCAATAAACAAGCCTTGTTTGCTTACATCACAAGACCTGAGCAAACACCTACCCTTCTACCTCTAACAATGCAGACTTGCACTTCAAAGTTCTATTCATTTACCTATGTTCCTAACCAGTTTCTAAAGTTCGGCCCTGGTTAGTCTGTGAGTTAATTAACTCTTTCTGGCCCTGTCATCCTTCAACGAGATATTAGATCAGACTCATAACGTCACACTACCATATTACTCTTCTTTTTTTTTCTGCCTACCTCCAGGCGCTTCCCACCGCCAAGCCGCCAAACAGCTGTTGGTGGTGCTTAGCACTTTCCCTGCTCCTCCCCCCTCCCTCCTGGAGAAGAGATGGGGCAGGAGCGGGGTCTCATGGAAGGGGTGGAATGGGGGCAGGGCAGGAGCAGCGAGGGCAGGTGTCAGTGAAGCAGCCCTCAGGCCAATGCACTAGTCCTCATGTGGCCCTCGTGGTCATTTGAGTTTGAGATCCCTGGCTTAGCTAAACTAATCAAGGCATAATGCCCAAAAAGCATAAGCAGCTAACCAGGATAATCCTAGATCATAGGACAGCACAAGATGAAATGCTGTAATAAACAAGTATGACTGAAGTGCAGACAGGTAACCACAAGATGCCAGTTAATATCAGATTTAGATATGCTAAGTTTGGAGCAGCAGCAGATGTCAGACCACAAGAATGCCATGGTAACTAATTGACATACATGCTAATAAACTTGAGGTAAAAGGACTAGTGGGGTGTATGGGGTGCCCAGGGAGGGGTAGTACCTCTGATGGGGGGACTTGTCGTATCCCTTCGGGGATAGTCTGTCCACTTTGGTCCCCACCTGTCACTCAGCTCTAACCTGTGGCTCCAAGTAGCTGCAGCATGCGCAATGGCCACACCCCGGGCAACGGCTTCAACAGGCCAGCCAAACCAGGTGAGTGTAACTGATGGTACTCAAACCCTCAGTGAATTAGGGATATGCCTACCCGCATGCGACATCAGCTCCGGCGGACTGGGCGAAAGAGATCACTATGATCCAACGGCCAAGAAGGTGGTTCTGCAACGCTTTGTGGAAAGTGAAGGGCTTGACGAGGCACAAAAGACATCAAGGCCATCCACTGCAACCAAAGAAGTTACCAGTCGTGACGATTTTTCGTGTTTGGCTTCTAAGGTCGAAAGAGTGGGATTGCTCCCGTGCAATGGCTCTAACACTTAAAAAGCTTTCACGCACAGGTCCTGTGCAAATCATCAAACATCATCATATCACCCAAGTCCTGTGGCGATGGGGGAGGGGCAGAGTGACAGGTGGAGGTTACCACTGGGAGTCGTAGTCGTAGTCCCAATCCTGCACGCAGGAGGCCTGTGGATAGGTGGTCATCCAGCTCTGTACTTGGGGCAGCAGAGTTGCCCGGCAGCATCCCAGGCATCTGAGCAGCCCTCTTTAGGACAGCACTGCTCACCCTAGTAAGGAAGGGGCCTAGAAAAGGTGGCCTAAAAATTGCCTGCCCTACAACAGCTGGCCAGCAAGCCGCGGCTGGCAGTTTAACCCAATCTGTGGCTGAAACCAAAAGAAAAATTTGAGAAAACTTACCATTGGTGTATGGAATGTTCGTACCCTCATGGATCAAGAAGCTGTTGCAAGACTTGAGAGAAGGACAGCTCTCGTTGCTCGAGAACTAGCCCGCTACAACATTGATATAGCGGCATTAAGCGAAACAAGATTGCCTGGGGAAGGTTTCTTGAGCGAACCAGGAAGTGGTTATACCTTCTTCTGGAAGGGTAAGACTGAGACAGAGGACAGAATACATGGAGTTGGTCTGGCAATAAAAACCTCATTGATGCATCAACTCCCAGACCTTCCAGTGGGTATCAATGAAAGATTGCTGAAACTACACTTCCCACTAAATGCCAAATGTCATGCCACCATCATTAGTGCATATGCACCCACTCTAACATGCTCTGACAACTCAAAGAAACAATTCTATGAAGATCTCGACAGACTGATCAAGGCCACACCTGTAACAGACAAACTACTTCTACTTGGAGATTTCAACGCCCGAGTCGGGGCTGACAACGAGAACTGGAAAGGAGTAACCGGGCCACATGGTGTAGGCAAAATGAACAGCAATGGGCTACTCCTTTTGAGCCTTTGTTCTGAAAATGGCCTGACCATTACCAACACTCTGTTCCGACAAGCGGATAAATACAAAACGACATGGATGCACCCTAGGTCCAAACAGTGGCATCTGATAGATTATGCCATTGTCAGAAGGCGAGACATCCGAGACGTAATGATCACCAGAGTAATGCGAGGCGCAGAGTGCTGGACAGAGCACAGATTAGTCAGGATGTCTCTCCAACTTTACATCGCTCCCTCTTGGCACAAACTGCCCTAAGCATGTGCAACCTGCTTTCAACATAGCCAAACTGAAGGATGCTCAATGTTTCAACAACTTTCAGAAGAGTCTTGATGACAAACTGACATCCCATGGACAACTGATCGGTACTGCAACCAAAAAGTGGGACCAGTTCAAGCAGATGGTGACTGACACAGCAATAACATCTCTTGGACCAAAGAAAAGAACACATCAGGATTGGTTTGATGAGAACCAAGAAGAAATATGCTCAGCTCTGGAAGTAAAGAGAAAAGCCTTTATCGAATGGCAGAATGATCCCTCCTCAGTCTCCAAACAGGACCATTTCAAGAACCTTCAGAGCAAAACACAGAAAGACCTCCGTCAGATACAAGACAACTGGTGGGAGAGCAAAGCCAAAGAAATCGAGCACTATGCTGAGACCCACAACTCAAAGATGTTCTTCAGTGCTATTAAGACTGTCTATGGACCTTTTAAACTAAGGACCACCCCACTGCTCTCATCAGACAACACAACGCTGATTAAAGATAAAGAAGGCATCAACGAAAGATGGCGAGAACACTTTAGCAACCTTCTCAATAGACCATCAACCGTGAAAAATAACGTCCTCAATGAAATTCCACAACAACCTGCTCTGACAGATCTTGAATCTCTGCCCACTATAGATGAGATTAAGAAAGCTGTTAGCCAGATGAATTCAGGAAAAGCTCCTGGAAAAGATGGGATACCAGCAGAGATATACAAAGCAGCAGGTCCAGCAGCACTAGCAGCATTACACAGCGTGATCATCAGCATCTGGGAGGATGAAAACATACCACAGAACCTCCGCGACGCTACTATTGTCTCTCTTTTCAAGAACAAAGGCAGCAAAGCAGAATGTGGAAATTATAGAGGCATATCCCTCCTCTCCATTGGAGGGAAAATCATCGCCCGCATCATCTTGAACCGCCTAATAGCCAGTATTTCCGAGGCAAATCTACCTGAAAGTCAATGTGGTTTTCGACCTGGCCGGAGCACAGTCGACATGGTGTTTGCTGTCAGACAAATACAAGAGAAGTGCATTGAACCGAACATGCACCTGTATGCTGTCTTCATAGATCTGACAAAGGCGTTTAATACCATCAACAGGGAAGCCCTTTGGACTATTCTAACACGACTTGGCTGCCCAAGAAAATTTGTCCAGATTATACACCTTTTTCATGACAGCATGACAGGCGAAGTATTGTCTGATGGAGCCACATCTGCCCCCTTCAACATCACCAACGGCGTGAAACAAGGATGTGTTCTCGCTCCTGTCTTATTTAACCTGTTCTTTGCATGCGTCCTCAACCATGCAATGAAAGATCTGGATCGAGGTATATATTTAAAATACCGGCATGATGGTTCACTTTTTGACCTCCGTCGCCTGAATGCAAAGACTAAGACAGTGCAGAAACTCCTTCTTGAGGCACTTTTTGCCGACGACTGTGCCCTCATGGCTCACACTGAAAATGATCTTCAGCACATTGTCAACAAGTTTGCCGAGGCCTCGCAACTCTTTGGACTAACTATCAGCCTCGGAAAGACAGAAGTTCTCCATCAACCTGTACCTGGATCAAATGCTTCTGTCCCAAGTATCTCCATTGATGGCACTCAGCTTAAAGTAGTGGAGAACTTTAAATACCTGGGTAGTGTCATATCCAGTGATGGATCACTGGATAATGAGATCAACGCACGAATATCCAAAGCAAGCCAGGCACTAAACCACCACAACATCCAGATGTCAACAAAACTGCTTATGTACAGAGCTGCTGTTCTTTCATCTCTTTTGTACAGGTGTGAAACATGGACACTATATAGACATCACATCAAGCAGCCCGAAGCATTCCACATGCACTGCCTCCGCAACATCATGAAGATCCGCTGGCAAGACAAAGTGCTCAATCTTGAGATCCTCGAGAGAGCCCAGATGACAAGCATCGAAATGATGATCATGAAGTCACAGCTACGTTGGACCAGTCATGTCAGCCGCATGGATGCCAACAGAATCCCCCGCCAGCTTCTCTATGGTGAGCTCTCCCAGGGCATCCGGCATATAGGTCGTCCACGAAAACGTTACAAAGACACCATCAAAGCCAATCTGCAGTATAGCAGTATCAAACCCAGGGACCTTGAGGACGCTGCCAGCGACAGAACACAGTGGTGTGCAACAGTCAGAAATACCTGCATCGCCTTTGAGGAAGACCGCTGCCGGAGTCTACAAGAGGCATGCGAACGATGTCACAGAGCACCAGCTGCGCACAACCCACTGACTGCGAACTTCCCATGCACCATCTGCAGCCAAATGTGCACCTCTAAAATTGACTTGTATAGCCATCAGCGGGGCACACCATGAGACCAACAATAGATGATTTGCTCAGATTTGTCATCATCGGATCGATGGACTACCAAGAAAAGGTCTAGTAACCTATGGGAGACGGGCACCCCAACATTAGTAGAGTAAGGAAATACAAATAAGAAAAAGGGGCTGAAACCTCTACTGAATATGCATAGTGGGAGTCAGTGTAACACAATATAAAAGCTGTATCCCTGCCTGCGTGCCCCGGGAGATGGCAGAATGAAACCTCGGGTGGTGGTGGTGATGATGGTGGGGGTGATGACAGGCTTTTTCTGCAAGAGATGGTGAGAGTATATGGATGCTCAGACATGAGACATTCTGACCATCTTATATTATTTATCTACTTTGCTGGGCTGGAGTGTTTGTTATTTTGCCAGCTGCACTAAAAAAAAGTTACAGGGACAGAACGTCATTCCTAAAGATAACTATCTCATTCGTGCACACCGGGGCCTCGTAATAACTGTAATATTTCTGGGACTGGTCACGAACAGAACCCTGCCAAACCACAGAATGTAAATTAACACATGATCAGGCAATACTGCTTCATGCTATCGTCTTGCTCTCCAAAATCTAGGCCCCCATTAAAAAAGCATAAGGGACAATTGCAAGCAGTTTTTCAACCAATTTAAATCGGTAGAAAAACTGATTTCAGTCAAATCAATCACTGCACCACTTGAAACCTTGGAAGTGTGGAAACTTCAGAAGACTGCTGAGATTGTCCAATGCTATTGGCTAAGGAATATTCATATAACATTTATAGATACTAAAGTTTATGCATCTTTGGAGCTAGAATATGGTGTTCAGCTCTGATGGGGAATTTTCCTCCAGGAACTAAAATTGGTGGTGGGGGGGAGGCGGGAGGAAAAGGAAGGCGGAAGGTTGGTATTTATTGCAGGTCCCAGGACAATTCCAAAGAAGTACCATCCCCCTTGGGGGGAATTGAACATACTGGTTCAGACTAGGTTCAGAATGCCAAGGAGGCAAAGAAAGGGCATACAGGAACAGCCTGAACTGCCTCAGAATCCCTCATTCTGATCCAAAAAGTGACATGAGATTGTAATCAAGAGGGAAAAACCCCACTAGAAGGATTGGAAGGACTGGAACTGCCCAGGTCTCGATGTGGAAGATGAGTCACACCTGATGCACTTAGCATGTATGTGTCCCTGCCTGCAGGTATATGGGATCTTGGGGAGCAATTACCACACGGGTGGGGTGCAAAATAAACTTTATTAAGAAAATACAAAAACAGGGAAAATTCAATTGTGAGGGGTATGGGGTTGTTAAGGTAGACAATTGGGGAGGGGTTTCTTTTTGGTGAACAGTAAGGGTGTTTCAATAGTGGGGTACAACACAGTAGGATACAATACAGTGGGTAATCAGTTAACACTGAGGTATAAATGTAACAGGTAGCTAGTGATTTCTATGTAAAAAGGTGTGTCACAGCAGCATATAACCAACTAACAGTTATGGATAAAATGTGTTAAATAACAATTTTAGGTAAAAATGTGTCACGGTGGTGTAAATGTAGAATGTGAGGGGTAACAGAGAGGAAGAAAGTAACCAATGGGGTTTTATGCTAGAGATTTAAACTTAGTAAGACAGAACAAACAGGCTGCAAGCTTAAGCAGCAGAGAGAGTGTAACAAGGTAGAAGGACACAGAGAAGCTGGGGGGGGGGGTGTTAGCAGTGGGAAGACAGACTTAATTACAATTATACAGAACACAGCAAAATCTTATCTATGATCTAACTTAACCAAGACTACACAAATTAAAACACAATGCAACAATTCTCTAAGCCTAACTTACAAAGTATAATACTAAACTTAACTTAATGGGTACACCTTATGCTAAGGGTAGTTTCAGAGGGCTGAGTGGTGTGTGTCCAGGACACAGCTCCAAAGAGGGGGGGGTTCAAAAACGGGGGTACGCTCAAAAATAAAACAAGAGCAGAGAAAGGACCCCCAGAACCCCTAGTTGATCAGACCAGGCAGCAATGCAAGAACCTTTCTGAAGTTTGTTCAAAAAATGTCTGTTTTTAAAGGCAAACCCTGGCAGCTTCCCGCCAGTAACTCTGATTGGCTCCCACTCTTACAGGAAGGAGAGAAGGCAGAGAAAAAATCTGCAGGCAGCCACCAAGACATGTCTGGACTAGCCCTGAGCCCAGAGGTATGACTCATGCCCAGGATCTTAAAAACACAATAGGTCTTGCAGCTCTGGACAGTGCCCACCCTACACCAAGCCCAGGTTTTAACAAGGTGATAACAGGACTAACCCTTTGAACAGGGCAGTGGTCCCACTTAGCACAAGTGGCCATCCCTTTGAGAAGGGCAATGGCTCTTGTTAAACAACTTAAGGGGCCCTCCCTTTGAGAAGGGCAGAGGCCCTAGTAAACAACTTAACAGCCAGGGAGAGGCGGCCACAGAGGAGAACAAGAACAAAATGGAGTAAGGGGACAGCTGTAAGAACAAAATGGAGCTGTAACAGACAGTATGAAGACTTATTGTTTTAGGATACGTTTTTTCTGTATTGCTTCTTTCCTAAATAAATGTACTGTGGTGTGTGAAATCTGGCTGGTCAGTGGTAAAGAGGACCACTGCGTCATTCAGTGCATGGGACGAATGCTGCTGAACTAATGAGCAGCTATTCAATACTTTGTTTTAATGTATGGCCAGACACTGCTCTGAAGACAGAACTAGTCATTTCCTCATGGGGTTTTCTATGGTGATCACTACAGTATCCAAGTGCTTCACAAATATTAATACACCCCTATGAGAGGAGAGAGTATTATCCCCATTGTACAGACGGGGAACTGAGGCATTAAGGAAACACAGATAAGGAAATTCATGAATTAATTAATGTAAAAAGTATCTACTAACTCAGAGGTGGGCAAACTATGGCCAGCAGGCCACATCCGTCCCACGGGACCCTCCTGCCCAGCCCCTGAGCTCCTGGCCCGGGAGGCTAACCCCTGGCCCCTTCCCTGCTGTTCTCCCTCCCCTGAAGCCTCAGTTCACTGCGCCGCCAGCGCAATGCTCTGGGCGGCGGGGCTGCAAGCTCCTGGGGCAGTGCAGCTGCAGAGCCCGGCCTGATCTGTTGCTCTGTGCTGCATGGTGGCGTGGCTGGCTCCAGCCAGGTGGCATGGCTGTAGCACCATCAGCCACCAGTGCTCCAGGCAGCACAGTAAGGGGGCGGGGCGGATAGAGGGCAGGGGAGTTTGGGGGGTGAGGGGGTGGATCGGGGGTCAGGGCAGTCAGACGGTGGGGAACAGGGGGGTTGAATGGGGGTAGGGATCCTGGGGAGCAGTCAGGAAGGAGAGGAGTTGGATGGGGCGGAGGGGGGGTAGTCAGGGGCAGGAATTCTGGGGCTCATCAGGGGATAGGGAGAAGGGGTGGTTGGATGGGGCAGGGATCCTGGGGGGCAGTCAGGAAGGAGAGGAGCGATTGGATGGGGTGGTGGGGGGCGGAGGGTTCGGGGGCTGTCAGGGGACAGGGAATGGGGGGGTTGGATGGGGCAGGAGTACCGGGGCATCAGGGAACAGGGGGGGTTGGATGGGGCAGGAGTCCTGGGGGGGCCATCAGGGGGCAAGAAGCGGGGGGTGGATGGGGGCAGGGGCCAGGCCACACCTGGCTGTTTGGGGAGGCACAGCCTCCCCTAACCAGACCTCCATACAATTTCGGAAACCTGATGTGGCCCTCAGGCCAAAAAGTTTGCCTGCCCCTGAACTAACTTCAGGTGCCCTATTTGAGACACCTAGGACCGGTTTTTCAGAGAACTTACGACATACAGCACTTCCTATGCTCAAAGCTCCTATTGAACTCAGTTGCAGACGTTCTAAGAACTCACACTTGCAAATCAGACCCTGAACTTGTGGGAGCCTCACTTTTCACTTCCTGGCTGCCCAAATTAGTGACCACTTGGGAAAAGTTTGGTTTAAGTGACCTGACTGATATTACACAGGAACTCTGGGGCAGAGGCAGGAATAGAATCCAATTCTCCAGGGCAGCATTCAACTGCCTTAACCCTGAGATCATCCTTTCTCTTTCTGCAACCCGCTGTCTCATTCACTACACGTGTTCCAACTCCTGCAACAAATGCGGGAGCGCTCGTACAAACAGCAGCCTCCTTAACTACACAGCCCTGATTCACACAAAAGGCAGATCAGTCCTATGCACTGAATGAGGCATGGTCCTGTGGGGAAAAAGTAGTATGTGATCATGTGGTTATAGATTGTGCCATATTGGATACACACAAGGGGGCCAAATTAAGGTTGCATGACATTTCCTACCTTGAGTGCTTGCCTTTGCAACTTTATTAATGTGCTTTTACCATAGGTTTGTCTAATTTCTTTGGTTTTTAAAAGAGCAAACTGAAAAAACAAAATTCCATTATGTGGCATCATACTGACACCCACGTGGCTCATCAGCAGTTGAGTTAATTTTGATGAAATAAGTGGGCCTAGATCACCACACAAATCTCTGCCACTTGAACTAATGGAGTAAGTGATTGCAGTAGTACATTCATTGACCCTGTGTGGCAAAAAAATGGCCACTGGAAAGGGTGTTTTTACAGAGAGGAGCTACAAGCAGCATTCTTAAGGGCTTGAAGAACTTTTGTCACAAGTCTGGTGAAGAGTAGGTTTAAGTCCCCTGTTTGCGCTTGGTCTCTGACCAGTGGATACAAATTGGGCACTCCCTTTAATAATCTGGAGACCACCAAGTGACAAGAATGGAGAGTCCCTCAACCAGACAGTGAAAAGCATAAACTGCAGACAAGTGCACTCTAATGGATGCTAAAAAGACCTTGGTTCTAGAGATGCAGTAAATTAGCGTGAGTGCTGCATAATTGCTGTTAACTGCCCATATGCCAATCCTTTTTCCACTTTAGTGTAATGCTTGAGAATGGCATGTTTCCTGGAGAGTCTACACTTCAGTAGAGCAGAACAATTCATCTCATAGCACAGGCAGCCAGATGAAGAGACTGAGGGTCGGGTTCTAATGCCCTGTGACCAGAGCTTTTGTGACACTGGGAGGTACAGAGGAAGATTACAGGTCCACTCTGGGTACCAGAAATTTCTGGTCCATGCTGGGGCTATCAGGATCACCCGGGCCCTCGCTGGTCCCAATTTCCTGAGCAGTCGAGGGACCAACGGAATCAGCAAGAATGTGTACTGGAACTGTGTGTTCAACTCTCACAGAAAGGTGTCTGTCAGGGCCCTTTTGCTATCCCTCATCAAGAGCAATGCAGGGGACACAGAGTTGGTCCTGGTGGCAAAGAGTAAAGGGGAGGACCCCACTTGATGAATAGAAGTTTGACCACACAGGCTGTTTGAGAAACCATTCATGCTGTTCCTAAGTCCACCAGGAAATCCTATCTGCCAGATCATCCTCCCTTGCTAGATGCAACAATACCAGATATATGCTGTGCTATATCGGGGTGGGCAACCTATGGCACATGTGCCGAAGGCGGCACGCGAGCTAATTTTCAGTGGCACTCACACTGCCCGGGTCCTGGTCACTGGTCCGGGGGCTCTGCATTTTAATTTAATTTTAAATGAAGCTTCTTAAACATTTTTAAAACCTTATTTACTTTACATGCAACAATAGTTTAGTTATATATTATAGACTTATAGAAAGAGACCTTCTAAAAACGTTAAAATGTATTACTGGCACGCGAACCCTTAAATTACAGTGAATAAATGAAGACTCAGCACACCCCTTCTGAAAGGTTGCCGACCCCTGTGCTATATTCACAACTCCATGAATTTGCCACTTCCTTGCACACAGTCTGGGAACAAGCGCTTTCTTGCTTATGAGAATACATAACAGTGGTATTGTCCATAAGCATCTGTTCTACTTTTCCTATAAGTTGAGGTAGCATGGATTTCTAGGCCCATGGGATGGCTCATAGTTCTAGCAGATTGGTTCCCCATTGATTCCAAAGTCACTGGCAGTGCATGCCATAGTCCAGCTTGGATGCATCTGGACTGCTTTTGCTGAGGGAGCTGGAGGAATGCAGGGGACTTATCTTAAATTGTATTCTGTGGGGTCCACCAGCTTATCTGCTTTGGGATCTTTGGAGATATGGAGAACATCAGGTCAAGATTGTCCACATTGAATCTGTAGTTCTGGGACTGACAACTCGGGCTTGAGACAGGCTTGGGAAGAGTGAAGACTAGGCAGCTGTATCTGTCTGGAAGGTATGTCTCTGAGCCAAAGAGGGACTGGGCACCTGCATCCATCTTGGGAAAGGCCCTAGGGCAGGAAGTGCTCCATTTAAAGCCCTAAAAGGGCTCTGATGTAGTTGGCACCAAGGTAAAACTAAAAATGGACAAAATTACTTTAACTCACAAAAGCTCTAAAACTTCCTAGGTTACCTAGACGCAGTGTAGACGTATCCTGAAATCAGAGGTGTGATTGCAGCCCAGGTTGGCATACCAATAGTAGCTTTAATCTAGCTAGCACAATTAAAAATACTAGTTTAGCTGCAGCAACACAGGCTTCATGTACTTGCACTGCTAGCCCATGCTGAAATCTGTGCCACGCCTTCGCTGCTATTTTTACCTGTTCTAGCTAGATTAAAGCTTGTGTAGGTATGCCAACACATGCCACAATCACACCTCCGACTGCAGACTTCAGACACACCTTTAGTAAGAATCCTAAAACAAGTGAGTGAGTCCAAATTGGCAGTTTTCCAGAAGGTTCCAGATCACTGAGGCGCAGACACCATGGATCCATAAGTGGGAATATGCAGTGACTCCCTGAAGTACATTTTCCATTTCAGAACTAGACCCCGTTCCAGCACGGTCCAGAATTGCAGTGTTCAGAGGATGACACGACAAGATAAGAATTCTGGTACCAGGTCTTACAGTGTAATTATTACTGCTGATTGCCCCACTTACTCACTAGTCAAGTAGGGTTGCCAACATTCTACTCGCACAAAACTAAACACCTTTGCCCCGCCCCCTGCCCCACACCTCCTCCACCATTCTCCGAGGCCCCACCACCCACTCACTCCATCCCCCGCTCCCTCTGTCACTCGCTCTCCCCACCCTCACTCACTCACTCATTTTCACTGGGCTGCCTCAGGGGGCTGGGTTGCGGAAGGGGGTGAGGGCTCTGGGTGGTGGTGTGGGCTCCAGGGTGGAGCCAAAAATTAGGAGTTCAGGGTGCAGGAGGGGGCTCTGGGCTGGGGCAGGGGGTTGGGGTGTGGGGCGGAGTGAGGGCTCTGGCTGGGGGTGGGGCCAGGGATGATGGGTTTAGGGTGCAGGAGGGGGCTGGAGCTGAGCAGTTTGGAGTACAGGAAGGGGCTCCGGACTGGTGCAGGGGGTTGGGGTAGGGAGACGGTGAGGACTCCAGCTGGGGGTGCAGGCTCTGGGGTGGGGCCAAGGATAAGGAGTTTGGGGTGCAGGAGGGGACTCTGGGTTCGGGCTGAGGGGACTGGCATGCAGGCGGGGGCTCTGGACTGGTGCAGGGGATTGGAGTGCAGAGAGAGTGAGGGCTCCAGCTGGGGGTGTGGGCTCTGGGGTGGGGCGGGGGATGAAGAGTTTGGTATGCAGGAGGGTGCTCTGTGCTGGGACCGAGGGGTTCGGAGGGCGGGGGGGGATCAGGGCTGGGGTAGGGAGCCCCAGCTGGGGGTGCGGGCTCGGGGATGGGAATGAGGTATTTGGGGTGCAAGGAGGTGCTGGGGTTGAGGGGTTCGGAGCATTGAAGGGGGATCGGGGCAGCAGGCTGGGGTGCGGAAGGGGGTGCAGGCTCCAGGTGGCGCTTACGACAGGCGGCTCCCGGAAGCAGCGGCATGTCCCCCCTCCGGCTCCTATGCAGAGGCACAGCCAGATGACTCTGCACACTGCCTGGTCTGCAGGCGCCATCCCCGCAGCTCCCACTGGCAACCAATGGGAGCTGCGGAGGTGGCACTTGGGACGGGGGCAGCGCACAGAGTCCTTTGGCTGCCCCTATGCATAGGAGCCAGAGGGGAGACATGCCACTGCTTTCGTAAGCTGCAAGGAGCCAAAGCAGGCAGGAGCCTTCCTTAGCCCCGCTGCACTGCTAACTGGACTTTTAATGGCCCGGTCAGCACTGCTGACCGGAGTTGCCAGGGTCCCTTTTCAACCGGGCATTACGGTCAAAAACCGGACACCTGGCAACCCTACAGTCAAGACCTCAACATTGCTCCCCACCTCCTTTTCAGAACCTGGTCCCAATTTTAAACTACTGGGGGGGCAAGAGGGGGAGTAATTCTCTAAGTCTTATACAATAAAAAAGGGCCAACTTTTGACACCCACAAATCAGAGAATGATTGAGAGAGAGATCCCAAATCTGTAGGAGAGTCACTCCAATGGCAGGGCTATGGTGTCTGCTATTGTATGATTGCACTGATCAGTGCTCAGCATAATCCACATGGCTCTGGGTAAAGGCCTGGAGCCAGAATCCAACAGTAATGTTTGTTAGCCATTTGGGAATTCCTATGAACATAAGATGGTATAGAAAATGACATAGTGATCATAAGGAAGTCTGAGATATTTTAAGTTGCTTCATGTCTTTGTAGTTTCCCAGTGTATTAGTTTTATTATTGTTTAATCAGAATTTACATCTTTCTGTGTCTCATTCTTCCCATCTCTTTGCCCCCTCCTGTACAGTTATTAACTTAAAACATTTAATGTATTGAAATATGACTCATAAGCAAAATTACAAACTAACTCAAAGGGGCATAGAGCTCACTAAATAAATGACATAAGCAAATAGTATAAATTACAGACATTCAACATCAGCCAGGTCCTTAAGTTACCTAAAATTTAAACCGTTTTTCTGAGAAATAGGCGTTCTTATACAACACAGCTTTTGGGGGCAGGTGAGGGAGGACTGACCAAAGCTTAACAGAAACATCTGCAGGTTAAATTAAGGGGAAAAATGACTTTATGAAGGCATTGAAGGGTAATACAGCATTGTTACTGCAGCATTTTCCAAACTTCTGAAAGCTGAAAAATGAAATCCATCACTATGCCCTTCAACCTGCCATGTGTTGTTACAAGCCTACCCAAAATGAGCAAATTGTGTAGATCTTCAAAGCATTGCCAACTCTCATGATTTTTATCATAAGTCTCATAACATTTGGCATTTTTTTTAAAGCCCAGCTCCTGCGGCCATGTTATGCAATAATCTCACTTTTACTCCTCCTCAATCCCCATGTAGTTTCTCGTCCTCATGGTTGCTGGAAAAGCAGCTTGAAAGTGTGAACCCTAAAGGCTCAAACACTAGCAGGAAAATAAGAAAGCACCTGATATTTACTGTTTTTTAAATTTCATGCATTTTAAACCTATCATGATTATTCAGAGGCCCAACTCATGATTTCTGAACGCTTGGGATTGGCAATACTATCTTCATACTATGATAATACTTCTTTTCTTCCAAGCTTTGATGAGCAATGAAACAGTAACACTGACATTCAAAGCATCATCTCTGGCACATGAGTTAGCATTTCCTGAAATGAATGGGCAGTTCACATCTCAGAGCTATGGTTTCAGGCTCTCTGCAAACTCAGTCTGCTATCCTTGCATCATTTACACTTAAGTACATTGTCAAGGTTTACTCTGCAATCATAACTGCTAGAGACTTAATTTGTTTTTGTTTTTTAATGACAGATGAGACTTTTCAGAACAGTTGAGTAATATTATATCTTAAAGTTATAAACACAAGCTGAAATTAGATCTGAAATGCGTTTATCAGACAAATGCATTTAGCGGTTCCTCAAAGACAGAAGACAGGCTGATGCCTCTAGCCAGGTGTCATCCAAGTCAATGGGCAATCACTAAGGCTACGTTTATGTCACAGAAGCCGTGACTTCCACAGACCTCCGTGACATTTTCTGCTTCAGTCCCTGGGGCCGCGGGACTGGAGCTGGCAGCCAGCAGGGTCCCAGTGCTGGGCGACAGCCTCTTCAGGCTCCCCCTGCGGGGTTCCAGCAACAGGCAACAGCCTCCTCAGGATCCCCCTGCAGGGTTCCAGTGACAGCCTCCTCTGGGGGCTCTCGTCAGGGTCCCAGCGATGGGTGACAGCCTTGGGTGGGGGGTGGATGGGGGGACCCCACAGCTCCCAGCCACCACAGTGGCGGGGGAAACCACGGAGCCACAGCAGCAAAAGTCACTGACAGGGCACGGGCTTCCATGAATTTTTTGTTTATGGCCCATGACCTATCTGTGACTTTTACGAAAAATGACCATGACAAAATCTTAGCCTTAGCAATCACCAGTCAAGTGACTATTCATTGTTAAGGAAGGGAGGCAAGAACAAACAGATCTGCACCTTAGCACACAACAGCATGAAACCTCTTTGACCACGTGACTCCTTGTCTCTGTCTTCAAAGCAGGAATAAACTTTATCTAAGGGTAACCCTCAAGAAAATGCATTTCAAAGGGGACTGGACTATAAAAGTGAGAGGGAAAAACACCTCAAGGTCTCTCTCTCTCTCTATTCATCTCTCTCTCTCTCTTTCACCTAAGACAACAAAAGAAACAGCCTTTGGAAGCAGATCCTGGCCTGAGAATTTGGTCAGCAATGTTACTGGAAATACGTGGTAAGGGATTTCACCTTGAACCAAGTCTAGTCTGTCAAATCTTAGTACCAGGAAGCGTTTTATCTTTATTTCTCTTATCATTTCTCACTTTAATGACTTATACTTGTGCTCACTTAAAACCCATGTCTTTGTAGTTAAATACATTTGTTTTATTGTTTAATCAAAACTAATCCACTGCTGTGTTTAAACTGAATTGTGTGGGTAACTCCAAGTAGCAAACCTTAGAGACTAACAAATTTATTTGGGCATAAGCTTTTGTGGGCTATAACCCACTTCATCAGATGCATGGAGTGAAAAAAAGTAGGCAGGTATACAGCACATGAAAAGATGGGAGTTGCCTTACAAAGTGTGGGGTCAGTGCCAAGGAGGCCAATTCAATTAGGGTGGATGTGGCCCATTCCCAACAATTGACAAGAAGGGGTGAATATCAATAGAGGGAAAACTACTTTTTATAGTGCCTTGTTAGCACTACAAAAAGTAATTTTCCCTCTGTTGATATTTGTATATTTATACCTGCCTACTTTTTTTTCACTCCATGCATCTGATGAAGTGGGTTACAGCCCACGAAAGCTTATGCCCAAATAAATTTGTTAGTCTCTGAGGCGTGGTCTACACTGGGGGAGGGTGTCGATGTAGATACGCAACTTCAGCTACGAGAATAGCGTAGCTGAAGTTGATGTATCTTATTTCGACTTACCTCCCGGAACGGCCGCGGCTCCCCCGTCAACTCCGCTTTCGCCTCTCACCCTGGTGGAGTTCCGGAGTAGACGGGAGCACGTTCGGGGATCGATTTATTGTGTCTAGATGAGAAGCAATAAATCGATCCCCGATAGATCGATCGCTATCCGCCGATCCGGCGGGTAGTGTGGATGTACCCTAAGGTGCCACAAGGACTCCTTGTTGTTTTTCAAGTCGGTTTGTAATCCTAACCTAATTGTGGACATTTTCATTATTCATACAAACGTCTCTTATTTTCTGGATCCTACTAAATTCTTAGGCTCTAATTTCTGGAGCAATGAGTTACACATGGTGTGATAAATAAAGGAGGGGGCTCCCTTTTATGAACACCCAGCCAGCCAATTAGCTATAAAATCCCTCTTGGTCTGTTCTCTGCTTGCTTTACCTGTAAAGGATTAACAAGTCCACAGGTAAAAGAAAAGGGGTGCACACCTGACCAAAGAGAGCCAATGGGAAGGCTAGAATTTTTAAATTTGGGAAAGAAACTTCCTTTGTCTGTTGTTCTCTGGGCTGGAGGGACAGGGCAGCAATGCTGTAAGCAGCTTTAAGCCAGGTATGATCATAAATCATCAGATCATACCTAGAACTACTTATCTGAACTCCAGATGTGTAAGTAGATCAGAATGTTTAGCTAGATGTGATCAGGTTTATTTCTGTTTATTTTTTAAGGCTTGTGGATCTCCTCTGTGCTAACCTCAGATGCTTTTGTTTGCTGGTAACCTTTAAGCTGAACCCCCAAGAAAGCTATTTTGGGTGCTTAATTTTTGTAATTGTTTCTTTTAAGATCTAGCCTAAGGTCCAGATGCATTGTTTTCCTTTTTGTTTTTAACAACATTTACTTTTTTAAGACGAGGATTTGATTTTTGGTGTCCTACGAGGTTTGTGTGTGTTGTTTGATTAGCTGATAGTCACAGCTAATTTCCTTTGTTTCCTTTCTCAACTCTTCCCTGGAGCGGGGGGTGAAAGGGCTTGAGAGTACCCCACAGGGAGGAATTACCAAGTGCTCCTTCCTGCAATTTCTTTTTTTAATAGATCTTAGGAAACTCCGAGTGTCCCAGATCCTCTCCTGCTTCTTTGTCAGTATGTAGTAGTCTTGATAGCATTTTGGAGAGTATTTATATCTTTTCACGTCAGTAAAGCTCTTAGCCTCCCCCCTCCCCCCTTTTTGGGTCCTCTGTTTCAGATGTCTTTTTCACTCACTTTACTTACCTCAGAATATGGCTTTTTCCCTGTGTACCTTGAAAGAAAAAAGAATCCATCTCAAGCCCCGCTCAATCATAACTAGTCACGTACCTTTAGGAGGGGCCGGTTGGATACTAACAACTGGATGCTGCTTTGTCAGTGGCAAAAGCGCTGGAAGAGCCTGAATAATGATGGCTTTAGCCTGAATGCCAAGGTTGGCCTGAGCTTCAGGTACTGCAGGCAGCAAGAGAGGCTTGGGTTGAATTGAAGGTTTGGATGTTGTCTGACTAGATCTTTTTGGTGTCCCCACAGAGCTGTTTGCTGGGGAAAGAAAAAATCTGAGTTGAACCACGAAATCTAAAAATAAAAATTCTATACAACACTGTGTAAGGGTTACTGAAGTCTTTCTTTGTCCATCTATTTATTAAAAGATGTGTCTTATGCACAAATGGATTTATCTTATCAGAAATAAAAGAGCTGTCTACTAGAACTGGACTGCTGACACCTTTCAGTGAACATTTTCTTGTGCAAAGCATGTGATAATTGGGCCTGCAAATTTACCCTAATTGTGAGCTCAACTATAAAGAGTATGTGAAAGTTCATAAAACGAACTCAAGGACTGTGTTACTATCATGCTCGGTACACAACAAGTGTGGGACTGAAAATTTAAAAAAAACAAAATTGGTGTGTTGGATAATACGCCTAATTATTTTGTCCACCAATGAGAGGATGGACTGTTCCACTGACAATTCCCTTTTGGGTCCCTAAAAAGAGAGACTTTTGGGGAGAAAAATTGGCTACTTGCGTGAGCTGCATCATCATGGCTGTCAGCCTCACCATCTCCTGGGACTCCAGGACTTAATCCTAATCCTGAGAGATGTCCTGACCAGACCAGACCAGAGAGAGGGACCCAAATGACACCACCTCCTCTATAAGCTCCAGCTGAATCCCAACCACTACCTAAGATGAAACAGGATCGGATTGTAACAGCTCTAGCCAATCACAACTAACGTCTCTTTTCCCCAAAAGGACAGTTCCTACTTTGATCCCATCAAAGAGACTGTCCAACAAGATTGTTTTTCCTTCTAAAGCTCTCTCCAGCTAAAGGGAAAAAGAGCAAGAGATATTAAAACAAAAGCCTTACTTAATACTTTACATCTCAAATGCTTTAACTGTTTTTTCTTCTTTTCTTTATCTTTAATAAAAGGTCAAAAAGACTTTAAATGGTATAAGCAGCAAAGAATCCTGTGGCACCTTATAGACTAACAGACGTTTTGCAGCATGAGCTTTCGTGGGTGAATACGAAATGCATCCGACGAAGTGGGTATTCACCCACGAAAGCTCATGCTGCAAAACGTCTGTTAGTCTATAAAGTGCCACGGGATTCTTTGCTGCTTTTACAGATCCAGACTAACACGGCTACCCCTCTGATACTTTAAATGGTATGTTTGCCACAGTACTAAGCATGCTGAGCTCTCTGTATACATAGCCACACTAGGCCAGAACAATATTCCATCTAGTTTAACAACCTGTCTTCTGACAATGGACAGTGCTAGATGCTTCCGAGGGAGCCAATAGAACACAACAATTTATTAAGTGATCCATCCCCTGTCGTCCAGTTCCAACATCTGGCAGTCAAAGATTTAGAGACACCCAGAGCATGTCCCTGATCATCTTGGGTAATAGCCATTGATGGATCTATCCTCCATGGACTTCTCTCAATCTTTTTTGAACCCACACTTTTGACCTTCACAATATCCTCTGGCAACTAGTTCCACAGGTTGACTGTGCTCGTTTGAAGAAGTAGTTCACTATGTTTTAAACCTACTGCCTATTAATTTCATCAGGTGTCCCCTGGTTCTTGTGTTATGTGACGGGAAAAATAGTACTTCCTTATTCACGTTCACCACACCATTCATGATTTTACAGACCTCTATCATATCCCCCTCGGACACCTCTTTTCTAAGCTGAACAGCCCCACGCTTTTTAATCTCTCCTCAGATGGACACTGTTCCATAGACCTATTCATTTTTGCTGCCCTCCTCAATACTTTTTCAAATTCTCATATATCCTTTTTGAGATGGGGTGACCAGAACTGCACACAGTATTCAAGGTGTGGATGTACCCGGTATTTACATAGTGTATTATGATATTTTCTGTCTTATTATCTATCCCTTTCCTAATGGTTCCTAACACTGGTAGCTTTTGGTTCTTATGGTTGTTGCACACTGAGCAGATGCTTTCAGAAAACTATCCAGAATTACTCTGAACCCTGAACCTTGTTTAACACTGTTTAATATTGGACAGTGACTTGGTTATGTTAACACCTTCACCTCATATATTCCATTTAAATTAATACAACAAGCCGTGTGGTCAAAGTAAGCAGATCACTCTTACCAGACTGGTGTGCAGCATTGGAAGTGAGCTTTTTATCTTTCTGACTTCCAGATCTCTTGCTGTACAGAGAGAGAGAAGACATCTGGGAGCTGGTGCTGAAGTCCAAGTCTTCCTGTTGACAAAGAATATATAAAACAAATGACAATCCTTCTCAGAACAGAAGAATGTGCTTACA
Organism: Mauremys reevesii; assembly: GCF_016161935.1. Lineage (NCBI taxonomy): Eukaryota > Metazoa > Chordata > Testudines > Geoemydidae > Mauremys > Mauremys reevesii. The sequence continues at coordinate 40,289,883 of NC_052630.1, read as the reverse complement.
AAAGCACTCAAATGCTGTTCGGATTCTGCTTTCAGATCTGTGCTACTGACCACAAATCTAATATTCCACTCTTCCTCTATTAATTATTTGTACTCCAGTAGTGCACAAAGGCCCCAATCAAGATCTAGCCCCATTATGCTAGGGGTTCTATATATACATGAGATATACCTGAGGGTTCTGAAGGCTAAGACAGATGATGGATGAGAGAGTAGTGAAGAAACTTGCCCAAGTCACCAAGCATCTCAGTGACCAGGAACAGAATCCAGGTCTCCTGAGACCAAGTCCAAGGCCACTGGACCATATGTAGGTAGTACTCCCAAGTACAGATTTCCCTGTGGGTCCCTGTGACTTCAGTGGGAGCAGGCCCTATACAGCACTCCAAAGTACAGAGCTCGCATGTAGAGCGAACAGAACAGAGGATTCAGAATGATAGAATCTAGAGATCAAAAGATCAGTGAGTCCATCTCCTTGTTAACACAGGATTTAGTCTCCCTATAGAAGACGAATAATATTCAACTGATAATTGAAACAAAGAGTCATTCAAGCTGGGCCTGAACTAAGTTGATCTGAAAAGCTGTTTCTCATTACTGAAGAAACCAAATCACAATGAATAGCTGCTTTAAAAAAGACAAAACAAAACAAAAAAATATTCTCTTAACATCCTCTGGGGCTGAGCACAACCTCTCAAATGAGGCACATACTGGCACAGCATGCAGCCAGCATGCCTCATTGGTATGGCTAAGATTTAGTCATGGGTATTTTTAGTAAAAGTCATGGATAGGTCACAAACATTAAACAAAAATTTGCGGCTCCTGACCTGTCCATGACTTCTACTATAAATACCCTGGACTAAATCTTAGGTGTTCTGAGGGCTCCGGGCATCGCTGCTCTGGAGGGGGGGCCTCTAGGGTAATGCTACTACAGCAGGGGGGAGGGAGGAGGTGTCCCTGGATCACAGCTACTGCAGCTCAGGGGGCAAAGCGGGTGGTCGGCCCAGGGCTGCCCCAGAAGCAGACGGTGTGGCTGGCCCTGGGGGGCGGCCCTGGAGTCAGCCACACCAGCCACTGCAGAAGTCACGGAGGTCACAGAATCTGTGACTTCCATAACAGATTTGCAGCCTTACTCACTGGCAGCAAAGCAAATAATTCACATTGATGCTCTTCAGACGCCATAGGCGCCCAAACACTTCAAATGCAAGAAATGCAAGAAACACACAAATGCAAGAAGCATGGGAAACAAGCAGGGAGAACTGGAAGTCCTGGCACAGGCAAGCAACTATGATGTGATTGGAATAACAGAGACTTGGTGGGATAACTCACATGACTGGAGTACTGTCATGGATGGATATAAACTGTTCAGGAAGGATAGGCAGGACAGAAAAGGTGGGGGAGTTGCATTGTATATAAGAGAGTAGTATGACTGCTCAGAGCTCCGGTATGAAACTACAGAAAAACCTAAGAGTCTCTGGATTAAGTTTAGAAGTGTGAGCAACAAGGGTGATGTCATGGTGGCAGTCTGCTAAAGACCACCAGACCAGGGGGATGAGGTGGACGAGGCTTTCTTCCGGCAACTAGCAGAAGTTACTAGATCGCAGGCCCTGGTTCTCATGGGAGATTTTAATCACCCTGATATCTGCTGGGAGAGCAATACAGCAGTGCACAGACAATCCAGGAAGTTTTTGGAAAGTGTAGGGGACAATTTCCTGGTGCAAGTGCTGGAGGAACCAACTAGGGGCAGAGCTCTTCTAGATCTGCTGCTCACAAACCAGGAAGCAAAAGTGGATGGGAACCTGGGAGGCAGTGACCATGAGATGGTCGAGTTCAGGATCCTGACACAAGCAAGGAAGGAGAGCAGCAGAATACGGACCCTGGACTTCAGAAAAGCAGACTTTGACTCCCTCAGGGAACTGATGGGCAGGAACCCCTGGGAAAATAACATGAGGGGGAAAGGAGTCCAGGAGAGCTGGCTGTATTTTAAAGAAGCCTTATTGAGGTTGCAGGAACAAACCATCACAATGTGTAGAAAGAATAGTAAATATGGCAGGTGACCAGCTTGGCTTAACAGTGAAATCCTTGCTTATCTTAAATGCAAAAAAGAAGCTTACAAGAAGTGGAAAATTGAACAAATGACCAGGGAGGAGTATAAAAATATCGCTCAGGCATGCAGGAGTGAAATCAGGAAAGCCAAATCACACTTGGAGTTGCAGCTAGCGAGAGATGTTTAGAGTAACAAGAAGGGTTTCTTCAGGTATGTTATCAACAAGAAGAAAGTCAAGGAAAGTGTGGGCCCCTTACTGAATGAGGGAGGCAACCTAGTGACAGAGGATGTGGAAAAAGCTAATGTACTCAATGATTTTTTTGCCTCGGTCTTTATGAACAAGATCAGCTCCCAGACTGCTGCACTGGACAGCACAGTATGGGGAGAAGGTGACCAGCCCTCTGTGGAGAAAGAAGTGGTTCGGGACTATTTAGAAAAACTGGACGAGCACAAGTCCGTGGGGCCGGATGCGCTGCATCCCAGGGTGCCAAAGGAGTTGGCAGATGTGATTGCAGAGCCATTGGCCATTATCTTTGAAAACTCATGGCAAACAGGGGAGGTCCCGGATGACTGGAAAAAGGCTAATGTAGTGCCCATCTTTAAAAAAAGGGAAGAAGGAGGGAGGGATAGCTCAGTGGTTTGAGCATTGGCCTGCTAAACCCAGAGTTGTGAGTTCAATCCTTGCGGGAGCCACTTAGAGATCTGGGACAAAAATTGGTCCTGCTAGTGAAGGCAGGGGGCTGGACTCGACTCGATGACCTTTCAAGGTCCCTTCTAGGAGATAGGTATATCTCCAATTATTATTATATATCTGGGGAACTGCAGGACAGTCAGCTTCACCTCAGTCCCTGGAAAAATCATAGAGCAGGTCCTCAAGGAATCAATTCTGAAGCACTTAGAGGAGAGGAAAGTGATCAGGAACAGTCAGCATGGATTCATCAAGGGCAAGCCATGCCTGACTAACCTAATTGCCTCCTATGACAAGATAACTGGCTCTGAGGATAAGGGGAAAGCAGTGGATGTGTTATTCCTTGACTTTAGCAAAGCTTTTGATATAGTCTCCCATGGTATTCTTGCCAGCAAGTTAAAGAGTTATGGGCTGGATGAATGGACTATAAGGTGGATAGAAAACTGGCTAGATCGTCGGGCTCAACGGGTAGTGATCAAAGACTCCATGTCTAGTGGCAGCCAGTTTCATGCGGAGTGCCCAAAGGGTTAGTTCTGGGGCTGGTTTTGTTCAATATCCTTATTAATGATCTGGAGGATGGAGTGGACTGCACTCTTAGCACGTTTACAGATGACACTAAACTGGGAGGAGTGGTAGATACGCTGGAGGGTAGGGATAGGATACAGAGGGACCTAGACAAATTAGAGGATTGGGCCAAAAGGAACCTGATGAGGTTCAGCAAGGACAAGTGCAGAGTCCTGCACTTAGGACGGAAGAATCCCATTCACTGTTACAGACTAGGGACCAAAAGGCTAGGCAGCAGTTCTGCAGAAAAGGACGTAGGGGTTACAGTGGATGAGAAGCTGGATATGAGTCAGGAGTGTGCCCTTGTTGCCAAGAAGGCTAACGGCATTTTGGGCTGTATAAGTAGGGGCATTGCCAGCAGATCGAGGGACGTGATCATTCCCCTCTATTTGGCATTGGTGAGGCCTCATTGGTGTGTCCAGTTTTGGGCCCCACACTACAAGAAGGATGTGGAAAAATTTGAAAGAGTCCAGCGGAGGGCAACAAAAATGATTAGGGGGCTGGAGTACATGATTTATGAAGAGAGGCTGAGGGAACTGGGATTATTTAGTCTGCAGAAGAGAAGAATGAGGGGGGATTTGACAGCTGCTTTCAACTACCTGAAAGGAGGTTCCAAAAAGGATGGATCTAGACTGTTCTCAGTGGTACCTGATAACAGAACAAGGAGTAATGGTCTCAAGTTGCAGTGGGAGACGTTTAGGTTGGATATTAGGAAAAACTTTTTCACTAGGAGGGTGGGGAAGCGCAGGAATCGGTTACCTAGGGAGATGGTGGAATCTCCTTCCTTAGAGGTTTTTAAGGTCATGCTTGACAAAGCCCTGGCTGGGATGATTTAGTTGGGAATTGGTCCTGCTTTGAGCAGGGGATTGGACTAGATGACCTCCTGAGGTCCCTTCCAACCCTGATATTCTATGATTCTATGAATGCATAGCTCATTGTCCTGGCCTTATGGTACACACTTGCTTAAAGGATTAGGACCTAGCTACCTCAAAGACCACTTTATCTCCTACCTTACCTCTGTGTTGCACTGACTGCCTGCAAGTTCCTGGATGGAATTCAGACAGTTGCTTGTAATCTTGAAAGCCCTAAGGGTATGTTTATACTACCCACCAGATCGGCAGGCAGTGATCGATCCAGCTGTCGGAGGAGCAGGCCGTTGTTCAAGACAGGCAGTTGTACACATGCACAGCATAGTGTAAGGTCTGAGGCCTTTCGCTGCAGCCATATTAGGAGAGCAGCAGCCATGAACCAAGAAACAGAAAGTGATATCCTCACATTTCTTCTAAATTATATCAAAACAGTGTAATATCAGGAAGTTAAGAAGGTACCCCTCCTCATAATACCCACCATCACCATATAAGTAAGGAATCTCTTAAGATGTTTACAGAAAACGTTGCTTGATGGCATTCTGTCTGGCAAGGAGTCACTTATTAACAGTTGTGATTGTAAAATCTATACTTCTACTGTTTTGCCTTTATGGTCCCTACTTCTCTACTGTTTATGTGTATGGTCTCTATCTGGTTCTTTGATTGTTTCGATTTCTTGCATAACTAATTTTGTAAGATTTAAATCAGCTAAGGTGGTGGGGTCTGATTGGTAAAAGAATTGTTTCACAATGTGTTATGATTGGTCAGAGTTATTTTGTAATATTTTAGTAAAATGATTGGTTACAGTATAGCTAAGCAGGACTCAAGTTTCACTGTAAAATTGGGTCCAAGAAGGAGTCCAGCTGGGAAAAGAATAAGAAGAAGGAAAGACCTGGAAGAAGAACTCACCTCTTAAGACACAACCTAAGATCAGAGCTGCTAAGAATCCTCTGCACGACAGTGACGTGCAGCAACCACAACCCAGATGAGACCAACCTTGCCTGGCCAACAGGGAAAGTCCACCTGCATGATCAGGATTGCTGAGCATAGCTTTGTGTGCTTAGCGGGTGTATTCTGCTTGGTAATTGTTAATAAGTAGAGGATATTACTGTGTAAGGCTCTTTCACTGGTAAAAGGTGCTGCAAACCTGCAGAAGATTATGCTTTGAGCCCTACGAATTGGGTAAGGATGGCCCTGAGCCCTAGGAACTGGGTAAGAGTAGGTGTCTTTCGCCCAGAGCCTTAGGAACTGGGAAAGGGTGGGGGTGCCTAAATCAAATGAGTTACGCCTTGAGCCCTAGGAACTGGATAAAGGTGGATGCCCTAGAATGTGCATGTAATAGGACACTTCTACATGTTTCCACACCCCATGCTGTGTACATATATCCCCCTGTTTGTTTGGGTCACCCACAGTGGCAAGGAAAGAAAACACTTTATACAGGAGAATGTTAAAAGAAAAGTCAGTGTTTCAGGTGTAGGTATGACAAATTGCTTTCATTTATATTGTGAAATTGAGCAGAATTTAAGCTTAGATTGCGCCTTTCGTTTGTATTTTCTATATGAATGTAGGGAGCCAGGGCGGCTTCCTTCCGAACCTGAGGGTAAAGAGCCACTCTCTCAGCCTGAGTGGGCGGGGCCAGGCCAAGCTTACTCCACCCCCCGGAAGGGGAGGGGTGGAACAGGAAGTACAAAAGACGGGGCACTTAGCCCAGTAACCCCATCAGGGCAGTTCCAGGAAGGGAGGCAAATGCAGACCGCTGGCTGTTCCCTTCAGACCCTGCTGCTGCACCAGGGGAGGCCCTGGACCAGGAGAAACCTGACCTGGAGGAAGGACTGGGGCTACCAGGACAGCCCTCTGCTGAGTAACCGGAGGAACTGGAGGAGCCTGACGTGGAGTGGGAGCTGGAGCTGCCAGCAGCAGAGTACAGGGATGCGCCAGAGGGACTTGCTCGAGCGACCAGGTAGGAAGAAGCCCAGGGACAGAACTGCACAGTGCAGTGAGTCTATTTGGTCAGTGTGTTGTGGAAGGACCCCCGCTGACCCAGTGGCGGGACCCTCGCCCTGCCACTGTCAGGGCCCTGGGCTGGAAAACTCAGTGGAGTTGGTTGGGCCTGCGTTCCCCTACCCCGGCCAGCCCGGGTAGCAGAATCTTGACAACACTAGGGACTCTTGCCGGAGCTCCCCAGCCGGAGGAACGTGCTAGGGACTCTTGCTGGTGCCCCTCCCTCCACTAATTCCCTAGTGACAGATGGTGTGACTCAGGCCGGCCAGTGAGGCTGTAGCTCCCCACTGTCCCCTAGCGGCTCAGTGGGCCAATTGACACAGGTCACAATGAACCATAAGTCAGTTCATGCAACATAACTGCACAAACATAAGGCACCAAGACTTTACTACTTACAGGCACATGCTGCACTGAAGAGTCTGATAATGGTGAAGGGACTGAACAAATTGAAGTGGCTGGCGACTGAGGCTCTTCCTTCAAGTTTTCATCTACAAGAGAGCGGTAAGTAGACTTTTACACTGCACAAAGGTCTAACACTAGGAGTTTAGCTTATGCAAGAAATATGCTGCTCTATTCCAAACATTAACTTCTGGAGTAAACCACCCAAGTGAATGTATTAAGACTACAGCAACTAAAGAATATGAGACTTGTAGGAGAGACCAAAACAATAGCCATGTCCCATCCCAGGAAAATCAATGAAGTGATCTCTGTATACAAAAGAGCCTACTCCAGCAAGCAGTACCACTGAAGTCAATATTCCTAGTAGTCACTCTTTTAAGATAGTCATAGCTGAAACATTTGGCATGTAATTACCTATACAAGTATGGCTCGTCACATCCCAAGGGCCTGAATCCCAAGACATCAAGTCCAAATCAAAGTCGAGGTTATAAAGACTGTTCTCCTGTAGATGATGATAATTTAACAAAAATAAGTTAAGAGATGCAAAACAGAAAAGACTATATATTGCAACCACCAAGCACTACAGCTCTTAAGAAGGCAAAAGGATTTAGTCACCTCAATTTGCATGTTTTTGGTGGCATGGCAAGGCCACAAATATATATGAGAAGCCCTGAGAGAGGAGAGCTCTCAGTTAGATTTCACAAGGCAGGGTTTCCAACTAAACAGACTTGAGCTGGGGAGTTATTTGTGGCTTTAGTTCAAACCTAACTCTGACCTGAGTAAAGGGAAGTGAGAGTAAATATCATTACTACAATTATTTGTACTCCAGTAATGCCTTATTAGTAATTATTTGTATCACAGTAGTGTCTAGGGCAGGGGTAGGAAAACTACGGCCCGGGGACCACATCCAGCCCTTCATACTTTTTAATCCGGCCCTCGAGCTCCTGCCAGGGAGCGGGATCTGGGGCTTGCCGTGCTGCGTGCCTGCTGTGGCTCTGCACGGCTCCAGGAAGCAGCAGCATGTCCCCCCTCCGGCTCCTACGCATAGGGGCAGTCAGGGGGTTCCATATGCTGCCCCCATCCCAAATGCTGGCTCTGCAGATCCCATTGGCCAGGAACTGAAGCCAATGGGAGCTGCAGGGGCAGCGCCTGCAGACGGGGTAGCATGCAGAGCTGCCTGGCCACGCCTCCGCATAGGAGGCGGAAGAGGGACATGCCGCTGCTTCCAGGAGCTGCTTAAGGTAAGCGCCACCCGGAGCCTGCACCTGTGACCCCATCCTGCACCCCAACCCCCTGTCCTAGCCTGATTCCCCCCACCCACCCTCTGAGCCTCTCGGTCCCAGCCCAGAGCACCCTCCTGCACCCCAACCCTTCATCCCCAGCCCCACTCCAGAGCCCTCATCTCCTCTTGCACCCCAAAGCCCAATTTTGTGAGCATGTATGGTGGGCCATACAATTTCCATACCCACATGTGGCCCTCAGGCCAAAAAATTTGCCCATCCCTGGTCTAGGGGGCCTAGGCAATGCACTCAGTACTGTACAAACATGTAACAAATAACTCCTTCTTAATTATTTTTTGTAAGCTGTCACTATGGGGGCCGGGGGGTGTTGCATTTTATTTCTCATCTTTAGGGTAAACTGATCTCTTCAATTCTAAGAGTCTCCATCACCCTTTTCAAACAGAGGAAGATTTAATCAGTTCAGCTGCTCTGAGACTATGCAGTAAATTGTGAGAGTCTTTTGTTGAAAAGTTTCTGCTGGTACATTTAACTAGACAAAATGTTTTCATTCTGAATAGCTGGTTGGGGAAGGGCCATTAGAAAAACAACAGATCTTAAAAGAAGCTTATCTCCCACATGGGGGCTTTCCTGAGGATGCTACAAACAGCCTCCAACAAATGGCTGCTGTGATACTACAGGGTCATGTGACCAGGCCACCTGGTGCTGGACTCCATCTTGGGATATCAGTATCCCTGGCTGGGATGATTTAGTTGGGTTTGGTCCTGCTTTGAGCAGGGGGTTGGACTAGATGACCTCCTGAGGTCCCTTCCAACCCTGAGATTCTATGATTCTATTTTTCCAATGACTGGCGTGGGAACCAAGCTTTGAAACAAAGGGTTCCCAACATATGCAAAAGCTATATAAGGCAGGGGAGTGACATTATCTTGGTTCTTCACTGACTCCCCACCCAAAGAGACTCTTGAAAACACCCGAGGACCAAAGACTGAACTGGGGGAATTGCTAGACCTAGGCTAAAGGGATTTTTACCCTGTGAATGGAACACCTGGGGATTCTAAGCTGCAAACAAATGCAACATGCCCCTTAAGAATCTGCAGCCGGCTTGTATCATCACTTAGGGTGAGAATTTTCTATTCATAGCTGATCTATGTAGTATATTAAATTTAGTTTGCGTTTTTTGTTTATTTACTAGATAATCTGGTTTGATATGTTTGCTATCCCTTATAATCACTTAAAATCTATCTGTTGTAGTTAATAAACTTGTTTTTGTTTTATCTACAACCAGTGTGTGGGAGTCATAACTCAGAGCAGAAAGCTATTCTATATTCCTCTCCATATTGAGAGAGGGGGCGAATTTCATCAGTTTATGCTGTACAGCACAAGACAGTATAATTTTGGGTTTACACTCTGGGGGGAGGGGGGGTGCCTGAGTAGCTGGGAAGTAACCTAGCTGGAGCCTTCCAATGTAACTGGTCAAAACGTCTGTATGTATCTGCAGCTGGGTGTGTTCCTGCAGCTGTATGTGTGCTCGTGAAAGTGCAGGCTGGAGCCTGGATAGAATTTGGCAGCTTGTCACAGAAGTACAGTGTAAACGGGAGCCCAGGCTGGTGGGACGGGGGGCTCAGTGGTACCTCAGTTCCAGGTAGCACCCCGGGGGGAACCTGTCACAGTGATGCAGCAAGCAGGGTCATATGCACAGCTTGTTACTCTGAGTGAGATGGGCACTTCATACACTGGTGGTGATTTTAAGTGAGATTTAAGTGTACTGGCTAGAGATCAGTCAAAGAGGTTACCAGTTTGTTATTTTCTCTTTGCTTATTTCGGGCAAGGGAAGTAAGGACAGGAAAGCAGGAAAATGAGTGAAAGTAAAACTAGTAGAAGCTGGAACTATACAGATTGCAGACAGAAGAGAAGATGAAAGAACACAAAAGTCATATGGAATTTAAACAAATGGTGATTAATGCGCAAGAAGCTGAACACCAAAGAAGCAGAGAATGCCAGGCAAGAAGCTGCACACCAAAGGGCCCTAGAACTGCAAGCCAAAGAAATGGAGGCAAAAGAAAGGGAGAGAAAGCATCAACTGAATTTGATAGAGAAGCAGATCCAGAACCCCCAGGCACCAGTGAGCTCCACCTCTTCAAAATCCACAAATGGTAATGGTTGTGTCCTGCATGCAGCAAGACAGGAAACATGGCTGAATATTTCATCACCTTTTGAGAGGCTGTGTACTCCATGAAATTCCTGAAGACCAAAAGATGCCCACTTTGATTGCAAAGTTGTCTGAGAGCGCTCTGGATATGTTCAATAAGATTCCAATTAGAGATGCTTCAGATTATAGTAAATTCAAGGATATGATTTTAAAACTGTTTCAGATTACATCTGAAAAATACAGAGTAAAATTTAGAAGCCTTAAGAGGGGGGGTGGGATTAGTAATGTGGCATATGTAAACCAGATGAAAGATTTGATAGATAAGTGGATAAGGGGTGTAGTAGGAAGAGGGCCTGAAACATAAGCCCATGTATCAGAGGCCTGAAGCCTGAGCTAAAGTAGTCAAAACTGCTGATAAAAAGCAAAGTTAAGTTGTGAGCAAGAGGCAGGCCCTGCTCACAGGATCAGGCAAGAACAAGGCTGATATTGCAGAAACACACATTCCTAAGTAGTGCTAGGCAAAAGAATATATAGACAAACATAGTCCAGACAGGTGGTACCAGAACACCTTGATACCAGCACATTCCCCAAAGATAACAGGAACACACTGACCCATCGTAAAGATGAGGTCAGGATGCCAGAAAAACAGATAAAGATGTTTTGATCAAACCAACATGTACTAGGTACTGGATGGCACCTAGGCACGTCAGGGGTAATGCATAACTTGTTTGTATCTGTGTATAAAGATGTATCTCAGAGGGAGTGTCTTTGTCTGGCCGAGGGGATAGTGGAAAGTCCCATCACTAACTGAGCTAGTCCATTGCAACGGACATACTTGTGTTAGTGTACCTGTAACCATTGAGCCAGGGCATTAGGACTGTGCTTCAATGACAATAAACCTGACCATGTGCCTTCGCTATGAACCAAGTCTGTGGATTTATTGGGCAGTTTGATCGGAGCCTGATGTATGGCCTATCTGTCCAGAGTCAGTACAGCACGCAGAGAGAACACACATACACACACAGCCAAACATCTAATGACAAGCGGGAAAAGTATTACAAGCTTTGAAGAAATGTGTGATCTTTTTGCTCAGGAACACTTCCTGAGTATATGAAGTGATGATGCAAAACAGTGTTTATGGGATAAAAAGGTGAAAACTGTTGATGAATTTGCTACTGTACTGATGAATTTGAGCAGACACAACCGTCTATTAGAAATAAATCACAGGCAGAGGAGTTAAAACCTGGGGGGAAAGCAGGGTTCCCGTTTTACCCCAGGAAAGAGGGTGGATGGGAGACTGGACGCTCACCTCCCCAAATCCATTCCTCTAGCCCTTTTCCCAAATCTCCTGTAAAAACAGAAGAGCCCGGAAGGTGCTATCACTGTAATTCCACTGAGCCCCTGAGGAATAAATCCCCTGTGTTGGGTGGGAAAAGGCAGCAAGCAACTCACGGGAATGCTGCTACCCAGAGCACTGAGGCATCTCAGGCAATTGCCACTTATCATACAAGGTTTGTAAAAATAGCCTCTGCCCAGCCAGGCAGTAAGCACATAAAGGCTGTCAAAATTAATGGCAAGGAACACCTTGGGTGGAGGGACACATGTGCAGAAATTTCTGTGGTTAGGAGGAGCATTGTTCAGGAAAAAGACATTCTGCCAGGACAGATGGCAGAGCTTTTGTTAGCAGGAGATCACAAAACCCTTGTGCCTTTGGCTAAAATGCACATAGAAACTGAGGATTTGAAAGCTGAATTGAATGTGGCAGCAGTACCTACTAACCCATCACTGATACTGCCAAGAATGACCTTAAGCGTATCACTGCAGATTACGTGGCTCTGGGAAGAAGGATAAAGGAGTTTGAGGCGCAAGTGGTGTTCTCATCTATCCTCCCTGTGTCAGGAAAAGGCCAGGGTAGAGACCGTCGAATCGTGGAAATCAACGAATGGCTACGCAGATGGTGTCGGAGAGAAGGGTTTGGATTCTTTGACCATGGGATGGTCTTCCAAGAAGAAGGATTGCTAGGCAGAGATGGGCTCCACCTCACGAAGAGAGGGAAGAGCATCTTTGCAAGCAGGCTGGCTAACCTAGTGAGGAGGGCTTTAAACTAGGTTCACCGGGGGAAGGAGACCAAAGCCCCGAGGTAAGTGGGGATGTGGGATACCGGGAGGAAGCACAAGCAGGAGATTACAAGAGGGGAGGACTCCTCTCTCAGACCGAGAAAGCGGGACAATCAGCGGGTTATCTTAAGTGCCTATACACTAATGCAAGAAGCCTGGGGAACAAGCAGGGAGAACTAGAAGTCCTGGCACAGTCAGGGAATTATGATGTAATTGGAATAACAGAGACTTGGTGGGATAAGTCACATGACTGGAGTACTGTCATGGATGGATATAAACTGTTCAGGAAGGACAGGCAGGGCAGAAAAGGTGGGGGAGTTGCATTGTATGTAAGAGAGCAGTATGATTGCTCAGAGCTCCAGTATGAAACTGCAGAAAAACCTGAGTGTCTCTGGATTAAATTTAGAGGTATGAACAACAAGGGTAATGTCGTGGTGGGAGTCTGCTACAGACCACCGGACCAGGGGGATGAGGTGGACGAGGCTTTCTTCCAGCAACTAACAGAAGTTGCTAGATCACAGGCCCTGGTTCTCATGGGTGACTTTAATCACCCGATATCTGCTGGGAGAGCAATACAGCAGTGCACAGACAATCTAGGAAGTTTCTGGAAAGTGTAGGGGACAATTTCCTGGTGCAAGTGCTGGAGGAACCAACTAGGGGAAAAGCTCTTCTTGACCTGCTGCTCACAAACAGGGAAGAAATAGTAGAGGAAGCAATAGTGGATGGGAACCTGGGAGGCAGTGACCATGAGATGGTCGAGTTCAGGATCCTGACACAAGGAAAAAGGGAAAGCAGTAGAACAGAGACCCTGGACTTCAGAAAAGCAGACTTCGACTCCCTCAGGGAACTGATGGGCAAGGTCCCCTGGGAGAATAACATGACGGGGAAAGGAGTCGAGGAAAGCTGGCTGTATTTCAAAGAAACCTTATTGAGGTTGCAGGAACAAACCATCCCGATGTGTAGGAAGAAAAGTAAATATGGCAGGCGACCAGCTTGGCTTAACAGTGAAATCCTTGCTCGTCTTAAACACAAAAGAACAGCTTACAAGAAGTGGAAGATTGGACAAATAACCAGGGAGGAGTATAAAAGTATTGTTCAGGCATGGGTGTGAAATCAGGAAGGCCAAATCACACTTGGAGTTGCAGCTAGCCGGAGATGTTAGGAGTAACAAGAAGGGTTTCTTTAGGTATGTTAGCAACAGGAAGAAAGTCAAGGAAAGTGTGGGCCCCTTGCTGAATGAGGGAGGGAACCTAGTGACAGAGGATGTGGAGAAAGCTAGTGTACTCAATGCTTTTTTTGCCTCTGTCTTCACAGACAAGGTCAGCTCCCAGACAGCTGCACTCTGCAGCACGGTATGGGGAGGAGGCGACCAGCTCTTTGTGGAGAAAGAAGTAGTTCGGGGCTATTTAGGAAAGCTGGACGAGCACAAGTTCATGGGGCCGGATGCGCTGCATCCGAGGGTGCTAAAGGAGTTGGCCGATGAGATTGCAGAGCCATTGGCCATTATCTTTGAAAAATCATGGCGATCGGGGGAGGGCCCGGATGACTGGAAAAAAGCTAATGTAGTGCCCATCTTTAAAAAAGGGAAGAAGGAAGATCCAGGGAACTACAGGCCAGTCAGTCTCACCTCAGTCCCTGGAAAAATCATGGAACAGGTCCTCAAGGAATCAATCCTGAACCACTTAAAGGAGGGGAAAGTGATCAGGAACAGTCAGCATGGATTCACCAAGGGCAAGTCATGCCTGACTAACCTAATTGCCTTCTATGACAAGATAACCGGCTCTGTGGATGAGGGGAAAGCAGTGGATGTACTATTTCTGGATTTTAGCAAAGCTTTTGATACAGTCTCCCACAGTATTCTTGCCAGCAAGTTAAAGAAGTCTGGGCTGGATGAATGGACGGTAAGGTGGATAGAAAACTGGCTAGATGGTCGGGCTCAACGGGTAGTGATCAATGGTTCCATGTCTAGTTGGCAGCCGGTATCAAGTGGAGTGCCCCAAGTGTCGGTGCTGGGGCCGGTTTTGTTCAATATCTTCATTAACAATCTGGAGGATGGTGTGGACTGCACCCTTAGCAAGTTTGCAGATGACACTAAACTGGGAGGAGTGGTTGATACGCTGGAGGGTAGGGATAGGATACAGAGGGACCTAGACAAATTAGAGGATTGGGCCAAAAGAAATATGATGAGGTTCAACAAGGACAAGTGCAGAGTCCTGCACTTAGGACGGAAGAATCCCATGCACTGCTACAGACTAGGGACCGAATGGCTGGGTAGCAGTTCTGCAGAAAAGGACCTAGGGGTTACAGTGGACGAAAGGCTGAATATGAGTCAACAGTGTGCCCTTGTTGCCAAGAAGGCTAATGGCATTTTGGGTTGTATAAGTAGGGGCATTTCCAGCAGATCGAGGATGTGCTCAGTCCCTCTACTCAGCACTGGTGAGGCCTCATTTGGAGTACTGTGTCCAGTTTTGGGCCCCACACTACAAGAAGGATGTGGATAAATTGGAGAGAGTCCAGCGGAGGGCAACAAAAATGATTAGGGGGCTGGAGCACATGACTTATGAGGAGAGGCTGAGGGAACTGGGATTGTTTAGTCTGCAGAAGAGAAGAATGAGGGGGGATTTGATAGCTGCTTTCAACTACCTGAAAGGGGGTTCCAAAGAGGATGGATCTAGACTGTTCTCAGTGGTAGAAGATGACAGAACAAGGAGTAATGGTCTCAAGTTGCAGAGGGGGAGGTTTAGGTTGGATATTAGGAAAAACTTTTTCACTAGTAGGGTGGTGAAGAACTGGAATGGGTTACCTAGGGAGGTAGTGGAATCTCCTTCCTTAGAGGTTTTTAAGGTCAGGCTTGACAAAGCCCTGGCTGGGATGATTTAGTTGGGTTTGGTCCTGCTTTGAGCAGGGGGTTGGACTAGATGACCTCCTGAGGTCCCTTCCAACCCTGAGATTCTATGATTCTATGATTCTATGATCACAATTGTTACTGGGAAATGATTTTTTAATGTAGCTCAGGCTGTCTGCAGCAAGGAGGAATACCGTGCTGCAACCCCAGAGGAGAAAGATAAAGTCCCAGAAGCTGCTGAAGGAATGGGAGAGCATCTCTTTAATGCCTCTGCAGCAGTGGAACAATATGCTACCAGGGGTGGGTTGGTTGAGAACAGCTCCTGCTGCCCAGTGGCTAAAGACAGCCTTTCCTCTAGCAGGGAGGGAAGCATATTGCCTGTCAGTGAGAAGACTGTCCAGGTTGCTGGCTGCCAGCAGGTTGCAGATAGGCAAGGGGCAGACCTCACTCTAGGGTGCACAGGAAGATGCGTCCTAGAGGGAAGCCCAGAGAAGGGTGATGGAATCCTAGAGAACACTGAGGTGGCTGAGGGTTCCATGGACTCTATAGCTGGAGGAAAACCCAATTCAAAGAGGGAGGAGGGTGTAGTACTTGCCAGAGAAAGGACTGTTCTAACTGTTAGCTGTGAGCCCTTCACAGCTGAACAGGGGACAGCTCCCACTCTAAAGAGCACAGAGGTGTGTCTTAGGCCTTGTCTACACTACAATGTTTTGTTGACAAAAGTGATGTCGACACTCAAAAATCAACATAATAGCATTCAGAATGTCATGTTCACACTCGCTCCCTCTGTTGGCAGAGCGCGTCCACAGTGGGGACACTATCATCAACATTGTGAGCAATGCAGTCCAGCTCGACACCTTCTGTCACTAGGTGTTGAGGGAAAGTGGATCAGATCGTAGCGCATCTTGGGACTGAGCCCAATGTTCTGTGATGCATTGTTTTCTGTCCCAGCACTCCATGGGCTTCCGGCTTTCTTTCGCTGCATTTTTGCAACAGCCCTTCTTTACTGTGCACCTGTGTGAGAAGGGATGGATCCCACACTGCTCTCTTGTGCTGTTAACTGTCATGAAGACATTGTGGATGGCAGTGCAGTTAATCGTGAACTTCCTAAATGAAGAAGACTCGCAGGCACCTGACATGCTGCGTGAAATGGATAGGAGCAACTTTAGATTGCATTGGCATTCACAGAACAGCTACATAGGGTTGATTGTCACTTCTGAGCTTGGGAAACAAGCACTGAATGGTGGGATCGTATTGTCATGCAGGCGTGGGATGAAGAGCAGTGGCTATCTAGAGCTTTCAGATGCAGAAAGTCACCTTTCTGGAACTGCGTGTGGCGCTCGCCTCAGCACTGCGGCGCAAGGATACCAGAATGAGTGTCCTCTATCAATAGAGAAGCATGTGGCAATTGCTGAGTGGAAACTGGCAACTCCAGACTGCTACCAGTCAGTCACAAATCATTTTGGAGTGGGGAAACTGACTGGTGGGGCTGCATTAATGCAAGTGTGCAGGGCAATATATCACATCCTGTTACAAAGGACCGTGACTCTGGGAAATGTGCATGAAATAGTCGACAGCTGTGTAGAAATGGGTTTCCCTAACTGTGGAAGGGCAATTTTGGCACCAGACCACCTTGCAACGGAGTACATCAATAGAAAGGGGTACTTCTCAATGGTGTTGTAGGCACCTGTGGATCACCGTGGGCATTTCACGGACATCAACGCAAGGTGGTCTGAGGAATCTTCAGGAACACCGGCCTGTACAGAAAGCTACAAGCAGGGAGTTTCTTTCCAAACCAGAAGATTCCAGTAGAGCATGTTGAAATGCCCATAGTGACCCTGGGAGACCTGGCATACCCCTTACAGCCATGGCTCATGAAACCTTACATAGGTCACCAGGACAGCAGTAAGGAGTGGTTCAACAACAGGCTGAGTAGGTGCTGGGTGACAGTTGAACGTGCCTTTGGAAGATTAAAGGCATGCTGGCAAGGCCTTTATGGCAGGTTAGACCTTAATGAGGATAATATTCCTGTGGTTATAGTCATGTGCTGTATATTGCATCATCTTCGTGAAACTAAGGGTGAAAGGTTTGCTCAGGGGTGGACCTGTCAGGCAGACCGCTTGACTACTGATTTTGAGCAGCCAGATACCAGGGTTATCAGAGGAGCCCAGAGCAGGCAATTTGAATCAGGGAGGCTTTGAGGCAACACTTTGAAAATGAGAACCATTAATATATATCTCCGTGATTGGTGCTTCAGCGTTACATTACATGTAGTTTTCCTAGGAAGCAGTGGTGACATTTGGGGCCTTATATTCCAGTAAGCAAATGATTAAAATATCTGTGCATGTATTGGTAGTGCCTGCAATCTCAATTTGTAGGAAACAAAGATGAGTTACCCTTCAAAAACTTTGCTTTTATTGCACAAGAAACAGCAAACACAAACACACAACGATGCTTGGTGGGAAAGGAGGAACCAGGGAAGGGCAGCCTTTAACAGCTGTGTATAGGTTCAGCTATCATTGTGAAAGTTGTCCGAGAGGGTGGAGTGAAGGGGAAACTGAGAAGTCCCAGAAAGTGGAAAGGAATGTGTGAGTGGAGTTTGGGGGGGGAGCGGGCATGGAAAAGAGTTCTGAATGTGCTGCAGGGGAGGGTGGGAATAAATCTGCTCAGTCTGCAGCATTATTAAGGACTTCAGCATCCACATTTGCTCCTCCATTACTTTAATCATCTACTCAGTTGCATCCTTAACAAACTCCTGATTCTTTTTTTCTGTCCTGCCTTTCAGCTTCCCAGAACTCCTTGCATTCCCTTTTCTCTACATTGGAGCAGTGCACATGTCTTCTTTGCTGCATCTTGGGCACGTTTTTTATCTGGTGGAGACACTCAGCCGGGGTGTGTGGGGTGTTCCTGAAGGCCACATCTGCCGAAGCACAAGGGACAATGCACAGAAGCGGGATTGTTAAATTCACACACAGCACTGAAACATTTCAGTTAAATACACCTTCTGAAACACTGTCATCACTTTCTCACTGACTCTTGGCAGGCACACATCTCTTCAAACACGCAAAGCATGGTGAGTGTTGGCAGGTGGGCGGGGTGCGGGGGTGCTTCACATGGGGAAAAGAGCACACACTCTAGAAGGGTCATGGTGCAGCATGCTAGGGGAAAAATTCTAAAATTCTCCCACACTTTTCCACAGCGAGGGTCATTCTAGCAGATATCTCACTGCTAAGGGTAAGCAGGGAAACAAGGGCACATCTACTCCATGCTTGTGGCTTCTGCCCTGCTCCCTATGCTGCTCACCTATGTGACGCTTTGGTCCCTGCACAATTGATTGCCAAATGACGCAGGAAAGTTTCCTACAATGTGGGAAGGAATAAAGCTGCTCTGCCACGAAACCTTCGGCAGAGGATTACAGAGTACCTCGAAGAAACTTTCCTGGAGATCTCTCTGGAGGATTCTGGTGAGATATTGGCATGTATCAACCCCCTGTTCCACCATACCAATTAGCTACACAGGGAAATGTCCATCTCACAGGAACAGCCAGCCTTCCACATTTCCATACCCCAAACCCACCTCTGCACTACACAAACCACAACCACTTACCAGGCATCTCCTCTCCTGTTTCTTGCTTGCTGGAGAGCAACTGCTGAGACTGGTTAGACACTTCTAGAGTGGAGAAAAGTTCCTGACTGTCTGCACCACTTGGCGACCCCACCCGGAGCTGCACATCGTCATCTAACTCCACCTCTTCATCAATAACTTTATCCTCCAGGTTAGGTCCTCTTTCCATCACCTCCAGGCCCGTCAAAGTATCCATGGGGCTCTTGATGGTGGAGGTGGGTCATCACCAAGGACGGCGTCCAGCTCCTTATAGAACCAGCAGGTCTTAGGTGACGCACCAGTGACAGTTTGCCTCCCTTGCCTTATGGCACGCTTGCCTCAGCTTCTTTATCTTCGCTCTGCACTGCAGTGTGCCCCAATTTAACCCTTTTCGCACAACCCTCGAGAAATATGCCCGTAGGTATCCCAATTCCTACGGCTCAAGCGCAGCTGTGACTGTACAGCCTCCTCTCCCCATATACTGATCAGATCCAACAACAGTGGTCCAAGTAGGAGAGTATTTGGTGCAATAACCCACCATGGTCACCTGGGAAATTGTGATGAGACCTCTCCATGCCGAGCCAGCAGGAAATTTAATTTAAAAAATTCCTGGGGCTTCTAAGGGGGAGGGGCAGATGGTTGTTTACCTGGCTGCAGGGCAGCAGTGTTCAAACTGCTGACCAGAGCGATCACAATAGGCATTGTGGGACACCTCCTGGAAGCCAATTAAAGCAATGCAATCAAACGTGGTGTCTGCACTGGCACTTTGTCGAGAAAAATTTAGAGGGAAAAGACGCATGTCTCTCATTGGGATGGTTGTATTTTGTCGCCAAAACCAGGCATTTTTCCTGACAAAAGTCACATCGCAGTGTGTACGCATTCACTATTTGGTCGACAAAACGCAGTTTCTGTCAACAAAACTTGGTAGTATAGACAAGGCCTTAGAAAGGGGCCCAGGGAAGGAAGCTGAGAAGAAATTTGGGGCAGTACAGGAATGTCTCCTCACTGATTACAGGGGAGGGTTTGCCAGGACAGATTTGCTGGGTCAACATCTGTGCTCCCAGACACGCAACCTGGGGCTCAGGTTTTAAGAGGGAACTGTGTAACTGACCTCTAGGAGGGGAGCAGTCATTCAACTGACCTCTTGGGGACAGAGAAAGGGGTGACAGAGACTATCCCAAGCCAGGCCCCACTTTTGTAAAATGCTGCTCCTGATGTACTTGTGGAAATTAACTCTGTCTCTTTAAGACAGGATGGGAATCTTACTAAAGGCTTATAAGGCAATTCAGATTGCTCAGTAAGAGTGACCTGGTGTCATTACCTACCGTCCCCCATCTTTAAAATCTTCAGACTATCAGCAATTATTTAATATCTTCCAAGTCACTGACATAAAACATTAAATTGCATTATGTCTTGAACCAATCCCTGTGGGATGCTGTAGAAACACGTGCATTTGATGATTCCTTATTAAACAATTATGTTTTGAGATCTCATTAGACAGTTTTTAATCCATTTAATATGTGGTTTATTGATCTTGTATGATACCAATTTCCTCTTCAAAGTATCATGCTGTATTTAAGTCAAATGATTTACAGAAATCACATCATATTAGGTGACAGTTACCTTTGCTGACCAGACTTGTAATCTCATAAAACAGTATCAAGTTCATTTGACAGGAATTATTTTCCACATAACCATGTTGGCTGACATTAACTATACTACTGTCCTTCAGGTTCTATAGGGAGAAAGTCAAGCATCCATCATTTCATAACTTTGTCCAGGATCAGTGTCAGGCTAGCAGGCCTGTAATTACCATCTTCTTTACACTTTTTGCCTACTAATATAACAATAGCTTTCTTCCAGTCATCTGGAACTTCCCCCGTATTCCAAGATTTATTAAATCAAATATAATTTGTGCTATTATTTTCCACTATCCATATATTCTGTTACTGGACCTTTGAAATAAATATTTTAACCATATATATATATACACGCTGTTTTCTACTGCTGTTTATCAAATTGTTCCAGTGCATACAATGTCTTTTTCTCTTGTTAAAAAGATACCTTAGGACATTCTATACAAAAAACAATGTTAAAAGAATATCAACATTATAATACACGCAGAATATCGAGGATAAAAACAAACATTAAACAAGTTCCTTTTTTGTTTTCTGTCATCCAGTCTGTACACGGAGTGAAACAAGGGGCCCATGGAAAATAAGAATCGTCTACCACATAATTAGAAATTGGATAGCAATGCATTCACACAAAGGGACACAGGTACCATTCACTTTGGCATCTTCTAGCTTTTGCATGCTTCACTTTGCAAACTTAACATAGTGTTTTGTATCTGAAATGGCCTGTTACCCCTGCTCTGCTCCTGAGGCTCTTTTTAGGCAACAAATTATTAGACAAGCAAATGCACATACTAAAAGCTACTCACATAAATTTCATTATCCACATCCAGCTGTATTTCATCTGTGTCAACCAGGTCACTGAGCTCATCAAAGAGGGCAGACTCTAAAGGCAAAGCAAACGAAGTGGTACATCAGCATATCCTAAAAGTTAAAGATGGGAGTTTCAAAGGAGCTGAACAGGGAAATTCAATGGAATTCAATGTTAGACTGAACTTTTCAGCCTAAAAAATTAGGGTAAGCCAGTATTTGTACTACAGTACTGTACCAGACACAGGAGAGTGGCAGATCAGATGTTCATGTTATAAACCTCACTCATGCAGACTCTGTGGATATTAAGGCCACTATTCAGCAAACACGTCCGTGAGTAAGCTTACACGCCCAGGCAGCTCCATCAGTGTCACATGCAGTGTTTGCAGGACTGGGCCAGAAGTTCATAGGATCTCACAACGAGTCCACATGTCTAAAACAGCCCACAGGCACCCTTAACTCTGCCCGCGCCACTCCACCCGGATCCCAACCCCAGGCCGCACGACTAGCCACGCGGCCCTGTCAGCGCCCAACTAGCCCAGGCTCGAAGACCTGCCAGAGAGGCCCAGCGGCCGCACCGGGAACGAGAGTCAGCCAGGCCTCTCGCCCGGAGTCCGCGCCGGGAGCAGCCAGACCCGGCAGCGGGGACATAGCTGGGCTTGCGCCCCTCCCCGCCCGCTCAGGAGGACGCTCCGCGCCTGGCTCACCCCAGTCGGGTCCGACCCCGGGTGGCAGCAGCCCCGGCTCTGCGGTGCCCCGTTCAACCTCCCCCGCCGCCATCTCCCTTCCGGGTCCCCCTAAACACACGTCTCCTAGCTCAGCGCAATGCACCGCCCGCTACGATGGCCGGGAGAGGACACGGGCCCGGCGGGGCGGGGCCAGCGCCGTGTTTCTGAGCCAGCTGGGACGGTGTCACCCGCAGGAGCGCGCTGAGCCCGGCGCGCCTCAGGTAGCTGGGGACAAACACTCCGAGGGCGGGCAACGCTGCATGGGGCGGGGGTTCTCGCAGGGTCCGGGTTCAGCTGCCCAATGGGGTGGGGTCTGCGATCCGGGTTCAGGGGACCCACGGGACAGGGGCTCAGGTGGAGTTCGGGTTCAGCAGGGCCGCCCAGAGGATTCAGGGCGCCTGGGGCAAAGCGGGGGAGCTGCGGCACTTGTACTCACTCAGCGGCGGTCCGGGTCTTCGGCAACACTGAAGGGCCCCCTCTCCGCGGAAGACCCGGACTGCCCCCGGGCCAGGGCTAGCTGGACATTTTGGCTGCGGGGGGGGCTTCAGTCGCTCCGCCTCTTCTGCAGCTCTGAAGGGTCCTCTTCTCCCCCCCCCCCAAATGCTGCCGATTGACCGCCCACCGGGCCAGGGCTCGTGGGGCTCCTGCGGGACCTGGGGCAAATTGCCCCACTTGCCCCCCGTCCCCCGGCGGCTCTGAGCAGTAGCGCCATTTCGGGGTGGCAGCCGTGATTCCAAAGGCTACTTGGGCACCTGAGAACTCTTATCTTTTTGCAGATAACTTAGATACAGTGCTCCTGTCAAATAATAATTTCTAATTCCTATATAAAGAAACAAAATTAAATAAATATTAGACCCACTCAGCTAATGCTGGCAAGCTATTTAAAAAAAATTGTGCTGTTAATAATAGAATACCATATATATAAATATTTTTGGATGGAGCTATCAGGGGAAAAATGGGGTTGGTATGAATTGTATTAAAAGGTTCCAAATGCTGTGTTGTAATCCACAGACTTCCATACCACAGGCTCTTCAGTCTCACCTGCTGAACTAGAGCCTAAAGGCAAGGCTCCCTTTTCCCCATTATTATGATTTAATCTAGGGCTCTCTAAGCCTTGTAACAGTTGCATTTGCTTTCTGTAACCAGGGGTAGAACAGTTGTCCGAGCTGCTCCCTGGAAAGGAAGCACACCATAGGCACCAACTTTCCCCAGTGCCGGCTGGGGCTCGTGCCCCCCACCCTGGCCCCGCCACGACTCCACCCTTTCCCTGCCCCCATTCCAACCCCTTCCCCAAATCCTTGCCGCGGCCCTGCCTTTTCCCCCAGCGCGCTGTGTTCCCCCCTCTCTCCCAGCACGTGCCATGCGAAACAGCTATTTCGTGGCACAAGCTCTGGGAGCTAGGGGGCAAAAGCGGGCACGTGGCACGCTCAGGGGAGGAGGCGGAGCGGAGGTGAGCTGGGGCGGGGGGGGGGCAGGACAGGGAAAATTTTTCCCCATGGGTGCTCCAGTCCCGGAGCACCCACAGAGTCAGCGCCTATGAAGCACACTGCTCCTGTAGCTGCAGGCTGGTGTTCAAGACCATCGATGTTCCACACAAAGAGGATGTCTATACTACAATCAGAGGAAGGATTGCAGCATGTGTATACAGACATACCTGAGCTAGCTTTGATTGAGCTCAATGGGAATGTTTACACAGCAACTAGACATCTGTGCCTGTCCTGTGTCAGTCAACTTGGGCTCCTGGAGCTCAGGCTGCAGGGTTATTTGATTGCTGTGTAGACTTCCAGAATTGAGCTGGAGCCTGATCTACGCATGTCACACTTCTGATTGCAGTGCAGACAGACTTAAGACAGGGTGGCCAACCTGTGGCTCTGGAGCCACATGCGGCTCTTCTCATGTTAATATGCAGCTCCTTGTATAGGCACCGATTCCAGGGCTGGAGCTACAGGCGCCAATTTCCCAGTGTGCCAGAGGGTGCTCACTGCTCAACCCTGGCTCTGCCACAGGCCCTGCCCCCGCTCCACCCCTTCCTGCACCCTCCCAAGCCTGTCATGCCCTCCTTCCTCCCCCTCCCCCTCTGCCCCCCAGCCTCCTCCATGCCACGAAACAGCTGATCAGGAGGTGCAGAGAGGGAGGAGAAGGCACTGATCAGTGGGCAGGAGGCACTGGGAGCGGATGGGGGAGATGGTGGGGGGCTACTGACGTATTACTATGGCTCTTTGGCAATGTACATTGGTAAATTCTGCCTCCTTCTCAGGCTCAGGCTGGCCACCCCGCCTTAAGAGGTGCTTAGTCAGTGTCTCTAGTTACCATTTCCTAGCAGGAGGTGACCCACTTCCTCTGAGCTCTTGATCCATCACTGCTGCACTCCATGCCCACAGGGGTGTACTGAGGACAGGGTGTCTTCCCAGGTTGGTAATGGCTGCATTGTGTACTGTAGTATTTAAGGCTGAGCTTTGAGAGATGGGTCTGAAACACTAACATGTTCTGCAATCTTGTGTCAATTCAGTTAAGGGACACTGGTTAAATTTAAAAATGTAATGTATATTCTTACTTTGTTACTAACTCTTGAATACAACAATTGAAACAATTGTAGAAAATTTTGGATTACTTTCTATCACTTTTTTGCAGTTCATCAAGCTTGGAATAGATCATTTAACTTTTGGAAACATCCTATTAGGGCAAGGCCCTGTGAGTTTATATTGCACCTGCCTGGGGCTCTAGGGCACAGTTGCCAACTTTCACTGGCTAAATAAGCTCCCTGACTTTCACAATAAGCCAAAAATCAAGCTAATCCCATTTCAAAACAAGGTCAAAATAAGCTAATTCCATAGAATCCCAACACTCTATGTGACTAGATCCCCTGGCGTGCAGTCTGGAACTGTGGTGGGCCCACTGTGCATCCCTGACTCTCTCCCCCCCCTTGCCCCTGCTTGCCGGGAGCCGATCGAAAAAAAAGAAGCTACAACAAGCTACAAGTCAAACAAGCTACAAACCAAAAACTAGACAACAAGCAACTCACAAGCCAATTAAGCCAAAAACAAGCCCAATTTCTGTTTTTTTTTCCCATGGGTTTGGCATGTGTAACATAACTTGTTTGTATCAGGGTATAAAGATGTATCTCAGAGAGAGTATCTTTGTCCAACCGAGGAGGGAATGGAAAGTCCTGCCAACCATTGAGCTGGTCCATTGTCACAGGCATACATGTCTTAGTATCCTCGTAGAGTCTGCCACCTGCTATTACCATGCTTTGCCAACAATAAACCTGTCCTGCCACCTTCATACGTTAATAGATCTTGTGGTCATTGGGCGGTTCGCTCAAGGTCTGCTGTGCTGGCTGGCTGTCCAGAGCTGGGGCAGCATACAGGGAGAACACATGTAGACAAACATCTAATCACAGATAACACTGGCAATAATTAAGGATGTTTCTAACCTGGTGAAGAAGGGTGTTATATCTAATGCATTTTGGAATCTTTTCTCCTTATGTCTAATAAAGGTTGTTTGTTTTGCTAAGGAAAGTGAAGTAGGTGCTTTGTGATTCAGTGCACAATATTACTTGCTAAATACATCACTGGTGTTCAAGAGATTCAGCACTAATGTGGAAAGGAGCTGTAGCATATGTAAAATAATCAATAAAGATTTCAACTGTCTAACATGTCTTGTAATATGTTCTAATGGTCCCTTGTGCCATGAAATTGAAGTCAGCTAAATTCATACTGACGGTGATTAAGCATTGCAACAGATTACAAAGGAATGTGATAAATTCTCCACTTTAAATCTTTAAATCAGGACTGGTTATGTTTCTTAAAGATATACTCTTGTTCAACTAGTTATTGGGCTAGAAAAAGGCAAGAATCAGTTGGTGGATTCTTTAGCCTGTTTTATGCAAATATTTCAGATTAGATGATTGTATTAATCCCATTTGAAGGCCTGTTTTATCTGCTATTCAGTTCAAGGTATTGATTGTGCCTTGCTTGTTCCATAGTGCTCAAAACTAAGATGAGCAAAAACCAGGTTTCACATTCACACTTTTATTTTTGAATTCTACTTTATTGGACCCACTTCTGAAAGACAAAAAAAAGAGTAAATTACAAGATAGCCAATAAAGTACTAATGCTCCATGTCCATATTTATATTTTTCCATCTCCTTTGCTGATCATTGAGGAAGCACTGGGATGGCATTGACAATACAAGAGATGCCTCACCATGTCTGCATAGTAGCTTCAGAAAGAGCAAGGGTGGGCAGCAAGCCTGGCATTCTACAGAGTTATTTTTCAATATTCATAGACTGTTGTAAACTGGGTTCAATTCTCCTCCAAATATTTACGGTAGTGCAAAAAAGTGGAGGTGTGGGGGAGGGAGGGGGGAGTTGGGATAGTCTTGCCAGGAAACTTTGGAGGAGAAAGGCAAATAAGGAGAAGCCATCAAACACTGAGTGAGAAGAAACCTGCAATGATTCCACAGAGTGCCTGGAAAAGATTCCTACCTTCATAGATAGGAGAGGGGGAGCAGCTCTCTCCCTCCCTGGTATGAAAATGATTGTATGGAAGAAATACTAAAATTCCACTGAGCACCTGGTAGAAACATTAATAGAGGAGGCTGCTTAGAAAAACAAAAATAAAATCACTCTGTGCTCAGCTTTTACTGTGCAAACCCAATGCCATCTGTGAAGGTATATGAGTTTAATGAAGAGAAAAGGTCAGCCTCCCAGGGTCTCCTTACAGAACTATCAATAATTATGCCAGGGTTTTGTGAGGTGGACGATCTCAGCTAAAGAACCCCAATGACACATTCAGGCAAGGGATGCCAGCCTCCATAATGCTGTCTTGTGTTTCTTTTCCCTAGCCAACATAGCTTGAAGTTCCAGTCAGTTGTCTCCTTCCTAGATAGCTGTCCCTCCACCTGCTCAGTTTCTGCAAGATGTTCCAGTGTCCAGGGGAAACACCATAGTCCCACCATCACAGGCAGACAGAGAGAAGACAAGAAGCTGGAAAATGTCTCTGAAGGGCAAGTGGCAACTGGAGACTTGATAACCCATTTCAAGTGGTGGTCACAGTTACTGGCTATTGCACACACTTGTCATAGTCCACCAGTAATAGAAAAGCCCTGGGCAAGACTTTTTAAAAAGCAATACCAAAAAGCCTGTGTGCTGTGAATAATAAGCACATCTGGAGAACAAGGCAGAAGGAATAGGTACCTCTTATGCAATTTAGCCAATTTACATCAGAAGCTGACAGACACTTTACAGAACAGTAACCATTTACTCCTAAAGCACTTTGAAGAGTGTGAGTGTTGAATATTATGATTGTTAGGATGGGACTAGAGCAGGGGTGGGTAAATTATGGCCCACAGGCCGGATCCATCGTTTTAAGCCGACCCGCAAGTTCCCTCTGGGGAGCGGGGTCTGGCTTTGCCCTGCTCTGGCACTCCAGCCAGGACGCTGGGTCAGGGGCCGCACCACATAGCTCAGCCCTGCTCTGGCACTCCAGCCAGGGCACTGGGTCGGAGGCTGCACCCCACAGTTCCCAGAAGCTGCGGCATGGCCCCGCTCCGGCTCCTATGCACTCCAATGGCCCCCTCTGGCACTCCAATGGGAGCTGCAGGGGCGGTTCCTGCAGATGGGGCAGCATGCAGAGCCGCCTGGCCGTGCTCGTAGGATCTGGAGAAGGGACATGCCACTGCGTCTGGGAGCTGCTTGAGGTAAGCGCTGGTCAGAGCCTGCACCTCTGAGCCTCTCCCAATGCCCCAACCCCATGCCCCAGCCCTGATCCCCCTCCCGCCCTCCAAACCCCTCAGTCCCAGCGCAGCTCACCCTCTTACACCTGAAACTCCTAATCCTCAGCCCCATCCCAGAGCCCTCACCTCCTCCCTCACCCCAACCCCAATTTTGTGAGTATTCATGGCCCGCCATACAATTTCTATTCCCAGATGTGGCCCTCAGGCCAAAAAGTTTGACAACGCCTGGACTAGAGAGTGATTGAGGGTGTAGATACTAGGGCCCAGCTCTGGAGGACCTTTCCGAACATCCAATAGGCAGATGGATGAAGGAACAAGTGGCTTGGGGACATGGGCGGCAGGTATCATAGGCTGGGGGAGGCGTGGCCTCACCCACACTCCATCACCGGTCCCATCCTGCTTCCCACTCTGTGGGTGGCTCTTCCCCTGTGCCATCATGGCCCCAGCTGGAGCTGGTGCTGGGGCTGTGCTGCCCACCCTTCTGGAGCTAGGGAGGCTGGGGCTGCATTGCCGGGCCTCCTCACGATCCGGGGCTGGGCTGGGGCCATGCTGCCCCGCCTTCCTGCAACTAGTGGGGGGTCTCTGGCGGGCATGGAAGGGGCAGAGCTTCGGGTAGAAGGGGCGGGATTGGGGGGCTAGCCTCCCTGAGCCAGTGCTTCACCCGCCACTCATGCTTGGGAACCTTTACATGTTACAACTGGATTGTGAACCGAAGCCCAGTGTCAGATGAAGAACAAGCCCAGATTTTAGATCAGAACTGGATGTGTGCACCAGAGTTAGTTTAATCCCTGACTGTCAGTGACTGTGAGTTATTGGGCTAGATGATGGCAGAGCTGAGCTGAGGAGTAAGGTTTAAAAACAGCTTCTAAAAGGATTGAGGCATGAGTACCATCTTCAGGTCCTTTTACTTCCAGTGATCTTCTCTCCTGGGGGCATCTTCTGCTTTAGCTATAATGAATATAAATAAGAAATTACCCAAAGGAAAGTATCTTTGAAGAGTTTGATAAAGTTCAGTTTGTTCATTTTTGAGTTATTGACATGGTGGTGGGGTGAATGGGGGATGGGGATGGGGATGGGAGTTATTCTCATTTGTTGAAGAGTTTCCAGATGCCTTTTTAGGACTAGGTTAGGACTTTCTGCTACATTTTGCATGGTGTACCAACTTGTAGAGCTTGTCCATGTATCCAAAACAGCTCCTCTAGCACAGGGGTTCTCATCCTTTTCCATGTCATGACCCCATGTCACAATAGAAAAGCATTCATGGCACTTCTCCCATCTACCCTTAGAGAAACAGGGGTGGCCATGATGCACAAGTTGAGAACCTTTGCACTAGTGCATGTTATTTAGACAGTAAAACAAACACACATTGAACCATGTTGGATTTTCATGTAACAAGCTGTAGAAGAGTGTCTTTGTCTTCCTCTAGTGCAGGCCTGCACAACATGCGGCCCGCGTGGGCTCACTGTGTGGCCCGCGGGGGGAGGTGAGTAGGCAAGTGGCGAGTGAGGGAGGGGGGCTGAGGAGGCGAGCGGGCGGGCAGTGGTGGGAGGCAGGTGAGCTGGTGGCTGGCCCCAGCTCACCACCGCTCCACCTCCACCTCTTCCCCTGAACACTCCCCCCCCGCTTCTCCCCCCACCCCCTCCGCTTCCCACGAAACAGCGGTTCGCGCGGGGAGCCTGGGAGGGCAGAGAAGTGGTGCAGCAGCTTCACGCTGAGGCCCAGCGAGGCGGAGACAGAGCCGAGGTGCACTGGGGTGGGGGGATGCAAGGAGGGCCTCCTGTGCTGCAGCAGGTAACGCCGGGGAGGGGCGCACAGGGGAACTGCTCCCTGCCCCAGCTCACCTCCGCCTCCCTGGGCCTGAGCGCGAAGCCGCCGCTTGCTTCTCAGCCCTCTCAGGCTTCCTGTGCGAACCGCTGATTTGCGGGAAGCGGGGGGGGGGGGCTGCGAGCTCAGCCTGACCTGGTGCTCCAGGCACTGCGCGGCAGCTGCGTTTTGCCCGGTTCCAGCCAAGTGGCACGGCTGTAGCACCGCCAGCCACCTCCAGGCAGCGCGGTAAGGGGGCAGGGCGCTGGGGGGAGGCTTGATCGGGAGGGGGGGTGGATAAAGGTCAGGGTGGTCAGAGGGCGGGAAACGGGGGTTGAATGGGGCAAGGGTCTCGGGGGCCGTCAGGAAGGAGGGGAGGTTGGATGGGGCAGCAGGGGCAGTCAGGGCAGGGGTTCCAGGGGCGGTCAGGGGACAGGGAGAAGGGGTGGTTGGATGGGGCAGGGGTCCCAGGGGCATTAGGAATGAGAGGAGGGGTTGGATGGGGTGGCAGGGGGCAGTCAGGGGACAGGGAAGGGGGTGGATGGGGCAGGGGTCCCGTGGGGGCATCAAGGAACGCGGGGGGTTGGATGGGGCAGGAGTCCCAGGGGTCAGGGGCGGGCCACAGCCCCCTTGTGGGGTGAGGAGGGAACTGGTTGTTAAGATTTTGGCAGCTCATCACTGGCCAGGGAGTGGGAGGCTGAGGAGGCGAGCGGGTGGGCAGTGGCGGGGTGAGTATGTGAGCCAGGGAGGGGGCTGAGAAGGTGAGCGGGGGCAGGTGAGCCGGGGAGTGGGGTCTGAGGAGGCGAGCGGGTGGGCAGTGGCGGGGGGAACAGGTGAGCCGTGGGGGGCTGAGGAGGCGAGCGGGCGGGCAGTGGCGGGGGCGGGAGGCGAGCTACGAGTCGGTGGCTGACCTGTCCTACTGATCTGGGTCTGGCTCCCATCCCCTCTCCAAGGGTTGCAGCTGTCTGGAGGTGCCTGCCTTCCGCGCCTTCCTCAGTCACACCTCATTCATTCAACAGGGCAATTGATTACAAAGTGGGGGGAAGATCTTATTCTACTTCTAGCAAAAAGACATTTTTCTTTTACCTTAATTATACTACCTTAGGGGCTCGCTATAACATATTACCAAGGTTCAATACGGCGGTTTCGGCGGGGCGGCACTGGGGAAGGAGGGTTTGTTTCCGCGGGGTGGGCGGCGCTTGGGGGGAATTGTTTCGGGGGGGCTGGGCGGCACTGGGGTTGGTTGTTTTCGCAGGGTGGGCAGTGCTGAGGGGTTGTGTTTCGGGAGGGGCTGGGCAGCTCTGGGGGGGTGTTTCGGTGGCGCTGGGGGGGGGGCTCAGCCCTCAGCTGTTTTCTTTGGAGTAATATGGCCCTCGCCGCTTTACGAGTTATGCAGGCCTGCTCTAGTGGCTGGTTCACATAGGATGCTATGACCATTTGGCAACTATGTCTGGGTTAATTTACTAATTCCATTTTGCTATGTGCAATATCACATGTAATTATAACAGTCACTGTGAATGAGCTCAGCTCTTTGCTAGCATGGTCCTGGCATTTAGTGAACAGATTGTGTCTGGAAAGGTGTGATGGGGGCATAGCTATGGCATGGCAGCTGTGCTGCTGTTGCGCTACAGTGTAGACACTTGCTACAGTGATGGAATGGGTTTTTCTGTCACTGTGGTTAATCCACCCCCTTGAAAGGTGGTAACTAGGCTGATTGAAGAATTCTTCTATTGACCTACTGGTGTCTACACCAGGGCTTAGATCAACTTAACTTTTATGTGTAGACCAGGCCACAGAAACCTGTGTGGGGAAGGAAGATGCTGGAATTCCCTTCCTGGTTGAACTGCTATTTTCCTCCAGCTGACTACCTGACAGAGACATATTGGCTGCACAAGGGATCCAGACTACTGCCAGAAAAAGAAGACATGCTGGAGGAGTGGGCAGGAGGGGCTTGTCTTCCCACCAGGACTCTGACCAAAACTCCAGAGGACTCAAAGGAGTGGTGAGGACTTGGAAGGAGAGAATTGCATGCAAATGTTTGTTGTTTTGGGTTAGATCTGTAACTCTTGTGCTGTCTAAGAGTAAAGTTTGTGTGTTTATAGAGTTCCTTTGCAAAGACTCTGTGTTCCTTGATTTAATTGTCATGTGGTCCCCAAAGAGCTAAATTATAAACTGTAGTGCCCATGAAGGAAACCAAAGGTTGGGTCCCATACAGTAGACTAGTGACTATCCGGAGTGGAGACTCAGCCAGGGCTGTAACATAAGATAAGCTGCTGTCACCAGCTAACTGGACTCCTCACCATGAGTTGTCACTGGGAATTAAAACCAGCACCTAGGGTGACCAGACAGCAAGTGTGAAAAATCG
Source organism: Mauremys reevesii (assembly GCF_016161935.1). Classification (NCBI taxonomy): domain Eukaryota; kingdom Metazoa; phylum Chordata; order Testudines; family Geoemydidae; genus Mauremys; species Mauremys reevesii. The sequence goes on along the minus strand of NC_052630.1, from coordinate 40,258,300 downwards.
GGATGGAGTGGGGAGTAATATGAGCCTATATAAGAAAAAGACCCAAAAATGGGGACTGTCCCTATAAAATCGGGACATCTGGTCACTCTACCAGCACCAAAAGCATGAGCTTCTCCCATCTGAGCTAAAGGACTAACTTCTCTAGCTGACAGCTGTCACTGACTCATATTCACAAACATGAACCCCAGCCACAAGAGAAGACAAAAACCCACTTGGCCCGTGTATTCCAGTCACATTATAAATAGAAAAAAATGTGTTTCATTCCAATGTGAGATTTTTTTAAAAGAGGCAGGAGCAGGGCTTTGTATATACCACAGAAATACATATATGCAGTGTTGCAGCTGTGTTGGTCCCAGGATATTAGAGTGACAAGGTGGGTGAGGTAATATCTTTTATTGGACCAACTTCTGTTGGTGAGAGAGACAAGCTTTTGAGCCACACAGAGCTCTTCAGGTCTGGAAAAGGTAGTTGAAACCTCACAACTAAATGCAAGATGGAACAGATAGTTTAGCATAAATAGTTAAAATATGTGCTAAGGGCCCATTAACACCTTCCATTAATCTTTCTCTGGAACACTCCCACACTAATATCAACTTCGTGGACATCACAATCAGCTTCAACAGTGGAACCCTACAGACAACTATATATAAGAAATCCATTAATCACCACTCCTGCCTTCATAGATCCAGTAACCACCCCAAACATACCAAGAAATCTGTTATCTACACCTACACATTCAGATACCACAGAACATGCCCAGAGGAGAAAGACTGGGATATACATCTTAACACATTCAAAACTGACTTCACCAAAAAAGGACACTCCACCACCCAAATACCCCAAGAAAACCTGCATCAATACAGAAATAAAATCCCCTCCAACTGCACATGCCTTGTTGTCACCTACTACCCCACACTGGAACACATATGGGATATCATCAAAAAAATACAAGTCATATTTGATGGGGTCCCCATCCTGAAAGAAACTTTTCCTAAACCCCCACTTCTGGCCTTCAATCAAGGCCCAACCTCTCCAAGTGCATCATCAGAAGCAAGCTCCGCACAGACCAAGAGACACCAACTGAAAATGGCACCAGCCCCTGCCAGAATAACAGATGCAAAACTTGTAGACATAAATCCACTGCTACAATGATCAACAGCCCTCACAACACACCTTTCAAGATCCATGGATCATACTCATGCCTATCACAACAGGTGGTGTACCTCATCCAGTGTACTAAATGCCCCAATAAAAACTATGGAGTGAAACCAGACAATCACTAAGCTCTTGAATGAGTCACATAGGAAAATGAAAAAAGACAAAAATGTCACATCACATGTGGGTGAACGCTTTTCACAAAGCAATCACTATATCTGACCTATCAGTCCTCATCCGCAAAAGAAACCTGCACAACATTTTCAAAAGATGAGCCTGGGACTGGGAACTTAAATTTATAACTCTGCTAGACACTAAGGGCATGGCTACACTTGCTGATGTAGAGCAGTGTGAATTAAACTAGCCTTCGAATACTGCAGCAGGGGAAACACTGCCATGTGTTTACACTGTCAGCTGCAAGTGCACTGGTGTGCCCACATTAGCAGCTCTTGCAACATCACAAAGAGCAGTGCATTGGGTAGCTATCCTAGTGTGCAAGTGGCTGCAACGTGTTTTTCAAATGGGGGAGTGGAGTGTGACAGGGAGTGTGTTGTGTGTAGGTGTTTTGGAGGGCTGAGAGTGTGTCAGCATGCTGTCTTATAAGTTCAGATAGCAGCAGACCCCCTCCCCCAGCCTCTCTCTCACACACACTCACAGCAAGCAGCATTCCACAGTAATGGTTGCTTTGTCCCGGAGCAGATAAGCATGTCGGCTGTCAGAAATGGAGATTTGAAAGGGGATATCCAAGCCGATTTCAAAACAATGAGAAACGTGGCCACTTGACTTCAAGGGATTATCGGACATTTCCAGAGGTGAAGCACAGCGCAGTAATGCAACACCTCATCCACACTGACGCCTGGGCATTTCAGCCGGGGCGCAGCAAGTTTTATGCTTCTTGTGGAGGTGGATTACCAGGACTGCTCCAGCTGCAGAGTTCAGGTGCTCTACATGCCTTGCCAGTGTGGACACATCAGGAGTTAGGGCATCTGGGGCTGTTTTAATGTGCTCTAACTTGCAAGTTTAGCCAACCCCTAAAAATCATGGACTGAACAGAGACACTGGATTTATGGCTCATAACAACAATCTACTACCCACAAACTCCCTCTTTTTGTCCTATGACTAAATAGGTTTTAATAGACCACTTTACCTTGAATGGTCCCTTAGAATATGTGCTAACTACCTATGCTAAACAATCTGTTCCATCTTGCATTTAGAGGCTTGGAGTACATTTCCCAGACCTGAAGAAGAGCTCTGTATGGCTCGAAAACTTGTCTCTCTCACCAACAGAAGCCGGTCCAGTAAAACATATTACCGCACCCAGTCTGTCTCATAGAAATAAATAAGCATTTCAAGACTGATTTCTCTGACAGTTTACCTTACAAGTTGGAGTCAAACGCTGCATTTGTAAAGACACCAGGTGCTCCCAGGTTACTAGACAACAACAGAAACACACTGGTATAAACCTAGAGTGATAGGAAATGAGAGAACCCCTACCATCGGTCAAAAAATCCCTTTTCTCTCTTAAGGAACTGGTTCTTCCACCCTAGGCAAAATAAGAATTGGGGCACAGATTTGGCAGCTCCTGAAGACTCACATTTTCCTGAATGAGTCACTGCATCTGTGTCTGGAAGGATGCATTATCAGAGCCTCTTTATCCCCTGAATGTGATGCTGTAACCACTCATGACTGCCCATAAATTTTGTACCTGAGTTCATATGGATCCATATTACAAGTAAACAGCAATGAACTTAATGACGCCATCTTGTGGGACATTCTCCAGTCTATTGTTTACAAAAACCTTTACTGCCCTTCCAGGCCTGAGCCTGCTCTGCATGGAAAGCCAGGGTCTAACAAAACAGCACTATATAAGGGTCATCCTCAGGGACTCCATGTCAGGTTGTTTTTGGCTTCATGGTGGAACACACTTTAAATTCTCACAATGTGGATTATAACAGAGACCCCTGTTAAACCTGCAATTTTTAAAGGACCCAATGAAAGAAATGGCTCTCTGTGTTATTATTTTAAATACCGGAATTTAGTAATAACAAATAATGGTACACGTAACAGGCAAGACAATCCCATTGACCAGGACAGGACTCCTATAGAGCCCTAACTCATTCTGTTGGCATCTACTGACCAGTTGTTTACAATGTGTATGCAGTCCCATTAGCAAAATAGTGCACCCTGCCTTTCTTTGGAACACTGACAAATCATTGTTAAAAATGCACCTATCATGCCTCTGTGTATGCACAAAGTGTGACTTCTAAAGGTTCATCATTTGGTCTAATCAAAACCAGTTTTCACTGTAAATCCCAAAGCCCATTTTGAGAAGATGTCTACGTCCCCACCAGAATTCAGCTTTCTAGCCCCAGCTGGTTCAGCACTAGAGTTATTAATGCAAGGACTATATGACTTTTATGATGGGGGAAAGTGCCCTACACACCTCATGCTTGATACCATAAACCATTCCTGTTCAGACTTTCAAAAAAATTCACTTTTGGGGTCGGGCATGAATGTTTCACCCCCAAAAGGCTAAAATTTCTGGAAGAGCTGCGTGAGGAAAAACAGGGGACTGGCAAGCTCCATGGTAGCTGCAGTGCTCATGAAAGACATGGTGGAAGTTAGAGTGATCAGCTCACAGAGCACATTGCTCTTACCTGGTGGGATTCAGCAGCATTTTTTCTTCCTCTGATGATGGAGTTGAAACATCCATGGGATGGTGCAGAAACAACAACAAAACAGATCTCATCAGTGAAGGGTATGGTAAGCATGTGGGATAAAGCAGTCTCTGACAGACTAGTTTCTCACCATGGCTTCCAAGAGCAAATTCTGAAATGGTTAGTGGAGATACACTGTGCTCAGGTGCATATACCCCCCATGTGATGTTCTGTACCTCGGGGGAACATCCTGCACCCCCATGTGCATCTTTATAATATGATTGTGTGGTATCCAAGGCAAAGTTTGTCATGCCGGGTGTCTTCGGAAGGCTCATGATGCAATGAGTATTGTTGTTACAGTAATATTATAGTAATGATATAGGTTGTAATTTCATGTATATAGTTATGAGGCTGAAAATGTAACCTTATGGCTTAAAACAAGTCCAGGCAAAACTCTCCAGGAACAGAGGGGCAGTTCACACCTCATCAGGGCATGTATGGGACAAACCCGGCCCAGCCTCACAGGAACAAAGGACACTGGCCTAGGCAGCAACAAAGGATCTGTTGAACTCTCCAGTGAGTCACCCCCTTCCCTTGGTCAGTTTGGGACTATAATGAGGTAATGCTCACCTGACCCTGAAGTGGAGGGGGGAGGGCAAAGCCAAGGGGTAAGAAAGAACATAATAAAAGGGATAGATCTTTGCCATGCTGGCTCTGTCTTCCTTGATCATCTACAGACACCACCACCAAGCGACTGAAGTGATGATCAAAGGGGAGAGCCTGGCTGAAGGGCAACCAGCCAGCCTGTGGTGAGAAGCATCTATGTTTGTAAGGGCACTGAAAGTGTTAAGATCAGCTTAAAATGCATTTTCTTTTATTTAATTTGGCCAAATCTGACTTCTTGTGCTTTGACTTATAATCACTTAAAATCTATGTTTTGTAGTTAGTAAATTTATTTGTTTAGTCTACCTCAAGTAGTGTGTTTGGTTTGAAGCATGTCAGAGACTCCCCTTGGGATAACAAGCCTGGTACATATCAATTTCTTTGTTAAATTGACAAACCCATATAAGCTTGCAGCATCCAGCAGACATAACTGGACACTACAAGATAGAGTTTCCTAGGGTTGTGTCTGGGACTAGAGATATTGGCTAGTGTCATTCAGTTGCACAATCAAAGCAGCGGTTGGCCAAAAGTGCTCACTCACATAGCTGGGAGCAGCTTACATGCAAGAGGCTATTCAGGAAGAACCCAGGAGTGGTGGTTCCCACAGCAGAGCAGGATAAGACTGACTCCCAGAGTCAAGGATTGGAGTGACCTAGCAGATCACCGGTCGAGATAACTCCAGGGGAATGTCACACCCCACATGGCTAGACTCCATGCCTGGGCAGAGGGAAGAGAACTGGGACCACCTTAAAGATGCCATCTGAGTCAAGGGGCATGGATGCAAGGCCTCTGGAACATGTGCGATTATTATTAGGAGGGCCCAGCAGAGCAAGGTGCAGCTGACAGGGCTCCTATCTCTCTGTTGGGGCTTTGTTTACCTCCTCAGGAAAATGGACAGCATTGGTTACCCTCAGAAAGGGTTCTGTGTAGATCCTGGACTTGTTCTCTGGGAGTCTATTTCAACAACAGCATGCCAGTCTTCTGTATTTCAGGCCTTTGGACCTCCCTGAAAATAGTGGCAGCAGACACACTTGTTCTGTTGACTTCAATGAGGGTTGGCTCAGCCCCTTCATCTCACCAAGCCTCATCAGAGACAAAGATGCTGCTGCCCTCAGCCATGTGAGGCAGAATAGAATCCAGCTCCTCCCTCAGCTATGGTGGGTCTGCAAGGCTGAGGAGAGGGTGTACTTTTGTCCATAAACAGGCACACAGGGATGAACCACGTGGACTAATAAGGGCCATCTTGAATCACTTTTCTGACCTTATCTGCACTTCTTCAAGGGATAAATCACCTGTTTCCAGGCAAATGCCCTCAGCAATAATGACCAAAGGCACAAACAAATCCATGCATTTCTTACCTTTGTCACTGAGACGCTTGATTAGCAGAGCTATGAACATTCCTGTCAGCAACAGGGCCACAAGGGCCACAGCTCCACCACCCATATAAAGCAGGACTTGCTTGAAATAGGGAGCAGCCTCTCCTGAAATAAATCCCCAGGCCAACATGTTAGGATTCAGATCACTGGGGGTAAAATCTTCAAAAGCGCCTAAGGGTCTTAGAGCCAGATTTTCAAAGGTATTTAGTCGCTAGTGAGACAAATAGGCCCTAGTAGGATTGACAAAAGCACTGTGGCAAACCCAGGACAAATAGCTACCAAGAAAGGGGTAGTAATTAGTTCCAGAGGGGTTAAAAGGCCTCTCCCTATCCATTGAGGGGAGATAGCCATGGAGAAATAAGGTTCAGCTGGAACAGGGGTTACCAGGGAACTAATTAGGTTCAGCTGGCCCCAATTGCTGGAGACCTTTTTAAACCCTCCCTGGCAGGGACGTGTGTGCGCGTGTGTCAGCCAGCCAATCAATCAATCAATCAATCAATCAATCAATCCATCCATCCATCCAGCAAGACTCTGAACTCTTCCAGCAAGGAAGACTGCACTCTATCCCCAGAAGGGGAGAAAAACAGAGCAAGGGACTGACTGAGAAAAGGATCAGCCAGACCCTGCGTGACCGGGAAGGACTTTGCTTTGCCCAAGCCTGTGTCTCCAAGGCAAAAAAGGACTGAGCTAGCTGAGGAGAAGCAGGTACTTTGCCACAGCACCTAAGCAGGTGAGGTGCTGAACTCTGGTAGTTGGATGCCTCTGACATTCCCACTAGTCCCCTGTCTGCATCTTTAGGTGCCTCAATACTTTTAAAAATCTGGCCCTAAGTGACTTAGACAGCTAGGTCCCTTTTCAAAAGTGATGTAGGCACTTAATGGGACTTAGCTGTCTAAGTCACTTAGACCTTGCAATGCTGAAAGAAGCAACGAGTAAATACCTTTAAAAAACTGAGCTTTAGGCTCCTGAAGCCCATTGAAAGTTACTGGGACTCCTGTTCCTAAATCAAATGAAATTAAGTGTTGATAAATGCAAAGTAATACATGCTGGAGGCAGGAGTGCTGGAACCTAGGTAGAAGTGGGGGGGCCCTTGAGGCCCTGCCTCCTCTGTGGCCTCACGCCTGCCCTCCTCTTCCCCCCCCAATGCCCCGCCTCCCCTGTGGTGGAGGGTCCAGTACTCTCCACATTGGCCGGGCTCCTTGGATGGCTCTTACCACTAAGGTGACCAGATGTCCCAACTGTCTAGAGACAGTCCTGATATTCAGGGCTTTTTCTTGTATTGGCACCTATTACCCCCCACCCTCGTCCTGATTTTTCACATTTTCTGTCTGGTCACCCTACTTATCATGGCCCAGCTTTGGCTTCCCTCCTGGCCAGAGGGCAGGGCCTTGGGGGTGGAAAAGGAGCAGCAGGGGGTGGGGGCCACGGAGGGTGGCCGGGACTGTTGGGATATAGATATGCAGGCCTGCCTGTAAAGGCCTATACTTCAAGAACTTAGCTACTTATAGAGGTATAAAACAAAGAATCAAAATCACAGTCCACCTGTCTATGGACCTTCTCTCAGTAGGATAGTCTGAGGCCTGGTTCTTAGGCTAAGGCCTTTGGCTAAGCAGCAGAGGCAACCATAAGCTGGGAAGCGTATGGTCACATCCTCACATTCCAAGCTAGTCACATTAAAATAAGGTGCTATTGGGCAGTTAGGAATACAATCCTGTCCTGATAATGCCTATCGCCACCAGATATAGATGGTTAAAGACAACTTAGTTTGATAGCATCCTGTCTGACAAGAAATCACTTCTCAATAGTTGTGGTTGTGAAACCCTCATTTCTATATGTTTTATCTTTATGGCCCTCACTTTTCTATTGTTAATCTGTCTGGTTCTCTAATTGTTTCTGTCTGCTGTATAATTAATTTTGCTGGGTGTAAATTAATTAGGGTAGTAGGATATAATTGGTCAGATAATTATGTTACAATATTTTAGGATTGGTTAGCTAGATTTCAGTAAAATGATTGGTTAAGGTATAGCTGAGAATATTACTATATAAATTAGGGGCAAACAGGAAGTAAGTTGGGAAGGGAGTGGTGCTATAAGGAGGGCGTTGGGATGTACGGCCACTGGGAAGCATTCATGGACAGAGGACTGTTCTCTCGGGATGGACTTCACCTGAGTAAGGAGGGAAATAGACTTCTAGGATGGAGGCTGGCAAAACTGATTAAGAGAGCTTTAAACTAGGAATCTGGGGGAGATGGTTGAGAGATGTCCAGGTAATCTCCATGCTGGAATTCAACATTGAGAGGGAAGAAAACAAACTAAGAGGATGCAGCCATGGGCAGGAGACTGGACATAAGGAGGAAGGGTAGTATAGATACCAGTCTAATTGGTGATACTGGTGGTAGAATGTCTGTGCCTAACCGGGAAAAGAATGTCAGTGAAACCAAATGGCAAAAATTAAGATGTCTGTACACTAATGCGAGGAGCCTAGGTAACAAAATGGAGGAACTAGAGCTACTGGCGCAGGAAGTGAAACCGGATATTATAGGGATAACAGAAACATGGTGGAATAGTAGTTATGACTGGAGTACAGGTATTGAAGGGTATGTGATGTTTAGGAAAGACAGAAATAAAGGCAAAGGTGGTGGAGTAGAATTGTATATCAATGATGAGGTTAACTGTAAAAAAAAAAAAAGTGATGGAATGGATAAGACAATCTGTCTGGGCAAAAATCACACTGGGAAAGAAAGCTACTAGAGCCTCCCCTGAGATAGTGCTTGGGATGTGCTACAGACCGCTGGGATCTGATTTAGATATGGATAGAGATCTCTTTAACGTTTTTAATGAAGTAAACACTAATGAGAATTGTATGATCATGGGAGACTTTAACTTCCCAGATATAGACTGAAGGACAAGTGCTAGTAACAATAATAGGGCTCAGATTTTTCTGGATGTGATAGCTGATGGATTTCGTCACCAAGTAGTTGAAGAACCAGCAAGAGGGGATGCCATTTTAGATTTGGTTTTGGTGAGTAGTGAGGATCTCATAGAAGAAATGGTTGTAGGGGACAACCTTGGTTCGAGTGATTATGAGCTAATTCAGTTCAAACTAGATGAAAGAATAAACAAATAGATCTGGGACTAGGGTTTTTATTTCAAAAGGGCTAACTTTAAAGAATTAAGGAAATTAGTTAGGGAAGTGGATTGGACTGAAGAACTTGTGGATCTAAAGGCGGAGGAGGCCTGGAATTCAAGTCGAAGCTGCAGAAACTATCAGAAGCCTGCATCCCAGGACAGGAGAAAAAATCGTAGGCAGGAGTCGCAGACCAAGCTGGATGAGCAAGCACCTTAGAGAGGTGATTAAGAAAAAGCAGAAAGCCTACAAGGAGTGGAAGATGGGAGAGATTAGCAAGGAAAGCTACCTTATTGAGGTCAGAACATGTAGGGATAAAGTGATAAAGGCCAAAGGCCATGTAGAGTTGGACCTTGCAAAGGAAATTAAAACCAATAGTAAAAGGTTCTATAGCCATATAAAAGCCATATAAGAAGAAGACCATATAAGCCATAGAAGAAGAAAACAAAGAAAGAAGTGGGACCGCTAAACACTGAGGATGGAATGGAGGTTAAGGATAATCTAGGCATGGCCCATTAGATAACAAATACTTTGCCTCAGTCTTTAATGAGGCTAATGAGGAGCTTAGGGATAATGGTAGGATGACAAATGGGAATGAGGCTATGGAGGTAGATATTACCACATCCGAGGTAGAAGCCAACTCGAACAGCTTAATGGGACAAAATCAGAGGGCCCAGATAATTTTCATAAAAGAATATTAAAGGAATTGGCACATGAAATTGCAGGCCCATTAGCAAGAATTTTTAATGAATCTGTAAACTCAGGGGTTGTACCATACAACTGGAGAATTGCTAACATAGTTCCTATTTTTAAGAAAGGGAAAAAAAGTGATCCGAGTAACTATAGGCCTGTTAATTTGACATCTGTAGTATGTAAGGTCTTGGAAAAAATTTTGAAGGAGAAAGTAGTTAAGGACATTGAGGTCAATGGTAATTGGGACAAAATACAACATGGTTTTACAAAAGGTAGATCATGCCAAACCAACCTGATCTCCTTCTTTGAGAAAGTAACAGATTTTTTAGACAAAGGAAACGCAGAGGATCTAATTTACCTCTATTTCAGTAAGGCATTTGATATGGTTCCACATGGGGAATTATTAGTTAAATTGGAAAAGATGGGGATCAATATGAAAATTGAAAGGTGGATAAGGAACTGGTTAAAGGGGAGACTACAACGTGTCGTACTGAAAGGTGAATTGTCAGGCTGGAAGGAGGTTACTAGTGGAGTTCCTCAGGGATCAGTTTTGGGACCAATCTTATTTAATCTTTTTATTACTGACCTTTGCACAAAAAGTAGGAATGTGCTAATAAAGTTTGCGGATGACACAAAGCTAGGAGGTATTGCTAACACAGAGAAGGACTGGGATATCATACAGGAAGATCTGGATGACCTTGTAAACTGGAGTAATAGTATTAGGATGAAATTTAATAGTGAAAAGTGCAAGGTCATGCATTTAGGGATTAATAACATGAATTTTAGTTATAAATTGGGGACACATCAGTTGGAAGTAACAGAGGAGGAGAAGGACCTCGGAGTATTGGTTGATCACAGGATGACTATGAGCCACCAATGTGATATGGCCGTTAAAAAAGCTAATGCGGTCTTGGGATGCATCAGGCGAGGTATTTCCAGTAGAGATAAAGAGGTGTTAATACCGTTATAGAAGGCACTGGTGAGACCTCATCTGGAATACTGTGTGCAGTTCTGGACTCCCATGTTTAAGAAGGATGAATTCAAACTGGAACAGGTACAGAGAAAGGCTACTAGGATGATCCGAGGAATGGAAAACCTGTCTTATGAAAGGAGACTCAAAGAGCTTGGCTTGTTTAGCCTAACCAAAAGAAGGTTGAGTGGGGGATATGACTGCTCTTTATAAATATATCAGAGGGATAAATACTAGGGAGGGAGAGGAATTATTTAAGCTTAGTACCAATGTGGACACAAGAACAAATGGATATAAACTGGACACTAGGAAGTTTAGACTTGAAATTAGACGAAGGTTTCTAACCATTAGAGGAGTGAAATTCTGGAACAGCCCTCCAAGGGGAGTAGTGGGGGCAAGAAACATATCTGGCTTTAAGACTAAGCTTGATAAGTTTATGGAGGGGATGGTATGATGGGATAGCCTAATTTTGGCAATTAATTTGGCAACTGATCTTTGACTATCAGCAGGTAAGTATGCCCAGTGGTCTGTGATGGGATGTTAGATGAGGTGGGATCTGAGTTACTACAGATAATTCTTTCCTGGGTGCTGGCTGGTGAGTCTTGCCCACATGCTCAGGGTTTAACTGATCGCCACATTTGGGGTCGGGAAGGAATTTTCCTCTAGGGCAGATTGGCAGAGGCCCTGGAGGTTTTTCGCCTTCCTCTGCAGCATGGGGCACGGGTCACTTGCTGGAGGATTCTCTGCAGCTTGAGGTCTTCAAACCACAATTTGAGGACTTCAATAACTCAGACATAGGTTAGGGTTTTGTTATTGAAGTGGATGGGTGAGATTCTGTGGCCTGCATTGTGCAGGAGGTCAGACTAGATGATCATAATGGTCCCTTCTGACCTTCAAGTCTGAGTCTATTTGAAAATAAGGAAAAAGGAATTTGGATTTAAGCTTGCTGGAAGTTCACCCCAATAAACATTGAATTGTTAGCACCTTCGGACTTTGGGTATTGTTGCTCTCTCTTCAGGCAAGAAGGACCAGGGAAGTGGAAGGGTCAAGGAATAAGCTCTCTAGCAGGGACTAGTGGTGAGGGGGGGCTAAGGCCCACCTCAGCCCCCACTGTGGGCAGGGGCTGAGCTTTGCAGTGGGGGAGCGCATCATCAGCTGCCTGCTGTGAAACACAGCCCCTGCCTGTGCCACTCTGTGCCTGTCTGGGCTTGCGGTTGGGGGGCGGGGGCAGTGTGGCCCCCTGCCCCCCCAACTGCATCCGTGTAAAAAGTGGGTGGACATAGCTGGTTCTGGCGCCCTTGGCTGAAGGGAATAACGCAAACTACCCATCCATCATACTGAGTTATAAATAAGCTGTGTGAGCTCAGGAAATAGACTTGGGCATCCCTAGGGACAATTCAGTGGAGAGCACTGCTCTGCTTTATGTGCAGTGGCAGTCAACAAACCAAACAAATTGTTAGGGTGCAAATGAAACTGGATGGAGCATTATTTGCAAAAGGGCTGTAATTATTAGTGTATACCCCAAAGGGCCCTGCTCTTCCTGTTACCGAGCCCAGCCTCATTTGCTAGCCCCTGGATCTCTTTCCCCACACTGGGAATGCTCACTCCCCACCTGAGCCTCTCCACATTCATCCTCTTGTCTCTCTCTGGCAAAGAGCTTGTAAAGGAAAAGCACTGCTCCACATGGAAGCTAGAACATGGAAAAAACAACTTACCTTGGCAGGCAGGCATCTTGTCTGACCAGTGCCCATCAGGCTGGCACTGCACCCTGCTTGTCCCATTGAGGAAGTAGCCCTGAGTGCAGCGGAAGCGACACACTGACCCATAGCTGAAGGATCCCAGACGGTGGGAGCAATTCATAAGAATTGGCTCTAGGCCCCTCAGCTTGGGGCATCTCATGACTGGAATAAAAAAAACAAATGATGAAATGTTCAGACTAGGGCTGTCGATTAATCACAGTTAACTCATGTGATTAACTAAAAAAAAAATCATCGTGATTAATTGCAGTTTTAATCACACTGTTAAACAATAGAATATTGATTTCATTTACAACACAGAATATAAAGTATATAGTGCTCACTTTATATTACTATTTTTATTACAAAAATTTGCACTGTAAAAGTGATAAATGAAAGAAATAGTATTTTTCAGTTCACCTCATACAAATACCATAATGCAATCTCCTTGTTGTGAAAGTGTAACTTATAAGTGTAGTTTTTTTGTTACATAACTGCACTCAAAAAGAAAACATAAAACTTTAGAGCCTACAAGTCCACTCAGTCTCCTCCTTCTTGTTCAGCCAATCGCTCAGACAAACAAGTTTGTTTACATTTATGGGAGATAAAGCTGCCCGCATCTTGTTTACAATGTCACCTGAAAGTGAGAACAGGCATTTGCATGGCACTGTTGTAGCTGGTGTTGCAAAATATTTATGTGCCAGATGTGCTAAAGATTCATATATCCTATGTGATATGTCCCTTCATGTGTCCATACTGATGATGTGTTCTGCTCGATAATGATCCAAAGCAGTGCAGACCGATGCATGTTCATTTTCAACATCTGAGTCAGATGCCACCAGGAGAAGACTGGATTTCTTTTTTGGTGGTTTGAGTTCTGTAGTTTCTGCATTGGAGTGTTGCTCTTTTAAGACTTCCAGATGCATGCTCCACACCTTGTCCCTCTCAGATTTTGGAAGTCACTTCATATTCTTAAACCTTGGGTCAAGTAATAAGGTAATAATTGGAGATATACCAATCTCCTAGAACTGGAAGGGACCTTGAGAGGTCATCGAGTCCAGCCCCTGCCTTTACTAGCAGGGCCAATTGTTGCCCCAGATCCCTAAGTGGCCCCCCTCAAGGATTGAACTCACAACCCTGGGTTTAGCAGGCCAATGCTCAAACCACAGAGCTATCCCTCCCCCTAAAGTGCTGTAGCCATCTTTAGAAATCTCACATTGGTACCGTCTTTGCGTTTTTTGTTAAATCTGCTGTGAAAGTGTTCTTAAAACGAACAACATGTGCTGGGTCATTATCCAAGACAGCTCTAACATGAAATATGGCAGAATGCGGGTAAAACAGAGCAGGAGACATTGAACACCTTGGGAGAAAGTTGTGTCACAAATTTAATTAATGCATTATTTGTTAATGATCATCATCAGCATGGAAGCATGTCCTCTGGAATGGTGGCTAAAGCATGAAGGGGCATATGAATGTCCAGCATGTCTGGAATGTAAATACCTTGCAATGCTGGCTACAAAAGTGCCATGGGAAAGCCTGTTCTCACTTTCAGGTGACATTGTAAACAAGAAGCGGGCAGCTTTATCTCCCATAAATGTAAATAAACTTGTTTGTCTGAGCGATTGGCTGAACAAGAAGTAGGAGACTGAGTAGACTTGTAGGCTCTAAAGTTTGACATGTTTTATTTTTGAATGCAATTATTTTTTGTGCATAATGCTACATTTGTAAGTTCAACTTTCATGATAAAGGATTGCACTCCAGTACTGGTGTTAAGTGAATTGAAAAATACTATTTCTTTTATTTTTACAGTGCACATATTTATAATAAAAAATAAATATAAAGTGGGCACTGTGCACTTTGTATTCTGAGATTGAAATCAATATTTGAAAATGTGGAAAACACCCAAAAATATTTAAATAGTATTCTATTATAGTTTAACAGTGCAATTAATCAGTGATTAATTGCAATTAATTTTTTTAATTGCTTTACTGCCCTAGTTCAGACCCATCTCACAAAGCTCAGCCTTAAATATTACAGTACACAATGCAGCCATTGGCAACCTGGGAAGACACCCTATCATCAGTACACCCTAGTGGGGCATGGAATGCAGTAGGGATGGTTGGATGAAAAGCTCAGAGGAAGTGAGTCACTGATCTCACTATGTAATTGGGAGCATGCCGTGCATACCTCCTGCTAGGAAACTGTAACTAGAGACATTGACTAAGCACCTCTTAAAGTCTGTCTGCACTGCAATCAGAAGTGTGACTGGAGCATGCATAGATCAAGCTCCAGCCCAAGCCTGGAAGTCTACACAGTAATCAAATAACCCTGAATCCTGAGCTCAGCAAGCCCAAGTTGACTGACACAGGCCAGGAGCAGGTATCTAGTTGCTGTATAAATATTCCCATTGAGCTCAATCAAAGCCAGTTCAGGTATGCTGCAATCCCACCTCTTATTGCAGTGTAGATATACTCTTTGTGTGGAACATTGCTGGTCTTGAACACCAGCCTGCAGCTACAGGAGCAGTGTGCTTCCTCCCCAGGGAGCAGCTCGGACAACTGTGCTACCCCTGGTTACAGAAAGTAAGTGCAACTGTCACAAGGCCTAGAGAGCTCTAGACTAAATCATAATAATGGGGAAAGGGGACCCTTGCCTTCAGTCTCACCTACTGCTAAGGTAACTAGAGGCTCAAGAGCCTCTGGTATGGAAGTCTGTGGATTACGACAGAGTTTGGATCCTTTTAATACAATTCATACCAACCCCATTTTTCCTGTGATAGCTCCATTCAGCACTGACAACTACTTTGCAGGCACACATTAACAGCCATGCCTGAGGCCTGTTCAGAGCTGTGTTTCAAGATGAGCTGGATACTTATAGGCCTGTCAATCTGACACTGATACTAGGAAACATAATGGAGCAGCTGATACGGGGCTCGATTAATAAAGAATTAAAAGAAGGTAATATAATTAATGCCAATTAACATAGGTTTATGGAAAATATATCAAACTAACAATATCTTTGTTTGAGATTAAAGGTTTTGTTGATAAAGGCAATAGTGTTGATGTAATACATATACCCTGTAATACACATACTCTGTAATACACTGTAAGATGTCTGTCTTTTTACCGCACAACATTTTGGTTAAACTAGAATAATATAAAATTATGGCACACATTAAACAGATTAAAAGCTGGCCAATTGATAGGTCTCAAAATGTAATTGTAAACAGGATTCCTCATTGAGTGGGTATTTCTAGTGGGGTCCTTCAGGGATCCGTTCTTGGCTCAACATAAAATCATTACTAATAAAGTCTTCAGATGACACAACAATGTGGGGAGTGGTAAATAATAAGGACAGGTCATTGATACAGAGCCATCTGGATCTGTTGGTCAGCTGGGTGCAAGAAAACAATGTGCATTTGAAAACAGCTAAAGGGAGAATCACAGAACCATAGAATCACAGGGTTAGAAGGGACCACCATCTAGTCTAACCCCCTGCCAAGATGCAGGATTTGTTGTGGGCTATCTGGCCTCCTTTTGAAAACCTCCAGTGAAGAAGCTTCTACAACCTCCCGAGGCAGTCTGTTCCACTGTCTGACTGTTCTGACAGTTAGGAAGTTTTTCCTGAGATTTAATCTAATCTATTATTACATCCAGGAACAAATCATGTAGGCTGTACTTACAGGATTGGGGACTCTATCCTAGGAAACAATGACTCTGACAAGGATTGGGGGGATCATGGGGATAATCAGATGAATATGAGCTCCCAGTGTAACACTGTGGCCAAAAGAGCTAGTGTGATCCTTGGATGCATAATAAGGGGAACCCCGAGGAGGAGCAGAGAGGTTATTTTACCTCTGTTTGTGACTATTACTGGAATTCTGCGTCAAATTCTAGTGTCCCTAATTCAAGAAGGATGTTGATAAATTGGAAAAGGTTCAGAGAAGAGCCATGAGAATGATTAAAGGATTAGAAAACCTGCCTTATAGTGACAAACTCAAAGAGCTCAATCTATTTATCTTAACAAAGAGAAGTTTAAGGGGTGGATTGATCACAGTCTATAAGTACCCACATGGGCAATTCTGATGGGGGGTATAAACCCCTCACTGGCCAGGAGTGGGTTAAGTAACAGTTAAGGGCTAAGGAAGCCCTGCCCCATGCTCTTGCCAAGCATGCTCAGCCTGGAGGCAGGGTTTAAAAGCCAGCCAGGCAGCTCAGTCTCGGGCTGGCAAGCCAGGTAGTAGGCCATGCCCTGGGAGCTCCCAGGCAGGACCAGTGTTGACCCAGCATCGAGCAGGGAAGACATAGCACCCCGTGGCCAGAATGAGGGCTGGAAGCCCAGAAGGAGAAGTCTACCAGAGATGGGTGGCAACTGGATGGGATGCAGATGGTAGCAGGAAGTGGCCAAGGAAGCTGACTGGAGGCTGACACCATAGCCTGAGTTCCCCTACTCCCGTTTGAGCTGTGACTAGTAGGCGGGACTTCTGCCACATCTGCACCATTGCCATTGACTGTTGCCACTTGGTGGGACTATCGCCACATTTGAACTATTGCCATTGGGCAGGACTGCCTCCAACAGGACCAAAGCCACTGGGCAGGACTGCTACCATACTTGAACTGTAGCCCTTAGGTGGGACTGCCACCATATTTGAATTGTAGCCACTAGTCAGGAGGCCCTGCATGACCCCTCTGGCCCCAATAACAGCAACAGCTATTTGATAGTGGGATCTTCAATCTAGCAGAGAAAGGTCTAACACAATCCAGTGGCTGCAAGTTGAAGCTACAAATTCAGATGGGAAATAAAGCATAAATTTTTAATAATGAAAGTAATTAACCACTGGAACAATTTACCAAGGGTTGTGGATTCTCCATCACTGACAATTTTTAAATCAAGACTGGATGGTTTTCTAAAAGATCTGCTGTAGGAATTATTTGGGGCAATTCTCTGGCCTGTGCTATACCAGAGGTTAGACTAGATGATCACAGTGGTCACCTCTGGCCTTGGAATCTATGCACCTATAAGCTTGCTCAGGAACACCATGGTGCAAGTTTTGGTGTCAGATGCTGCCCAGAATAGGCCAGGATTTTGGATAGTTCTAGTGCCTTAAAAACAATAAGCCTGATTTTTTTTTTCCAGTTTGAAGGGAAAAAAGAAAGAACTTGCTTCTCTCTCTGAAAGCTTTCAATCTATGTTTCAAAAAGAAATAGGACTTTTAGTCAGGTAAAAGACATGTGAAGTTGACACCCTATAGCTAGGAAAAATGTGGAATTCACAGCTATTCACTTACGAATGAGGAGGAAAACTGACAGCAAAGAGAGCTCTGCAACTCAGCCAAGGACCCCCAATGTTGGGTAAAACACCAAACGGTACATAATACCAAACACATGAGTGAATACATAAATGCTCGCATGCCTAGGAGATGGGAAAGAGCTAATGGGCCACATTTAGTCCAGGCCTGGAGACAAAGGCAAGATTGTTCCCTACCCTGCTTTTTACTGCCTAGTTTTAAATATGCCCAGTGATGGGGCATCCACACATTTCTTTGGGGGACAGTTCCACTGTGTGATAAATCCCACTGCCAGGAAGCCTTGTAAATATTCAGCCTAAATTTGCCTTGTTTGGTTTCCTCTTTTTACACTTAGTTATAATGCTTTGGTGTCACGGAGTGTCGGGGAGTCAGGGCCCTGCACCCTCCCTTCCTGCAATTCACCGTAACTCTCAGCCAGCCAGTAAAACAGAAGGTTTATTAGACGACAGGAACACAATCCCAAGCAGGGCTTGTAGGTACAACCAGGACCTCTCAGCCAGGTTCCTCTGGAGGCAAGGAGCTTAGACCCCAGAGTTGGGGTTCCCTGCCTCTTCCCAGCCAGCCCAATACCGAAAACCCCCCTCCAGCTGACTCACTCACCTCCCCCCGGCTCTTCCTCTCCCTTTGTCCAGTTTCCCGGGCAAAAGTGTCACCTGGCCCCACCCCGCTCCTGGCTCAGGTTACGGGCTCAGGTATCATCCCTCAAATAAAGTCATCTCCTGCTCTCCTATCCCCAATGCAGACAGTCCCAGTAAAACTAGATGACATTCCCAGGTCAATCCTCCCCACTCCCCTACTGCGTCACACTTGGGCCAGCTTGTTGGTGATGTGTTATTATAGTCCTGGCCTCCACAATGTAGACAGCAGGAAGACAAATTGTTCACCCACCACTAAGGATGGGGAACTGGTTGCTTGTGGCAAGAATGGAAGAAAGAGTGAGGTTAGCTGTGGCCAACCCACCACATAGAAGGAAGTAGATTTTCTTGTAGCCCAACTGTTTAAGTCAAACTCCTGACTATAAAAATTAGGGAGAATTGTTCTTTCTGTGACTGACTGATTATTGGCCTGAGTTGCCAAGTCTGTACCAGCTTTTGATGCATGGTGACATACCAGAACTACATGCCTCTGTCCTAGTGAATCCCCTCTTTCTTCACTGGGAAGCTGCAGCTCATCCAGTTCAAATAACCTCCCCTGCAGCTTTAAACAGAGAGGCGGGTCTAGAAAAAATGAAAAGGAGGAAATTCTAGGGAATGAAGTCCCTGAAGTAATGATGGCACCTACAGAGGCTCTCTGAACACACCTGTGTGTGACACACATGCCCTGCAAAGCTCAGAAGTATATAGATAATTGGGAAGCCAATTGTTTCAATTAAGGGGATTTCCAAACTAAGAGGTGACATATTTGTAACGGAAATGGCTCTCAGTGCTTATGAAATTGATTTATCTTACTAATGAAGGAAAGGTAACAACATAGAACTAGACCTGACCAAAGGCCGGGTTGAGATGCAATTGAACTAGAGGAAATTTCTGAGAACTCTTGGGATATGAGCAGTGTGAAGAGAGCAGTTAACTTTGAGGAATGTTTACAAGGTGTGGAACAGAGCACTGAAGTGGTTTAGCTTTGCTGGCCTAGCACTAGCAGAGGTCTTTAAAACAGAAACAAAGTGGCATCAATTTCTGCGGATTGTAACAACCTCATGTCCCCACAGGACCACCACTTAATCACCTCCAGACCAAACAATTGATCAACAGTGTTGCCATTGACTATCATTAGGTTTAAGTCAGTTCCCTGAGAAACATCCCAGTTAAGATTTGCCAGTTAAACTGACTGCAGCTGAAGCAACTATTGAGCAGTCACAATGCTGTCTAATAAGTGGCCAACAAGTGGAAGGTAAAACAAATTCTGTGTGCCTCAAGGAGGTTTGCTCATTCAAACAATGATTCATTTTGGTGTTATTCAGCTTGTTGCCGGCACAAGGCCTGAGGCTACAGCAAACAGTGATTCGTTGCCCGGAGTGCCTCGCTCCAATTAGACACACCAGGGTGGAGAAGCAAAAAAAAGGTTTATTTAAGATCTCAAAGCGCAGGATGCTTGGAGGAACACACCTCAGATCAAGCACACCTCATACAAGCAGCTCTCTGTCTTTATACATGATTTTAGCTAAGCATGTCTATTACCCCCAATGCCCAGCTCCCCCCTCTTCTCCCTCCTTTTCAGTTCCCATACAGCAAATACATTATAACGTAGCAATTACTCTAAACAGGTTAGATCATACTTGGCAAAAAACATATTATCTCGTTAGTAACTTTTCTTGACCGGTCATTCTGTTTCACTTCCTTTAGCCAGGTGCAAGCAGGCTGTATAATTGCCTCCTGGTACTGATAACTAGTTGCCACACATTCCATTCTTTCCATCTAGCCTGTGGAGTTAATTAAAGTTTAAACATGGACGCGGTTCGGACAAGCAGAGGCCTAATACAGGGAGCCTTCATTGGCACTGTCATTTTCCACCCCTCTGTCAACACTGGGTCATGCCTGGTGCCACCAACAAGCTGACATAGCTGGAGACAAAGCAGCCAGCCACTACTCATCTCTGGCATAATACAGTGTATCATGCTCACAGAAGCAGTCCTGCCTTTTATCTTTCTGCATCTGCAGGGTGCTACAGGGCAATACTGTGGCAGTCCTATCTGCAGTACTATATGTTATACCTAACTCTGCATCTTCTGACCCCTGGTCTGAACTAGGATCAAGCTAGCATCTCATGTTTTGAACCCAGTCCATCCTTGTGATACCAGAGAAATTCTTCAGAGTCCATTTTGTATTCCTGGCCTCCATTTTAAATAAGCAAGAGTCACTCCACCATTAGGTGAAAGCTGAAGGGCACATGACAACATAGCATTAAAAACCAGACTGCCAGGAAAAGGTAGTAAACAGATCATAACACTGTGAGGTAAATAGAATGTAGGCTAAAGGTCAGTTGAGGTAAACAAGATAGAATTGACAGGAAAACCAAAGTAAGGGAAAGGTCAGCATATCATAATTCTGAGGTAAATAATGTTTGGAATGCTTGAAATGTTGGCATGTGTTCAAGAATGTTTGGAATGTTAGTGAAAATGTGCAGTAAAGATGTGATAGAAAGATATTACCAAAAGTGTCTGGAAAGCTCTGACAGGACAGTATAAAAGTCAGTGTGTCAGTGGGCAGCCAAGGGTTAGGAACTGACAGGAGCAGAGAACTGAGGTGTTTGTGGAGAGTACGTACTGAGGAGAGTCAAACGGTTGGACGATCGAGCTGACAGAGGAGCAGTAGCAGTGACTCAGCAGCAGCAGCAGAGGGAGTCCTGCCACTGAAGTGAAGTCAGCAGACAGAGTAAGCCTGTCAGTTATAGTTTAGTTATAGTATAACACAGAGTAATATAATATGGTGTTAGGCTATGTCTACACCAGCACATTTGTTGGTAAAGCTTTTGTCGGTCAGGGGTGTGGAAAAAAACACACCCCTGACCAACATATGTTACACTGACAGAAGCACCAGTGTGGACAGCGCTGTCAGTGGGAGACACTCTTTCACTGACATAGGTACCACTGCTCTTTGGGGGTGGTTTAATTATGCCGACAGGAGAGTTCTTTCCCATTGGCATAGAGCAGCAACACAGGACACTTACAACGATGCAGCTGCAGCGATACTGCTGTGCTGCTGTAAGGTCTCTGGTGTAGACATAGACTTAGTGTGTATAAGTATATGCCTGGGTTAATAAAGATGTCTGTATGTGTGCTGATTGTGAAAGGAATTTATATGTGTAAAACTTAATACACTTAAGAACTGCTGTCAGCAATTTGTGAGAGACTGGCCATCTGTCACAGCGTGCAGCCACTTAGAATCATTTCAAACGGTGAGACAATATGTTTTGGGATGCTCTTTAACTTGTTATAAGGTATTTGTGCTTTAGATTATTATTGGATTGTTATTTGCCACAATAAAAAGGTGCTTTGTTTTCGAAAGAATACTGCTTATGTCAATTATCTGTCAGAAGGCTGTATCTGTGTTCTCTGTGGATAACAAGTCTGAGCTGTTCTGGGGAGTTTTTAAAACAGGGAACAACTGGCAAATCCAAGGTATTTCCTTAGCCATCCTGGAGACCCATATCTTAGGAGAACAGATTTGTTAGTAGGTGGGCTGTTTTGAGGGAACCTCTGGTAAACCTGGGAGGGGGCAATAGGTGAGCTATTCTGGGGGGTCCCTAAATCTATTTTTGGGGTAATACCTGTTGCTTCTTCC
Organism: Mauremys reevesii; assembly: GCF_016161935.1. NCBI lineage: Eukaryota > Metazoa > Chordata > Testudines > Geoemydidae > Mauremys > Mauremys reevesii. The sequence goes on along the minus strand of NC_052630.1, from coordinate 40,236,336 downwards.
CTCACTTCTCAGGACAGATCAGCTATTAAGGCAGCAAGTTCAACCCCTGGGAGGGAGGAAGCAACCTCCACACCAGTCTCAATGCTGATGCAGGAGTGGGGATAATGGTCTCTTTGCAGAGGTGTAACTGACAACTCTAGATGCCAAGGAGGAGGATCAGGCCCAGTGTTTATGTTGCTAATCTTGGAATAGTAAATCAATGTAATAAATAGTGACACTATGCAATATGTACACCATTGTGTTTAAGGCATTTCAGTGGGTCCAGATTAGATGAAATTGAGCTTTCAAGATACATTCGATTTTTTTTCTTCTCGCCCCCTCCTTATGTTGCGTGCAGTGACAGGGGCAGAATTAAGGTTGCTTGGGTGCCTTAACTGTGCATTTCTTACCTTAACAAGGGTAGACTTCTTTTAAGTTTACCCTTAACTCTGAATATCATTACACAGCTGCCCTGGGTCTAAGGATCCCGTCCTCTGGCTCCCAAACCAGAATAGATTTCCTCTCCAGAACTAGCAATAAAGATCTGGGCTTCTATGGAAAGGGCACCTGGTATCACACCAGCTCCACAATATGCACCCTAATCACCCCAAAGTTAATGTTGTGCCTCTGAGGGTCATACACTCCAGCATCTCCGATCCATTCTGCACAAACCCCGTCTTGCAGAAGAAGGTGCAGGTTGAGTTATACGTGAAGTCTCCATGTCAGTGAGAGCAGTTTAATTGGCCCCTCTCTGGGACAACCAGAACTGGGCACTTTACATCTGGAAAAGTAAAGCTCAAGTCTTTAACGAAAAAGTTTGGATGTGTCAGGGTTGGTTGTTGGGGGTGAAGTGCCAGGGGAATGGGCTGATGGATAATGAAGTGCCAAGGGTACATGGGTGCATGAGGGTGGGTACTAGGGGCATAGGGTGCCAGATGGATGGGCTGACAGAGGTGTGGGTCGCTTGAACTGCAATGTGAGGTGGTTGGGGTCAGAGGCTTCTCCAACTATAGGCAAGCTAGGCAGCTGCCTCAGGCAGCTGATTTGGCCTGGCTGCCCCTCCATCATGATGGGGAAGTCGGGGGTGACCTGGCCAAATTAGAGTGGCATTGTGACCCTGCGCACCCGGTTTCAGTGTCATTCACTAAAATTTAGCCCAGGTGCCCTCTGCTCCCTGACATGACAGAGGCACAGCCAAGCCAAATCTGCTGCCCTAGCACTATGAGAAGTGGGTGGCACACTGAAGTTTTTCTTAGATGGCAGATTGTCTTGAGCAGCTTCAGGTTGAAGTGCTCTGGCCAGGGGCATATGGGGCCAAATGAAATGGCATGCCAGAGAGAGGTGCAGCCAGACTCGGTGTCAGTGAATGGGGTGCAGGTGAGCAGCATGCCAGGAATATGGACTGGTGGATCATGAAGGTAGGATATCATGTGTGTGTTGAGAGGTAAGGTGCTGGAGGGATAAGTTGTGTTGCCAGCGATTGCATCCAATTTGCAAACACTTTGCATTAGTGTAAATGACTGCCCAAGGGGCAGAGCAATGGTGACCCATATCCATTGTCTCCCAATTACAAAACTTTCTCCAAGTGAAGCTTTATATTGTGCAGCTGCCCCAGATCAAAAGGTCAAGTCCCCTGACTCCCAACCCATCGTACAAAATAGCTCTATTCCCTAGACCTGGCAAAGAAATGGTCCCCTATAGAAAGTCACCTTGGCTCACCCCAGCTCAGCAATGTACATTCCAAACAACCCACAGTTAACGCTGTGCCTCTACCTTCACAGCGCGGGGTTTGCCCTCTCCATTGTCCCAGAGCCATGCACTCCAGTGTCCCCGATCCATTCAGCACAAACCCCGTCTCGCAGGAGAAGGTGCAGGTGGAGTTATACGTGAAGTCTCCATGCCAGTGAGTGCAGTTTAATCGGCCCCTGCCCGGAGAATCCAGCACTGGGCACTTGACAGCTGGAATAGCAAAGCAGAACTGCATAAGGGGATAGGTCCACTGGTGCTGAAGGGTGAAGTGACAAGGGAATCAGCCAATGAGGGGGTGAAAGTGCCATGGGTGTATCAGTGTATGAGGGTGAGTGCCAGCGGTATGGAGTTCTGGGTGATGTGGTGCCAGAGGCATCATGTGCAGAGTAGTACAATGCTGGGGATTTCAGACCATTGGGGTGGCATGCCAAGGGAACTGGGTGGTGAAATGTTATGTGGAATGAGGAGCTGGGGTGTTAGCACCTCTGGGGTATTAGATGCCATCATGAGTTCAATGGCTACGTGCCAGAGATGTGGTGCCAGAGGGGTGAGCTGTCTGGAGGGGTGGTACAAAGGACATGGACTGATGGTTATTGAATTGCCAGGTTAGTTGGGTGCCAGGAGGCAGGTGGCTGGTTTTGTCTGGGGGAATGTGACGGGAAGAGAAGCCAGGAGACAGTAGTATCAGGGGTTGTGGGGCATTCACTTGGCACTGGTGTAAAAGGCTGCAGAAGGAGCAGAGCAATAGCAAATCAGGCCCATTGTCTCCCTTTTACACAACTTTATCTCAGTGAAGTTTTATATTGCACAGCTGCCCCAGAACAAAAGGTCCAGTCCCCTGGCTTCCAAACCATTGTACACAATAGCTCTCTTCCCTAGTGCTGGCAAAGAAATGGGCTTCTATGGAACGTAACCTGGGATCACAGCAGCTCAGCAATGTACATTCCACATCCCCCACAGTTAATGCTGTGCCTCTACCTTCACAGCGTGGGGGATGCCCTGTCCATTGTCCTAGGGCCGTGCACTCCAGTGTCTCCGATCCATTCAGCACAAACCCGGTCTCGCAGGAGAAGGCGCAGGTGGAGTTATACGTGAAGTCTCCATGCCAGTGAGTGCAGTTTAATCGGCCTCTGCCAGGGGCAGCCAAACCTGGGCACGTAACAGCTGAAATACCAAGGCAGAACAGTATGGATTACTCCACGATGCCTGCAGCAGCCACAGCACTGGAAATCCTGGCCTTAGCTTACATTATCATAGCGGTTACAGAGTTTCCTGTTAGTGTTCACAGGGGCTCTAAATCCTGGGTTTAAGATTTCCTTGATTTGCTTTTCAGTTCTGTAAATTCATACTTTCTAAGGCCAACTCAGTGTAATTCGCCCCAGAGCTTCCTACCATGTGAGCAGAAGCAGCTTCCCAAGCCAGTCCTGCAGCATATAGCCTGTACCATACCTTCACAGCGCGGGGTTTGCCCTGTCCATTGTCCCAGGGCCGTGCACTCCAGCTTCTCCGATCCATTCAGCACAAACCCCATCACACAGGAGAAGGCACAGGTGGAATTATACGTGAAGTCTCCATGCCAATGAGTGCAGTTTAATTGGCCTCTGTCCGGGGAATCCAGCACTGGGCACTTGACAGCTGAAATAGCAAAGCAGAACTGTATAAGGGGATAGGCCCATTGGTGCTGGAAGGTGAAGTGACAAGAGAATCAGCCAATGAGGGGGTGAAAGTGCCATGGGTGTGTTAGTGTATGAGTGTGAGTGCTGGGGATATGGAATTCTGGGTGATGTGGTGCCAGAGGCATCATGTGCCGGGTTGTGCAAGGCTGGGGATTTCAGACCATTGGAGGGACATGCCAAGGGAACTGGGTGCTGGATGGTGAAATGCTATGTGGAATGAGGAGCTGGCATGTTAGCACCATTGGGGAGTTAGATGCCATCATGAGTTCAATGGCTATGTGCCAGAGATGTGGTGCCAGAGGGACGAGCTGTCTGGAGGAGGGCACCAGGCACAGAGACTGATGGTTATTGAATTGCCAGGTTAGTGGGGTGCCAGGAGGCAGGTGGCTGGTTGTCTGGGGGAAGGTTATGGGAAGAGAAGCAAAGGGACAGTAGTGTCAGGGGTTGTGGGGCATTCACTTGGCACTTGAGTAAAAGCCTGCCCAAGGAGCAGGGCCATAACAAATCAGGCTCATTGTCTCCGTTTTACACAACTTTCTCTCAATGAAGCTTTACATTGCACAGCTGTCCCAGATCAAAAAGTCCAGTCCCTGGGCTCCCAACCCATTGAACACAATAGTTTTCTTCCCTAGACCTGGCAAAGAAATGGTCCCCTATAGAAAGTCACCTTGACTCACCCCAGCTCAGCAATGTACATTCCAAACAACCCACAGTTAACGCTGTGCCTCTACCTTCACAGCGCGGGGTTTGCCCTCTCCATTGTCCCAGAGCCATGCACTCCAGTGTCCCCGATCCATTCAGCACAAACCCCGTCTCACAGGAGAAGGTGCAGGTGGAGTTATACGTGAAGTCTCCATGCCAGTGAGTGCAGTTTAATCGGCCCCTGCCCGGAGAATCCAGCACTGGGCACTTGACAGCTGGAATAGCAAAGCAGAACTGCATAAGGGGATAGGTCCACTGGTGCTGAAGGGTGAAGTGACAAGGGAATCAGCCAATGAGGGGGTGAAAGTGCCATGGGTGTATCAGTGTATGAGCGTGAGTGCCAGCGGTATGGAGTTCTGGGTGACGTGGTGCCAGAGGCATCATGTGCAGAGTAGTACAATGCTGGGGATTTCAGACCACTGGGGTGGCATGCCAAGGGAACTGGGTGGTGGGTGGTGAAATGTTATGTGGAATGAGGAGCTGGGGTGTTAGCACCTCTGGGGTATTAGATGCCATCATGAGTTCAATGGCTACGTGCCAGAGATGTGGTGCCAGAGGGGTGAGCTGTCTGGAGGGGTGGTACAAGGGACATGGACTGATGGTTATTGAATTGCCAGGTTAGTTGGGTGCCAGGAGGCAGGTGGCTGGTTTTGTCTGAGGGAATGTGACGGGAAGAGAAGCCAGGAGACAGTAGTATCAGGGGTTGTGGGGCATTCACTTGGCACTGGTGTAAAAGGCTGCAGAAGGAGCAGAGCAATAGCAAATCAGGCCCATTGTCTCCCTTTTACACATCTTTATCTCAGTGAAGTTTTATATTGCACAGCTGCCCCAGAACAAAAGGTCCAGTCCTCTGGCTTCCAAACCATTGTACACAATAGCTCTCTTCCCTAGTGCTGGCAAAGAAATGGGCTTCTATGGAAAGTAACCTGGGATCACACCAGCTCAGCAATGTACATTCCACATCCCCCACAGTTAATGCTGTGCCTCTACCTTCACAGTGTGGGGGATGCCCTGTCCATTGTCCTAGGGCCGTGCACTCCAGTGTCTCCGATCCATTCAACACAAACCCGGTCTCGCAGGAGAAGGCGCAGGTGGAGTTATACATGAAGTCTCCATGCCAGTGAGTGCAGTTTAATCGGCCTCTGTCAGGGGCAGCCAAACCTGGGCACGTAACAGCTGAAATACCAAGGCAGAACAGTACGGATTACTCCACGATGCCTGCAGCAGCCACAGCACTGGAAATCCTGGCCTTAGCTTACATTATCATAGCAGTTACAGAGTTTCGTGTTAGTGTTAACAGGGGCTCTAAATCCTGGGTTTAAGATTTCCTTGATTTGCTTTTCAGTTCTGTAAATTCATACTTTCTAAGGTCAACTCAGTGTAATTCACCCCAGAGCTTCCTACCATGTGAGCAGAAGCAGCTTCCCAAGCCAGTCCTGCAGCATATAGCCTGTACCATACCTTCACAGCGCGGGGTTTGCCCTGTCCATTGTCCCAGGGCCGTGCACTCCAGCTTCTCCAATCCATTCAGCACAAACCCCATCACACAGGAGAAGGCACAGGTGGAGTTATACGTGAAGTCTCCATGCCAATGAGTGCAGTTTAATTGGCCTCTGTCCGGGGAATCCAGCACTGGGCACTTGACAGCTGAAATAGCAAAGCAGAACTGTATAAGGGGATAGGTCCATTGGTGCTGGAGGGTGAAGTGACAAGAGAATCAGCCAATGAGGGGGTGAAAGTGCCATGGGTGTGTTAGTGTATGAGTGTGAGTGCTGGGGATATGGAATTCTGGGTGATGTGGTGCCAGAGGCATCATGTGCCGGGTTGTGCAAGGCTGGGGATTTCAGACCATTGGAGGGACATGCCAAGGGAACTGGGTGCTGGATGGTGAAATGCTATGTGGAATGAGGAGCTGGCGTGTTAGCACCATTGGGGAGTTAGATGCCATCATGAGTTCAATGGCTATGTGCCAGAGATAAAAAAGTCCAGTCCCTGGGCTCCCAACCCATTGTACACAATAGTTTTCTTCCCTAGACCTGGCAAAGAAATGGTCCCCTATAGAAAGTCACCTTGGCTCACCCCAGCTCAGCAATGTACATTCCAAAAACGCTGTGCCTCTACCTTCACAGCGCGGGGTTTGCCCTCTCCATTGTCCCAGAGCCATGCACTCCAGCGTCCCCGATCCATTCAGCACAAACCCCGTCTCGCAGGAGAAGGCGCAGGTGGAGTTATACGTGAAGTCTCCATGCCAGTGAGTGCAGTTTAATTGGCCTCTGTCTGGGGAATCCAGCACTGGGCACTTGGCAGCTGGAATAGCAAAGCAGAATTGTATAAGGGGATAGGTCCATTGGTGCTGGAGGGTGAAGTGACAAGGGAATCAGTCAATGAGGAGGTCAAGTGCTATGGGTGTGTTAGTGTATGAGTGTGAGTGCTGGGGATATGGAATTCTGGGTGATGTGGTGCCAGAGGCATCATGTGGTGGGTGGTGCAATGCTGGGGATTTCAGACCATTGGGGTGGCATGTCAAGGGAACTGGATGGTGGGTGGTGAAATGTTATGTGGAATGAAGTGCTGGCGTGTTAGCACCATTGGGGAGTTAGATGCCATCATGATTTCAATGGCGAGATGTCAGAGGTGTGATGCCAGAGGGTGAGCTGGCTGGAGTGGGGGTACCAGGGACAGTGACTGATGGTTATTGAATTGCCAGGTTAGTGAGGTGCCAGAAGGCAAGTGTCTGGTTGTGTCTGGGGGAAGGTTATGGGAAGAGGAGCCAGAGCACAGTAGTGCCCGGGGCTATGGGGCATTCAATTGGCACTGGTGTAAAAGGCTGAAGAAGTGGCAGGGCAATGATGACCCAGGAATATTGTCTCCCTATCTACACAACTTTCTCTCTGTAAAGATTTTCATTCTATGGCTTCCCCATATTAAAAGATCCTCTCCTGTGTATCCCAAACCATCCTAGACAAGATCTGGGGCAGAGATCTGGGCTCATATGGAAAGGGAGCCTGGATCTGGTCAATTAAGAAACAAAGAAATAATAAGTAATATGTGTCAATCTTTGCAGACTGCTCTCTTAATAAAAAAAAGTGTCTATATCTGACATGCTCGGAAAAGGATGTGGATAGACAAATTATCTCAGTGGAATGGGGTTTGATCTCGGAAAGAGGACCATCAACCTCAGTCTGCAGCACAATAAAATTAATTTATTTAAGATGCTGTTTCAATGGTAGTTCACACCAGTTAGGTTAAAAAATATAGAGAGACTCAATGGGGATAAATGTTGGAGCAACTGTGGTGAAAGAAATGTTATGCATATATAGTGGATATATCCAATCATTAGAGAGTAGTGGGATGCAATCCATAACCAAATATCACAAATTGTTGGATATTTATTACCAAATGGCCCTCCTGGGGCTTCCTAATGGAAATGATCACACAAAAGGAAATGAAGAATTAATCACTCATCCGTTAGCATGCTTGGCTATTGTAGCCTCTCATAAGAAAAAAAATAGCCCAATCATTGAGGGATGGTTAAAAAAAAATATGGGAAGTTGTGCTTATGGAATAATTAATACACCAATTACATACCCATCAAAATAGACTGAGGACAGATGGATATCTACATATTTGGTTACCTTTTATTCAGTAGTCATACAAAATACATACACCTGCAAATAAACCCAGCAAATCTGTCCAATTTTTGTGATTTTCAACAATTGAAACATATCTGGTCTGTTAAATATGTGTATATAGAGATTTTACTAAATTTGATAAAATCATTAGAAACAAGATGGGCATTATAATGACACTCACTCTGTAATATGGTAATATCCTCTTAAATAGAGAGATATGATTACTATATTCCTGTACAAAGTCTCTTTAAACAAAAGTTTATGGTTATAATCGTTGTTTTGTTTCTGATATTTACATGGCACGGGTTTGTAAACTTGTTAAAACTTTCTAAATAAATAGTAAAAGAAAGCAAGGAAGAGTGCCTGGTATCACAACACCATCACCACATACTCTCTGGACAACAAAAGTTAACCCTGTGTCTCTACCTTCACAGAGCAGGGGATGCCCTGTCCATTCTCTCAGGGCTGTGCACTCCAGCTTGCCTTGTCCATTCCACCCAAACCCTGTCTCACAGGAGAAGGTGCAGGTGGAGTTATACATGAAGTCTCCATGAAAGTGAGAGCAGTTTAATTTACTCCTGGCCAGGAAGGCCAGTATTGGGCACTTGACAGCTGGAACTGCAAAGCACAGGCCTTTAAGGTAGAAGTGTGGAGGTGTTGGGGGGTTGATCCTTTGATGGTGGAGAGTGAAGTGCCAGGGGAATAGGCTGAGGAGTGATGAAGTGCCATGGGTGTGTGGGTGCATTAGGGTAGGCGCTGGGGCATAGAGTCCCAGACGTGCATGTGTTGGGTGGTGCAGTGGTGGGGGTTTCAGACCCTAGAATGGTGTGCCATAGGTGCAGATTGAAGTGCTGGGCTGCTAGTGCCACAGGAGGATGAGGTGCCATTGTGAGTTGAAGGGAAAGGTGTCTGGGGTGAGGTACCAGAAGGGCAGGGTGTAGAATGGGGTGGTGCCAATGGGTAGGATACTAGGGATATGAACTGATGGTTAGTGCAGTGCCAGGCTGTTGGGGTGCCAGGAGGCAGGTGACTGGTTGTACCCAGGAATGAGGTGATAGGGGAAGGGATGAGATGGCAGAAGGTGGGGAGCGAGGATGTTGTAGTATGAGGTCAGGGTGCTGGGGGGATGGAGCATCATTTTTCACTGGTGTAAAAGGCTGCCCAAAGGGCAGGGCAATGGCGACCTAGGCTCATTGTCTCCCTATTATACAATCTTCTCTCTATAAAGCTTTCCATTGCACGTCTGACCTGGATTGAACAATCCTCCCCCATGGCTCCCAAACCAATGTACACAATAGCTCTCTTCCCTAGACCTGGCAAAGAAATGGGTGTTATTACATGAACAGTGACCCCATAGATCATTCTTGCAACCAAGGTCCTACAGTTGTACCAAATCTTGTACAAAGGATGTCAAGGATAAAGGAGTTTGAGGCGCAAGTGGTGTTCTCGTCTATCCTCCCTGTGGCAGGAAAAGGCCAGGGTAGAGACCGTCGAATCGTGGAAATCAACGAATGGCTACGCAGATGGTGTCGGAGAGAAGGGTTTGGATTCTTTGACCATGGGATGGTCTTCCAAGAAGAAGGATTGCTAGGCAGAGACGGGCTCCACCTCACGAAGAGAGGGAAGAGCATCTTTGCAAGCAAGCTGGCTAACCTAGTGAGGAGGGCTTTAAACTAGGTTCACCGGGGGAAAGAGACCAAAGCCCTGAGGTAAGTGGGGAAGTGGGATTCCGGGAGGAAGCACAAGCAGGAGACTGCAAGAGGGGAGGACTCCTGTCTCAGACCGAGAAAGCGGGACAATCAGCGAGTTATCTTAAGTGCCTATACACAAATGCAAGAAGCCTGGGGAACAAGCAGGGAGAACTAGAAGTCCTGGCACAGTCAAGGAATTATGATGTAATTGGAATAACTGAGACTTGGTGGGATAACTCACATGATTGGAGTACTGTCATGGATGGATATAAACTGTTCAGGAAGGACAGGCAGGGCAGAAAAGGTGGGGGAGTTGCGTTGTATGTAAGAGAGCAGTATGACTGCTCAGAGCTCCAGTATGAAACTGCAGAAAAACCTGAGAGTCTCTGGATTAAATTTAGAAGTATGAACAACAAGGGTGATGTCGTGGTGGGAGTCTGCTACAGACCACCGGACCAGGGGGATGAGGTGGACGAGGCTTTCTTCCAGCAACTAACAGAAGTTGCTAGATCACAGGCCCTGGTTCTCATGGGTGACTTTAATCACCCGATATCTGCTGGGAGAGCAATACAGCAGTGCACAGACAATCTAGGAAGTTTCTGGAAAGTGTAGGGGACAATTTCCTGGTGCAAGTGCTGGAGGAACCAACTAGGGGAAAAGCTCTTCTTGACCTGCTGCTCACAAACAGGGAAGAAATAGTAGAGGAAGCAATAGTGGATGGGAACCTGGGAGGCAGTGACCATGAGATGGTAGAGTTCAGGATCCTGACACAAGGAAAAAGGGAAAGCAGTAGAACAGAGACCCTGGACTTCAGAAAAGCAGACTTCGACTCCCTCAGGGAACTGATGGGCAAGGTCCCCTGGGAGAATAACATGATGGGGAAAGGAGTCGAGGGAAGCTGGCTGTATTTTAAAGAAACCTTATTGAGGTTGCAGGAACAAACCATCCCGATGTGTAGGAAGAAAAGTAAATATGGCAGGTGACCAGCTTGGCTCAACAGTGAAATCCTTGCTCGTCTTAAACACAAAAAAACAGCTTATAAGAAGTGGAAGATTGGACAAATAACCAGGGAGGAGTATAAAAGTATTGCTCAGGCATGCAGGAGTGAAATTAGGAAGGCCAAATCATGCTTGGAGTTGCAGCTAGCCGGAGATCTTAGGAGTAACAAGAAGGGTTTCTTCAGATATGTTAGCAACAAGAAGAAAGTCAAGGAAAGTGTGGGCCCCTTGCTGAATGAGGGAGGGAACCTAGTGACAGAGGATGTGGAGAAAGCTAGTGTACTCAATGCTTTTTTTGCCTCTGTCTTCACAGACAAGGTCAGCTCCCAGACAGCTGCACTGTGCAGCACGGTATGGGGAGGAGGTTACCAGCTCTCTGTGGGGAAAGAAGTAGTTCGGGACTATTTAGAAAAGCTGGACGAGCACAAGTCCATGGGTCAGATGCGCTGCATCCGAGGGTGCTAAAGGAGTTGGCCGATGAGATTGCAGAGCCATTGGCCATTATCTTTGAAAAATCATGGCGATCGAGGGGAGGTCCCGGATGACTGAAAAAAGGCTAATGCCCATCTTTAAAAAGGGGAAGAAGGAGGATCCGGGGAACTACAGGCCAGTCAGCCTCACCTGAGTACCTGGAAAAATCATGGAGCAGGTCCTCAAGGAATCAATTCTGAAGCACTTAGATGAGAGGAAAGTGATCAGGAACAGTCAGCATGGATTCACCAAGGGCAAGTCATGCCTGACTAACCTAATTGTCTTCTATGATGAGATAACTGGCTCTGTGGATGAGGGGAAAGCAGTGAACGTGTTATTCCTTGACTTTAGCAAAGCTTTTGATACAGTCTCCTACAGTATTCTTGCCAGCAAGTTTAAGAGTTATGGGATGGATGAATGGACTATAAGGTGGATAGAAAACTGGCTAGATCGTCGGGCTCAATGGATAGTGATCAATGGCTCCATGTCTAGCTGGCAGCCAGTATCAAGGGGAGTGTCCCAAGGGTCGGTCCTGGGGCTGGTTTTGTTCAATATCTTCATTAATGATCTGGAGGATGGCGTGGACTGCACCTTCAGCAAGTTTGCAGATGACACTAAACTGGGAGGAGTGGTAGATACGCTGGAGGGTAGAGATAGGAATACAGAGGGACCTAGACAAATTAGAGGATTGGGCCAAAAGATACCTGATGAGGTTCAACAAGGACAAGTGCAGAGTCCTGCACTTAGGACAGAAGAATCCCATACAATGCTACAGACTAGGGACTGAATGGCTAGGCAGCAGTTCTGCAGAAAAGGACCTCGGGGTTACGGTGGATGAGAAGCTGGATATGAGTCAGGAGTGTGCCCTTGTTGCCAAGAAGGCTAACGGCATTTTGGGCTGTATAAGTAGGGGCATTGCCAGCAGATCGAGGGACGTGATCATTCCCCTTTATTTGGCATTGGTGAGGCCTCATTGGTGTGTCCAGTTTTGGGCCCCACGCTACAAGAAGGATGTGGAAAAATTTGAAAGAGTCCAGCGGAGAGCAACAAAAATGATTAGGGGGCTGGAGTACATGATTTATGAGGAGAGGCTAAGGGAATTGGGATTATTTAGTCTGCAGAAGAGAAGAATGAGGGGGGATTTGATAGCAGTTTTCAACTACCTGAAAGGGGGTTCCAAAGAGGATGGATCTAGACTGTTCTCAGTGGTAGAAGATGACAGAACAAGGAGTAATGGTCTCAAGTTGCAGTGGGGGAGGTTTAGGTTGGGGGAGGATACTAGAAAAAACTTTTTTCACTAGGAGGGTGGTGAAGCACTGGAATGGGTTACCTAGGGAGGTGGTGGAATCTCCTTCCTTAGAGGTTTTTAAGGGCAGGCTTGACGAAGCCCTGGCTGGGATGATTTAGTTGGGGATTGGTTCTGCTTTGAGCAGGGGGTTGGACTAGATGACCTCCTGAGGTCCCTTCCAAACCCTCGTATTCTATGATTCTATGATTCTAAGAAGCAATGGGCTTAAATTGCAGCAAGGGCAGTTTAGGTTGGACATTAGGGAAAACTTCGTAACTGTCAGAGTGGTTAAGCACTGGAATAAATTGCCTAGGGAGGTGGTGGAATCTCTATCGTTGGGGATTTTTAAGAGCAGGTTGGACAAACACCTGTCAGGGATGGTCTAGATAATACTTAGTCCTGTCTTGAATGCAGGGGACTGGACTAAATGACCTCGTGAGGTCCCTTCTGGTTCTATGATTCTATGAGTCAATCCCAACCCAGGAGCTAGTGCCCAGTTCTATGTGAGGAGCCTGCAGCATTCTGGGATATCCCCATGCTTGTCACAGCTGCCATGAAGCCTCAGCTAATCTGGACGCAGCAGCAGCCACATGGACAATGATGTCACCCACACCCAGGGCAACGGCCTCACAGGCCCAACACTGCTGGGAGCTGCACTCAGTCACTGAGCCATAGTGCCTTCTTCATGCTCAGGAAGTTCCTACTCCTCATCTTCTCTGCTCTTTTGACATGTGCTTATTTCTAGTTTGCCTGTATCACTGTGTCTTTCTGATTGTCAGCTTTTCAGGGGAGGGGCCATCTTCTATTCTACAAGTGTCCAACATGACAGAGTCCCAACTGGAGCCTTTAGGTCCGACTGGGAGGCAAATTGATAATAGTCAGAACAGGGAAACCTACAGTTAAGGATGCCTAAATGTTTCCATTCTAACCCCTGGTTTTTCAGTTGCTCAGAATTTTCCAAAATTTTTAGTTATTGGGCTATTGCTTATCTGTGCAAAGGTGAAATTTTGGGGAAAGATTAAGCCAAAACTAAGTTTTGATTATGAGAAATGTGAAGAGATACACTTTTGCCACTATAAAACAAAAATTCAGTGCAAAGTTTTCTTTAACACCTCTGCAGGCAAAACACTTTGGGATAGACAGCTGAAATTTACAAGGGAACATTTATAAGAGGGGAGAAATGTCTGTGAGAACTGGGTTGGATCTAGCTGGATTTAGTGACCTGCGACATTTACAGTGCAGTCATGTATCCTGGTTTTTACTGACAGCATTTATAAACCAATATTTATAGTATGTATGGCCAGCTTAACTGTGCAGGCTGCATGCTCCCTAATGCTCCTGTCTCACTCTGTGCGGCTGTCTCAGCTGTTCACTGAATAAGGAGCTCTAACAGGGGTCAGGGCATGTCACGGAGTCATTGGGTGATGCTCTGGAACTACTCCATATGAAGCCAGTCAGGACTCTGGGGGAGCATGCCTCCTTTCTCTGCGCATACTGTCACCAGGGCAAGAAGCTTACACAGCTTCAACTTTCCTGGGTCTGACCTCAGAGCATTCAGCGTCTCCTTTCTCACTGGGCACTTCCTGCAGCGAGTCCACTTGGGTGGTGCTCCTGTGGAAGCCAAAGGGCCCTGCCCCCCATCTTCACTCTCAGCCAGCCATTACAGACAGAAGGTTTATTAGTCAACAGGAACGCAGCGTAGAGCAGAACTTGTTAGCACAGAAAACAGTGACTTGCAGCCAAGTTCATCTTGGGGAGTCCTGGGCCAGATGCCCTGGACTCCCGTTCTTCCAGTTCCCCTAAGAAGACTGCCAATTTCCAGTGACTCGATCTCAGACACCCATGTTGCTCCTCCTCCCTGTCTTTGTCTCGCTTCCCGGGCAAAGAATCACGTGGTTGTCACCTGGTTACATCCCTCTCCTGGGTCTAAGGTTAGGAAGGGGACTGGACAGAGCATACATGCAGGCAGCTGGAGTAGCCTCACCTGCCCCAGAGGTCTCAGCCAAAGTCACAACCCCTATTCCCACCATTGAGGTATTGGTGCAGCACACAGGGAAACTGAGGCATACACAGTATTCATGCAAAACAGTAAAACTCACATAGGCTCAACAGTAAGACTCACATAGGCTCACATACAACATAACAAGGGAAAATCCCCACTTCATTACAGGGCACACTCAGCAAGGCAGGTTCTTGTCTCATTGAATTGAGTGCTCATTCGGCAATGCAAGACTCCCCAGGAGGTATCATCTCACTGACCGTGAATGGTGCATAGGTCAGGGCATCCTGCAGGTACCAGCCAAAGAGTTCCAGACTTTGTTCTTTAAAACAACAACTTGGGAAAATCCATCCCCAAAATGATGCTATGGGGACATTGAATTTGCACCACTAGGCGCTCAGAAGTCAAGAAATGCTGATGTTACACCTGCATGCACAACTTGGACTAGTCAGCTCCCCTTTGATTGTACATTGTGGTATAGTTTTCAGTTATGTGATCACATGCTTCTCTTATAAAACAATATAATATCACAGCCTTAGCTAGACGCTTGGAGCATCTTTTAGTACCATGTATTGCTCTGTATATGGAGTCCATGAACAGAATCTCAATGTAAGATGCAGGGTGAAAGATATGTTCCTGCAGGGCGCTTGCCATGCTGATGGCCTGCCATCCAATCCTACAGAAAATAAGGCACAGTGTCCTGTTGCTGATCCCAGGTATCGTTCACTGTGCATCTTACACAAGGCACCCTATAACCTGCAGTCATTTGATATGATCTTTTATTGCATTCTTGGAGTAAAAGTACTGAACTGCAACACCTAAAGGAACTGCATCGTTAGAAACTTCAAGGCGTGCAATTAATGAATATATTTAATCCATGCAAAATATAACTTTAAGTCAAGCTAGAGAAAAAGAAGAATTCAGCTGTGGACAGATGTATCTATAAAAAGTTCAAGAGCCCCATTAGAAAAGGGGCAATGTGGCCTACTTCTTCAGGGGAGACCTGGGTTCTGCTGCTGGCCCGTGGGGTGACCTTAAGTGAGCCACTTCCACTCTCTTTCTCAGTTACCCCATCTGTAGAATAGGGATAATGATACTGACCTGCTTTATAAAGAGCTTTGAAAGCTACTGATGGGAAGTACTAGAAAAGGGGTAGGTGTTTATTATCATTGAAAGGGTCAGGTTGAACAAAACATGTTCAGGGCTCATTTATTCCAATTGCCCACCGTTGAGAGCTCTTCATGATCAGGGCCAAAATATGTCTTATCAAATGTGATTATTTAGTCAATAACATTTGCTCTTTCCTATTAGGGCTCTTTTTATAGACACACCACTCCTGTGTCAGAGACCTGCTCCTTTCCCACGTTGACTTGTTTTGATCTGATGAAATGTTCTGGACCTAGCAATAGTCTGCCTGTCACCCTCCCAGTCTTTCATTAAAGAAACAAAGAGCATAGAAAGGGCTACTTAATGACAGCACCAAGGAAAATGACAGACTATTGTAGCGTTCCAGGTAGCCAGCAGGGGCAGCTCATTCAGTTCCACGAATGAGGTGGGTGGGATAAGACACACATCCATAACCTCACAGTAAGCACCCGCCCATGTCCTACTAGGCCCTCCACCTGCCAGGAGGAACCCTCCTACTAGGTCAAGGGTGCTGCTTTCTCCCCTGGAAAATCTGGCTGCCCCATCAATGATGGCTTGTACTTTTCAATCCAAACCCTCTGACCCTATTGTGAATGTCTGCAGCAGCAGAAACCCAGGAAACGCAGGAGTTCAGAGGGGCCTTTCTGGTTGAAAATAATCCATCAGACTCTTGGGCTTAAGGCTTTGGACTCTAAAACCCGTGACTCTTGCTGGACTCTCTCTAGAGCAGGGTAGGTTTCAAGCAGTTAGAACATGCTCAGAAGCCACAGTAATGGGCACGGTCTAGGAAGTGCACAGTGCAGCCCCAGTGTGTGGGGAAATCTGCTGCAGGCCATTCACTACTAGAATTAAGCTTGTCAAGGCTGAGGTCTGTAGTCACTTCTCGGTCAGTTTCTAGTCCTCTAAGTCAGACTGGTTATTTGTAGCATCTGCTAATATTTCTTTGACAACTGCACATCAAAGCCAGCCTTAGCATTTGAGTAGCCCTGCAAAACAATTTTTGCTAGCTCCAGTTGTAAGGGACTGTTGTTTACCATGCATACACTGCTATGCACAGGGCTAGATGAGGATGTGAGGGAGGGTTAGCTGGTTACACCCCAAACATATTTGTTCCTGCACAACTCTGCCTCTCCCTACTTATCTGATTTTGGTTTTTATCATGTTTCCACCCTCAGATCCTCTGCTCTACCCATGCTGCCAGCCTCTGCCTCTGGTTAGCTGGCTCCCAAAAGCATCTTAGAATCATAGAATCATAGACTATCAGGGTTGGAAGGGACCTCAAGAGGTCATCTAGACCAACCCCCTGCTCAAAGCAGGACCAATCCCCAACTAAATCATCCCAGCCAGGGCTTTATCAAGCCTGACCTTAAAAACCTCCCTAGGTAATCCATTCCAGTGCTTTACCACCCTCCTAGTGAAAAAGTTTTTCCTAATATCCAACCTAAACCTCCACTACTGCAACTTGAAACCATTACTCCTTGTTCTGTCATCTGCTATTACTGAGAACAGTCTAGATCCATTTTCTTTAGAACCCCCTTTCAGGTAGTTGAAAGCAGCTATCAAATCCCCCCTCATTCTTCTCTTCTGCAGACTAAATAATCCCAATTCCCTTAACCTCTCCTCATAAATCATGTGCTCCAGCCCCCTAATCATTTTTGTTGCCCTCCGCTGGACTTTTTCAAATTTTTCCACATCCTTGTAGTGTGAGGCCCAAAAGTGGATACAGTACTCCAGATGAGGCCTCACCAACGCCGAATAGAGGGGAATGATCACGTCCCTCAATCTGCTGGCAACGCTCCCACTTATACATCCCCAAATGCCGTTAGCCTTCTTGGCAACCAGGGCACACTCCTGACTCATATCCAGCTTCTTGTCCAATGTAACCCCTACGTCCTTTTCTGCAGAACTGCTGCCTAGCCACTCGGTCCCTAGTCTGTAGCAATGCATGGGATTCTTCTGTCCTAAGTGCAGGCGTCTACACTTGTCCTTGTTGAACCTCATCAGGTTTCTTTTGGCCCAATCCTCTAATTTGTCTAGGTCCCGCTGTATTCCTATCTCTACTCTCCAGCGTATCTACCACTCCTCCCAGTTTAGTGTCATCTGCAAACTTGCTGAGGGTGCAGTCCACGCCATCCTCCAGATCATTAATGAAGATATTGAACAAAACTGGTCCCAGGACCGACCCTTGGGACACTCTGCTTGATACTGGCTGCCAGCTAGACATGGAGCCAAACAAATCAAATCTTCATGCATTCTTCTGAATTGTCCCTTTGCCTAGAGTGGCCTCTCAGGACCAGGAGTGGCCAGTTATATGGGACCGTGGTGCTCGGGTTCCAGCAATATTTAGGGCCCGGGGGTCTGGGGGCCTGGCTCAACCAATGTTTGGGGCTGGGTCTCTCCCCTGGCCCTGCCTGCCGCCCCCATGCACCTCCCCCAAGTGTCCCCCGGTCCCACTTGCTGCCCCTGTGCACCTCCCCCAGGCCCGGAACGTCCCTGCCTCAAGCCGGTGGCTGCCTGCTGCAGCTCCGAGCAGCACTCTGCTCTGCTGGCTCCCGGCATCAACTGCCGCCACAGGGTCTTAGCGCCCCCCCTCCTGTAGTGCTAGGGCAGGCTGACTCTGACCCTGCCCTTCCACCTTGGACCCTTCCCTTTTCCTGTGGGACCCTCCACCAGCACAGGGGACCCCCCCATCCACAGTCACCAGTCCTACCCCACACTGGGCAAGGGGAAGTCCCATCCCCCACCCCCAGGGAGGCTACAGTGAGGCGCAGCAGTAGGGGAGGAGGATCACATGTGATGGCAGCCCCCCCACCCTGACACCCACCACAGGGGAGGTGAGGGGGCTTCCTGGACCTGAGAGGGGCCCTAGGAGCACGTGCAGTGACAGTGGTGCGAGGCAAGTGTGCTGCCGGGGTGGGGGCCTCCCCAAAAGCTTGTGGCTACTGGCGGGAAGAGGGCTGGGGGGAGTTCTTCTCTCTGACCCCAGTCCCAGGGCAACTCAGCTACACCCCAAACTCCTCAGCCCCAGCACCGCCCCACCCCAGAAACCACACCCTCAGACAGAGCCCTCACTTCCCCACACCCCAACCCTCTCCGCTAGCCCTAAGCCCTTCCCACACCCCAAACCCCTCATCCCCAGCCCCAGCCAGAGCTCTCATCCCCCCATACTCTAACCTTCTGCCCTAGCCCTGAGCCCCCTCCTGCATTGTGAACCCCTCATCTCCAGCCCCACCCCACAGCCCTCAACCCTGCATGCAAACCCTGCACACAAAGCCTGAGCCGCTCCCACACCCCAAACTTCTCAGCACCAGCCCTACCCCAGAGCCCTCACATTTTTACATTATTTTAAAAAATATATATTGTCTTACAAGGCAGGTGTGGGGGGGCGGGACTTGGACCTGTTCTGGGCACCACCAAAAATTATACAAACCTGCCCTCCCTGCCCAGAACTGATCTGTGCAGATACAGGTGAATATTGAGTGCAAGTAGAGAGGGATTTTGCCTCTAAACACAGCACAGGTGACACCACTAATAGAAGCCTGTGTCCAGTTCTGGGCACACACTTTTAAAAGGGCTTTGCAAAACTGGAAAGGGTTCAGAAAAAACACTATGAGGCTAATGAAAGCTATGAAACCTGCCTTCTAGTAAGAATAAAAAAGATCTATTTATCTTATAAAGAGAAGGGTAAGAGGCAACTTGATTAATAGATGTTAAGGCCAGAAGTGACCATTATGATGATATAGTCTGACCTCCTGTATACCACTCCAAGGGATGGAGAATCCCCCACACCCCTTGGTAAGTTGTTCCAATGTTAATTATTCTCATGGGCAATTCCAGTCTGAATTTATCTGGCTTCAGCTTCCAGCCATTGGATCATGTTATACCTTCGTCTGCCCAGCAGAGGAGCTGGCTTTGCCATAGGCAGCTGCTGGCAGAGGCTGGAGCTGCCCTGGGGTCAGGAGGCTAGCCTGGAATCCTACCCTCTCTAGCCACATGAACTAGGGGCCCCTAGCTGTGATTTTGCACCCCCAGCCCTGGGAATCCCTGGTGATCTTTAGCGACAAGCATCCCGCCCTAGCCTCAGAGTTGCCTTGGTTACATTTCCAAGGGTGTCTGCACAAGGAGCAGGGCTAGAAACTCAATGTTTTTCAAGAGATAAGCGGAGAATTTCCTTTCCATTTCCCCTAGGGCCAGCTCTCATTAATGTCCAGTGAGGCTACAGCTGGGGAGTGTCATGTCATGGGGCTGTGACCATCCCTCTAGCTCCCTGCAGGTACCAGGCAGACAGGAGACACCCAGCCTGCAGCAGTGTAGTGCATTAGTAGAAGCATTGCCAGCAGATCGAGGAAAGTGATTATTCCCCTCTATTCGGCACTGGTGAGGCCACATCTGGAGTACTGTGTCCAGTTTTGGGCCCTCACTACAGAAAGGATGTGGACAAATTGGAGAGAGTCCAGCAGAGGGCAATGAAAATGATCAGGGGGCTGGGGCACATGACTTACGAGGAGAGGCTGAGGGAACTGGGCTTGTTTAGTCTGCAAAAGAGAAGAATGAGTGGGGATTTGATAGCAGCCTTCAACTACCTGAATGGGAGTTCCAAAGAGGATGAAGCTCAGCTGTTCTCAGTGGTGACAGATGACAGAACAAGGAGCAATGGTTTCAAGTTGCAGTGGGAGAGGGCTAGGTTGGATATTAGGAAACACTATTTCACTAGGAGGGTGGTGAAGACCTGCAATGGGTTACCTAGGGAGGTAGTGGAATTTCCATCCTTAGAGGTTTTTAAGCCCTTGACAAAGCCCTCGCTGGGATGATTTAGTTGGTGTTGGTCCTGCTTTGACAAATGGACATTCTCCTTTCCATTTCCCCTAGGGCCATCTGTCTTTAATGTCCAGTGAGGCTGCAGCTGGGGAATGTCATGTCATGGGGCTGTGACCATCTCTCTAGCTCCCTGCTTTGAGTCCTGCTTTGAGTAGGGGGTTGGACCTCCTGAGGTCTCTTCCAACTCCTAATCTTCTATGATTCTTCTATGATTCTATGATCACAAACACTACTGCAAGTGTGTTTCTGCTCTGGTGAAGAGTATGGGTCAATGGCCCTGCCTAGGCTGGGCAGCACACAGCTTGTGCAGTGTGAGAGCTGTTTATTTACCCTGTACATTACAGAAATAGCCCAACTTCTCTAAATATCTCTGTGCCGATGTCACTGCAGCCTCGCCAGGGTTAGCTACATTGATTTCTAAACAGATCTAGTTAATGTGGTACAAAAGCTGTGTGTAGACAAGCCCCTACTCAGTTGGTCTGCTCCCCATGCACCTGTCTTTAGTGACTCAAAGAAATGTTACCACTCCTTACATTTACTAGGCTGGAGCAAGAAGCGGGAGTAAGCCCCATTGCTTCTTGTGCATCATCAATGGAACCATGTCTAACCTCCCATCAGTGTCACCTGTGCAGATTTTTGCACAGCAGCTGGGTTGGCAAGATATCACTGAATGGGCCTTGTGTCATATGGAGAGTCTGTGTTGTCTGGTACAATGTACAGAAAGAAAAGAACTCAGCTTGACTCAGTGGTCCCAGGCCAGGTTTGCAAGGCTGGTGCAATGAAGTTCCCCTTTCAGACCACCATATAACGGTGTGAGAACTTGCTGGAGTTTGTGAGCAGCAAGAGCAGACAACTGGAGCTCTGCTAATAATGGAGCATTAGCCTTGGACCTGTGTGTGTACCCAGATTGACATTCACAGGGTGTTGCAGCTGATATGTAGGAGAAAACATCTTTTTACTTGTAACTTGAGCACATTTCACAGGGAAACATCGACACAAGAAACACAGGACTCTGGGATGCCCTGCCTCCAGAATCACCGTGCAATTCAGGCCCGAGCATGGATGGCAAGATGTCCAAGATGGCAGTGCAGTATCCTCCAAAGAAAATGGTGGCACAGATCCTAGGATGATAACTGATGAGGCAACATCCTGCAATGCCTCCAGCCAGGGGATGAGCATGGTGGGCTGTCTGGTCTCCCCCCATCTCTAAGCCCTGTGACTTCATTCATGTTGAGTATCCCTAACATAGTATAATGCCACAAAGAGTGAATTTCTCCTCCACATCACCCGAGTATGAGATCCCCCTCCAATGGCCAGTCCATGCACCCTGCCCTACAATATCTGTATGGGACTCTTTGGACACACTGCTGAAGTTTGACTGGTGTGGCAGGGGACAACCCTTGTCCAGCCTGCAAACTCAGGTGGTCCCTGTGATTGTTGTGGAACTTCCCAAGCTGAATACATCAAACCAGTTATAATTAAGCTGGAGCTCGACTACATTTTACAGTTAAAAACATATGGGAGGATGGGGAAACCAGCCAGAGATGATACATGTACATGTAGAGCTGGTAAAGCGCAGATAACATGGAGATGAGTGTGGTATAAACCCCAGAGAGATAGAAAGATTAGCGAGGGCTCCAGGCCAACCACCAGCTGCAAACACCACATGAGAAGCCAAAGGTATTAAATGCTAAGTCTGGGGCTGTTCAAAGAGGTGAGGTGCCCAACTTCCAATCAGCATCAGTGGATCTGGGTTTTTCCCCACATAGGCTCTGAGAATTCCACTATAAAATCAGTGGGGAGGAGGCAGGAACAGCTCCTGGCACCCATTTGCACACTCTGGAGCCGCTGCTGTCCAGTTCCCCAACGCCAAGCCCAGTAGCGTGTCCAGCCCTTGCAGTTCAAACCCTTCCTGGCACTGGAACTTGCATGTGGCGTTGTAGCTAAATTCCCCCAGGGTATGGCTGCTGTCAGGCCTGGGGTCAAGTTTTTGCACCTCACAACTAAAAGGACATACAGCAGCATGAGCAGCTGGGAGGCAGGGGGAGGGGTTTCAAGCACACATGCCTGTTGCTCCCTCAAGTTCCCAGGTCTCAGGCTCTCTGGAGCACAGCCTACCCCAGCCCCTTGGCTTGAGCTTCAGCAAGAGCCGCAACATCCGTACTGCTATTTGTAAAGCTCGGGCTTGAGCCCCCTAGCCCAAGTCTGGCTAGCTGGGCTTGCACCCAGCTGCAGTGGAGATGTGCCGTGACAGCCCTGCTGGGGCTGAGCTCTGCAGGCAAGGAGAAGGGCACATGCTTTCTCTGGGTAACAGAGTGAGATGAGTAGCCTGTCTGAGAAGTTGTGTCTGGCAGTCAGGCCCAGCTTTAAGCCGATTCCACTGATTCCCGGGAATTGGGCCCCGCGCTGAAGAGGGCCTTGCGTCTGTGCCTAAACGGGGCCCCGCTCCAGGGGTCTTCAGCAGCATTTTGGCGGCAGGGGGTCTGCTCCGGGGGTCTTCGGTGGCATTTCGGCGGTGGGGGGTCCTTTGGTGCCGTGGAAGACCCGGAGTGGATCCCCCGCCGCCGAAATGCCACCAAAGCCGCAGACCACCGCTGAGTATTCCAATCGGGCCCCGTGGGTCATAACACCTGCTGGCAGTCGGGCACAAGCTGAGAGACTTTCCAGGCCTGGAAGCTGCTGCTGACTCAGCACAGCAGGAGGCTCCGCCCCCCAGTTGAGGCCTGGGCACCCTGCTCAGCCCTAAGGGAGATAGCAACTGTTTATGCTGCTAGGGCAGCTCCAGACTGACAGCAGGATAGGGGTGTAGCCTTATCCCTAAAGGAGGCAAACTGCCTGGGCTGACCTGGGGCGGGTGTGCTATAGCAGCAGTGCGGTCAGGCACTTGAGAGGCTACAACCCCACCCACTCTGCCTCCTTGGCCAGGGAGCAGTAGCAAAGGCCATTCCTCCAGCTGTGCTAGTGCCCCTCTTTGGTGAATCTAGGAGCAGCACTGATGGGTGCCCAGGCCATTGTCCCAGAGGATGTCTCTGGGGAGACCTTCCAGAAAGTAAATGCAGTGACTGTAGCAGGCCCTGCAGCAGGGCTCCCTCCCCTAGTGTCCCTGTTCGACTGCTCTCACCTTGTTCACACTCAGGCCCGTAGAAACCAGGGTAGCAATCACAAGTGTAGTTCCCGATGGTCTCCACACACTCACCACGCTGGCTGCAGGAGGAACGCTGACAAGATGCTGCAGAGGTACATCTGGGTTAGGATCCACCCTAACAGCTCCTTACAGACAAATCATAACCCATCCCACTGCCTGGATCCTGCACTCCATCCCTGCTGCTTTTCTTAATTGTGGGATTCTTTTAGAGCCTGTTCAAGCCATGGGAAAAAAACCCTGCCTTCAAAGGCCTTGGCTCAGGTCCTGCAAGGGCACCCAAGTTTTGCCCAGCCAGGTGGCATTGGCACCTTGCCAGAAGTTTGGAGGCAGTGGCTGTTTTGCATAGATTGTCACACTGCTCTTGGCCCCAGAAGCCCTGCCTGTGGACAGCGCTGACCTGGATGGGTAGGCTGGTCTCTGGATTGAGATGGAGTGTTGCATGCTAGGCCTGCAGGGGACACACACATGCATTGATCAGAGGCCACCATGTGTCACGTTTGGTTATCAGGCTGTGCTTTGACTTCCCTGTCCCTCCCCGCCCCTGCACTGATTGCACTCCGAAGAGGGTAAATAACTCTTTGGCAGAGAGACTCCACTGCATCTCTCAAGGGCTCAGAACAGGTGCTCCTGGGGCCAAGCACCTGGCATATCAATTTACAATGGGACTTTGTGATGAGAAGAATGTAGGGATCAAAGCAAGACTCATTCAGAGAACAGGTTCAGCTCCCATCTGCATGGCCCATTTGTGAGGGAGAACTTGGAAGGCAGGACTTTAACTTCCCAACCAAAGGAACCAGCGAGACACAGAGAACACCACAGCAGTGAGTGCTCCCAGTGTTGCACACAGAAGCTAACATGCAAAGCGGGTGCAAGCCTGTGCTGTCGGCCACGGGACAATATCACTAATGTCTAACACCAGCTAGCACTAACCAGGCCCTTGGTGGCTGTCTCCACAGAGAATTCAGGACTCAGTGAGCCATGGAGACCGACTGACCCTACAGATCAGGGTTGAGGCACTCTAGCTGGGTGAGTGGGTTAAGGTCCTCTGCCCAGACCATACCTCTTTGTAACAGTGTGTCTGGCCCTTTAAGGGCTAGAGGCCTGAGGCCAGGTAACCCTAGTTACAAGGAAGGCACAGCTGAGCAGGAGTCAGCTGATGTCCCTGGACAACAGGAAGCTTCAGAGAAGGGGAATGCTCAGGGAGAGATAAGCCAAGAGGCTTCTGCAGGAAACGCTTCACCAGCTGGCAGGGTTTGTGCCTGGAAGGAAGCCCGAGCCAGAGGGCTGAAAAAGGCTGAGAGCCAGGGAGAACATACTCCAGGAAATTAGGAAAGACTCCAGTCAGGCAAGGCAAGAGTGGCTTGCGGAGCAACCTCAGACCATGAGGGGGCATAGGAGGCAGCCAGCCCACTGACACTCTTCTATGGACAATTAGGGACTTAATTCTCCAGAGCTGTCAATCCAGCAACTCTCCCCAGCCTTACATGTTAGACAGACACACACTTACATAGAGAATGACAGTGGTGGGGTGGTTACCTTGGTAACACAGCGCCTTCTTTTTCTTTTGGCAGTGCTCATCGTTCCATTTTCCAGCATCACGGTCCCTCTTTATGTAAATCTCCACACAGTCTTGGTTCCTCCCTTTATTGTTGGGTTCCCTGTTAGCCCAATTCTCAGCCTCCTTCGTCAGGACCTTGTTGGTACCAATCCAGGTCCAGACATTCTTTATCTTTCGTATCCCAATCCAGTAGTATGTTTTATAGTGGGGTAAGACACTGTTGAGATAAGCAATTTCCCCCTGGTTCTGTATTGCTACGAGGTCAGTGTAGAATGACCTGCAAAAGTTTCTGGCCAGCTCCCATGAGTAATCAGATTTGTTACCATAATGGTAGGTCCAGGCTCCCACTTCCATCTGAGTCACGAGCACTGTTGGAAAGGGTAAAAACAGGCAAACTTGTGTTACAGTCAGTGACAAAGCTACGGGTTGACTATCAATGGATGACACCAGACTGTATCTTATATCACACACAAAATAACTGCATTAAAAGAACACTATTTAGGTTGCAAAGTCAAGCGCTCAAACATTAGGAAATGCCACAATTAAGGTTGCCCATGTAACTGAGTTCAGCCCCCTTGTGCGTATGCATGGTGGTATAGTCTTTAATGGCATGATAACATACAATTTTTCCATAGGTTCTCTGCCTCACTCGGTGCACAGGATGGACGGTGCTCACTGAATGAGGAGCTAGCTATTCAATAGTTTGTTTTCTCCTCACTTGTCAATGTGTGACCGCCCCAGCCTTATTTACTGCACACTATACAAATCCTGCTCTGAAGACAGAATTATTCATTTCCCCACAGGCTTTTCTATAGTGCTCATCATTACAGTATCTGAGTGCTTCACAAACGTTAATGAGTTTATACTCACAACAGCTCTGGGAGATGAGAGGGTGGTATTATCCCCATTTCAAAAATGGGAACAGAGGCATAGAGGCACTGGTTCTCAAAGGTATTTAGGCACCTAACTGCCATTGATTTTATTGCAAGTTAGGTGCATAAATACCTTTGAGGAGCTGGACTAGAGAGATTAAGGTCGAAAGTAATTTTGAGTGTCCCATTTGAGTAGAGCCCTGTGCAGATACCTAATTATATCCACAGATGCGCATATCCATGGATATAAAGCAGATATCTGCAGACTTGCAGGGCTGTAGTGACAACGAGTGAGACAGGCTTACATGCTCCTGGTCAGGAGATACCGCTTGCACACACTAGTGTGACCAGAAAAATCTGCCAGTGAGCCTAGTGCCCGCCCCAGTGGGCAGGGCTGGAGGAGGTACAGCCATGCCTGAGGAGCTGCCTGGGCTGGGTGCTGGCTCCTATGAGCGGCAGCCTGACATGCTGTGGTTTCTGGCCCAGTTGTTGGCCATGGCCCTGATCATCTCACTCATTGTCACTAGAGTCCTGCAAATCCATGGATATCAGCTTTATATCCACAGATATCCGCATCCGCGGATATAAACTGTGTATCCATGCAGGGCTCTACATTTGAGACCCCTAGGACCTGATTTTCTGAAATATTTAGCATTATAAAGCACTTTATATGTTCAGAGCACTGTTCCCATTGACTTTAGTTGCAGCAGTGAGTGCTAAGCACTTTTGAAAATCAGATCATTATTTCAGGTTGAAGTTGCAGGAGCTGTCAGAGGCCTGTATCCCGAGAAAGGGAAAACGGTTCGTAGGTAGCAGTTTTAGACCGAGCTGGATGAGCAAGCGTCTCAGAGGGGTGATTAAGAAAAAACAGAAAGCGTACAGGGAGTGGAAGATGGGAGGGATCAGCAAAGAAACCTACCTTATTGAGATCAGGGGGTGTAGGGATGCAGTGAGAAAAGCCAAAAGCCGGGTAGAGATGGACCTTGCGAAGGGAATTAATACCAATAGTAAAAGGTTTTTTAGCCATATAAATAGGAAGAAAACTAAGAAAGAAGAAATGGGACCGCTTAAAACTGTAAACGGAGTGGAGATCAAGGATAAGCTAGGCATGGCACAATATCTAAACGAATATTTTGCCTCGGTCTTTAATAAGGATAATGAAGGGATTAGGAATAGTGGCAGAGTGACTGATGGGAATGAAGGCATGGGGTTGGAAATTACAGTATCCGAGGTAGAAGCCAAACTTGAACAGCTTAACGGTAGTAAATCAGGCAGCCCGGATAATCTTCATGCTAGAATATTAAAGGAATTGGCGAGTGAAATTGCAAGCCCATTAGCGATAATTTTTAATGAATCTCTGAACTCGGGGGTTGTACCGTTTGACTGGAGATTAGCTAATATAGTTTCTATTTTCAAGAAGGGGAAAAAAAGTGACCCAGGTAACTATAGGCCTGTTAGTTTAACATCTGTAGTATGCAAAGTCATGGAAAAAATATTAAAGGAGAGAGTAGTTACGGACCTTGAGGTCAATGGCAATTGGGACAAATTACAACATGGTTTTACGAAAGGTAGATCGTGCCAAACCAATCTGATCTCCTTCTTTGAGAAAGTAACAGACTTTTTAGACAAGGGAAATGCGGTGGATCTAATATATCTTGATTTCAGTAAGGCGTTTGATACGGTACCACATGAAGAATTACTGGTTAAATTGGAAAAGATGGGGATTGAAATGAAAATCCAGAGGTGGATAAGGAACTGGTTAAAGGGGAGACTGCAGCGGATCGTATTGAAAGGTGATCTGTCGGGTTGGAGGGAGGTTACCAGTGGAGTTCCTCAAGGTTCGGTTTTGGGTCCGATCTTATTCAATCTATTTATCACTGACCTCGGAACCAAAAGTAGGAGTGGGCTGATAAAGTTTGCGGATGACACGAAGTTGGGAGGTATTGCCAATTCGGAGAAGGATCGGGATATCCTCCAGGGAGATTTGGATGACCTTGTAAACTGGAGTATTAGTAATAGGATGAAATTCAATAGTGAGAAGTGTAAGGTTATGCATTTAGGGATGACTAACAGGAATTTTAGTTATAAGCTGTGGGCGCACCATTTGGA
This sequence comes from Mauremys reevesii, assembly GCF_016161935.1. Taxonomy (NCBI): domain Eukaryota; kingdom Metazoa; phylum Chordata; order Testudines; family Geoemydidae; genus Mauremys; species Mauremys reevesii. Next base: position 40,208,503 of record NC_052630.1, on the reverse strand, counting down.
AGTAACGGAAGAGGAGAAGGACCTCGAGTCCTGGTTGATCGCAGGATGACTATGTGTCGGCAATGTGATGTGGCCGTTAAAAAAGCTAATGCGGTCTTGGGATGCATTAGGCGAGGTATTTCTAGTAGAGATAAGGAGGTGCTAGTCCCGTTATACAAGGCGTTGGTGAGACCTCATTTGGAGTACTGTGTGCAGTTTTGGTCTCCCATGTTTAAGAAGGATGAATTCAAACTGGAACGGGTACAAAGAAGGGCCACTAGAATGATCCGAGGGATGGAAAGCCTGTCGTATGAAAAGAGACTTGAGGAGCTCGGTTTGTTTTCCTTAACCAAAAGAAGGTTGAGAGGAGATATGATTGCTCTCTTTAAATATATCAGAGGGATAAATACCAGGGAGGGAGAGGAATTATTTCAGCTCAGTACTAATGTGGACACGAGAACAAATGGATATAAATTGGCAGTCGGGAAGTTTAGGCTTGAAATTAGACGAAGGTTTCTAACCATCAGGGGAGTGAAATTCTGGAACAGCCTACCGAGGGAAACAGTGGGGGCGAAGGACCTCTCTGGCTTTAAGTTTAAGCTTGATAAGTTTATGGAGGGAATGGTTTGATAGGATAACGTGATTTAGTCAATAGGTCAATAACGTGCGACCACTGGTAATTAGTACCGAGGGTCAATATTGGGATATTGAAAGTCTTTTTCCTGAGTGTCTGGCTGGAGAGTCTTGCCCGCATGCTCGGGGTTCAGCTAATCGCCATATCTGGGGTCGGGAAGGAATTTTCCTCCAGGGTAGATTGGCAGTGGCCCTGGAGGTTTTTCGCCTTCCTCCGCAGCATGGGGCAGGGGTCGCTTGCTGGAGGATTATCTGCTACTTGAAGTCTTTAAATCAGGATTTGGGGACTTCAACAGCTGAGTCAAGGGAGAGAATTATTTCAAGAGTGGGTGGGTCAGCTTTTGTGGCCTGCATTTTGCGGGAGGTCAGACTAGATGATCATAATGGTCCCTTCTGATCTTAAGTTCTATGATTCTATGATTCTATGATCATAGGGTCTCAATTTGAGAACCCAGAAAGTGAGGAACACACATTCAGTGGCCACCTGGGAAGTTTGGTTTAAGTGACTTGCTCTGGGGCAGAGGCAGAATCCTGTTCTCCATGGCGGCAGTCAACAGCCTTACCCTTGAAACCATCCCTTCTCTTCTTGCAACCCTCTGCCTCATTCATCACACACCTTCCAGCTCCTGCAACAGATGAGGTAGGGTTCCTACAGACAACAGCTTTTTTCACTGTACAACCTGGATTCATTCCCTAGCATAGGTGCACTCAGCGAGGCAAGGGTTCTGGCATTTCCTATGGTATGAGTGCTTGACTTTGAAATGTTAAAAATGTTCGTTTAAAGTAGGTTTGTGTGTGTGTGTGTGTAATTTCCTACGTTTTTTAAAAAGCAAATTGTAAAAAACAGAAGCTCTATCACATGGCATCATAGTGATACCAATATGGATCATCAGGAGGGTTAAAATCCTGAGATCAGGTGCACAGACCTCTGCCACCTGAGCTAATGGAGGAACCAATAGCAGTAGCAGGTTGTCATAGTCCCTATGGGTCAGCACTAGAGGGATATGAAACATACATTTTGCCAGTGGATTTCACAGATACTTGCTGACAGCAGAGAACTCAGGAATTGTGGGCTCCATTCCAGGCTCTAGAGGAGAGTGTTCTCTAGTGGCCACAGACTCTTCTGCCTGTGTCTCCTAAGCACGCCCCCTTCTGCCCTGTCCCCTCCAACCTGTCCCTGTCCCAGGCCTGTCTCTTACCCATCCCTGGCTCCTCATCTCAGTCCCAGCCTCATTGTCTAGCAAGTCCTAGTCTCACCTCTCTGGACTCCCTGCCCTACCGCAGGCATCCCTCCACACCCAGTCCCACTCTCCGATCCTGTCCATTCTCAGTTTCCCCCCACCCTCCAAGCTCCTTGTCCCCAGGCTCCTTGCCCAGGCAGTCCCAGTTCTCCCACTCCCCCCCATCCTGGCTCTTCATCCAATCTATATCCCTATTGGCTCGCAGGGCCACTATCCCTCCCTGGGTTTGTCATCCAGTCTCAGCAGCTGTCTCCGGCCTCCTTCCCCCAGTGTCTTTGCCCAGCTATTCCCCTTGAACACCAGCTCCTTGGCAGAGTTCTGACCTTAAAGTCTATGAGTCTATGAGTTGTCTCCCCTCCCGTTTCCCTCCTTCCTCCTACCCTACTAGTTCTCCATCCCAGTCACCTTGCTTAAATAATCCCAAGATCCCCCAAGATCCTCATCCAACCTCACTCTCCTCCAACCTACCTGCTCCCACTCCCCTCATTTTCCTCCCTAGATCCCAGTCCCAGTCTCCTTGCCCAACCAGTCCCAGTCTCCCCTGGATCCCAGTCCCAGTCTCCTTGCCCAGACAGTCCCAGCCGCTCCCCAATTCCCAATCCCAGTTTTTTTCTCTCTAATGTAAACCTCCAGTCCCAGTCTTCCCCCTGGACTCCTTTTCCCAATCTACATCCTCTGCCATCCCCACCCACTGCAGGTCTGGCTCTTGCCCCTCAAATAAGGCAGCTTCCTGTTTCGGGCTGCCTGAGCTCAGTGAGCGGGCATTGAGAGCCCAGGAGAGCCAGCCTCTCTTCTCTTGGTTCCATTACCTGGCTTAGCCCAGAGCTGCAATTACAGGGAACATCTTGCACAGCCCCGAGCTGGAGCATGACCAATATTATAGATGGAATTTTCAGGGAATGTGGCTGCTAAAATCAAAGTCTCTACTGAGCAGTACAAACTGCAATTTTTCAAAGGCTTATAACTTGGCCAAATTTGGGGCAGATTTTCACAGGCATCTTCCTGACGCAAGCACCTACTCCCTGCCAAATTTCAAGTTCCTGCTCCAAAGTATGGGGGCACCAGATTTCATTGAAAAGCTCACCAGATTTTTTGAACACCAACAAAACAACATATTTTTTCCATAGCCTTATTCTTAGAAATGGCTGAACTGTTTTGGTTGAAATTTTCCCAATAGTTCAGCTTGGGGCAGACAACCCTTATGGAAAAATGTCAATCCAAATGGTTAAAGCCTGGCAAAGTTATAAGCAACTGAAAACCAGATCTTATAATGGGAAGTACTGGCAACCTTAATGATAGGCAGTGCTACCAGCCTGCCTATAAGAGATCAGTCCAGTTCTAATGACCTATATGTGTTATTCTTGGATCTGACATCACAAATCTCATGCTGAGAGTCTCTACCTAACTAGCAGAGTTTAGTGAAATAAGAAATACAGGGATTGAAAACTGGTAAAAGGTGAACTGCAAAAATTAAAACGGCTTTAGGCTTTGATTTCTAGTCTGAATATCTCCACTCAGCAGAGGCTAACAAGCTAAGAGACAGCTAATTAACCAACCCCTTCTCCTCCCCTCCCCTCCATTCTATGAAATCCTTTGGTAGGTTGTAGTTTAATGAAAGTATCCCAAAATGAGACACCACAAATATCAAATGTCTCATTTTGATCCATAAATGGATTCTATGCTGTTGTCACTGAAAGATGTATGCTGGGATACCTTCTGTGCACCAGGAAGAACCAAAAGGATTTCCCAGAGCGGGAATTGTTTTTAAAGAGGTTCATTAAAACTTATTTTTTCCTCATATAAGTGCTCAAGGCCCTCTTTTGTCAGGCACAGAAATATGGGATTAACTCAATTTTAATTTTAATTTTAATTTTTCCTTTGTAGTTTTACATATGAAGCCAGCAACAAAGTCTGAATCCAGAGCCAGATTTTAGCATTTTCATAAGTTGCTGGTGTTTGCCACTTCTCTGCTGTAGCAGCTAATATAAATATACAAGACATTTTTGGAGAGCTTTGTAAAACTGAGTTTTGTGAAGAAGCTGGCCCAGCTGGTAGTGCTTACAAATCAGGAAAAGATAAAAATGAACTACAAATCAAGGCTGAAACTAGCCACGGAGCTGAACGTGACATAACTGAAACACAGTGTCTGTTTATATTATTTCTCAACATTACTTGATGCGATCCAGGGTTTTTAGCTACTAAACAACCACCATATTGCAGTGTCTCTATGGTTACAGAAATCTATCTGAAAATAGCCCTGAAGTCAGATCTTCTTCCAAACAATGCAGCCTAGGGACCTGCCCTCAGCTCAATAGCGTTCATTTCAGGGAACATATCATACACTTTATTTGCAAAGCATGGATCAAAAGTCTTGCACCATAGATTTAATACAACTTCAGGATTTGCCCCTTAGAGATAAAGCTCAACAAAAATGTTTTTCTGCATGAAATTCCAATATTTCAACAGTTGTTTTCATCCAGAAAGGTTGAAATTTTTTTTTTCACAAAATGAAAGAGTTCAGAAAAATGTTGATTAGGAAAAGTCAAAATGTTTCACTTCAAGTCAGGTCTACATCCCTGGCTAGTCTGTATCTCCCATGATACAACTACAGACATGTGTCCCATCAGAGGGAAAACAACAGTGGATCTTGGAAGATATAGTCTGGCCAAGGAGCCTGGCCTTTTGGATAAAATGGGGGCACGAAACACCCAAACTATAACTCCCATGAGACAGCGTGTCACCAAAGATAGATGCAGGTTAATAGCAAACTGACTTGGGTTGAATTGACTTGAAACAAAAATCTGATTTAGATTTTCCCCAATGGAAAATAAAAAAAATTCAACAACATCAAAATTTTCCTGTAGAAAATTTTGATTTTGCTGAATCTGCATTTTTCTTTAACAAAACATTTTACATAAGAACATAAGAACATAAGAAAGGCCGTACCGCGTCAGACCAAAGGTCCATCTAGCCCAGTATCTGTCTACCGACAGTGGCCAATGCCAGGTGCCCCTGAGGGAGTGAACCTAACAGGCAATGATCAAATGATCTCTCTCCTGCCATCCATCTCCATCCTCTGATGAACAGAGGCTAGGGACACCATTCTTACCCATCATGGCTAATAGCCATTTATGGACTTAGCCACCATGAATTTATCCAGTCCCCTTTTAAACATTGTTATAGTCCTAGCCTTCACAACCTCCTCAGGTAAGGAGTTCCACAAGTTGACTGTGTGCTGCGTGAAGAAGAACTTCCTTTTATTTGTTTTAAACCTGCTGCCTATTAATTTCATTTGGTGACCCCTAGTTCTTGTATTATGTGAATAAGTAAATAACTTTTCCTTATCCACTTTCTCAACATCACTCATGATTTTATATACCTCTATCATGTCCCCCCTTAGTCTTCTCTTTTCCAAACTGAAGAGTCCTAGCCTCTTTAATCTTTCCTCATATGGGACCTTCTCTAAACCCCTAATCATTTTAGTTGCTCTTTTCTGAACCTTTTCTAGTGCTAGATATCTTTTTTGAGGTGAGGAGACCACATCTGTACACAGTATTCGAGATGTGGGCGTACCATGGATTTATATAAGGGCAATAATACACTCTCAGTCTTATTCTCTATCCCCTTTTTAATGATTCCTAACATCCTGTTTGCTTTTTTGACCGCCTCTGCACACTGCGTGGACATCTTCAGAGAACTATCCACGATAACTCCAAGATCTTTTTCCTGACTCGTTGTAGCTAAATTAGCCCCCATCATGTTGTATGTATAGTTGGGGTTATTTTTTCCAATGTGCATTACTTTACATTTATCCACATTAAATTTCATTTGCCATTTTGTTGCCCAATCACTTAGTTTTGTGAGATCTTTTTGAAGTTCTTCACAATCTGCTTTGGTCTTAACTATCTTGAGTAGTTTAGTATCATCTGCAAACTTTGCCACCTCACTGTTTACCCCTTTCTCCAGATCATTTATGAATAAATTGAATAGGATTGGTCCTAGGACTGACCCTTGGGGAACACCACTAGTTACCCCTCTCCATTCTGAGAATTTACCATTAATTCCTACCCTTTTGATGGAAACTTCCCAACCAGCTCCACTTTTAGCATTGCCTCATGCAGCATAAAGATTTCCCAGAAACGACCAGCACTTTAGCATCCATTTAGATGAGCCAAAAGAGCCAGACTTGTGGTTAAAATTTTATAAGAATCCATGGGAGTGCTGATATGATGGATTGGTTTATTTGCAAACTTTGCCACCTCACTGTTTACCCCTTTCTCCAGATCATTTATGAATAAATTGAATAGGATTGGTCCTAGGACTGACCCTTGGGGAACACCACTAGTTACCCCTCTCCATTCTGAGAATTTACCATTAATTCCTACCATTTTGATGGAAACTTCCCAACCAGCTCCACTTTTAGCATTGCCTCATGCAGCATAAAGATTTCCCAGAAACGCCCAGCACTTTAGCATCCATTTAGATGAGCCAAAAGAGCCAGACTTGTGGTTAAAGTTTTATAAGAATCCATGGGAGTGCTGATATGATGGATTGGTTTATTTGCACAAGAGCCAAAGCCAGAGCCCTTTGGGAGTTCAGGAAGCTTGGCAAGCTGTCCCGTCCCATTACTTTTCATGTGGTGCTTGAGGCCCTCTGCACATCTGCTAGTGATGGGCCTGAAAGTGGAGTTCCAAAGCATCATGTCACTCAGCACTGTTCTTGTGGTATTTCTGGCCTGGTTGGAATAAGAAGGACTCAAAATCTCACAAGAGAACTCCTCCCTGGAGAATTAAAGCACAGTGTTGCTGACACAAGATGTCCTGAGGATTTGGTTTGGGATCTGGAATGTCGGGTGTTTAGCTGATGAAAATCTTCACACCATTTGGTCTCTCCAACCCACCAAGCTCTGCTTGTCATTCCTGTTCTGCCTGGTGAACATTACACCCATGTTATGAGGGATGCGCCTCAAATGCTTTACAGTAAAGATGAGCCCAAACAACTCCCCTAAAATCCAAACTTCTCCCCCTGCCTCTTCTCTATAATAGGGTGAAGCAGAGCTCAAGACTCCCATTTCCATGGAGCACTGTGGCTCAGGACACCTGACCCCCCCCCCCCATTCTGCAGCTGGTGCCCATCTCTATTTTGAACTTAACAAAGGGTTCAGATAAGCAACCAGCAATGTGACACTCTGATCCTCCTCCAAGGCCCCTTGAAATAATGCAGCGGGATTCCCCTGGAGCACAGCTTCCCCCAGCCCTGTTCACGATATGACAGCACTGGTGCTGATCTCAAGCCTGGCAGTGCAAGAATGAACAGTTATTTAAAAAGTGAACAGAACATTTTCAAATCAGCTGAATGGTCTGGGGTCAGGGTCAGCTTTGTGCAGAGGTCCAGGCAGAGTAGTTCCCCAGGCCCTATGCTCATGCTGAGCCTGAGGTCAGAACAGACATCAAAGACTCTTCAGTTCAAATGATGCCAAGCCAGTAGACAGAAGACAAAAGTGATACCCAGCACAGATCGGCCTGCGCCAAGGAACTCACCCAAGAACAATAGTCTCTTCCTTGCCCTGTTTCTTGTGGTGTAGATACCACTATGGGACAGCGCCTCGCCTGGTGTAAACCAGCACAGCTCCATTGAAATTAATGCCACTGGCCAGGGCCGCCCAGAAGATTCAGGGGGCCTGGGGCAAAGCGGGGGAGCTGCGGCGCTTGTACTCACCCAGCGGCAGTCCGGGTCTTAGGCAGCACTGAAGGTCCTCCCACCACCGAAGACCCGGACTGCTGCCGGGCCAGGGCTCACAGGGTATTTTGGCGGCGGGGGGCTCTTCAGTCGCTCCGCATCTTCAGCAGCACCGAAGGGCCCCCCTCTGCCAAAATGCTGCCGAAGACCTGGACCGGCGCCAGGCCAGGGCTCGCGGGGCCCCTGCGGGGCCCGGGCCCTGGGGCAAATTGCCCCACTTCTCCCCCCCTCTGGGAGGCCCTGCCACTGGCCCCTTATATGTACATAGCACATCCATGTTTCAACAGCACATGTCATGTTTCACAGCTAATTCCTCATGGGAAATGCCACTAGGAGAGCTGTGGGCTGAGGTCTAGCCTCCAATTCACAGGTGCAACTCAGTCAATGGGGATTGCGTCTGTGTATCTGAGAGCAGACCTGAGTGTGGGAGGGCTCTCCTCTCTCTGCAACAGGTAGGGGAGGATCCACACATGAGAGGTGAGTAGCAACCTGTTCTTGGAGGAGATGTGATAGCTGGGCTTTCCAAGCACAGGCTGGCCAGGTATGGCACAATCATCTTCAGGAGCACCTACCTGAACTGGGTTCTGGGTGCCAGCCAGAGATGACATGACTGGAGGGGCTACTTGGAAGGACACAACTGTACACAGTCACAGTGTCAAGCAGGATTTCTGAGAGGTGCTATGAGGAATGTGGGAACTTTTCGTACAATTGTTATAAACCTCGGGGTCTGTCTCTACTTTGTAGTGTTACCCACTGGGCAGAAAGAGTTTTTCTCCTTGGAACCAGACAGCTTAGCAAGAACTGTCTGGAATCTACACAGAGGAATTGGAGACCCTGCATTGATAAGGGAAGAGCCAAATACTGGGCCATTAATGCTTAACTTCCTCCAAACCTCTTCAGAGAGTCAGAGTGAAAAGGCCATAGGTGGAGACAAAGGGATGAGGTGACTGTCTGTCTGTTAAGGTTGCTGTGATGAGCAGATGGACTCACACAGGCAGGGTCAGAGAAAGCAAAGAAGGACCCCAGAGAATCAGGGCATGGCAAAACCATTGCTCCTACTGATATGGACTCTGAAGCTTGGCTGCCTCATGCTGACTAAGGATGCACTGACGCTGGATTCCAGGTAACTAATCAAAGCTACCTAGTTTTAAAAAGGCTGCCACATAATCTGCTGGGTACATTGCTCCCTCAAAGGAGACAGGCTCTCTCAGGTGTCTGATCTTGGCTGGATTCACTGCAGAGAGCCACAGTGAGAAATAGGGGTGCTGGAGTCTGAAGGCCCAGGCCTGCAGTAATAGAGTCATGTGGCCTGCCCTTCGAAGTCTGGCACACTAAAGGTGTTACTCCCAGGGCCCAGACCCTCTAATCCATAACAGGTGTCAACCCCCTGCACTCTGCACCAACACTTGCATTGCTGCTGGTGCCGGTGCTGGAAATGGGGTCCAGACATTCTCAATGCAGTCAGAGGAGAGAGCTGGCCTGGACTATGCCTGTTCAGAGGAGTTCATCGGCCCCTGGCCTGGTTGGGGAACTGTGAGCTGCTTTGGGAAGCCAAGCAGGCCGTTTGAAGGCCTCTCCATTGTAACTAGGGTGGAAGCACCTGGCTCCCATAACCTCAGGAGGCTGTGTTTCTCAGGTAATTTCTAGGGACTCTACTGGTTTCTGGGATACAGGAGGGGCAAAAAGAAGGGATTAGGAGGAATAGGATTTAGGTCCCTAAATAATCACTCCGGGGTCAGAATTCTGGCCCAAATGAAACTGTTTCAATGTGCCTGCCAGTAAAATGTCCCTGGGCAGACCAGGAGTGGCTGTTGGTGCCACAACAATACCACTTCTCTCCCAGGGCTTTCCCAGGGATGTGTCTGTGAATTCTCCCCTGGCAATGTCAGGGGCAGGCCACCAAAGAGTTGCAGGAAGGCTTACCCCAGCTAACGGCAGCAAAGCACAGGAGTCGGGTGACATTCCAGCCACATCCCCAAGCCCTTGGACTGGAGCAGAGTCCTACGGTGCTGCCCTGGGGGTCAAAAAAACATGTCCATAAATCCCTCAGTACTTCACAGCAGGCAGGTCCAGGCATATTTGACATACTGAGCTGAAACAGGCACTGTTGGACACACCTGGCTGACACAGACACTATCTCTGATTAGTATCAGAGGGGTAGCCATGTTAGTCCGGATCTGTAAAAAGCAACAATAAGTCCTGTGGCACCTTAAAGATTAACAGATTTATTGGAGCATAAACTTTCATGGGTGAATACCCACTTCGTTAGATGCATGCGAAGTGGATATTCACTCACGAAAGCTTATGCTCCAATACATCTGTTAGTCTTTAAGGTGCCACAGGACTCATTGTTGCTTATCTCTGATTAGTTCATATTTACAATGCAGATAAAATGCAGAATCTCAAAGAGCAACAGTTGCCAGCCTCCACAGGGGAAGAAGGATCATCTCCACAACAGGTTGTTAATGAACATCCTGGAGAATGTAACTATGAGCATGAGATGTTGTTGGTCAGTGTCATGAGTTCAGCTCAGAGGATGGAGGCAGTTTTTGTCCATAAATTAGATAAACAGCTGAGCATCTCAGTCAATCAGAGAAATATTCAGGTGTAATAGAGTTATATTAGAATTAGAAAAAATGGGAACCATCCATGGGTCTAAACCTGAAATGCTGCAAGCATCAGGCTCCTCCTCTCCCTGGGCTTCAGAGGGCAGGATCCAGCCCCAGCCCAAATGTCTACATAGCTGTGTGTAGGGCTATAGTGTGAGCTCTGTGAACCTGAGTCTGTAGGCCTGGGCTGTGAGACACCCTGCCGTGGGTTTAAAACACAGTGCAGATGTACCTACCCTCTGGCATCTTACCAATAGGGGCCGAGCCCAGCCTTGCCCAGAGATCTGGGGGAAAGGAGCAGTGTGGTCTGAACCAGTTAAATTAGGATGGTGGTTTGGCAAGTGTTGTAGTTCTGGCTGCTCCTTTCATCTGGGTCTCAGCTTCCCGGGGGTGGCTGGCTGGCTCCCCAAGCAGCCTCCCAGGCATGAGAGGCTCCATACTATCTTTTGGATGGCAGGAAGGCTTTGAATGAGGCCATCTGTGTTAGCCCATCTCCACTTTCCCAACCAATCCTCATGCTGGGGTTGCTGCTATTCCACCGCCTGTGCGCCAGCTCTTCCCACTGATGCACACAAAGCTCAGCTGTACCAGCCATCTGGCTGGAATTGGGGGGCATAGGGAGCCATTGGCTAGCATTCAGCAAAGTCATTAATGTAGGAGCTCTGGAGGGAAGGCAAAAAGGAAGGGAAGGGGAAAGCAGGGGAAGAGGGGCCCCCATGCGGTTTTTAACCTTTAGCTCTGCTTCCCAGGTCGGGATCTCCAGATGTGCAGGGGATATTCATGGGTTTGCTGGGGGAAAGAGACTCCCAGCTCAGGTGACTGAGTGAAATCCCAATTGCACAGCAGTGGGGATGGGGGCTCTCCTTATCAGCTCAGGGCTGGACAGGGTGTGTGTGTGTTTCTCTCCCTGGCCATTCAGTGCTGGGTGGGGGGGCTCCTCTGGCAGATCAGGACTGGGTGCAAGTGGGTGGGGCTCTCCTTGTCGGCTCAGGGCTGGGCAATGGGCTGGGGGTGGGGGCTCCCCTGGCCACTCAGGGCTGCGCAGTGGAGGGGGCTCCCCTGAGCAAGTCAGGGCTGGGCAGAAGAGGGGGCTCCCCTGGCAGCTCAGAGCTGGGTGGTAGTGGGGCTCCTGTGACTGCTCAGGGCTGGGCAGCGAGGGGACTCTCCCTGGCCATTCAGGGGTGGCCAGTGGGGGGCACTCCCTGGCTATTCAGGGCTGGGGCTCTCCCTGGGCAGCTCAGGGCTGGGTGAGGGTGCATGAGGGGACTCTCCTCAGCTCAGGGCTAGGCAGCGGGGGTGGGAGCCTCCCTTGGCAACTCAGGGCTGGGGGGGGGCTCTCCGTGGCAGCTCAGGGCTGGGTGGGGGTGCCTGAGGGGACTCTCCTCAGCTCAGGGCTGGGCAGTGGGGGGGCTCCCTTGGCAACTCAGGGCTGGGGCTCCCTGGCAGCTCAGGGCTGGGAAATGGGTGGGGGCTCTTTTTGTCAGCTCAGGGCTGGGCAGAAGGGGGTGAGAGTGTTCTCCCTGGCCATTCAGGGCTGGGCAGTGGGGAGGGCTCTCCCTGGGCAGCTCAGGACTGGGTGGGGGTGCAGGAGGGCTCTCCTTCTCAACTCAGGGCTGGGCAGGAGGGGGGCTCTTACTGGCAGCTCAGGGCTGGGCAGCAGGGGGTCTCTCTGGCCGCTCAGGGCTGGGTGGGGGGCTCTCCCTGGCAGCTCAGGCTGGGAACTGGGCCGGGGGGTCTTTTTGTCAGCTCAGGGCTGGGCAGAAGGGGGTGGGGGTGTTCTCCCTAGCCATTCAGGGCTGGGCAGTGGGGAGGGCTCTCCCTGGGCAGCTCAGGGCTGGGTGGGAGTGCAGGGGGGCTCTCCTCAGCTCAGGGCTGGGCAGTGGGGGCGGGGGCGCTCCCTTGGCAACTCAGGGCTGGGGGGGCTCTCCCTGGCAGCTCAGGGCTGGGAAAAGGGCGGGGGCTCTTTTTGTCAGCTCAGAGCTGGGCAGAAGGGGGTGGGGGTGTTCTCCCTGGCCATTCAGGGCTGGGCAGTGGGGAGGGCTCTCCCTGGGCAGCTCAGGACTGGGTGGGAGTGCAGGGGGGCTCTCCTTCTCAACTCAGGGCTGGGCCGGGGGGGCGGTTCTTCCTGGCAGCTCAGGGCTGGGCAGTGGAGGGGGGGCTCCCCTGACTGCTCAGGGCTGGGCAGCAGCGGGGGGAGGCATGGGGGGCTCCTCTGACAACTCAGGGTTGGTCAGTGGGGCTCTGCTGGTTGGAGCTGGGTGGTCTCATTTCAATTAATATTGGTGAGTTGAGCACAGGAGAGAACTCAGCCCTCCTCACCACCTCGAGTTTCCTTCTGCAGCAGTCTGTGGGGCACTGTCAGGGCATCGTCCCTGTTGCCCATGCAAGGTCCTGCTCTGGGGGCCATTTGGGGTCTCTGTTCCTGGCACTGTCCCCTGTACCCACACTCAGAGTTGTCTGGGGTAGAGGGTGAGGGCTGTCGCTAAGGAACCAGCTTGTAGCTCTCCCTTGTGAGCAGCAGCTCCTCTGCCTGCCTCACTCCTTCCTAAACACTGCGCAGGTGAAGCCAGCCACATCCCCAGGTAGAAGAAGGTGTTAGACCTACCATCTCCAGTGCCGACCTGCCAGCCTTCACTCTCCTCCCCTCTCGCTCAATCCCTGGACTGAGATGATTTAAACCGGCCCTCTGCTTGGCTGTGTCTTGCAGCACTTCCTTTAATGTGTGCAGAACCTCATTGCATCCCTTTCCTGTTCCTCCCCCCACATCGAGTCACAGCTTGAAGAGTTATTGGGCCAGAGAGAGCGTGACTGTGAAGCCTGCTGGGTAGGGACTGACCTGGGAGGTGGGAAATCCAAGGCCCAGTCCCCCTGCTCCAGTGATTTGGTATTGATCCAGAATACAACAGCTGAAACTGAGGGATCCTCCCTCAGAATATCCCTTAGGAAACCTCTCCCGAGAGGTGGGAGACCCCTGTGCAAATCATTTCTCCCCCTTAAGCAAATGGGGGAATTGAACCTGGGGCTCCCACAGGCCAGCTGAGTGTCCTAACCAGTGGGCTAGAAGCCATACGGTAGACACCACCACCTCCTTCTCTGGCAGCCAGACTTTGATAGGACCTGCTCAAGTAGGTGGCCTCTGAGAAAGCGTACTGGATCGGGCCCTGCATGCAATTCAGATGGCTCCTGTCTTCTCCCAATTCACAGATCACACTGGGGCTTAGGCAGGAGCTAAGTACTCAGGTTCCTAGAGAGAGGCAGCAGGGCACATGCCCCGAGGCACAAACTTAGGTGTGGAGGGGACTTTTCCTTGAAAACATAGGTGCCAAATGAGTTTAAATATCTACATGGGCCAGTGGGAGTTTTTTGGATCTCAGTGAAGGCTCAAACTGAGACTTAGGCACCTAAACCCCAAACATAGGTGCTTAAGTCTGGGATTTAGGTGCCTGTGATATTCTTAGGGTACCCAGGACTGTGAGTCACCCTTTAGCCAGAGGGAGACTTGCTGTGGTGGCTGGGATCAGCTCCCTAACCCCACCAGCCCGTCAGCCATTCAAGCACTCTCCTATGGGTTAGGCCACCCCTGTCTGCCTCACAGGTGTACCCCTGTCCCTTTGAAGCATTCCCCTGTGATATCCAGCCCCTGATGCTGGCTACTCCCAGAAAACCCAGAACCTCTGCCCCCAAAGGAGCAACATATCCCACTTTATCAGTTTCACCTTAAATCATTGCTCCTGTAAACCACACAGCACTTGTAGTGAAACAAGAGATGGTTTATTTAAGAGAGAATACAGATTCCATTAGAAACAAGAGAGCAGTTGAAACCAATGGTTACAATACAAAACAAAATCGTAAAATGAAAACTAGGACCCAGGCAGTAGCATAGCTAAGAGAGGAGCAGGGGAAGCGGCTGCTCCCCCTGAGCACATTCCCCTAAAGTGGCGTCTTTTTAACTCACTCACAAAAAAATGCGCCACCTGCGCTCTGCGGGGCTTCATCGGCATTTTGGCAGTGGGTCCTTCAGTGCCTCCGAAGACACTCAGAGCTAGTGAAGGGCCCGCCGCCAAAGACCTGGAGCACCACCCGGTCAGTAAAAGTGCCTCTGGGTGAGTAAAAGCGCCGCAACGGGTAGTGCCTTTTTAACTCATTCACAAAAAAAGGTGCCACCCGCTGCGGCGCTTTTACTCACCCAGCGGCACTTTTACTGATGGGGCAGTGCTCCGTGTCTTCGGTGGCAGATCCTTCACTAGCTCTGGGTGTCTTCAGCAGCACTGAAGGACCCGCCGCCGAAATGCCACCAAAGCCCCATGGAGCGAGTGAACGTCCTGTCGCCGAGGTGCCGCCAAAGACCCGGGTGAAAACAAGCACTGCAGCAGGTGGCACCTTTTTTTCTGATCGCTCCCCCTGTTCCCTCCACCTGGCTATGTCACCGGGCCCAGGGCCGGCTCCAGGCACCAGTGAAGGAAGCAGGTGCCTGGGGCAGCCAATAGAAAGGGGCGGCACTCCGTCTGTTATTGGGGCAGCGCGTCTGGGTCTTTGGCGGCAATTTGGCAGCGGGTCCTTCACTCCCTCGCTTCCTCTTCGGCAGCACTTCAGCGGCAGCTCAATCAGTTTGTTTTTTTCTTCACCGCTTGGGGAGGCAAAAAGGCTGGAGCCGGCCCTGCTAGGGCCACACTTATCAATAGTTCCCTTTCCTAGCTAGAAAAGTAATGCCTCCACACCCCGAGTTCAGTCTGTTGCAGAATTGGCTAGTGTCATAGGAACAAGGATCCAAACTTTCATGAAACACCCCCATTCAGCAAGATGTCTCCTCAATGAATGGATTCAGGGGGCCTCTCCCCTTCAGGGTTACACTGAAAAAGTCTTTTGTCTCTATTCCCAGGCAGGGTGATCACTTGTCTGTTGTAATGTTCCCTTTTTACTTCCAAGTGGTTTTGATTGTTTGCAGTTGTCTCTGAGGGTTTGCCATTAAAAGTCTTGGGATGGAGCAAGACTAGACAACTGAGCCTGGCATTACATCACCGAATAATCAGGGAGAGGTGACAGCCATCACTAAGGCACATTACCCCCCCTGGGGACTAACTTTTACTCCGAGGCCAAGCAAACTGTCAATATAGTTACATTATTCCTTAAATGTTACCTTACCCACATCTCACAATGATTGTGAGCCTTGACAAGTTACGAGCTTTCTATAGATACCTTACATGTTACCCTTTATGGATAAATAGCCTGCAATACATGACTGGTGTAGTGAGTTTGTCAGGTCTGAGATTAAAGTTGTTTGCAAAGAACAGGGGCCCCTTTGTCATGGAGCCTGAGTGTCAAAGCATCTAAGTACCTTTGTGAGTTCCATCTATTGGCCCTAGTCCCAAGGCCTCTATGCAGTGGCATGTAGGGGTCGGGGTCAGGGGGAAGGACAGCCCCTGTACAGCCGTCTAGAGTCTGCAGCTCCCGACACAAGTGGAGAAGAGGGGCTGCACTCCTGATTCCCCCTCTCTGCGTGCAATGGAGCAGGGAGTGGGAAGATCCATGGCTAGGACCCCCAAATGCCAGCCAGTGGGACAGGCTGGGTGGAAGCTCATCCCTTATCTTCAAGGTGCTCCATGGCCTGGGCCCAGGGATGAGACTGCAGGTGACAGCTCTGCTTGTCTGGCCCAGTGGACTCTCTATCACCAGGGTAAAGCCCAGCTGTGCAGGAGACAGAACTTACTCAGCAGCTGGCCCCAGACAGTGGAACAAGCTCCCCCACAAACTCAGATCCATCCCAAACCTCCCCATTCCTGCTGCAAGGACCAGGAGCCTGGATCAGACCTACCTTCTCTACTGGAAACACAGAGCGGTGTATGTAAATATCTATGTATAAAATCTTACCAAAACAAGACATGCCACTGCACATGATTTTGCCCCATGGAGAGAATGAAAGAACAAACACCACATGACAGATGTCAGTCCCAGTCCTTATTTCCCAACTGGATGCTGCATAGATGCTTCAGAGATGAGTGCAGTATAAGAACCTGCCTAGACTAAGTGACACCTTGAGATGGGGTGAAGTAGTCTCTTGGCCTCAGAAATAGAGTCTCTCAAATCTCTTCAGATTGCAAGCTGCCCCTTTCAGTCCCTCATGGGCCTACCCATCCCAGCCAGGTCACAGTGATCCAGCCCCATTCTCCCAGAACCCTGCCAGATGAAGGACTGTGCCTGGCTCACCCGAGTGACTTAGCACCTTAGTCACTGATGTCCATGGGGACCCAGGGCAGACCCAGGCTCCCGGTGTCTCAGTCACTTTTGGCATTGGGGCCCAACCTCCTCAGTCTTGTTGATGGGCTAAAAAACATCATCCCAGAAGGTGGGAGTGAGAGAAAGCACCAAGCCAAAGCACAGTGGGGCTAGACTAGAAATGCTCAAGCAGACCCACAACAGCTGTCCCTGGCACACTGGCTGCGATACGTTAAATTGAAAGGAAAAAATGAAATATGTCTGAGCTGGTCTAGTGGACAGAGCATAGGACCGAACTCAGGAGACCTGGGCTAGGCTGCAGGGGGATCTTGGGCAAGTTCCTGTTAGTATATAGGCTTGTTTGTCAGCCTGAGATAGACGCTTGTGTTTGACTTTTTGATACTCTTATATCTTATACTAATATGTGTGACGAACAATGAACAAAGACACTGTGTGTTGCATTTCCCACAACCTGATGGGGCTTTTAGTACAATGAGAAAAGATAAGAGATGGAGCTAAAGTGTTATGGGGCATGGTAGGAGTATAATATATGAGCATACACTGAAAGGCTGCCTGGCTCCTTTCTCAAGCCAAGGTCAAGCAACCAGTTAGGAGGGGCAAGGGAGGATGGGAGTGGGAGGCATAAGAAACACTAAGAGGCCAAAGAAATTCCTAGCCTTGGCCAGAGCACAACCTCCCTCCTCTCTCCCATGGGATATAAAAGAGATGGGACGAAGACCCTAGACTCAGAACCCTCCAAAACGGAACATGACCATAAGTTGTAAGGGGTGGGACCAGGGGTGTGCATTGTAGGTATATTTGGGCCTGCTAAGGAGGAGGAGGTGGGAAATGGGAATGGGGAACAGGGACACAGGCAAGGCTCTGTGGCAACAGAACGCTGGGGAATAGACTCTGCCGGCTTAGACTCATAGACTCATAGACTTTAAGGTCAGAAGGGACCATTATGATTCATAGATTCATAGATACTAGGACTGGAAGGGACCTCGAGAGGTCATCGAGTCCAGTCCCTTGCCCTCATGTCAGGACCAAATAAGAACATAAGAACGGCCATACCGGGTCAGACCAAGGTCCATCTAGCCCAGTATCTGTCTACCGACAGTGGCCAATGCCAGGTGCCCCAGAGGCAGTGAACCTAACAGGCAATGATCAAGTGATCTCTCTCCTGCCATCCATCTCCATCCTCTGCCGAACAGAGGCTAGGGACACCATTCTTTACCCTGTCTTAGACCAAATACTGTCTAGACCATCCCTGATAGACATTTATCTAACCTACTCCTAAATATCTCCAGAGCTGGAGATTCCACAACCTCCCTAGGCAATTTATTCCAGTGTTTAACCACCCTGACAGTTAGGAACTTTTTCCTAATGTCCAACCTAAACCTCCCTTGCTGCAGTTTAAGCCCATTGCTTCTTGTTCTATCCTTAGAGGCTAAGGTGAACAAGTTTTCTCCCTCCTCATTATGACACCCTTTTAGATACCTGAAAACTGCTATCATGTCCCGTCTCAGTCTTCTCTTTTCCAAACTAAAAAAACCCAATTCTTTCAGCTTTCCTTCGTAGGTCATGTTCTCAAGACCTTTAATCATTCTTGTTGCTCTTCTCTGGACCCACTCCAATTTCTCCACATCTTTCTTGAAATGCGGTGCCCAGAACTGGACACAATACTCCAGTTGAGGCCTAACCAGCGCAGAGTACAGCGGAAGAATGACTTTTTGTGTCTTGTTCACAACACACCTGTTAATGCATCCCAGAATCACGTTTGCTTTTTTTGCAACAGCATCACACTGTTGACTCATATTTAGCTTGTGGTCTGCTATAACCCCTAGATCCCTTTCTGCTGTACTTCTTCCTAGACAGTCTCTTCCCATTTTGTATGTGTGAAACTGATTTTTCCTTCCTAAGTGGAGCATTTTGCATTTGTCTTTGTTAAACTTCATCCTGTTTACCTCAGACCATTTCTCCAATTTGTCCAGATCATTTTGAATTATGACCCTGTCCTCCAAAGCAGTTGCAATCCCTCCCAGTTTGGTATCATCTGCAAACTTAATCAGCGTACTTTCTATGCCAATATCTAAGTCGTTGATGAAGATATTGAACAGAGCCCGTCCCAAAACAGACCCCTGCGGAACCCCACTCGTTATACCTTTCCAGCAGGATTGGGAACCATTAATAACTACTCTCTGAGTATGGTTATCAGCCAGTTATGCACCCACCTTATAGTAGCCCCATCTAAATTGTATTTGCCTAGTTTATCGATAAGAATATCATGTGCCTTACTAAAGTCTAGGTATACCACATCCACCGCTTCTCCCTTATCCACAAGACTTGTTATCCTATCAAAGAAAGCTATCAGATTGGTTTGACATGATTTGTTCTTTACAAATCCATGCTGGCTATTCCCTATCACCGTACCACCTTCCAAGTGTTTGCAGGTGATTTCCTTAATTACTTGCTCCATTATCTTCCCTGGCACAGAAGTTAAACTAACTGGTCTGTAGTTTCCTGGGTTGTTTTTATTTCCCGTTTTATAGATGGACACTATATTTGCCTTTTTCCAGTCTTCTGGAATCTCTCCCGTCTCCCATGATACCTCCTCTATTAGCTCCTTGAGTATTCTAGGATGCATTTCATCAGGCCCTGGTGACTTGCAGGCATCTAACTTTTCTAAGTGATTTTTAACTTGTTCTTTTTATATTTTATCTTCTAAACCTACCCCCTTCCCATTAGCATTCACTGTTAGGCATTCCTTTGGACTTCTCGGTGAAGACCGAAACAAAGAAGTCATTAAGCATCTCTGCCATTTCCAAGTTTCCTGTTACTGTTTCTCCCTCCTCACTGAGCAGTGGGCCTACCCTGTCCTTGGTCTTCCTCTTGCTTCTAATGTATTGATAAAAAGTCTTCTTGTTTCCCTTTATTCCCGTAGCTAGTTTGAGCTCATTTTGTGCCTTTGCCTTTCTAATCTTGCCCCTACATTCCTATGTTGTTTGCCTATGTTCATCCTTTGTAATCTGTCCTAGTTTCCATTTTTTATATGACTCCTTTTTATTTTTTAGATCATGCAAGATCTCGTGGTTAAGCCAAGGTGGTCTTTTGCCACATTTTCTATCTTTCCTACCCAGCGGAATAGCTTGCTTTTGGGCCCTTAATAGTGTCCCTTTGAAAAACTGCCTACTCTCCTCAGTCATTTTTCCCCTCAGTCTTGATTCCCATGGGACCTTACCTATCAGCTCTCTGAGCTTACCAAAATCCGCCTTCCTGAAATCCATTGTCTCTATTTTGCTGTAATCCCTTCTACCCTTCCTTACAATGGCAGACTCTATGATTTCATGATCACTTTCACCCAAGCTGCCTTCTACTTTCAAATTCTCAATGAGTTCCTCCCTATTTGTTAAAATCAGATCTAGAACAGCTTACCCCCCTAGTAGCTTTTTCAACCTTCTGAAATAAAAAGTTGTCTGCAATGCAGTCCAAGAACTTATTGGATAGTCTGTGCCCCGCGGTGTTATTTTCATCTAGTCTGACCTCCTGCACAATGCAAGCCACAGAATCTTACCCACCCAATCCTGTAACAAATCCCTAACCGATGTCTTGATTTATTGAAGTCCTCAAATCATGGTTTAAAGACCTCAAGGTGCAGAGAATCCTCCAGCAAGTGACCCATGCCCCACGCTGCAGAGGAAGGTGAAAAACCTCCAGGGTCTCTGCCAATCTTCCCTGGAGGAAAATTCCTTCCCTACCCCAAATATGGCGATTAGTTAAACCCTGAGCATGTGGGCAAGACTCACCAGCCAGCACCCAGGAAAGAATTCTCTGTAGTATAGAGAGCTTACAGAGCTATGGATATGTTTGCTTGGAACTAACCCCGATAAACATCACATTGCCTGCACTTCGGACTTCTGGTCTTCTGCTTTCTGTCTGCGTGACAAGAACCTGAGAAGAGGGTGAAGGGAAAGCACTCTAACAGTCCCTTCCTCTCCCTGTGCTTCAGTTGCTGAATCTGTAAAATGGGAATAAAGATACTGAGCTCCTTTGCACAGCACCTGGAGATCTTCTGATGGAAAGCAGTTTATAAGAATTAGGTGTTATTACTCTAGGAGACTGGAGCCTAATTAGATGCTGACTTAATAGAACACTCTCCCAGAATGGAATGCATTGACTGATACTGTGCTAATTACAGGGTGTTCATTTTTAGGCTGGGTTGGATAACTATTGTCTTGTACGTGTGAGGAATGGGATATGGGGGTGTCCTTTTCTCCCCCTTCCCACAGCCATTAGAATGCAGGGTTCCTGGTAGGACAGTGAATACATTTTCCCAAGTTTTCCAATTTCCTCTCTTTTCTCTCATTAAACCTTCAGAACTAGGTCCCATTGTCTGTGTCTTATCTAGGATTGCTCTGTAGTCTGTTGGAGTTGTTTGTTCTGTCCTGCTTCCAGGTAAAATTGTCCTGGAGGGATTTTTTTGCCAGGAATTACTCTACCATCTTCCAACCAAAAGCAAAATAAGAACACCCTTAGCTACACACATTTTTGATTCCAAAGAATTGCCCTTGGCTCCAGAAGAATGAATACCAGACAAAAGGAGGAACCTGCAGTGCAGTCCAGTAAAAACTATGAGGCACTTGGCCAATGTAAATCAAACCTAGAATTGTGTGCCAGACTCTAACCATCTTCCCTTTGCAAAATGTTTTGTGTAGAATTGTACATTTTAGTGGAGTAAATATATACCAATGGGGATGACCTGAGAGGCTTTGTTAATTCTCAGTAATTTGGTGGCATCAAATGCATATGGAGTGTGGGATTAAAAGAAGAAAAGACATGGAAGTATTGATTGGCAGGCTGCAAATTCAACTTGGCAGTTGTTCAGGCAGTTGTTGGCAGTTGTTTCTGTGTGCAGAAAGAATAGCAAATATGGCAGGCGACCAGCTTTGCTTAACAGTGAAATATTCGATGAGCTTAAACTCAAAAAGGAAGCTTACAAGAAGTGGAAATTTTGACAGATGACTAGGGAGGAGTATAAAAATATTGCTAGAGCATGGAGGGGTATAATCAGGAAGGCCAAGGCACGACTGGAGTTGCAGCTAGCAAGGGATGTGAAGGGTAACAAGAAGGGTTTCTACAGGTATGTTAGCAACAAGAAGGTCAGGGAAAGTGTAGGACCCTTACTGAATGGGGGAGGCAACCTAGTGACAGATGATGTGGAAAAAGCTGAAGTACTCAATGCTTTTTTTGCCTCAGTCTTCACAAACAAGGTCAGCTCCCAGACTGTTGCACTGGGCAACACAGTATGGAGAGGAGGTGAGCAGCCCTCAGTCGTGAAAGAACAGGTTAAGGACTATTTAGAAAAGCTGGACATGCACAAGTCCATGAGTCCAGATCTAATGCATCCAAGGGTGCTGAGGGAGTTGGCGGATGTGATTGCAGAGCCATTGGCCATTATCTTTGAAAATTCATGGCGATTGGAGGAGCTCGCGGACGATTGGAAAAAGGCAAATGTAGTGCCCATATTTTAAAAAGGGAAGAAAGAGAACCCGGGGACCTACAGACCGGGTAGTTCATGGAACAGGTCCTCAAGGAACCCATTTATAAGCACTTGGAGGAGAGGAAGGTGGTCAGGAACAGTCAACATGGATTCACCAAGGGCAAGTCATGCGGATATGTGGAAAGCGGAGGATGTGATATATCTTGACTTTAGCAAAGCTTTTGACATGGTTTCCCACAGTATTGTTGCAAGCAAGTTCAAGAAGTATGGATTGGATGAATGCACTATAAGGTGGATAGAAAGCTGGTTAGATTGTCAGGCTCAAAGGGTAGTGATCAATGAGTCGATGTCTAGTTGGCAGCCGGTATAAAGCAGAGTGCCCTAGGGGTTGGTCCAAGGGCTGGTTTTGTTCAACATCTTTATTAATGATCTGGATGAAGGGATGAATTGCACCCTCAACAAGTTTGCAGATGACACTAAGATGCAGGGAGAGATAGATAAGCTGGAGGGTAGAGATAGGGTCCAGCGTGACCTAGACAAATTGGAGGATTGGGCCTAAAGAAATCTGATGAGGTTCAACAAGGACAAGTACAGAGTCCTGCATTTAGGAAGGAAGAATCCCATGCACCGCAACAGGCTGGGGACCGACTGGCTAAGCAGCAGTTCTGCAGCAAAGGGCCTGGGGATTATAGTGGATGAGAAGCTGGATATGAGTCAACAATGTGCCCTTGTTGCCAAGAAGGCCAATGGCATATTGGGCTGTATTAGGAGCATTGCCAGTAGATCGAGGGAAGTG
Source organism: Mauremys reevesii (assembly GCF_016161935.1). Lineage (NCBI taxonomy): Eukaryota > Metazoa > Chordata > Testudines > Geoemydidae > Mauremys > Mauremys reevesii. The sequence continues at coordinate 40,185,793 of NC_052630.1, read as the reverse complement.
ATTATTCCCCTCTATTCGGCACCGGTGAGGCCACACCTGTAGTATTGCATCCAGTTTTGGTCCCCCCACTACAGAAGGGATGTGGACAAATTGGAGAGAATCCAGCGGAGGGCAATGAAAATGATTAGGGGGCTGGGGCACATGACTTACAAGGAAAGGCTGAGGGAACTGGGGTTATTTAGTCTGCAGAAGAGAAGAGTGAGCAAGGATTTGATAGCAGCCTTCAACTACCTGAAGGGAGGTTCCAAAGAGGATCATGCTTGGCTGTTGTCAGTGGTGGCAGATGACAGAACAAGGAGCAATTGTCTCAAGTTGCAGTGGGGGAAATCTAGATTGGATATTAGGAAACACTGTTTCACTAGGAGGGTGGGGAAGCACAGGAATCGGTTACCTAGGGAGGTGGTGGAATATCCTTCCTTAGAGGTTTTTAAGGTCAGGCTTGACAAAGCCCTGGCTGGGATGATTTAGTTGGGAATTGGTCCTGCTTTGAGCAGGGGGTTGGACTAGATGACCTCCTGAGGTCTCTTCCAACCCTAATATTCTATTATTCTTCTATCATTCTGTGAATCAAAGAAAACAAAGCTGACGATCACAGTCAGGGCTATACTTGAAAGAAGTTTCCACACATCAGACTCTCTGAGTCCCAATAAATGAGGGAAATAGTAAATAGTGTAAAGAGTTCCTGGCTCAGGGCAGTCAAAGGAGAGAGCAACTGGGCACAAGTAGGTTGTGCTGCTAGAAGTGTCACTGGTAAGAAAGGCCTAGGGGCATGGAGGGAAGAGTAGAAAAATGCACCTGCCATAGATTGAGTTTTACAATTAAAACCTAAGAACGGCCATACTGGCTCAGACCAATTGTCCAGCTAGCCCAGTATCCTGTCTTCCAACAGTGGCCAATGCCAGGTGCTTCAGAGGAAATGAACAGAACAGGCAGTCATCAAGTGATCCATCCCCTGTTGTCCATTCCCAGCTTCTGGTAAACAGAGGCTAGAGACAAATAGTGTTTGTTATTGTCTGTAAACAAGGTACAGAAGGAGAATCCCCAGGATATCCAAAGCCTGCAATTACAGAGTGCAAAGCATTGAGAATACCAGCTCCGTTCAAAGATGTAAATCAGAATATTTCTGAAGTTCAAATGCCAACACAAATTAAGAAGAGTGACATTGCTGCACTGTAGAATCTCAGCCCTTTAGCATGGAATCTAGCTCTCAGGAAGATTGGGCTAGTGTGGGTCAATACACTTTCTTTTTGAAGAATTTATATAATAGGCTGATTAGATATGGAGCAAAAACTATTAAAGACATCCCTGGTTTGGGAGAGTGATTGTCTTTGAGGATACTGAAGTCTGGCAACAATGTAAGAAGGTACAGTAGACAGAGAGTGCTCCCAGCTCTAGTATTCTGTGTGATGGAGTGGTAGCCACCAAGTAGCAGGCAGGGGCGGCTCTAGACATTTCCCCGCCCCAAGCATGGTGGCATGCTGCGGGGGGCGCTCTGCTGGTCGCCGGTCCCGCGGCTCCAGTGGACCTCCCGCAGGCGTGCCTGCGGAGGGTCTGCTGGTCCCGCGGCTTCGGTGGACCTCCCGCAGGCGTGCCTGTGGAGGGTCCGCTGGTCCCACGGCTCCACCGAAGCCGCAGGACCAGCGGACCCTCTGCAGGCACGCCTGCAGGAGGTCCACCAGAGCCGTGGGACCAGCGGACCCTCCGCAGGCACGCCTGTGGGAGGTCCACCGGAGCCACGGGACCAGTGGATCCTCCGCAGGCATGCCGTCGAAGGCTGCCTGCCTGCCGCCCTCCCGGCGACTGGCAGGGTGTCCCCCGTGGCATGCCACCCCAAGCACGCGCTTGGCGTGCTGGGGCCTGGAGCCGCCCCTGGTAGCAGGGGATGCTGGAGGAAGGGGTACAAGTGGAGGTTTGGAGAAACCAGACAACATCAGGGTTAACTTCTAGGAATTACATTCTGCACTGCTGCTGGGTTCCAGGAAGCTGTCAATAGGCAGCATAGACAATTGTGTTTAAGTGCCTCCTGTCAGGTGTCATAGGTGGAGCTGGGTGAATAACTGATTTTTCAGTTTGGCAGGGGCGGGGAAGGTTCAGCAGAACAAATCAAAATTTAAAAAAAAAATTGTCAAATCAAAAAACTCCATTTTGACCCAAAATGTTTTATTTTTGAGCATTTTTGAAGAGCTAGAGTCACAGACTGGTAGAGGCAGGGCCGCCCAGAGGATTCAGGAGGCCTGGGGTCTTCGGCAGTGGGGTGCCCCCGCTTCGGCGGTAATTCAGCCGCGGGGGGTCCTTCCACTCCGGGAGCCGCCGCCAAAGTACCCCAAAGACCCGCAGCGGTTGCCCCCTGCTGCCAAATTACCACTGAAGACCCGGCACTTTGGCGGCGGTTGGCGGTAGTTCGGCGGCGGGTCCTTCTGCCCCGGGGCGGAAAGACCCCCCACCGCCGAAGACCTGGAGTGGAAGAAGCTCTGGAGGCCCGGGCCCCGTGAGAGTTTTCCGGGGCCACCAGAGCGAGTGAAGGCCCCCGCTCCAGGGCCCCCAAAAAACTCTCATGGGGGCCCCTGTGGGGCCCGGGGCCTGGGGAATATTGCCCCACCTGCCCCCCCCGGGCGGCCCTGGGCAGAGGAGGTGGCGTCTCCCTTGTAACCTTTAGCCCAGTGTTTAGGACTACTGTTCTGTGATATCAGAGACCCAGGTTCAAATTGCAACTTTGGAATAAGGTCTGGAGGTGGGGTCTCCCGCGTCCCAGGTGAGTGCCCTAAGCAATGGGCTGCAGAGTCATTATTGCTCCCTTTACCCAGTGACTATTCAAGCATTTTATGCAAAGTGAACAGCCTCAGCACGAGAGCTACTCACCTGAGAATAGCCACTAGCTCAGGCCATGGACCCTGGCCCTGATCCAGAGCAGCAATTCAAACCTGCGTCTACAACATCCCCAACAATAGGCCTAGGCCCAGGCTGTTTGTTTAGCCAAGGAATAGGCCCTGGAAGATGCTGGTTGTGGACAGGGAAGGTAGAAATCTTTGTGAGGGAATTTCAGGAATGGTTTGGTCCATAGCTGCCATTATCCATCTTTCCAAAGTAGTGATGACCCCTGTAGTCAGGAAGCAGATCAGTCTCGCCCTCGTGTCCTTGGACAGACGAGCATTGAACAGGTTTTAGAGGGAGCTTGTCTACTGAGACCTGTTCAGGATATTCCTGCTGAGAGGGCTTCTGGAGTGAGGGCTACCCTGGGAACCAGAGTAGAAGAGTAACCCTGAAAGTGCTGTTTGACCATATACCAGGCCTGTATCCCTTTGTCCAATGAAGGGAGGGACTTATCTCATTGGTGTCCTGTCCCAAAAGCAGCTTTCCAAAAGGGGGCCCACCTGCACAAAGGCCATCAGATTTTTGGTGGTCACTCAGTGCTTAAGGACTTGGCAAGAGCTCTGCTCTATTCTATGTCCGGCTCCAACTGTCTGTGCTTAAGAACAAGAGATGCACGGGGCCCCACCCAGACTGGGAAGCTCAGCCCTTGAAGGTGCAGTCCTTAACAGGACAATCAGTGTGTTGGTCTGCCTTCCAGGACTGTCTACCACTTTCCTGAAGCCAAAAGGGAGGGAGTGCAGTGAAAGAGCTGAGCCATGGCTGATGCCAGAACCATAGTATCCTTAGGCTTCTGGCTTCAGCAATGCGCCTGTCCATTCCGCAGGGCGAGGAGGGATCAGCACTGATGTTCTGAGGGCTACAGGAGGCAATTTCTCAAGAGGTGATTTTACCTCTGTATTTGGCCCTGGTGCAACTGCTGCTGGAATCCTGTGTCCAGTTCTGGTGCCCAGAAGGATGCTAATAAATTGGAGAGGGTTCAGAACCACCAGAATGATTAAATGATTGGAAAACCTGCCTCATGAGTAGAGACTCCAGGAGCTCAATCTGTTTAGCTGAACAAAAAAGGTTAAGAGGTGACTTGATCACAGTCTATAACTACTTGGGGAACAAATATTTAATAATGGGCTCTGCAGTCTAGCAGAGGAAGGTAGAGCATGATCCAAATGGCTGCCAGCTGAAGCTAGACAAATTCCGACTGGAAATAAGGTGTACATTTTAACAGTGAGAGTAATTAACCTTGGGAACAATCTACCAAAAGTCATGGCGGATTCTCTATCACTGACAATTTTAAAATCAAGATTGGATGTTTTCCTAACAGATCTGCTGTAGGAATTATAGTGGGGCAGTTCTCTGGCCTGTGTGCTACTGGAGGTCAGACTAAATGATTACAATGGTCCCTTCTGGCCTTGGAATCTATGAATCCACGAAGAAACAGCATTTGAAATTAAACTGGAAGCCTGACCTGCAAACACCTGGTTCCCAGGGCTAGACTCTTGAATGCATCTGAGGATGCAGTGAGGGAGGAGGGCCGGTCAAAAAGCTCCAGAGAAATCCCTGCAAGTTGCATGGGCCCTTTTTAAAGACACCATAATAGAGGCCCAACTTCAATGTATACCGCAAATTAAGAAACACAGTAAAAGAACTAAAAAAGAGCCACCATGGCTTAACAACCATGTAAAAGAAGCAGTGAGAGATAAAAAGACTTCCTTTAAAAAGTGGAAGTCAAATCCTAGTGAGGCAAATAGAAAGGAGCACAAACACTGCCAACTTAAGTGCAAGAGTGTAAGAAGAAAAGCCAAAGAGGAGTTTGAAGAACGGCTAGCCAAAAACTCCAAAGGTAATAACAAAATGTTTTTTAAGTACATCAGAAGCAGAAAGCCTGCTAAACAACCAGTGGGGCCCCTTGACAATCGAAATACAAAAGGAGCGCTTAAAGACGATAAAGTCATTGCGGAGAAACTAAATGAATTCTTTGCTTCAGTCTTCAGGCTGAGGATGTTAGGGAGATTCCCAAACCTGAGCTGGCTTTTGTAGGTGACAAATCTGAGGAACTGTCACAGATTGCAGTGTCACTAGAGGAGGTTTTGGAATTAATTGATAAACTTAACATTAACAAGTCACCGGGACCAGATGGCATTCACCCAAGAGTTCTGAAAGAACTCAAATGTGAAGTTGCGGAACTATTAACTAAGATTTGTAACCTGTCCTTTAAATCGGCTTTGGTACCCAATGACTGGAAGTTAGCTAATGTAACGCCAATATTTAAAAAGGGCTCTAGAGGTGATCCCGGCAATTACAGACCGGTAAGTCTAACGTCAGTACTGGGCAAATTAGTCAAAACAATAGTTAAAAATAAAATTGTCAGACACATAGAAAAACATAAACTGTTGAGCAATAGTCAACTTGGTTTCTGTAAAGGGAAATCGTGTCTTACTAATCTATTAGAGTTCTTTGAAGGGGTCAACAAACATGTGGACAAGGGGGATACAGTGGACATAGTGTACTTAGATTTCCAGAAAGCCTTTGACAAGGTCCCTCACCAAAGGCTCTTACATAAATTAAGCTGTCATGGGATAAAAGGGAAGGTCCTTTCATGGATTGAGAACTGGTTAAAAGACAGGGAACAAAGGGCAGGAATTAATGGTAAGTTCTCAGAATGGAAAGGGGTAACTAGTGGTGTTCCCCAAGGGTCAGTCCGAGGACCAATCCTATTCAATTTATTTATAAATGATCTGGAGAAAGGGGTAAACAGTGAGGTGGCAAAGTTTGCAGATGATACCAAACTGCTCAAGATAGTTAAGACCAAAGCAGATTGTGAAGAACTTCAAAAAGATCTCACAAAACTAAGTGATTGGGCAACAAAATGGCAAATGAAATTTAATGTGGATAAATGTAAAGTAATGCACCTTGGAAAAAATAACCCCAACTATACATACGATATGATGGGGGCTAATTTAGCTACAACAAGTCAGGAAAAAGATCTTGGAGTCATCGTGGATAGTTCTCTGAAGATGTCCACGCAGTGTGCAGAGGCGGTCAAAAAAGCAAACAGGAAGTTATGAATCATTAAAAAAGGGATAGAGAATAAGACTAAGAATATATTATTGCCCTTATATAAATCCATGGTATACCCACATCTCGAATACTGTGTACAGATGTGGTCTCCTCACCTCAAAAAAGATATTCTAGCACTAGAAAAGGGCAACTAAAATGATTAGGGGTTTGGAGAGGGTCCCATACGAGGAAAGATTAAAGAGGCTAGGACTCTTCAGCTTGGAAAAGAAGAGACTAAGGGGGGATATAATAGAGGTATATAAAATCATGAGTGAGGTTGAGAAAGTGGATAAGGAAAAGTTATTTACTTATTCCCATAATACAAGAACTAGGGGTCACCAAATGAAATTAATAGGCAGCAGGTTTAAAACAAATAAAAGGAAGTTCTTCTTCATGCAGCACACAGTCAACTTGTGGAACTCCTTACCTGAGGAGGTTGTGAAGGCTAGGACTATAACAATGTTTAAAAGGGAACTGGATAAATTAATGGTGGCTAAGTCCATAAATGGCTATTAGCCAGGATGGGTAAAGAATGGTGTCCCTAGCCTCTGTTCGACAGAAGATGGAGGTGGATGGCAGGAGAGAGATCACTTGATCATTGCCTGTTAGGTTCACTCCCTCTGGGGCACCTGGCATTGGCCACTGTCGGTAGACAGATACTGGGCTAGATGGACCTTTGGTCTGACCCGGTACAGCCATTCTTATGTTCTTATGTTATGTTCTTATCCAGGATCCTGAGCTGCCCAGTCTTGGCACAAGTTAGCATTGCAAGAAAACCACTTTCACCTGTGCCGCTGGCATAGGAGCCAATGCTAGAGGAGAGTCAAGGATAAGTCTCTTCTGGGAAACTGCCAACCCTCATGCAGCACTCTAAACTCCACTCACCACTTGGAATGACCCCAGTTCCTCTCCTCCCCCTGTACAAGGTAGGCCAGGGGTATCTGGCAGAGGGAGCGCTATGCCAGCTCTGCACAGGGGAGGCCTCTGCCTGTTTTGGAGAGCTGGAAGCCCACTTGTGCCACGTAGTGGTAAAGTGGCTGCAGCAGAGCAGACCATCCATCCCCATTTCACCACAAGAACGTGTGTCCCGTGGTCTGATTTGGATACTCCTTGCAGAGGGGCTGGTGTCAGTCTCTGAACCGGGCAGGGACAGGCTCCCCTGACTTTAGCCACTGTGCTTTTTCAATCCAGCCTAGTAAAACATCAAATGTAGCAGGGCTGGGGATCCCCCAGCAGCCCAGCAAAGTCCCCAAACCCCAGCAAAACTTCCCAGGAACCAGCTGCCCAACTCCCTTGGGAAATTCCAGCCCTTACCTGCCCCCAGGCTGGAGAACAACCAAAGAACAACCCAGCCATTAGCAGCTGCTCTCAAGCAGCACACTGGAGACACTCCAGTGCCTGGAAAACAGGCCAGCTGCTACCATCTTGGCCGGCTCCTGGGGTTAAACCAGGGACCTTCACGTGCTGCTACTGGTTAGGCAAAGATTCTGGCTCCATGGCTGTGTCTGGCAAAGCCTCCCATCCCTGAGGCATGCCGACCTGAACAAAAAGAGCCCTGGGAGCTGGGTTTCAGGAGGCAGCTCTGCAAAGATAGGGAAGTCTTGTGGAAGCAGGAGGAAAGGGCCTCAGAAAAGCACAGCATGTGTCTTCTAGTAAAAGGAGGGTGGAGCTGTGAAGCTGGCAGGATTGAGAAATCTACCAGGAGGCAATAACTATGTGACTTGCTCAACGGGAAATGGCTTTGCCACTGCAGCCTTCACCTTCATGCACAGGGTCGAAGAGGCACTTCCTTCTGCACTCTGCTTGATCTGCCCTGGTGCCAGGCAGTGTTCTCTCAGAGAACAGCTGTGGGGTGGAGTGGTGGCAGTGGAAGAAGATTGGCACCTGGCTGAAGACAGGAACTGGGATATGCTTCTTTGCCTGATAAATGGTTGGAGTGGAGCTGTCATCAGTTGACTTTCAAATCCCTTCCTGCAGCTCTGCTGCTCAGCCCATTTTACTGGGAGATTCTGTTGTAGCTGCAGAGGTCAGCAGAGCGACAGTTCTACAGATAATATTAAAATCCCACTGCACCTGGTGCTGCGCAAACACAGAACCAAGGGTCTGTGCCTTCCCCTGAGAGCCAAGCTAAGTAGCTATTTACTCATGTTTGGCTCAGTTAAAGGCTGCACCCTTGGGTATCTCTGGCTGTAGTGTAGATGGGCCCCATAGCTGCTGCTGATCCTGGGAGTATTACCTGGGGTGGGAGATGAGGGTTGGCACACTTTCCCATGTGTATCACAAGGAGCTCTGCACCTTATTTCTGCTCCTCCAGGGTGTAGCTGGTGTCTCCCACGTGTTGTGCCCAGCGGGTGGGGACAGACAGACAGACAGTGGGACCTCCACTAGCCAAGCTCCAGCTTGCCCCAGAGCTCCAGCTTCCCTCTCACATAAGGCTCCCCAGCAATTGCTGGCTCTTGGTCAGCAAGGTGCCCATAGAGGCTACAGCCATTTCCCTTGCTTGCCATTGTTCCTGGAGCTGAACATGGCTATGCTCCCCTGGGCTTGCCAGGGCCTGGCCAAGGATTGCCTGTTCCCAGCCATTTTGCCAAGCGCTTGCTGGGCCCGTTGGTGGAAGAAGAGAGACCTCTCTCTCAGTCTCTTGGTGGGTGGCTGAGGGCTGGTTGTGCCCTGTTGTCTGTAACCTCTGCCCTGCTGCCTCTAGCCAGCCTCAATCAGCCAGCGCCCCAGGGACAGCCACACAGGCACTGTCCAGAGAGAAAGAGGAAGCAAAGGCCACCCCACTAGCACCCCCGAGCAACTACTCAGTGGTAGCAGTGTTGGGAAGGGGGCACACAAGCATGTTCTGTTTACTTCTTTCTGGCAGCTGCTGTTTTCAGTGGGAGCAGCTAGAGCCATGTGCTTCCTCTGTTGTGTAACGGGCTTCAGCAAACCACACAGGAACCAAGTCACCCTGACAGTCACTCTTCTGGCCCAAGCCGGGGCAGCCTTTCCCTGAGCCCTGTGTTCTCCCATCATTTTTTCCCTTTGGGGAAGAGCTGAAACTTGTTGTTGTTGGGATAATCTAACTTCCTCCATTCCTCAGTAAAATGCACAGAATTGGCCACCATGTGTTGGGAAGGTCACCTCTGGCGACAGCTGTACTCCAGATTTCCAGCTGGGCAAGGTGTGGGATCACAACACCCTGGCCAGGGCAGTGAGAAGGAGCTGCAGGAATCCTGCAGCCAATGGGGTAATGTCCTGTGGATTGTACCTTGCTGCACTTACTAGCCCCTTGAGAGTGCTTGCTGCTGTCTGCAGCCTAGTGCTAACAGCTGGGGCAGGACTCCACCTCTGCACTGCACACCAATCCCACTGGGAGCATGGTGCAGGGCAGGCTGTTCCCTGGCACAGTACATCCTTCAGTGTTATGGAGTGAAAGAACTCTGCTCTTTCCAGGGTCATTCTCCACTCTCCCTGGCTTGTGCAGCTCAGGACAGACACGTGTTATGGGAGGGATGAGGGATCTCAAACAGAAATGCTGACATCTGCATGCACTAGTAATAATGGCTTGCAGGTCTGTACCTCCCTCCCGTCAGCACTGCCCGTGGAGGTAGGTGAGCATTACCCACATTCTATGGGCAGGGAAATCGAGGTGAAGTGACTTCCACAAGGTCACATAGCAGTTAGGGGCATACCCTGGAGCAGAACCCAGCATGCATCTATCCAGATGTGAGTGTGCTGCAATATGACAGCAGGGGAGGTGTGCCAGCTCAGAGCAGAGCTGAATTAGGCCCTGTGTCCATAACTGCACAGATGTGGGCCTTCTTCTGAGTGGTTGAATGCATGTGTTTGTGAGCTCCTGTAATGACCATTGAGGCCTAAATTCAGCCTCACAATCCTTGAGCCTGTGTGTACATAGGCCAGTGAAATGAAACTCTCAGATCTATATAAGATTGTTTCAGCACTGATATCCTCTGTTTATCAACTACCCGAAGCGGGGGGAGGAGGGGTTCCAAAGAGGATGGAGCTAGGCTGTTCTCAGTGGTGTTAGATGACAGAACAAAGAGCAATGGTCTCAAGTTGCAGTGGGGGAGGTCTAGGTTGGATATTAGGAAAAACTATTTCACTAGGAGGGTGGTGAAGCACTGGAATGGGTTACCTCAGAAGGTGATGGAATCTCCATCCTTAGAGGTTTTTAAGGCCTGGCTTGACAAAGCCTTGGCTGGGATAATTTAGTTGGTGTTGGTCCTGCTTTGAGCAGGGGGTTGGACTAAATGACCTCCTGAGGTCTCTTCCAACCCTAATATTCTATGATTCTTGTTAGAATGAGCAGGAGGACCCAGAGGCGGATTGAGTAAATGGGCTTCTTTAGTTTGGTGCTTGTTCCCCTCGACTCAATTGTTGAATAAACCCCGAGTTAATCACATCACACACTTTTATCTAAGTTAATATGTAAATACCCACATTTACTACAACACCCCCAAAACCCTTATTTGATCATATGAATGCCCATATAATGAATATTAATAGCTATATACTGAATATAATTATACCCGCCCCTGTTTACTGTTTACAGTATTAAGCATATTATACAGACATTTTCACCTTGAAGATACATTTCTTTGCAGTATTTGTAGCCACAAGTTCCCTTAATCAGCAGTTCACAGGGGAGGGAGGAAGGGTCATAACTCTCAGCTTGTTTATGTAGCTGGGAGAGGAAGGGAGGGGGGAGATAACACTTCTTCACCCAAAGGGTATCCTTCAGACAACCATATTCCTCATGCAGCTGCAACGCGTATCTATCCTTAACAAACAGAAGGGAAGGAAAAAAGATGACAACTTTATCTATCAAGCGAAGAAACAGTGCTTGCTTGTGCCTCGCTCCCTATTACCATGATAGCGGTTACCCCAGTCTTTACTTAACCCTTACATACCTCAACACTCCCCCATTTTCTTCAAAGAAGGGCCCAGGCACCCCTTCTTCCCATAAACTGAACGACGGGACACTCGAGCTGGAAGCCCTGGCTCCGGTTAGCTAGATGCCTTGGTCCACCGGTCATGCTACAGGGAGAGAGAGAAGATGGGTCATAAAAGTCATGAATTTACAAGTATGGCTTTTGGGCAAAGGCTAAGGCAGCACATAACCTTAAGTACCCCATGAATACAATCAATAATACAATTAATATGAATAAGACCCTTATAACACGAGTAATATGACCAAGAAGTGAATGAGTGTCCGTTAGGCCTGTTCGAAGGCACAGGCTACAGTCCAAGTACAATTAGCAGGCAGTTTAGTAGCTAGTTGGAAGGCATTCATTCCTCGAAGGGCTTGGGCTTCCAAGACCTGCGTTCGGCATTGCTTGGCCTGGAGCTGCCCCTGCAGTGTTCATGTGCTCTTGTACATATCATGAGTCCATTGAATATTCACAGAGAAACGGGGTATTGTCCAAACCAGCTCGACCGCTTGGTATGGAATTGCACTGGTTCGATTGTCCACAGCAATGAGTTCCATAGATCCATTTATGCACCAAAATCCCAATGACAGCATGTAGATGTGTGTAATTGTGCCATATGCTCGTGCACTTGTACTCCCAAGTGTTATATTACAGAACTGTGCACATTTCCAGCAGAACACTCCATACCCATACACATTAACCCCAATCGTTCACCCCTGGCACAGGCCATTGGGTCTGCTCCTTTATGGCTAACGGGGAGGAACACATTTAAATATTTTCTTTGGACAAACAATTACTTAACTGAATTATTGTTTATTTTACACCATTGCATTTTTCCTATTTATTCCCTCTTGGTTTCCAGTGAGCTCCTCCCATTCTTATTATTCCCATAGGGCTCATGGGGACCACCCTAGTTTCTGTCTTATTCCAAGGTACCATTGCAACTATTACCCAGGTGCTAGCCCCCTAGTTGAGCATTTTGCATTCCCATACACACCTTTTCCCCCTAAGTTAGCCTTTTGAAGCCATCCCCCACCCATGTCTCAAGGTTCCCTGTTCATTGAGTTAACTGCAGGTTCACATCTGCTGCCCTTTTCCATCCCATTGCAATTTCAGATAGTTGCTGTGCCAGTAGTTCATTGATTTGTTGTTGAAATTTTACATTTTGGCTTATTAATTACTTAGTTACCCAATGGTCCTCCTGAGTCCATACACCAACCCTGTGGTTCGTACTGCCAATAGATTCCTTCTGCAGCGACAATTCCATGTGTATCCTCTCACCCACCAATTAAATTGTTGCTTTAACCCTTCTATGTATGTGCTGTAGTTGAGGTGTACCCAATCCACCCACCATTCTCTGGAGTGTACCACCCATTCATGTAATGGACTGAAAGGACACATTGATGAGCTCTGGTTGCACCAACTCCCACAGTGACTCCCACACATTTGCCCATAAGGAAGCATTTCCAGCTCCAGGCTGTGGCAAGCTTAAATCAGGATCCTTCCAGGTTGGCATCCACATTACCTGTAGGGTTATATTCTGCAAAGCAGTTAAATTGTCATATTCCCAGCATTCAGGGGAGACTTCATGCCCAGTCTGGTATGTACATAACTTCAAGCCTAAGGATTGTCTTCTATGGAGGTACCATTATGATTACACATGGTAACACCACACCCCAATTGCGGGGCCCCATAACCCAAACACCCCAGGAGGCCAGAGAGTTATATTTGTGGGCCCTTTGTGATAAACCACATGTCTGAATGACTGTTTCCCACTGTTATTCATTATGGCATATTTTAAGGAATACCATGCAATATTTCCTGATAAATTTGATATTCTCCACTGGGGTTAGGAACTCCCGCATCTAATCCATACACCACATACCGACATTGCCAAATTCCTACAGGGGATTAGTAGTACAGTTTTCCACAGGTAAATCCTTAAAGTCCTTATTTGCCTCATTACCACCACTTGGGGGTGTAACGGTCCATGTGTTTCCTCCCTTTGCCACTTCACATCACTGGATTTGGGTAGGGCTTACAATAGCAAGAATAGCAGCAATGATTGTTTTATTTCAGGCCAGGCCTTGTTTTCCCTTTGTGGGTCCACCTGTAAGATGCACGCAATAAAATTTATCCATCCCCATTTTTAACCCCCATTCTGTGCCTTTTTATTTGAGTGCAATAAACCCATTTCCGTCCTCCATTTTTCGTTCCCAATAGCAGTAGGCTGGGCCCCAACTGGTCAAAGATTAGGTAAGGAACCCTCCATTTAGGAACTGGGAATGGATGGTGTTCTCCTGGAATGCAGTACATTACTTGATTCCCCCAGTTGGATAGACTGCTCTCCAGGCAGGTTATACCATGCACTGACCTTTGCTGCTATATGCGTTAGCTCTCTTTGTACAATATTCACCAAAATAATGGTAATAACACAATCTTCATCACGACAGCAGACCCATGGTGTTCTGGGTTGTTCTCCACTGGTGCCAGCTTGCCTATAGAGTGTCTGAAAAACAAAACAAACATTTCCCAGCCCCTTGGTGGGGACAGATTATTGCTTTAAAATACCCCTTCCTTTTACAAATCTTTTTGCTGACTGCAGGAAAAAACAGAAGAATTACCTCCATACTTTCCTTGTTTTGTTCTATAGGCAGGCTAGGTTTTTACCCTTAAAGGGAAAGGGTGAATTAGCCCTCTGTTCTTTTATGAAATTCATGAGGTTGTGTACCTCAGTTTCCCCTCTTGTACAAGAGACCAGCTTTGTAATGGTTTTTCTGCTGTGCCAAGCTTTAAGTTTATTCACCAGTAATACCTGAGAGGCAGTATAACTATGACATGAAATTTGCTTTCAATTACCATTTTTAGCATGCTTAAAAATTTCCCCAAAATATTATACACAATACACATTGTTACAGGATTAATCACTAGCATTTATCCCAAGGTTTAACATTGTAACAGTCAGATTACTCAGAGCCACCTCAAGGCTCAATGTTTCTGACATTGCTTCTTTGTACATTTCACCTCTGCCGTTCCTTCAGAGGTACACTGTCTTTTAACTTTTTGTTACCTTCCTGAAGTTCTTAGCTGCTGTTTATTACCAAAAAAAGGATTCAGAATTTCTCCCCATTCTTCCAGTTCGGGCTGTCCCAGCCAGGAACATATTCTCTGGTCCTTATTTAAAAGATATTAAACTTTAGAAAAAACATGGAAGTACCCAAAGGGTTAAATGCTAAATACCAAAGCCACATCACACTAGCTGCCCTTGTCTGGCACAAGGGTCTGTCAGTGTTGCAACTTTGAATGAGAGATTAAAATGGAGTTTTAGTGGCACTGGGTTTTTTTATTTAAAAAAACAACAACAAAAAAAACCAATTTATCTTAAACCTATAAACCTACAGGATTTTACAAACCATGAGTGTTGGTTTAGGTCATTAAAACCTTACATAATTACACACACACAGGTTTTTTTTGGCCTAACTCTCCTTTCATTTTTTTTTACACAACTACCCAGATTACATTCCCGTCTTGTACAATTGGAGACAGTCAAGTTTCAATGGAAACCCCTTATATTTCTTTAGTGATTTTTATTAAATTGTATTTACAAACCATTTCTGTAGGAAAATGTGGGAATTTCCCCTCAGAATATCCCCTCAGAATATCTGTAAAAGCTCCTGGGGACAAAAAACACAGTGGTGGCAGTAGTCACCTGATCCCCTTGTATAATTTAACAATCAGGATTCCACCCAATGTGAGTGTACCAAGTTGCCCATATATTACATCCTTTAACCCTGTTTCCACATTCCCCCGTTTTGTGCTTGTCTTTAGCACAACCAACATTCTTAAACCTCCAGTTGCATCATGCCTTGTATTTCTGTTTCTAGCTTAAAAGGATCAGGACTAGCCCTATCCATCTTAGCTGGATATAACAATAATGCATGATTAGTATGTAACCCTTCTGCCCCTCTGAGTTGGCAGCAACAAGGGCCGGGTTCAGTATCCAGGGGTTCCGTTTCAATAACACAATGCAAAACCAGCTCGAGTCCCCACCCAGTGACCTGGGACAATTACATACCACCCCCCCGGGCGCCTCTAGAAGGCAATACTTCCCCTCTCGCAAGCACAGAGTCTGAGTGTAGCAAAATCCTTTTAATAAAGGAGGGAAACAATGTGGCATCATATTGGGGAAACACCACAAACAGGATTCATAACATAAACCATGAGCAAAAGACCCACCAAGTAAGTTCTGGCAATGCCCTTTTCCCCTTAGGGTCTTAAGTCCAATCACCCCAAAGTCCAATACCCAAAAGTCTCTGTCCCTGGTCAGTGCTGCCCCAGAGTTCAAAAGTTTATCTGCAGAGTTTTACACACACACACCCCCCCGCCTGGGTGGAAATGGGGGGGGCACACAGGGTGTTAAGAGGCACCTTTCGTGGGCCGGGGCCAACTGCCCCGCCTCTCCGTGGAGTTCTGCTGCAGCCTTCACCATGACCGGCTCCACTCCACCAGCTGTGCTGCTCCTCCAGCCGACCTGTGAGCTGCTCTAACCGTCCCAAAAACCGCTCCACTCTGTTCTGTGGGCCACTCCAACAGTCCCGCAAAACTGCTCAACTTGGCTCCGTTCCACTCACTGTTCTGTGGGCTGCTCCAACCGTGCTGCAAACTGCTCCGCTCTGCCAGCTGCTTAGCAATAGATCTTCAGGCTCCCCCACTAGTTAACACAGCACTCAGCTCAGTAAGTTTAGCTCTTTTAGCGATTTCAGCGCTTAGTGATTTCAGCTTGTAGTAGGAGACCCCAGTGCTGGTGCACCATTGGCCCAAAGTGAATTCAGCTCAGCAGCCTCTAGATGGACTCCTAATGGAATCAAAATTAGCTCTGCTCTTCAACAGCGGAGAGAGAAGGAGGTACAATTGGTGTTCCAGGCCCTCAAAGGGGGCCCATACCATCAGGTACACAACCTCTCTCAATTCACTGGGTTTTGGAACCCATGTCCCTTGTCTAGCAAGCGCTACTTAGTTGATGGTGAGATCCTCTGTCATAAAACAGGTTCATAGTCCCTCATTCACATAATCAGGGTAACAACACTTTATTTTCCTGCCCCAATAACAGAGAAATTGAGGCTCCCACAGCTGTCAAAGTGACCATTTTAGGCTGCCATGGGCTATGCTAGGTGGGGTGGGTGTGCCTATGCAAACAAGATCAGCCCCCTAAGTTCTTTTCCACATTCGCCATAATTCACCACCAAATGTCAGGGTAGAGCTCATCCTGACTCTGCTTACAAGTATAAACATGAAAGGCATTTTTATTATTATACTTTTTACAACAACAATAACACATTTCTAGACTAAACAAAAGCAAACAAGCATTAATGTTCCCATTGTAATAATGTGCTGGGGTTGTTTTACGGCCTTAGTTACATAGCACATCACATCATAATTAATACACAAAGTAGACACTCTATAGGCTGTATGAAAAGCATGTTTTTTCAATTTGATATATATTCTGAAGCACATGGATCTGAACCTCTGGTAGGAGTAGGTGCAAATTCTGAAATCAGTCAGGTATTAAAGTGGTCCAATTAAAATAATTTTATACCTAAGGTCTAATTGTAGGGCTTTGTCTGCTGGCCAATAAATAATGTGATTTCCTGAGGCTGTGGTGAGATTAAAATGCATCTCTAGCAAAGTCATGGCCTTAATGTATACACAGCTATCATTAGCTTGGAACAGTAACTATTTTGTCAGGTGTCAGAGGGGTAGCCATGTTAGTCTGGATCTGTAAAAGCAGCAAAGAGTCCCGTGGCACCTTATAGACTAACAGATGTATTAGAGCATAAGCTTTCGTGGGTGAATACCCACTTTGTCAGATGCATTTTGTCAGGGTAGTTCCTTGTCCCATACCTTCCCAACAAACTTTGTTAAATATTGTGACAACTTCCCCTTGGTTCAATTTCCTTATACACTAAAGCTGGTTCCAAGGGCCAAGATGTCCACTGAATCCAAATATCAGGTGTTATTCCAGGAGCACTAACAACAAATCAGCTAGGCATTACCAGGTGGTCTAATCTTCCAGATATTATAGTGAATTATCCAATCCCACATGCATCCTCCCTACACCCCTTCTACCAGCCCATATGATTGGAAGGAGCACTGTGAGTACTTGTACATCCATCCTGAAAATCTTTAAGTATGTCTTTACGGTCACAAATCAGATGGCACTCCTGAAGCACTAGTAAGGGCAGTGGGCCACTCTGAATGGCCATCAGCTGGTCATTCAGGAAATCCTGAATCTCGGAACATGCCAGATCCCACTGCAATTCCTTTCTTGCTTTAGTGATTTTCAGTACCATTTTTGTCAACAGCTCCTGTGTCATTGAACTAAGGGCAGAAATAACATGTAATTCACCAACTCCAGCTTGCACCTGGGTCAGCTGTGTTCCAGTAATAAGACCAGTGGCTTTTTCTAGTTGCCCTAATTTTTCATTATGTTGTTGGCCCTTAAGAATATTCCAAATTTGTGCTGCACTATTTGCACCATCCCATAAGTGTCCAGCTAAATTTCTTTTCTTTTTAGA
This sequence comes from Mauremys reevesii, assembly GCF_016161935.1. Taxonomy (NCBI): domain Eukaryota; kingdom Metazoa; phylum Chordata; order Testudines; family Geoemydidae; genus Mauremys; species Mauremys reevesii. Next base: position 40,168,356 of record NC_052630.1, on the reverse strand, counting down.
GGAGACCTGTGCCCTTTGCTTTGCTAGCCAAATAGCAGCCCCCTTTGAGCAATTTGGATACATTAAAGTGATTTGAAAGCTGCATAGGGGCAGGTTAAATTTTACAGTCCCTAATGGGACATTAATTATTGTTATTTGATGTTTTAGTACATCTCTCTCAGGGATAGCATTATACCACATTTATTATTTAAATATTTTCAGGTACTTTAGAAAGGCATTAACATTAATATCACAGGAAGGGGTATATGGTAATATGGTACAGGTTAAATGATTAGTTACTGGGATTATTTCAGTACAAGTAAAATTTCCAGTGGCAGAACACATTCTCTAAATATAAATCTGATTATTTACTAATTGGGTAACCAAAACGATAAGGACCCCTTCCCCCGATATACTACAGACCCCTAGAATGACCATTATATCAACCCCATTATAAAGCCTTAATTTCAAATTCTTGAAGCTCATTTGTAGTGATGTCATATACTTTTATTTTATTTTTTGACCAGTTTTTTTCCCCTGAATTGTTTGCTTATATGGGATATTTTGAACCTTAAAAATATTTTTTTAAACAATATTTAAATAAATTACTAAAGTGTGAAGGCCTTGGCCATTGGGTTTTATCAGCTATATGGCATTGTCTGTATTTGGAAGTATTACAGGCAGTATTTGGAAGTATTATAGTGTAATGGAGGAGATGGCAGGGGGCAGTGGCAACAAGGTGCCTTTGGTATTTGTCATTTAAAATACAATTAGGGAGGGCAATACATGCTGAAGATACTTATTCAACACACAGGGCACAACCTGTAGAATAAACCCCCAAATCCAATCAATACCACATTCCCAAGCATGGGTCCCACAAGTTTCTTTCTGCCAGTGTGTATATATATATATTTTACCATGGTCAGTTCTTAATGTCTTTCGTAGTCAGGAATTTCTGGACTTCAGCAATTTCAGCGGAGCGAGTATTCCTTCTTCTTTTTTGAAGAAATTGTGGCTTAGCATTATACAGGAGAGAGGTTACCAGCACATCACCTGTAGTGCTTTGGTTTCTGTAGCAAATACTGAATGCAGGTTAGCTCTGTCAATGGACAAGGGAGAGGTTACCAGTACATCACCTTGTCCTTTTCTCCTGCTGTCCAGAAGGAGGAAAAGAAATACCGAAAGGAGGGACAGGCTGATCAGCAGTCGGAGGGTCATTTCGAGGTGGAGGGGTCTTTTTGCAGTAAAAAGCATGACTCCAGGCAGTTAGTCCCTGGCACTTCACAGCAATGTTGGTAGTTGGCAAAACTTGGTAAAGGCCTTTCCAGTATGGAGCCAGAGCAGTCTTTTGTTGATGGACCATAAGCGTGCGCATGGGGTGTGCCAGGTGTGCCGAAGCACACCCTAATGCAGGGATGCGCAAATGGCTCCACTATCCCAGCGTGGCAAGCAGTGGGGTCTGTGCTCCCGGGCTGCAGCACCCGGCTGAGCGCAGCAAGCCGCCTGCCCCTTCCCCGCCTCCCCCCTCTCCTGAAGCCATGCTGCCACGCATGCAGCATTCTGAGGGGCCCGCTCCCACGGGGCAGTGTGTCTGGCTCTGCGCCAAGCAAAACATGCTGCTTGGAGCCTCATGGTAAGGGGTCCGGGTCCAGGTCGGGGGGGGGGGGTTGGATAAGGGGTGGGGGCAGTCAGGGGACAGGGAGCAGGCTATTTGGGGCCAGGTGTCCCCCCCGGCCCCACCTGCTGCCCCCCATGCCCTCCTGCACCCCCCTGGCCCTGACTTACTGTCCCCGCTTGCCTTTCTGGGGCCCCAGAGCAGAGTTGCCTCCCTGCAGCAACTGCTGCCACAGGGTCCTAGTGCCCCCCTTTCCTCCTACTGCCAGGGCAGGCTGACTCTGAGCCTGCCCTTCCCCCTCAAACCCTTCCCTTTTCCAGCAGGATCCTTCAGCAGCACAGGGGTTCCCCCTCGCCCACAGTCACCGCTCCTGCCCCATGCTGGGCAAGGAGGCAGCCCCATCCCTCACCCCCAGTGAGGCTACAGTCAGGGGCAACAGCAGGGGAGGAGGTGCACGCAGCACCCCCTGGCACCCACCACAGGGCTGGCGAGGGAGATTCCTGGACCTGAGAGAGGCTCTAGGAGCACATGCAGTGACAGTGGTGGGGGTGAATATGCTGCTGGGGGGGTGGGAAAGGGAGGGCTCCTCCCTGAGAGCTTGCTGCTGCCGGCAGGGAAAGGGCTGGGGGGAGTCCTCCTCTCTGGCCCCTGTTCCGGAGCAGCCTGCCTGCACCCCAACCTCATCCCCAGCCCTGCCCCACCCCAGACCCCACACCCCCAGTCAGAGCTTTCACCCCCCACCGCACCCTCAACCCGAGCCCCTCCAGCACCCCAAACACCTTATCACCAGTCCCAGCCAGAGCCCTCACCCCCCTGCACCCTAACCCTCTGCCCCAGCCCTGAGCCCCTCCCACACCCCAAACCTCCCAATCCCAGCCCCAGCCAGAGCCCTAACCACCCCCCACCCCAACCCTCTGCCCGAGCCCTGAGCCCCCTCCAACACCACAAACCCCTCATCTCCAGCCCCAGCCAGAGCCCTCACCCCCCACACTCCTACTCTCACCTTGAGCCCATCCCACACTCCAACCCCCCCATTCCCAGCCCCACACAGAGCCCTCACCCCCTACACCCCTAATCTCTCACCCTGAGCCCCCTCCACCAGTGGTGGATTAATGATTTTGCTGCCCCTAGGCCCTGAAATAATTGCCATCCCCTGGCCCTGCCCCAACTCCACCCTTTTCCCACTCCCACTCCAGCCCCTTCCCCAAAGTCCTGCCCCAACTCTGCCCCTATTGGATCCCTTCCCCAAATCCCCACCCCAGTCCTGCCTCTTCCCCCAGCGTGCCACATTCCCCCTCCTCCCTGTTTCACGGCGCAAGCGCTGAGAGGGAGGGGGGAGAAGCAGGACGTGGCAGTGCGCTCACGGAGGAGGCGGAGGCAGAGGTGAGCTGCTACTACACTAGGGAGGCGGAGTTGACCTAAGATACTCAACTTCAGCTACGCTATTTGCATAGCTGAAGTCGGCGTATCTTAGGTCGACTTATCTGGCTGTGAGGACGGCGGCGAATCAACCCCTGCCGCTCCCCCATCGACTCCGTTTCTACCTCTCGTGAGCTGGAGTTCCGGAGTTGATGGGGAGCGCATTCAGGGATCGATTTATCGTGTCTAGATGAGATGCAATAAATCAATCCCCGATAGATCGATCACTACCCGCCAGTCTGGCAGGTAGTGAAGACCTGCCCATAAATTTGCCGCCCCTGCAAATTTGCTGCCCTAGTCCTTGTTGGCCTAGGTGATAATACGCTGCTGCTCCCACACTCCAAACCTCTCATCTGCAGCCACAGCCCTCACCCCTGCACCTCATCCCTCTGCACACCTCCCATCCCCAAACTCCGTCCCAGAACCTGCACCCCCTCCATCCACACCCCCTCCCATCCTCAAACTCTCTCCCAGAGCCTGCACCCTGCACCCCAATCCCTTGCCCCAGCTTAGGGCCTGCACCCCAGACCTCCTCCCTCACCCAAACTCCCTCCCAGAGCCTTGGGCAGGTGGGAGGGGGTGGAATTTGGGTGGGGTCGGGTTCTGGGCACCACCAAAGTTTCTACAGACCTGCCACCCCCAGGCGGGGGGTCTCTGGAGGGGGCAGTCAGGGGGCAGGGAGTGGATGGGGTCAGGACAGTCAGGGGACAGGGAGAAAGGAGGGTCTGGGGGGGAAGTTAGGGTAGGGAGTCTCTGGAGGGAGTGGTCAGGGGACAAGGAGCTGGGGGGGTTGGATGAGTCAGAAGTTCTGGGGGGGCCTGTCAGGAGGCAGGGGTGTGGATAAGGGTCGGGGCAGTCAGGGGACAAGGTGCAGGGAGGCTTAGATAGGGGGTAGGGTCCTGGGGTGCAGTTAGGGCCAGGGGTCCCAGGAGGGGGTAGTCAGGGGACAAGGAGCATGGGGGTTGGGGGTTCTGAGGGAGACAATCAGGGGGCAGGAAGTAGGAGGGAGTGGATGGGGGCAGGGCAGGGGAGGGGCTAGGGCAGGGTGGGGGCAGGGCTAGGGTGGGGCTCCCTGGGTGCACACCCTAATGAAATGTGCTGCGCACAGCTATGTGATGGACCTTACGTAGACTCAGTCTCCTGGTTTCAACGAATGGCAGGGCTGCTAGGGTCTTTGGGTAGTGCTTCTTTTACCTTTGAGAAAAGAAACCTAACACATTTTATTAATGCCTGGCAGTGTTTTGCAGATTTTACAGCTGCTTGGGCACATTCAAGGCCCCCCGGCCCCTTTTTCTTGGTTGTGAGCCAAGTCTTAGCTGGGAGCAGTGTCCTTGACCGGAGCCAGCATCTTATTTTTGGACTGAGCTTCCTTTTTTTTTTCTTCCGGGGGTGGGGTGGGGTGTTTAACCTACAAAGGAAACTTTCACTTTTTACTTATACTCCTTTTTTAACAATGAACACATACACATTGCCATTATACAGTACTTTAGTCTTATTATTTAATGTATGCCACATACACCCTTTCAGTAAAATAACATTACAGAGCTTTGGAGCAACAAGCCAGGACAAGCACACCCTTTTTTGAGGAGTTCACTCAGTACAACCTTTGGTGTCCAATAGCTTCCCACCCTCCCCAGCCCTCTGGCTAGAAATCTGAGGTAGCCAGAAGGATCCCAAGTGCAATAGGGGGAGTGGGTTAACCTTTTATGTCCTTGCTTCCAAAGACTGTTTGTGTTTAAATTTTAACAACAATTTTTTCAATTAAAAGATCTGGCCAATGAAGTTTTTTTTCTTACTTAAGCAAATGTATTAGACTTTAGTATATCACATTTTCCTGATATTATCCAAACACTTTGTATTTCAAGTTGAATAAAACAAGTATTTGCATTTTGATTTAACCCTTTTATTTGATTTTGAACTAGACTATCCTATGAAAATATTAAACACAATAATTCTGGCCACCTGACAAACACCACAAGACAGGACATAGAACACAGAACATAATTCCTATTGTGCCAGTAAATGCATGGTAAGTTGATTGCTTTTTAGCTAGCATCAGTTTTCTCTGATTTTTTGAAAGACAAAAAGAACATAGGTCTACCCCTTCTGGGCAGTTAGTCATTGCTTAAAATATTTCCTTTTTATACAAATACCCTTGTTAATTGCAGGCAAAACGGAGGAATTACCCATTTTTCTTGTATTTGTTGCATAGGCAGCCCAGTTTCAGTGGCTTCCACCTTATTAGTTAGATAATTTGCGTTAGCACAGAAGCTTTCTGACTTGCTTCTGGATTCAAAGCTATTCACAGCTTAAAGACTTTTACTTAAAAGGGACACAATCCTTTTTATCAGAATTTTGATTGCCTTTTTTTTTTAACTCCTGCTTTCAAAGCACACAGCAATCTGAAAGAAAACACCACTTATTGTAGCCCCTTAGAGCCTAATAGGATTTTAATTAAATAGCACTGTATATTTACATTTTTTTAGCTAATTTGACTACATTGTTAATAGCCAAATGATTGCAATCAAATAATCTCTTTGCCTGGATTTATTTACAAACATTTCAAAGACACCAAGAATTTTCCTTCTTAGCATTTTACAAAGTTCAACTGCTTGATTCCCTTTAGCAACTATAGAGTTAACGTCTTACTTTTTCTTTTAATTACTTGCTTGTTTTCCAAAGGACACTTTTTATTAGTTTAAATTACCATTTCAAGTATTGTCCTGGGGATTTGAAATCCCCATGCTTATACTTACTTTTTTTTTTTACTATGCCCTTAAAGTTTCCAACCTGTTTTTCAATCTTTCTAGCTGTTGCTTGCCTGCTTGTCTGAGCTTGATCCCTTTTTTTCCTCGCTGCATCATTTCTTTCCATGGGCACAGGCTTTGTTCCACTACCAATTTATCAAGGAGGGTGGGCTTCTTAACTAACCCCCACCCTTTTTGGTCTCTTTTCTTAAACATTTTTACTTATAAGGCTACTCAAGTCTTTCCTTATGAGGTTTGCCACCTGGCAAGATGCATGGCCAATTGGCATCTTAGCTATTTAATTTATTTATGCTTTTAATTGCTCAGGTTTGTTTAAGGTGTCGGGTACATGTTTCTTCCCTTTTTTCCTAACTTTTCTTATTGCCTGGTCCTGCTACGACCAGGAGTAGACCCACCTGCAACCTTTTTTTTCATATTTAAAAACACGCCGCCTGGGCTGGCCAGGCCCAGGCGTAGGAGAGAGAGAGAGAGAGAGAGAGAGAGAGAGAGAGAGAGAGAGAGGTGAACGGGAAGTTATCCTGTGCACAGGTTGTCCAGAGGTACTCTGCAAAAAATCTCCAACTTGCTTCCGTTTTTGGGTTTTTTTCTCCACCCTTTGCTTAGTATTCCAGTCCAGGCTGGCTGGTTGTGGCTTTTTCAATATTCCCAAACCATACTGGCCCCAGGGTTGCAAAGGCAGACTGTTGGATCTCACTGGTAACTGTAAGTTGTATTTCCTTTGGTTTGCCTTTGTTATATTTTTCACAGCCAGCTGGGGCTGAAAGCAGTTTTTCTTTGTACTTGGGATGGTCTATGTTGATTCTTGACCTTGAACGCAGAGCAGCTTTCTCTTTATCTCTGGGCCAAGCTGAATTTTCAAATTAACCCGTTCCTTTCCTCAATAGACAAATTGCTCCCACTGTGTGTCAGAGGCTTTTTGGTGATTAAAAAGCTCCTTTGAGATGTATGATCTTATCTAGATTGAAGGTACCTTCTAGTGGGAATTGTTTAGATGGATTATTATACGTTTAAAAATTCCATTTTTTTAAATACCTGCAGGTTTTAGGACTATAATGTATGTACCATCCATTTTCCAATGACACACACCCTGTCTTTTAGCTAGAAAGAATTTCCCTCACACTCCGGGAAATGCCCTGTCCGCTCAGCAGCTCATGAGATAAAGAAAATTTTCACTCTCTCACCTCCCTGGGAAAGGGTCCACTGGAGTCAGTGGTTCATAAAGCTAAAATAACCACACCACGTCTCCGGGTCATGTACACTGAAAAGGTTAACGAGGATGTCCATGACCCTCCTACACCTCCCTTCAGCAAAGAGCATTGGCTAGTCTCAGAGAGATGGCGCTGCTTACTCTGATTGCTTCCAGTGAGATGGTCAGACCAGTCAGTGGCTCAGGCATGGGGAGACGGGGAGGGAAGATGGGGTTACACAATCCTTGACCCAGGCAGGCCCCTCACCGGTCATGTGCAGGAGGTCAGACTAGATGATCATAATGGTCCCTTCTGACCTTAAAGTCTATGAGTCTATGTTATGACATCTTGTGGCAAGTCACTTAAGGGAGACAGGTTAGGTTTAAAATTTTAATATATGTTCTTACTTTGTTACTAACTCTGTGAGGAGAGCAACCCCATCAGGACTCCTGGGTTCTATCTCAGCTCTGGGAGAGAAGTGGGGTCTAGTGGGTTACAGTGGGAGCAGCTACATCTGGGTTCTAAATAAGAATGGCCATATTGGGTAAGAGCAAAGGTCCATCTAGCCCAGTATGCTGTCTTTCGACAGTGGCCAATGCCAGGTGCCCCAGAGGGAATGAACAGAACACATAATCGTCAAGTGATCCATCCCCTGTCGCCAACTCCCAGCTTCTGGCAAACAGAAGCTAGGGCCATGCAGAACATGGTGTTGCATCCCTGCCCACCCTGGCTAATAGGGTGGGCAGGGATTCTTGTTTTAAATCTGCTGCCTATTAATTTCATTGGGTGGCTCCTAGTTCTTATGTTATCTGAAGGAATAAATAACATTTCCTTATTCAATTTTCATGATTTTTAACCCCCTTAGTCATCTCTTTTCCAAGCTGAATAGTCCCAATCATTTTAATCTCTCCTCATAGGGAAGGTGTCCCATACCCCTAATCATTTCTGTTGCCCTTTCCAAATCTAATCCTTTTTGAGATGGCGTGACCAAATGCACACAGTATTCAAGATGTGGGCATACCATGGATTTATATCAAGGCAATATGGTATTTTCTGTCTTATTATCTATCCCTTTCCTAATAGTTCACAGCATTCTGTTAGCTTTTTTGATTGCCACTGCACACTGAAAGGATGTTTTCTGAGAACTATCCACAATGACTCCACGATCTCTTTCTTGATGGGTAGCAGCTAATTTACACCCCACCATTTTGTATTTATAGTTGGAATTATGTTTTCCAATGTGCATTACTTTGCATTTATTAACATTGAATTTAATCTCCTATTGTGTAGCCCAGTCACCCAGTTTTGTGAGATCCCTTTGTAACTCTTTGAAGTCAGCTTTGGACTTAACTATCTTGAGTAGTTTTGTATTGTCTGCAAATTTTACCACCTCACTGTTTACCCCCATTTCCAGATCATTTATGAATATGTTGAACAGCCCTGGCCCCCGTACAGACTCCTGGGGGATACTACATTTATTCCTACCATTTGTTTCCTATCTTTTAACTGGTGTGCCTGGCAATGCTTTCAGTATCATCTAACAATCCTTAATTTAATTTAATAACAAGCCTTTTGTTATCTTAATCACCCTGCCTCTGTATAAACAAACTCCCTGCCCCAAGGGCAGAAGCTGGGAGCAGCACAGAACTCATCACATATCACACTCAAGATGTGTTTCAGTTAAGAGCTCCATCTGGGGCTAGGGCGAGGTCTGCTCACAGCCCACAGATATGAAACTCGGGGAGGGGGCTAGCCAGTCCTTGAAGTGATGGGGTCAGCCCAGCCTGGTGTCAGCACTAGCCATCCAGAGATAATGTGCTGAAAGCATGTTCAGCGCACACATCTGGCCATACACTAATGCCTTTAGTGTTCAGCTGTGTGCACCATTGTGCAGAGGGGCTCTTCCCAGGGCATGGCTCCTCTTGCATTCCTGGCCCAGGGCTCTGTTTAAAATGGGAATATTTTATTAAACTTTTCTCATAGTAATAAAAAACAAGCCCAGCCTGCCCAATGCCCATTGCTGTGGCACCTCCCAGGAACAGTACACTCTCCCAGCCACACCTCTTTCCCCAGAGCTTTGTCCCTCTGACCCAGCAGTGCCAGCACAAATCCAAACCTTAAAGGGGCAGGGTGCTGGCACCAGTTGCCCACTGTGCTCTCAGATTCCCATTCTAGTCCCTCGTCTCAACACCTTCTTTCATCACTTGGATGTCGTCCCAACATTTCTACTGACAAAATAGTACATTTGTGCCATTTGACTTCTCGTTTTGCCAAGGAGAGAATGAGGGATTTCTCTGAGCAGCTTCAGTGGTTTTGCCCACTGAGAGGATGCTTTCACCTAGCTCTGATCACACCTCTAACAAACAGGTGACAAGAAGACCACTGGGAAGAGACTGAAGTTTATTTCCTAGCCAAAGTCACTTGTAAATTTCCAAAACAATCATTATCAAGCCCGCCTTTGCTGTTTTCACCAGTTCTGGAATTGGTGGGGGGAAACATGTAGGTTTTTCTTCCTTTTTACCAATCAAGCATGGATTTTCTGTGATGCCTGTGGGTCCAGGATCCAACAGAATGGGCAGTTCTGAGCAGTCCAATAGGGCTTCATTTCTTATGAAAGGGCAGTGGCATATCCATGTGACTGGGCATTGTCAAGCTGATTATAAATACTATCTACTGAATTAACAAAATGCTAACAAATGAGCCTAAATTTGTAAACAAACACTAATCATCCCATAACAAGTTGCTATCACTTCCTTTACCAGTATTACATCAATCTGGGATAAGTTACAGAAGGCAGTACAGCATATGGCAAGGCAGCCCCAGGCCAATACCTGGTTTTAGATACTGATAACTTAGCTATCCCTTTGTGATAGGATCCCTGGGCTGCGACTGCTGTGCCCCCCTGAACTCTCTCACAATGCCTTGCTAGTGAAGCAGCAAACACTGCCAGGTGCTGTGATCATAGAGCCATAGAATATCAGGGTTGGAAGGGAACTCAGGAGGTCATCTAGGCCAGCTGCATGCTCAGAGCAGGACCAGTCCCCAGACAGATTTTTACCCCAGTTTCCTAAATGGCTTCCTCAAGGATTAAACTCACAACCCTGGGTTTAGCAAGCCAATGCTCAAACCACTGAGCTATTCCTCCCCCACAACACTCAGACCAACAACACATGGAGCCCCACACCCAGCTAGATGAATGAATGCTCCTAGATCCATTCATGAATCATCACACAGGGAGAGGCACCAGCACAATCCCCAGTGCTCCAGCCATGCACCTCAGGAATATATTTTCTCTGTCTTGCACTGCTCAAGACAAGCAGTGCACATTTATTAATTGGTTCACCACTTCATCAATGGAAAGTAGACCTACACCAGCCTTTGCAAAACCTGAGCAGATTTGCCACACACTTCATACAAACTCACTAATAAAGAGAAACAGTAAAACAAATTTATTGACTACAGTATATAGATTTTAAGTGATATTAAGTGTTTGGCAAAAAGTCAGAGTTAGTTACCAAAAGAAATAAAATTTAAGCACACAGTCTAAACTCTCAACCCTATTAGACTGGGCAACATTTAGATTAAGCAGTTTTTCTCACCCCACTGGATATTGCAGTTCATAGTATACAGATTTCACCCTTGAAATCTGTACCAGTCCCCTCAGTTGGAGTCTTCAGAGTGTCCTTGTTGCTTGCAGCATAGGTAAGTGAAGGAGAAAGGCCAAGCATGGGCCTCCGATATTCAGTTTTATACCCTCAGTTCATATGCTTGGAAAACACAAGTCCAGGCATGTCTGGGTGGGCATTGTTGAGTCCCCAGGCAAGGTTGAGCAATTCCCCTGGTGTGGCCTCATACAGGTGAGTCATTGCATTGTAGGTGGGTTACAGGCAGGGGCGGCTCAATGATTTTTGCCACCCCAAGCATGGCAGTCAGGCAGCTTTTGGTCCCCGCTGCCGAATTGCTGCCAAGGCCGTGGGACCTCCTGCAGGCATGCCACTGAAGGCAGCCTGACTGCTGCCCTCACAGCGACCAGCAGGCCACCCCCCGCAGCTTGCCACCCCAGGCACGCGCTTGCTGTACTGGTGCCTGGAGCCGTCCCTGGCTACAGGGTGCTCCCCGAAAGTATAGGATGTCACACCCTTGTCACGGGCTCACAGGCCCAGTGCTCTCTCAAGTCCGTATGTCTCCTGGGAATAACCCCCTTCAGTGTGACGGGCCCTTATGAGGACTGCACTCGCTCTCTGGGGTTAGGCCCTTTGGCTCTGCCATCTCCTGGGACCATACCTCTGAGCCTGTCTCTCTCCGTGAGCCCCCTCAGGGAGTCCACTCACACTGGACCCCGGGGTCTCCACACCCACAGGGAACAATGCTATCCCAATCTCTAGCCTGCAGTGACTCTCAACCAGTGTAAAACAGAAGGGTTTATTGTATGTCTGAACCCAACACAGGCAGTTCTCTGGGTCCTTGGGCCTAGAAACTCTCAGCACCATCAATCTGGGTCTGTCCCAGCTTGGGTGGGCTCAGGCTGCTCTTTGTCCCAGACCAGCCACAACCTCCTTCCAGCCGACCACCCTAGATCACCTTCCCAACAGCTCCTCCTCCATCCTTTATCTTTGTCATAAACAGATAGTTAAGGGTTAATGCCTCTTTTACCAGCAAAGGGTTAAGAAGTTCACCTAGCCTAGCTGACACCTGACCAGAGGAACCAATGGGGGGACAAGATGTTTCAAAAGGAAGGAGGGAAGTTTCCTTTGTTTAGAGTCAGTTTCAGTTTCAGCCGGAGTGAAAAAGATCAAGGAACCAGCCTCTTATCAGAGTAGTAAGTTTTAGAAAGGAATAAATAGGTTTATGTTTATTTTCTTTTGTAACTTGTCTTTGTGCAATTAGGGGAGTAATCAAATTTGGGTATTCTTGTGTGTACTAAGGTTTATGCCCAGGGGAACATTCTGTGTTTTAAATCTGTTGTCTGTGAGATCAGCTTGTATGCTGTCTCCCAGAGGTTTTTTCCTTTTCCCTTTCTTTTCTTTAATTAAAAGCCTTCTTTTTTAAGAATCTGATTGATTTTTTCCCTGTTTTTTTAGATCCAAGGGAAGTGGATCTGGACTCACCAGGGATTGGTGGGGGGAATAAGGGAGAGGGAAGGAGTAATTCTTCCTTGTCTTTGAGATCCAAGGGAATTGGATCTGGACTCACCAGGGAATTGGTGGAGAAGTCTCTCAAGGCTACCCAGTGAGGGGAAGGTTTTTTGGGGGAAGACAGTTTTCTCTAGATAACTCAGAAATCTGGATGGTGGTAGCGAGACCAGATCTAAGCTGGTAGTTAAGCTTAGAGGTGTTCATGCAGGTCCCCACATATGTACCCTAAAGTTCAGAGTGGGGGTGAGACCTATGACAGTCTTCAATCTGGGCTCACAGAGCCGGCTGCCTTACAGATCACCTGGGTCCTCTCTCTTTCACCCTTTGTTCCCACTGGCCAGAGGTGGCTGCCTTACAGATCTCTGGGGCCTTCTCTCCTCAGCCCTTTGTTCCCACTGGCCAGAACTGGCTGGCTCCCCAGACGGGGTGGGCTTCTGGGTCACTGGTTGTTAAGTTTCACAGTGTCCAGGCCATTGTCCGGGGTCCCAGCTACTAAGCGAGGTCACACCTGGCCCTCTGCAACACCAAACCCTCTCTCCCACCACCTTGTTACACACACAGCACAAGGGGAAACCAATACACACAATGCTCATGCAAAACACTAAGAAAATTCCCCACTTTGTCACATCTCTAAATGTTCATATGTTAATCTTTTGGGGATTTTTTTCTCTCTAGCCAGATGGCCTCCAATGTCACCACTGCAGAAATGATTTATTTGTTGTGCACTATCCTATGTGCAAAGGCAGGGTCAGATCACAGGTCAGCGGCAGCTTCTTGTGAAGCAAACGATCTTTTGTCTCAAATGAGCTCGAACTAGGAAATTCTGGAGTAACTCTTCTGGCTTCTGTGTTTCTCTTGAGAGCTTCTGGCAAAGTTCAGGCATGTCTGTTTCCTAATATAGGACTTTACAGTGTTCCTCGGCTTTGGCAGGCTCAGATGTCTTTCCCCCTCATAGCGGCCCCTGAGGCTCAGCCCTGAACAAACTGCCCTGATCACAGCTCCTGTTCCCTCGGGTGCAGTGCATATGTAAGCAGGGGAATGGTCCCACTATTGTGGGGAACTTTCCTGGCTTATACGCTACCCCAGTGAAGTGGGCTAGCGAAAGGATCTGAATCCTTGCTCCCACTTCCTTTACTCAGAGGACTGCCTGACCTCAAGGGCTCCCCTTCCACTCTCCTGTGTGGCAGAGTCCTCATAACCCCAACAAAGCTGGGCCCAGGATTCCTGGGGGGGGCTCGACCCACAACCTTGTCATGGTCACTTAAGGCAGGGGATAGGGTGTCCCCACTCCAGGGTGCTCTCTCTGCACTGGATGCTTCCCTTGACCCACTGATCATTACACACAATTCAAAGCAAATACAATTTATTAAACAGCAATCAAATTTTAAAAATAAGGAAAAAATGGGAACGGTTAAAGGAAAACACATAACCCCGCTTTGTGGCATGGGGACAACACAACCACTCATGGCTGGAATGTAAGGGAAGTTCACAATCTGTTCCTCACAAGTCCCAGGCCTCCTTCTCAGGGCTGGCTGTGCTGCAGGGATGCTGCGGGTCTGACACTTGCTCTGGCAGTGGCCACATGCTCTCAGGCTCTAGGTGGCAGGACCCTTCTTCCCAGCATCCCTCCATCCTGTCGGGGTTATGATCCGCCTCCAAGTCTGGCATACAGGGCCTCTTGGCTGGGGGCGTCTCTCTGCGCTGGGCCCGCTGTCCAGGGTCCCCCTCGCTCTCCCCAGCTGCTCACCGCACCTGGTTCCGAATTGCTCCAGCTCCACTCTGCCTCAGTACGGCTGCTGCTGCTGCTGCTCTGCCTCCAGCTCCCTGAGCTGCTTCTCTGGCCCCTCTGGTTGCTTCAGCTCTGCTCCCAGGACAGGTCTGCTCTGTGGGCTGCTTCTGTGACTCTGCTCCCAGCATTGACCTGCTTCCTGGGCTGCTTTCCTGGCCCCTCTGGAACTGGCACAGCTCTGCTCCCCAGCTCAGCTTGGGCCTGCTTTCTCCTTAGCTTATCCCCACTCTGTCTGACCCAGGCAATTCCAGCTCACATGGAGGATGGGACGCCCCCGGCCTCCTGACTCCCTGACACATCCTTCTTGTAGTGTGGGACCGAAAACTGGACACAGTACTCCAGATGAGGCCTCACCAACATCAAATAGAGGGGAATGATCATGTCCCTCGATCTGCTGGCAATGCCCCTACTTATACAGCCCAAAATGCCATTAGCCTTCTTGGCAACAAGGGCACACTGTTGACTCATATCCAGTTCTCGTCCACTGTAACCTCTAGGTCAGGGGTCGGCAACCTTTCAGAGGCGGTGTGCCGAGTCTTCATTTATTCACTCTAATTTAAGGTTTTGCGTGCCGGTAATACATTTTAATATTTGTTAGAAGGTCTCTCTCTATAAGTCTATATATTGTATAACTAAACTATTGTTATATTGTAAAATAAACAAGGTTTTCAAAATGTTTAAGAAGCTTCATTTAAAATGAAATTAAAATGTTGATCTTACGCTGCTGGCCCACTCAGCCTGCTGCTGGTCTGGGGTTCTGTTCACCTGCAGCGGGCTAAGCGAGGCCTGTGGCCGGGACCCCAGCTGGCAAGGGTCCGTCAGCCAGAACCCCAGACCAGCAGCGGGCTGTGCGGGGCCAGCGGCCGGGACCCAGAGGGCTGGAGTCAGGGCTGAGGGCTGGGTAGGTGTCAGGGCAGAGGTGGGACTGGGTATGGATGGGGGTGCCAGAGTCAGGGCTAGGGTTGTGGGGGGGGGATGAAGGAGTCAAGCAGAGGGCTGGGTGTGTATGAGGGAGGTACAGGGCTCAGGGCAGGGGTCTGGGGTGTGTGGGGGGCTCAGGGCAAAGGGTGGGGGGTGTGGGGGGGGGTCAGGGCTCAGGGGAGAGGGCTGGGTGACTGTCCCCCTAAGAACTCCCAACCCCACTTCTCCTTGTCCCCTGACTACCCCCTCCTGGGATCCCTGCCCCCCACTGCTCCCCAGGACCCCACTCCTTTTTTGGCCTCCTTGTTCCTTGTCCCAGGACTGGATCCTACCTGTCCCCTGACTGCCCCGACCCTTATCCACACCCCCGTCCCCAGCCAGACCCCCGGGACTCCGATGCCCCATCCAACCAGTCCCCGCCCCCTGACAGGACCCCCAGAACTCCCGACCCATCCAACCCCCCCACGCCCTGCCTGCGCCACCCCTTCTCCACACCCCTGCCTCCTGACAGCCCCACAGAACAACTCATACAACCCCCAGCTCCTTGTCCCCTGACCACCCCTCCAGAGACCCCTAACTGCCCCCCCAGGACCCTCCTTGCTCACAGTCCCCTGACTGCCCTGACTCCTATCCACCCCTGCCCCTCCCAAACCCTGGGACTGCCATGCCCCATCCAACCCCCCCCCTGCTCCCTGACTGCCCTCCAGAGACCCCGCCCCGGGATCCCACCCACCCTGCTCCCTGTCCCCTGACTGCCCCCACCCCTTATCCAACCCCCCTCCAGCCCTGAGCCCCTTACCATGAGGCTCCACACAGACCTAGATACGCTGTTCCGCGGCAGCACGCAGCCCCGCCCCTCAGCGTGCTGCACGTGGCTCCGGTTGAGCGGGAAGCGTGTCTGCCTCCCCGCGGAGCCAAACGCTGCCCCGCGGGAGCGCGCAGTCCCAACCCCCAGAGCGCTGTGCGCGGCGGCAGGGCTCCAGAGGAGGGGTCGGCAGCTTGCCGCGTTCGGCCGGCACTCCGGCCCAGGAGCGCGGACCCCGCGGCTTGCCATGCTCGGAGAGTGGGGCCATTTAACCACCCCATGCACACGGCTATGCTTCTGCTCCCTGCCCCCGCGGGGGGAGCAGAGGGCAGAGGAGAGCAGGCGGGCTGGGCAGGATTTTTAATGGCATGCTGGCATGCGTGCCATAGGTTGCCAACCCTTGCTCTAGGCCCTTTTCTGCAGAACTGCTGCCTAGCCATTTGGTCCCTAGTCTGTAACAGTGCATGGGATTCTTCTGTCCTAAGTGCAGGACTCTGCACTTGTCCTTGTTGAACCTCATTAGGTTTCTTTTGGCCCAATCCTCTAATTTGTCTAGGTCCCTCTGTATCCTATCCCTACCCTCCAGCGTATCAACCACTCCTCCCAGTTTAGTGTCATCTGCAAACTTGCTAAGGGTGCAGTCCACACCATCCTCCAGATCATTAATGAAGATATTGAACAAAACCGGCCCCAGGACCGACCCTTGGGGCACTCCACTTGATACCGGCTGCAAACTAGACACGGAGCCATTGATCACTACCCATTGAGCCTTGACGATCTAGCCAGCTTTCTATCCACCTTATAGTCCATTCATCCAGCCCATACTTCTTTAACTTGCCGGCAAGAATACTGTGGGATACCATATCAAAAACTTTGCTAAAGTCAAGGAATAACACGTCCACTGTTTTCCCCTCATCCACAGAGCCAGTTATCTCGTCATAGAAGGCAATTAGGTTAGTCAGGCATAACTTGCCCATGGTGAATCCATGCTGACTGTTCCTGATCACTTTCCTCTCCTCTAAGTGCTTCAGAATTGATTCCTTGAGGATGGATTTAGACTCTTCTCAGTGGTACCAGATGACAGAACAAGGAGTAATGGTCTCAAGTTGCAGTGGGGGAGGTTTAGGTTGGATATTAGGAAAAACTTTTTCACTAGGAGGGTGGTGAAGCACTGAAAAGGGTTACTTAGGGAGATGGTGGAATCTTCTTCCTTAGGGGTTTTTAAGGTCAGGCTCGACAAAGCCCTGTCTGGGATGATTTAGTTGGGAATTGGTCCTGCTTTGAGCAGGGGGTTGGACTAGATGACCTCCTGAGGTCCCTTCCAACCCTGATATTCTATGATTCTATGAAAGTCTTTTTTAAGGGTAGGTCTGTTCCTGGGCTGGGAGTGACAGAGATTTCACTTGGGCTGGGGCTGAATTTCCTTCAGGCTTCCCTGGAACAGCATTTCAAGTACCATTATTTTCCCAGCATTCTCCTTCTGGACTGGCTCACTGTGGCTGCTTGAGTTGGCTTCTCTGTTTGCTGCATGAGAGAGGCAGTCTGAACATTTAGCCCCAGCTATGGAGACTAGCTCTTGTCTGCAAACTTTTCCTTCTCTTCACTGGTTCAGCTGGTTTGTGTGGATTTGATAAAAGCAGAAGAATTTTTCATGTGAATTTACTATGATCACTGACAGATCTCCTCAGAGAGAGGCAGGCTTCTATTAAATGCACAAGGCGTCTCCCATGTTAGGGCCCCAGTGCACGAGGTGTCTCTCTCTGAGGAGCTGCACAGAGGCCATTATGCCCTGCTGGCACATGCTGTGATGCTGCTGCTCCCTGAACACACACAGCAGGGCTGGTTTCAGAATGGTTTCATGGGGCATTATGAGTCCAATGCCCAAGTAAAGCCAGCCAATTGCCCACCTGTCCTTTGGGAGCAGCTCCTGCACAGCAGCTGCAAATGCCAGCTGCCAGGGGCTGGGTGGGGTGCCACAGGGTAGTGGTGGATGTGGGCTGCTCTGCATGGCAGAGGGCGGGGGGCTCGGTAAAGTTCTGAGCTGGTGTGACAACAGCAGAAAACCAAGAAGGAGCAAGTTCATCCAGGTGGGACTAAATTGACCAAAACCTGTAGTGTCCTCAGACCAGGGCAACATCACCCCCTAGTGGCTGATAGAGACCTGTCACTGGGACTAATAGAGTCAGTCCACATTGCAATCAGAATGTGACTGCAATATTTGTAGATGTACCCACCTGAGCAAGTTTTGATCTAACTAAAGCCATGACCGCACAGGCTGTGCAACACCCCCACCCCGGCACCGTTTGTGTGTTTGGGCCACTAGCCCGCACTGCCCCAGTTTCACTGCTATAGTCATTCAACCTAGCTAAACCTTGGTGTTGTCTGAAGTTCTCTTAGGGATTCTGTTTCCTGTTTTTCATATTTCTGCAATTAGTACAGCTCGTTGATAGACCAGCTGACAGGAAAAAGCTATACTCTTGTTCCCCTGCTCTCACTGTTTTGCCAACTCTCTTAGTCTCTATCCTGTCTATGCCTCACCAGTGCCCGCTTTCCATGGCCTATAAAAGCACACTTGATCCATGGTCCCTCACCTGCTCATTACCCAGTTAGCAGTTTTTGTCATATGTCCTTCACAGTGTGCAAAATAATACATGTGAAATGAAATATGCAAAATGACACACTTAAGCTTTTGAAACCTGCTCAAATTGAAATGTGTAAACTGATATGTGCAAAGTGAAACCCATTTGAAAAGGACATACAGATGCCTGTGCAAACTGTGTGCAAAAGTACATGTATGTGTGTTTACAATGACATGCAAACTGCACTGAATGAGCAAACAGTGTGTTCTCAGCTGGATCTGGCCAAAAAACAGACTGGGTGAATACTGGTGTCCTGGGCAGGACAGCATCCATACCACTGACAGCGCCTGAACCAGCCCAACCCTGCCAGGGCAAGTTACCCTGGTTCCTTCCCCAGCAAGGACAGAACAAAATGTCAGGTGGGCTGTTAGCAGTAAGATATGTTTTCCCCTGCTAATGCTTACCATTATAGGCTCAAATCCCCATGCAGGGGGAGTGAAAACAGCTGTACCTTTACATTTGGCAAGAAACAGGTCCAGGCAAACAAATTAAATTTCATGATGCTTTGAGCCCAGGTCAGGTTCCAAAGTGGTGTGGAAGAGTGGGTTTGGCTTGGGCTTGGGAAGACATGTGTTTTGTTCATTGTCACCACTGGTGTAATTGCATTGCTTTTCCAGTTCGATTATAATTTGCATTGTATTATATTTTAGATTGCACTTTACATTGCATTGCAATTAGAATTGCAACTAGTAATGCTAATTTTCACTGATACTTGTGTTCCAAGAAGAATTGTATTGCAACTTATGTTGTATCCACTATTATATTACATCATGTCTTTTCATTTACTCTGCAATTTGAATTGCATGGCAACTTGAATTCCAACATTCATCGCATTGTAATTTTTACTGAAAATTATATTGCAACTTGTATTGCATGGAAATTTACATTGGATCTTCTATTGCATTTCAACTTAATTGTAACTTGCATTGCATTACAACTTGCATAGACCTTAGAGACTAACAAATTTATTTGGGCATAAGCTTTCGTGGGCTAAAACCCACTTCATCGGATGCATGCAGTGGAAAATACAGTAGGAAGATTTTTATATATACACAGAGCACATGAAAAAATGGTTGTTGCCATACCAACTCTAACAAGACTAATCAATTAAGGTGGGCTATTATCAGCAGAAGAAAAAAAACTTTTGTAGTGATAATCAGGATGGCCTATTTCAAACAGTTGACAAGAAGGTGTGAGTAACAATAGGGGAAAAATTAGCATGGGGAAATAGTTTTTACTTTGAGTAATGACCCATCCACTCCCAGTCTTTATTCAAGCCTAATTTAATGGTGTCCAGTTTCCAAATTAATTCTAATTCTGCAGTTTCTCATTGTCTGTTTTTGAAGTTTTTTTGTTGGAGAATTGCGACTTTTAAGGCTGCAATTGAGTGACCAGGGAGGTTGAAGTGTTCTCCGACTGGTTTTTGAATGTTATAATTCTTGATGTTTGATTTGTGTCCATTTATTCTTTTGCGTACAGAATGTCCAGTTTGACCAATGTACATGGCAAAGGGGCATTGCTCACACATGATGGCATATTATCACATTGATAGATGTGCATGTGCCTCTGGTGGTGTGGCTGATGTGATTAGGTCCTATGATGGTGTCCCTTGAATAGATATGTGGACAAAGTTGGCAACGGGCTTCGGCCTTTGTTGCAAGGATAGGTTCCTGGATTAGTGTTTTTGTTGTGTGGTGTATTGTTGCTGGTGAGTATTTGCTTCAGGTTGGGGGGCTGTCTGTAAGCGAGGACTGGCCTGTCTCCCAAGATCTGTGAGAGTGAGGGATCATCCTTCAGGATAGATTGTAGATCCTTGATGATGTGTTGGAGAGGTTTTAGTTGGGGGCTGAAGGTGACGGCTAGTGGCATTCTGTTACTTTCTTTGTTGGGCCTGTCCTGGAGTAGGTGACTTCTAGGTATTCTTCTGGCTCTGTCAATCTGTTTCTTCACTGCAGCAGGTGGGTATTATAGTTTTAAGAACGTTTGATAGAGATTTTGTAGGTGTTTGTCTCTGTCTGACGGATTGGAGCAAATGTGGTTGTATCTTAGAGCTTGGCTGTAGACAATGGATCGTGTGATGTGATTTGAATGAAAGCTGGAGGCATGTAGGTAAGTATATTGATCAGTAGGTTTCCGGTATAGGGTGGTGTTTATGTGACCATCGCTTATTAGCACTGTTAGTGTCCAGGAAGTGGATCTCTTGTGTGGACTGGTCCAGGCTGAGGTTGATGGTGGGATGGAAATTGTTGAAATCATGGTGGAATTCCTCAAGGGCCTCTTTTCCATGGTTCCAGATGATGACGATGTCATCAATGTAGTGCAAGTAGAGTAGGGGTGTTAGGGGACGAAAACTGAGGAAGCGTTGTTAAGTTAGCCATAAAAAGGTTGGCATACTGTGGGGCCATGCGGGTACCCATAGCAGTGCTGCTGACTTGAAGGTATATATTGTTTCCAAATGTGAAATAGTTGTGGGTGAGGACAAAGTCATAATAAATAATAGGAGATATACCTATCTCCTAGAACTGGAAGGGACCTTGAAAGGTCATTGAGTCCAGCCCCCTGCCTTCACTAGCAGGACCAAGTACTGATTTTGTCCCAGATCCCTAAGTGGCCCCCTTAAGGATTGAACTCAGAATCCTGGGTTTAGCAGGCCAGTGCTCAAACCACTGACTGAACCCTCCCAGTTTAGCCACCAGGTTTGCCATGACATTATCAGGGACAATTCTCCAACAAGAAAATCTTCAAAAACAGACTCCAACGAGAAACTGTAGAATTGGAATTAATTTGCAAACTGGACACCATTAAATTAGGCTTGAATAAAGATTGGGAGTGGATGGGTCATTACACAAAGTAAAAACTATTTCCGCATGCTAATTTTCCCCCTACTATTACTCACACTTTCTTGTCAACTGTTTGAAGTGGGCCATCCTGATTATCACTACAAAAGTTTTTTTTCTCCTGCTGATAATAGCCCACCTTAATTGATTAGTCTTGTTAGAGTTGGTATGGCAACACCCATTTGTTCATGTTCTCTGTGTATATATATCTTCCTACTGTATTTTCCACTACATGCATCCGATGAAGTGGGTTTTAGCCCACAAAAGCTTATGCCCAAATAAATTTGTTTGTCTCTAAGGTGCCACAAGTACTCCTCGTTCTTTTTGCTGATACAGATTAACACAGCTACCACTCTGCAACCTGTTGCATAGCACTGTAAATTACAATGCAAATTGTATTATATTGCAAATTACATTTCACTGCAGCCCACATTGTAATTTGCATTGTAACTTCCATTACAATTGGCATCGCATAGCAAGCTGTATTGTAATTGTTGTTGCTTTCCAACTTCTACTACAACTTGCATTGCTTTCCAACTTGCCATGCAGCCTCTCTTTTAGTTCTCTTGCATGGAACATACTATTGCATTGGAGCTTGAATTGCATTTCATCTTGTATTGCATCTTGAATTACAACTTACATTTCATTGCAACTTGTATTGAAACTGCAGGAATAATCTGTGACAATGTGGGCTACAGGCTCCTGCCTGGCATCTGTGCAAAGATGGGGTATAGGCACCTGCCTGGCACCTGTGACAACACTGGGTATGGGCACCTGCATGGGCCCTGCGACAACGTGGGATATGGTTCCCTGCCTTGCACCTGCAACAAAGTGGGGTGTAGGACCCTGCAAAAATGTGGAGTATGGGCCCCTGCCTGGCACTTGTGAGAACATAGGGTTTGGACCCCTGTCCAGAACCCATGAGAACGTGGGTATGGGCCTCTGCTTGGCACCCATGACAATATGAGATATGGGCCACTGCCTGGTACACGTCAGTCCCATGAAGCTGGGGCAGCTGGGAGGGCAAGGAACTGCCTTGTTTCCCAGAAGGATAATTGCATTCTAACTGCCTAAAATTCTCCCCTTCTTTCAAGGCATGCATCTTCCACTCCTCTCCTGTCCTAGCTAATTGCTAGTGCCATTATAACAGCTGCCATGTTGCACTCAGCAAGGTGCAAGCTGAGTGACAGCAGTGCAGTGTGCAGAGTGAGAGGGCCTGCAGACCAGCGGGGGCATCCGCCAATACAGACCACTTTGTCTTACCCAAATGAGAGTGTTTGCCTTGGGGAGATGTGAGGCATGAGGAAATATCTTGTATCGGAACGACTTCTGTTGGTGAGAGCATAGGTGCTGGAACTAGTGGTGCAGCACCCCCTGGATTGAAGTGGTTTCCATTATATACAGGGTTTACAGTTTGGTTCAATGGCTTTCAGTACCCCCACTGTTCAAATTGTTCCAGCACCCCTAGGTGAGAGAGACGAGCTTTCGAGCCACACACTTCCTTTCCCAGCCCTGAAGAGCTCTATGTGTCTTGAAAGTGTGTCTCTCTTGCCAACAGAAGTCAGTGCAATACAAGATATTCATCTAATATCTTGGAACTGACATGGCTACAATGACACTGCATATAGCTTTTGCCTTGTTGGCCTCAGTGTGCATGTGTGTGCATGCATGTAAGCATCTATAGTAAGCAGACACTCAGCAAGCCACAGTGTCTACAGCCATCCACTCCCTGTTTGGCTAGGGCCTGGCCCCTCAGCTGCAAAGAATCAGCTTGGATCCAGATGTTCACAAGAGTTGAGGCTGAATCCCCGCTCTACAAAGAGACACAGGCATTGCAATGCAGAGTGTAACAGCGGAGAGCTGCTAAGCCAGCCAATGGGAGATGGTGCTGAGAGGTAGGGTGTGCTAAGCCCTGCCCTTCTCACAGAGGTAGGTACCAAAATTTGCACGGCAGGGAGATGGGTGGGTGTCATCTTGCTATCAGGGCCGCAGTGAATAGTCTCATTAAGGAGCTGGTTGAAACTGACCCAGATAAACAGAGGGTCCCAAGGGACAATGTATGCCCCCAACAACAGATCAGTGGGCCATTCCAGCAGATGGGACTGTGAGCTCAGCATGGCCCTGCCTGGACACAAAGGACTGTGGTGAGCAGCAGAGGATACAGAGCTGGCTTCTGGAGGAAGCTGGATGCTCTCCCCTGGGGCTGGCAAACAGGTCAGAGACGGAGCCTGAAAAGGAGATCACTACAGCTTGGGTGATGGAGTGTGCTGGCTTGGCCAGGTGGATGATGCTTTAACCTTTATGTCTCTAGGCCAGAGGTCCCCAAAGTGTGGGGCACAGCCCCCTAGGGGGTACGGTGAAACCTTCAGCGGTGCACGGCCCAGGCCAGCCCTCATGGGGCAGTGGTTAGGAAGCATCACCCACCCCAAGTTCTGCTCCAGCCCCATTCCCAGCCGCAGCCCTTGTGCCCAGCCCCTTCCCCAGCCTTGGTGTGGCTCTGTACCTGGCTGGGGTCCCGACTGTGGCTCCATTCCCGTCCTGGGGCTGAGGCTGGGAGGCAGGGCGAGGCCAGGAGTGGAGCCACCCCAGTCACAGGCCTGGCTGCTGGCTCCCACCACGGCCCAGTTGCGACTCCACTCCTGCCCCCAGCCTTGACACCTGTCTGCAACCCCCCAGCAGCTGTGCCTGGCACCAGGGTGGGAGGGCACAGCCAGGGGTAACTGGGGGCACAGCTCTCAAAAGTTTGGGGACTGCTGCTCTAGACTAACCTGAAGCCTTCCAGTGTTGTGTCCTGGTGACTAATAAACCTGAGTCTGGTTTGAAAACGTTGCCTAGTGTGACTGCAAATGTTAGTCCCTATGGTGTGGACAAGTCACACCCAGAAGTCTGCCTCAGTTGGTCTTGCTGGGCAGAGCTCACAGGGTGAAGCAGGAGTGCTGGAGCCCAGAGACTGAGGCACAGAGATGGCGAGGTCACGTGGCCGGCCCTGGTGGAAGAGTGGGACCCCTTAGGGGACTGGCACATTGAAGGGAAGTAGTCCAGACCCTGTGACTCCATCACAATGTCTATCTCTGCTAGCGATCCATGAGTGAGGAGAAGAGAGGTGGCTAACTCCTATGTTGTGTGCAAGGCCTGATTCAGTAGATGTTCTCAAAGGCCCCTTAATTCCACAAAAAATATGGGGTTGGGGGAGAGCAGGTAGTCCTCCTTTATCCCAGTGTCCTGGAGGGGTGGGAGACCCTGGGTCAAGTGTCTGCTCTGCTCAAGGGGGAGAAAGGAGTTGATCAGGGTACCTATATCTTGGGGGAGTGCCCTACCCACCGGGCTATGGGATGTTCTGAGAGGGACCTCGTTCCTGTTGATGTTCCACTTTAATTAAATATTTATTGGGCCAGAGAAAATGCAAGAATCACTCCCTAGCCCAGGGTAAAAATGATCTCCTGGGAGGAGGCAGATCCTGCCCTCTTTGAATCCTTCTCCTCATCAGACAGAGTGGGGAGCTGAACAGGGGTGTCCCCCATCCCTGCTGAGTGCCCTAACCCCAGACTAAAAATTATGAGGGAGGTGGGTCCCTTCCCCTTGCTGTTTTGTTTGGAGGTAGGCATCCTCTGAGCACAGCTACTGGATCAGACCCCACGGACAAGTTACATGGCTGAACACTTGTCTTCCCACGGTTCATGCGTCGCTCTGGGGCTTAGGCGGGAGTGTGACACAGTACAGAGCAGGGTGGACTGACCTGAGAATGTTGTCTAGTTTTACTGAGACTGTCTGTATTGGGAATGGGTTAGCAGGGTATGACTTTATTTGAGGGATGATACCTGAGCCTGTAACCTGAGCCAGGAAGGGGGTGGGGCCAGGTGACACCTTGGCCTGGGAAACTGGACAAAGGCGAGAGGTGCTGCTGGGAGGAGGGGGAGAGTGCCTGCTGAAGCGGTTTTGGTTTCAGTTTGGTGCTGGGTGGTGGAACGCAGGGACCCCCCCGCAAGGCTGGGGTCTAAGCTCCTTGCCCCCCCCAGAAGGACTTGACTGAGGAGTCCTGGCTGTACCTACAAGCTCTGTTTTAGACTGCATTCCAATTGTCCAATAAACCTTCTGTTTCACTGGCTGGCTGAGAGTCACGGTGAATCACAGCAATCGAGGGTGCAGGGTTTTGACTCCCCCACACTCTGTGACGGAGACAGATGGCCACACACCTAGAGGTGCATGTGCTCACAGTCAGGAAATGTAGGTGCTGAGTGAGTTCAGGCACCTTCAGGGTTCAGTGGTGCTGAATTCCAGTGGTGCCTGCAGCTGGGCCCAGGACTTAGGTGCCCAGGTATCTTTGAGATTCAGTCCTGAGTGTTCCCAGCATGTGGTGTAGTAGCGCACAGCTGCCTCAGGATGGCACTAAAGGCATGACAAATGGGCTGAACAGCAGAGACAAGCCTGGGACAAGAGGATCTCAAAGCACTTGCCAGCAACCCTGTGAGAAGAAAGTGTTGCTCAGCAGAGGAGCTGAGACCAGTGCTTCCAAATGGGGCCTCAGAGGGAGGTCTACATAGAATCATAGAAGGTTAGGGTGGGAAGAGACCTCAAGAGGCCAATACACAGCAGTTAGACACTCATGGCCGGCCTGAGCCAGCTGACTCAGGCTCACAGGGCTCAGGCTGCGGGGCTGTTTCATTGCTGTGTAGACATCTGGGCTCATGCTGCAGCCCGGACTCTAGGCCCTGATGAGGTGGGAAAGTCCTAGAGCTCGGGATGCAGCCTGAGCCCAAATGTCTACACTACAATTAAAGAGCCCTTTAGCCCAAGCTCCTTGGCATAGGCTACCCATGGGTGTCTAATTGCAGTGTAGGCAGACCCTGAGTTTGTCCTGAGAACCAGGACCTGGATTTGCTAGGGGCTGAGCAACCTGCACATGAATTGGAGTCAGTGGAAGCCAGGGGTGCTCAGTGCCTCTGACAATCCTCCCTAGGGATCTCTACTGAGGCACACACCATTAGCAGGCCCTGAGCAGGTTTAGACTTGGGCCTGCTGCCTCCTTGCCCATCTCCAGCCTCCTGCCCATGCTGCTCCCTTCTCGGCACAAAGTGCTCTGCTGGCACACACACAGGGAAGGTCTTATCTGGCACATCAAGGCACATGCTGGGCTACTCTCTGCAGCACACTCCATGGTCCCCTCCCTTGGTCCATTCTCATTTCCCAGCTGTCTCAGGAAGGAGGGCTTCCCTTTCATGACACACAGTCCAAGGGATCTCAGCAGCAGCACTTTGAGGAGAATATTCAGTGTTACCTCCTTGATTTAGCCCTCTTGGCTCCTGCCCTAGCTGGGAAAGGGTCTCTGGCCTGAGTTAGACAGGAGGTCAGATTGTAAAATTGTAATAGCTTCAGAATTGATGAATCCAGCTATTTCCTCCCCGTTTGGTTCACACCCCTCAGACACCTGGGTGTTTTGTGGTTTGTACCCCTCAGGCGGCTGTGGATAGCAATGGAGTATTCTATGTTCAGGGCCAGCTCCAGGTTTTCTGCCACCCCAAGTGGGAAAAAAAGCCTGTTGGCGGTAGCTCAATCGTGCTGCTTCATTCTTCAGTGGCAGGTCCTTCACTCCCTCTCTTCCTCTTCAGCAGCACTTCAGTGGCAGCTCAAAGAGGAAGAGAGGGACTGAGGGACCCGCCGCCAAACTCCCACTGAAGACCCAGATGTGCCACCCAAATAGCGGATGGAGTGCCGCCCCTTTGTATTGGCCTCCCCAAGCACCTGCTTCCTTAGCTGGTGCCTGGAGCCATGCCTGCGGGAGGTCCACCAGAGCCGCGGGACCAGCGGACCCTCTGCAGGCACACACGTGGAGGTCCACCACAGAGCCGCCGACGGGACCGCCGCCCCAGAGCGCGCGCCGCGTGCGCCTGCTTGTGGCGGCGCAAAAAGCGCCCCCCTGATCCTGAAAAAAAAAAAAAAAGTCTCACTCCCAGGCCTTCCTCCCTGCTGCCCTTGCTCTGCCTCAAGTTCCTCTCCTCTGCTGCTCTCACTCCTCTCCAGCTCTCTCTCTCTAGTCTGATCTCCCTGAGCATACCCCTTTTGTCACCGTGCCTCAGTGGAGCTGATAGCTATGATGTGATGCAATGCCAAACTGCTCAGAACTAGAAAGATTTTTTTTGTTTTATTTTTATTATTATTTTTTTTTTTTTTATTTTTTATATCTACTATTTTTTATTTTTCTATTAATAAAAAACCAAAAACCAAAACAAAAAAGTAAACTTCTGTCTCACCAAACTGGTTAACAAGAAATCAGAAATGCAGTGTCCTTAGGCATCCCAGCCCTTATTTCACCACCCAGATATTAGACTTTGGTTTTCAGTAGCCACTCATCATAGTTTAAATCAAACAAGGGTTCTTCTGATCTCAAGAGTTCAGCCACATCACCAGGTCAACATATAACTCAGATCTTACCAAATAATCATGCTGTGGCCAGTTCTTTAGTATCTACTATCTAAAGGTTTATTTATAAGAGAAAAGAATGAGGAGAGATTTAAAATGGTCAAGGAAAACAAATACATACACTCATTGCAAAGTTCTTGGTTCAGATTTGTAGCAGTGATGTTACAAAATATTGGAAGATCCTCAGTACATTGGTTGAAATGCTTTTTTTTTTAGTGGAAGTCCATAGTCCAGAGATCGGAGCAGGAAAGAGGCAAAATGGAGATGCTTCCAAACCTTTTCCCAGGTGGAGGGAAATGCCCTTATTCCTAGTTTGTGGAAAATTATAGGCACAAGATGGAGTTCAGGGTCACATGAGCAAGTCACATGTCTTTACATGCTTTGATAACTCACAGGATTAGCCAGAATATGGGTAATGGCTGCGACATACACAGGAAGGCTCATCAGATGAGGACAAACTTCTTCTATAGCCCATTGTGTTCTTTAATGGGCTATCAACTTGAATGGTCCATTCACAATTTTCTGGCTAGACTAGATGTAAGCTACCTTGCATAGGCGGCAGGTTATATACACCTGCGGTGCCCCGGCTCCAGGAATATTCAGGGCCGGGTGCCCTGCTCCAGCAATATTTGGAGCTGGGTCTCTCCCCCGGCCCTGCCTGGATCAAGCCCCGGCCCCCGCGGGTCTCCCCTCCCTGCCCCCCCGCCCCGCCACGGGTCCCTGCCTGGAGCAGGTCCCAGCCCCCGCATGTCCCCCCCCTCCACTGCGCCCTGTCCCTGCCTGACAGAAAGCAGCGCCGGCCTTTCCCCTGCCTGCTCTGTGCTGCCGGAGGGCTCCCGGCAGAACTGCTGTCTGCTCTGCAGGGTCCTAGTGCCTGCCCTCCACTCATGGCAAGGCAGGCTGCCCTTACCCTGAGCCTCTCCAATGCCCCAAACCCTCAGCCCCAGCCAGAGCCCTCATCCCCCCGCACCCTAATCCTCAACCCCAGCCCTGAGCCCCCCCGCATCATGAACCCTTCATCCCCCAGCCCCAGCCAGAACCCTCATCCTCTCGCACCTTAATCCTCTGCCCCAGCCCTGAGCCCCCCCCGTGCAACATGAACCCCTCATCCCCAGCCAGAACCCTCATCCCCTCGCACCCTAATCCTCTGCCCCAGCCCTGAGCCCCCCCACATCATGAACCCCTCATCCTCGGCCCCACAGCCCTCACCCCACACCCCAAACCTCTGCCCTAGCCCTGAGCCCCCTCCTGCATCATGAACCCCTCATCCCACAGCCAGAGCCCTCATCCCCCACACCCTAATCCTCTGCCCCAGCCCTGAGCCCCCCTGCAGCATGAACCCCTCATCCTCAGCCCCACAGCTCTCACCCCACAGCCCAACCCTCTTCCCTAGCCCTGAGCCCCCTCCTGCATCATGAACCCCTCATCCTCAGCCCCACAGTCCTCACCCTGCACTCTCTCCTATCCCCAAACTCCCTCCCCAGGTGCACCCCCCTCCCACTTCCCACACACCGCTTCCCAACCCCAAACTCCGTCCCAAAGCCTGCACCCTTCACCCCCTCCTGCACACCCACCCCCAGCCCCAGCCCAGAGCCTGCACCCAGCACCCAAACTCCATCCCAAAGCCTGCACCCTGCACCTCTCCTGCACCCTAATCCCCAGCCCAGGATCTGCACCCCAGACCTCCCCCACCAAGCCCCCTCCTAGAGCCTTAGGCAGGTGGGGGCAGAGTTTGGGGGGGCGGAGTTGGGAGGCGGGTTCTGGGCACCACCAAAATTTTTACAAACTTGCCACCCATGCTACCTTGTGAGTGTTACCCCAGGAGCAAACACATTTTGAAATACAGATGCATAGTCAATATTCATAATGTTAGATACAAAGAAGATACATGCATACAAATAGGATAATCATAACTGATAGATTGTAACTTCCATTGATACCTTACATGACATACTCTGTACCAAATTTGTTGCAATTGTCTTACAGTGTCAATATGAATGATATAAACCAGTGGCTCTCAACCTTTCCAGACTACTGTACCCCTTCCAGGAATCTGATTTGTCTTGCTTACCCCCAAGTTTCACCTCACTTAAAAACTATTTGCTTACAAAAATCAGACATAAAAAATACAGGAAAGTGTCACCGTGTTCTATGGTAAGAATGAGAAAGCAAGTTTTCTAATTTTTACCATAGAATTATAAAATAAATTAATTGGAATATAAATATTGTATTTGTATTTCAGTGTATAGTAGTATATAGAGCACTATAAACAAGTCATTGTATGAAATTTTAGTTTTCACTGACTTCACTAGTGCTTTTTATGTAGTCTGTTGTAAAACTAGGCAAATATCTAGATGTGTTGATGTACCCCACTGCAGACTCTGCAGACCCCCGGGATACATGTACCCCTGCCTGAGCACCACTGATATAAATGGTTATGTTTCAATCATACAGCATCACACCCCTTTTGCAGCTTCCTGCTGCTCCTCTAGGGGAATCAGCTGACCCCTGCTCAGCTGTGCCTGTAGTAGGAAGAGAGCCTGAGACACAAGTCCTTCTATCAGAGGCCTGAGGCCTGGGCTAAAGTAGTAGTCAAAGCTTTACTGATATAAAGCAAAGACAAGCAGTGAGCAAGAGGCAAGACCTGCTCACAGAATGTGTCAAGAACAGGGCTGATATTGCAGAAATACACATCTTTAAGAAGTGCAAGGCACAAAGTACTCACCCAAACACATCCCGATATCAAGTGGTACCGGAACATCCTGATATTAAGGATGGTACAAAAACATTCCCCAAGGATAACAGGAACACACTGACCTCTCCTAAAAGCTCAGGATGACAGTACATAATAGAGATGTTTTGATCGAACCAACATGTACAAGGTGAGGGGTGATAACTTGTCATGTCAAGGGGCAGTAACTAACTATGTCAGAGGGGCAGTACTAACTTGTTTGCAGCATGGTATAAAGATGCATCTCAGAGGGAGTCTCTTTGTCTAGCCTAGGGAGGAATGGAAAGTCCCGCCGCTCACTGAGCTGCGTCCATTGTCCTGAGCATACGTGTATTGGTGGTCCGGTAAAGTCTGTGGGATACTAGTACCGTGCTTCATCAACAATAAACCTATCCAGGTGCCTTCATCCTTTAACATCTCTTGTGGTCATTGGGCAGTTCACTTAAGGTCTGCTGTGCCAGCTGTCTGCACAGAGCTGGTGTAGCACACAGGAAGAACACAGAGAGAACACACACATGCAGCTAAACATCTAACCACAATGCTTACCTAGCAGTTAGATTGGCTGGCCCCAGGCCTCTAGCCCTTAAGGGAAAGCCAACCTGTTTCATTACCAAAGTGCCTAGAAGTGGCTCTAGTCACTCCAGGTGTGGGGTCAAGTGTGCCATAGCGAGAGGAGCTCAGCACCAATGTCTTGTCTCCTCAGTGTGAGGGCTCTATGTGTGCCACACAAATCACATGCTTGTCTTTAATTGTCTGCCTACCAACCTCCTGAGTCTTTAAAAACAGTGGTGGTTGACATTTTCCTGCTTGCATAAAGGTGTCGCTGTTATTTCTTATCCAGCCAGCTGCTTTACTCTTGGGTACAGAAGGTTGTAGTAAAGAGTGCTGAGCAGTAGATTTTCCACACATGTTGCTGCCTAAATGACCTCCCACACACACATCTGTTGATGTACTGGCCCTCTACCTAGCCATTTTCACTTGGAGCAGAGGTTAACTTCTGAACCTGAGCAGTGAGCTGCCCTGAGTAAGCTAGTGACACGAGTCTAAGACATGCATCAGTGTCCATCATGGGAAGGCAGTGATGTGGGGTTATCAGGAGCCCAGCCAGGCAGCTCACATTACATTTCTGGGGGAAAATCTGGGACTGGAGTGTGTTGGGATCACTGTGTGGCAATCTATAAGGCTGGTAAGAGCCAAGGGGTGGCTGTCTGGCTGTAGCATGCCCAGACATGGCTCTGAGTGACATATATGCTGGAGATTGCTTGTGGACCCATCCCCCAATCTGCTTCTCTAGTGGTTGTTGGTGAGGCAGGCCTGCCCCTGCCTACACTGTTTGGTGGTGGTGTCCTGCCCCACTCTATTCTGCAGTACCAGGACCAGGCCTAGCCCCTCCAACCTCCACTTGGGGCTAGGATGGCCCAAGGCCCTGTGCTAACAACCTAGGTGGGTGTCAGGGATAGACTGAGACCCCCACTGGCCCAGCTCCTGAGAGGAGGACCCTGCTTTGATCCCCAGAGTTCCCT
Organism: Mauremys reevesii; assembly: GCF_016161935.1. Taxonomy (NCBI): domain Eukaryota; kingdom Metazoa; phylum Chordata; order Testudines; family Geoemydidae; genus Mauremys; species Mauremys reevesii. The sequence continues at coordinate 40,136,591 of NC_052630.1, read as the reverse complement.
GCCCCCATCTGCAAATGTCCCACGTCCCTCCACTGGGGCTCAGTGCCAGTGCTGGGGAGGGGGAGGTGAAGGCACTAGGCACAGCCCTGCAGAGAGGCCACATTAGCCCAGCGCCAGCTCCCTGAGCACCTCTTCCCACTCCACCCGCCAAGTCCTGCCCCAGGGAGATGTGGTATGTGCAGGAGCCTTGCACCACAGGAGTGGGATGGGGGAAGTTGCTGCTTGCTACAGCCCTGCTGCAGACACCCCCTCCGCTTGGCCCAGCCAGGCCCCTGCCCTGTGGGGAGTTGCTTTGGCCCCACAATCAGCGGAGTCCAGTTCACCCTGTCCTGGAGCCAGAACTGCAAGGCAGCCCCATCAGGGAAGAAATATGTTCTGGGAGTAATACAATTTCACCACTCACTACCCAAAGGCAGTGGCTCTGTCCTCCATCGAGGCAGACACCATAGCAGATATGTTGCTGATCACTTTCAGCAGAGTGGGATTCCTCCACGAGGTCCTTTCAAACCAGAGGTCTAATTTTATGTCAGCCCTTCTCTAGTGCTTGTGGGAGAAATTGTTTCTAATCCTTGTGTGGCAGGGCAACGACTCACCAGCACAGCACCTCCTGCTGGTTGTCCAGGGAATTAGCTCTTTTCCAGCTCCAGAGCACCCTCTGCCAGCTGATGTCTTGCCTGCCGCTGGCGCCTGTGTCCCTCACAGACCCGGATCGCCTTTGCCCAGGGGTTCTGCCCACTGCAGCAATCCACAATCTGGGTCTCCCCACCCAGGGGAACCTCCACCCCCACCTTGCCTCAGTAGGGACTGCCAGTCACCATCTAGCCCCTGCTCACTGGGGCAGACTACAGTCTGTAATGGCCACTCATCATCAGCAAGTGGATTAGGACCAGCTGCCTCTGCCTATCTCTGGGCTGCCCCTCTGCAGCCCCAGTACCTGTCGTAGGTCTTTTAACAAGGCCTGGAGCCAGTGGCATAGCCAGGTTCTAAGTGCAGGGGGAGCAAACATTAAAAAGGCACTCCCCATGGCTCCTCCTCCGGCCACGCTCCCTTCTCCCCCACCTCCTTGGCTCCTCCAGCCATGCTGTGCCCCTCCCCTTGGAGGGGCTCGGTCCAGGGGGAGGGGGCCGGCCGAGGAAGTTTTTAGGGTGTGGTCCGAGGGGGGGGGGAAGAAGAGGCAAGAAAGTTTCACGCGCCCCTGGGCGGGACTCACCAGCTGCTCAGAGGAAGCCATGACACCGTGCCGGGCAGCTGCCATGGGAGGGGGAGGGGAGAGGCACACGGGAAGCTCCAGGCGGGCTGGAGTCTCGGATGTGACATGAATGGGGAGCGGACGGTTGGTCCCTGCCCTCCCCACCCCCAACACCCCTCTCATTGGCTCATTGGGTCCATGCTTACCTGGCTGCCCAGGTGCCTCTGATGAGCGACCTCCTCCTCCCCCACAGCGCCAAGGAAAAGCGTCCCCAACTGAATGCCACTGCCTGGCTTGTTCGGCCCAAGAGAGAGCAGACCAGGTGCAGACAGCAGAGCTCCTGAGGGGCTGAACATGAGCTCCCCAGCTGCTTCCCCTGCACCCTGCTAGCTATGCTACTGCCTGTAGCCTGGGGTTTTACTAGGCTGGAGCTCCCAGCTCCCTCTACCCTTCCCTAGCACTGCTCCACCTCAGGTACCCTTCTCAGCTCCCAGGCAGCCCATTCCTTCTCTCTCCCTGGACTTCAGAAGTCTCCCTGGACTTCAGAAAAGCAGACTTTGACTCCCTCAGGGAACTGATGGGCAAGGTCCCCTGGGAGAATAACATGACGGGGAAAGGAGTCGAGGAAAGCTGGCTGTATTTTAAAGAATCCTTATTGAGGTTGCAGGAACAAACCATTCCGATGTGTAGGAAGAAAAGTAAATATGGCAGGCGACCAGCTTGGCTTAACAGTGAAATCCTTGCTCGTCTTAAACACAAAAAAACAGCTTATAAGAAGTGGAAGATTGGACAAATAACCAGGGAGGAGTATAAAAGTATTGCTCAGGCATGCAGGAGTGAAATTAGGAAGGCCAAATCACACTTGGAGTTGCAGCTAGCCGGAGATGTTGGGAGTAACAAGAAGGGTTTCTTCAGGTATGTTAGCAACAAGAAGAAAGTCAAGGAAAGTGTGGGCCCCTTGCTGAATGAGGGAGGGAACCTAGTGACAGAGGATGTGGAGAAAGCTAGTGTACTCAATGCTTTTTTTGCCTCCGTCTTCACAGACAAGGTCAGCTCCCAGACAGCTGCACTCTGCAGCACGGTATGGGGAGGAGGTGACCAGCTCTCTGTGGAGAAAGAAGTAGTTTGGGACTATTTAGAAAAACTGGATGAGCACAAGTCCCTGGGGCCGGATGCACTGCATCCGAGGGTGCTAAAGGAATTGGCCGATGAGATTGCAGAGCCATTGGCCATTATCTTTGAAAAATCATGGCGATTGGAGGAGGTCCCGGATGACTGGAAAAAAGCTAATGTAGTGCCCATCTTTAAAAAAGGGAAGAAGGAAGATCCAGGGAACTACAGGCCAGTCAGTCTCACCTCAGTCCCTGGAAAAATCATGGAACAGGTCCTCAAGGAATCCATTCTGAACCACTTAAAGGAGGGGAAAGTGATCAGGAACAGTCAGCATGGATTCACCAAGGGCAAGTCATGCCTGACTAACCTAATTGCCTTCTATGATGAGATAACTGGCTCTGTGGATGAGGGGAAAGCAGTGGATGTGCTATTTCTGGACTTTAGCAAAGCTTTTGATAGAGTCTCCCACAGTATTCTTGCCAGCAAGTTAAAGAAGTCTGGGCTGGATGAATGGACGGTAAGGTGGATAGAAAACTGGCTAGAGGGTCGGGCTCAATGGGTAGTGATCAATGGTTCCATGTCTAGTTGGCAGCCGGTATCAAGTGGAGTGCCCCAAGGGTCGGTGCTGGGGCCGGTTTTGTTCAATATCTTCATTAACGATCTGGAGGATGGTGTGGACTGCACCCTTAGCAAGTTTGCAGATGACACTAAACTGGGAGGAGTGGTTGATACGCTGGAGGGTAGGGATAGGATACAGAGGGACCTAGACAAATTAGAGGATTGGGCCAAAAGAAATATGATGAGGTTCAACAAGGACAAGTGCAGAGTCCTGCATTTAGGACAGAAGAATCCCATGCACTGCTATAGACTAGGGACCGAATGGCTGGGCAGCAGTTCTGCAGAAAGGGACCTAGGGGTTACAGTGGACAAAAAGCTGAATATGAGTCAACAGTGTGCCCTTGTTGCCAAGAAGGCTAATGGCATTTTGGGTTGTATAAGTAGGGGCATTTCCAGCAGATCGAGGGATGTGATCATTCCCCTCTATTCAGCACTGGTGAGGCCTCATTTGGAGTACTGTGTCCAGTTTTGGGCCCCACACTACAAGAAGGATGTGGATAAACTGGAGAGAGTCCAGCGGAGGGCAACAAAAATGATTAGGGGGCTGGAGCACATGACTTACGAGGAGAGGCTGAGGGAACTGAGATTGTTTAGCCTGCAGAAGAGAAGAATGAGGGGGGATTTGATAGCTGCTTTCAACTACCTGAAAGGGGGTTCCAAAGAGGATGGATCTAGACTGTTCTCAGTGGTAGAAGATGACAGAACAAGGAGTAATGGTCTCAAGTTGCAGAGGGGGAGGTTTAGGTTGGACATTAGGAAAAACTTTTTCACTAGTAGCACTGAAGCACTGGAATGGGTTACCTAGGGAGGTGGTGGAATCTCCTTCCTTAGAGGTTTTTAAGGTCAGGCTTGACAAAGCCCTGGCTGGGATGATTTAGTTGGGTTTGATCCTGCTTTGAGCAGGGGGTTGGACTAGATGACCTCCTGAGGTCCCTTCCAACCCTGAGATTCTATGATTCTCAGAAACTAGAGAGAGTGTCTCTTAGCCTCTGTCCCTCAGCCTTTTTATAGGGCCAGCTGTGGACTGACTAGGGCAAGGCCCCACCTGTGGCTGCTTTCCCAAACAGCCCAGCTTTTCCCCGGTCACAGCCCTCTCCCAGGGCTGTTCCAAGCCCTTCAGGGCAGGAGCAGGGGACCACACCACTACAGGGAGTGCTCAGTCTGCTTTGGCTGCCCTGCTGGCTGGAGCTCTTCCTCCCTTCCTGGGCTGCTGCTGCTGGCTGGAGGGCTCCTTCCCTGGACTGCTGCTGCCACTGCTGCTGAGCGAGGGGTGGGGGGGCCTTGCTGGCCAGCCCCCCCCCCACCTCTGGAGGAAGAAGCCAGGACCCCACCACCACCGAGTTCGATCCTGTGTCCCCCCCCCCACCTCTGGAGCCGAGTTCGATCCAGCCCCCCTCCCACCTCTGGAGGAAGAAGCCAGGACTCCACCACCACCACTACCACTGCTACCACCTGTGACGGGTCCTTCCTGCCTGGCCACCAGGGTTGCTGGGGCTGCCGCTGCTGGAGCTGTGTTTGCTCTGGGGAGCTGCTGGAGCAAGAAGAGGACTGAGAAGACCACCGGCTGCTGGGGGAGTGCACAGGACTCTGGAGACCACTGTGGAGGGGGCCATCAAGGACTGCGTAACTCTCAAACTGTGCTCTAGTGGTGGGGGGTTAGACTGTGTTTGTGGTGACACGGGGTGTGGCGTGGAGCCTGCCCCCTGGTCCATCTGTGTCCCCACCCCCACAGGCCACTAACCATCTGCCTCAGCTCCTGCCTCTAGGACGCAGCTGCTTGCCTGGCCTGCCACACCCTATTTCCACTATTTGGGCCTGCAGCAGCAGCCAGCCAAACATTGACTTTGCACAAGTGCTTGTGGGTGCATGCACCCCGCCCCCCTTCCCCGGACTGACCTCTTCCCCTCTGCAACGCGCCCCCCAGCTTTGCCCCTTGCAGCTTACCCTATTTGCCCCTTGCAGCCTTTTGTCCCTCCCCAGCTTCAGTTTGTTTGCCTGCCCCGCCCGTCTCCCTCTGCAGCTTTGTTTGTCCCACCCCAGCCCCTTTGTTTGTCCCACCCCAGCCCCTTGGTTCCTCTGCCCCACTCCCAGCCTGATTGGTCCCCTCCCCCTGCGGACCTCTCGCCCTGATCAGCCCTCCCCTCATGCGCCCATGCCCCCTTCAGTGCGCTTGTGCCCCTCCCCTGTTTGAGTTTGCCCCTGTTACACTGCACTCCCATTGTTATTGTACCCCTCCCCTCCCCTAGTGCAGCTAGAGGAGCCGAGTTCGATCCTGTGTTGATGACTGATCCCCCGCCCAAGTCCTTGATAGTCCCCTTATCTGCCCCCCTCCCCCATTTTGGCACCCTCCTCCCCTGCCTATAGCCTAGCGGGGAAGAGTGGTGGACCTGTTTTCCCTCCCCACTCCCTTTCTCCAGTGTTTCCCCTACCTCCCTACTCACCATGGCGGGAGACATGGCAGATAGGATCCTGGGGCAGACCCCGCCCCCCTGTCCTGCCTGCTCCCCCAACAACCCCCCAAGTCTCTACCTCAACCGCCACTGCCGAACCACCTGCCACCGCTCCCGCTGAGGTGCCGGCAGTGGTGGGCGCCGGGGTGACCTCTGCTGCTGCCACATCCCTTGCCCTCTCTGATTCTGGGGGAGCCCACCCAGCCAGCAGAAAGGGCCAGGGCAAAAAGAAAGGAAAGGGCCCCACTAAGAAAACTAGGCAGGGACTGCCACCACTGCCATGACCCCGCCACCGGCTGCGGCGTCCCTCCCCACTGTTCCCTCCACCAGCTCTGCGGGTGCCCCTCCCCCGGCACCCAGGGTGTACGCCCAGGTGGCGATGGCCCCCCCGCTTGCCGCTGCGTCATCTCCCCCAACTGCTGCCTCTGCTACCATCTATAGCATCCGAGGCCCCTTCCCCACCTTGACCAGGAAGCACGGCGTCCGTTGCCTCCTGGTGCCCGCCTCGCCCCACGTAGAGACCTACGTGCGGGCATTGGCGAGGGTGGTGGGGCCCACGGCCATCGTGGCGGCCTCCAAGATGTATGGCAAGGTTGTCTTCTTCCTTGCCTTGGAGGCCGCCGCCCAGGAGGCGGTGGAGAAGGGCCTGGCAGTGTGGGGCGGTGTTCGTCCCCCTGGAGCCGCTGGAGGACCTGAGTGTCCGTGTGGTCCTGGCCTCCATCCCTCCCTTCCTTCCCAATGCCTCCCTGTTACCTGCCCTCTCTACCCTGGAGAAGCTCATTTCTGTTGTTAGCCCTCTCCCGTTGGGCTGCAAAGACCCCACCCTCCATCACGTCCTCTCGTTCCACCGGCAGGTGCAGCTTCAACTGCTGCCGGCGGCATGTGGTGAAGAGGCGCTCGAGGGGTCTTTCCTGGTCCCCTATCAGGGGGCCCGTTACTGGGTGCACTATTCTATGGGGGAGGCCCGGTGCTACCTTTGCCAGGCAACGGGGCATGTTCGGAGGGACTGCCCCTTGGCCCGGCAGGGTGCCGGCCCCATCATTGCCGGCACCCCTGGCTGCCCGGTGCCCAGAGCCACCCCTCCTCCTTCCCAGCCCATCACTGCTCCCACTCGGTCCCCAGGGGTACCTCCCCCAGCGTGCCCAGACGAGGGGGAGAGCCCCGCCTCCACTGCCTGCACTATGGAGGGGCCTGTAGAGGAGGGTGCGGCAGGGGTGCTGCTGGGTGTGGGAGAGGGCTCTCCCCAGGGGGAATCTTCCCTCCCTCAGGCTGTCCCACCATTACCTCCCCAAGTCCCTGAGCCATCATCCCTGCCCCCCGACCCAACCCCTGTCAACCAGCCCGCAGGTGATGCCATGGAGGGCTAGACCCAAGTACAGGGCAAGTGGGGCAAGCGGAAGGCTCGAGCTCTGCTCCTCCCACCTGATGCAAGGTGGACCAGAAGGGGGCCACAGACACCGAGCCTTCCACCTTGCCCACAGGTTCGGTCCATCCACCAGTGCCGGCTGGGGAAGACATGGCAGCACCGGAGGGTACCACCATCCATCCTCCGCAATCCCTCCCTGCAGAGACCCCCGATGAGGCCCCTCCTGTTCCCTTGCCACCTACGCCCCCTGCAATACCCGAAGTGAGCGTCACCTCGGGCGCTAGCGGGGAGGACCCCGGGATGGTGGGAGGTGAGGAGATCAAGGCCCTGAGTCTGACCCCGGTCACCCAGGGGGAGGATGACCCTCTGCCAGTGGGCCTCGACCTGGAGGACCTCACCCCAGGTCCCCCTTCCCCGTGTTCCATTCCCCTAACCGCTGCTTCCGCTCCCGCCTCTGAGGGTTCCCTGGACTCTTCGACCTGCCTGACCGCAGATTGTGAGGGGCGACCGAGTTCCTTCCCGGGCAGGGGCCCCACTGAAGGTTATCCATCTCCTGATGCCGTGGCTGTCACACCTGCCATTGAGCCTGGGCCCGGCACCACTGGGGACCTCCTCCCTACCCCTCAGACCCCTGAGCCTGGCCGAGAGGAGCCTCCTCCCGGCAGTCCAGCTCCTGTGGCCCAGGATCCCACCTCTGACCCTCTGCCTGACCCTGCTCCTGCCCCCAGCCCTGCCCCTACTCCTGACCCCGTCCCTATCCCCTCCACCTCCTGTGATGCCATTGCCGCCCCTGGGGCTGTCTCCTTCCCTTTCCCGGAGGATGACCCCCAGGGAGTGGCCTTTGAGTTTCCCAGTCCCGACCCACTAGGGGCTGCACTCTTCCCTCCGCTGCCCCCTATTGAGCCAGGGTCTGAGGTGGGCCATGTGGTGCCAGCCCATTGGGCGCCACGTCGAGGGTCCGCCCCTTGTCTGCCCATCTCGGTGGGCCACGGGGCTGTGCCAGAGGCCCCACCGGTGGATTACCAGATGCCAGTGACCCCACCCCCCGATACGCTGCGAGAAGAGCTGTGGGAGTTTTTAGAAGAGGTCCATGGCTCCCGCAATAAGGTACTGCTTGCTCTCCAGCGATGGGAGGATTTTCATCAGATCCTCCGGGCCATGAGGGCCCTCAGGGGGGAAGGTAAAAGGACCGGGAAGCAGGGCGCCGCGGCTTACCAGAGGGTCCGCAACTTCCGTGACTCCTTGCTCACCTTCGGAGTGGGTCACGGTTTGCTGCGCGGCCCAATGGGGGCGTGAGAATCCACCCCCAGCCCTCTCATGGCACTCATCACATTTGCAACATTGAACACCCGGGGCTGTAGGGTGAGTCTCCGCAGGAGCCAGGTGCTCTCCTTCCTTTGGGAGGGGTTTACTCTGTGATTTTCCTGCAGGAGACCCATACGGATCCGGCCGCCGAAGACAGCTGGCGGCTGGAGTGGGGGGACAGGGTCTACTTTAGACATCTCACAGTTCGTACGGCTGGAGTGGCTACCCTGTTCTCCCCCGACCTACGGCCCGAGGTGCTGGGGGTCGCCGAGACTGTGCCAGGTCTCCTGCTGCACCCCCGGGTCCGCATGGAGGGGCTCGTGGTCAACCTTGTGAACGTCTATGCCCCGACATCGGGCCCAGAGCAGCTGCATTTTTATCAGCAGGCTTCTGCCTTCCTCGGCTCCTTGGATCCTCATGAATGCCTGGTCCCGGGCAGGGACTTTAACACCACCCTCGAGGAGCGGGACCTCTCGGGGACCGAGCAGAGCCTGGCCACCGCAAACATCCTCTGGGAGATTGTCAACCATCACTCCCTGGTGGACGTCTGGCACTACCACCACCTGGATGATGTCTCCACGTTTACCTATGTCCGGGTGGAAGCCCATTGGTCGTGCCACACCCAGTTGGACCGTATCTACTTGTCATGCTTCCATCTTTCATGGGCCCAGTCCTCCAGCGTCCATCTGGCCCCTTTTTCAGATCACCATCTCGTCACTGTGACGGCCTCTCTCTGTGCGGAGAGGCCGGGGCCAGCCTATTGGCATTTTAACAACTGCTTGCTGGAGGATGTGGGCTTTGTGGCATCCTTCCAGGAGTTCTGGCTGGCCTGGCGAGGGCAGCGGCGCGCCTTTCCCTCAGCGCGGCGGCGGTGGGATGTGGGAAAGGTGTGCGCCCGGCTCTTCTGCTGTGACTACACCCGGGGCTCCAGCTGACGGAGGGATGCGGCGATAGAGCAATTGGAATGGGAGGTTTTAGAGCTAGAGAGGTGTCTGGCCGCCAGCCCTGAGGATCCATCCCTTTGCGGAGCGTGCCGGGAGAAGCGGGAGGAGCTCCGGGTCCTCGAAGACCATCGGGCCCGGGGTGCTTTTGTTTGATCCCGCATCCACCTCCTTCGGGAGATGGATCGTGGCTCCCGCTTCTTCTACACCCTGGAGAAAAAGAGGGGGGCCAAGAAGCACATCACCTGCCTTCTGGCACAGGATGGCACCCCCCTCACGGATCCAGCGGAGATGTGCGAGAGTGCCAGGACCTTCTACACACAACTTTTCTCCCTGGATCCGACTGATCCTACCGCTTGCAGAGTGCTCTGGGATGGACTCCTGACAGTCAGCGTGGGCGAGCGGGACCGGCTAGAGCTGTCTCTCTCTCTGGCCGAGTTCTCGGAAGCCCTCCGCCGCATGCCCACCAATAAATCTCCAGGCATGGAGGGGCTGACCATGGAGCTCTACCATTCTGGGACGTCCTTGGCCCGGATCTGGTCACTGTCTGGGCCGAGTCCTTGCAGAGCTGGGTCCTCCCTCTCTCGTGCAGGCAAGCCATGCTCGCCTTATTGCCGAAGAAGGGGGACCTCCGTGACTTACGGAATTGGCATCCCGTCTCGCTCCTCAGCATGGACTACAAAATCGTAGCCAAGGCCATCTTGCTGCGGCTGGGGTCTGTGCTGGAGGACGTGATCCACCCAGACCAGACCTACACCGTCCCGGGCTGTAGCATCTTTGATAACCTGTGTCTGGTCTGGGATCTCTTGGAGCTTGGGTGCAGGGATGGTCTGTCATTCGTCCTCCTGTCCCTGGATCAGGAGAAGGCGTTCAACAGGGTGGACCATGGGTATCTCCTGGGCACTTTGCGAGTGTTAGGCTTCGGACCCCAGTTTGTGGGTTTTCTCCAGGTGCTGTACGCTTCCACAGAGTGTCTGGTGAGGCTCAACTGGACCCTGACCAAGCCGGTCAGCTTCGGGTGGGGAGTGCAGCAGGGGTGCCCCCTCTCAGGCCAGCTGTACACTTTGGCGATCGAGCCCTTCCTCTGTCTCCTCCGCAGAAGGTTGATGGGGTTGGTGCTTCAGGAGCCGGAGCTGCGGCTGGTCCTGTCGGCGTACGCCGACGATGTGCTCCTCGTGGTCCAGGACCCATGTGACTTGGTGCGGGTGGAGGCCTGCCTGGCCGTGTACTCGGCGGCCTCCTCCACCTGGGTCAACTGGATCAAGAGCTCTGGCCTGGTGGTTGGGGACGGGTGGCAGGCGAGCTCCCTCCCACCCACGCTTCAGGCCATCCGGTGGAGCGCGGGTCCCCTGCTCTATCTCAGCGTTTACCATTCTGCCACGCATCCGTCTCCACCGGAGAACTGGCACGATTTACAGGGCAGGGTGACAGAGCGGCTCCGGAAATGGACGGGACTCCTACGGTGCCTTTCCCTTCGAGGGAGGGCACTGGTGCTCAATCAACTAGTCCTGTTCATGCTCTGGTACCGGCTCAACACCCTGGTCCCGGCCCCGGGCTTCCTGGCCGACCTCCAGAAGGTGGTTCTGGAGTTCTTTTGGCCAGGACTGCACTGGGTCCCTGCAGGGGTGCTCCACCTGCCCCTGGAGGAGGGAGGGCAGGGCCTGAAGTGTCTACAGACTCAGGTCCACGTCTTCTGCCTCCAGGCCCTGCAGAGGCTTCTTTACAGTGCGGGTAGTCCGGCGTGGAGAGCACTGGTGTACGCCTTTCTGCACCACTTCCGAGGACTCCAATACGACCGGCAGCTCCTTTATCTCGACCCGGGGTCTTCCGCAAGACCTTTCCAGGCTGCCGGTCTTCTACCAGGATCTCCTCCGGCTGGAAGCTGTTCTCTGCGACCAGGTCTGTGGCGGCCACCGAGGGGGCAGATCTCCTCGCGGAGCCCCTGCTACACAACCCCCAGCTCCGTGTGCAGGTGGCAGAGTCCCCTGCGGTGCGCCAGAGGTTGGTCCTGGCAGAAGCTACCAGGGTCGGAGACCTCCTGTATTACGACCGGGGAGACTGGCTGGATCCCCTGACGCTCGCTCGTCGTATGGGGCTCTCCAGACCTTGTACCCCTCGGCGCATACTACAGGAGGTGAAGGCCACTTTGCCGCCCGCTGCTCGGGCCTACCTCGACCGGGTCCTGCACGAGGGCACGCCCTGCCCACCCTCCACTCCGGGCCCTCCGGACCTTTTCATCGGGCCCCTGCCCCGTGGACCCAACCGTCCCCCCCGCCCCTTCTCCGTGAGCTGGCTGCATGACTTGCAGCCAGTCTTCTTCCAGGCCGCGCCATGGAAGCATCTATACATGCTCGTGCTCCACACCCTTCACTTCCTCACCCTTGTGTCCCACTCTGACACAAAGTGGCAGGACCTCCTGCCACCTCTAGAGGGTGAGAAGCTCTGCTGGGCCAGCCTATACTCCACCCTGGTCCCAAGGCCCAAGGGATATCAGCTGGCGGCTCCTTCATGGGGCCATGAGCACGGGCGTGTATTTGGCGCAGTTTACCCCTGTCCTGGACACCTGCCCCTTCTGTGGCGTGAGAGAGACTCTGGCGCACATTTACTTGGAGTGCGCCAGGTTGCAGCCCCTGTACTGGCTCCTCATGAATATTCTGTTACATTTCTGGCTCCACTTTTCCCCTCACCTCCTTCTCTACGCAATCCCTATCCATGGCCCCACAAAGTCACAGGACCTCCTGGTCAACCTCCTCCTGGCCCAGGGAGAGGAGGTTGGCCGATGGAGACTTCTGTGACTGTGGGGCCTGTTTCTGATCCTCTGTCCGTTCACGCATCCAGGCAGAGTTCCTCTGGGCAGTGGACACCTTTGAGGAGCAGTGGGTGCTGTCCGGGGTTCTCTTCTCGGTGTCCCCGTCAGGCTCCCTTCTTTTGACCCTTTGACCGCACTCCTGTCCCTGTTATTCATTACTTGTCCCCTGGAATCATTTGGTTTCCAGGTCCTGTAGATCCTCACCTTAGGCTGAGGGGGGGTGTCCTTCAGCAGTGGGCAGGCAAAGCCCATCCACTTCGCAGAACCCAATAGGTACAGCTAGAGAGCATGTGCTCAGAGTGGCTGTACTGCCCTGTGTGTGTCCGTCTGCCTTCCTGAGGCTGCAGCACAGACTGCTCAAGTGGGGGAGGGGAGAACTGTCCCATTCATCCCAATGGAGTGTTGACTCTGAAATGTGAAGATGACAGATAATTGTAGATATTGCTAATTCACCTGATCATTTTATCAAAAGCATCCAGCTAATGTGCTTTCCCTGGAACCCATAACTGCCTCCCACACCAAGAGCCCCACCTACCCTCCCCCCCCACCTACCCTCCCCTTCGCCAGTCATTTTCCTGATTGGTAGGTCAAACAGCTGTGCCTGTCAACAACTGGAAACATGGGGACAATGCAGGCTGAACTTCATATGCAAGCCCCAGGGCTGTGCACTGATGCAGCCTTCCATCATCAGCAGTGGAAATCGCTGTTTAAAAGTGTTTGGTGTACACTAGAACCCCCTAGTTAGTGCACACAGCTGGAACAGAGGGGACCCAGGATCAGTTTCTCACTGCTGATGGGGAGAAGGGATTTGAACAGCGTTTCCCACCTCTCACATGAGTGCCCTAACTATTGGGCTGTGGGATTCTTAAGGGTGGGGGGAAGGGTTCCTGTAATCTCTCCTATTGAAGCTGTTCCACTGGGTAAATAATGAGAGTCCTTGGCCCTGAGAAAGCACACTCAGGAGACTCCTGGTGGAGCACTGAGGTGGGAGACCCAGGGGCCACTCTGCTGCTCTGATGAGTCCCTGCTTATTGACACACAGTGGAACATTTCAGCAGGACAGCTGGAGGGAGGACTGCCTCATAGTATCTGCTAGCTCAATGGTTAGAGCCCGCTCCTGAGAGGTGGCAGACCCCTCTTCAAATCTTTTCTCCCTAGCAGGTCAAGGGGGAGTTGAACTGGGATCTCCCCCCCCCACTTGAGTGCCCTCACCCCTGGGCTAAAGGGCATGAGAACAGGCTTCCCTTCCCCATCTGTTTGGTGTTAACCCATGGGAGAGGCCTGATCCGGTGGGGAGCCCCTGAGCACAGCTACTGGATTGGGCCTGCATGAGAGTTAGGTGGCTGAACACCTGTCTTGTGACTCACTCTGAGGTACAGGCACCAGACAGGTGTCTAGATGCCCACAAGGAGGCAGCAGTGCACAGGCCCTGGATCAGGAGTGTAGGTGCTGAGGGAACTTTGACTGCAGACGCTTAAGCCCTGAGTGAGTGTAGGCACCTGAAGAGTTTGGCTGGGGTTCTGTGAAGCCTAAGGAGCTGGGTGGATGTAGGCCTCAGTCCTCATAGGCCTGGACTATTCCTCAGCAGGCATACAGTGCAAATTGGCTGGATGCACTAGGAGAGACGGCTGAGCTCAGCCCCTGGCAATCCTTGCTGGCTGCAGCCATGTAGTCTTTATTTGCCTATACACTAATTCAAAGGGCCTAGGCCACAAACAAGAGGAATTGGATTTGCTCATTTAGGAGCATATATTCAATCTAGCTGCTATCACTGAAACCTGGCAGGATGATTCTCATGATTGGAATATGAAAATCAGTGGTGATAACCTATTTAGGAAGGATTGAATGGGCAAAAGGAGAGTGGGGGTGTATGTGACAGTCTATGTCAAAAATGGTACTACCTGTTTCAGAGTCACTGATAACTTTTTTCTGAGTTATGTTGAGTGCTTATGGATCAGTGTTCTAATAGGACACCATAACAAAATGGGGTATTAGTTGGTGTCTGCTACAGCCCACCAAATCACACTAGAGACAGAACGACCAGCTCCTTATGTACCTATCTATAATATGTGAGGAAAAAAAGCTGCATGATCTTGGGGGACTTCAGTTGGAGTGACATATGCTGGAGGTTTACTGTCCCCACCTTGTCTGAGCAGGAGTTCCTCCTGGCCTCCCTAACAGGGGAGGGAGAGGGGAAGCCTCTTAGTCTCTGGTAGCTCCTCCAGGCTTAGTGGCAGCAGACCAGATACCCAGTTCAGTCTTTCCCCTCTGGCAGGGTCTCTTCCCCCAAACCTCTGGGGCCCTGAAGGTACACCAGGGGTCGGCAACCTTTCAGAAGTACTGTGCTGAGTCTTCATTTATTCACTTTAATTTAAGGTTTCACGTGCCAGTAATACATTTTAATGTTTTTGAGAAAGTCTCTCTCATTAAGTCTATATATTATATAACTAAACTATTGTTGTATTGTAAAATAAACAAGGTTTTCAAAATGTTTAAGAAGCTTAATTTAAAATTAAATTAAAATGTTGATTTTACGCTGTCAGCCTGCTGCTGATCTGGGGTTCTGTTCACCTAGGCCAGCAGTGGGCTGAGCGGGGCTTGTGGCCAGGACCCTGGCTGGCAAGGGTCCAGCAGCTAGAACCCCAGACCAGCAGCGGGGTTCTACAACAGCTGCAGCGGCACAGGAGCCAGCAAACAGAGCTGTAAACAGGGGAGTTTCAGTGGGAGTACACAGGGGGAGGTTGCGGGGGAGACTTAGAAACCTAGGCAAAGGAACTGACAGGCTAGTGAAGGGAGCGGGTGGTGTTCTGCCGGTGTTCTGGTGCCTGTCGAGAGTTTGTTTTGGTTTGTGTTTCCTGGACTAACAGGTTTTAGGTGGAAAGGCTATGACTGAAACAGAGGCAGCAGTGAAAGACACAGTGAGGATGACTGGATGTGGAAACTGCGGCATGTACATGAGGGGATACCTGAAAAGAGTTTTGTCTGCATGAAGTGCTGCCTGATAGAGCTGATGGAAGAAAAGATCTGAGGATTGGAGATGCAGGTGGAAACTCTGGTAGAGTTTAGAAGGGGGTCCGAGCAGATGATGGAGCAAAGATATAAGGAGGCTGAAGGGATAAGCTCAGACTTGCAGATGGAAGCAGGACCAAAGAATTCTGAGGGGAGACTGCTGGGTGAGGAAAGTGGATGGTGGAAGCATGTGACTAAGAGAACCAGGCAGAGGAAAAGACGGGCCAGTGAAGGAGAAATAGAGCTCAGGAACAGGTTTGCAGAGTTGGGAAATGAAGAAGGGGCACAGCAGCTGATTGCTGAAGGTGAGCGGGCAAGGAAGAAGAGAAGAGCAGCTAGTCCTACAGGAAGAGGGGGAAGAGTCAATGGAGACATCACCAAATATGAGCCCCAGGAGGATACAGGATGGGTTGCAGAGAATTGGGGGGGGGAGGGAGAGAGGGAGGGATAGCTCAGTGGTTTGAGCATTAGCCTACTAAACCCAGGGTTGTGAGTTCAATCCTTGAGGAAGCCACTTAGAGATCTGGGGCAAAAATTGGTCCTGCTAGTGAAGGCAGGGGACTGGACTCAATGACCTTCCAAGGTCCCTTCCAGTTCTAGGAGATTGGTATATCTCCAATTATTACCTTTATTACCTCTAGGATTGCAAGGTGAATAGGAATCGAGAGGACTTGCAGCCAGTGGGAGCAGGGGATAGACCAGAGAATCACACTGTCACCAGGAAAAGACAGGTCTATGTGATTGGGGACTCCTTACTGAGAAGAATAGACAGGCCTGTAACTAGAGCTGATCCGGAGAACAGAAGGGTGTGCTGTCTGCCGGGTGCTAAGATATGGGATGTGGACCTGAGGCTGAAAAGGATCCTAACGGGAGCAGGAAAGAATCTATTGAGTGTCCTTCATGTGGGAATGAATGATACAGCTAGATTCTCGCTGGAACATATCAAGGGAGACTATGCCAGACTGGGGAAGACACTTAAGGAAATCGAGGCTCAGGTGATCTTCAGTGGGATTCTGCCTGTTCCTAGAGAAGGGCAACAAAGGTGTGACAAGATTATGGTGATCAACAGATGGCTCAGGCAGTGGTGCTATAAGGAGGGCTTTGGGATGTACAGCCACTGGGAAGCACTCATGGACAAAGGACTTTTCTCTCGGGATGGACTTCACCTGAGTAAGGAGGGAAATAGACTTCTAGGATGGAGGCTGGCACAACTGATTAAGAGAGCTTTAAACTAGGATTTTGGGGGAGATAGTTGGAAGATGTCCAGGTAATCTCCACGCTGGAATTTAACATTGAGAGGGAAGAAAACAAAGTAAGAGAAGATACAGCAGTAGGCAGAAGAATGGACATAAGGAGGAAGGGTAGTGTCCAACAGGCGATACTGCTGGTAGAATGTCTGTGCCTAACCGGGTAAAGAATGTCAGTGAAGCCAAACAGCAAAAATTAAGATGTCTGTACACTAATGCGAGGAGCCTAGGTAACAAAATGGAGGAATCAAAGGTGAAATTGCAAGCTGGATGAGCAAGCATCTCAAAGAGGTGATTAAGGAAAAAGCAGAAAGCCTACAAGGAGTGGAAGATGGGAAGGATTAGCAAGGAAAGCTACCTTATTGAGGTCAGATCATGTAGGGATAAAGTGAGAAAGGCCAAAAGCCATGTAGAGTTTTCCCTTGCAAAGGGAATTAAAACTAATAGTAAAAGGTTCTATAGCCATATAAATAAGAAAAAAACAAAGAAAGAAGTGGGACCGCTAAACACTGAGGATGGAATGGAGGTTAAGGATAATTTAGGCATGGCCCAATATCTAAACAAACACTTTGCCTGAGTCTTTAATGAGGAGCTTAGGGATAATGGTAGGATGACAAATGGGAATGAGGATATGGAGGTAGATATTACCACATCTGAGGTAGAAGCCAAACTCGAACAGCTTAATGGGACAAAATTGGAGGGCCCAGATAATCTTCGCCCAAGAATATTAAAGGAACTGGCACATGAAATTGCAAGCCCATTAGCAAGAATTTTTAATGAATCAATAAACTCAGGGGTTGTACTGTACAACTGGAGAATTAAAGGTAATAATAGGAGATATACCAATCTCCTAGAGCTAGAAGGGACCTTGAAAGGTCATCAAGTCCAGCCCCTTGCCTTCACTAGCAAGACCAATTTTTGCCCCAAATCCCTGGGTGGCCCCCTCAAGGATTAAACTCACAATCCTGGGTTTAGCAGGCCAATGCTCAAACCACTGAGCTATCCCTCCCCCTACTAACATAGTTCCTATTTTTAAGAAAGGGAAAAAAAGTGATCCGAGTAACTATAGGCCTGTTAGTTTGACGTCCATAATATGTAAGGTCTTGGAAAAATTTTTGAAGGAGAAAGTAGTTAAGGACATTGAGGTCAATGGTAACTGGGACAAAATACAATATGGTTTTACAAAAGGTAGATCGTGCCAAACCAACCTGATCTCCTTCTTTGAGAAGGTAACAGATTTTTTAGACAAAGGAAACGCAGTGGATCTAATTTACCTTGATTTCAGTAAGGCATTTGATACTGTTCCACATGGGGAATTATTAGTTAAATTGGAAAAGAAGGGGATCAATATGAAAACTGAAAGGTGGATAAGGAACTGGTTAAAGGGGAGACTACAACAGGTCGTACTGAAAGGTGAACTGTCAGGCTGGAAGGAGGTTACTAGTGGAGTTCCTCAGGGATCAGTTTTGGGACCAATCTTATTTAATCTTTTTATTACTGACCTTGGCACAAAAAGTGGGAATGTGCTAATAAAGTTTGCGGATGACACAAAGCTGGGAGGTATTGCTAACACAGAGAAGGACTGGGATATCCTACAGGAAGATCTGGATGACTTTGTAAACTGGAGTAATAGTAATAGGATGAAATTTAATTGTTAAAAGTGCAAGGTCATGCATTTAGGGATTAATAACATGAATTTTAGTTATAAATTGGGGACACATCAGCTGGAAGTAATGGAGGAGGAGAAGGACCTCGGAGTATTGGTTGATCACAGGATGACTATGAGCCGCCAATGTGATATGGCCGTTAAAAAAGCTAATGCAGTTTTAGGATGCATCAGGTGAGGTATTTCCAGCAAAGATAAGGAAGTGTTAGTACTGTTCTACAAGGCACTGGTGAGACCTCATCTGGAATACTGTGTGCAGTTCTGGTCTCCCATGTTTAAGAAGGATGAATACAAACTGGAACAGGTTCAGAGATGGGCTACTAGGATGATCTGAGGAATGGAAAACCTGTCTTATGAAAGGAGACTCAAAGAGCTTGGCTTGTTTAGCCTAACCAAAAGAAGGTTGAGGCGGGATATGATTGCTCTTTATAAATATATCAGAAGGATAAATATTAGGGAGGGAGAGGAATTATTTAAGCTTAGTACCAATGTGGACACAAGAACAAATGGATATAAACTGGACACTAGGAAGTTTAGACTTGAAATTAGATGGAGGTTAGAGGAGTGAAGTTCTGGAACAGCCTTCGAAGGGGAGTAGTGGGGGCAAAAGTCATATCTGGCTTTAAGACTAAACTTGATAAGTTTATGGAGGGGATGGTATGATGGGATAGCCTAATTTTGGCAATTAATTTGGCAATTGATCTTTGATTAGCAGCAGGCAAGTATGCCCAGTGGTCTGTGATGGGATGTTAGATGGGATGGGATCTGAGTTACTACAGAGAATTCTTTCCTGGGTGCTGGCTGTTGAGTCTTGCCCACATGCCCAGGGTTTAACTGATAGCCATATTTGGGGTCGGGAAGGAATTTTCCTCCAGGGAAGATTGGCAGAGGCCCTTGAGGTTTTTTGCCTTCCTCTGCAGCATGGGGCACGGGTCACTTGGAGGATTCTCTGCAGCTTGAGGTCTTCAAACCACAATTTGAGGACTTCAATAACTCAGACATAGGTTAGGGGTTTGTTATTGAAGTTTTTGCTCGTGTGCCATCTTTGGCATGTGTGCCATAGGTTGCCGACCCTTTGGCAGGGTTTCCCCAGCTCTTCACCTTGTAACAGGTTCTGGCAGGCCCTTGATTGGCCCCAGATATCCTCATTAACCTGGAGTAACCCTTGTTCAATTACCAGGGCAAAAGAGACTTGCTTATCCTGGGGAAAATATCCCTGCCTTTCAGACCACTTTCCTGTAGCTATCCTCTGCCCCCTCGGCTGTTACTGCTGCTGTGGAGAGGACCCTGCTGACTTAACCCCCCCGAGGGTTGTGCAAGGCTCCACCTTTGCTACCACTTTTGGGGCCTCCCCTGGCTGGTTTGCTGCTTCTGCTAAAGATCCTGCTACTGCTACAGCCAAGGAGGAAGCAGAGGAGGCATGGCTTTGTGGAGGGGGTTTGTTACTGATCTGAATGACTGTGACATCTTTGCTCCTGTGATGGTAGGTGCTGTTGCTGTGGGGAGCAGGGGGAGTGGTGCAGAGCCCTCCTCCTAGTCTATTTACTCCCATACTACTACCACCCCCACAATTACCATCTGGCCCTGCTCTCTGATCCCCAGCCCAGCAGTTTGCCCTGCCCTTGTTCCACCCTGGGACTGTAGCAGCTGTAAACAAGCACTTTGTTTCTCAGGTGCTTGTGGGTGCATGTTTCCTCTTCCCTCCCTTGGACTTGCCCTGATGCATTTGGCTGGTGGGCTCCCTTTTCCTCCCTTATGCCCTGCCTCGCCCACTGACTTTTCCTTGCAGCAGTTTGTCCCCCTTCCTCTTGTTGCCTGCCCCCTGTGGCTGCTTTGTTTGCTCCCTTTAGTTCAGCCCTGGTCTCCTAGGGGTGTTTTTTCTTTGTTACCTCCCTTGCTAGTTTGTTTGCCCTGCCCTAGTCCCTGGAAACAAGTTGGCCTCAAGTGTGGGTGGGAGGGAGCTCGCCAGCCAACAGGCCCTGACATCAGGCCAGAGCTCTTGACCCAGTTGACCCTGGCGGAGGAGGCTGCCGACTCGCCAAGTACACAGCTTGGCAGGTCTACACTCGCACCAGGTCCTGGACCACGAGGAACACGTCATTGGTGCACACTGACAGGACCAGCCCCATCTCTGGCTCACGGAGCACCATCCCCGTTAACCTCTTTCAGAGGAGACGGAGGAAGGGCTCGATGGCCAGAGTATACAGCTGGCCTGACAGTGGGCAGCCTTAACACACTCCTCGCCTGAAGCTGATTGAGTTGAGCCTGACCAAATACTCTGCGGAGGTGTACAGAACCTGGAGAAAACCCATGAATTGGGGCCTGATGCCAAACACCCGCAGAGTGCCCAGGATATACCTGTGGTCCATGCAGTTGAATACCTTCTGATCCAGAGACAGGAGGGCAAACAACAGACCATCCCTACACCCAAGCTCAAGGAGATCCCGGACCAAATAGAGGTTGTCCTGTGTGTCTTCCTTGAAGAGTCAGCTTGGCTCCTACCCAGGTGCTGACTTGTTTTCAGTAGTGCTGCTCACAGCCAGGCTTCTCACACCTGGGTGCAAATCACCCATGATAGCTCTGTAGTGCAGAACCCTTCCACCCCCGCACCCCTCCAAAGGAGCAGGAGCTGGAACTGCCCACAGTCTCGCCATCAAAGGGCCAGTGAGAGTGAGCTGTCTGAGGAGCTTAGTCCTGGGTCAGGAAAGGGTGGTGGCTTGTTTTGGCTCTGACATGGGCTGGTTGAGAGGAATAGGGGATCCTGAAGTGCAGATGGGGGTGTGGGGACAGAGCTTCTTGACTTAGGACTCTGTTTCTTTTAACTTTTGCTGCAAGAGCCCGGAAGGGGGTGGACTGTCCGGTCTGGCCTGGACAGAGAAGCATGCTGGGATGGGATGCTGGGGAGAGGTGGTGCCATCTGGCCAGAGAGGCACTCACACAGTAGAGGAAAGGCTGGGAATCCCTCGGTGACCAGAGGGATGATCAGGACAGAATGATGGGGAAGGTGGAAGGAAGAGGCCACAGGCAGAAAGGCAGTAGGGCTGGGGCCAGGCACCCAATTCCTTCCCTGAGCCCAAGGCTGGGTATCCTGGAAGAGGGTGGATGGGAGCTCCCCCGAATCTACCCCCACCAGGTCAGGGCTGGATTTCAGGGTTAGTGCATGACGCAAGTGCCCTGCTGGTTTGTACTGGCCAACAGAGGTGCTGATGGGGGGTGACCTGGCAGATTGGCTAGGCAGCCCCCAAAGCACCCTAGTCATTACTTGTAGCCAGAGCCAGCATAGGGCACTCTGCCCTGACACTGGGGGGGAACCCTACACCAGCGGGAAGGGAGCCACTGGGGACAGGACTCAGCAGGGTTGTGGCCTTGGACCCAGCCAGTGAAAGGGATCAGGTCCCCATCCCTTCCCCAGCCGCTGAGTTCCAGGCCAAGCTGCGGAAGGATCCCTCCATAGGGTATGTCTACACTATGAAATTAGGTCAATTTTTATAGAAGTTGATTTTTAGAAATCAATTTTATACAGTCGATTGTGTATGTCCCCACTAAGCTCATTAAGTCAGTGGCATGCGTCCTCACTACCATGACTAGCATTGACTTACAGAGCGGTGCACTGTGGGAAGCTATCCCACAGTTCCTGCAGTCTCCGCTGCCCATTGGAATTCTAGGTTAAGCTCCCAATGCCCGATGGGGCAAAAACATTGTTGCGGGTGGTTTGGGGTACATGTTGTCAGGCTCCCCTATCGCCCTCCCTCCGTGAAAACAACTGCAGACAATCATTTTGCACCTTTTTTCCTGGGTTACCCATGCAGATGCCATAGCATGGCAAGCATGCAGCCTGCTCAGCTCACCGCTGCTCATTATACTGATTAAAGACCTCACACATTATACTGCAGTATGTGCAGAACCTGGCTAAGAGATGGCAGCATGAGGACGATTGTGAGGAGGACATGGACACAGACATTCCTGAAAGCAAGGGATGTGGCAATTGGGACATCATGGTGGCTGTTGGGCTGGTTGGTACAGTAGAATGCTGAATGTGCAAACAAGCACAGACTGGTGGGACCGAATAGTGTTGCAGGTATGGGATGATTCCCAGCGGCTGCGAAACTTTTGCATGTGTAAGGCCACTTTCCTGGAACTGTGTGAGTTGCTTTTCCCCCTCCCTGAAGCACAGGAATACCAAGATGAGAGCTGCCCTGACAGTTGAGAAGCGAGTGGAGATAGCTCTGTGGAAACTTGCAATGCCTGACTGTCAGTCGGGAATCAATTTGGAGTGGGCAAATCTACTGTGAGGACTGTTGCGATTCAAGTAGCCAATGCAATCACTGACATTCTGCTATCAAGGGTAGTGACTCTGAGAAATGTGCAGGTCATAGTGGATGGCTTTGCTGCAATGGATTTTCCTAACTGTGGTGGGGTGATAGATGGAACACATATCCCTATCTTGGCACCGGACCACCTTGCCAACCAGTACATAAACCACAAGGGTGGTGCTGCAAGCACGGGTGGATCACAAGGGATGTTTCACTGACATCAACATGGGATGGCCGGGAAAGGTGCATGAAACTCCAGGCTGTTTGAGAAGATGCAAGAAGGGACTTACTTCCCAGACCAGAAAATTACTGTTGGGGATGTTGAAATGCCAATAGTTATCCTTGGAGACCCAGCCTACCCCTTGCTCCCATGGCTCATGAAGCCATACACAAGCAGCCTGGACAGCAGTAAGGAGCAGTTCAACTATAGGCTGAGCAAGTGTAGAATGGTGGTAGGATGGGGCTTTGGATTTTTAAAAGGTCACTGGCGCTGTTTGCTGACTAGGTTAGACCTCAGCGCAACCAATATTCCCATTGTTATTCATGCTTGCTGTGTGCTCCACAATATCTGTGGGAGTCAGGGGGAGACATTTATGGCAGGGTGGGAGGTTGAGGCAAATGGCCTGGCTGCCAATTTTGAACAGCCAGACACCAGGGTGATTAGAAGAGCACAGCAAGGCATGCTGCACATCAGAGAGGCTTTGAAAACCAGTTTCATGACTGGCCAGGCTATGTTGTGACAGTTGTGTGTGTTTCTCCTTGATGCAAACCCACCCCTTTGTTGATTTTAATTCCCTGTAAGCCAACCACTCTCCCCCCTTTGAAATAAAGTCACTATTGTTTTGAAACCATGCATTCTTTATTAATTTAAAAAAGGGAAATAACTGATAAGGTAGCCCGGGTGGGGGAGGAGGGAAGGACAAGGCCACACTACAAATCAAAACTGTTTGAATGACAGCCTTCTGTTGCTTGGGCCATCCTCTGGAGTGGAGTGGCTGGGTGCCCGGAGCCTCCCTCCCCCACGTTCTTGGGTGTCTGGGTGAGGGGATATGGAACTTGGGGAGGAGGGTAGGCAGTTGTACAGTGGATGCGGCGGTGGTCTGTGCTTTTGTTGGCTTTCCTGCAGCTCCACCAGATGCCTGAGCATGTCCATTTGCTCCCCCTCAGCATTGCATCCTGCTTCTTCTCATCATGCTCACTTAATGCTTTCCTGGACTCTGCTACTGAATGACTCCATGCATTTAGCTGTGCCCTATCAGTGCAGGAGGAATGCATGAGCTTGGAAAATATGTAATCATGAATGCGTTTTTTTCCACCTTCTAATCTGTGATAACCTCAGGGGGAGCATAGAAACATTTGCACTTGCAGGGGGATAAAAAGGGAAAGTAAAATTTAAGATGATACATTTCTGAGAAGAAAAGGGAGACGCTTTCACAATGAATCAAGCAATTCACAGCAGACAGCACATGTGCTTTAGGTACAAGGTCGCATTTTGCCTTTTATATTGAGCGCCTACCGGAATGGTGACACATCACACATGGCTGGGTAACAGAATTCAGTTTCCAGGCAGCCATAACATGTGGGAATGTTTTCAAAATGCAGCACCTTCCTTTCCCATAGCAAGCAATGCTGGTTGGGTTTGCCATTTAAAAGGAGGGGCTGTGGTTTTCGGGTGGATGTGCACCACACGCCTCTCTCCACCCTTCCGTGTGGTTATTTGGGATGATCCCTTCACCCCTTCCCCTTGCTGCGTGGCTTCCCACTCCATCCCCAGACACATTAATAGACTTTTCCAGTAGCTGTACTGGCTGCGAATGCATCCCAAGTCTTCAGGGCAAATCAAACATTAAACACTTCTGCTTTTAAACTCTGTACTGTAGTTACAAATGTGCACTCACCAGAGGTGTCTTCCCTGCCTTCAGGGTCGGGGATCCTGCCTTGGGAGGGTATTGGCTCCAGGGTGATGAAAAGGTCCTGGCTGCCGGGGAGAACGGATTCACTGCTTGCCTGCTGCGCATTCTCCTCCTCTTCGTCCTCCTCTTCCTCATCCACAAAATCCTCCTCCATGTTGCGTGAGACTCCCCCCTGGCAGGTGTCCATGGACAGTGGTGGGTGTGGAAGCCAGTAAATAATTAACAAGGATTTGAAGGGATCTTAATGCATGTTAGTTACTTAGCATGAGTTAGGCTAGCTGTGACCCTAATGACGTGAGATTTGTAGAAGCAAGATAATGTGAGACAGAGTGAACTGTGTGAAAAGTTATTACGACCTTGCAACAGTCTAACCAAATATGCAGGCTTGCTTTTCTTAGTAGTGAGATAAATAAGATAGCAGAAAGGCTTATGTATAAACAAATGCAATTGTTTTCTCTTTACTGTCTCCATGATTGCTAGAAATTGTCTGTAACAAAGGTATAAAGGCTTGATGTAATTGTTTACCAGTTGAGAGACCTGTCCGGGACTGGGGCGACCCTGTGTCCTATGGCACTCTCTCCCTCCATTGTAATTACTGGAGAAATAATAAAGTATTTGATTTTGCTGCACCCAAACAAAAAGCGAGAACTGAGTTTTTCTCCGACAATTTGGGGGCTCGTCCGGGATGGCAACACCCACGGACCCACAGACGGCTACTACGGATCATTCCCCTTCGAACCCCATGGCGCCACATGAGAGGTATGAGACCTTTTGAAATCTCTATTGGGGTATCGGAGGAGGACTGTCCGTGAGGACGTCTGTCTCTGTTGGGCTCACGCCATCT
Organism: Mauremys reevesii; assembly: GCF_016161935.1. Classification (NCBI taxonomy): domain Eukaryota; kingdom Metazoa; phylum Chordata; order Testudines; family Geoemydidae; genus Mauremys; species Mauremys reevesii. Next base: position 40,111,808 of record NC_052630.1, on the reverse strand, counting down.
GAACTTATTGACTGTGCAGCAGGATCAAATGCAGAGTGGTATTGGGGAGAGGCCCCAATAAGGTTAGTTTATAGCAGTACTGGGAACTGCTGAGCTGGCCAAGGTAAATGCATAGGTAAATGCATAAAGTAATGCATAGGTAAATGCATTAGAATGCACCGGTGCTGAGGGGTTTTTACCGCCTCAAGAGGGGTTGTCATACCACCTCATGGTATTGGTCCGGACCAGGTAAAGATGCATCGAGGTTAAAAAAAAAAGAGATAAAAAGGTTAAAAAAGGGTTTAAAAAAAAAAGGAAGAAAAGAGGCCTTGGTGTGTGTGTGTGTACACCAGTGTGAGTGATCGTTATTGGAAGACGCCCAGAGTACCCTGTGAAGTGGAAGCTCATGATCAGGACTGCTCTAACGCAAGCCCGGTAACTAGTGGATCTTTAGGAGATCCGACCCACGGTGGGCTGACTCAGCCTGGCATAGTCCGGCGAGGAAACTGCCTGGGTCTAGGAGTGTGTGAACCCATCTTCCCTCCCCTTTCCCTTCCGTGTGGGCTACTGACAGTCTGATCATCTCACTGGATGCAATCAGAGTAAGCGGCACCGTCTCCCAGAGACTAGCCGACGCTCTTTGCTGAAGGGAGGTGTAGGAGAGTCGTAGTCTTCCTTGTGAGTCTCTCCTGTGTGAGTGCCCTGTAGGGAAAGATCCTTAGTTTCTGAGCCGCTAGCGTGGACAGGGCACCCTCTCTGTGTGTGTAAGTGGAAAATGGGTAAGGGACAGTCTAAATATTCCACCTTACCCCCTAAGGGTCCTAAAACCTGCAGGTATTTAGCGAATTGGAATCTTCACACGCGTGAAAATCCATCTAAACAGTGCCCATTAGAAGGTATCTTCAATCTAGATAAGATCATATATCTCAGAGGAGCTTTTAATCACCAAAGAAAAGCCTCTGACACAGTGTGAGCAATTTGTCTAGGAACAGGTTAATTTGAAATTCAGCTTAGCCCAGAGATAAAGGAGAAGTTGGTTTGTGTTCAAGGTCAAGAATCAGTGCGGACTATGCTAAGTGCAAAGAAAAACTGCTTTCAGCCCCAGCTGCTTATGGAAAATAGAGACAGAGGCAAACCAAAGGCAGTACAAGTTACAGAATTGGAATTATATTTGCAAAGCTTAACTTTCCAGTGAGACATGTGTGAGTATTAAAGTGGCTTAAGGCTTGGGGCATTCATATTTTTCCTGTGTGAGGTGGGAGCATTCCCAACACTCTCCATTGTTGTTTTATTATTTTTAATGAAGCTTTAAAATTTGATTATATGCAGTGTCAGTCTGATCACCTGACATGAGGGATAAATTGGTAACAGAAATTTGTCACAGTTTGGTGAGCAATTAATAATGGGGGAGCCCTGCAGAATTTACACCATCTATCTGTTTTACCCTTGTTATTTTATGTTTGCTTTGTTTGGTATTGTTGGTGTTATATGATAAGGATTGCATGATTATAGGTGAGCCCTAATAGAATAAGGAAACACTATTTAGTTTTGGTTCTGTTCTGTTTAACCGGTTACTGTTGTTTTTCTGCTCTGTTCATTTGGGCGTTGGGTGTGTGAGCGGAACTGAACTTCTCGTTCGTAATTCCTCAGAGTGGAAGCCATGTGTGTGATGAAGCTCTGAGGTTGTATTGAGATCTTTCTGTCCCGCCCCCTGTAACGGACAATGTAATAGAAGTAGAAAAATCTGGCTTAGACTGTAATTCTCTCTGCTTTCTGTGTAATTTTCTTTTCTGTTTAAGTGTCAGTAGACAAATGGGTGGGTCTCTGGGTAGACCCCCTAAAGGGGTTTGGATTGGCCTTTACCCAATGGCCATGTATTTTTGCCCAGGTGGCAAGCCTTCAAAGGGAGGACTCGGGTAGTCTTGTGAGTAGAAATGTTTTGGGGAAAAGACCAGAAGGGTGGGGCTAGTTGAGAAGCTCACCATCCTAGCTAAACTGGTAGTGGAGCAAATTGGTGCAAATGGAAGGGACGATTCAGCAAGAAAAAAAGGATCGGGCCCGGGCGGGCAGGCAACAGACAAAGAGATTGGAAAACGGGTTGGAAACTTTTGAGGGTGTAGTGGAAAGAAGGAGTAAGTGAATATAAGCATGAGGATTTCAAATACTCAGGAGGATATTTGGAATGGTGATTTGAGTTGATAAAAGTGACTGTTGGGAGACAAGCAAGTGATTTTTAAGGAAAGTGAAAAGTTGACTCTGTAGTTGCTGGAGGGAACAGCAGTTGAACTTTGTAAAGATGCTAAAGAAAAGTTTTTGGTGTCTTTGAAATGTTTGTGGATAAATTCAGGCAAAGAAATTATTAGATTGCAATCGTTTGGCTATGAACAATTTTGTTAAATCAGTTGAAGAATGTATACAGTGCTATGTAATGAAAATTTTATTAGGCTCTAAAGGCACTATAAGTGGTGATGTTTTCTTTCAGTGTTTAAAAGCAGGAGTTAAAAGTCAAAAAAAAGCAAGCCAGAAAGCATCTGTGTTAATGCAAATTAACTAACTGATAAGGTAGAGGCCGCTGAACCAGGCCTGTCTAAGAAACACATACGAGAAAATATGGGGTAATTCCTCTGTTTTGCCTAGAATCAACAAGAGTATTTGTATATTTTAAGTATTTAACTGCCCAGAAGGGGTGGACCTCTGTTTTTGTCTTTCAGATAATCAAAGAAAACTAATGCCAGCTGCACAGCATTCGACGTACCATGATTTACTGGCACAGTCACAATTATGTTGTGTGTTCTATGTTCTGTCTTGTGGTGTTTGTCTCGTGGCCAGAATTGTTGTGTTTAATATTTTCATGAGATGGTCTGATTTGAAATCAAGCGGAAGTGTTGGATTGAAATGCAGATACTTGTTTTGTTCAACTTAGAATACAAAGTGTTTGGTTACATCAGACAAATGTGATATACTAAAGTCTAATACATTTTCTTAAGTAAGAGAAAGAAACTACATTGGCCAAATCTTTTAATTGAGAATTGTTGTTAAAATTTGCATACTGACAGTCTTTGGAAGCAAGGACATGAAAAGTTAACCCACTCCCCATATTGTACAAGGGATCCTTCTGGCTACCTCAGACTTTTAGCCAGAGGAGTGGGGATGGTGGAAAGCTATTGGACTAGAGGTTATATTAAGTGAACTTCTCAAAGTGGGTGTGCTTGTCCTGGCTTGTTGTTCCAAAGTTCTGTAATAAGGTTATTTTAGTGAAAGGGTATATGTGGCATACATTGAATAATAAGACTGATGTACTGTATAACAGTAATATTTATGTGTTCATGGTATAAAAGAAGGTGTATAAGTAAAGAGTAAAAGTTTCCTTTGTAGGTTAAAAGAAAAAAAAAGCCATGAAGGGAGAAAAAGAGAATAGCTAACATGCGCTGGCCCCAGTCAAGGACACCGCTCACGGCTAAGACTTGGCTGACTACCAAGGAAAGGGGGGGATGGTTGCTGCAGTTAAACGAGATTGGTGTGCAGTGGGCAGCCCACCCTCCTCCTTGGGGACCTTTTGTAAATATTCAGATTGATTTTATTTAAATGTCTAAATGTTGTGGTTATGGATATGTATTAGTTTTAGTTGATGTATTTACCAATTGGGTTGGAGCTTTTCCCTGCAGGAAAGCAGATGTCAGGACTGTTGTGAAATTAAGCTTAAAAATTTTGTGCCACGTTTTGGCATCCCTGTGAGTATCAACAGTGATCGTGGAACTCATTTTACTGGACAGATTGTAAAGGAGTTATGTGCAGCTCACTGCCCTCACCACCCACAGTCTGCTGGGACAGTGGAACGCCAGAACGGGATTTTAAACAAATAAACTGGCCAAGATATGTGCTGAAACAAACTTAAAGTGGCCGGATGCCCTTCCTTTGGCACTGAGTATGAGAGCCATTCCCAATCGAACGACTGGACTCAGCCCTCATGAAATTTTGACAGGACACCCAATGCTGACTACCAACTGCACCCCCACTAACCCCAGCTCAGATGGACATTCATTTGATGGATAACATAATGCTTAAGTATTGTCAGGCACTAATGAAATGTGTTAAGTCTTTTTTATACACAGGTGATGGAAGCACTACCGAAGGATCTTGTGCAACCTTGCCCCTCGTTGGAACCAGGAGCCTGGGTCTACATAAAGATCCATCAACGAAAGACTGCCTTGGCTCCACGCTGGAAAGGCCCTTTCCAAGTCCTGCTGACTACCGACACCGCTGTAAAGTGCCACAGACTGACTGCTTGGACCCAGGATTCTCACTGCACAAAGACCCCTCCACATCAGAAGAATTTTCCTACTGATAATTCGCCTATTCTTTCTTCTAGTTCTACTGTGCTTCTGGACAGCAGGGAAAAAGGACGAGGTGACGTGCTGGCAACCTCTCCCTTGTCCACTGACAAACTACTGTGCCTTTAAACTTTTCTAGCCGAAGCAAAATCATTACAGGATGATGTCCTGGTAATCTCCCCTGTAGGATGCTGAACCACGACTGCTTCAGGGACGAAGAAGAAACACTCACTCCACTGACATTGCCATAGTCCAGGAATTCCTGACTAATTAAGGACATAGAGAACTGACCCTGGTGAAGAAACAAAGAATTACACACTGGCAGGAAGAAATTTGTGGGACCCATGCTTGGGAATGTGGTATTAATTGGATTTTGGGGTTTATTCTACAGGCTGCGCCCTGTGTTTTGGATAAATCCTTCAGTATGTATTGCCCTCCCTAATTGGATTTTAAATGACATTGCCCTTATCAGGTTTTCAAATCACTTCTACATACGCAGATTGCTCACAAGGGGCTGCCATTAGATTAGCACAACAAAAAGGCCTGGGTTATTTCCTCTGGACAAAAAGGGAATTGACCAGATCCCTGTGGGCTGGGGCCAATAGTGTAGTAGCCATTTGGACTATTCTTAAAGGCCAAGAACATGATAAGAAATTGGGCCAACTAGAAAAGGCCACTAGCCTTATTTTTGAAGCTCAGCTATCTTAAGTACAGGCTGGAGTTGGTGAGTTACATGTCATTTCCACCCTTAGTTCTATGACCCAGAAGTTACTGACAGCGATGGTATTGAATATCACTGAGGCTGGGAAGGCATTGCAGTGGGATCTAGACCAGACTTGGCCCACTGCCCTTACAGACACATCAGGAGTACCATCTGATCTGTGGTCATGAAGACATACTTGGACACTTTCTGGATGGAAGTGTGGACATTCACAGTGCTCCTTCCACGCATATGGACCGGTTAGGGTGGGTGTGGGCTCCCACATACCGAATCCTGCCGGGTCCATGGGGAGGATGCATGTGGGATTGGGTGATTCACCGAGATATCTGGGAAGTGAGACCGCCTGATTCTCCTAATCAATTTTTAGTTAGTGCTCCTGGGATTACAGCTGATATTTGGATGGGGTTAGGGAATCTATGGACATTTTGGCCGTTAGAACCACCACAGCTTCAGTGTGTACAGAAACTGAAGCCAGGGGAAGTTGTCACTGTTTATGCCAATATTTGCTGGGAGGGTAGAGGTCAAGGAACTACCCTGACAGGACACCCACTTTTTCAAGCTAATGATAGCTATGTGTACGTTGATGCCACCACTTTACAAAATATACATATTAATCTTACCACTGCTGCAGGCAATCATATCATTTACTGGCCTGCAGATAGAATGTTGCACGTAGCTTTTGGATTTCAGGTATATTTTAATTGGATTAGAGTAGTGCCTGATCGGTTTCAAAATTTGCTTTCATTGTTACCAGAGGTTTGAAGAATCTCTGAATTGCAAGGGCAAATTCATATGCTTCAGAATATATATCATGCTGAACAGAATGCCTTTCATACAGCTTATAGAGTGTCTACTTTATGTACTAAGTATGATGTATTGTGCTTTGTAACCAAAACTGTACAACAACCCCATTATTTTATTCCTATGGGAATGTTATTGTTTGTAGTGTTGTTAGTTAGTTTAGGATTATGTTATTGTTGTTGTTGTTGTAAAAAACGTAATGATAGTAATAATACCTTTCATGTTCATGCTAATCATGCATTGTCATTACATCCCATGAAAACCCCTAAGGTTGACATATCTGCTGTAGAATCTGAAATCCATGGTTTAATGCGAATTGAGATTTGAAATTGTTTGTTGTACTAGAAGTACAAAAGAGGGGAATGTGGAAGCCAGTAAATAATTAACAAGGATTTGAAGGGATCTTAATGCATGTTAGTTACTTAGCATGAGTTAGGCTAGCTGTGACCCTAATGACGTGAGATTTGTAGAAGCAAGATAATGTGAGACAGAGTGAACTGTGTGAAAAGTTATTACGACCTTGCAACAGTCTAACCAAATATGCAGGCTTGCTTTTCTTAGTAGTGAGATAAATAAGATAGCAGAAAGGCTTATGTATAAACAAATGCAATTGTTTTCTCTTTACTGTCTCCATGATTGCTAGAAATTGTCTGTAACAAAGGTATAAAGGCTTGATGTAATTGTTTACCAGTTGAGAGACCTGTCCGGGACTGGGGCGACCCTGTGTCCTATAGCACTCTCTCACTCCATTGCAATTACTGGAGAAATAATAAAGTATTTGATTTTGCTGCACCCAAACAAAAAGCGAGAACTGAGTTTTTCTCCGACATGGGGTAGTGGTAGGGACCCTCCTAGAATGCCATGCAGCTGATCATAGAAGTAGCATGTATGGGGCTCTGAGCCAGAGTGACTGTTTGTCTCCTTTGTCTTCTGGTAGGCTTGCCTGAGCGCTTTGACTTTCATGCGGCACTGCTGTGTGTCCCTGTTGTAGCCTCTGTCCATCATGCCCTGTGCTATTTTGGCATATATATTAGCATTTCTTCTTTTTGATCGGAGTTCTGCCCGCACAGATTCTTCTCCCCATACAGCAGTTGGATCCAGTGTCTCCTGTTCACTCCATACTGGAGTTTGTTTGGGGAAACTGCATGGTCACCTGTGCTGCTGAGCTTGCGACGCTGACCAAACAGGAAATGAAATTTCAAAAGTTCCTGGGGCTTTTCCTAGTGCATCGGAGTTGAAAGTGCTGTCCAGAGTGGTCACATTGGAGCACTCTGGGATAGCTCTCGAAGGCCAATAACGTCGATTTGCATCAGCACCACCCCAACTTCAACCCAGCAAGTTTGATTTTAGCGCTACTCCCCTCGCCAGGGAGGAGTACAGAAGTCAATTTTAAGAGCCGTTTAGGTTGACGGAATGGGGTTGCTTGTGTAGGTGCATTCATTATAAATTTGACCTAATCCTGTAGTGTAGATCAGGGCTTAGAGAAGCTGAGGGAACTTGCTGGCCAGAGCATGCCGCAACCCCTGGGGGAAGACTGCCAGGAAAGATTCCTCTGGGAGAAGGGATTCCTGTAACCAGAATGGACTCCCCCAGGGGAAGTGGAACTGTGGGGGATCAGGTGGTGGTCCCCCAGAAGTACCACTGCAGGCTACTGTATCTGGCCCACGGTGTCCCTCTTGGGACACCAGAGAATCCACTGCACCAGGCAGAGACTGCTGCAGAACTTTTACTGGCCCTGGGTCTTTGATGCCACCCAGCAGTACTGCAGGTCCTGCAACCCCGGCCAGAAGGTGGGGAAGGCCCAGGACAAGGGGAAAGCAGCTTTGAGGCCCCTGCCCATCATAAAGGAGCCTTTTCAGAAGGTGGCCATGGACAGAGAGGGGCCCCTCAACAAGGCAACTCGGACAGGGAAAAAATACATTCTGATGGTAGTAGATTTTGCTACTCACTATCCCGAGGCAGTGGTTCTGTCCTCGATCAAGGAAGACACTGTGGCAGACATGCTGCTGGCCATTTTCAGCAGAGTGGGGCTCCCCAAGGAGGTTATTACAGACCAGGGCTTCAATTTCATGTCAACCCTGCTTCGGTAGTCATGGTGAAGCTGTACTTTGACAGGGAGAATGTGGTATTGGCTGTGTGTGGCCAATGGGAGGAGCAGGGAGATGATCCCTTGTTGGATCTATTCCCTTAGACAGGGGCTGGCCCTTTGCTGGAATCAAGTCCCCTCTCTGCCCAGCTAACCCCTGCCCAGCGGCAGAGGTCAGAGAGGCGCTGCGTTCCTACCAGCAGCTGTTCTCCAACCAGCCTGGGCTCACTAACCTGGCTGTCCACTGGGTGCCCACCCTCCTATAAGAAGCTCCCTATTCTGGGTCATTGGGAAAAGAGCCCAGGACCTGGAGAGAGAGGTCAAGGACATAGAATCATAGAATATCAGGGTTGGAAGGGACCTCAAGAGGTCATCTAGTCCAACCCCCTGCTCAAAGCAGGACCAATTCCCAACTAAATCTTCCCAGCCAGGGTTTTGTCAAGCCTGACCTTAAAAACCTCTAAGGAAGGAGATTCCACCACCTCCCTAGGTAACTCATTCCAGTGCTTCACATGCTGGCTTTAGGGTTGATGCAGCTGTCCTCCAGCCCTTGGGCCTATCCCGTGGTGTTGGTTCCCCAAGAAGGATGGGTAAATCTGGTTTTGTGTGGACTTCTGGAAGCTTAATGCCATCACCAAGTTCGATGCCTACCCCATGCCTAGGCCTGACGAGCTCCTAGACAAGCGGGGGTGGGGGGGCGCTCGTTATCTCACTACTATGGATCTCACCAAGGGCTACTGGCAAGTGCCTATGGATCCAGATGCCAGGCTTAAATCTGCTTTTATCACCCCTCTGGGGCCCCTTGAGTTCCTGATCCTACCTTTTGGCCTAAAGGGGTCAACTACCACCTTCCAGCACCTGGTGGACCAGTTAGTCAAGGGGATGGAGAATTTTGCCCTGGCATATATTGATGATATCTGTGTTTTTAGCCAGACCTGGGAGGACCACATGTTCTAGGTTAAACAAGTGCTGGACTGGCTCCAGGATGCAGTACTGACTATAAAAGCTAGGAAGTGCAAGTTGGGTATGGCAGAGGTATAATACCTGGGCCACAAGGTGAGGAGCAGCTGCCTAAAGCAAGAGCCGGCCAAGGTGGAGGCAATCCGAGATTGACCTACTCCCCAGACTAAGAAAAAGGTCCAGGCCTTTATTGGAATGGCGAGGTACTACCAGAGGTTCGTGATCCACTTTAGCTCCATAGCCGCCCCCATCACTGAGCTATGTAAGAAGGGTAAGCCGGATAAGGTGGTGTGGACCAAGCAGTGCCAGAGGGCTCTCGGTGCTCTGAAGGAGGCTCTGGTCAAGGGCCAAGTGCTGGTAAAACCAGACTTTGACAAGCCCTTTTTGGTGTTCACCAATGCCTCGGACACAGGGCTAGGTGCAGAGCTGATGCAGGTTAATGAAAAGGGGGAGAGACACCCCATCGTGTACCTGAGCAAGAAGCTGCTTCCCCGGAAGCAGAACTATGTGGCCATAGAGAAGAAATGCCTGGCCATGGTGTGGGCCCATAAAGCTGCAGCCATATTTATTTGGGTGGCTTTTCACTGTGTACACTGACCACTCACCCCAACATGGTTACACCAGATGAAAGGGGCCAATACCAAGCTCCTGAGGTGAAGTCTCAAGCTTCAGGATTAGGGCATGGAGGTGGTCCATGTTAAGGGGAGTGCCAACGTTATAGCAGATTCTTTGTCCCGGAGAGGGGGGCCGTAACTTCCCCAGGCTGCTGGCTAAAGTGGCCTTGCTCAGTTCGGTCTCGGAGGAGGGAGAGATGTGACAAAGTAGGGTTTTCTTCATCTTGTTGAATGTGAGTCTTACTGTCCTATCCTAATACTGTGCGTACCTCCGTTTCCCTGTGTACTCCACCAATATTTTGGTGGTGGGGATTGGGTGTGTGATTTTTGCTAAGGTCCTCGGGGCAGGTGAGGCTGCCCAGCTGTCTGCACGTATGTAACCTGCGACCGAGGAGGGGGGTGCGACCAGGTAACACCTTTTGCCCAGGAAGCGGGACAAAGAGGAGGAGAAGGAGCAACAGGTGTGTCAGATGTCAGATTGCTGGTAGCTTGGCAGTCTGCTTGCGGGGGACTGGAAGAGGGGGAGTCTAAGCTGTCTGACCAAGGACTCCCCAAGATGGACTTGGCTGAAAGTCATTGATTTCTGTGATAGCAAGCTCTGTTCTATGCTGTGTTGCTGCCAACTAATAAACCCTTCAGTTCTACAGGCTGGCTGAGAGTCACTGCTGATTGCAGGAGCTGGGGTGCAGGGCCCTCTGGCTTCCCCAGGAGCCCCACCTGGGTGGACTCACTGCAGGAAGCACATGGTGTGGAAGGGGATGCTGAATGCTGCAGGGTCAGACCCAGGAAGGTCGAAGCTGTGTAAGCTTCTTGCCCTGGTGACAATATGCTCAGAGAGAGGAGGCATGCTACGCCAGAGTCCTGACTGGCTTTATATGGAGTAGTTCCAGAGCATTGGCCCAGTGACTCCGTGACAGACCATATCAAAAGCTTTGCTAAAGTCAAGGTATTCCATGTCCACCGCTTTCCCCATATCCACAGAGCCAATTATGTCATCATAGAAGGCAATCATGTTGACTGTTCCTGAACACCTTCCTCTCCTCCAAGTGCTTCAAAAATTATACGACAATAGCATCTGTTTTTCCTCAAATACAGAATAGAAATATTTATTGAACACATCTGCCTTTTCTGCATTATTATTGAGAATGCTACCATTTCCATCTAGTAATAGAGCAATACTATAGCTAGGGTTTTTTTTTGTTTCTAATATACTTTTAAAAAAACAAACCCTCCTTTTTGTCCTTAACTCTGCTGGCCACTGATTTCTCCTTGTGTTCCTGTACTTCCCTTATCAATTCTTTACACTTCCTAGCTCAGAGGTAGGCAACCTATGGCACATGTGCCAAAGGCGGCACACAAGCTTATTTTCAGTGGCACTCACAATGCCCGGGTCCTGGCCACAATGCCCCCGGTCCGGGGGCTTCTGCATTTTAATTTAATTTTAAATGAAGCTTCTTAAACATTTTAAAAAACCTTATTTACTTTAAATACAACAATAGCTTAGTTATATATTATAGACTTATAGAAAGAGACCCTCTAAAAATGTTAAAACGTATTACTGGCACACGAAACCTTAAATTAGAGTGAATAAATGAAGACTTGGCACACCTCTTCTGAAAGGTTGCAGACCCCTGCCCTGGCGCATGTCTATCTGCAGTGTGACTGGTTGCAGCGCCTCTTCCAGCTCCTCCAGAACCTCTTGTTGAGGGCTGTACTTTTCCCACACCTTTTTATACATGCGCATCCTATCCGTGGCCCCATGAAGTCACGGGACCATCTCGTCAACTCCTCCTAGCCCTGGCCAAAGTGGCCATTTACAATACCAGGGAGAGGAGGTTCGCTGAGAGGGGTGGGGGGGCTTGCGACTGTGGGGCTTATTTTTGTTCTTTCATCTGTTCACGCATCCGGGCAGAGTTCCTCTGGATGGCACCTGCTGGCTCTTTGGACCCTTTTGAAGAGCAGTGGCCGCTGTCCAGGGTTCTCTGCTTGTTGTCCCCTTCTGGTTCCCTAGTTTTGGTCCTTTGACCCCCAAACCTGTTCCTATTTTTCCCCTTCATAGTCCCCCACATTTAGTTGAGTACTGGGTTCAGTAGCCCCTCCCCAGGCTGTGGGAGGGGCCTTTAGCAGTGGGTGGGTTTGTATCCACACACTTCCCGACACCCAATATGACCACTCTCCTATAGCCATCTGGCTCGACCCTGTCATCTATCTATCTATCTATCTATACTTGGTGTTTTAAAAGGGCCACTTTTTCTAAGTTGAAAATAATTTTGAGCCAAATCAGCTGGGAGGAAGAAAAATGTGAATGATAATTGGGAATTGTTTAAGAATAACTTTACTAGATGCCCAAATCCGCAATTGAGGAAGAAGGCTATATTTGTTAACATCCCCGCCTTGACATGGTTTAGCAGGGAAGTGAAAACAGCTATAATATATATATATACACCACAAAAGGAAGAAAGAGGAAGTTGATCGTAATGAATAAAAATCAGAAGCTAGGACAGGAGTTGGCAACCTTTCAGAAGTGGTGTGCCGAGTCTTCATTTATTCACTCTAATTTAAGGTTTTGCGTGCCAGTAATACATTTTAACATTTTTAGAAGGTCTCTTTCTATAAGTCTATACTATATATGTAAGCAGAGTCAGAATGAGCTCTACCCTGACATCTGGCGGTGAATCGTGGCAAGTTGTGGGAAAGAACTTCAGGGCCTGATCTTGTTTGCATAGGCAGACCCACCCCGCCTAGCATGAGCCCAAATAGTCACTTTAGCTGCTGTGGGATCCCCAGTTTCTCTGTTATTGGGGCAGGAAGAATAAAGTATTGTTACCCTGCTTATGTGAACCAAGGACGATTAAACTGTTTTACAACAGAGGGACTCACCATTAAGTAAGCAGCATGCGCTAGACAAGGAACATGGGTTCCAAAACCCAGTGAAATGAGAGAGGCTGAGGACAGGCATTTGTACATGATGATGGTATAAGCCCCCTTTGAGGGCCTGGCATACCAATTGCATCCCCTCCTCTCTCTACTGTGGACTATCAGAGTTAATTTTAATTCCATTAGGAGTCTAGTTACAGGTTGCTGAGCTGAATTCACTTTGGGCTAATGGTGCACCAGTACTGAGGCTTCCCTCCTACAAGCTGAAATCACTGAGTGCTCGGGGGGTGAGGGCCTGAAGATATGTTGCTGAGCAGCTGGTGAAGCAGAGCAGTTTGCAGGATGACTGGAGCGGCTTGCAGGACAACTGACGGAGTGGAGCAGTTCACAGAATGGCTGGAGCGGCTCATGGAACGGCTAGTGGAGTGGCTCACGGTGAAGGCTGCAGCAAACCCCATGGAGAGGCGAGGCAGTCGGCCTCAACCACGTAAGGTGCCTCTTAACACTGCTGCGCCCCTCCCCCCCAGCTTGGAGGTAAAACTCTGCAGATAAACTTTTGAACTCTAGGGCTGCACTGACCAGGGGCAGAGACTTTTGGGTTGTTGGACTTTTGGGTGATTTTTGGGGTTGCTGGACTTAAGACCCTGAGGGAAAAAGAATACTGCCAAACTTACTTGGGGTGGGGGGATTCTTTTGCTCATGGTTTGTGTTATGAATCCTGTTTGTGGTGTTTCCCCAACATAATGCTGCATTGTTTCCCTCCTTTATTAAAAGGATTTGCTACACTCAGACTCCGTGCTTGCAAGAGGGGAAGTATTGCCTCCTAAAGGCACCCGGGGGGTGGTATGTAATTGTCCCAGGTCACTGGGTGGGGGCTTGAGCCAGTTTTGCATTGTGTTATTGAAATGGAACCCCTAGATACTGAACCTGGCCCTTGTTGCTGCCAACTCAGATGGGCAGAAGGGTTACATATAACTAAACTATTGTTGTATGTAAAGTAAATAAGTTTTTCAAAATATTTAAGAAGCTTCATTTAAAATTAAATTAAAATGCAGAGCCCCTGGTGGTCAGGACCCGGGCAGTGTGAGTGAACCATGCCAGGTACACACCCATTCTCATGGCTCCATGAAGGAGCCACTAGCTAATATCCTCAGTAGGCCATGGAACCAAGATGAAGTACAGGCTGGCCCACTGGGGTCCCTCACCCTCTGCAGCTGGTAGAAGGTCCTGCCACTTGGTATCGGGTCAGGACACAAGGGTGGGGAGTGAAGAGTGTGGAGCATGAACGTGTAAAGATGGTCCTATGGCAGGGTTCAGAAGCAAACCAGCTGCAAATTGGGCAGCTGGTTTGGGGTACAAAGGGGCGGGGGCCAAGATGGCTCACTGGGCAGGGCCCTGATGAAGAGATCCGGAGGGCCTGGGGCAGACGGGGGATACCCTCTCACAGGACCCACTCAAGGGAAGACTAAGAAGTGGGCAATAAGGCTGCCTCTACATCCTGAACTACATGCCAGGGGGTACCAAGGGCAGAGAGCCCCATGCACTGGCCGATCATATAGGGATCCACCCAGTCCCCCTGGTAGTAGTCTCCGATCCTGGTAACTTCTGCCAGGACCAACTTCTAGTGCACCAAGGGCAACTCCACCACCTGCACACGAAGATGGAGATTGTGTAGCAGGGGGTCCCCAAGGAGATCTGCCCCCTCGGTGGCCACCATGAACCTGGTCACCGAGACCAGCTTTCAGGTCTGGAGGAGGTCCTGCTACAAAACCAGCAGCTCAGAGAGGTCTCACGGATGACCTCTTGGATTTTTTTTTTTTTTTAGAAAGCTGCTCGTCATATCAGAGCCCTTGGAGGCGGAGGAGGAAGATGTGCCCCAGCGTACGCCATGCCGAGCTACTTGCACTATAAAGGAGTCTCTGCAGGGCCTGGAGGCGGAAGATATGGACCTGAGTGCGCATGCACACCAGGCCCTATCATTCCTGTCCTCCAGAACCAACCCCGTCAACCTCTGGCAGAGGAGACAGAGGAAGGGCTCGATTGCCAGAGCAGACAGCTGGCCTGAGAGGGGGCACCCCTGCTGCACTCCCTGCCCAAAGCTAACTGCCTCGGTCAGGGTCCTGTTGAGCCTGACCAGACACTCTGTGGAGGCATACAGCACCTGGAGAAAACCCACAAACTGAGGTCTGAAGCCAAACGCTTGCAGAGTGCCCAGGAGATACCTGTGGTCCATCCTGTCGAATGCCTTCTCCTGATCCAGGGACAGAAGGGCGAACAACAGACCATCTCAAGAGATCCCGGACCAAATAGAGATTATCAAAGATGGTACGGCCCAGGATGGTGTAGGTCTGGTCGGGTGGACTACGTCCACCAGTACAGACCCCAGCCGCAGCGAGATGGCCTTCACTACGACTTTGTAGTCCGTGCTGAGGAGCGAGTCGGGATGCCAATTCTGAAGGTTGCAGGGGTCCCCCTTCTTTGGGAGCAAGATGAGCACAGCTCACCCGCATGATGGGGGAGGACCCCAGTCTCCAAGGATTCGGCCCAGATGGCGACAAGGTCTGGGCCGAGGACATCCCAGAACACATGGTGGAACTCCATGGTCAGCTCATCCATTCCTGGAGATTTATTGATGGACATGCGGCGGAGGGCTTCCGTGAACTTGGCCAGAGTAAGAGGCAGCTCTAGCTGGTCTCGGTCACCCGTGCTGACTGTTGGGAGTCCATCCCAGAACACACTGCAAACATCAGGATCAGTCAGATCCAGGGAGAAAAGGCCTGCATAGAAGGCCCTGGCCCTCCCACACATCTCCACTGGACCTATGAGAGGGGTGCCGTCCTCTGCCAGAAGGCAGGTGACTTGCTTCTTGGCCCCCCTCTTTTTCTCCAGGGCATAGAAGAAGCGGAAGCCATGATCCATCTCCTGAAGGATCGAACAAAGGCACCCCAGACCTGATGATCCTCGAGGGCCTGGAGCTCCTCCTGCTTCTCCCAGCATGCTCTGCAGAGGGATGGATCCTTGGGGTTGGCAGCCAGATGCCTCTCTAGCTCTAAGACCTCCCGTTCCAACTACTCTATTGTCACATCCTTCCGTTGGCAGGCGTCTCGGGTGTAGTCACAGGAGAAGAGCCGGGCACTCACCTTCCCGACATCCCACCACCGCCACGCTGAGGGAAAGGTGTGCCTCTGCCCTCGCCAGGCCAGCCAGAAGTCCTGGAAGGACACCACTAAGCCCACATCCTCCAACAAGCTGTCATTAAAGTGCCAATAGGCCAGCTCCAGCCTCCCTGCGCAGAGAAAGGCTGTCACGGTCACTAGGTGGTGATCCGAGAACGGGGCTGGCTGGATGCCAGAGGAGTGGGCATGTGAAAGGTGACAGTGTGAGAAGTAAATGAGGTCCAACTGGGCGTGGCGTGACTGATGGGCCTCCATCCGGATGAAGGTGAACGTTGAGACGTCATCCGAGTGGTGATCATGCCAGACGTCCACCAGGGAGTGACTGTCAATAATCTCCCAGAGGACATCCATGGCGGCTGGGCACTGCTTGGTCCCTGAGCGGTCCCATTCCTCAAGGGTGGTGTTCAAGTGCCTAGTCCCCACCCAGGACTAGGCACTCGTGAGGATCCAAGGAGCCAAGGAAGGTGGACGCCTGCTGATAAAAACGCAGCCACTCCGGGCCTGATATCAAGGCATAAATGTTGATGAGGTTGACCACTAGCCCCTCCATGCAGATCTGGAGGTGCAGCAGGCGGCCAAGCTCAACCTTGGCGACCTCCAGCATCTCAGGCCATAGGTCAGGGGAGAACAGGGTGGCCATCCCAGCCAAAGTGGTGGTGAGGTGGCTAAAATAGACCTTGTCATAAACATATAGCTAAGGGTAGCATAAAATCTCTCTTTACCCTGTAAAGGGTAAATTCCTCTTTTACCTGTAAAGGGTTAAGAAGCTCAGATAACCTGGGTGACACCTGACCAGAAGGACCAATAAGGGGAGAAGATACTTTCAAATCTGTGGGGGAAGGTTTTGGTCTGTTTGTCTTGGAGCCAGCCAAGAAACCAGGCAGGGAAATTCTATCTTAAGTATATCTGAACTAAGCATCTAGTCTTGCAGAAATAGTAAGTAATAGCAGAAAAGAAATGTATTAGATTACCTTTCGTTTTAGCTTGTGAATTTTCCCTGTGCTAAGAAGGAGGTTTATCCCTGGTTTTGTAACTTTAAGGTTTTGCCTAGAGGGGAAATCCTCTGTGTTCTTGAGTCTTTTGTTATTCTGTAAAGTACTTACCAACCTGATTTTACAGAGGTGATTCTTTTACCTTTTCTTTAATTAAAATTCTTTTAAGAACCAGATTGATTTTTCATTGTTCTTAAGAGCCGAGGGTTTGAGTCTGTGTTCACCTGTACTAATTGGTGAGGATATTATTCTAAAGCCTCCCCAGGAAAGGGAATGTAAGGGCTTGAGGGGATATTTGGGGAAGGTAGGACTCCAAGTTTGTTTAAATCACTTGGTGGTGGCAGCGATACTAAGGCTAGAAAGGAATTTGTGCCTTAGGAAGTTTTTAACTTAAGCTGGTAAAAATAAGCTTAGGGGATCTTTCATGTGGGTCCCCACATCTGAACCCCAGAGTTCAGAGTGGGGAAGGAACCCTGACAGACCCTGTCTCCCAACTCCATCCACCAACTTGCTTTGGTGGCTGGATCCATATGGGTATCCTGCAGGAAAACCCAGAGTGCCCCCACTCCCATCCTACAGCCCCAGGTGTTTAACATTGCAAAAGATGATGGTTGCCATGTGGAGGGCTTGGCGGGGGGGGGGGTCCTCGCCAGCGCCACGCGGCCCATCTCAGACCCCGGATCAGTGGGGGGCAGTGGAGGGAAAATAGCAGCCCCTAGGGGGTCGGGACAGGGGAACATGAAGGCTGCTCCCTGGGGGGGTCATCCTCTGGGAAGGGGAAGGAGACAGCCCCAGGGGTGGCAATAGCAGCATGGGAGGTGGAGGGGAGGGGGCCAAGGTCGGCATCAGGGGCAGGGCAGGGGTCAGGAGCAGGGTTGGGGAGAGGGGCAGAGTTGGAACTGGGGGCCCCGGCAGCTGAGCTACCAGGGGGTGGCATCTCTGGATCACTGGGGTCAGACCCAGGGCCTTGATCGCCTCAAAGATGGAGGGGAAATCACCACCTACCACTCTATGGACCTCCTCACCAGTGCCTGAAGCGACTCTTGCCTCGGAGCATTCAGGGAGGTCAGATGGCAAGGGGGCAGGAGGGGTTCCATCAGGGGGCCCCCCAGGGGCAGTGCTACCCTCCATTGCTGCCATGTCATCCCCAGCCGGCTCTAGAAGATGGGATACGCCCGGGGGCAAGGCAGAAGGCTCGGTCTAGGTGGCCCCCTTCCTCGTCTTTCAGGGGGCCTCCACATCAGATGGAAGGAGCAGAGCTCGAGCCTTCCACTTCCCCTGTACTTGGACCCAGCCCTCGATGGCATCATCCATGGGCTGGTGGACAGGGGTTGGGCTGGGGGGTAGGGGCAGTGACACTGAAGCTCAAGGAACTAGTGGTGGGGCAGCATGGGGGAGCGAAGATTCCCCCTGGGGCGGGCCCTCTCCCACACCCAGCAGTAATCCCACCACACCCTCCTCCATAGGCCCTGCCAGACTACATGCAGCAGAAGCGGGGCTCTCCCGCTCATCTGGGCGCACTGAGGGAGGTACCCCCAGCACCTGAGCGGGAGCAGTGGTGGGCTGAAGAGGAGGAGGGGAAGCTCCGGGTGCCGGGCAGCCAGGGGCGCCAACAATGATGGTGTCGGCACCCTGCTGGGGCTCGGGGGTCCCGATGCTTCTCTGTGCCGGGCCAAGGAGCAGTCCCTCTGGACGTGCCCCATCGCCTGGCAGAAGTAGCACCAGGCTTCCTCCATAGAGTAATGCACCCAGTAGCAGGCCTCCTGGTAGGGGGCTAGAAAGAACCCCTTGAGCACCTCTCCATCACACGCCGCCGGTGGCAGTTGAAGCTGCACCTGCCGGTGGAATGAGAGGCCATGACGGAGGGCTGGGTCTTTGCAGCCCAGCAGGAGAGGGCTGACAACAGGGATCGGTTTCCACAGGGCAGAGAGAGTGGGACAGAAGGACAGAGGTCAAGACCAACTGGATGCCCAGGTCCTCCAGCGGTTCCAGGGGGACAAATATGCCCCCCCCCAACCAGGCCCTTCTCCACTGCCTCCTGGGTGGCGGCATCCGATGCCAGGAGGAAGACCACCTTCCCATAAATTTTGGAGGCCGCCATGATGGCCGTGGGCCCCACCACCCTCGCCAATGACCGCACATAGGTCTCCATGTGGAGCGAGGCGGGCACCAGGAGGCAATGGATGCCATGCTTCCTGGTCAATGTGGGGAAGGAGCCCCGGCCACCAGAGATGGTAGCAGAGGCGGTGGCCAGGTGAGATGATGTAGAAGCAGGTGGGGGAGCCGCTGCCACTTGGGCGTATGCCATGGGGGCCAGGAGAGGGGACCTGCGGAGCTGGTGGAGGGAGCAATGAGGAGGGATGACGCAGCCGGTAGTGGGGCCGCGACAGAGGGGGCAGCCTCTGCCATGGATGGGCTCTAACCTTTTTGGCGGGGCTCTTACCCTTCTTTTTGTCTTGGCCTTTCCTGCCAGCTGTGGGGGCTCCCCCAGAATTGGAGGAGGCAAGGGATGTGGCAGCAGTGGAGTTCGCCCCATTGTCTGCCGCTGTCAGAGCCCCAGAGGGGGCTGTAGCAGGTGGTTTGGCAGAGGCAGTTGAGGTGGAAGTGACAAGGGATGCTGGGGGGGCAGGTGAAGGAGGGGCAGTGGGGGCTGCCCAAGAGATTCCACCTGCATTGTCCCCCGCCATAATGAGCAGGGAGAGAGGAGAGACACCAGGGGGGCAGGAGGGGAAATGGGGAATAGATTGACCACTCCTCCCTGCTAGGCTTCAGGCGGGGGGGGAGGGAGGGGTGGGCTGGATGGGGCTGCCTGTGAAGGCAAGGACTGGGTGTGGGAGTTATGTTCAGTCACTGACTCAGGATGGGATTCCAGCTCCTCTAGTTGCACTAGAGGATGGGGGTTATAATAGCATAAGGGGGGTGCAGTGATACAGGGGCCAACTAAAATGGGAGGGGTACAAGCACACGGGATGGGGGCATGGACGTACAGAGTGAGGGGCTAAACTGGGCAGGGGGCACTGTGTGGGGAGGGGAACAACCAGGCTGGAGGTAGGACAGGGAGATCAAGGGGCTAGCTTCAGAGGCTGGGGTGGGGCAGGCAAACAAAGCTGCAGAGGGAAAAGGTCGGGGCAGCCAAATGAACTGAAGCTGTTGAGTGGCTGGGGCAAAGTGGGAGGGAGAAGCAAAGGGCTGCAAGGGAAGAGGGGGAGACTGCTGCAGGGAAGGGGGGGTGTCAGTCTGGGGGCGGGCATATGCACCCACATGCACTTGCAAAAAAAGTCAAGTCAAGCAAGCAACTGAGTCCTTGAGGCAGGAGATGAGGCATATGGTAAGTGTCCACTGGGGATGGTGGAGGGGGCAGGGTAGGGTGGTGGGGGTGGGGTGGGGACACAGATGGACTGGGGGCAGGCACCACGCCACACCCCCTGTCTCCCCACCAACACAGTTGTGAATGTAGAATGAATTATATTGTAAAAATAAGAATGGATTAAAGAAATGTTGTATGTACCTTTAAGCAGAAATAAGAAATGTTGAAATACAGGTGCCAGGAAAAGAAACATTAGGCATAAACAATGGTGCTAATGGCAAAACATTAACAGAAGATGGGTAGTAATTAGTAAGGAAATAAAATATGCATGCCTAGCCCAGGTAAACTTATCTGATTCTGCTCCCTTTGTTATCTTGTTAAGTTCTCATCCTTTTATCTGTATAAATAAGATAGTTTGTGTCTTGCATGGGGCTCACATTATCTGGGTGTTATTAGCAGAAGCGCTGTGCTGATCAATTCAGCTAGAGCAACCAGACTTCTTTACTCCATAATCTTACCCTGCATTCGTTCGAAAATACGTTACCCTTCAGTCGGCCATTTTCCACACTGACCAGGTACAGACAGTCAAGAAGTGCACGTTCCTTCGGTTCAGGGGGTGCGGGTACCGAACACACACACACACACACACACACACACACAGTCCCGTGCCTTCGTACTTTTTATCTGATCTGTTGGCCGTGTTTTAAAACAGATCAATCAATTAGGGTAGGTCAAATTCTCAGTGTGGTTAGCGTTATCACTTTGACTGTATAATTTATGCTTACTTATCTCCTTGTAGCCAATTGTTTCATAGATTATTTTACCGCATAGGAGTCAACATAGATTGTTATCTTTTTGCAGCGCATTTTGACCACAAGTTTTAGCCTGCTTCTACAAAGCTTCCCCCTTTTACCTCTGCAAACTGAAAGTTTGAGGCCTAACATTGACATTACCTTTGTTCATTTCAAGCTTGGCAATACTTTTGTTCAGAGATTAATCACAGTATCCACTTTAAAGATCCAATACTGAGAACCACTGGCTTCCCAGCAAACAGTCTAAGGCATCTTGTACTTGAGGCATGGTGTAGTGGTCAACCACAGTAAGGATGTTTAGGGTGCGGTTGTTGATACATATCCAGATTTTCCCATTCTTTTTATGGACCACTACAATGGGTGATGCGTATGGGGTGTGGGGCTCTGTAATGATGTAATTTGCAATCAGCTCCTGAAGATATCACACATCTGCCATTTCTGAGAGAGCAATCTCCCTAGATCTCTCCCTGAAGGTTCGAGAGTCGTATAGTCTGATGTTGTGCTCTAGTCCTTTTGCACATCCCATGTTCCACTCATGCAGTGAGAATACCTTTGATCTTTCACAAAGTTTCTTCCTTGGGCGATCCTTCCACTTCTTGGACAATGGTGAATCTCCAAAGTCAAACTTTGCAGGATCTATTGCTGGAACTTGAATTTCACACTGGGGTCTTACAATGGTTTCAGGCTCAGAGAGGTCCACTATCTTCTGCCCTTGCTTCACAACAACATCACATCTTGTTTCATTAGCAATCAATATAATCACCTTTTCCTGGGCTTCAGCTTCTGACTCCACTGGGAACCAGCACTCCTTCAGGGAGTTCTCCTTCAGCTGGCTGCTTTATCATTGCTAATACCCCTTTACTGCTTTTCAGCCAGGTACTCATGATAAGTATTTCTTGCTCTGTCCTTGCAGGCACTACTAAGGGAGTCGTGCTTGCATACCTCAATGCCTCCATTGCTATTTCAGACATTTCCTTTTTAGTACTCTCAATTTTCCTATAGGCTTCAGCACAAAGCGTATGGATCATCAGGGTGTTTAGGTATTGGTCCCCAGTTCATTGTCTGCAGTAATCTGTGAGTACCTTGAAGAGACTGGAATTGGTCCTTATCAGCATGGACACATCAGAGATTCCTTTAGGGTCGGGGCATATTAAGGCACCAGTGTCTACCTCTTCTCTTACCCCAGCAACCTCTTCTGGAAATTCCAGGTGCACTATGAGACACTCTTGGTAGGAGTATTCACCCATGCTGAGGCCACACAGGCCAAGGCTGGTCAGTGGCTATATAGGCAGGTGCCTAAGCATCCGTTGGTAGAATGACTGAAATATAATTGTCACTTGAGATCCAGTGTTAAGCACTGCTTTGCATTCAGCCCCTTTGATCTTCACAGGGATCTCTGCTTGGGGCCCTATCAGTCCTGAGGGGTTCCAGCTGGACAGTCTCTTCTTGGGGAGCCTTCAAGTCCTGTAGGTCTAGGTGGGTCCCTTTCTCAGACCCTTTGGCAGTTCATCGACCCCTCCCAATTGGTCCTTAGCTTTCCGTACACTAAGTAGGAATTTTCTTCATTATGAAAGTTGGCAGCACTGTGTCCATCCTGGCCACACCGGGAGCAGAAGAATTGTCCTTTCCCCCTTTGCCTAGGTGGGATGGTGGCTCTAAATGTTGACTTCTACATCACCACAGCCAGAGGCTCCTTATGCCTGGAGTCTTAGTTCGGTTGATGGTGCTTTGAAGCTCAGCTATCTGTTCTCTCAGGACCTGTACTTGTGGGGCAAGTTCCTCTCAAATGCTCACCATCAGTACACTGGCTGTGCTCAGGGGTGCTGTGCTGGCTTATTTTGCCCCATAACCGTGGGTTCGCCCTAGCTAAAGATCCAGCCGATGAGGAGGCCTTCTGTCTCTAGGTGGATTACGGCGAACTTCTGGTGTTATTGCACCCGAAAGCACTAGGGGCTCAGGGTCCGCAGCACGAACAGGTGAGGAGGTGGTATCAGCTCGTGCTGGGCAAAGGGGTATCTCAGCCGCCGGCAGTAATGGAGGAGAACAGTCAGAAACAGGTGACTCGTGATTCGGTCCCTCACCAGAAGAGGTGAAGTCAGACCCCTCAACTGCAGATGGGTCCTGAGGACTGGCATGACCTGGCAACAGCTGATCTACATGTCGCCGCCAGGTAAGATTCTCTGCAGTCCGGACTGTGTAGGAAACAGGTCCTGTTTGAGTGATGACTGTGGCCGGAACCCATTTAGCTCTGGAAGTATAATTCCGAGCCAAAACTGGCTGTCCCGGGCTAAAGGTTCGGTCTTTTGCTCTGGGTGCCCATCTGATGACTTGATATTGCTGCTGATGTTGCACAATTTGTTGGGGTTCAGAAGGTTTCAGCAGATCAAAGCAAGTGCGCAGCTGTCGTCCCATCATTAGAAAGGCCGGAGATGCGTGGGTCGTAGCATGAGGTGTGTTTCTGTAGGAAAGTAAAAAGGTATCCAGATGCTTTTGAATGGAGTGTTGTCCCCTTGCTGATTTCAAAGCGTTTTTCATTGTCTGCACAAATCTTTCAGCTAATCCGTTGGTGGACGGATGATATGGTGCTGACGTGATGTGGTGTATCCCATTTGCCTTCATAAAATTTTGAAACTCCTGAGAATCGAACTGCGGTCCGTTGTCGCTCACAAGTTGTTCTGGCAGACCAAAACGACTAAAGAGTCCTCGTAGTTTTTGGATAGTACTCTCTGCAGAAGTGGACTGCATTATAGAGACTTCTGGCCATTTAGAATGGGCATCTATTGCCACCAAGAACATGCTTCCTTCAAGGGGGCCAGCAAAGTCAACGTGAATACGTTGCCACAGGTTTTCAGGCCAGTCCCATGGGTGTAGGGGTGCCCACTGGGGTGCATTCCTCACACCCTGACATGACATACAAGATTTTGCCTTCTCTTCAATAGCGCTGTCCAGTCCAGGCCACCAAAAATAGCTTCGTGCAATTTCCTTCATGCGCACTATTCCACAGTGACCGGAATGTAACTGTTCTAACATCTGTGATCTCAGTGGTGGTGGAATAATGACACGTCTCCCCCACAACAAACAACCAGATTGGACCGATAACTCCGTCCGCTTGGACATGTAGGGAACAAGGTCGGATGAGACCGGAGAGGTTTGTCGAGATTTTCCATGCATCACCAGGTCCATAACGTGGGACAATACTGGGTCAACGCGAGTTGCCTTCTTTATCTGAGTAGCAGTGATGGGTGTATTCTCTACCTGTTCAAAGTAGAAGATTTCCTTTTGGGCACTATCTTGGTGTTTGACCGGCAAAGGCAACCTTGAGAGGCCATCTGCATTGCCGTGCAGAGTGGATTTCCGATATTTGATTTCATATGTGTGTGCTGAAAGTAACAATGCCCAACGTTGCATACGACTAGCAGCTAATGGGGGAATGCCTGTGTAGGGTCTAAAAATTGATGTCAGAGGTCGATGGTCTGTGAGAAGAGTAAATTTTCGCCCAAACAGGTACTGATGAAACTTCCGAATTCCAAAAACAATTCCTAATGCCTCACGTTCAATTTGGGCGTAGTTAGTTTCTGCTTTGCTTAGAGTGCGTGAAGCAAAAGCAATAGGTCTCTCTTCTCCTGAAGGCATAATATGTGACACGACCGCTCCCACTCCATAAGGGGAGGCATCGCAGGCCAATTGCAGTGGTAAGGATGGATCAAAGTGCGTTAGAACTTCAGAATTTAGCAATGCATCCTTAGCTTTGTTAAACGCAACATCACAGGCTTCAGTCCACTTCCAGGCCTTGTTCTGCCCAAGGAGCTCATGAAGTGGTTTTAGCAGTGTGGCTAACTGTGAGATGAACTTTCCATAATAGTTCAGGAGTCCTAGAAACGAGCGCAGCTGGCTTACATTTCGAGGTGGGGGAGCCTCCACAATAGCTTTAACTTTTGCAGGGGCCTTATGAAGACCTGCAGAATCAATGATGTGTCCCAAATATTCAACAGAGGGCTTGAAGAATTCACACTTGTCTTTGCGAACTCGTAGGCCATACTCTTCCAGTCTTTGTAGGGTAGCCTCTAAATTCTTTAAGTGATCCTCTTCATTTCTTCCAGTGACCAGGATATCATCCAGATAGCACTGAACTCCTGACAAGCCACACAAGATCTGGTCCATAGCCCTCTGGAACAGGGCGGGAGCAGATGTTATTCCGAAGGGTAGGCGACAGTATCGATAAAGCCCCTTATGAGTCACAATAGTCAACAGCTCTTGGGACTTTTCATCGACGTGCATCTGTAAATATGCTTAACTCAGATCAATCTTACTGAACTTTTGTCCCCCAGCCAGGCCTGCGAAGAGGTCATCGATGCGGGGAAGCGGGTATTGCTCTGCACACAACACTGGGTTGACAGTGACTTTAAAATCACCGCAAATCCGGAGAGAGCCATCTTTCTTCACGATTGGAACGATAGGAGTGGCCCATGAGCTATGGGTAACTGGTATTAGGACTCCATTGGTGACCAGGCGCTCCAGGTCTGCTTCAACTTTTGGCCTGATGGCATATGGCACAGTTCGGGCTTTCAGATATTTTGGTGGACTGTGAGGTTTAATGTTCAATGTCACAGTGAATCCCTTCATACTTCCCAAATCATCTCCAAAAACAGCAGCATGTTTCCTTAGAATAGGGGTTAGACTGGTTTCTTCTTTAGTCATCCGGTGCACTTCTGCCCAGTTCAGTTGAATCTTCCCAAGCCAAGACCTACCCATTAAGGCTGGGTAGTCACCTCTCACCACAAACAGTGGCAATTTAGCCGCCTGTCCATTGAGCTCCACCTTAACATCAATAGTGCCCAACATGGGCAAAGTTTCACCTGTATACGTCTTCAGAACAGTTTTTGTTGCCTTAAGCGGAAGATGCTGTAGCTTTTCCTTATACACAGTCTCAGGAACCAGCGAGACAGCTGCACCGGTGTCTAGTTCCATGCGTATAGGTTTGCCCTCCAATAAAGGGGTTACCCAGTATTCATGTGAGCCCGCTGCCAAAGACAAAACATGCAGTGGCACTTCCTCTTGTGAGGAGGTGTCACCTTGATCATCCTGGGTCTGCTCTAGGGTATGCAAGGTTCCTCTTTTTGTCGGCCAGACCACAGGCCTCTTTTTCTTTTGTTTACAGGCATACTCAATGT
The DNA here is from genome assembly GCF_016161935.1 of Mauremys reevesii. Classification (NCBI taxonomy): domain Eukaryota; kingdom Metazoa; phylum Chordata; order Testudines; family Geoemydidae; genus Mauremys; species Mauremys reevesii. The sequence continues at coordinate 40,085,981 of NC_052630.1, read as the reverse complement.
GTCCCTTTTTGCCACAGTGTCGACACACCAGGTCCTTACACCAGCATTCTGATGCCTGGTGACCCAGCTTACCACAGCGGTAACATTCTTGACTCTGCACCGTTTTGTGGGTCAGTTCTTGTGACACTTTTTGCACCCTAGGGGATGCACCGATGTATTGTGCCTCCCTTGTAGCCAGTTCCATGGAGACAGCAATATCAACAGCCTTCTGTAATGTAAGCTGAGCCTCTGTCAGTAGGCGCTTCCGTATAGCTTCACTGCAGAGGCCACACACTAACCTATCACGCAGGGCATCATTTAACATCTCTTTAAATTCACAGTGTTCTGCTAGCTTTTTTAAAATGGCTACAAATTGTACAACTGTTTCATCTTCCTTTTGGTCTCTTTTGTGGAACCTATATCTTTCAGCAATTACCAGTGGTTTTGGGGAGAAATGAGACCCCAGGATTTCCACAATGTCACTGTAAGATTTAGTCTCAGGCTTAACAGGGTGCAGTAAGCTGCGTAGCAGAGAGTAGGTTTTAGCGCCTACAACAGTTAAGAATATTGGCACCTTCTTCGCTTCTGTAATGTCATTTGCAATACCAAAAAGCTCAAAACGCTCAGTATACACATGCCACTGCTCTGTATTCTCATCAAAAGGATCCAGGGACCTGGTCAGAGTAGCCATGATTTTTAGTTTCACTTTCACAGTCAGTGCAAACAAGCAGCTTTTTTTGTTTGTTTGTTCTTTACCTTGACTTCTACTTCCTTCTGTTACTGGAGCAGCACCAGGATCCCACCCTCATCGCCAGTGTTAAGTCCTTGGGGCAGCCGCTGTAGGAAGCAATCACTTGAGGCCAGAGAGCAGGCAGCTAACCAAAACCTCCATTTTATTTACAGCTATACAGAGAGCTCACCCAGCCGGTTGAAACCGGTTGAGCTAACCCATAATAATCTAACTCAGTTGCCATAGCAACAAAAACCATGACAACCAAATACACAACAGTAGGGCTGCTAACTTTCAAATCACACAAAACAGAACACTCCTGCCCCATCCTTGCCCCGAGGCCCTGCCCCAAGACCCTGCCCTGCCCCTTCTCCAAGGCCCTGCCCCAACTCGCTCCATCCCCCCTCCCTCTGTTGCTCACCCTCACTCACCAGGGGTGTTGGAGGGGGATGAGGGCTCCAGCTGGGGATTTGGGCTCTGGGATGAGGCTGGGGATGAGGAGTTTGGGGTGTGGGAGAGGGGTCCAGGCTGGGGTGCAGGGGGGTGAGGACTTTGGCTGGGGGTGCGGCTCGTGGTGAGACTGGGAATGAGATGTTTCAGGTGTAGGAGGGGGCTCTGGGCTGGGGCAGGGATTTGGGGTGCGGGGGTGGTGCGGGGTCCCAGTGTCCTCATTATAAAATCATGAGTGGTGTGGAGAAAGTGAATAAGGAAAAGTTATTTACTTGTTCCCATAATATAAGAACTAGGGGTCACCAAATGAAATTAATGGGCAGCAGGTTTAAAACAAATAAAAGGAAGTTCTTCTTCACACAGCGCACAGTCAACCTGTGGAACTCCTTGCCTGAGGAGGTTGTGAAGGCTAGGACTATAACAGGGTTTAAAAGAGAACTAGATAAATTCATGGAGGTTAAGTCTATTAATGGCTATTAGCCAGGTTGGGTAAGGAATGGTGTCCCTAGGCTGTTTGTGAAAGGGTGGAGATAGACAGCAGGAGAGTGATCATTACCTATTAGGTTCACCATGTTTTGGGGCACCTGGAATTGGCCACTGTCGGTAGACAGGATACTGGGCTGGTTGGACGTTTGGTCTGACCCAGTATGGCCATTCTTATGTCCCTGCAGTGCAGCCCCATGCCATATGGCAGCCAGGGAGGCTCGGCATGCTGCCCTTGCATCTGCAGACACCACCCCAGGAGCTCCCATTGGTCACAGTTCCATTGGAACTGCGACCAATGGAAGCTGCGGAGCCAGCACTAGGTGCAGGGGCAGTGTGCAGAACCTCCCTGGCTACCCATGGGCCTAGGGGACAAAAGGACCTGTCAGCCACTTCCGGGAGCCTTGCCAAGCTAGGGCAGGGAAGGAGCATGCCTTAGCCCCAGACCCCCGCTGTGCTGTTGACTTTTAACGGCTGCCGACTGGAGCTGCCAGTTTTCTTTTGACCAGGTATTCTGCTCAAAAACAGGACACCTGGCAACCCTAAGTGCAGGTAATGAAAGCCCACAGGGGTCCATGATTGTACCATGCCTAACCACGCCAGGTGGACACCACTGGATCAGGCCATGCACTTGGCGGGGATAGGGCGTAGCGTGTGTTGCTGTACAGAGATGGGGAATACACTGCAGCTTCCGTGAAGGCCTCTGCCTAGAGCCCTGACACTCAGGCACCTCCATCAGTCAGACAAGGCTCTGACCACAACCTTGCAAAGAGGGCTGCCCCAAACCACCCTGGATTCCTGGGCAGACATGTCACAGTGAATCTGAAGTCTATTCATAGAATCATAGAATTCAAGATCAGAAGGGACCATTATGATCATCTAGTCTGACCTCCTGCAAGATGCAGGCCACATAAGCCGATCCACCCACTCCTGAAATAATTCTCTCCCTTGACTCTGCTGTTGAATGCTCCAAAGACTTCTAGTAGCAGATAATCCACCAGCAAGCGACCCCTGCCCCATGCTTCGGAGGAAGGCGAAAAATCTCCAGGGCCACAGCCAATCTACCCTGGAGGAAAATTCCTTCCCGACCCCAAATATGGCGATCAGCTGAACCCCGAGCATGCGGGCAAGACTCTCAAGCCAGACCCTCTGGAAAAAGGCTAACAATATCCTATCATTGACCCTTTGTACTAATTACCATTGTGGCATGTTATTGACCTATTGACTAAACCCGTTATCCTATCATACCATCCCCTCCAGAAACTTATTTAGCTGAATCTTAAAGTCATGGAGGTCCTTCGCCCCCACTGTTTCCCTCGGTAGGCTGTTCCAGAATTGCACACCTCTGATGGTTAGAAACCTTCGTCTAATTTCAAGCCTAAATTTCCTGACTGACAATTTATATCCGTTCGTCCTCGTGTCCACATTAGCACTGAGCTGAAATAATTCCTCTCCTTCCCTGGTATTTATCCCTCTGATATATTTAAAGAGTGCAATCATATCTCCTCTTATCCTTCTTTTGGTTAAGGAAAACAAACCGAGCTCCTCAAGTCCCCTTTCATACGACAGGCTTTCCATTCCTCGGATCATTCTAGTGGCCCTTCTTTGTACCCGTTCCAGTTTGAATTCATCCTTCTTAAACATGGGAGACCAAAACTGCACACAATACTCCCAATGAGGTCTCACCAACGCCTTATATAACGGGACTAGCACCTCCTTATCTCTACTAGAAATACCTCGCCTAATGCATCCCAAGACCGCATTAGCTTTTTTAGCGGCCACATCACATTGCCTACTCATAGTCATCCTGCGATCAACCAGGACTCCTAGGTCCTTCTCCTCCTCCGTTACTTCCAACTGGTGCGTCCCCAGCTTATAACTAAAATTCTTGTTAGTCATCCCTAAATGCATAACCTTACACTTTTCACTATTGTATTTCATCCTGTTACTAATACTCCAGTTTACAAGGTCATCCAAATCAATCAGAAATCTCTAAAGCCATAGTCTTTGTGTTAATTCTGACTTTCTCTATTTTTGGAGAGCTTGACTTTGCAGCCTTACTCTTTAATGTAGTATTTTGTCTGTAATTTCCGTCATGTGGCATCATATTAACACCCATGTGAGTCATCAACAGGATTGAGATAACGGGGTAACTGATAGCAGTAGTAAGTTGTCAGCCTATATGTGGACTAGCACTAAAGGTATATAAGACACTCACTTTGCCAGTGGGTTTCGCAGATATTTGCTGACAACAGAGGAATGGTGAGACCTCCTTAGCCCCTGTGTCAGCCCTGTCTCTTTGTCCCAATCTCCTCACTTAGCCAGCCCCAGCCTCCTCCTCTAGGATCCTCTATTCTATGATGTGTAAGCTCTTATGCTGCACTCATCATGGTATTATCTGAGCATCTTCCAGCCATGCATTAAGTAATATGACTAACATCTGTCACATTGTTTGTACTCTAGTCCTGGCCCCAGGAGGAGAAGTGTGGGCAATGGAGTGTCTTGATATGGTAGGGTTTGTTTTGTTTTTGCTTTGCTTTGAATACACATGCTGCTCCGTGTTTCAGGGAGAGAAAGCAAGTCAGAACCAGGCTCCTGGCCCTAACAGCAGGAATGGGTCCTTAGTTCCTGGGGGAGCTCACTCCACAGTCTGGGACCAGCCCCCAACAAAGCTCTGTCTCCTGCACAGATGAGCTTTAACCTCAGTGGAGAGAGTTCCATGGGGCCAATGTGTAGTCTTAGTGGAAACCCAGGAGGTGGGCGGGCGGAAGAGCACCCCCTTGTCCAGCATCCTCCTCCTGGTAGTGTAGATGGAGAGTTTGGCCAGGGCCAGGAGGAGGTTGACGAGGAGGTCTTGAGACTTCGTGGGACCACAGATGGGGTGTGCAAAAAGGAACAGGTGTGGGTAAAAGTGCAGCCTGAACCTCAACAAGATGTTGGAGGATTCAGAATAGGGGCTGCAACCTGGTGCATTCAAGATAGGCGTGTGCCAGGTTGTCCCTCATGCCGCAAAAGGGGCAGGCCTCGGGTACGGGTGCAAACCACACCAGGTACACACCTGTGCTCACGGCTCTGTGAAGGAGCCGCCAACCTATGTTCCCGGCAGGTCGTGGGGCCAAGGTGGAATAAAGGCTGGCCCACTGGGGCTCCTCACCCTCTTTAGGTGGAAGATAGTGCCGCCATTTGGTTTTGGGGTGGGATGTGGGGTGATGAAATGCAATGTGTGGAGCGCGAGCGTGTACAGTTGGTCTCTAGGCGTGGTTTGGAACTGCACCGGCTGCAGGGTGTGCAGCCGGCTTGGGTTGTGGGAATGGGGAGGCCGGGGGGGGCTCATGGAACAGGGGCCAAATAAAAAAGTCCGGAGGGCCCAGGGTGAGGAGTGGGTGGGGAGCGCCGTCTCGCAAGGCCCGTTGCAGGAAGATAAAGAAATGGGGGACAAGGTGGCCTCCCCCTCCTGGAGTACATGCAGGGGGGTCGGAAGGGTGAAGAGCCCCATGCACCGACCGAGCACGTGGGGATCCACCCAGTCCCCCCTGTCGTAGTCCAGAAGGTCTCTGATCCTAGTGGTTTCTGCCAAGGCCCACCTCCGGCGCACCGAGGGAGACTCCACCACCTGCATACGTAGATCGGAGTTGTATAGCGGGGGATCTGCGAGGAGGTCCGCCCCCTCAGTGGCCAGAAAGGACCTGGTCACCGAAAAGAGCTTCCAGGTGTGCAGGAGATCCTGGTAGAAGACCAGCAGCTCAGAGAGGTCTTGCAGAAGACTCCTTGGGTGGAGAAAAAAGAGCTGCCGGTCATATCGGAGCCCTTGGAGGCAGCAGAGGAAGGTGTTCACCAATGTGCTCCACGCCGGACTACCTGCACTGTAAAGGAGTCTCTGCAGGGCCTGGAGGTGGAAGACGTGGACCTGGCTGCGAAGGCAAACCAGGCCCTGCCCTCCCTCCTCCAGGGGAAGACTCAAAATCCCTGCAAAGACCCAGTGCAGCCCCGGCCAGAAGAACTCCAGGACCATCCTCTGAAGCCTGGCCAGGATCCCCAGGGCCGGGCTCAGGGCATTGAGCCGGTGCCAGAGCATGGACAGGACTAGCTGGTTCAGCACCAGTGCCCTCCCTCGCAGAGAGACACCGGAGCAGTCCTGTCCATCTCCGCAGCCGCTCACCCACCCTGGCCTCCAAATCTTGCCAGTTCTCCGGTGGAGAAGGATGCGTGGTGGATAGATAAATGCCGAGATAGAGCAGTGGACCCGCGCTCCACCGGATGGCTTGAAGCGTGGGTGTGAGGGAGCTCGCCACGGGGGTCTGGGAGGGACACGGGGGCCAGCAGCAGGCGAGACACCGGCCTGCAGAGGGTGCTCTGGGCTGGAAGAGCTAATTCCTAGGATGACCAGCAGGAGGTGCCGCACCGGTGAGTTGTCGCCTCGCTACAAAATGGAACAGAGTTGTCAGTCATGGTCCTCATCCAGGAGATTTAGGCTCCTCTAAATACCCTGGGCCCAGGCTATGAATAACCTTGAAGATCAGGATAGAGACCTTGAACTTGGATATTCTATGGGAAGCCAGTCTAGAGAGCAGAGAACAGGTTTATATGTTCCCAGTAGCCTGTTTTGCTAAGATGTGCTGCAGCAATCATGGAAGGTTCCAGGACCCCTTCTCCAATCCCTTGCAAACACTAGAGCCTGCCTTTTCAGATGCTCAGTCCAACAGCTATGCAATAAGAACATAACAATGGCCATACTGGGTTATACCAAAGTTCCATCCAGCCCCGATTCCTGTCTGACAACAGTGGCCAATGCCAGGTGCTCCAGAGGGAGTGAACCTAACAGGCAATGATTAAGTGATTTCTCTCCTGACAGCCATCTTCACCCTCTGACAAACAGAATCTAGGGACACCATTCCTTACCCATCCTGGCTAATAGCCATTAATGGACTTAACCTCCATGAATGTATCTAGTTCTCTTTTAAACCCTGTTATAGTCCTAGCCTTCACAACCTCCTCAGGCAAGGAGTTCCACAGGTTGACTGTGCGCTGTGTGAAGAAGAACTTCCTTTTATTTGTTTTAAACCTGCTGCCTATTAATTTCATTTGATGACCCCTATTTCTTGTATTATGGGAATAAGTAAATAACTTTTCCTTATCCACTTTCTCCACATCACTCATGATTTTATATACCTCTATCATATCCCCCCTTAGTCTCCTCTTTTCCAAGCTGAAAAGTCCTAGCCTCTTTAATCTCTCATCATATGGGACCCATTCCAAATCCCTAATCATTTTAGTTGTCCTTCTCTGAACCTTTTCTAATACCAGTATATTTTTTTGAGATGAGGAGACCACATCTGTACGCAATATTCAAGATGTGTGCATACCATCGATTTATATAAGGGCAATAAGATATTTTCCATCTTACTCTCTATCCCTTTTTGAATGATTCCTAACATCCGGTTTGCTTTTTTGACGGCCGCTGCACACTGCGTAGACATCTTCAGAGAACTATCCACGATGACGCCAAGATCTTTTTCCTGATTAGTTGTAGCTAAATTAGCCCCATCATATTGTATGTATAGTTGGGGTTATTTTTTCCAATGTGCATTACTTTACATTTATCCACATTAAATTTCATTTGCCATTTGGTTGCCCAATCACATAGTTTTGTGAGATCTTTTTGAAGTTCTTCACAGTCTGCTTTGGTCTTAACTATCTTGAGCAGTTTAGTATCATCTGCAAATTTTGCCACCTCACTGTTTACCCCTTTCTCCAGATCATTTATGAATAAGTTGAATAGAATTGGTCCTAGGACTGACCCTTGGGGAACACCACTAGTTACCCCTCTCCATTCTGAAAATTTACCATTTATTTCTACCCTTTGTTCCCTGTCTTTTAACCAGTTCTCAAGCCATGAAAGGATCTTCCCTCATCCCATGACAACTTTCCTAGCAGCCTGAATTTGACCTCCAGGACATCTCTCCTACCCTTCCCTATGTCATTGGTACCTACATGTACCACAACCACTGGCTACTCTCCAGCACTACACATAAGTCTATCTAGATGCCTTGAGAGAGCCGCAACATTCGTACCAGGCAGGCAAGTCACCATACAGTTCTCCCGATCATCACAAACCCAGCTATCTATGTTTCTAATGATGGACTCTCCCATTACTAACACCTGCCTTTTCCTAATGACTGGAGTTCCCTCCCCCAGATAGGTAATCTCAGTGTGAGAGGATACCCCAACATCATCTGAAAGCAGGGTCCCAACTATGGGAAGGTTTCCCTCTGCTCCAGTTGACTGCTCTCCTTCCCTGAGCCTTTCATCCTCCTTAACAGCGCAGAGGCTTTCTGACTGGAAGTGGGACAAATCTACAGTGTCACGGAAGCCTCATTAACATACCTCTCTGCCTCCCTTAAGTCCTCCAGTTCCACCATCCTGGCTTCCAAAGCTCTTACGCGGTCTCTGAGGGCCAGGAGCTCCTTGCACTCAATGCATGCATACACCACCCGCCCACAGGGCAGATAATCATACATGCTACACTGAGCACAATAAACAGGATAGCCCCCACTCTGCTGCTGGGCTTTTCTGCCTGCATTCTCTCGAACATCTACCTAGGTTAATGATAGGGTTTTTGTTTAAATCAAGAGGTTTTGATTATAGTTTAGTTTAAAGGTTTTAAAGAATGGCAAGTGTACCTCACCCCCTTCCCAACTCCCTCTCAAAACTCCCTGTTAGCGGCCCCTAGTCGCAACGCTCCCTGGTTGCTGACTCAATGCCTTATAAAGCCCTGGCCTTTCTCATAGCCCCACCCCCTGACTAAGGCTCAGCCAATGAACAGAGGCTTCTAGATTTCAAACCTTGTTTAGAAGCTCATAGCTTCCAACTGCTGGCCACAGCACACGGTCCTTCAATCAAACAAAGAGACAAACAAAAGCTCAGCACACAGCAAGTAACCCCCAAACACAAACACACACTACAGACAGTCGGCACCAGCTGTGCTAGTTTCCATGGCAAGTCCAAGCCAGGCTGCCAAGTGAATCTGGCTCCCAGAATGACTCGGGCCAAGGACTAGAGGTTGCCTATTGTCATAGGTTTGTTCCCCACTTTGAACTTTACGTCCAAAAGATGGGGACCTGTATGGATCCTTCTAAGCTTAAATCCTAGCTTAGATCTGGTAACACTGCCACCAGCCAAAAATATATAGTGTTTTGGCACACTCCCTGTCCCCCCAACCTTTCCCTGGGGAACACAGATCCAAACTCCTGGGATCTTAACACAAAGGGAAATAAACCATTCCCCCTCCCAGACTTTCCCTCCCTTGGTCATCAGGGAAAACTTCTTTGATTCAAACTCCTTGAATCTAAAACAACGAGAGATTCACCTTCCCCCCTCCTCTCTTCCCCCCACCTATCCCTGGTGAGTCAGACTAATCCCCTGGTCTTAAACAAGGGAAAAATCAAACAGGTTCTTAAAAAGAAAAGCTTTTAATTAAAGAAAGAAAAAGTAAAAAAACTATCTCTGTAAAATCAGGATGGAAGTTTACAGGGTACAGCTTATAAAAACTAGAGGGACTCTAGCATAAGTACAGGTACAGCAAAGAGGTAAAATATTGTTTCAGCAAACACACATTTGCAAATACAGAAATTAATCAAAAGACTAATCCGCCTTTCTAATACTCACTATACTGAATAGAAGAGAATATTTCAGGAAGCTTGGAGAGCCTGGATATACGTCTGGCCCCTCTTAGATCCAAAGAGAGAACACCCCCCAAAACAAAGAACACAAACAAAGGCTTCCCTCCACCGAGGTTTGAAAGTAGCTTGTCCCCTGATTGGTCCTCTGGTCAGGTGTTAGCCAGGTCCACTGAGCTTGTTAACCCTTTACAGGTAAAAGAGACCTTAACCCTTAACTATCTGTTTATGACACCTATAATCCCAAACAAATTGACTTTAGGTCCTAGACCATTGCAGTTTCTCTCCTAAAACCAGGCTACATCACTGGTTGGCTCCATTATCATGACAGACCCTTCCAAATTAATTAAGCTGCTACTCCCCCACTGTGACATTGCACCCCATAAGTTTTATATAAATAAGCTTATGAGTATAAATATGACATAACTGGAATATGTTTTATGCTAGATATGCCATGTAACATATCTTTGCAAAGGTAATGATCTACTGAATATATTCATCCTATTTGTATACATGTATCATTTTTATATCTGAAGTTACGAGCGTTGGCTCTATGCTTGTATTTAAAGTGTTTGCTGTAGGAAGCACATAAAACAGATTTGGTCAACATAGTGTGAAGGGCTTATTCAAGTAACTGGGAGCGCTTAACTCACATTTCCTGGGAATGTTCAAACTAACATGGAAACAATGGCGTCGGCCTGCAGAAAGCTGAATCATTCATAGATATGTGACTTGCCCAGGTGGCTAGAGCCCCCATCTTGTGGCTGTGATGTTGCACAAGAGAGAGGAAATAAAAGACATGAAAGCCCCTCCATTTTGTCTCCAGCTGGCTCGGAAGATAGCCTCTCCACCCCAAACAAACCGGATCAAAGGACAGTAACTACGGCGGTGTGAGTGATTGTTGGACCCAGACTAGGAAGGAATCTAGTCTGTCAAAAAAGCTTATTGGAACATCTCTGAGGGTGAAATTTACCTGCATTTAGTTTCCTACTGTATTAGGCTAGACTAGCGTGTTTTTGTTCTATTTTGCTTTCTAATTCACTTTGTTCTGTTTCTTATTACTTGGAACCACTTAAATCCTACTTTTTATATTTAATAAAATCACTTTTTGCTTATTAATTGACCCAGAGTACGTAATTAATACCGGGGGGAACAAACAGCTGTGCATATCTCTCTATCAGTGTTATAGAGGGCAAACAATTTATGAGTTTACCCTGTATAAGTTTTATACAGAGTAAAATGGATTTATTTGGGGGCTGGATCCCATTGGGAGCTGGGTATCTGGGTCCTAGAGACAGGAGCACTTTCTAAGCCATTTTCAGTTAAGTCTTCAACTTTTGGGGGATGTGGTTCATACCTGGGTCTGTTTTTGTGGCAGGCTAGTGTGTCTGGCACAACAAGACAGGGTACTGAAGTCCCAAGCTGCTAAGGAAAACGGGTTCTGAGGTAGCCTCACCACATCACGTGGCAGTCCCAAGGGGGTTTCTGTGACCCAACCTGTCACACCCACAACTTCCTCCCCTCTTCCTCCACACCCTACCTACTGTCCCAGGAGGCAGAGTGGGCCAGTGGGTATAACAATGCACTGACACTCAGAGGAGTCCTGGGTTCTATTCCTGGTTCTGCCAGTGACTTGGGTGGATGACCTTGGGCAAATCACTCTCCTTCCCCATGTCTCGGTTTACCGCTGTACATGATGATAATGACCTACTTTGTAGAGGGTTTTGAGATCTGCTGATGGAAAGAACTAGATAAGAGCCAGGAGTTGTTATTGTGGGGGCAGGGGGACGGAGGCAGGTACAGTGAGCACTGCCAACACATGCCACAAAGCATGCAACCTACTTGTTATTAATGAATCTACACCCACAGAATCCCCCTTAGTTAACCTACTATAAAGTTATCCCCCATTTGTTTGATCTGCACAAACAGACACCCTGAGCCCCCAACATCATTGGTGCCCTGCAAACACACTTCTCTGAGGTCTGTAGCTGCTTGGGATGCTGGGGTCCCCTCAGGCCAGGTTCTTCTTCTCCCCACTGCTCTGTGTGCTCACTCCTCTCTTAGGGAGGGGGAAGCTCTGGGATGCAGAGGGGGCAGGAGGCTGAGCACTTTAGGAGGCTCTCATTCCATGAGCAAGGAAGGAGTCCCTTAACACATGAAGTAGGTGCAAGGAAGGAGTCCCTTGACACATGAAGTAGCTCTGACAGGCTGCTAATCTCCAGAAAGAAGAACATCTGTTATCATGAGGGATGTGCAGTGTGTCCAGGGCAATGTGAGGGATGTGCAGTGTGTCTGAGGTGGTGTCAGAGGTGCAGTGTGCTAAAGCAGCCTGTCAAATAAGAGGTTTTTTTTAAAAATGAGTAATAAAAAAGAATCCTCACAATGGTACTGGTCCATTACTAGATAGAAATGGTAGAATTATCAATAATAATGCAGAAAAGGGAAAAATATTTAATAAACATTTCTGTTCTGTATTTGAGAAAGGTAATATACCAATCTCCTAGAACTGGAAAGGACCTTGAAAGATCATTGAGTCCAGCACCCTGCCTTCACTAGCAGGACCAACTTTTGCCCCAGATCCCTCAGTGGCCTGTCTCAAGGATTGAACTCACAACCCTGAGTTTAGCAGGCCAATGCTCAAACCACTGAGCTATCCCTCCCCTGCACTAAGCTATCCCTACAGATGATATAATCTCATCATTTGGTGATAACTCTCCATTCTCCTGCCCCCAGCCCCTGCAAATGGCAGGAAAATTTGACAAAAATGAAAAAAAATTGCAAGAAAAGTAATTGGATTTTTAGCCTTCTCAACCCAGGAGTCCCTGCCCTGTCGTTCAGATAGCTGAGTGACCCATGGATAGTGCATGTGTGCTGCTTCCCTCTGGGCTCATCCCTACAGAAGAGAACACCTTGCTCTCACCACTAGTTACTCCTGTAGTTCAAGCAATACAGCAGAGGGATCAATACCGGGGAGGGAGAGGAGTTAATTCAATGCCAATGTGGACACAAACCAAATGGATATAAACTGGCCATCAACAAGTTTAGGCTTGAAATTAGATGAAGGTTTCTACTCATCAGAGGAGTGAAGTTCTGGAACAGCCTTCCAAGGGGAGCAAAATACCTAACTGGTTTCAAGACTGAGCTTGATAAGTGTATGGAGGGAATGGTCTGATGGGACTGCCTAGTGACTGCTAACAGCAAATATTACCAACGGCTGGTGATGGGACACTAGATGGGGAGGGCTCTAAGTTACTACAGAGGATTTTTTTCCAGATGGCTTGCCCACATGCTCAGGGTGTAACCGATTACCATATTGGGGTTCAGGAAGGAATTTTTCCCCACATCGGATTGGCAGAGACCTGGGAGGTTTTCGCAGTCCTCTGCAGAGTGGGGCATGGGTCACTTGCAGCTTTAAAATAGTGTAAAATAGTGGATTCTCTGTAACTTGAAGTCTTTAAGCCATGATTTGAGGACTTCAGTAACACAACCAGTGGTTAGGGTCTATTTCAGGAATGGGTGAGGTTCTGTGGCCTGCAATGTGCAGGAACTCAAACTAGATGATCATGATGGTCCCTTCTGACGTTAAAGACTATTAGTCTAAGCAGGCAAGGTCTCTGCTGTGGAGTCAAACCCTCTGGATGAACAAAAAGACAAACACTGTGCTGAAGTTGAGCTAATGGTGAAAGTAAAAATATAGTGGACCCAAATAATGACAAGCTATTGCAGAATTACCCCTGGAGCAATGTTTGTGACAGCACCTCTGCTTAGAGCAAGTGACCCCCCCACCCCACTTGATCTTCCTCAGTCAGCCTGCTTGATCCTCCATCCTTTAGTTTTGCTAATATGACTTGTTTGGCTGTTTTATTTCCTTTAGCATGTGGTCAGATAAAAAAAGTGACTGTAAAAAACAACATTGTGTTTATTTGATCAGCGACTCTCAGCTCACAGTTGTTTGGTTTATAAAGTGCAAGATCACTAAGTGCACTCAGCCTTGGATGGACAGGAAACTGGCTCTGTTTGTTCTGCAGCACACATCAACCTCAGTAATAAAAGCCCAAATCTGGAGTGGTGTTGAGGTGATGAAGTCAACTGCAAGTGCAGAAATTCAGCCCAGAGATTCTGCAATCAGCTGATTCCTTTGATGAGGCTCCAAGCAGGATGGAACTCAGCTTGCTCTGCTATAAATAAATTGGCTCATCAAAGTGGAAGGACAGCCTTGCTGTTAGGATGCAGAAGTTCTGAGTTCATTTCCTGGCCTTTCCACAGATTCCCTTTGTGACACTTTGAAGCTCTGTGCCTCCATTTCCCCATCTCACAGGATGTTGTGAGGGTCAGCTCATTAGTGTATCCACAGTGCTTATGTGGTAGGATTCTGGGAAGCCATGTAAGTAAAGTAACTGTGGCAGGCCTGGTTTGTCAATATCCAGATAGATTGGCCTTGAATATGTACAGAGCTGATGAAAGGGCCTTTGTTACATAATTGTGATACTTTTCTGAGTATAAGTATCAGAGGGGTAGCCGTGTTAGTCTGGTTCTGTAGAAGCAGCAAAGAATCCTGTGGCACCTTATAGACTAACAGATGTTTTGCAGCATGAGCTATCGTGGGTGAATACCCACTTCTTCGGATGCAAGCAGTGGAAATTTCCAGGGGCAGGTGTGTATATATAAGCAAGCAAGAAGCAGGCTAGAGATAACGAGGTTAGATCAATCAGGGAGGATGGGGCCCTGTTCCAGCAGCTGAGGTGTGAAAACCAAGGGAGGAGAAACTGGTTCTGTAATTGGCAAGCCATTCACAGTCTTTGTTTAGTCCTAAACTGATGGTGTTAAATTTGCAAATGAATTGGAGCTCAGCAGTTTCTCTCTGGAGTCTGGTCCTAAAGTTTTTTTGCTGGAGGATGGCCACCTTAAAATCTGCTATTGTGTGGCCAGGGAGGTTGAAGTGTTCTCCTACAGGTTTTTGAATATTGCCATTCCTAATGTCTGATTTGTGTCCATTTATCCTTTTCCTTAGAGACTGTCAGGAACCAACCCATGCAACAAACCTCGATGCCAACTCTGCCCACATATCTACACCAGCAACACCATCACAGGACCTAACCAGATCAGCCACACCATCACCGGTTCATTCACCTGCACGTCCACCAATGTAATATATGCCAGCAATGCCCCTCTGCTATGTACATCGGCCAAACTGGCGGTCTGTAGCACACCCCAAGCACTATCTCAAGGGAGGCTTTCTTTCCCAATGTGATTTTTGCTAGACAGACTCTATCTTATCCATTCCATCATTTCTTATTTATATGCAGTTTACCTCATCATTGATATACAATGCTACTCCACCACCTTTGCCTTTATTTCTGTCTTTCCTAAACAGCACATAGCCTTCAATACCTGTACTCCAGTCATGACTACTATTCCACCATGTTTCTGTTATCCCTATAATATCTGGTTTCACTTCCTGCACCAGTAGCTCTAGTTCCTCTATTTTGTTACCTAGGCTCCTCGCATTAGTGTACAAACATCTTAATTTTTGCCGTTTGGCTTCACTGACATTCTTTACCCGATTAGGCAAAGACATTCTACCACTAGTATCACCTATTAGACTGGTATCTATACTACCCTTCCTGTAATTGTTTACCTGTAGAGAGACCTGCCTAGATGGGGGAAACCCTGTGTCCTAGTGCACTCTCTCCCTCCATACAATTGCTAGAGAATAAAGTATCTGACTTGCTGCACCCAACCTGAGAGTGAGAACTCTGTTTTTCTCCGACAATTTGGGGGCTTGTCTGGGATGGCAACACTTGCAGAGACAACGGCAGCTGCTGTGGACCGTTCCACTTCAAACCTCATGGTTCCACAATAGAGTTAGAGACCTTTTGAAATCTCTATTGGGGTATCAGAGGAGGACTGCCTGTGGGGCCGTTTGTTCCTGTTGGGCTTACACCATCTGAACTTATTGACTGTGCAGCAAGATCAAATGCAGAGCGGTACTGGGGAACTGTTTTTCCACCCCCAATAAGGTTAGTTTGAAGTGGTACTGAGGACTTAGTTTGCCGCCCTCAATAAGGTAGTTGTACGTGGTACTGGGGTCTATAGTTTGGCCACCCCCAATAAGGTTAATGCATAAGGGAAATGCATAAGGTTAATGAACCGGTGCTGAGGGGTTGTTACCACCTCAAAAGGGAAAGTGTATTGAGTCTGGACATAAAGTAAAGATGCATTGTGGTATTTAGAAATAGAGGCCTTGGTGTGTGTGTGGGTATACCAGTGTGAAAGAGAGTCACCAGAAGACAACCCAAGTATTCTGCAAAGTCGTAGGCTCGTAACCGGAGATACTCTAACACAAGCTGGGTGACTCCACCTAGAGGATCGGTAAAAGATCCAACCTAAGGTGGGCTGTCTCTGCCTGGCATCGTCCGGCGAGGGGCCTGCCTGGGTCTAGGATTGTGTGAACCCATCTTCCCTCCTCCTTTCCTCTCCACATGAGCCACTGACTGATCTGACCATTTCACTGGAAGCAATGAGAGTAAGCAGCGCCGTCTCTTTGAGACTAGCTCTTTGCTGAAGGGAGGTGTAGGAGGGTCATCCTCATTAATCTTTCCTGCGTGAGTGACTTGTGGTGTGATACCCTTAGTTTATGAGCCGCTAGCGGACAGGGTGCCCTCCGTGTGTGTGTGATTGGAAAATGGGTGGGGGACAGTCTAAGCATTCCCCCTCACCCCCTAAGGGTACCCCAGCATATTACATGTACGTACATTATGGTCCTAGAACCTGCAGGTATTTAGACAATTGGAATCTTTACATGTGTGAAAATCCATCTAAACAATGCCCACTAGAAGGTACCTTCCATCTAGATAAGATCATACATCTCAGAGGAGCTTTTAATCACCAAAAAGCCTCTGACACACAGTTGGAGCAATTTGTCTATTGAGGAAAGGAACAGGTTAATTTGAAATTCACCTTGGCCCAGAGATAAAGAGAAACCTGCTCTGAGTTCAAGGTCAAGAATCAACACAGACCATGCCAAGTACAAAGAAAAACTGCTTTCAGCCCCAGCTGGCTGTGAAAAAATATAGACAGAGGCAAACCAAAGGCAATACAAGTTACAGGACTGAGATTACATTTGCAAAGCTTAGCTGTCCAGTGAGATCCAACATCTGCCTTTGCGACCCTGAAAGAGATGCTGCAGGAGACCCCAGGGTGTTAAAGAATAGCCCTCCCAAGAGCGGAAGCAAGTTGGAGATTCTGGACAAGCCTTATACAGGATAATCTCCCGTCCATCCCCCCGCCCTTCTCTGGATGTTATACACAGACGTGTCCAGTCTGGACATACGTTTGTGAGTATGAAAGTGGCTTAGGGCATTAATATTTTTCTTCCCCGGAGTGATGTGGGAGTGTTCCCAACACTTTCTGTTGTTGTTTTATTATTTTATTAAGGAAGCTTTAAAATTCTGTCATATGGTGTGTTTCTCCCCCACCAACGATCCTGCGGTGTCAGCCTAATCACCTGACACAAGGGATCGATTGGTAACAGAAATCTGTCACAGTTTGGTGGAAATTTGAGTAGGGCTGGGAGCCCTGCAGAATGCACATTTATTTGTTTTGCACTTGTTATTTTATGTTTGCTTTGCTTGGTACTGTTGGTGTTATATGTTGAGAATTGCATGATTAAAGGTATGTCCACTCTCAGCTGCAGTAAGTCTGAGAACCGGAGAGGGATTTAGCATTCCTTTCTCCACCCCGGTTGACTAGGGAGGGTGTCAGGTGGATCTACCCCCAGTCGTAACGATCATGAACCAGGCAGCAACTCAAACCTACGCCCAAGGCAAGTTGCAAGTCTTCAGACAGGACCTCCAGGCAGAAAAGGAAGCACAGGCTAAGCAAGTACCGGTCCTTCAGGGACTTGTCAAAATTTAACCATTTGTGCTCAGCATACGCCGTAACAGCAGTGTGTTTGCCACAAAGATGGAATCGAATAGTTAAACGCCAGTAGGCCATGTGTTTTTGCCCAGGTGGCAAACCTCACAAGGGAAGACTCGAGTAGCCTTGTGAGTAAGAATGTTTAAGGGAAGAGACCAGGAAGGGTGGGCGCTAGTTGAGAAGCCCACCCTCCTTGCTAAATTGGTAGTGGAACAAAGCTGGTGCTCATGGAAGGGATGGTTCAGCGAGAAAAGCAGGATCAGGCCCAAGCGGGCAGGCAACAGATAGAGAGATTAGAAAACAGGTTGGAAACTTGGAGGGCATAGTGAAAGAACAGGAGTAAGTAAATACAGGAATGGGAAACTTAAATCCCTGGAACAATAATTGGAATGGTAAAATCTGAGTTGATTGGGTGTCGTTTTGGGAGATAAGCAAAGTGATTTAAGGAAAGAGAGTGAGAAGTTAACTCTGTAGTTGCTAGAGGGAATCAAGCAGTTGAACTTTGTAAAATGCTAAAGAGGAAAATTCTTGGTGTCTTTGAAATGTTTGTAAATAAATCCAGGCAAAGAAATTATTTGATTGCAATCATTTGGCTATGAACAATTTAGTCGAATTAACTAAAGAAATGTAAATCTACAGTGTTACTTAATTAAAATCCTATTAGGTTCTAAGGGGTGTGATACAGCATGGCCAGAGGGCAGCAGGAGAGGGTTAGAAGGGAGCCTTATTCCCTGTTAGGGGAAGAAAGTTTGCTATAGATTAACTAGAGCACCTGCAGTCAGTCACATGATAAAAACCCCTGCTTCAATCAGACAGTGTGGGAGTTGGAGCAGAGAACAGTTTGAAGGAGTTGGAGCAGAAAGGATTGGTGTTGGAGCAGAGGACAGTTTGGAGGAGTGCTGCAGTGGGCTAAGAAGTCTAAGACCCTAGGTAAGGGTCACCTGGGTTGTGCAGAGGGAGGACAGGAAGCCCCCCAGAAGCTGAAGGGCAGGAGAGGGAAGTAGCCCAGGGGAAGGAACTGCCAGTTCAAGTGGTTCACCACTATCCTCAGGGCCCCTGGGCTAGGACCCGGAGTAGAGGGTGGGCCCAGGTCCCTCCCTCTCCACTCCCCTCCTCTAGGACACTAGTGGGGCAGTTAATATTCAGGGGCAAGAAATGGTGCCCTGACCCCCCCCCCAGAAGAGAGAGCACGAGACCCATCATAATAGTGCTGGCAATTTGCCACAGGGGCTACAATAAGTGGTGTTTTCGGATCATTGTGTGTTCTGAAAGCAGGAGTTAAAAGTAAAAAGCAATCAAAATTCTGGTAAAAACGATTGTGTCCCTATTAAGCAAGAGTCTTTACGCTGTGGATAGCTTTGGATCCAGAAGCAAGCCAGAAAGCATCTGTTTTAATGCAAATTATCTAACTGATAAGGTAGGAGCCACTGAAACCTGGGCTGCCTATGAAACAAATACAAGAAAATATGGGGTAATTCCTCTGTTTTGCCTGAAACCAATAAGGGTATTTGTATATAAAGGAAATATTTTAAGCAATGACTGATTGCCCAGAAAGGGTAGACCTATTTTTTTTGTCTTTCAGAAAATCAGAGAAAACTGATGCCAGCTGAAAAGCAATCAACATACCATGCATTTACTGGCACAATAGGAATTATGTTCTGTGTTTTATGTCCTGTCTTGTGGCCAGAATTATTGTGTTTAATATTTTCATAGTTCAAAATCAAATAGAAGGGTTAATTCAAAATGCAGATACTTGTTTTATTCTACTTGGAATTCAAAGTGTTTGGATAATATCAGGAAAATGTGATATACTAAAGTCTAATACATTTGCTTAAGTAAAAAAGAAATTTCATTGGCCAGATCTTTTAATTGAAAAAATTGTTGTTAAAATTTGTACACCAACAGTCTTTAGAAGCAAAGTAACCCCCTGGCAGTAACCCCTTTTCTCTTAGGGCTTCCCCTTGTCAGGGAACCCCCACCCTCTATCCCTACCTTGCCTCAGTGTATGGCTACTGCCAGTCATTGTCTAGCCCCACATCCTGGGGCAGACTGCAGTATCAGCCTATTCATCACTGGCAAGGAGGGTTTGGACCTGCTGCTTTGGCCTACTCCTGGGCTTCCCTCTGCAACCCTCAGTACCTGTTAGCCCTTTGCTAGGCCACAGCCTGAGGCTTTCCAGGCTGGAGCTCCCCAGCTCCTCAGCTTTTCCCCAGCCCTACTTCACTCAGGTATCCAGTCTCAAGCTCCCTGCAGCTAGGCCCTTCTCTCTCTGCCTTTAGAGAGAGGAGTGACTGCCTCTGGCTTCCCTGGCCTTTTATAGGGGCCAGCTGTGGCCTGATTGGGTGTGGCCCAGCTGCAGCCACTTCCCCAATCAGCCCAGCTTTTAGAGCCATGGCTCTCAAGCCCTGCCAGGCTGCTTTTAAACCCTGAAGGGCAGGAGCAGGGTAAGCACCCTGCTACCAGGCCTGCTCTGTCTGCTTGGGCTGCCCTGCTGGCTGGAGTGCTTCCCCCTTCTCTGGCTGCCTTGCTGGCTGGAGCCCCTTCTCCCTTCCTGGGCTGCTGAGGGGTCTTTCCTGGTCCCCTATCAGGGGGCCCAGTACCGGCTGCACTATTCGACGGGGGAGGCTCGGTGTTACCTCTGCCAGGCGATGGGGCATGTTCAGAGGGACTGCCCTTTGGCCCGGCACAGAGGAGCGCCCGGGACCCCCGAGCCCCGGCAGGGTGCCGGCCCCATCGTCGCCGGTGCCCCTGGCCGCCCGGTGCCCAGAGTCGCCCCTCTTCCTCCTCAGCCCATCATTGCTCCCGCTCGGGCCTCAGGGGTCCGTCCTCCAGTGCGCCCAGACGAGCAGGAGAGCCCTGCCTCTGCTGCTTGCACTCTGGCGGGGCCTGTGGAGGAGGGTGCGGCAGGGGTACTGCCAGGCGTGGGAGAGGGCTCTCCCCAGGGGGACTCTTCCCTCTCTCCTACTGTCCCCCCAGTGCCTCTCCAAGCCCCCGAACAGGCATCCTTGCCCCCCAACCCAACCCCTGTCGACCAGCCCGAAGACGATGCCATGGAGGGCTGGACCCGGGTACGGGGTAAGCGGGGCAAGCGGAAGGCTCGGACTCCGCTCGTGCCAGCTGATGCGGAAGCCCCCCGTAAGACCAGAAAGGGGGCTGCAGACACCGAGCCTTCCGCCGTGCCCGCGGGGTTGACCCATCTGCCGATGACGGCTAGGGAAGACGTGGCAGCGCTGGAAGGTACCACCATCCCTCCTCCGCTGTCCCCCCCTGCGGAGGCCTCCGCTGCGGCCCCTCCTGTTCCCTTGCCGTCTGTCCCCCCTGCAATACCCGAGGTGAGCGTCGCCTCGGGCGCGAGTGGGGAGGACCCCGGGGTGGGGGGAGGTGAGCTCCCCTCCATCTTCGCGGAGATCGAGGCCCTGGGTCTGACCCCGGTCACCCCGGGGGAGGACGACCCTCTGCCAATGGGCCTCGACCTAGCTGACCTCACCCCAGCTTCCCCTTCCCCATGCTCCACCGTCCCTCCTGTTGCGTCCGCTCCTGCCTCCGAGGGTCCCCTGGGCCCCTCGACTTGCCCGGCTGCGGACGGCACCCTGCTGCTGGCCGCCGAGCCTGTTGAGGCGATGGCCGGTGCCTCGTGGCCGGGAGAAGGGCTACCAGGGGTGTCCCTCGGTGGTGCTGGGCAACCGAGCTCCTTCCCGGGCGGGGGCCCCCCCGAGGGTTCTGCATCTCTCTGCGCCGAGGCTGCTTTACCTGCCGTTGAGCCCGAGCCCGGTGTCGCTGGGGACCCCCTCCCTGCCTCTCAAACCCCCGTGCCTGGCCGAGAGGAGCCACCCACTGAGAGTCCAGCTCTTGCGGCCCAGGGTCCCATCTCTGTCCCTCCCCCCACCCCTGCTCCTGACCCCAGCCCTGCCCCCTCCACCTCCCATGCTGTTATTGCCACCCCTGGAGCTGTCTCCTTCCCTTTCCCAGATGATGACTCCCAGGGAGCGGCCTTTGAGTTCCACAGTCCCAACCCACTAGGGGCTGCGCTCTTCCCTCCGCCGCCCCCCACTGAGCCAGGGTCCGCCCCTTGCTTGCCTGTCCGAGTAGGCCACGGGGCTGCGCCAGAGGCCCCACCCCCCCATGTGCTGAGAGAGGAGTTGCAGGAGTTCCTGGAGGACGTCCGGGGCTCCTGCAACAAGATCCCGCTTGCTCTCCAGCGCTGGGGGGACTTCAACAAGATCCTTCTGGCCACAAAGGCCCTCGTGGGGGAGGGCAAGAAGACCGGGAAGCAGGGTGCCACAGCTTACCATCGGGTGTGCAAATTCCGTGACTCCTTGCTCACCTTTGGGGTGGGCCATGGTTTGCTGCGCGGCCCAACGGGGGCCGCGAGCGCCCCTGCCGACGAGGATCCCCCTCAGCCCTCCTCATGGCACTCGTCACCTTTGCCACACTGAACACCCGGAGCTGTAGGGTGGGCTTCCGCAGGAGCCAGGTGCTCTCCTTCCTTCGGGAGTGGGGGTACTCTGTGGTTTTCCTGCAGGAGACCCACACGGATCCGGCCGCCGAAGCTAGCTGGCGGCTGGAGTGGGGGGACGGGGTCTACTTCAGCCATCTCACAACCCGTCGGGCTGGAGTGGCCACCCTGTTCTCCCCCGACCTACGGCCCGAGGTGCTGGGGGTCGCTGAGGCTGTGCCGGGCCGCCTGCTGCACCTCCGGGTCCACATGAAGGGGCTCGTGGTCAACCTCGTCAACGTCTATGCCCCGACATCGGCCCCGGAGCGGCTGCAGTTCTACCAGCAGGCGTCCGCCTTCCTCGGCTCCTTGGATCCTCGCGAGTGCCTGGTCCTGGGCGGGGACTTCAACACCGTCCTAGAGGAGCGGGACCGCTCGGGGACTGAGCAGAGCCCGGCCGCCGCGGACGTCCTCCGGGAGATCGTCACCCATCACTCCCTGGTGGACGTCTGGCGCGACCACCACCCGGACGATGCCTCCACGTTCACCTATGTCCGGGTGGAAGCCCATCGGTCGTACCGCTCCCGGTTGGACCGCATCTATTTATCACGGTTCCATCTCTCACGGGCCCAGTCCTCCAGCGTCCGGCCGGCCCCATTTTCGGACCACCACCTCGTCACCGTGACGGCCTCTCTCTGTGCGGAGAGGCCGGGGCCGGCCTATTGGCACTTTAACAACAGCTTGCTGGAGGATGGGGGCTTTGTGGCGTCCTTCCGGGAGTTCTGGCTGGCCTGGCGAGGGCAGCGGCGTGCCTTTCCCTCGGCGCGGCGGTGGTGGGATGTGGGGAAGGTGCGCGCCCGGCTCTTCTGCCGTGACTACACCCGGGGCGCCAGCCGACGGAGGGATGCGGCGATAGGGCAGTTGGAGCGGGAGGTCTTAGAGCTGGAGAAGCATCTGGCCGCCAACCCCAAGGATCCATCCCTTTGCGGGGCGTGCCGGGAGAAGCGGGAGGAGCTCCGGGTCCTCGAAGACTATCGGGCCTGGGGCGCCTTTGTTCGATCCCGCATCCGCCTCCTTCGGGAGATGGATCGCGGCTCCCGCTTCTTCTACGCCCTGGAGAAACGGAGGGGGGCCAAGAAGCACGTCACCTGCCTTCTGGCGGAGGACGGCTCCCCCCTCACGGATCCGGCGTAGATGTGCGAGTGGGCCCGGACCTTCTACGCACGCCTTTTCTCCCCGGATCCGACTGATCCTGCCGCTTGCAGAGTGCTCTGGGACGGGCTCCCGACGGTCAGCGCGGGCGACCGGGACCGGCTAGAGCTGCCTCTCTCTCTGGCTGAGTTCTCGGAAGCCCTCCGCTGCATGCCCACCAACAAGTCTCCGGGCATGGACGGGCTGACCGTGGAGTTCTACCACGTGTTCTGGGACGTCCTCGGCCCGGACCTGATCAGCGTCTGGGCCGAGTCCTTGCGGAGCGGGGTCCTCCCTCTCTCGTGCAGGCGAGCCGTGCTCGCCTTACTGCCGAAGCAGGGGGACCTCCGCGACTTACGGAATTGGCGTCCCGTCTCGCTCCTCAGCACGGACTACAAGACCGTAGCCAAGGCCATCTCGCTGTGGCTGGGGGCCGTGCTGGAGGACGTGATCCACCCAGACCAGACCTACACCGTCCCGGGCCGTAGCATCTTCGACAACCTGTATCTGGTCCGGGATCTCTTAGAGCTTGGGTGCAGGGATGGTCTGTCATTCGCCCTCCTGTCCCTGGATCAGGAGAAGGCGTTCGACAGGGTGGACCACAGGTATCTCCTGGGCACTCTGCAAGCGTTAGGCTTCGGGTCCCAGTTTGTGGGGTTTCTCCAGGTGCTGTACGGTTCCGCAGAGTGTCTGGTCAGGCTCAACTGGACCCTGACCGAGCCGGTCAGCTTCAGGCGGGGAGTGCGGCAGGGGTGCCCCCTCTCGGGCCAGCTGTACGCCCTGGCGATCGAGCCCTTCCTCTGTCTTCTCCGCAGGAGGTTGACGGGGTTGGTGCTTCGGGAGCCGGAGCTGCGGCTGGTCCTGTCGGCGTACGCCGACGATGTGCTCCTCGTGGTCCAGGACCCGGGCGACTTGGCGTGGGTGGAGGCCTGCCAGGCCGTGTACTCGGCGGCCTCCTCCGCCCGGGTCAACTGGGTCAAGAGCTCTGGCCTGGTGGTCGGGGACGGGTGGCAGGCAGCTCCCTCCCACCCGCGCTTCAGGCCATCCGGTGGAGCGCGGGTCCGCTGCTCTATCTCGGCGTTTACCTTTCTGCCACGCATCCCTCTCCGCCGGAGAACTGGCAAGGTTTGCAGGGCAGGGTGGCGGAGCGGCTCCGGAAATGGACAGGACTCCTCCGGTGCCTTTCCCTCCGAGGGAGGGCACTGGTGCTCAATCAACTGGTCCTGTCCATGCTCTGGTACCGGCTCAACACCCTGGTCCCGGCCCCGGGGTTCCTGACCGACCTCCGGAAGGTGGTTCTGGAGTTCTTTTGGCCAGGACTGCACTGGGTCCCTGCAGGGGTGCTCCACCTGCCCCTGGAGGAGGGAGGGCAGGGCCTGAAGTGCCTGCGCACTCAGGTCCACGTCTTCCGCCTCCAGGCACTGCAGAGGCTCCTTTATGGTGCGGGTAGTCCGGCATGGAGAACCCTGGTGCACGCCTTCCTGCGCCGCTTCCGAGGGCTCCAATACGACCGGCAGCTCCTTTATCTCGACCCGAGGGGCCTTCTGCGAGACCTCTCTGGGCTGCCGGTCTTCTACCAGGACCTCCTCCGGACCTGGAAGATGTTCTCTGCGACCAGGTCCGTGGCGGCCACCGAGGGGGCAGATCTCCTCGCGGAGCCCCTGCTACACAACCCCCAGCTCCGTGTGCAGGTGGCGGAGTCCCCCACGGTGCGCCAGAGGTTGGTCCTGGCGGAAGCCACCAGGGTCGGAGACCTCCTGGACTATGACCGGGGAGACTGGCTGGATCCCCTGACGCTTGCTCGGCGGATGGGGCTCTCCAGACCTTGTACTCCCCAGCTCATACTACAGGAGGTGAAGGCCGCTTTGCCGCCCACTGCTCGGGCCTACCTCAACCGGGTCCTGCGTGAGGGCACGCCCCACCTGCCCACCACCCCGGGCCCTCCGGACCTTCTCATCGGGCCTCTGCCCCATGGACCCGACCGGCTCCCCCGCCCCGTCTCTGCGAGCCGGCTTCACGATCTGCAGCCGGTCCGTTTCCAAACCGCACTGAGGAAGTATCTCTACATGCTCGTGCTGCACACCCTTCACTTCCTCACCCTTGTGTCCCACCCCGACACCAAGTGGCGGGACCTCCTGCCACCTCTGGAGGGTGAGGAGCCCCAGTGGGCCAGCCTGTACTCCACCCTGGTCCCGAGGCCCGCTGGGGATATCAGCTGGCGGCTCCTCCATGGGGCCGTGAGCATGGGCGTGTACTTGATGCAGTTTACCCCTGTCCCAGACACCTGCCCCTTCTGTGGCATGAGGGAGACCCTGGCACATGTTTACATAGAGTGCGCCAGGCTGAAGCCCCTATACCGGCTCCTCACCAATATCCTGTTGCATTTCTGGCTGCACTTTTCCCCTCACCTCCTTCTCCATGCACTCCCTATCCGTGGCCCCACAAAGTCGCGGGACCTCCTGGTCAACCTCCTCCTCGCCCTGGCTAAAAAGGCCATCTACGTGACCAGGGAGAGGTGGTTGGCCAATGGAGACTCCTGCGACTGTGGGGCTTGTTTCTGATCCTTAGTCCGCTCACGTCTCCGGGCAGAGTTCCTCTGGGTGGTGTCCGCTGGCTCCCTTGACGCCTTCGAGGAGCAGTGGGCACTGTCCTGGGTTCTCTGCTCGGTGTCCCCGTCAGGCTCCCTTCTTATGACCCTTTGACTGCACTCCTGTCCCTGTTCTTTTATTAGTTGTCCCCCACAATTAGTGGGTTCTGAGGCCCTGTGGATTCTCCCCTTAGGCTGGGGGGGGGGAATCCGTTAGCATGGAGCCCCATTTCCGCCCGCCCCATTTCCCGGAAACTCAGTAGATACAGGGATCCTTCTGGCTACCTCAGATTTCTAGCCAGAGGGCTGGGGAGGGAGGAAGAAAAACTATTGGACACCAGAGATTGTACTGAGTGGACTCCTCAAAAGTGGATGTGCTTGTCCTGGCTCGTTGCTCCAAAGCTCTGTAATAAAGTTATTTTACTGGAAGGATGTATGTGGCATACGTTGAATAATAAGACTTAAGTACTGTATAATGGCAATGTGTATGTGTTCATTTTTGGGAAAGGGTGTATGAGTGAAGAGTGGAAGCTTCCTTTGTAGGTTAAAGGAAGCCAAGAAGGGGAGAAGGGAAAAGAGCAGAACAAAAAAGATACTGGCCCTATTCAAGGACATTGCTCACAGCTAAGACTTGGCTGACAACCAAGAAAAAGGTGTGGGGCGGGGGGGGGGCTTGAATATGCCCAAGCAGCTGTAAAATATGCAAAACATTGCCAGGCATTAATGAAATGGGTTAGGTTTCTTTTCTCACAGGTAAAAGAAACACAAAGACCCTAGCAGCCCTGCCACTCCTTGGATCCAGGAGATTGGATCTATGTAAAGGTCCACCAACGAAAGACTGCTTTGGCTCCATGCTGGAAAGGCCCTTACCAAGTCCGGCTGACTACCAACACTGCTGTGAAGTGCCAAGGACTGACTGCCTGGACCCATGCTTCTAACTGCAAAAAGGCCTCTCCGCCTCGAGATAATTTCACTCCTACTATTGATCAGCCTGTCTCTCCTTCTTGTATTTCTTTTCCTCCTTAACAGGAGAAAAGGACAAGGTGATGTGCTAGTAACCTCTCCCTTGTCCACTGACAGAGCTAACCTGCATTCAGTATTTGCTACAGAAACCAAAGCACTACAGGGTGATGTGCTGGTAACCTCTCCCCTGTATAATGCTGAGCCACGATTGCTTCAGGAAAGAAGAAGGAATACTCACTCCGCTGAAATTGCCAAAGTCCTGACTACAAAAGACATTAAGAACTGACCCTGGTGAAGAAACAAAGAATTATACACTGGTAGGATGAAACTTGTGGGACCCATGCTTGGGAATGTGGTATTGATTGGATTTTGGGGTTTATAGGACCTTCAGCATGTATTACCCTCCCTAATTGGATTTTAAATGACAAATACCTTGTTGCCACTGCCCCCGCCATTTCCTCCATTATACTATTCCCCTGAAACACATCCAAATACAGACAATGCCATACATCTGATAAAACCCAGTGGCCAAGGCCTTCACATCTAAGTGATTTATTGAAATTTTGTTCAGAAAACCTATTTTTTTCAGGTTCAGAATAGTTCATATGAGAGAACAATTGAATGGAAAACAAATGCATCAGTGGAAATATATGATATCACTACTGATGAACCCCAAGAATCAGAAATTGAGATTAGTGGATTCTATAATGATGTAGAGATGATGGCTGTTCCTGGAGTTTGTAAAATGTTCATAGAATCTCAGGGTTGGAAGGGACCTCAGGAGGTCATCTAGTCCAACCCCCTGCTCAAAGCAGGACCAAACCCAACTAAATCATCCCAGCCAGGGCTTTGTCAAGCCTGACCTTAAAAACCTCTAAGGAAGGAAATTCCACTACCTCCCTAGGTAACCCATTCCAGTTCTTCACCACCCTACTAGTGAAAAAGTTTTTCCTAATGTCCAACCTAAACCTCCCCCTCTGCAACTTGAGACCATTACTCCTTGTTCTGTCATCTTCTACCACTGAGAACAGTCTAGATCCATCCTCTTTGGAACCCCCTTTCAGGTAGTTGAAAGCAACTATCAAATCCCCCCTCATTCTTCTCTTCTGCAGACTAAACAATCCCAGTTCCCTCAGCCTCTCCTCATAAGTCATGTGCTCCAGCCCCCTAATCATTTTTGTTGCCCTCCGCTGGACTCTCTCCAATTTGTCCACATCCTCCTTGTAGTGTGGGGCCCAAAACTGGACACAGTACTCCAAATGAGGCCTCACCAGTGCTGAATAGGGGGGAATGATCACGTCCCTCGATCTGCTGGAAATGCCCCTACTTATACAACCCAAAATGCCATTAGCCTTCTTGGCAACAAGGGCACACTGTTGACTCATATTCAGCTTTTCGTCCACCATAACCCCTAGGTAACCCCTGTTAGATGAAAGAGGCCCTTATTGTTATTTGATTACCCAGTTAGTGAATAACCAAATGTATATCCAAAGAGTTTGTTCTACCACTGGAAATTTCACCTGTATAGAAACTATTCCTGTAATTACCATATTGCAATATACCCCTTCCTATGCTATTAATGTTAATTCCTTTTGGAAATACATGAAAGTGTTTAGTCAATAGATGTGGTATGGTACTTCACCAAAGAGAGGTGTGTTAGGATATCGATGGACTGTGATTAATATTACACTAGGGATTATAAAATTCACACTGCCCTTATCCAGTTTTCAGGTCATTTCTACCCATTCTAATTGTTCCAAAAGGGCTGCCATTAGATTAGCACAGCAAAGGGCCTAGGTTTCCTCTAGAAAGAAGAGGGACTTTGCTGGATCCCTATGGGATGGGGCCAATAATGTAGTAGCAATTTGGAATATTTATAGAAACCAAGAACATGACGAGAAATTAGGATAATTAGAGAAAGGCACAGGCCTTATCACTGGGGCACAGCTAACCCAAGTACAGGATGGAGTGGGTGAATTACATGTTATTTTGTCCTTAGTTCAGTGACCCAGAAGTTTTAATAGAGATGGTATTGAGTATCACTGAGTCTGGGAAGGCATTGCAGTGGGATCTAGCATGTTCAGAAATTCAGGATTTCCTGAATGACCAGCTAACAGCCATTCGGAGTGATCTCAAGTATGAGGCATGGCCCACTGCCCTTACAGACACTTCAGGAGTACCATCTGATCTGTGGACATGGAGACATACTTGGAGATTTTCTGGGTGAAAGTGCAGACATTCACAGTGCTCCTTCCAAGCATATGGGCCGGTAGGAGGGGTGTGGGCTCCCACATACCGAATCCTGCCGGGTCCCTGGGGAGGATGCATGTGGAACTGGATTATTCACCATGACATCTGGGAGATTAGACCACCTGGTATGCCTAACTGATTTATAGTCAGTGCCCCTAGAATAACACCCGACATTTGGATAGGAATAGGGAGTCAATGGATGTTTTGGCGGTTAGAAACACCACTACCCCCCAGTTTCAGTGTGTATGTAAACTGAAGCCAGGAGAAGTTGTCACTGTTCATGACAATGTTTGCTGGGAGGATATGAGACAAGGAACTACCCTGACAGGACACCTACTTTTCCAAGCTAATGATAGTTGTGTGTATGTTGAGGCCACCACTTTGCAAGATATACATTTTAATCTCACCACAGCTGCAGGCAATTGTAGTATTTATTGGACTGCAGATAGAATTCTACAACTAGCCCTTAGATTTCAGATACCCTTTAATTGGACTACCTTAGTGCCTGATAGGTTTCAAAATTTGCTTTCGCTGCTACCAGAGGTTCAGAGAATCTCTGAATTACAAGGGCAAATTCATATGCTTCAAAATATATATCAAGTTGAGAAATATGGTCTTTATACAGTCTATAGAGTGTTTATTTTATGTATTAAGTATAATTAAGGTTGTATAACAACCCCATTATATTATTACAATGGAAATGTTAATATTTTTATTATTGTTTAGTGTAGGATTTTGTTGTTGTGAAGGATGTAATGTTAACACCTTCCATGTCCATGCTAATCATGCATTGTCATTGCATCCAATCAAAATCCCTAAGGTTGAAGCATTTGATGTAGAATCTTAAATGCAAGGCTTGATGCAGATGGAGGTTTAAGGGTGTTAGTTGTGCTAGAAGCACAAAAGGGTGTGTGTGTGTGGAAGAGAAAGAACTGACAGTGATTTGAAGGGGATTTCAATGCAAACAGTCCCCCTGTGAGTAAGAGTGAGGCTAGCTGTAATCCTAACAACACGAGATTTGTAGAAGTGAGGATTGTGTGAGGCAAGTGGGAAAGAACTGTGTGAGAAGTTGTTGCAACCTTGTGTTAGATAAGTATGGAATGTAGACTATAGTCTAAATAGAGGTGAGAAAAAGATATCAGGATGACCTATGTATGAACAAAATGCAGCTGTTGCTTATTATTGTATGTAATCAAAGGTATAAATGCTTGCTGTAATTGTTTACCTGTAGAGAGACCTGCCAAGTTGGGGAAACCCTGTGTCCTAGTGCACTCTCTCCCTCCATGCAATTACTAGAGAACAAAGTATCTGACTTGCTGCACGCAACCTGAGAGTGAGAACTCTGTTTTTCTCTGACACAGTCTCAGGAAATTGCCCATTTGGATTCACTGACTTGACCCTAAAGGCCAATCTCTACTCAGTGCTCCTGAGAGAGGCAAACAACCCCAAACTCTACCCAAGTCCATATCGACCATCCCTGGGGAAATTTCCCCAGCCCCTTCAAGTGATGTGTGATGTGTTGTCCATGTGAACTAGACTCTCCATAGATCTCTACCTGAACTAGTCTGTCTCAAAAGATCAGTGATAGCCACAGGAGAGGCGTTCATCCCAGTGATGTGGAGTGGGTCAGTGCATTTAGGGACAGAAGTGCTGGTGGTGATGTACTGGGGGGCTAAGCGAAGGTCCTAGGTTAATTCCACACTCCATCTATCCCTTTGTTCCCTCCTAGGGTTAGCCACAAGGAAGACCAGAAATGGGCTGACTGTTTGGAGAACCTGATACATCATAACAGTAAGTAGATGGGGCCACTGTGTTAGAGGGATCTGGGGAGAGATCATATTCTGTACTGTTGGCTATTTGGCATCATGAGTGATCCCGGGCTGGTGCCATATAGTAAAACTGCAGACTCAGTTCAATTCTTTCACTCACTTCCTCCAGCAACACACATCCAGCTAGCTCCTGCCAGACACTGTCATCAGGGAAGGTCACAGGCACAGAGGGCAGTGTAGCTGGAGTGGAGACAGGTTCCACTGCATGTAGACATGGCAGAAAGCAGAGTCAAGAACTGTTGGTGGCTATGAGAACAGACCACGGCATTCACACTGAACTATCCCTTATTGGTAAAGCAGCACATGCTCTGAGAAAGTTGGGAACAGATGAAATCCCATCCTCAGGCTGTGTGGAGAACTCAAGGAACCCACAGTTTCCCAAACCTGTAGGGAGTGGCTCTGCCTTGGTCCCAGACTGTGGTCAGTGTCAGCTCTGCTGCTGACCCCAGCACGTCTCACATTTCTGTCCTATTCCTATTCATCCTGAAAGAAGGCAAATGTTGAGCCAAAGTCATCCCTGATGCAATTCCACTGAAGTCAGCTGTGTTAAACCAGAGTGAATTTAGACAATCTCATTTCCTGGCCTCACAAGCTTGTCCCAGCACTCAGCTCTGGTTGTTTTCCTGGGGCCAGTTCCAAAGAACTCACCCCTGTTGGCCTATTGTGGGCATGCGGCCAGGACTTGTGTAGTTCCAGGCCTTCCTGAAGTTTGTTCTCAAAGTAAAGCTTGTCATGGGTGACATGAAGGTCAGGCAGTGAGGGACACATCTTCAGCTGCTCAAGTAGAAGCCCCTCTTACCCTGTGCTGCAGCCCCTGGGCTCTGTGCCACCAGGCCAGAAAGGTTCCCAAGCCTGGAAACACACACTGTGCATTAATGGCCTGCCTGGGGTCAGTAGGTATAGGGTCTATCTGTGTGCTCCTGTCAGCTGCCCCAGGAAAGATCACTGCTTGGAAGCTGGTGCCAGAGGAGCCATGCTGTTTGGCTGCCCGTTGAGGCCTCCCCTCACCAGCCAATTGCCAGCTCTGGAAATCCCATGAGGCAGGCCAAGCTGAACATGCAGCCTCTGGAGTAAGGAGCTGCTGTCTGTGGATTTCTGTGCAGCAGCCCATTGGCTACTTGGGATCACCCTAACACAGCTAAGAGAAGCTAGCTGCTGAGGGGACTCACCTGCTGCCTATTGCTTTCATCCCATCTGCAGGTGGGCTGGCTACTTTCCAGGCTTTCCTCAAGTCTGAGTACAGCAAGGAGATATCGAGTTCTGGGTGAGCTGCAAGGAGAACAAGAATACCAAATTGCCAGCCAAGCTTAGCCCCAAGGCCAGGAAGATTTACAATGAGTTCATCTCTGTGCTGGCTACTGGCAAAGTAGGTGCAGCACCCTCTGGAGAACCCTCAGCCTCAGGGCTAAGCAGAGTGGGCAGCTGGCCCTAAAACAGTACTTCTGAGAGTGTGGTTCCAGTCTTCAGAGAGGTGGGAGAGGGGCTTTGCTGTGTGAACAAAATGCCTGTCAAAAGTGCCACTTTAACTGCTTTAAATGAGCTCTTCTCAGAGGGGGTCAGTCCCCATCCTTATGAACTCCAAATGCCAAAACAAGGAGTAGAGGACCAGACAAATGGAGGTTCCCATGCGCGTTCCATGCAACTGAAAGAATCTATCCCAGGGACATGCCACTCCACCCCTAGTGTATGATCCTTGCTCACTGTCCCAGAGAAGGGAAAGTACCCCTTACCGACCCCAGACTTGCATGCAAATAGTCCTATTTGTAGCCGGGGATCCCACTGAGGTCCAAGCAGCCCCCCTTTACTTCCACTGAGTGCTGACTGGGTGGATTCTGCAGTGAGACCCAGCCCTCTCTTGGTGCATTTAACAGACTAGCTGGGAAATATCTGGAGCAAACCCTGGCTCTCCATTCCTTGCCTGACTGTTTCCAGACCAGCCTGTACTAATCTCTCCCTCCCTTCTACAGGTGAACTTGGATTCCTGCACATGGAAGTGATCAGCCACAAGGCTCAGAAAAGAATCTTCATCCTCATGGAGAAGGATTCTTACTGCCTGTAGGCTGGTTGGCCGGGGCTCGTCCCCCTCTGGGGCGGCAGGGAGCCAGACCACCTCACTCTTTGGTCAGACTTAGCTTGGCTGTGTGGTAAACAGTCAGCAGTTCCATCCCTCTGGTGGGGGCTGAGCAAACAGTTCAATAGTAGCAAGCCCCAGCCCTCAATCAGGGCGGGCAACAAACAGTCAGTAGCTCAGGCCCTCAGGCAGGGGCAGAGCAAACAGTTCAACATTAGCCAGCCCAGGCCCTGGGTCAGGGCAAGGCAACAAATAGTCACTAGCTCAGGCCCTCAGGCAGGGGCTGAGCAAACAGGTTCAACAGCAAACCCCAGGCTCCTAGTTCTGATCAGCCGGGGAGAGGGGGAGACTGCCACCCAGTTCGTGGGTGGCAGGGGGGGACGCAGGCCCTCCCACTCCAGCCTGGGACCCTAGCAGTGGCAGAAGACCCGCTGCTGTGTCAGTGGGGATCCTGACCGCAACACATTGACATTGGCTCTGGCAGTGTTGCAGCCAGACTCGGGTCGGCTGCCCCCAGGCTACTTCCTTTCTCCCCCTCTAGAGGTACCTGGATCCGGACAGCATCCTCCATGGGGTGTCACACCATGGGCTTCTCAGGATATCTGGCGAGTGGTAGGTGGTAGGCTTGGCAGCTCCTCGGGGTAACTGGCACACGGTAGGCCTGGCAGTTCCTCAGGGTAATGAGCAAGCAGTAGGCCTGGCAGCGTCTCTGGGCTCAGGCTAGCATCAGGTATTGGCTGGTCTGGCCAGTCCTCGGGTCAGCCGCCGATCACCGTCTGGTCACTCCAGTGGCTGAGCCCCAAGTAAGCTCTGGGGTCGGGCTTTTATACTTCCTGTCCTGTGCCCTGACCTTTGAGGGGCGGGCACAGGGTTTGCTGGCTCCACCCACTTTGGTGTCCAGAGAGGCTCGTCCCCCTCCAGGGTGGCAGGGAGCCAGACCACCTCACTACACCACCACTTCCTCAAATCTCGCTTCTACCTCAACTTGGTCAGTCCACCTGCAACCACATGTGGGACTCAGAACCACAAAAGAGCTACATCTGCTGCCTTAGCCTGCTCCTCCCCTCTGGTCTCTCAGTACGTTTAGCTCTGAGAGGTGAGCAGGTAGATCTCCTGGGACTCTCTGGGGATGCATGCCAGCAAAGCACTCCTTGGCATGAAACACTGTTGCCAAGAGCTGCTTGCGGTCCCTACCTGTACCCACTATCTAACTCCAGCCACCACTAGTTTGAGCATCAAAACGTGTCATCTCCATCAGTATGTGAGCCCCTGGAGACAGGTTTCCTGACACTCCAAGTCAATGGCAACATTAAGGGTTAAAGCATCAGATGTGCATTGTGTTCTTTCCATGTGTCGCCAGCACACACGGCTTTGAAAGCACTACGGTGCAGGCCCTGCTCAGCAGTGCTTTATTACCAAGGCCCTGGGCCTGTGTGGGTGACCTGAATACCCAGCAAGGCGGTCTGAAGGGACAACCACACTCGCTGGACATGTCCTTGTGCATGTGTATCTGCTCTCTCCTGCAGTTGCCAACTCCCAACATGTTTAGATGCCTGCAACATGAGGCGCATGGCTGGGGTCCCTGTGTCACCTCTAGGGTAAGCAAAGGGAGAGATAAGAAACACTGCATCTCCCTGACTCATCCAGGCAGGCAGGAGCCAGCCCAGGAGAAGGCCTGTTGGACACAGAAAAACCATGGCACAATGCCCATGCTGTGCCATTGTGTGGGCCTTAGGACCATGCAGGCTGTGGTTTGCTTGTATCCTGGCAGTGCTCCTTTCTGAGGCAGCATGTGTGTGTGGGGAGAAATATGCATCATTGCTGAACCTTGGTTTATTATCCCACCTCATTTTCAGAGTCTCCAGATTATCCAGGGTTTCTCCAGTGCCTTGTCCCTGCCAGCAGGTAGGGGATCTTGGGGGACAATTACCACATGGGTGGGTGTAAGCTGTTGGTCGGGGCTCAACTCTCCGGCTGGCGGGAGGGGAGCCACACCGACTCGCTTCTTGGCCCCTCTAACTGGTGGGACGGCACGAAATCCGGGTTAGCACCGTCTCACGTTCTCAGGCCCTCTGGATCGGGGGGGCTGGGTGACAGCAATCAGTCTCAATAAGCCCAGGCTCTCTGGAGCAGGGGGCTGGGTGACAGCAATCAGTCCCAATAAGCCCAGGCCCTCTGGAGCAGGGGCTTGGGTAACAGCAATCAGTCCCAACAAGCCCAGGCCCTCTGGAGCAGGGGGCTGGATAACAGCAATCAGTCTCAATATAGGTCCAGGTTCAGACCCTCAGGCAGGGGCCGCACAAGGCACACAGTCAATCAGGGTAAGCCCAAGCCCTCAATCAGGGCGGGGCAGTGCAATAGCAGTTCTATGCCCAGATCCTTACAGCAGGAGCTGGGCAACACAAATAGTTCAATATAAGCCCAGACCCTCTGGAGCAGGGGGCTGGGTTACAGCAGTTCAGTATAAGCCTGGGCCCTCTGGAACAGGGGGGCTGGGCAACAGCAGTTCAATACAAACCCAGGCCCTTTGGTCAGGGCGGGGCAACACACAATAGTCCACAGGGCTCAGGCCCTGGTGTCAGGAGCTGAGCGAGGACAACAACTCAGACTAGTGCAGGCCTCTCTGTCTGCGCTGGGGTGAGGGGGAGACTGCCACCCGTGAGTGGGGTGGCAGGGGGGACACAGGCCCACCCACTCCACTATGTCCCAGCCCGGGGCCCTATTAGCGGCTAGCACTGCCGCTGGTCAGTGGGGTCCTGACCGAAACAAACCGACATGGGCACCTCGGTGCCTATAGCCTGACAGGGGTTGGCTATCCCCGGGCTACAGTCCATTTCCCCCTCTATGGGTACCTGCTCCTCAGTCGCCGTGAGTTCGGACCAGTCCATCGGCATGGGGTCTGCAGGACCAGGGCTTGGGGGCAGGTCCGGCAACTCCTGCGGGAAGTCCGGCCCGGCTGCCTCCGATGGCTCCTCCGGATAACAGCAGGGCGGAAGCGGCGACAGCGGCTCCTCCTCGTACCGGGCGGGAGGAAGTCCTAGCGGCTGCTCCGGGTTCCGACCCCGGGGAAGTTCCGCGGGTTCCTCATCGTACTGGGCGCGGGGCAGTGGGGGCTAGTCCGGATCGCCGCCTCGGGTCCTGGAGGGTTCCCAGTCTGGAGCTCCCGCCGGCACGTCTGCTCGCGGCGGTGGCTGGCTCCTGACTGAGCTCTGGCGTTCTCCTTTTCTACTTCCTGTCCCGCCCCTTGACTTCTGGGGGGCGGGGACAGGAAGTGGTGACTCAGCCCAACTGGGCTTCTGGGAGGGAGCGCCCTCTGCTGGGCAGGAGGGGAGCCACACCGACTCGCTACAGTGGGGTGCAAAATAAACTTTATTAAGAAAATGCAAAAACAGGGAAAATTCAATAGTGAGGGGTGTGGGGTTTGTTAAGGTAGACAATTGGGGAGGGGTTTCTTTTGGTGAACAGTATAGGGGGTTTCAATAGTGGGGTATAATACAGTTGGTAAACAATTAACACTGAGGTATAAATGTAATAGGTAGCTAACAATTCCTATGTAGAAAGGTGAGTCACAGCAGCATATAACCAACTAACAGTTATGGAAAAATATGTTAAATAACAAACAATTTTAGGTAAAAATGTGTCACAGTGGTGTAAATATAGAATGTGAGGTGTATCAGAGAGGAAAAAGTAACCAATGGGGTTTTATGCTAGATTGGGATGGGGGAAGAGGAGCACGTGGTGGAGCAGAGGGAGATTTAAACTTAGAGAGACACAGAGAACAGACAGACTGTAAGGAGTCAGAGGGACACAAAGAAGCTGGGGGGGTGGGGGAGGTTGCAGTGGAAAGACAGACTTAACCACAATTATGCAAAACACAGCAAAATCTTATCTATGAGCTAACTTAACCAAGACTACACAAATTAAAACACAATGCAACAATTCTCTAAGCCTAACTTACAAAGTATAATGCTAAACTTAACTTAATGGGTGCACCTTATGCTAAGGATAGTTCCAGAGGGCTGAGTGGTGTGTGTCGAGGACACAGCTCCAAAGAGGGGGGGGAGGTGACTGCAGCAGTGGGTACAGCTGAAAACAGTCCAAGACAAAGCCCACAGGAGCAGAACTTAGCAGCAGCACAAACTTATTTTCAGTGGCAGAGTGCCACGGGGTTTAAGAGAGAGGTTTTAAAACACAGACCAAGGTTTAGGTTGAGTCTGTGTGCTGGGGAGACAAAGCCAGCAGCTAAAATAATAAAATAAAAGTATAGAAAGTTTCACAGAGGGATTCTTACCATCCCACAAGGCAGCAGCAGAGGCAGAAACAGCAAGCACATCAGAAGGCTCGGTACAGTCTTGATAATCAGGAGATCTCTCAGGTAGCAATTCGTTCTTCGTGGGGGGGGTTCAAAAACGGGGGTACGCTCAAAAATAAAACGAGAGCGGAGAAAGGACCCCCCAGAACCCCTGGTTGATCAGACCAGGCAGCAATGCAAGAACCTTTCTGACGTCTGTTCAAAAAATGTCTGTTTTTAAAGGCAAACCCAGGTAGCTTCCCGCCAGTAACTCTGATTGGTTCCCCTTCTCACAGGGAGGAGAGCAGGCAGGGAAAAACTGCAGGTAGCCACAGAGGCATGTTTGGACTAGCCCTGAGCCCAGAGGTATGACTCATGCCCAGGATCTTAAAAACACAATAGGTCTTGCAGCTCTGGACAGTGGCCACCCTACACCAAGCCCAGGTTTTAACAAGGTGATAACAAGACTAATCCTTTGAACAGGGCAGTGGTCCCACTTAGCATAAGTGGCCATCCCTTTGAGAAGGGCAATGGCTCTGGTTAAACAACTTAAGGGGCCCTCCCTTTGAGAAGGGCAGAGGCCCTGGTAAACAACTTGACAGCCAGGGAGGGACGGCCATAGGAGGAAAACAAGAACAAAATGGAGTAAGGGGACAGCTGTAAGAACAAAATGGAGCTGTAACAGACATGCCTATGTAACCACACACCTTCTGGGTGTGGTGTTCTATCCCATCTAGTGGCACCCAGACCACTTAGCGAGGGAGTTAAATGAATCTGCTCTACAGCCTTAGCTAAGAGTTAGTTGGCTTTTAGCTCATGTGGTAGAGGCTCATGCACTAAGCTCCAGAGATCCCCAGTTTGATTATGCCCACCAACAACCAGGGTCTGATCACACCTGCTTACAGCTGGGCATGGGGAGATCTTACACCATTGGCAAGTCAATTCAGGAACAGTTCCAAGTTTATGTTAAAGGGTGACCGTCAGGTTACACGTTGTCAGTCTAACAAACCGACCCCCTGCCATGCCTCTGAGAAGCAGACCTATTCTTCTTCTCTGCCACTGCAGGTTTACTTCAGGCCCCTGAGCCATCCTGGACACTGTCTGGAGCCACCCAGCCTTTTTCCCTTCCCATCTTCCCTGTGGAATGATGCTGCAGCAATTGCATGGAAGAAACCACCCAAAAGCATTGCTAAAGGTTTTGTGAAATCCTCCCCTTCCGCCCTCCCCCCCCCCGCCCCGCCCCATCTGCACACTGGGTGTAACACCCAGAGAGAGCCCCTTGAATGGGGTCTGTGCTGTCCTGGATTGCCTGGCCTCCTTCAGGGCCTATGCCCAGAGATATTGAGGGGGAGATCTGCTGCTGTGGGGGAGGCACCCAGAGAATACTGGAAAATGCTCCTTTTTCTATTCTTTGATCTGAGTTAGTGTATCTAATGTTGTCAATGCTGCTTGTTAATATTACTATGAGGTGTCATGTCAGAGTCTGTCTACACTGCATTTAAACACCCGCTGCAGGCCTGTGCCAGCTGAGCCAGGCTGTTTAACTACAAAGTTGATGTTCAGGCTTGGGCTGGAGCCAGGGCTCTAGGATCCTGAGAGGTGAGAGGGTCCCAGAGCTCAAGCTGCAGCCTCACCCCCAGGAGCCTGAGTCAGCTGGCGTGGGTGTAGACAGACCCCCCAGGGCTACTGAAAAGCAGCAATCTGTCCCGCATGTGTGGGGCAGGGATGTCTCGATTTCTCCTTTAGACTGTATGGCTGGAATTGACCTTCAGCCAAGATCAGGGCATGGGACTTTTGTTGGCTTCCAACAGAGCCCCCTGCAGCAGATTTGGCACTTTGGTGCAGTGGCACCAAGCAGCCTCTGCACTGTCCTTGTTGGCTGGGGGTTCAGGGAATTTCTCTTGCACAGGTAGTCACATTTGTTTTGAGCATGTGACCTGCGCCTCCCCTTCCCTGTATGTTACATCCTCATCCCTCACCTGATCCCACTGTGAGGCCAGCTGTGGGTTCCCTCTGCCCTGCCTGCTTTGGGGGTGGCACTCGTGTTGAGTATTCACAGGAGACAGAGTCTGGGAAGCCAGACAGCAATGGACACACAGAAAGAAAGTCTCTCTTAACACCACTAGGTATTGTGTTCTTATTGTATTTCTGAAGCACACACTGACCTGTTTGTTGGGTGCGTGGATGGACATGCTTGTCTGTGATCTCAGTCAGTTCTATACCTGTCAAGCATGTTGCTAAATGTGTTTCTTCCTAGTACCTAAATTTCCTGATATATCTTGCAATGAAAAGTATAAATACTTTATGAAGAATAAATAAATTCTGAATAAAATAGTTTGCATTACAACAATCCAAAATGTCATACATGTGTATGCCAGTGATTAAATTAACTGACTACAAAATGTACCAAACAACATCATGACAGACAGACTTTGACTTCTCCCAGCGTCTCTGACATCCAGTCACTAGAGGCAAAAGCAGCATCCACTAATTGCTTGCTCCATAAAGTACTGTGTGTGTAGCACAGGCCAGAGTCTGACCTCCTGTGTAGCACAGGATGGAAAAATGCCCCAGAATAATTTCTAGAGCAGAGCTTTCAGAAAAAAATCCACTCTTGATTTAAAAATTGGAGAAACCACCACAACTCTTGCTAAATTGTTCCAGTTGTTAATTATTCTCACTGTTAAAAATGTACGTCTTATTTCCAGACTGATGTCTAACTTAATCTTCCAGCCATTGAATCATGTTAGACCTTTCTCAGCTACACTGAAAAACCCTTTATTAAATATTTGTTCCCTGTGTTGGAACTTATAGATTGTAATAAAGTCACTGTAAGTTGGTGTGACCATCTCTCTGCTTCCGCCTCTAAGGGAGGCCACGCCTCCTCACAGTTTGGTCTGTTATAGACTTCTCCAAGCAAAGAAAAAGGGGTGGAATTAGTGGTTCTCAAGGGTCCCATCATTCAAATGGCCCATAAACAGTCTGGGCTCTGGCCTGTAACCAGGCAAAGCGGTAGCAGTCTATTTGCTTAGCAATCAGCCAGGGCTGGAGCAGTTTATTCACCCTGCCTTTAAGCAGAGCTCCCGCAGGGGTGAGTGCCAGACCCAGTCTATGGAGCTTAGGTGGGCGTGAGCACCAAGCACAGCCTATAGAGCTCTGGTAGGCATGTCTGAGAGGTGCAGGCCCCTTGCCCTAAGGAGGTCACCTAGTCCAACCCCTGGCTCAAAGCAGGACCAACCCCAACTAAATCATCCCAGTCAGGGTTTTGTCAAGCCAGACTTTAAAACCCTCTAAGGATGGAGATTCCACCACTTCCCGAGATAACCCATTCCAGGTCTTCACCATCTTCCTAGTGAAATAGTTTTTCCTAATTTCCAACCTAGACCTCCCTCACTGCAACTTGAGACCATTGCTCCTTGTTCTGTCATCTGCCACCACTGAGAACTGCCTAGCTCCATATTCTTTGGAATCCCCCTTCAGGCAGTTGAAGGCTGCTATCAAATCCCCCCTCACTCTTCTCTTCTGCAGACTAAATAAGCCCAATTCCCTCAGCCTCTCCTCGTAGGTCATGTGCCCCAGCCCCCTAATCATTTTTGTTGCCGTCCACTGAACTCTCTCCAATTTGTCCACATCCTTTCTGTAGTGGGGGGCCCAAAACTGGATGCAATATTCCAGATGTGGGCTCACTAGTGCAGAATAGAGGGGAATAATCACTTCCCTTGATCAGCTGGCAGTGCTCCTACTGATGCAACCCAATATGCCATTAGTCTTCGTGGCAACAAGGGCACACTGTGGACCATATCCAGCTTCTCGTCCACTGTAATTCCCAGGTCCTTTTCTGCAGAACTGCTGCTTAGCCAGTTGGTCCCCAGCCTGTAGTGGCACATGGGATTCTTCCATCTTAAGTGAAGGACTCTGCACTTGTCCTTGTTGAACCTCATCAGATTTCTTTTGACCCAATCCTCCAATTTGCCTAGGTCACTCTGGGCCCTATCCTTACCTTCCAGCATATCTACCTCTCCCCCCAGATTAGTGTCTTTTTCAGAGTCACTGATTTCCATGATAGAGTCCCCCATTGTATAAGTATGGCCTACATTCTTTGTTCCTGGATGTATACATTTCATTTAGCTTTATTAAAATGTATATTGTTTGCTTGCATCCTGTTTACCAAGAGATCCAGATAGCTCTGTATCAGTGACCTGTTTTCTTCATTATTTAGCACCCCTCCAGTTCTTGTGTCACCTGCAAAGTTTATCAGTGATGATTTTATGTTTTCCTCCATGTCACTAATAAAAATGTAAAATAATGTATGGCCAAGAACTGATCTTTGCAGGACCCAACTAGAAATACACTCTGGTTGAAGATGGTTCCCTGTTTACAATTACATTTTTAGATCTATCAGTTAGCCAGTTTTTAAATCCATCTAATTAAATCCATGAGAAAGAGATATACAAAGTAAGAGTGCATCTGTTTGCTTGCTTATAATTTTGAAGAAGGCAATATAAATGAAAATAAAGAAAGTATGTGAGTGAGTGAGGGTGACTGGTGTGATGTTATAAGGACAATGATATTGAGCAAATATTCTGCATGAATTTTATTTGCCTGTTAAAGTTGTTACTTCTTGAATTAAGGCTCCAAAACTGATATAGGAAAGTAAATGCAAAGTAATGTACACTGAAAAATATAATCCCAACTATACATACAAAATGATGGGGTCAAAATTAGCTGTTACCACTCAAAAAAGAGATCATGGAGTCATTGTGGATAGTTCTCTGAAAACATCTATTCAATGTGTAGTGGCAGTCAAAAAAGCTAACTGAATGTTAGGAACCATTAGGAAAGGGATAGATAAGACAGAAAATGTCATAATGCCATATAAATCCATGGTAACTGTGCAGATCTGGTCAGAGCATCTCAATATATTGGAATTGAAAAAGACACAGAGAAGTGCAACAGAAATGCTTAGGGATATGGAACAGCTTCCATATGATGAGAGACTAAAAAGACTGGGACTTTTCAGCCTGGAAAAGAGACAACTAAGGGGGGATATGGCAAAGGTCTATAAAGTCTTGACTGATGTGG
The DNA here is from genome assembly GCF_016161935.1 of Mauremys reevesii. NCBI lineage: Eukaryota > Metazoa > Chordata > Testudines > Geoemydidae > Mauremys > Mauremys reevesii. The sequence continues at coordinate 40,044,044 of NC_052630.1, read as the reverse complement.
AGAAGGTGAATAAGGAAGTGTTATTTATGCCTTCACATAACACAAGAACCAGGGGTAACCCAATGAAATTAATAGCCAGCAGGTTTAAATCAAACATAGTGAAGTAAATGCACACTCAACCTGTGGAACACTTTGTTGGGGGATGTTGTGAAGGCCAAAATTATAACGGGGTTCTAAAAAGAATTAGATAAATTCATGGAGGATAGGTCCATCAATGGCTATTATCCAAGATGGTCAGGGATGCAATCCCATACTCTGGATGTCTCTAGACTCTGACTGCCAGAAGCTGGGAGTGGATGACAGGGGATGGATCACCTGATGATTGCCTGTTCTATTTATTCCCGTTGAAGGACCTCGCATTGCCACTGTTGGAAGATGGGATACTGGTCTAGCTGGACCATTGGTCTGATCCAGTATGACCATTCTTATGATACCTCAAGGCTTGGGACTGTGAATATCTTGCTGTATTATCTCCTGATTGTTCTAAACTTACATATACATTTAAAATATGGTTTTAATACAACATTTTCGTTCTTTATAGAGGAATTAGATACAGTGCTCCTGTAGGCTAATTTTTAAGTTATACCTATCTCATAGTGCTGCAAGAGACCCTGAAGAGTCATCAAATCCAGCCCCCTGCCTTCACTAGCAGAACCAAGTACTGATTTTTGCCCCAGATTCCTAAGTGGCCCCCTCAAGGACTGAACTCACAACCCTGGGTTTAGCTGGTTAATGCTCAAACCACTGAGTTATCCCTCCCCTTATTGTCTCAAAAAAACCTTAAAGTTACCATGCGTGTAAGTAGCCACTGGTATCATGGTTGAAGCTGGCTCCCCACCAAAATCTGATATGGGGCCCTGTGATCGGGCCTTCAGTGGATGGGCAGTCTAGTGGCTAGATCAGGGGTCAGCAACCTTTCAGAAGTGGTGTGCCAAGTCTTCATTTATTCACTGTAATTTAAGTTTTCGTGTGCCAGTTATACATTTTAATGTTTTTAGAAGGTCTCTCTCTCTATAATTCTATATTATATAACTTAACTATTGTATGTAAAGTAAATAAGGTTTTTTTTAAATGTTTAAGAAGCTTCATTTAAAATAAATTAAAATGCAGATCTTATCAATTTAGCGTGATCCTTGCTCTTGCTTTTCCTTGCTGAGTTTTCCAATGTCTGGCACGTATTTGGATACTTTAAGCTGCACTCAGGCTTCTGAGTGATAAGTTGTTAACCGGCTCCGAGAGGGACAAAGGACAGATTTCATGTGTGAAAATACCTGTTCACACAGGTATGTGGATCCAAATGCTGAAAGCATTGCAAACACAATTTTTGTCAAATAGTTACATTTCACTGGCAGGGCGTTCCAGCAGGTCAGAATAGAAGCCCAAAGATCTCTCTCAGTAGCTTCAGGTGCACTCTGCAGATCTCCAAACTTTGGTACCCACAATTCTGAGCTTTTTAACTGAATGAGCTGCATTTCGAAATCTTCAACACCCATTCACTGAAATACAGACAAATCCATGTTGCTTTCTTTGAAGTTTTCAGGTTTAATTAGAAAAGAAAGCATTGGGCCAAATCGCTGGAAATTTTGAAACCTGTCAGGAAATTCTGGTTCCAGTTCTTGCATGTACATTCCAATCTCATTGATACTGACTGTGCAACATGTCGATAGCTCTTTTATGTGTTGGAAGTAGTAGAAAGTCGAAGTTCAAATATCCCGAGAAAAAAAAAGACGGTTACTCACCTGTAGTAACTGGTGTTCTTCGAGATGTGTTGCTCCTATCCCATCCATTCCAGTGCGCGGCGCGGCGCGGCTCTTCGGCCTTTTTTTTTTTTTTCAGCAACTCCGGCGGGGCGGCTGGCTGGCGCGCCGCCGCGGCGCGCGCGTATATATACCCCCCCCGCCCCGGCTCCTCCTCTCCTTCCTTCCTTTCCGGCCATTCGACACAGTGGGGGAGGAGGATTTGGAGTTGGAATGACACACACAGAACACCAGTTACTGACAGTACTCTTAAGTCTTCTTTCTTCTTTTTTGATTGCTGATGTTTCCATTAGGTGATTGTAGGTAGCCACTGCGCCTTACTTACTGGCGGGAGGGGAATGAGTGAGCGTAGTGTAATACCGCCCAGAGCGCGCGCTGCTGCTGCTCTCCTCCTGCTGCACTGCGCGTGGCGCGGGAGAAGAAGAGCGGGTAGCTGGCAGCTGACCAGGCCGCCTGGATGCCAGATGGGGGGCGGGGAGATGAGCGAGGGGCAGTGGAGAGAGAGCATGTGGGGGGAGGCAGGAGTCGCACGGGCAACGCGCGCTGTGAAGACGACGCACCTGGAAGAAGGAGGCCACCAGAGACTGGCTGTGAGAGAGGGGAGGTCCTTTTTTGCCTCAAGTCGGCGCCGGGCCGCAAAGGGCGGCTTCGCGGGCCGGGTAAACTGGGTCGATGTGGTACGCGGGGTAGCGGCTGAGGGTCGGTATGGGTAGCGAGGGACCGGGCATTGCCGGAAGAAGAAGGAAGAAAGGAGATGGGAAGCTCCTGGGGAGGAAGGAGGAAAGGAGGAAGGGGGGGAGGGCTGGGGGCGACCTGCCTGGGGTGTGGCCTTGTCCGGCCACACCTGCCGCGTCTTAGACGCCAGGCTCCCTGGCAGACTGGCAGAGCGAGAGGCGGGGGCGAGAGCGAGGTCTGACGCCACGCAGAGAAGAGAGAGCAGGAGGGAGGGGGGAGGCAGGGGCTGGGCCCCGGCGGGGGGCGGATCCCAGGGCAGGAGGCCGATCTGCAGAGGGTATCAGCAGGCGGCACCTATAAGTGGCCCTGACCACATCGTCGTGACACCATCGGGTTGGAGAAGATCGTCGAACCTCTGACAGAGACATCGAGACAGCGCTGCGGCTTGCAACGAGGTGCTGAGAGGACAGACGGCAAGACCCTGGTGGGCGAGGACAGTCGGGACAGTCTGGGAAGGGGGAAAAAGGGTGGAGGGTTGCCTCCTCGGGGCAAGAGAGCACAGCTTTTCTCAATGAGCTGCGCACCACTAGTTTTCGCTTTGGTGAGCAGCAGCACTTGCAGCTGCGGGTGCGCCAAGCGTGCATCTCTCGCGAACCACATCAACAACCGCTGTGGGAGGCCGAGCGCAGAGGGCAGGGTTGAGAAGCGAGCCTGAGTCCTGGGTTATGGCGTCCGGAATCACAGCGGGTATCGATTATGATCGTCTCGAGAACTCGAGCAGCAGGAGTATGTCGCCAGGCCCTGTGCGAAGCGGGCGGCGACGGAATCTCGGGCTCTGTCTCTCCGGATCAGGAGCAAGCAGGACGAGCGGGAACGAGAGGAGGAACCGAGAGAAGAGGGAGAAGAGCATGGACGAGAAACGAGCAGAGGAGAGGGAGGAAGGCTTGGTCTCTGGAAAGAAGAATGGCATCAATCTGGCGAAGGTCCGCAAGCGGAAGCGAAGCTGGGGAAGTGAGCCGGAGGGGAAAGAGGGATAAGGAACATCTGGTGCAGGCGAAGGACCGGAGAGGCGGCTGACCGAGGCTGCCGCGAGCCAACGCGGCGAGCGCTCGGCAGCAGAAAAGAGCGCAGGAAGCAAAGATCAGCCATGGCAAACGAGCCTGCGCCACAAAGAGGACACAGAGGAAGGACGCAGCGGAGCCGTGCAAAGGCACCCGCAACATGGCTGTGGTGTTGACATAAACATGGCTCCTGTGTTGTCTCGGTGCGCCGGAGACAGGAGAGCTGGTGGGGATGTTGGTCTCCTCTCGGACCGCGCCGTGAGGCCTCAGCTCGTCAGGGTGAGAGAGATGGAGCGGGTTGGTGAAGGGAGTCCGCCCAGCCCGGCCACGAGCCGTCGGTGATTGAGGCGCTGGCGGGCGCGGGCGGAGAGCGGCGGCCCTGGGCGCCGAAGTCAGCGACGCGCCCACCCACCCACCAAGAGAGACGAGGGAGACCGCGTCTCTCTCCTGGGGGCCTACCATGAGTGCGTGCCATGCCGGCGAGGGACACAGCGCACAGCCACGGCGAGGAGTCGCAGGAAGCGAGGCTGGACCGCGAGCCACGTGTGGCGACGCGCCCATGTGACCGCGCAGGCGGAGGCGAGTCGGAGCAGGATTGAAAAGCATCTAGTGCCTGCGCAGGAGGGAGGAGCGCGCTGTACTTTGAAGTGAGGGTGGGAGGCACGCCGACCAGGCTGCGAGGCCAACCACCGGGTGGAGGAGGACACTCGAAGTTGGCAAGGACCAGGAGTGCTTCGGAGATGACAAGGATCGGCCAGTCGTGACAGGCAGTGGAGGCGACGGCCGAGCCGCATCAGGGGGACGGGGAGGGCGGAACAGCGGCCAGGGCTGCGGCGGCTGCCGCCGCAGCCACAGCGGCGGGCTGCGGCGACGCGCCAGGAGCCATGGCCGGGGTAGACCGCCACGGGCAGGTAGAGATGCCTCTGCGGAGGGGCAGCAAGAGGGAGTGCAGGATGCAGGAAGGAGAAAGCGCCCCCCAGTCTGCACATCCAATTGAGGGGGCACAGGTGGATGTTGGAGGGGAGGAGGCCATCTCACAGGCCAGGGGAGGGGGAATTGAGGAAAGGTCAGATATCTGGACTTGAGATCCCAGGACCTATCTGAATAGGGAGCTCGCTCTTATCTGACCTGAGGCCTCTAACTTGATGGCACTGGGATGTCTGGGAGGAGGAGGCTCCTGAGGAGGGGGGAGGAGGCCCGAAGGAGGGAATCGATGAGGGGACTTGCTGGAGAGGAGGGGGAGAGATGAGGAGGGGAGGGCAGAGAGAGGACTGGAGCGTGAGAGGGTGCAGAGGACGAAAGAGGTGGAGAGGACTGAGGAAGGAGGGGGATGAACTGTGAGGAGAAGCAGGCGGGAGAGGCGTGAAGAGAGGGGCGGCCCTGGCGAAAGAGGATCGGAAAACAGAAGGGGGGATCCTGCCTTTGGAACCGCGGGCCTAGGGGTGCCTACGCCGCGGGGGCGGCGGGGCCTGGGCGATGGCGCGCCTCCTGGATGCGGCGAGCTGCGAGGCCTGTGGTCTTGGCGCTGTGGCGAGCGTCGCCTGTTTGGGCCGGTCTGTCCTTTGGTTGGCGCCGAATTTGCGCGTGCGAATGGGAGTATGCGGTCGCCTTGGGGTGGGTTGCCATTCGTTATCCTCTGTGTGTGAAGGCGTGTACTGCGCCTCATGAGAAGGTTTGAATAATGCGTCCGCAGTCTTTTCGTGGGCGGTAGATGACTATGCGCCAAAGCCTGGCCTGGCTGCGTTCCCCGTGCGGAGTGCAGAGTAGCAGCCTGCAGCCTTTCCTGCCTCGCCCCGCCTGTAAGCCGCTCCTGGCCGCGGAATGCCGCGAGTAAGCCATGTAATTTGGCCTGAAGCAAAGAGCTGCCTGCCTGGGGTAAGCTTCCTGACTTTGAGCCTGGAAGCCTTGGCGCTTGAATGGCGCGTATTTGGCTTCGTTGGTCAATGCGCTGGAAGCGCGCTTTTGGCAAAGCCAGTTGCTGCCGTCCCGGCGTTGGGCGAATGGACAGATGGGACAACTAGCTGTCGAGCGGGCTGACATATAGCTATATTGCTGAGCAGGGGAGACTGCTCGCGGACTCCTTGACTGCCGCTGCCGAGGGAGCATTGGAGGCCCGGAGGGGTCTCGACTTTTTGGGTGATTGTGGCGGGGGCTACCTCCCGGTGCGACCAGCGCCTCCCCTCTTCCTGCGGACCTCCGGGCTCGGGCGACTGACAAGTCTTACCTTGTTTTCTTCTAGTCCTCGGTACGACCCTTCCCAGCTGTCGGGGAGTCCGATGTACTTGCTCGGCTGACCCGCCTCGACCGGGTCCTGTGGAGTCGGTGGAGAGGAGATGAGGAGGGGGCTCGCACCACCGCCCCCCCGCCCGTCGGGGCGGGGAGGTGGCGCCGCCTGCGCCTGACGCGTCAGTCCGTGCCTGCCACGTGAGGATCGGAGAGGAGGTGCCCTGGCCTGCCGGTAGCACCCGGCGCGGCGGCCGCTGCTGCGTCTGCGCGGCGTAGCGGGGCCTGTGCCGGGCGGACCCCCAGGTAGGGAGGACCCGAGCGCTGCCCGGCGCTGGGAGGAGGCGCGCGGAAGCATTGCTGTGGCATGCAGGGCGAGCGCGGGAGGGGCTCCGGGCTCCCCAGAGCCGTGAAGTGGCCTGACCGGGGAGCCGGGCGCCGCGGAGGGAGCAGCCGCCGGGCCCGGCAGCGGCGGCGCTCGGAGGCGGGCGGGGGCGAGGCGGCGGGCGCGCCGCCGGGACGGCGGCGCGCCGGGCTGAGTGGGGGCGGCCGGGCCGCCGGGCGGGCGCGGCTCGGGCGGCGGGCGGGGGAGCCGGGACGCGGGGCGGCGGACGGCGAGGCGTGCGGCGCGCCCTCGCTGTCGGCCGCGTGGCGGCGCCGGGCGACGCGGGCCCCGGAGCCGACGCGCGTGCGCTGAGAGCGGGACGCGACTCGGGGCTGCGCGGCGGCAGCGGACTGACCGGAGACGCCCGGCGGTGCCGGCGACTGCCGAACGGAGCGTGGCGCCGGACTGTGACCGGACGTGGAGCGCAGGTCGCGGTGGCGTGATGCGCGCGGCGCGTCGCGGGTGCGTCGTGCGGTGGGAACGGGCCGCGGCGCCAGCGCGGCGGCGACGGCGGCCGGGGGCGTCGCCGTGCGGCGGGGGATGGCGCTTCCGCGCTGACGCGGAGTCCGCCACCGGGGCGGGCGCGGGCGCGCGCATCAGCGGCGTGCGGAGAGGACGCGCGCCGCCGGGGCCCGTGCGCTGGAGCATGCGCGGCGCCCGCGCTCGACCGCGCGGCGCTTCGCGGGTGATGTCGCTTCGGCGGGCGGCTTGCCGCCTGGTCGGGTGATCGGGCAGCGCTGCACCTCGGGTCCGCACCGGTGCACTGCGCGCTCGGAGGCCGAGGGGCCGTCGCTTTCGCCGGTCGTCCGGTGCGGGGGCGGCAGCGGGGGCTTGCCGGGGCTGCGGAGCTGCAGGGGTCGACTGCGCTTCTTTCGGTCGCGGGCGCGGTGACGGTCTTCGGCGCGGCGAGGCGCGCAGCCGGCAGCGGCATTCTTCGGCGGAGCTGCGGAGCGCCGCCGCGAGCGCTTGAGGCGCGAGGCGCTTCCGCTTCAGCCGGAAGCGGCCCTCGCAGCGGCCGCTTCCGCGGACCGCGGCGGGGCGCCGCTAGGCGGGCGAGGGCCGGGTAGCCTCAAGCCGGAGCAGAGGAGGCAGGCGAGAGGGTGCTCGCCGAGACGTCGAGCAGGCGCCGTACGCCTGGCTTGACCACTTGCCCGGCGCGCTACAATCGGGACAGCGGGTCTCTAACGGACCTCCCGAAATAAGGCTCATACTAGACGCTAAACCCGAACCCTCCTCATAAGACGCCCAACTATATACAGTAGAGGAAGAGGCCTAAAGCTGTGGAGGACGGGTGTGAGGAACGCTAAACTAGCAAACTAATGAAAGAGGAAAAGAGGGCGCTAAGGACTAAACGTCTCACTACTGGACAACTACTAAGGCTATATACGCCCACTGGGGTGCGGAGTTGCGCCGCTATGGAAAAAGGAAGAAAGGCGCCTGCCCTCGCGGCCACGATATACGGCGGAATGGGCGACCGGCGTTACGGGAGTATATATCTTACTACAAATGCCTTCCAGGCTTCATAAAGATCCAGAACTGTTTGCCCTGCATCCTGAAGACAGAGGTTGAGTTTGTTTAGGTAAGCGGTGATGTCAGTTAGAAACATGAGCTTACACAGCCATTTGTCATCATCCAGTTTGGGGTAGTTTTTGTCCTTTTTCCAACAAAAAGTCCTTGATTGTATCAAAACAGTTACAAAGCACACCAAAACCTTGCCACGACTTAGCCACCGAATGTTGCTGTGAAGTGGAATGTCGTTATAAGCACTGTCCATCTCGTCTAGCAGTGCTTGAAACTGTCTGTGAGTCAAAGCAGATAGAGCAACTGGGAAAGTCACAATTTACACCACTGTATTCATCACATTATTAAGCTCTGAATTATACAGTGAAATTTGACTGTTGGGGGGCCAATTTGATCTTCAAGTAACTTTACAAATCCCTTCTGTTTTCCAACTATGGCAGGAGCACCATCTTTTGTCACACAAAATATTTTTCTGATGTCAACTCCTCATTCTTCAAAATGGTTTACAAAACTTTCCACTCTATCTTCCCCCTTTTTTGTGCCATGCAGGGGTTTTAGGAAACAAAGTTCCTCTTGGATTTCATCGGAAGCACAATATCTTGCAACAACTGCCAAACGTAAAATGCTGTTTATATCCACGCTCTCATCAACTGCAATGCTGAACACTTCTGTGTCTTTTAATGCAATCGTCTGCTTTTTGTTAATGTTTTATGCCATTTCGCTTATGCATCTTTCAACTGTTCTGGCAGAGACTGGAAGTTCTTTTATTCTCGACATGATCATAGCTTTATTTGGCAAATCATTGAACAAAACCTCCGAACTGCTGAGAAAAACCTCTTTTACATATTTCCCATTTATAAACGGCTTTCCATTTTTTGCACTGCACTGTGCAATCTTGTAACTTCCTCCTATAGCTTGACTTTTACTTACACTTACGCATTTAAAAACACTGCTTTGCTTCTAATATCCTGCCTTTTTGATCAATTCAGTCTCCTCTGCTTCGTCAAGAAAGGTTTTCTTGTGCTTCGTTTCAAAATGTCATCGAACACTTGATGTGCCACAAACAACACTTTCACAACAGAAAGCACAAACAGCATGGTCCTTCTTTTGAATAAATCCAAATGTATCTGTCCAAGAAGGCTGAAATGAACAGACATCTAACTTTGCTTTCTACCCCTCAACTCGCAGTGGGGAAAAAAATGGCAACAGAGGGCATACACAACATCAAACGCAGTGCGCTGTTCCACGTGGCCTGATATAAGCAGCAAATCAGGACTTAAAAATATCCCAGTGGTGCTGGAACAATTTTTAAGGTAGGGGTGCTGAGCTGCGCCCCCCCTTGTCCCTGTCTGCACCTCTCACTGCCCCAGGCTGGGGCCAGTGGGCCACAGCTGGGGGCAGCTGCAGAGTGTTGGGCCAAGGCCAGGAACAGAGCCCCAGGCCGGCAGCTGGTATACCAGACCGGCAGTGGGCTGAGCGGGGCCAGCAGCTGCTATCCCAAGCTGGCAGCAGGCTGAGCAGGGCCAGCAGACGGGACCTCAGGCCGGCAGCAGAGTGCCATTGAAAATCAGCTTGCATACCACCTTTGGCATGCATGCCATAGGTTGTTGTCTCCTGGGCTAGATCACTTATTGGGGGTTGTAGGTGGACCTGACCCCTCCTTCTCCCTCAGGTCCTGGCACAGGGTCCTGTGTTGCTCAAACCCCTAAACAGGGGAGATGGATCTTTTTCCTGGCTGTGAGGAGCGGGGGGTTCAGGACCGCTTTTCCTGGGCTGCTCGCTATGAAAGTCCTTTTAGTTTGAGGTGAGGCCCCATTGGGTCAGTTAACCACAGTTGGGGCACACCCACAGGCTTCTATTGGCAGGGGAAGACTTGCCTTCAGTGGCTGCATTGGCTGGAAGGGTTGCTGGTCTGTGCTTTCAGGCAGGCAAATAAAGAGCTTCTGCCTCTTCACGAGACAGCCCCTAACTGAGCCAGGCTCCATTCTTTTCTTCTCCCTCCAGGCCTGGCATTGGCTTCAGGTATAGCTAGCTGACCCCACAGGCTTTTTCTTTAACCCCTGCTGTGCCAGGCAGCAGTTTCTCTGCTCCTTCACAGACCCCTGCAGTTACTAAGGGGGAAATGCAGCTCAGTTTGTTCCCTGACTGGATGGCAGGTATATCTGAAATGGGACAAAGCAAGAATGGGAAATAGTGTATTTTCCTGGAGGGTTTTCAGCCAAACAATCTTTCATTCTAAATTGTGTAAAACAGCTGTGATTTCTGTGATGACCCATCAGGAGACGGTGAAGCATAAATACTCAACACCTCAAGTGGCATCAAACTGGACTTGGATGTGCAGTCCAGGGAGGTGCAAATGCATCCTGGACCAGGGTGTTCAAGAATTCAGAATATTGGCCACATTCTGGTTTCCATGGGCCTCATGATATTTCCGACCCAAAGTGTTCAAGTTCGTCAGATAGACTCAAGCCATCACTAGCCTGGCTGCAAGATGAAGGCAGCTTATTTACCCTCCGGGGAGAGGATTATTGCTTTGTCTGGTGATTTCCCGGCATCCCATGGGCCAGTCCATCCCTGGGCTTCACTGTCCTACACCATGGTCTTCCAGAGACCCCTCTACTTTTCTGGTGGTCCTTGCCAACATAGGCCAGTGCTGTGGAACCCAGTCCATTCCCCCCCTCCATGGCACGCTGGCAGTGTGAAGGGCGGTTTAGTGGTTGATGCTGATCTGTGTGATGTTCCAAAACAGGTGCATTCCCATTTTTTAATGTGGGCTCAGGTATCTGTGCTTTGCTGTGCTGATCTCGCTGCAGCTGCTAGTGCTGGTTCATATTTATCCCATGTCCCATTTGTGTGATCAGCAGGATGCAGGAGCTGGTGTCTGGGCTGACCTTTTAGTGGTTCCCTTGCAAGCTGAAAGTCCTTCACTGTAGTGTTTTATGTAATTTATAGCCTGTCACTGCAGCTCATGGGGCTGCAGAGACAAACAGCAACAGATGAACATCCCTGAGTGCAAATACCCACTTCACCCAGCTCCAGTTCCTGGATTCCCTACTGGGATGAACAGTGCAAAGGGATTAGAAACTGGATCTAGATGACCAGCACTGACTCCCCGTGAACTGCAGAGCTCCCTGTGGGGCTGATGACTGGGTCCTGGTTCCAGCTCATCATTCCAAGCTACCCATCACTTGTGGTACTCTGATCTGCTAGGGCATGTTTGGTGTTTGATGAAAGCAGCTGGGTCTGGTCAAGCTGTCGGACAAGTGTCTCACAGTGGAGCTGCCAGCCTTTACTGCAGGAGTGACATGGATGCCTATATCTTCTCTTCAAGATCAGGCCGCCTCTGTCTGCACAGCCCCATCCTGACCAGATCTCCCTCCCCCTGCTCGCAGTGCAATCAGAGACCTGTTCCATGTGCCTGAGCCATCTGCTGCTTTTCCTGAGCTCTGGTGGGCTGCGGGCTGTGATAGAATATAACCCTGTGTTCACACCATACGGCCTTCGTAATAATGCTTGTACAAGATATGCCTTGTGAGATATTATTTAAAAATGCAAATCGCAGCGTTATATGTGAAGTTATAAACACAAGCTAAAATCATGACTAAAAGTATGTTTCCAGAGAAGTCTGGGGAGTGGCCAAACTAGTTCCTCAGAGACAAAGGGCAAGCTGATGCCTGAGCCATGTGTAAACAAGGCTGATGGACAGTTACCTGACAAGTGGCCATTCTTTGGCAGGAAAGGTGGCAGGACAAAAATGTACATCTTAGTGAAGAAACAGCATGGAGTTTCCTTCCACACCGACTGCTTGTTGCCTTGTTCCCAGCTGGAAATGCTTCTCAAAGTGGGGACAGGACTATAGAAAGAAGGGACAGACACCTCAAGACACCTCTCCTCCCTGCCCATCACATTCACAACTAAAAAGACAAAGGAAGCAGCCATTGGACTCTGGGGGAGGGGTCCTGACCTAAGGAGTTTGGACAGTAAAACTGCTGAAAGTGTGTGGTGAAAGAACTTTTGTTTTGAATCTAATATAGGATGTTAGGCACCAGTAAGCATTTTACCTCTATTTTTCTTGTAACCATTTCTGACTTTTATACCTCATAACTTGTACTAATTTAAAATCTCTCGCTTTGTGGTTAATAAACTGGTTTTACTGTTTTATCTAATCCAGTGTGTTCAAGTTGAAGGGTCTGCATAACTCCATTAGTGCATATTATTCCCTTAAAGGAATAATGAACTCAGTATATTTCTACTGTGCAGGAGAGGGCTGGGCAGTACAGGACATATATCTCTGGGGAAAGTTTCAGGACTGGGGTAACTGTGCTGGGGTTACCCTGCAGCATAACCAAGGCTGGTCGGAGCCAAGGCATGGCTGGCTGGCAGCAGCACACATAGACTGGCTGGGAGTGACTTACATGCTGAAGGCTGTTTGTGAGCAGTCCCGGCTGGAGGCTACTGCAGCAAGGCATTATAAAGGGCAGCTCAGGTTACAGGGCAAGGGTGACACAGCTACTCACAGGTCTGGATTGTACCCTGGTATGTCACAGGGGCTCCACAGTGTTGTTGCCTCCCAGACTCTCCCTCTGACCACCATTCCCTCAGCATTTGTACTAGGGAGCATGTCATACCGGTCCCAGGGGTATCCATCCAGCAGACGCGGGTGTGTCCCTGACCCAGGACCTCTGGGCAATGACAGAACAGTGTGTGCTGCTCATTGACCATAGCATTGACCTCCTGGAACATGGGCATTAACATGCTGGCTTGAAGTGCCATGCTGGGCAGGCCCTGCTGCTAGTTTGGCAATCCCTGACCAGGCATCTCACCTGGGAGCCTGCTCTCCTCCAGACACGTAAAAACCAGCAAGATTCAAGCACACCAGCACCCAGCTTTGCTCAGGACAGGCTGAAGAGCTGACACAGTACCTTTGAATGCAGGGTCTACTCGGTGTGCCATGGACATCCTTACACAGATGCTTTGTGTCCATATATCATTGCCCTGGCTCTGCCCCTAGCTGTCAGCGTGCCCTGGGAGGTCTCATGGAGCTGAAATACCACTTGCTGTCTCTGGCCTTAAGGAACATTCTCCTCATGCCCTGCAAGAGGGCTCCTTCCTGGCAGCAGTGGATCCTCTGTAGGATAGAGCACTTAGCAGCAGGGACAATGTCCCTCTTGTATCTGGACTGCCCCTTATGTGTCATAAGCAATATTATTGCTTGGAGCTGCTGTGTCCTGCCTTAGCTCCTGAATGGCTGTTGTGGTATCAGGGTCTCAGGCACTGGAGAAAATCTGTGTCATGCTGCCCTCTGCTGAAACATTCCATATTCACAGACTAGAGACTGATCCTCATGACATACTGCAACTGGCAGAGCTGCCATGCATGCCTCACCTTCTCTCCTCAGCTGGGTCTTTCCTTTGATTTCAGCTTCCCCCTTCCCCCAGCTGGCATTCATACAGGAGTCAGATGTCAGCAAACTCTGAATTGCTGTGAAAAGGGACTTGGGGATTTTCTCATCATTATTTGTTGAAACCCTGTGAAAGTGCTAATTCTATCCTTTCAGCTGAACAACCCCTTCACTCCATGTGTGGTGATTTGTGTCAAAGGGCTGGGCACTGGAGCTGGGTTAATAATGAGTTTTCTTGCTGCTCAGAAAAATCAAAAAACAATTTTTTATTTTCACTTTGACCTGATTTGGGGCAGAAGAGAGGAGTGGTGCTTCTCTTCCAGAGGAGTGCTGTGTGGGGATAGGGGGTTGTCATACTACAGGCAGGGGCAGCCGAATACGCAATATGGGTGTGATTTTACACTCCGTACATTTTATGGAAATATGTTTATAAGTGTGAATATGATTTAACTGGAATATGCTTCATGCAAAAGGTCTCTTGTAAGGTATCATTACAAAGCTTATGATCTACTGAGTGTGTTCATCGTATTTGTTTGGACGTATTATTTCTATGTCTGGAGTTAGGAGAATAAGTTATAAACTTGTATTACTGATGTAAACATGTTAAGTGGAAGCCATTAAGGGTGCTTCAGAATCAATGAACTGTGAATGGGTTTGTTTACCTGCAAGCCTTCCTATGAATATGTCTTCTAGCTACTAGATAATGAAGAAGGTGGTCTTACAGTGACATGTGAACTGGAATCCATTTTAAACCTGGTGCTTTTCCATTTAGAAGGAGGGGTGGGGATCCAGAGAGACAAAATATTCCTGCCTTGTGCCAAAGCTATAAAAGGGGGGTGGAACAAAACAAAGTGGGAAGCCAGTCATGAGAAATCCCCTAGTTACTACCTGAGCTGGAATTAACAAGGACTGTACATGGGGAAAGGATTGGGCCCAGACTAGGAAGGAGTCTAGTCTGTGAAAGAAGCTTACTGGACCATCTTAGAGGGTGAGATTTACCTGCATTCACTTTCATGTGTGTTTTGTTTTATTTTGCTTGGTAACTTACTTTGTTTTGTCTGTTATTACTTGAAACCACTTAAATCCTACTTTTTATACTTAATAAAATTACTTTTGTTTATTAATTAACCCAGAGTAATACCTAGGGGAGCAAACAGCTGTGCATCTCTCTCTATCAGTGTTATAGAGGGCAGACAATGAGTTTACCCTGTATAAGCTTTATACAGAGTAAAACAGATTTATCTGGGGCTTGGATCCCACTAGGAACTGGGTATCTGGGTGCTGGAGATAGGTAACCTGATGAGTGGTTTCCAGTTAAAGCCTGCAGCTTTGGTAGCATGGTTCAGACTTGGGTCTGTGTTGCAGCAGGCTAGCATGTCTGGCTCAATAAGACAGGGTTCTGGAGTCCCAAGCCATAAGGGAAAATGGGCTCAGAGGTAATTCCAGCATGTCAGGTGACAGTCCAAAGGTGGTCTCTGTGACCAAACCCATCACAATGGGAAGGGTTGGTCCCATTCTTTAGTTACCAAGTGATGGTCTATGGTTACCAGTTGAAGTGTGCTGGGGCTGAAGGGGCTCACACCAGGAATCTGGGGCAGACCAATCTCCAGTAGTTGCTGGTTCATTTTTTTATCCCCAGGAAATCTCTCTCTCTATTCTAGCAGAGATCTGGGGCTTCGCTTTGCTCTGTGCCTGCTTTCATTTGCCTTTCTAGTAAAAGCCAAGTCCTGGAAATGCATTGCTGAAGCTAAGCCTGATACCTGACCTTGATCATAAAGTGATGAAGTAAATAAACAAGCCACAGAGCCATGCCAGTGATAATATTTTTATATTCTGGTTATATTGAAGGTTACATGCATGTTATGAAATAGACCCAGTTGACCTAGCCTGCATTGCCCTGACATGGCAATGCCTCTGGGGGGGGACACACACCTTGTACCATCCTGCACTGAGGCCTGAGGCCACGGGTTTCGATGGATAAGAGCCGCTTGGGGGAAACCACTCAGCACCCTACAAGACAGGCCCTGTCATGGGAGCTGACCCACACAGATGTTCACCTCTTGTAGTGGGATGTGGTTTGGTTTGACATTATATGATGTTAACCTCTTCAGGGTACAGAGGGCAGATTTAAAGAGATTATGGTCCTGAAGATTTTCCAGGTTCTGTACCAGATGCACAAGGTATTTCCACAGCCCGCTCAGGTCAGTTAACAGCACAGGCATGGTGGAATAGATACAGGTTTTTAACGGTGCACAATGAGAATGGGTCTCATTGAGAAGGAGGGTGCAATTCACACAGCCTAACAGAGATACATGGCAAGTGACCTCAACCCCCATGGCCAGGAGGCAATTGGGGCAGCATGACATGCCAAGAGAGGGGCTTTCTGTCCGATGAGTGCTCTGCCAGGACTCTGGAACCACTGAACTCACATGAAAGCAATGCACTGAGACCAGAGACCTAGAAATTCAGCCTGGGGTTGCCTTGCCAGGAGAGGGTCCCTGGCCACTGGCCTTTCCCCAGAACAGCACACATCCACTTGCTTCTTTTCTAAAGATAATAGCTGCTGCTCCAATAAAGGAGTAATATGTCAACACAGTGCAAAAAAAGAGATAGGAAGATACCAATGAAAGGTTGAGTTTTAGCTCAATCAAATACCTGAAACCATTCTACTTCTACTCAGTGCTCATGGCTGTGAGAGACAATGGACAAGTGTGAAACGTGAACAATCTTGCTGTTAGCTAACATGCATTTAAATTGTATGTTTTGATTCACTAACTCACTAAGGACTCAAGTGAAGTTAACATGATGAATATATATATAATGTGTATATAAGAATACAGATATATAATGCTGTATATATCGTGCTGATATATGTGTAACATAATAAAAGTACGAGTAACAGAATATATAAAATATTTGATAATAGACACATTACAGATGGTATCGGTGCCATAGCAGATGCTGCTTGGGTTTCAGAATTATCCACTTCCTCATCAGATGGTGTCATTTGTCACCTTTCAGACTGTTTATATGCCAGAGTGAATAAACAAAGTGAACAGTCTACACAAACACAGCTTTTAGAAATCCCAAATGCTTCTGAGGTCACACTGCACAGGCCCTTCTGTAGCTAATAGAGAATTAGGCTAAATTGGCCCTAGTTCAAAATTAAGTATCTAGGAGAGGAGGTTTATCCTTTATGTAGCAGAAGTGGAGGCCAGGAGGGGTTTCTGATAGACTATACTTTCAAAAGAACTCAAACCCAGGCTCAAGGCTTCCTGCTGCCCAGGTGCCACCAGAGGTGGTTGTGATAGCACATGACAAACCAAAGCAGTTTTTAGGCTACAAACCACATCTCAGCACAGGGCCACCCAGCACATCACTGTGCTGTCCCAATAGAGCCAATATCTGGTCTTTATGGACATGAGTGGACTGTGCTTTCATGAGACAAAAAGAAATTTTCTAAGGAGCACTATGAACGGAGAGATCTGGTTGACTGAGGAAGATCTGAGAAGTTTGAGTATCTGGTAGAAGAGCACAGGTTAGGATGTACTCACCAGTGGTTACCAAAATAATCCACAGCACTTTTCACAGCTCCAACTGTCAGGAAATGGTCAATGTACATCTGATGCCTGTGGTTCCTATGGCACACTTGATACCTATGGCATCCCCCTTTCCTTTTAATGAGTGCAAGGCACAGTCCTGACTTCACCATAAATACCCAACCCAGCCCAACTTGTTCTCCTGTGTAAATTACCCTGCAGCAGGATTCAGGGAAAAAGATTACATGTGTTGGAATCCAAATCAGACAGCTACAAGAGCAGGCTTTTAGGATCACAGTTTCAAAAGATGGCCTTGAATTTTGGATGTGGAATGACTGTCCATGCATGTTTGTGTGATCAGATGGGATAGTTAGGCCTGAAGTACCTGTTTTGCAGGCATACATGTGATAACTAGGCAAACAATCAGCTGAGCATGTAATATTTGCATGAACAAATTTGGACACCTAGCAGAAACTGACTGAAAATCTGTGTGTGTGTGTGTGTGTATGTACATATATGTATATAGAGAGCTGTTCATTTTAAGCAACCACTCAAAGGACCAGCCAAACCAGATACCTCCTGGAGAATGACTTTTTAACTAGAGAACTGGAAATGTGCAGATACCTTTAAGAGGTTACTTAAACTAACAAGAAGTCACCCATTGGTGGCAGTCCATAGGGCAGGGTCTTACTGGAGAAAGTGAGAGAAGGGGATTAAATATATTGCCAATTAAAACACGATTTGTTTGGTTAACTTGCGATTACAAATTTGAATTCCCAATGTACCTGTGAGGCATTTCAGTCTTTCCAGCAACATCTTAAACAAGTGAATGACATGCGGGAGTCTTTCTGCTGGGATCCCATTTGAGCCTGCATTTCTGGCCATCTGTGTTATGCAATGACATACTGAACCAAGCTAATTCTCTGAGATACCTGCACTAAAATCAGTAGAATTACACCAGGAGTGAATGTGGCCCTGCGATGGCGTGGTTATCCTATATTGTAACTGCTGAACCAGTTTTGGTCATAGCCCCATTTCTGTTCCTAACCTATTTCCCTTCAAAGCCAGACAGAAAAAGGCTGCTGTTGTGGGATATTTTCTGCTCTAACCTTTTACTTTCTCAACAGGGAGGTGAAAGATGTGTGAGGTACCTTTGCAATGGGTTGGGCCCATTATGATATTGCCACTGTACCACCTTGCAGGATGACTGACAGAGGGGTTACATCTTCACACAGGGGAAGGGAATGAGAATACCAGGCAGTGGCCCTGTCATGAGGCCTCTAACTTTCCCAGGCCATTTGCTTGAGAGAAAGAAAAATAAATGCATTACCAGAGTTTGTTTCCTGGAATGTTCAGCCCATCTAGCTATGTATTTTTATTCTGTCACCATGGAAACGAGGTGTAAATATTTGGGGATGATTTTTTGATAGTTTATGTAAGTGTATAAAAGGTTTGCAAACCCATCGTTTATTTTATTGCATGTTGCACGCAGTCACCCATGCTCTGGATTGCCAGCTCTGGATTCTGAGCGTGGGTGGCCCATTTTAACAGACTGCTGTGAGTTTTGTAACTGATTTTAAAAAATAAAAATGCTGGATCGTCAGCTGTGGACACTGATGTCCTGTATTTAGCCACAGGCAGTCTTATCACAAGCAGTGGCATTGCAGGCTTCCTAGGAACCCCCCCGGAGGAGAAAAGACATTCATGTCAAGGTCCAGTCAGTCCCTGGCCTTTTCACCAGCAGGGGGCCCAGTTTCTGCCAATCATGCTTCTGATGGACACTTAGCTTGAAACTGGGTTGAGATCCCAGTTTTATTTCACACAGCACCCCCACCCTTGAAAGTCTGCACATGGTCACAACTTCTGGTGGCTGCTGAGCTGGGCAGGAACCAAGGGCAAAGGCTAAAGTCTGTGAGCTGTAATATTTTGCAAAATGAAAAAAGTCTGTCACTTTCCAGAAGCCCCACTGGTCCTGTCATCCTGCTTGAACACAAACTGGCCAATTGTGTTAGCAATACAAATATGTATGCCCCATCTAAACAGAATGAGGAGCCTGGACAGAGGGAAATGGACTGCACAAAGCTCAGCACCATTTGCCATCTGTTCAAGAAGGCAGGGTTTTATTTCTCCAATTTTCACTGATGCCTTTTCTTCAGGGCTGTTCTCAGCAATTGACCCAAACTGTTTCTATTAGCAATGTTCTTTCAACAAGTTTTACCTCTTCTAATGAACTTTCTCTTTTGGGTTGGTGCAGAACTCTCACTTTGGCTTGCTGCTCTTGAGAGAATAACTAGGACAGGCCTTCAACAGCAGGACACCCATGGTGACGAGTCAAACACACCTCTAAACACCTGGGGAGCATTGAGTAAGGCTGTGCATAGGCATTGTGGGGTTGTATATGGCTCTGGAAATGACAAGCTCACTAAATCTAATGCAGGTAGAGCTCTGGGTTGCTAGTCAGCAGTCTCAGTGTTTTGGATAATGATGTTTGTTTTATTTTTCTTCCTGTCTCCTGCTCAAAAGGATGTTGTTTGTTCCAGCAGAGGTGGTATGTTGAAGGGCCTATCACTCACAATAGCCTCCCACAGCACACTGACAATGGGAAGTGTGTTACTAGCTGAAGAGTGCAGTCTGGGAGCTCTAGTTACACCCTGTACCTGGGTATGGCATGAATTGAACTGTGATTTGTGATTCTCATCTGACCTTCCTGTGTCCACACAGCAGCTGTTTTCAAAAACAATCTTGTGACACCCATGTGAGCCCACGCCTTCCACGCTGCCTGTCTGTGACTGGATCAGTGCATGCTGGGAAAACCCCATAGTGCTTCTGTGTCCAGCAGATATGCTGAATGAGCAGCAAGTGGGCTGTGCTCCCCCTTGGAAAGCAGGGAGGACAGAGGGCAGGCCAAACTAGTCATGTGGACACAGTTTGCTGCACAGTGTGCAGGATCTACATTGCAAGTAACAGTGTGTCCCAGGATCCACATGGCAGTCTCTGTCATGGCCATGCCATGGCAAGACACTGGTGCTGCCATGGCTATGGTTACTAACTGTGCAGCCACCATGTCGTGTGTGGACATAAAGTGCAATTAGAGCTAATTCTGTCTCTAGCTGGTCTCAGACTCAGTGTCAGGGCCCTCAGAAAGCAAATGCTTCAGAAGAACTGAGGTGGCTTTCATTCAGGAGGGCTTGCTGTTGAACACCTCCTCCCTCAAAGACTGTCACAACCACACAGAGTGCTAGCACTTAGAGCACAGTCACTTCAAGGTCTTGGGCCGGGGCAGGAGAAGACAGGAGTATTTTAACACCCTTTCCATGCCATTAGTATTTCACATGTTCAGTTCATCCAGCTGGTCACAGTAGGGTTACCAGAGAGCAACTGAAAAAACAGGACGGGGGTGGGAGGTAATAGGCACCTATATAAGAAAAAAATCCCCAAAAAATGGGACTGTCCCTTTAAAACAGGACATCTGGTCACCCTAGGTCACAGCAAGGGTATCAGACCAGTGTAACCTGATGTGCGAGTAGGGATGGGTGAGGACATAGGGTCTAGCAGCTCATTCATGTGGTTGTTTTGGATAAACATTGAAGTATGGACGCTTCTCTGATTCTCATCTGAGTTTATCTGAATAAAGTCTGCTCAGATCCAGATAGAGCATTGGACACTATGGCCTTGTGTACAGTATACAGTTTTGTCTGCAAAAGGCAGGTTTTATCAACAGAACAGTGGAGGTGTACACACTACAGTGCTACTTTTTCTGGCAAAACTTCCCTGTTTTGCCAATAAAATAAAACCACCTCAATGAGAGGCAGAGAGCATTTTGGGGCAAAGTTAAAGCGACAAAGCGACATGCTGTTCGTTATGTCAATGTAACTAACCTTCCCCAGTATCCCACAATGCCTGCTGTGACCACTCTGTTCACTGTTTTGAACTCCGCTGCCGTGCAGGTATGCACCCCTCCCCTTTCATAACTCTGGGAAGCTTTGACATTCCTCAGCATGGAGAGCAACACGCTCCCCTGCCGGGAGTACAGGTGAGGGGTGGATCATTGGTCTGTGGGCTCAGGAGGCTATGGGAGAACGTGGAGGGAATCACAGGACCCTTAACATGGAGTCCTGCTCTCCCTGTTACTACACTGTTCCTACACAGTGGCAGACAGAGCAGGGGAGATGAGGGAGAGACTGCTGTGCTGTGCAGAGCAAGGGAGGGAGGAGGGGGGCTGTTGTGTGTGTGGGGGGAACATTCCCCACCACCACCTCAGGATTGTTTGGACTTACAAAGACAACATGGTGAGACACTCACTCTCCCCCAACACACACACACTCACACTCTCTCATACACTCCTTCAACACACACTCTGTCTCCCCCCCCCCAACACACACATCCTGTCACACACTCTCCCACCCCCACCCACTTTAGTTGAAAAGCAGCTGGCAATCTAGTAGGATGCCCATGGAACGAGAAACTTACATCATGTAACACTGTGCCTGCCCCATGAGGCATTGCAAATTCATCCCAAAGCACCCTGTGGCCAGTTGCACGGTGGGATAGCTACCCACAGTGCACTGCTCTGTGTGTCGATGCAAGAGCTGGTAGTGTGGATGTGCTCTGCCAACACAAGAAGCTAGTCTGGACTTGCATCAGCAGTTTAATTAAAGCGGTTGCTGTATGTCAGCATAACTTTTGTTGACAAAACTCTGTAGTGTGGACAAGACCTAGGACCTATAAGCTCTACAGGCCACAGACCCTGCGTACCAGATGAGTGCAAGCCTCCATGGAACTACTCTTGACAAGCTTGCTGTCAACTGGCTGCCGAGATGACTCTCAGTAATGCAGTCTAAGACCAATGGATAAAATCACTAGGGCTTTTTCATAACAGGGATCTTGGGAAGGGAGCAGGGAAAGAGACTGTAGAAAAGGAGACACTTGGCACATAGGAGAGAGTCCAAAGCAATGTGGAAGGAGTTTAGAAATGCAGTTGAGTGCTTTCTCAGTTTGGTATCTTTAAGGCAAAGCAGCTACAGACTAAAGGTGAGATTTGGAAAGAGGCATGGCTCACAATGAGTGCCTAGCAGGGGATGCAGTGCACAGGCTTGCTACATTGCTACTTGATTAACTCTTGATAAAACCCTGACCGCACAAATCTGGGGAGGGAGTCCTTCTCCATCAGGGCAAAGATCCTCTTCTGAGCCTCATTGAAGCTGCTCACTGATGGCTCCACCAAGTTCTTCATGGTCACAGCTTTGGTGCAGTGGTCGATATTCACCTGTGATGAGGACACAATAGGAGTGAACAGGACAAGGACTCGGTGCCCTAAGCAAGAGAGTGGGAACCACACTGCGCTATCCAGATACAGATGTGCAAACAGCAAGGTAAATGATCAAAGCCAGATTTATTGGTGCTGGGAGGCGCTAGTCCTGACTCCATAGTTCAGGTGGAGCTTTGTTCTGTATCTAAAGAAGGGATTCAGCCTCTTAGTTCTGTATGAAAAATAGCAGGTTTCAGAGTAGCAGCCGTGTTAGTCTCGTATCCACAAAAAGAACAGGCTTAAGAGCTTAAGATCATAAGCTTTCGTGGGCTGTAGCTCACGAAAGCTTATGCTCAAATAAATTTGTTAGTCTCTAAAGTGCGACAAGTACTCCTGTTCTTTTTATGAAAAATAGAATGTACCCTCTCCAGAACTGCAGCACCGACTCTCTGGAAGTGAAGGAATGTTCTGGGAATTCATATGAAAACCCTTTCATTAGTTTATGATTTAAAATTAATATATACTGGGTCCTTGAAGAAATTTACCATTTTGTTGGTCTTTTCTTTGTCCAGAATGTTGTTAATAATGGAATAATACAGACATGTTAAACTTTCCATATTGATAAATTGATTGAAATCTTGTGCACAGGCTGCATCTGGAGAAATCTGTTTGTAATCCGATTTAGTTAATAATTATATTATTATATAATTATTATATATAATAATATATATATTATATAATAATTATTATATCCTTATGATTATGATTAGACAAAGGCAACTCTTACAAGTGGAGCTACTGTGCTATTAGAGGTAACTCTATCAGTCACCACTTTGCCTCTACAGCTACAATCCATGTACAAAGCATGTAACAATCCTATTCGCTACAATGACCCAGTGGTCTGAGAGAAACCAGACCTATGCTCTTCAAGTGTTCCAAGAATGCTAGCTTGGGCACCAGTGCTGGAAAGTCAAGAGCACAGGGGAGCCTTACGGCACAGAAACACTAGGACAGGGCTCTCCCCGTCTCCCCCTGCACAGACTGCCATCGCACTGACACCGCTCTCTAAACCTGCTAGTTAGGGGACACATTCAGCAGTGCACTTTAGCTGCTTTGCTCTACTCCGGTGATACAAAGCAGCTGAACTCCCTGTGTAACTGGCTAGTGTGCTCTGACTTCTCTGTGTTGATTTGGCACCCCGGGGAATCTGCCCTTAGAAGTTAAACCATTTTTCTGTAGTTGAATGTCAATGCTGCATATTATCATCTTCTGACCAATACTGCATTGTTCCAGTATTCTCATTTGGGGTTCTCCTTTAAAGTCGGTGTATGCAATTGTAAATAATTTTTCAAAGCTAAGGAAATTCCTGGACAAAACCTACATTAAAAATCATTATCTAAAATGCCTTCAGCCCGGTTCTACCATCATTGCATGGAATTGCTGCAGGGAAGAGTTAAAGCTGGCAAACTGCCTAGAGGCCAATACTGTGGCTGGGTGGATAGTGCACTAGACTATGACTCAGGATACTTTGGTTCTAGTTCTAGACCTGCTGAGGCAAGTTACTATCCCTCTCCATTTTCCCATCTGTAAAATGGGGTTAATGTTACTGACCTGGTTTTTAAAGCACTGTGGGATGGAGAGTGTTAGAATATAAGATATTCAGGCCTGCCTGTAAAGGCCTATACTTTAAGAACTCAGGTGTATTTTTATCACTTAGCTAGTTACAAGGGTATAAAAACAAAGAATCAAAATCACAGTCTGCCTATGTATGGGCCTTCTCTCACTAGGATAGTCTGAGGCCTTGTTCTTAGGCTAAGGCCTTTGGCTAAGTAGCAGGGGCATCCATAAGCTGGGAAGCATACAGTCACATCTTCACATCCCAAACCAGTCACATTGAAATAAGGTGATATTGGGCTGTTAAGGAAGACAATCCTGTCCTCATATGCCCATCACCACCAGATAAAGAAACAGATCTTAAGATGGTTAAAGAAAACGTAGTTTGATAGCATCCTGTCAGGCAAGAAATCACTTATCAATGATTGTGCTTGTAAAACCCTCATTTCTGTATTGTTTTATCTTTGTGGCCCCCACTTTTCTATTGTTAATCTGTCTGGTTCTCTAATTGTTTCTGTCTGCTGTATAATTAATTTTACTAGGTGTAAATTAATTAGGGTAGTGGGATATAATTGGTTAGAGAATTATGTTACAGTATGTTAGGATTAGTTAGTTAAATTTCAGTAAAATGACTGGTTAAGGTATAGCTGAGAATATTACTATATAAACTGGGGTCAAACAGGAACTGGAAGGGAAATTGGAATCATGCTTGCTAAGGGGAATGGGAACAGGGACTAGGGAATGGGGAACAGGGAACAGGGACACAGGCAAGGCTCTGTGGCATCAGAGCTGGGAACGCGGACATGGGGTAAATGCTCTGTGGCATCAGAGCTTGGAATGGAACACTGGGGAACAGACTCTATCAGAGATAAACCTGACTGGTGTGAAGGGCTTCGGAATATGCTTGCTTGGAAACTAACCCCAATAAACATTGCATTGGCTGCACTTTGGACTTCTGGTCTTTTGCTGCTTGCTGTCTGCATGACAAGAACCAGGAAAGTGGGAGGGAGAAGGGAAAGCCCTCTAACAGAGCATGCTAGGTAAGAGCTGTGTAATTCTTCCCTTAATGTGTTTAGATTTCCCTTAAATCTGATTCTCCTGGTTTTATTATAGTGGCGGGGGAGGAAGGGGCACTATAGTTAAGGTTCCATCATGACATGTATTTAAACTCTGACCGTTCTAAAATCTACATGTTTAGCTGTAGTTGGATTCTTTTGCAATTTGGTGTGTATAGCACCCTGTCCAGCCCTGAAGGGGTTTAAAGACAGCCCTGGGAGAGGGCTGTAGCAAGAGAGAAAAGCAACTAGGCTGATTGGGGAAGCAGCCGCAGCTGGGCCACACTCTAATCAGGCCTCAGATGGTCGTATAAAGGCAGGGAAGCCAGGGGCAGACATAGTCTCTCTCTGTTTACAGAGGGAGATGGGCCTGGCTGCAGGGAGCTAGACCGGGTACCTGAGTGAAGCAGGGCTGGAGAAAGGCAGAGGAGCCGGAGAGCTCCAGCCTGGAAAGCCCCAGGCTGCTGCCTAGCACAAGGCCAACAGATACTGGGGGTTGCAGAGGGCAGCCCAGGGGTAGGCAAAGGCAGCAGGTCCAAACCCAACCTTGCCAGTGATGAGTAGGCTGATACTGCAGTCTGCCCCAGGGTATCTAAACCTACTGCTAACCAGTCCTGTGGGTTGTAAATGGAGATGAAGCGCTTGTACATTTAATCAACTGTGGGATTGGCAGAGGAAAGGTATGTGTGTCAATGGGTCATATTCGGATATTGCTGAGATAGGGGCAAAGGCAGGGCCAGCTTCAGGCACCAGCATCCCAAGCAGGTGCTTGGGGCAGCAATCTGCAAGGGGTGGCAGTCTGTGTGTTTTTGCTCCCAAGCAGCGTGCTGAATTGTCACCGTGGACGGCAGGGGCAGTCCGTGTGCCGTTAGGGCGGCCTGCGCGTTTCTGTAGTGGCGGCAATTCCAAGGCAGCTTCTATATTCAGCTGTCCGCGGCGGCGCAGCTTCTGTCTTCTGGCTGAAGACAGAAGCTGCCGCCGAATTGCCGCCGCCGTGGAAACGCACATGCCGCCCTAATGGCACATGGACTGCCCCCGCCGTCCACGGCAGCAATTCGGCGCGCTGCTTGGGGCGGCAAAAACAGTAGAGCCAGCCCTGGGCAGAGGTAAGGTTGCATGGGATTCCTTAACTCTGCATTTCCTCATTTTCAGACATTTGAGTTTTGTGCAACTGAGCTTTCTGCCATGGGACAACATATCACCAAGCAACCATAACTATGCATTACCATAGCTTTTTGCCATGGATTAATGCTTAGTTTGGGGATAATTGTGACATTGCTGTAATGTTGTTTCCCTTAAATTACCAGTAGGAACTCTCAACTTTAATGTCATCTTGCCATAGTTTGTGTGTGGGAATATACATTGAGACAAGACATCAGAGGGGCAACTGTGACATCTCCTCTGCAGCTTCCCAGGTCGCCTGTCCTGCCTTTTCCCACTCTTTGTTTCTTTGGGCCATAGGGTTTCTCCACAAGAAAGAGATCAGTGGATTTCCTGCACCTGTCCCAGCACTGCTGGAAGTGATGAGATCTCCCAGATGGGGCTAAGAGATGGAGGGGAAAGGTGGAGACAAGCCTTGTGCTTGGAGAAAGGACAAAGGGAAGGAAGTGAAGAGGGAGCAGGTGGGTTAGGAGATAGTCCTGCGGCAGCATTTTGAATAGCTGTGAGTGTTAGTTTGGAGGCCTGAGGTCCAAGAGGAGGAGATCATAATAATCAAGGCAGGAGATGCAAGGGGCTTGGACAAGAGCTTTTATCAGCTTTATAGGTAGGTAAGGCTGGGTCTTCCCAGTGTCCTAGGGGCCACAGCAGTGAGGTTTAGACACAGTTTGGATGTGTGGGTTTGGGTGAGGGCCAGGTCAAAGTGACATGCTGGTTACCAATGTGAGTGACAGGGAAGCTAGGAATGTAGTCTGGGGTGACAGTGGGGAGAAGGAAGGGCTTGGGGGAAGATGAAGAGCACCATTTAGGCTGTGTTACATTTCCCTGAGAGATGTCAGAGAGACAGGTGAGATGTCAGTGTGGATGGAGCAAGACAGGTCTGCGAGAGACAGGTAAACTAGTGAGTCATCACTATAAAAATAAAGCTGTTGCTGGCATCACAACATACCTAAATACATGCACATTTCTCATGTGTTCCTTACCAGTGTAAGCCAGTTCCATAGCTCTAGGGAGGAATGGAAGCTGGTGTGACCAAAGTGCAGCCACCAGGCATGGGCCACAGTGACCCTTCTCTCTGTACCATTGCTGAATTGCATGCTGGAAGCTGCAGGCTCCCTTGGCCATGCCTCTGGATTGTAGACCTGGTGGTTGGAATCTGTTCCAATTTTTGCACATTTTCTATGGCTCTTCAGGTCTAGACAAGATGCCAATGTGGCTTTCAAGTGAGCACAGTGTGAGCAACCTGCTTTGGTGCTATCAGTACCTGTGTCATGTATCCATCCCTCTCCACATCAATCGCCCTCTGACTGGACTGACCTCTTTAGGTGCCTCCGTCTGGATGAACTCCTCATAAATTTTCTTGGCCTTCTCAGCCATCTTGGTGGGGGACTTGATTTTCTTGTATTCTTCACAGGCAATCCAAAACTCAATGTTCTCCTCACTGAACTCAGATCTAAGGAAGCTCCTGAAGCTGGCAAGCCCATCTGCTCAGAGAGAAAATTGGGAAAGGCTTCTCTCAACATCACACTCCCCAGTACAATCAGCTGGAAGAAATGAATTTGCCATGGCTGGGGCAGTTTGAGAGTGAAAGGGAAATGGAGCCGTCCCAGACCATGCACATCCAGCTCTGCCAGACCCAACCTTTGTTCAAGGTGTTTGCATTGACAATGTGAGATCATATAACCATGTTATGACACGGCACAGAGCAAAGACCATGTTGTGCTGACCTGTGAGGCTGTGTCTGATCACAGTGATCCCTTCATGCAATTAGTACTGCAGAACCCAGAGATATTCAAGCTCTCCGTACATTGTGAGCAATCACAGAATCCAAACCCGATCTTCTCTCACCTCACAAACAAGCTCTTTTCAGTTATGGATGTGTTTAGGTCCTCAGCAAACAAGCCCAGCATTGTTCAGCTGCTTGACTTTCGCAATTCTGCTCTGGGACACCCTGAGCCCTGGGGAAATGGCACATCTGAACCCAGATCTGAATTTCCTATCTGGCTCCTGTCTCTGCAAGGGCCTAAACCAACAACCCGGGCCTCTCCTGGAGTTCCCTCCTGCATGTCCCAAGTCTGGGGGTGAGGGGAGCTACAGGGAGCAGAATGGAAGTGCCATAATGCATTTGAGTGCATTTGGGGGAAGGAGCCTGTGTGTGCAAGTCTGTGCTTGATTCACAGGGAGAGGGAGGGAGAGATGGTACAGGACTGGAAAGAACATAAGAATATATGGGAAGGGATCAAAGGTTCTCTTATGCGCCTGGCTGGCAGTGCTATGGGTGGGGTTGGGGGTTCCCCCTCATGTCCCTGGCTGGCAGTGCTGTAGAATGGTGGACCCATCATGTGCCTGGCTGGCAGTGCTGTGGGGCACAGGGGGTCCACTCGTGTGCCTAGCTGGCAGTGCTGTAGGATGGGGGTCTCCTCATGC
Organism: Mauremys reevesii; assembly: GCF_016161935.1. NCBI lineage: Eukaryota > Metazoa > Chordata > Testudines > Geoemydidae > Mauremys > Mauremys reevesii. The sequence goes on along the minus strand of NC_052630.1, from coordinate 40,015,980 downwards.
CCCTGGCTGACAGCCCCGTAGGATGAGGGTCTGCTCGTGTGCCTGGCTAGCAATGCTATGGGGTGGGGTTCCCCTTGCCCACCTAGCTGACAGTGCTGTAGGGTGCGGGGGGTCCCCTCGCGCTCCTGACTGGCAGTGCTGTGGAACTGAAGTGTTATATTTTGAACATGTCGCAATGAAATATTTGGAGGGGTTGGGGTGCACGTGTGTGTGCGTGTGTGTGTGTGTGTACAAAACCATTCACTTTCCTTAACCCAAACTGGTATTTTTCAGTGAATACACTAATCTTCTGGAAATTTTCATCAGGCTCTTGTGCATGCATCTTTTCTCCCAGAAGCCAATTCCTGTCCGGCCCTTTCTCTTTAAGCCTTTCCAAAGCTGGACGGTGCTCATATACTCATAGACTGATAGACCAACAGGCCATAAAGGACCATCGTGATCATCAGGTATGACCTCCAGCACATCGCAGGACACAGAACCTCGCTCACCCACTCCTGTAATAGACCTCTAACTTCTGGCTGAGTTAGTGAAGTTCTCTAATCATGGTTTAAAGGCTTCAAGTTACAAAGAATCCACCATTTACACTAGTATAAACCTGCAAGTGACCTGCAGAAGGGGATAAGCCCCTAGGTCTCTGCCAATCTGACCCAGGGGAAAATGCCTTCCTGACACCAAATATGGCAATCAGTTAGACCCACCAGCCAGACACCTGGGAAAGAATTATCTGTAGTAACTTAGGGCCCTCCCCATCTAGTGTCCCATTATCAGCCATTGGAGACATTTGCTGCTACATGCTGCAGATTAGCTACATGTTGCAGGTAGTTTCATCAGAGTACCACCTTCATAAACTTATCAAGCTCAGTCTTGAATCCATTTAAGTTTTTGCCCCCACTGTTCCCCTGGGGAGGCTGTTCCAGAACGTCACTCCTCTGATGGTTAGAAAACATCATCTAATTTCATGCCTAAAGTTGTTGATGGATAGTTTATACCATTTATTCTTGTGTCACCACTGAACTTAATTCCTCTCCCTCCCTGGTATTTATCCCTCTGATGTATTTGTAGAAAGCAATCACATCTCCCATCAGCTTTTGCTTGCTTAGTCTAAACAAGCCAAGCTCTTTGAGTCTCCTCTCACAAATTAGGTTTTCCATTCCTCTGATCATTTTTTAACCCTTCTTTGCATGTGTTTCAGTTTGAATTCATCTTTCTTAAGCATGGGAGACCAGAACTGCGCACACTATTCCAGATGAGATCTCACCAGTGCCTCGTACAATGATAATAACACTTAATTATCTCTACTGGAAATACTTCACCTGATGCATCCTAGGACTGCATTAGCCTTTTTCATGGCCACATCACAATGACGGTTCATAGTCATCCTGTGATCAACCAATACACCCAGGTCTTTCTCTTCCTCTGTCACTTCCAATCCAGCATCCACAGTTTATAGCAAAAATTCTTATTGTTAATCCCTAAATGCATGACCTTGCACTTTGCATTATGAAATTTCTTGTATGATATTCTGGTCCTCCTCTAGATTAGCAATACCTCCCAATTTTGGTTCATCCACAAATTTTATAAGCACACTGCCACTATTTGTGCCAAGGTAAGTAATAAAAATGTTAAGATTGGTCCCAAGACTGATCCCTAAGGAACTCCACTAGTAACCTCCCTCCAGCCTGACAGTTCAACTTTCAGTATGACCTGTTGTAGTCTCCCTTTTAATCAGTTCCTTATCTACCTTTCAGTTCTCATATTAATCTCCTCTTCTCCAATTTAACTAATAATTTCCTATGTGAAAATGCTGTACTGAAATCCAGGTAGATTAGTCTAAAAAATCAGTTATCTTCTCAAAGAAAGAGGTTAGGTTGGTCTGGCACAACCTTCCTTTTGTAAAACCATGTTTTATTTTATCTCAACTACCATTCACTTCTCTAACTATTTTCTCTTTCAAAATTTGTTCTAAGACCTTGCATACAACTGAGGTCAAACTAGCAGGCCTATAGATTCCCAGATCACTTTTTTCCCTTTCTTAAAAAATAGATACTATAGTAGCAATTCTCCAGTCATAGGGAACAATCCCTGATTTACAGAGTCATTAAAAATCCTTACTATTGGGTCTGCAATTTCATGTGACAGTTCCTTTAATATGGTCAGGTTCATGGTTGAATCTAGCTGCACATATGGGGTTACTTTACTCTTTCCTTGCCAGTTCATTTGCTGTCTGAGTCGTTGTGATAATCTCTAGCAGCATCCTCAAAACCTGGACAGAGTAAGGGTGTCACTGTGAGGACTAAAGCTCCAGAGCCCCTATTCAGGCACTTGAAGAATGCCTGTGGGAGACCTAAGGAGCCCAGGTCTCCTTGACACCCACCTACACTCTCCTTCTACAGATTACTGCGAGTGCCTCTAAGCCTCCAGCTCACCATGTGCTTCCCCAGCTTTGCCCTGCTATCTCCTGCCCTACCCACTTGCTCCCCCTCAGGCATAATCTCTCTGGGGCCACGGTACAGGCAAGCAAAACACACAAGGATTCTGGTAGCTAATGTGAATGCACTGAGTCATTTGGGCTTCACTTCGCACAAAACAACAAGGAAAGCAGAGATGGGGGAGGCTCAAGTGTGTGAGTGTCAGTGTGTCTATGAATGGGGTATATATGAGTGATTTGTTAGCAGGCACCAACATTGGTACTTAAATAATGGCAGAACAGCAGTGTAAGATCTGCACAGAGCCACCTCTGCTACTGCCACTGTGGCCAGAAGACAGCTCCCCTCTGCCTCCCCTGCAGAGCCCCAGGGGCAAGTTAGAGTCCTAGGTGCAGTATTGTGCTGAGTGCCACAGGTCATCTCAGCAGCAAAGCTCCCTTCTTGGCTGGGGAGAAAGGCCTGCCAGGGCAGGCAAGCATCTCACGAGAGGGCTACAAAGTCAGCAGCTTCCAACAGTTGCAAATGCCTTGTGAAATCAAGAAGAATAAAAGAGGCTGTGAAGTGACAGAGGGTCTGTCTACACAGCAACTAGACACCCGTGGCTGGCCCCTGACAGCTGACTTGGGTTCTGGCTGCAGGGCTGTTTCATTGCTGTGTAGATATCCGGACTTGGGCTGATGGCTGGGCTCTAGGACCCTGCAAGGTGGGAGGGTCCCAGAGCCCTGGCCCCAGCCCAATCCTCAAAGTCTGCATAACAATGAAACAGCCCCACAGCCCAAGCCCTGCAGCCCAGAGTTGGCTGGTATGGGCCAGCCATGGGCTTTTCTTTGCTGTGTAGACAGACCCTCAGGTCCCAGACCTTCAGAGCTTTTCACAGGGCTCAGCAGCCAGCAAAGTCTGACAGAACCCTGAGAGCAGTTAGCAGGAGCTTTTGGCTCCCAGACAGCCTCTGCCCTGACACCAGTAAAGCACATGCTAATTAATGAGCACCAGGCAGGGTTAGTCAGAGAGCAGTTCCAGGAAAATGAACTCTGGGAATCATCTGGAGAAAGAATGAGGCATCAAGAGATGAGTGTTACAAACCAAGGCACATGTGTCTGACATGACCCCGAATCCCAGACTACTGAACTCGCCCATTCCAGCACCAAGCCTGGAGAAAGAGAAGCAGAGCCTCATTAAGCAACAGAATGACCAGTAACTCAGAAAGTTTCCTGTCCTGCAGCCAGATAATGGGCTGAGACTGAACTTAGTCTATTCTAGAAAATTAGATCAGCTTAACTTGTCCAAAGCTGGTCTCCAAAGTGCCTGTAGGAGGCCCCAAGGAGCCCAGGTCTCCTTGACGCCCACCTACTCTTTAATTCTGCAGATTACTGCGAGCACCTCCGAGCCCCCAGCTCCACACATGTTTCCTCAGCATTACCCTTCCTTTCTCCTGCCCCATCGGCTCACTCCCTCTCAGCCATGATTATTCACACCCCTAAGATGTCGCTCAAGGGTGTGAACAATGCACAGCATAAGTCCCTATGTAGACAGCACTAGGTTGATGGAAGAATTCTTACATTGATCTATCTACTGCCTCTCAGGGCAATGGATTACCTATGCCAAGGGGAGAACCTCTCCCATTGGCATAGGTAGTATCTACACTGAAGCGATATAATGTGCCACTGTAGTGTTTCAAGTGTAGACAAAATGTTACAAACAGCATACGGGAATATCTGGGCTGAACTGGCCCCATGACAGTGCAGGAGAACTTTGTCACTGACTTCAATGGATCCACCCAGCATGGATCATTTTCTCTGGATCTGTAGACAGGGCCATGAAGCTCACCCACTAATGCATTTCTATTGCATTCTACAAGCTTGTATAGAAAGCCCGTCATCTAAACCAGCATCATTGACCAGGGTACTGGGAGGATAGAAGAGTAAAGAACCAGTACATAAGAACGGCAATACTGAGTCACACTAATGGTCCATCCAGCTCTGTATCTTGTCTTCTAACAGTGGCCATGCCGAATGCTTCAGAGGGAATTAACAGAACAGGTAATCATCAAGTGATCCATTCCCTCTTGCCCATTCTCAGCTTCTGGCAAACAGAGGCTAGGGACACCATCCCTGCCCATCCTGGATAATAGCCATTGATGGACCTATCCTCCATGAACTTTTTAGTTCTCTTTTGAACCCTATTATAGTCTTGGCTTTCACAACATCCTCTGGCAAAGAGTTCCCCAGGTTAACTGTGTTGTGTGAAGAAATACTTCCTTTTGTTTGTTTTAAACCTGCTGCCTATTAATTTCACTGGGTGAGCCCTAGTTTTTGTGTTATGAGGAGTAAATGACACTTTCTTATTTACTTTCTCCACACTGGTCATGATTTTATAGACCTCTATCATATCCTCCCTTAATCATCTCTTTTCCAAGGTGAAAAGTCCCAATCTTATTAATCTCTCCTCATACGGAAGCTGTTCCATACCCCTAAATATTTTTGTTACCTTTTCTGTATCTTTTCCCATTCCAATATATCTTTTTTGAGATGGGGCAACCATATCTGCAGGCAGTATTCAAGATGTGGACGTACCATGGTTTATATAGAGGCAATATGATATTTTCTGACTTATTATCTATCCCCTTCCTAATGATTCCCAACATTCGGTTAGCTTTTTTGCTGCCTCTGCACATTGAGCAGATATTTTCAGAGAACTAGTTATGATGATTCCAAGATCTCTTTCTTGAGTGGTAACAACTAATTTAGACCCCATCATTTTATATGTATAGTTTTAATTATGTTTTTCAATGTGCATTACTTTGCATTTATCAACACTGAATTTCATCTACCATTCTGTTGCCCAGTCACCCAGATTTGTGAGATCCCTTTGTAACTCTTTGCAGTCTGCTTTGGACTTAACTATCTTGAGTAATTCTGTATCTGCAAATTTTACCACCTCACTGTTTAACCCTCTTTCCAGATCGTATATGAATATGTTGAACAGTACTGGTCCCAGTACAGATCCCTGGGGGGAACACCACTATTTACCTCTATTCATTCTGAAAACCGACTATTTATTCCTACCTTTTGTTTCCTATCTTTTAACCAGTTACTGATCCATGAGAGGACTTTCCCTCTTATCCCATGACAACTTATTTTGCTTACGAGCCTTTGGTGAGGGACCTTATCAAAGGCTTTCTGAAAATCTAAGTAGGCTATATCCACTGGCTCACCCTTGTCCACATGCTTGTTGACCCCCCTAAAGAAGTATTAGTAAATCTAGTACATTAGTGAGGCATGATTTCCCTTTACAAAAACCATGTAAGTCTTTTCCAACAAATTATGTTCATCTATGTGTCTTATAATTCTGTTCTTTACTATAGTTTCAACCAGTTTGACAGGTACTGAAGTTAGGTTTACCAGCCTGTAATTGCTGGCATCACCTCTGGAGCCTTTTTTTTAAAAATTGTCACATTAGCTATCCTCCAGTCATTTGGTACAGAAGCTGATTTAAATGATAGGGTAAATACCACAGTTAGTAGTTCTGCAATTTCATATCTGAATTCCTTCAAAACTCTTGGTGAATACCATCTGGTCCTGGTGACTTATTATTGTTTAGTTTATCAATTTGTTCCAAAACCTCCTCTAATTATACCTCAATCTGGGATAGTTCTTCATATTTGTCACCTAAAAAGAATGGCTCAGGTTTGGGAATCTCCCTCCCATCCTCAGCTGTGAAGATCAATGCAAACAATTAATTTAGTTTCTCCACAATGGCCTTATCGTCCTTGAGTGCTCCTTTAGCATCTCGATCATCCAGTGACCCCACACTGGTTGTTTAGCAGGCTTCCTGCTTCTGATGTATTTAAACATTTGTTTATTACTTTTTGAGTCTTTGACTAGGTGGTCTTCAAATTATTTCTTGGCCTTCTTAATTAGATAGATAGATAGATAGATAGATAGATAGATAGATAGATAGATAGATAGATAGATAGATAGATAGATCAGTAGCCTAAAGCCTTAAAAAAATCCTTAAAGTCTCTCAGATGTAATGAGCTTGTGAGAGAGGCATTTAGTTCAGTTGGCTGCCAGGAAATTAAACAAGCCAGGAGGTTAAGGGCACTGAATCTGAGCATCGGACTTTACCACAGAGGCTGCTAGGTGACCAGTCCCAGACTTGCTCTCCCCAGGTAACAAAGACAGAGAATGCACTGACAGAATGAGGGTGCTGGAACAAGCGGACATGGGAAAGAGCAGAATTGCATGATGCATAGCCAAGAGGGCTGAGAACTTAGGAACTTCTAGAAATGCATTCCATCTATTACTAAAGAAGGCAATTTTTCCAAAGAGCAGCTATTCAGCTGTCATTTACAGATGGTTGGAATTCCATCTTCCCAAAGGAAAATGCTGACAAAATTGCTGAATTCCTTCCCCCTTCCACCCCCCAATTTTCATTGAATGCTGAAAACTGAAATATTTTGGCCCAAATCTCCACATTTTCTCTTTTGACAAAAAGTTAAAATTTCCTGCAGGGAGTACTGAACATGCTGACATCACTGCATGAATAGCCACCTGTAATTAAACGTTCATTTCAAGGCCCATTTGCTTCCCCACACATTAGCCCCAGCTCTGCTGTTCCACAGCACACTTCTCTGGCAACTGAATACCTCCTCTCACACCTATCACACGTACAGCACAAAGTTACAGAAGCGATCCACTTTGGGGAGTTTGTCCAGCTTTACATAGCTGCTGTCAAGTTGTCTCTAGTCCTTGGCTGAAAGCTCATGCAAGGCTGAGAGCAGGGCATGCAGGGGGGAATGGGGACTTTCCCCAGCTTGTTGACAGTCCCGCTTCCTTTTGGCATCAGCAGAAACGCTAGCCCTAAGCAGTGGCAGGGTTCTCTCCTGTACCCTACCCTGGAGCTATCAAGTCCCCAGCTGGCTGGTTTTAAAGGGAATCATGGGGGAGGGTCACTGCTTTATGCCCGTGGGAACATTTCACGCTCAGGGCATCTCTGTTCTCACTGCAGGGGCACAGGGAACTTACAAGAATTTTGCAGGAGCTTCTCCAGGGACTCACACCACTGCAAAGCCTCATCTGGCGAGGTCCTAGAGGGAGAGAAAAACACAGACTGAAATTGTGACAGCACATCATCAATGAAAATGTAGGAGAGCTGAGAACACTTCACAAGCCTTATCACCCCCTTTTACAGAGGGGAAATGGAAGCATAGAACAATGAAGTGACCTGTCCAAGGGCACAATGCAAGTCAGTGGCAGAGACAGGAACAGAACCTAGAAGTCCTGACAAGGCACTAGCCACTAACCATATGACTCTCCTCCTGGAGATACATACAAATATGACCAGTCTCCTTTAGAGCCAGCTGGGGTTTGTATTGGGAGATAGAGGTGTCTTTTTCCCCACATGCTGACAAAAAGGAAAATCCAAACCAGCAGGTGCGAGGTAAATCTGTGAAGGAAATACATGGCACGGAGCAGAAAATTGCTTGTAGAAACTGGGTGCATCCATTGCCCCCTCCCCCTGCTCATCTGCTCAGCTGTGGTCTGGGACTATGCCTGGTCCTGAGACTAGTTGCTGCTGGGAATGAGGGTGTTGTAAGGGTGCAGGGAATAGCTGGACCTGGATGCTCCTTGTAGCATAGGAGCTGCTCCAAGGAGAGCTGTTCCTCAGATATAGATAGCAGAAACAACCTCAATCTGTTTATCAGCATTAAAATGGTGGAGTGAGTCTTGAAGACACTGAGGGTCAGTCATCCCTGACAGGGCAGAGCCCAGTGCAAGGACTGAGATGGGGGCTTGTGCTCCCCCCACATCCTGGGGCTTCCAAACCCATGGTGCAGATTGCAGCCACCCTGAGGGCTGCGCTGACTAATTGCAATGGCCCACATGGTCTGTAGCAGTGCCACAGAATAGTTGGGCAGAACCTAGCCCTTTCATGTCCCCTTCTACTCCTGACCTTTCACAGGGGGTTGTGTGTGTTGTGTGGGTTTTGTGGGGGGTTTCCCCTTCAGTTTGCAGAGGCTGGTAGGGCACAGTGTGCAACAAGGGAGGCAGGGGAAGACGCATAAAGAAATGGCAGCTCAGGTGATCTTCAGCGGGATTCTACCTGTCCATAGAGGAGGAGAACAAAGGCAAGACAAGATTATGATGATCAACAGATGTCTCAGGCAGTGGTGCTATAAGGAGGTCTGTGACGGTCGGTGCCCCCATAAGGCTTTATGGAAATATGCTTATGTATGTGTATATATATAACATAACTAAAATGTGTTGTATGCTATATATGCCATGTAACATATCTCTATAAAGGTTACGATCTACCGAATCTATTAATCCCATTGTAGGCATGTATCATTTTTGTATTCGAAGTTATGAATATTGGCTGCATACTTGTTTGATTCTAAGTAGGCTGTAGTGAAGCAGTTGGTCAGCTTCCTAAGAAAAGACTATTCTCAGTAAGTGCCCAATCAAGAAACACTTAAGCCAGCAATGAACTTGGAGACACCAAGTTACATACTTACTGGGCTGCCTGTGGCTGCGGACAGCCCAGAGCCCTTTAAATCCCTGCTGTGGCTGGGATTTAAAGGGCTCAGAGCTCCCCGCTGCTGCGGGCAGCCCAGAGCCCTTTGAATCCTGGCAGCAGCTCCGGCGGCTGGGCTGGGGCCAGCTCTGAGCCCTTTAAATCCCGGCCACAGCTGAGATTTAAAGGGCTCAGAGCTCCCCGTGGCTGCGAGCAGCCCAGAGCCCTTTGAATCCCAGCCACGGCTCTGGCAGCCAGGCTGGGGCCAGGATTTAAAGGGCTCGGGGCTGCCCTCAGCGGCAGGAGCTCTGGGCCCTTTAAATTCCTGCCCCAGCCCCGCAAAGCTCGGGGTTCCCCCCAGCAGCCGGAGCACTGGGCCCTTTAATTTGCCCCTGAGCCCCGGGGGGCTCCCAGCCACCTCTTTAGCTGGGAGCCCCTGGTTGATTTAAAGGCCCTGGGTCTCTCAGCCACAGCTGGTGCCCCAGGGCCTTTAAATCTTGAGAGGCCACGCTTCTTCCGGATGAGGCCACGCCCCCCTCAGGAGTCCAGCAGTACCGGTAAATCCTGTAAGTTACTTTCACCCCGAGTATCACCCGCAGATCTTTTTCAGCACCTAGCCAGTTATTCCCCATTTTGTTGTTATGCATTTGATTTTTATTTCCTAAGTAAAGTACTTTGCACTTGGCTTTATTGAATTTCATATTGTTCAATTCAGACCAGTTCTCCAATTTAGCAAGGTCATTTTGAATTATAATCCTGTCCTCCAAAGTGCTTGCACCCCTTCCCAGTTTTATGCTATATGCAAATTTTATAAGCATATTCTCTATTTCATTCCTGAAGTCATTAATGAAAATACTGAATAGTACAGGACCAAAGAGTTATCCTTGTGGAACCCCACTAGATACATTTTCCCAGTTTGACAGTGAACCATTGATAATTGCTCTTTGAATATGGTCTTTCAATCAGCTGTGCACCCACCTGATAGTAATTTCATCTAGACCACCAATTTGCTTATGAGACTCTCATGTGAGACTGTGTTAAAATATTTACTAAGATCAAGATATATCATGTCTACTGCTTCCCCCCTATCTCAATAGGCCAGTAACTCTGCCCCATCCTACCCACTTTTCACCCCTCTACAGCGCTGTCAGACTGCATACCCCTGCTCCTCCTAACTGCCTGGGTGCCATTGAGAGAGGGCATTGAGAGCACAGGCGAGATAGTGCCCAGCACCACACTGCACTCCAGCAACTGGGAATATCAACTGCAGAGATAAGTCTTTGGAGGATGGTGCCTGTGCAGTCCAGCCACATGTTGGAGTCATGAGGGGATGAAGCATGCTCAGTGCAGATGGAATCTTTGGAGAATTTAGCTGCCAAAACTCTAACAAGTATCTACTAAGTATTTGCAAATGGCATTTTCCAAAAGCTTATAACTACAGCAAAATTGTGCAGATTTTCTTGAAGACAACAAAAGCCATCTCCCTGACACCAGGGTGATCCCCAGCCAAATTTCATATCACTGCTCCAAAGCACGAAGGCACAAGAGCTTCTCAAAAACAGTTGTGACAATTTTAGCATGTTTTCCCTAATCTCATTCATAGAATCATAGAATATCAGGGTTGGAAGGGACCTCAGGAGGTCATCTAGTCCAAACCCCCCGCTCAAAGCAGGACTAATTACCAACTAAATCATCCCAGCCAGGGCTTTGTCAAGCCTGACCTGACCTGACCTTAAAAACCTTTAAGGAAGGAGATTCCATCACCTCCATAGGTAACCCATTCCAGTGCTTCACCACCCTCCTAGTGAAAAAGTTTTTCCTAATATCCAAGCTAAACCTTCCCCACTGCAACTTGAGACCATTACTGCTTGTTCTGTCATTCTCAGAAACTATTGAACTGTTTCAGATGAAACTTCCCAAAAGTATGCAGCCCAAGGCAGACAATTGGCATTGAAAATTTCGGCCCAAATGGTTAAAGTTTAACAAAGTTATAAGCAACAGAAGACAGTCTTATAGTGGGAAGTGTTGGGTAACCTTAACCACAGGCAGCACTTCCAGCCCTGCCTGTAAGGAAATGAGCAAGAAGTCAGTAGGTAATATTAGATGATTTATTCCAGTAAACTCAGCCCCGTTGCATTGTTTGCAGTCTCTGCTCCTGAGCCCCTTCCTCCCGTTTCCCTTCTGTGCTTGCCCAGAATATCTGCTACATTTTCTAATCTGCTGGATTAGGTGAGCCTGATTGCAGTCAGGACCATGGCTGGGCTGAGTCCATTCCAGTGTAAAGAGTACACAACACACAATCTCAGGGAACGCCCCCAGCACAGAGTACATTCTCAGCAGGAGAAGAGGCCATGCTGGCTCCACACCCTTCCACCAGTGCAGCAGTGGTGCTAGGGCATTTTCATAGACTTTAAGGCCAGAAGGGACCATCATGATCATCTAGCCTGATCTCCTACACATTGTAAGCCACAGAACCTCACCCACTCATGAAATAGATCCTAACCTCTGGCTGAGCTACTGAAATCCTCAAATCATGATTTAAAGACTTCAAGTTACAGAGAATCCATCATTTACACTAGTTTAAACATGCAAGTGACCCGTGACCCATGCTGCAGAGGAAGGTGATAACCCGCAGGGTCTCTGCCAATCTGATCCATGGTAAAATTCCTTTGTGACCCCAAATCTGTTGGTCTTTTGGACCTTGAGCATGTCCAGCAAGACCCACCAACCAGACACCTGGGAAAGAATTCTCTGAAGTAACTCAGAGCCCTACCCATCTAGTATCCCATCACCAGCCATTGGAGATATTTGCTACAAACAATTGCAGAGGGGCCACTTGCCACTGTAACCAGTTTCATCATATCAACCCCTCCATAAACTCATCAAGCTCAGTCTTGAAGCCAGTTAGGTTTTTCAACTCCCCCTTCCTCTGCTCCCCTTGGAAGGCTGTTCCAGAACATTACTCCTCTGATGGTTAGAAAACCTTCATCTAATTTCAAGCCTAAACTTGTTGATGGCCAATTTATATCCATTTATTCTGGTGTCAATGTAACGCCGCCAGACCCTGGTCATTGGCGGACGTAATCAAACCTGGAATCTCTGGAGCTTAGTGCATGAGCCTCTACTGCATGAGCTAAGGACTGGTACTGCAGGGGGTTGGACTAGATGACCTCTTGAGTTCACTTCCAAACCCTGATATTCTATGATTCTATGAAAAGCCGACTGGCTGTTAGCTAAGGCTGTAGAGCAGACTCATTAATTGCTCTCTAAGTGGTTTCGGTGCCACTAGATGGGACAGAGCACCACACCCAGAAGGTTTGTGGGTTACATACTTTCCCTAGCTGAGGAAGCACGTACAGAGCCTCAGAGTCTTCCCAGTTGGAATCCCGGACGAGCCCCCACTAGATGGGACAGAACACCACCACTATGAGATGTGTGGGTTACATCAACATTAGCGTTTAACTTGACTCTTAACTTTTCTCCTTCCCTGGTGTTTATCCCTCTGACATATTTTGAGAGAACAATCACATTTTCCCCCAGCCTTCATTTGGTTAGATTAAACAAGCCAAGCTCTTTGAGTCTCTTCTTGTAAAGCAGGTTTTCTATTCCTTCTCTGCATCTGTCCCAGTTTGAATTAACATTTCTTAAACATGGAAGACCAGAACTGAGCACAGTATTCCAGATGACCCAGTTTGAATTAACATTTCTTAAACATGGAAGACCAGAACTGAGCACAGTATTCCAGATGAGGTCTCACCAGTGCCTGGTACAACGATACTAACAATTATCTCTACAAGAAATACCTCATCTCATGCATCTTAGGACTGCATTAGCCTTTTTCATAGTTGCATTACTGTGATCAACCAATACACCTAGGTCTTTCTTCTCCTCTGTCACTTCCACTCCAACATCCCCAGCTTATAGCAAAAATTCTTTTTGTTAGTCCCTAAGTCCCTTGCACTTTGCATTATGAAATTTCATCCCATTTCTATTACTCCGGTTTTCAAGGTCATCCAGATCTTCTTGTATGATATTCTGGTCCTCCTCCATATTGGCAATACCTCCCAACTTTGTGTCATCCACAAATTTTATTAGCACACTGCCACCATTTGTGCCAAGGTAAGTAATAAAAATGTTAAATAAGATTGGTCCCAAGACCAATCCCTGAGGAACATTTCTATGATTCTATGGGGAATCATCATTGTGTGGGGGAATTTCTAGTGGGTTTCCACATGGATCAATTCTAGGCATGGCACTATTGAACATTTTTATCAGTGATCTGGAAGTAAATGTAAAATCACTACTGATGTTTGTGGATGACACAAGAATTAGAGGAGTGGTAAATAATGATGAGATAGGGCAACCATACAGGATGATCTGGATCTCTTGGTAAGCTGGGCCCCTCCAAATGTATTAATATATATTGTAACACAGCCAAATGTAAGGTCGTACATCTAGGATTAAGGACTGCGGGCCATATCTACAGAATGGGGGATTTTGTCTGGGAAAGCAGTGACTCTGAAAAGCATTTAGGGTTCATAGTAGACAAGTAACTCAACATGAGCTCCCAGCGTGATGCTGTGACAAAAAGGGCTAATGCAATCCTTGGATGTATAAACAGGAGAGTAGTGAGCAGGAGCAGGGAGATGATTTTTTCTTTGTATGCGGCATTGATGAGTGATACTGGAATACTGCATCCAGTTCTGGTGTCCACATTTTAAAAAGGATGAAGAAGAATTGGAGGGAGTGCAGAAAGGAGCCACAAAAATGATTAATTAGCTGCAGAAAATGCCTGACTGTAAGGGTACATCCAGACTACCCGCCCTATCAGTGGGTAGCGATCGATTTATCAGGGATCGATATATCGTGTCTCATCTAGACGCGATATATCGATCCCCGAACGCGCTCCCCATCGACTCCGGAACTCCACTGGAGCGAGTGGTGGTAACGGAATCGACGGGGGAGCCGCGGACATCAATCCCGCGCCATGAGGACCCAAGGTAAATCAATCAAATTAGAGGATTGGGCCAAAAGAAATATGATGAGGTTCAACAAGGACAAGTGCAGAGTCCTGCACTTAGGACAGAAGAATCCCATGCACTGCTACAGACTAGGGACCGAATGGCTGGGCAGCATTTCTGCAGAAAAGGACCTAGTGGTTACGGTGGACGAAAAGCTGAATATGAGTCAACAGTGTGCCCTTGTTGCCAAGAAGGCTAATGGCATTTTGGGTTGTATAAGTAGGGGCATTTCCAGCAGATCGAGGGATGTGATCATTCCCCTCTATTCAGCACTGGTGAGGCCTCATTTGGAGTACTGTGTCCAGTTTTGGGCCCCACACTACAAGAAGGATGTGGATAAATTGGAGAGAGTCCAGCGGAGGGCAACAAAAATGATTAGGGGGCTGGAGCACATGACTTACGAGGAGAGGCTGAGGGAACTGGGATTGTTTAGCCTGCAGAAGAGAAGAATGAGGGGGGATTTGATAGCTGCTTTCAACTACCTGAAAGGGGGTTCCAAAGAGGATGGATCTAGACTGTTCTCAGTGGTAGAAGATGACAGAACAAGGAGTAATGGTCTCAAGTTGCAGAGGGGGAGGTTTAGGTTGGACATTAGGAAAAACTTTTTCAGTAGTAGGGTGGTGAATTACTGGAATGGGTTACCTAGGGAGGTGGTGGAATCTCCTTCCTTAGAGGTTTTTAAGGTCAGGCTTGACAAAGCCCTGGCTGGGATGATTTAGTTGGGTTTGGTCCTGCTTTGAGAAGGGGGTTGGACTAGATGACCTCCTGAGGTCCCTTCCAACCCTGAGATTCTATGATTCTATGATCTAAGATACTTCGACTTCAGCTACGCTATTCACATAGCTGAAGTTGCGTATCTTAGATCGACACCCCCCCTAGTGTAGACCAGCCCTTTGACACGTAAACTGTTTAGCTTATAAAAAAAAAAGATGTCGAGGTTACTTTATTAGAGTGTATATATATTATAATGTGGATAAAATACAAGGTCCTAATGGACTCTATAATCGAGTGGAGAAAGGCCAAACAAGAACCAATGGCTGGAAGTTAAAGCCAGACAAATTCAAATGAGAAGTAAGGAACAAATTATTAATAGTGAGGGTGATCAACCACTGGAACAAACTATCAAGGGAGGTGGTGGATTCTCCATCTCTTGATGGCTTCAAATCCAGACTGGATTCCTCTCTGGAAGAGGCTTTAATCAAACACAAGTTATCTGGGCTCAACCCAAAGGTAACTGGGTGAAATTCTCTGGCCTGTGCTATACAGGAGGTCCAAATAAATGGTTTTATGGTCCCTTCTGGCCTTAAAAATTTATGAATCTATAACAATGAATCTATCAAATAGTGTAACAAAAGGGAAGAGTTAAGCTTTATGGGTGCACTAATTCAAGATTTGCAGATTTTGACATTTGTTTAACATTGATAATGGTAATAGTGTTGATGTAATATACCTAAACTTCTATAAAGTATTTGACTTGGCATTGCATGCTATTTTGATTAAAAAATTAGAATGATAGAAAATTAACCGGGCCCACATAAATGTATACAAAACTGGCTAACTGATACATTGGCTCAAAATATAATGGTAAATGGAGAATCATCATCAAATGGGTGTGTTTCTAGTGGGGTCCTGCAGGGATTGGTTTTGCCAGTGGTCCTCAAACTGTGGGGCACGCCTCCCTAGGGAAGCACAGAGGAATGTCTGGGGGGGCGCAGGAGGCCAAGGACAGCCCTCTGGGGGTCAGCGAGGGAGCACTACCCAGCCCTGTTCTGCCCCCAGTTTCACTCCGGCCCTGGCCCCACTCTCAGCCACCTGGACACTAAAAGTCCAGTTATCTGTAGTAACTGGCCTCTGCCACCAGGGGGTGGGAAAAGCAGCTGCTGCTGGAGCTTGGTGGAGCACTCAGGGAAGGCTCCCCTGTCCTGCCCTGAGCACAGCTCCCCCTCCTTCACCCAGTCCAACTCACCCCCATCGCTCCCTAAGCACGGCTCCCTTGCTCCCTAAGCACGGCTCCCTCTCTGCCATCCTGCTCCACTCACATCCCGCACCTCTTGCCCCGGCTCCCTGGGAGGGTACCAGGTAAGGGAGGGGCAAGATTGAAAAAGTTTGGGGACCACTGCCCTAACACTGTTTAACATTAACATAAAGAACTGGAAGAAAACATTAAATCCTCACTGATAAAGTTTGCAGATGACACACAAATTGTGGGAGTAGTAAATAATAAAGAGGACAGGTCACTGATACAGAGCAATCTGGATCACTTGGTAAGCTGGATACAAGCAAATATATGTTTTAACATGACTAAAGGAAATGTGTACATCTAAGAACAAAGAATGTCAGCCACACTTACAGAATGGGGGTCTCTATCCTGTGAAGCAGTGACTCTGAAATAGATTTGGGATGTATGGTTGATAATCAGCTGCACACAGGGCCGGTGCAACCATTTAAGCGACCGAGGCGGTCGCCTCTGGCGCTGGGATTTGGGGGGGTGCCATTTTCTTCGACAGCGACCGTAGCGGCCGGATCTTCGGCTGCCCCAGTCGCCGCCGGCATTTAGGCGGTGGGAGCTGGGGCAGGGGAAAGCAGGGAGGGCCGCTTGCAGCAAGTAAGGGGGGGGGAGTGGCACGCAGGGGAACTCCCCGCCTCAGCTCACCCCTGCCCCGTCTCCTCCTCGAGCACGCAGTGGCTGCTTCATGTCTCCCGCCTCCCAGGCTTACGGCGCCTAAGCTGACTGGCGCCGCAAGCCTGGGAGACGGGAGAATTGAAGCAGCGATGGTGTGCTCAGAGTGCTCGTGCACAGAGCAGGGGTGAGCTGGGGGGGCGTGCCTCAGGGCAGAGGGTGGGGGGTGGGGAGCTGCCGCAAGGGGGTTCGCCTCAGGTCGGGGGGGGGGAGTTGCCATGGGGGAGCACCTCAGGGCTTGGGTGCAAGGTGGAAGTTTTGTCTAGGGCGTGAAACATCCTTGCACCGGCCCTGGCTGCACATGAACTCCCAGTGTATGCTATGGCCAAAAGAGCTAATGAAATCTTTGGATGCATAAACGGGAATCTAGACTAGGAGCAGAGAGGTTATTTTACCTCTGTATTTGGCACTGGTGTGGATGTTGCTGGAGTGTTGTGTCACGTCTGGTATCCACAATTCAAGAAGGATGTTGATAAATTGGAGAGGGCTCAAAGAAAAGCTACAAGAATGTCTAAAGGATTAGAAAACCTGTATTACAGTGATAGATTCAAGAAGCTCAATTTAACTTAACAAAGACAATGTTAAGAGGTAACTTGATCACGGTCTGTAAGTACCTACTTGGGAGACAAATATTTAATAATGGGCTCTTCAATCTAGCAGAGAAAGATCTAACACAATCCAATGGCTGGAAGTTGAATGTAGAAAAATTCAGACTGGAAATAAGGCATACATTTTTAACAGCGAGGGTAATTAACCACTGGAACAATTTACCAAAGGTTGTAGGGGATTCTCCATCACTGACATTTTTTAAATCAAGACTGGACGTTTTCCTAATAGATCTGCTGTAGGAATTATTTGGGGCAGTTCTCTGGCCTGTGATATACAGGAGATCAGACTAGATGATCACAATGGTCCTTTCTGGCCATGGAATCTATGAATCTATTAATTTTTTATGTTTAACCTTAACACCGAATTTCCTGGGTTCCTAATATTTGGGTTTGGGATAATCACAAAAATGCTGGAATGTGTTTTCCCTGAATTACCAAAGTGCACTCTCACCCAGAGCTCCCATTTAACATAGTTTTCATCTGGGAATAAAGATGAAGTTTCCCTAAAGTTTCCACTGTGACCAGAAGCTGGGGCTGATGTATGAGCAATGGGATGGCCCCTCCTCAGTTCCTCGTGCATTCATCTGATTTATCTGAGAATCCTGTGTCCTCAACCCCCCTCTGAATCAGAAAGGGGGAGTGTGCAGGGGGGTGGGATGAATAATTTCAGTTCTCAGTTCTCTCCACTGTGGTGTGGGGCTGCTATGTTGCACTCCCACAGCCTGCCTGTCCAGTTCCCATGCCCTGCTGCAGTGGAGGACACAGGGGATGACTCACTCTCTCTCTTTCTCAAGTGAACATGAACACCACGGTTCAGTTTTTAAGCCTTTTGGGAAGTAAAAGACTAATGAGATCCTGCCTGTGAAAAGTACTGAAATGGCAGGGGGTGGGGACTGTTCTGCTGCTCAAGAGTGGCAGCAGAAACTGTCCTAGCCATGGCCTCAGTGTGATTTTTCCCCCGCCATTCCTGGAGTGACTTTCCTGTTAGGCTCCTCCAGCAGGTAGAGAAAGAGACTGCGGTGTTAGGGCAACTTCTCTGTGCATCACATTGAATCACAGATCCATTGGCTGGGAGATGGGCTAGAACAAAGCCCCGGATCTGAACTCATGATGTGGAGCCAAACTTCCTAGAGAATTGAACAAAATGCCTGAATCCAAACAGCATATTTCAACTGGAGTGGGGGAGGGTTGGGAGAGCAAATATCTGGATCCAAATTCCAACTTCCTCAGTGTTCAAGATGCTCAGATTTTGGTGTGTGTGTGTGTAGGAACTGACAGCCTCTGTGTGTGTGTGACTCAACCTACATTTATGCACTCATTACAGCATTGCATTTGATACATATGGATGATTGCCAGTGGGCCAGGTTATCCCTTAATTCTTTGCCATTCCCATTTTTCCAACCTGTCTGCTGGTTTGTCTTTGTGGGTACATCTACACTGGAGCTGGACAGGATCAAGCTAATGCGCTAAAAATAGCAGGGTTGGACGTATTCCTGGAGGTTTCATCACATGACATAATCTTTAATTAAAGATTCATCTTTAATTCCTGGAGATGCCAGGACAATCCTGGAGGGTTGGCAACCCTAAGTACTGTGTCTCATGTTTGTAAGCACCTGGCACAACCAAGAAGGTAATAAATAGTAACAGTAAAGTACCTAAATTAATGTGAACTAGGGCCTCTAGAGTTTGCACCTGCAGCATTCATGCAGGAAAGTTATAACACAACACTTTGGCATGGGCTGCAGTTCACACCATTGTAGTCTTCACTGGGGGACCCGTGTAGCGATTCCCTATGATGCAGCCATCCCTGGGTTGCAGCATGGCAACCATCAGAGCAGCCATACTCCACAGCAGTTTAGGCAAGGAAGTGAAGAATACCAGTGTCAAGCTGTCCTGCAGTGGCTCAAGAGCATGGGTACCAACCTCAGGGCAGACTGTTAAAAAGCAGGGCAAAACCCCCAAACTGGCTGAGAGTTTTGTACTTAGATTTCACCAATCAATTATCAAGTGTGAACTCCTGAAGTACTATACCAGCCTTAACACAGTCACAGTCCCCTTGGGCACTTCAGTCTATGTTGCTACTCAGGTAGGCTTATCTTTGTGATAAATGGTCCCTTACACTGAAGATCACAGCAATAGTCAGGTTACTCCGAGTCCCAAAAGACCAGTCACTTACCTCAGGTCAATTGTACCTTACATCTCTCATCAAAGACAATGCTTGTAGCCAATCCTATATTAAACTAACTAAAGATATATAGGTTTCAAAAGGTAATAGAAGCTTTTATAATAAGCAAGCTCTATATGTCCTTTAGGGCTAACAGAGGCCAAGCACTGGGGATCTTTTGCTTATGTTTAGGCCATATCTACACTACAAACTTAGGTTGACACAAGTTATGTCAGCATAAAGCCACCACAGTGAATTCATACATGTGCATGTGCATACTTGGCTCCTTATGTTGGCAGTCCATGTGCAACTTGCCACCATCCAGCACAATGTCTTTTGGGAAGTTTTGGTAGTATATGATGGGGCCAAAATGAGTTGTGCAGGAGTGACTGGTAGCATGGGGTCAACTTCCCATTTTGCAGCTGACCTCATTCCATCATCTTATCTGTATCCCATAATTTTCACATCTTTTTCTCAAAATCCCACAAACTCACATGGCCCTCCTTGCTGTCCGCTATCTCTGACAGAAGCATGGAACCTGTACAGCTCTTCAGTGTTGTCATGAGCATTGCAAGCAGAGAGCACACAATCCTGCAGCATTTGCAGAGCCACAAGAAGAACTGAATCAGTGTGGAACATGACAATTTCTTGGAGGACAGGTTGTTGTGGGACATAGTGAGAATCAATTCAAGTTTATTGGTGGTGTTCATAGTGCAGCTGAAGACGGTGGAGCCCAAGAAACAAGCACTGACTTCTGGGATTGCATCATAATGCAGTTTTGGGATAATGAGCAGTGGTTGCAGAACTTTTGGATGAGCAAGGCCACATTCCTGGATCTGTGCACCAAGCTTGTCCCAGACCTCCCATGCAAGGACATCAAAATGAGAGCTGCATTGATGGTGAAGAAGCAATTGTTGATTACACAGTAGAAACTTGCAATGCCATATTGCTACTGGTCAGTCGGGAATCAATCTGGAGTCAGAAAATCCACCATGGAGGTCATTATCATGCAGGTGTGCAGGGCCATTAATTGCCTTATGCTACATAGAACTGTGACTCTTGGCAATGTGCAGGACATAGTGCATGGATTTGCAGCAGTGGGGTTCCCAAACTGCAGTGGAGTGATAGACAGCACACATATTCCTATTTTGATACCAGATCTCCTTGCCATAGGGTACATCAACACAAAGGGGCTGCTTTTCTGTCGTTATGCAAGCACTGGCAGATAACTGAGGAAGGTGCATGATGCTTGCATCTTTAAGAACACAGGACTTTTCAGAAAGCTGCAAGCAGGGACTTTCTTTTCTGACCTGAGGATTACCATTGGGAATATTGAAATGTCAGTAGTCATCCTGGGTTACCCAGCCTACTCCTTCTCCTCTAGTTTATGAAGCCATACCCAGATCACATCAACAGCACCAAGGACCAGTTCAACCCCCAACTCAACAGGTGCAGAATGACAGTTGAATGTGCCTTTGGTCATTTGAAGGGGAGCTGGCATTGTTTACTCACAAGTCTGGACCTCTGTTAGAAAAATATCCCAATCCCAATGCTGTCTGCTTTGTCCTACATAATACCTATGAAGCAAAGGGTGGAAAGTTTCCTTGAGGGGGGGGGGGAGGAAGTGCACTGTCTGTCTGCTGAGTTTGAACAGCCAGACACAAGGTCTATTAGAAGAGCTCAAAGTAGAGCTATTTGGCTCAGGAAGGCTTTGAAAGACCATTTTAACAGTGAGCCTGTTGAGGCTGAATCCCCACTCTGACACTTCAAGTGCAGGAAGCGTGGGCCTGCAAGGATTTTAAAAATTAATACTTGCCACTCCAGGCTTGTATTACACTCCCAAGGTTACAGCTTCTCTCTGAGCTTGTCTTCGTAAACACTGCCACCACCCAAATGCAAAAAAACTCCTTTGAACCCAGGAAGGAGCACTTGGGAATTCCTCCCTGTGGAGTACACTCAAGTTCTTTCACTCCCCGCCCCACTTCTGGGGAAAAGCCAAGAAAGAAAACAAAGGAAATTAGCTGTTGCCACCAGCATATGCACAAATAGCATATGCACAAATCTCTTAGGACACCAAAAATCCAATCCTGTTCTTTAAAAAGGTAAATTTTATTAAAAACAAAAAGGAAAAAAATACATCTGGAACTTAGGCTTTTGCTAGATTTTAAAAGAGCAATTCCAAAAATCAAGCACTCAAATTTGCTTTCTTGGGGATTCAGCTTAAAGGTTTCAAGCAATCAAAAGCATCGGGGGTTAGCACAGAGGAGATCCACAAGCCAAAATAAAAATAAACCTAATTCTGTCAAATTAAACATTCCCTGTCCAAATAATTTCTTCTAGGTATGGAAGATGAATTTTCATACCTGGTTCAAGCCTTACATAGCATTGCTGCTCAGTGTCTCCTTCTCCAGAGAACAACAGACAAAGGGAAAGTTTCTTTCCCAATTTTGAAAAGTTCTACCTTCCCACTGGCTCTTTTGGTCAGGTGCCCACTCCTTTTCTTTTACCTGTGGGCTTCTTAATGCTTTACAGGTAAAGCAAGCAGAGAACAGACACCAAGAAGGATTTTACAGCTAACTGGCTGGCTGGGTGTTCATAAGGGAGCTTCCCCCGCCCACCCCCTTCAATTATCACAGAGCCACAGTAATGTGTTTTGTTGCAGTGTGCTTTACCTGGCCCTGCTCTTTTGTTGCCTGATAGGAATTGTGTGGTGATTGCTGTACATGTAGGAATATAACATTGTCAATACATCTATTAATTTTGTTTGGGCTTATCCTATCAGTTGTGTCATATTGTCAGTAACAAGTAATTGGTTGCTTCAGACCTGCCCAGTACTTAGGAGCAGATGTGGCAAACTAATAAAGAAGAGTTATTTTCTTCAACAATAGAAATTTATTTTGTAAAAGAATTCTGTCAAAAAATGAAACTGTAAAATATTAAAACAAATACATTTAGAACTTACTAAAACTTAACAAATTCAGAGAACAGAATTGATGAGGAGGAAGGAACATCTGTGTCCATTTCAGCTACACATACATCAGTGGTGGTTTTCATAGGTTAATATACATGAAACTGTGATGTCCCTCTGGATGGAGTGGTAGGGGTAGTGCTGTGACCCCTGATGCCATGTGGAATGTTGAGAGGGGCATATGGTGGTCCTGATATTAAATTCTCAATAGGCTGCAGAGGGAGGCAAGGCCCACTCCATCCGAATCTGCAGCATCTGTGTTTGCTGCCTGAGAAGCCCCATTATGTCCTGGTGCAGCTCCCTCTCCTTCTTAGTTTCTGTTCTCTGCTTGCTTTACTTGTAAAGGGTTAACAAGCCCACAGGTAAAAGAAAAGGAGTGGGCACCTGACCAAAAGAGCCAGTGGGAAGGTATTGAGAAAGAAACTTTCCCTTTGTCTGTTGTTCTCTGGAGAAGGAGACACTGAGCAGCAATGGGTCTTTCTCTTCTCCACCTT
The DNA here is from genome assembly GCF_016161935.1 of Mauremys reevesii. NCBI lineage: Eukaryota > Metazoa > Chordata > Testudines > Geoemydidae > Mauremys > Mauremys reevesii. The sequence continues at coordinate 39,993,103 of NC_052630.1, read as the reverse complement.
CTCCTTCTCTGTCCGCAGTGTTCATCCTCCAGGCCCTGTGCTCATGGTCCAATGCAGCACTGGCTTGCAGGGTCTCACTGAACATGTCATCCTAAGTCCTCTTCTTTCTCTTCCTTATCTGGCTCAGGCATTCCACGGGTATGGAGGAGGAGACCCTGAAGGCTGCAGCTGCAGATAAAACATGCAGAGGTACCATTGTCAGTCTGTTCACTATGGAAAGCAAAACTTAAGATGCAGAACTCATTCCCCTTGCTCCCCTAACATTTTAAGCACTACATACTAACTCCTGCTTGAGATCGCATGCACAGAGCACCAGTCACAGCACCAGCCATGGTGAGTATAGCTGCTGGGGGGTGGGGAAATGAGAAGGGAATTGCTCAGTTACATGAATCCAGTAGTCCAGGGCAATGGCACTGAATACTGGAACCATTTTCCAGAAGCGATGGTGCTAATCTGCTGAGGGTAGCAAAGGCAGAGAGAGCACAGCATCCTGAAGCTGCTCAGGCTTGTATGCCACTAGCCTCTGTACTGCAATGATGCGCACTGAGAAACTGTCCTACTTTGAAATAAGGCTGCCAACCCTAGAAACTTTCCAGAGAGGATTGCAGAGAATTTCCATGGAAGTGTCATTGAGCTCTCACAGGAGAATTCAAGGGACATCCCTGTATACATGAATAAACTGCTCAGCATGCCCTCCCCACCCCAACACTAGAGGGACAGGAAATGCAGATAGCAACTGTATCTCTCTTGGTTGTACCGCTACCTCTTCTAGCATGAGTAAATTAATGAAAAGTCAGAAGCTGTGTCCTGCTATTTTTTGGGTGCCAACCCTGTAATGGAAAATTTATCTGCACACTTATCCAAGGTTCCTTCCCCTGCATTGGGCTCGCCTGTGCTCAACTGGCAGGACTGGCTAGACTGTGGTGGAGTCAAAAATAGGTTCTGGCACACTGCATAGCTGGATTACCTGGTTGCCTGTCCCCCATACCCTTCCTCATCTTCCTTGTCCACCTCCTTCTCCTTGCTGTTCACGGCAGGGGTCTGTGACTCAGGGTCCTTGGAGGTATCCACCATGGTGTAGGGGGCTGGAGGGGTCAGTGGTGAGTATGGCATGCAGCTCATTTATTAAAATGTCAGGTCTGAGACTTGTCACCAGATCAATTGTTGGCCTCCCGGGCTTCTGGTTTGGCCACCGCAGCTCTTTGGCTTTTACTCAGCACTGCTGCTGGTCCCTGTCATGCCCCTTTTCCTGCATCCCCAAGGCAAACTGCTCATAAATGTCGACATTTCTGTTGGCTGGTTCAGAGCTGTGACTGCATAGCCTCTTCTCCTCAAAATCCCAGGAGGTTCAGTATCTCCTGTCTACTCCAGGCAGAAGTGTTTCTGGAGTGTGTACCTGGCATGGTCAGCTGGCCAGTTGCACTCAGCAATGAAGAGCTGCTAGATGTGCTGGCTAAGGCAGGCAATCAGGAAAAGGAATTTCATAAATGTGTGGGCTTTAAAGGGGAGGTGACTTCTGGTCTACATGACCCTTGGTCGGTAGAGTTCACAATGATGACCAGAGTGGTCATTGTACAATCCAGACTAATGACAGAAATGTATGCTCAGATCCTCTCCTGGACAATACAAAATATTTTAAGTCTGTTATTCCTTAAAGGTAATAATATATCACCTTATCATCTCAAATAGTTATTCAGACACTTCAATTTAAACACACTGGATTAGATAGAACAATAAAACATGTTTATTAACTACAAAGAGAGATTTTGAGTACAAGTTATGAGGCATAAAAGTCAGAAATGGTTACAAGAAAAATACAGATAAGACTTTTCTGTTACCTAATTTAATGAACTATATCAGATTCAAGCAAAGTTTCTCACACGTTTTCAGATGATACCTTACAAAACATGGCTTGTACAAAATTATCACAATAGTGTGTATGGTGTGAAAACAGATATATTCGGTCACAATGCAACACTGTGGGTCAGCAGCTGGAGGACAGTTAAGGTTGAATAAGTAATGTAATGTCTACACTTGCACTGCGTCAACCTAAGTACATCAATTGTGGCTCTTAGCTGGCTCTTAGGCTCGGGGAGGTAGTGTTCCCATGTCAGTTTAACAGGGCATTTATATTGGTGGGAGAGACATGCACAACTAGGTTGACATAAGCCGCCTTGCATCAAACCTAACTTTGTAGTGTAGACCAGGCTTCAGTAATTCTTACCCCTCTGAGGCCAAGCAGCACAAAAGCTACAATTCCTCCTTGTTAGGGCTTTTTATCCCTTTTCCCCTTCTGCTTCGATTTGCAAGTTCAGCTGCTGGGAGGAATTCAGTTGCATGTCTCCTTCCCATGGGTCAGAGGACAATGGTGGGGAGCAATCAACACAGTCTTTTGGCATCTGATGTTCCACAATGGTTTGTCTGGTGTTGGTGGGCCTTCTTTTGTTGGGCAGAAGATAACAGCTCCTGTGGCAAACTAGTATTTCACACTTGTTAATTCCTCTCTCATGTCTAGTGATTTACATTTACAGAGAAAACACTTAAATTTTACCTTATAGCAGGTGATACAGATGTTATAAGTGAGATTAATGCATACAGCAATTTACAAACATTCCATAAAGTCTAAACACTAAGCACATTTTTAGAACTCTACTACCTAGTTCAACAGTACTCATACACAGGTGAGCCAGACTTGTTCCAGCTGTGTAATTTGTCAGTGTTCAGTTGAGATTTAGGTGCACCTGGTCTGCCAGTGTCAAAACCATACACATGGCAGTACAACGTGATTACCCCAGTGAGAATCTGGTCAGGCCTCAGGGACTCACACAACAGTGTAAGGGATTCTTTCATCATCACAAGGTAAAGACTTATATAAACAGTCACACCCCAGCATCAGGCAGGAGTAGATGCTGAGATGGGAAATGAAACAACTATCTCCATGCACAGAAAAGGGACTCCAGACAGGTCTGCCAAGCACAGAGCCATTTGTGTTGAGATCCCTTCTTTGTGCCTTTATCCTCATGCAACAGTGTGTAAGTAAAGGATGCTGACTCTGGAGCCCCCAGGCACTCCAGGAGCACAGTGCCCAATTTGTTCCTAACAGCTTGTTAAAATGAGGCTAATGGTCAATAACAGCAGAACAGCATGACCCAGATTAAATCTCTGAAGGCACATCTGCAGAGTCTGCCAGGTGTTAATTTAACCAGATTGATTCAAGGGTACACAGCCTTGATTCATTTCCCCCGAAAGAGGCCATCAGTTTTTCTTAGAGAATCAGATGCTAATGGGTTTGTTGTGTTCTGATTCCTAAATCTGATGTGCCTCTGGTACAGATGGCAGTCTGTTCTTCAGAGATAAGGCTGGTGCTGATTCATATTGTAGATTTTCAGGCACTGGCATCCACCAGAGCTTGTGCCAGGCTCAAAGATAAATGCAAGGTGGATAATGCTGTATTAATAGTTACTGTTTCCTTTGTTTCCCAGCTTGTCCTTTGTAGGTCCCAGCCTTTAGCTTTTGTCTTTATTCCTACACACTTCGCTCCTAGCTATGCACTTTATTAATGTATTTTATAAACTCTTTTGCCTCCTAGTCACCTCCAGCCCTATTCTAGTTCACCTAACACCCCTCAGCATGAAAGTAACCTTGCCTAAGCTCCCCACACAGGCGTGTGCAATTGTTCACCCAGATGCTACAGTGATGGTCAGCTATATAATGCCCTAACAGACAGGGGACTTCTGACAGTTCCCTAACAGTAAGCCCCTTGCCAGGGCTCCCAGAGCTCAGCAGCTGCACATGGTGTATGGCAAATGGTACTCACACAGCACTCCGTGCCTCGTGACTGCAACATCTGACAGATGCAGCATGTCACAAGCTCCCACAGTTTAAATTCAGTGACAGCCCCAGCCTCCTGCTCTGTGGGAAAAAAAAAGACACAGCAGACACCCTCCCAGGGCTGGGCCACTCCTCAACATATAGGGTACACCATTCTGGACTTTGCTGGACTTCCACCCAGCCACCACCCTATAACCAACAGCCCCTTCTACTGCACCTCTGAATGGGGCCCACTCAGTCTTCAGGGCTCTACAACAGGGGCTGCGCAGAGAAGTATTGCAGGATGAGCTTTTGTGCTGCTTGGCCTCAGAGGGGTAAGAATTACTGAAGCCTGGTCTACACTACAAAGTTAGGTTTGATGCAAGGCGGCTTATGTCAACCTAGTTGTGCATTAGCTAATGGGAGAGTGTGAGGAGATATAAGTTACATTCAAGAAGAATAAGGATTATATATTAGGTTTTTGTGGGTATAAAATTCAAACAAAATCCCTGCCATCTGAAAGCAGTGAGTGAGTGCAAAATACACTGTAAGACAATAGCTTTCATCCTTTTAATTGCCTTCTCTCAGGCTATTATGAATGGGTAATAAAAATAACAATGTATAATAATAACAATGCATTACATTTACATCACGCACATCTTGGAAGATCCCAAAGCACTTCGCAGACTGTTCTTAAAGCAACACTGCAGTGACAAATATGGTGAAGGAGCCTGAATGTTTCTATTTTAAGCTTCTGTTTTTAATTATTGATACTTTATTTTCTTAAGTATTCATATTTTGGGCTAACATTTTCAAGTTCTGGTCCAAAATTATGAGAGTAGAAGGGAAAATCCCTATTTTAAAAAAAGTAATGATTTTTGTAAACAGCGGGAGTTCTGGAGTATATGGGAAGTCAAAAGATTAAATTTGGCAAGATAAGAATACTGAAAGAGCAGAGATTGTCTTTCGGTGTTTTGGGGGAAATCAACTTTGAATATGCCCCATCATTCAATGGACTGTGTGCAGGCTTCTAGAACTCTTGGTATTTATAAATTTATCACCTCTTAATCTTCTCTTGGATTAGGTTCTACAGTCTCTTACAGTGAGGCAGGTTTTCCAGACCTCAAATTGTTCTTGTAGATTTTTTTTACTCCTTTCCAGTTTACCAACATAATTTCAAACATGGACACCAGAACTGGACACAGTATTCAGTAATGGTCTTGCCAATACTGTACACACAGGTAACACTGCCTCCCTGCTTCTACTCAATAGACCCTTGTTCATATATCCAAAAATCACATTGATCCTCTTAAGCCACAGCATTGCACTAGGAGTTCACTTGGTTTCCACCATGAACCCATAAGGCCTTTTCAGAGTCACTGCTTTCCAAGGCCTGTAAATGTGACCTGCATTCTCTGTTCCTTGGACTTTGCATTTGGCCATAATGAAACATATGTTGTTCCAATGACCCCACCTTATCAAGAGATCCAAATCTCTGTAGAACTCTGTGGAGCAACGACCAGAGGAGAACCAACAGAGGGAGTTTGCCTGGAGGGGAGTTCCCACAGAGATTTTTTGCCTTTCAGGCTTCTGTGAGCAGTAAATACAACGTCTAAAGAGGCTCTTAGGAGGAAGACAATATGGATAGTGAGCGATCAGCTGTTGTTGACCTGCACAGGATGTTCCATGTTTGTCTTTCTCCCAGACGATAGAAGCGACTTTGTCTGTACAAAGTGCAAGCTGGTCTCCATATTGGAAGAGAAAGTTAAAGGACTAGAGACCCAAATATCAACCCTGCACTGCATCAGAGAAAATGAAGATTTTCTGGATAGACGTCAGTGTTTGGTACTGCAGGCACAGCATGCTGAAGAATCAAAATCAAAACGGGGAAGAAAATTGGCAGCATGTGACCTCCAGAAGAATAAAGAGGAGAACCCATGTACTCCCAATGCAGATAGAGGTAAGAAACCATTTTCAGGTTCTCTGCACAGGTACTATGGAGGAGAATGGTTTGGAAGGGATGAGGGAAGGGATCAGAAGGAGACCCCATCAACCAAAAGGCATGGGGTGCATTGTCCTAGGGATGGGGGTTCCATGACCACCACTCCCAAGAGGAAGAGATAGGTAGTGGGGTTGGGGACTCCCTCCTAAGGGGGACGGAGTCATCCACCTGTTGTCCAGACCGGGAAACTTGAGACATCATGGTGGGCATGTGCTATAGACTTCTGGACCAGGAGGATGAGCTAGACGAGGCTTTCTTCAGATGATTAACTGAAGTTTCCAGAACACAGGCCTGGTTTCTCATGGGGGATGCCAATCACCCTGATGTCTGCTGGGAGAGCAATACAGCAGCGCACAGACAATCCAGGAAGTTTTTGTAGAATATTGGGGATAACTTCCTGGTGTAACTACTGGAGGAACCAACCAGGGACCATTCTCCTCTTGACCTGCTGCTTACAGACAGGGAACAATTGGTAGGGGAAGTAGAAGTGGGTGGCAACCTGGGCAGCAGTGACCATGAGGTGTGTGACGGAGCGATTCTGGCGGGACCCAACTGAGAGTGCCAAATCAGGACCAATTGCTCAAACAGGGCAGTTACAGCCCTAGGCTGGGGTTTTTCCACCTCTAAGGCAAACCAAACCAGCCAGACAAAAAGGACTTTGGTCTCACCCCACTGGCTAACCACAAGTCACACAAGCAATTTCCTTAGACACTCCAGTCTCCCAGCATCACCACCAGTGCACTCGTCCTGGGGATGAATGGTTATGAAAACCAACACCCCAATAAAAGAAAAAGGTTCCCTCGATCCCAAAGGACCAAGCCCCAGACCCAGGTCAATATACACATCAGATCTTACCCACAAATCACGCTGTTGCCAATCCTTTAGAATCTAAAATCTAAAGGTTTATTTACAAAGGGAAAAAGGTAGAGAAGAGAGGTAGAATTGGTTAAATGCAATCAATTACATACAGTAATGGCAAAGTTCTTAGTTCAGGCTTGCAGCAGTGCTGGAGTAGACTGCAGGTTTAGATTAAGTCTCTGGAATACATCCCCCACCGGGATGGGTCGTTCAGTCCCCTGTGTAAAGCTTCAGTTTGTAGCAAAGTCCCTCCAGAGGTCAGAAGCAGGATTGAAGACCAGATGGAGATGAGGCATTAGGCTTATATAGACTTTTCCAGGTGTAAGAATCCCTTTGTCTTCACTGTGGAATTTTACAGCAAAAATATGGAGTCTGGAGTCACATGGGCCAGTCCCTGCATACTTTGCTGAGTCACAAGGCGTGTCTGCCTTCTCTCCATGGGTCCATTGTGTCCTTAATGGTCCTTAATGGGCCATCAAATAGGCTAGGCAGAGCTAACACCAGCTTGTCTGGGAGGCTTCCCCCAGAAGCACAGCACAAACTTGAAATACTGACAGCATGGAGCCAACATTCATAACTTCAACTAAAAATGATACAGACATACAGACAGCATAATTATAACCAGCAACCCATAACCTGGTCTTAGACACCTTATATGACCCCCTTTACTTAGGATTTGGTGTCACTACAGGACCTTGGTTGCAACCCATGTTCTATATGGTCCCCATTTATATCAATAACGTCACACCCCCAACGCAAAATTGATGCAGGAAGGGATGACAAAACATCGCTGACTGCATCCCAAGAGCCCCCTTTCCTTGGGTCTGTCTCACTACAGCTAGTGTTGGGCTAGAGGCCGCACCAGGGTATAACCGAAATGGTTTATCAAAGTCATGTTCAATAACATGAATGGATCTCTTTACAAACTCAAGGTATAACTTGGTTAGCTTTTGCAGCATGGTTCCTGTATGTTTCATGTGATCTTGCCAAGAGCTAAAGAAAATAGCTACTTTATCCATACCAGTTCTGGCCAATATTTTGAACCCAAATAACATTAAGCCAATGTAGATATAGAGGTTGTTCATATTACAGGAATCTTGGCATTTAGCCATGAAAGCAATATGGTAGTGTGCCTCAGTTTCCCCTTTCATACAGCACATCAGGTCTGGAATGTATTTTCCCCTGTGAAAAGTTCCAACACTGTTTACATGCATTAACTGTGAAACATCAGTATAGCAAGGCCCTTTAACATAAAGTGTGTTTTCATGTATTCCTTTCAACATGTTTAAGGGATTTTCCAAAAGATTAGGCACATTGTACATTGTTACAGTTCTTGGCCATAGCAACACATTAGTTACAAAAATTAGCATTAGCAATAACAACAAATTCATTGCAAGTGTCCATTTACAGTCATGTTTGTCATGCCACACCCTTGGCTCAATACCATTGGAATTTGGGCATTTTAGGGTTAACCTGTGGGTTCCCTTTGCAAAATTCAGTCTTCTCTTTCCTTCTTGTTCTTCGGGACTAAACCCTGATTTCTCTTGCTTAACAGAGATCACCGGCTGATGGGGTGGGCCCTCTGTGCTAACAGCTATTAGCAAGTCTTTCTTCTCCCTGCCAGCCAAGTAATTCGCATCAACACAGACACTCGCTTTTAACTTCTTAGCTGCTATGGATTCCACGGCTGGACTTTGTCTTACGGAGATACCACACAAATCCAAAGAGTCTGAGGGTGAGAGCTGGCTTGCTCTCCCCTGCCTCCTCAAGCATTTAGCCATACAACTGTTCTGCCCTGAAGCACCAGTAACTGAATCTGTCCTCAGATCCTGAAGCACAGACTGCTCACTTACAGATTCAGCATGGAGACATTCCTGTCCCAACAGCATTGTCTCCCCACCAACAAGCTGGCCACACACAGCCAGGTGGTTATAGGGCTGCTCAACTTCCTTAACAGCTTCTACTCCACCTGAGACCTTTTCAAAGCTGCCCACACTGGATTTCTCAAAAGGAAAGTCAGTGGATCCATTCACAACAGAAAATTTCTGGCTGTTAGGAACTGAAACTTTCTTGATTAAATCACTTTTACACCCTTCAGTTGCAGTAAACTGTTTGCACAGGCTACCATGAGGATTCCTTTCCCTAGGAGCTTCTCTAAGCAGCAATTCACCCCTCTCAGAAATTCTGCCCTTCCCCTCTTCACCTAGGGCTTGCTCTAAAGGAACACTTCCCTGAGCAACCACAGATGCTACAGACTTTCTAGATAACAGGTCAGAAGTAGTCTCCTTCCTTGGCCATGAACAAGTTCAGGAATCTTTTCCTTCTTGCTACAAGTTGTCAAACTGTCAGTCGGTAACACAATTAAATCACCTTTATGCTCTCCTTGTGCCCTGGCTGGGGTATCACCCTGATCAGACAGAGTTGCTGCACCCTTTTCCAACCACACATTAGCAACTGGCAAACTACAAGCACCAGAATTGTCTGTTCTCTGGGATTTTGCTATGACACTAACTGGATGCAACCTAGTCACAGTGCCATTCCCCAGCAGACACAAACTCAGGACCATTCCTTCCTGGGCTTTAGCTGTATTTACAACCAACTTCGAGACAACTGAATCACCCTCAACCATTACAGGCTGACAGGCACCTTCTGTCTGCTCCACAGACACAGAAGAGCCGGAGACACATTCTCCTTTACCAGACACACAGCTTGGGATTTTACTTCCCTTGTCCCAGCACACAGGGCTGTTCACAGACAACTGCTTGGAGACTGGGGTAGCTTCCTTTATAGGCAAGTCAATACTCCTGACAGACACAGGCACATTCCCTCCACTGTCACATTTCTCCACACAGGAAACAGGTAAGGGATATGGACACTCATCTTCCACTATCCCTCCCTTCCCAAATTGCTGATTAGACAAAGCCATCAGCTCACAAGGCTGCCTAGTCTCCTGCAAACTTTCCCTACCAGGCACATTGCCTCTCCCAACAGATAAGCTGCTGCTCTTTTCACTACACTGAGTGACTTTTAGCAAATCACAGTTACCCATTTCAGGTTTACTTCTACAAGCTGCACTAGCCACCAATCCATTACCCATTACAAATTTACCCTCTCCCTCCTCAGTTAGGGATTTAACCTGAGAAACATTTTCCTCACCAATGAGATCTTTCTGCTCTTGATTTAACTCCAGATTCACTTCTGAGACATCAGACAGACATTCAGAAACTTCATTCCCAGACACACTGCTTCTTGGCACAGACAAACCTTTGGAGCAACCCACCTCAGGCAAATCATTGCCCACACTAGACACAGGTTTAAGATCATTCCTCTCCTGTGACTGGCTACCTGGATTGAACAAAGCTTTGACATTTTCCCCAATTAAAAGATCTTTAGGCAATAACTTCCTGACGCCAGCTATCACTTCATGCTGAGCCCCATTCCACTCAAGGTGGATTCTGGCTAAAGGCACACGGACAGTAAACTCACAGAGGATCACAACATTCACACTCTGATTTGGTAAATAATCTTCCTCTTTGACCAGATCTGCTTTAACAAGAGTGATGTTAGAAGCCATAATTTGCCCTAAACAGCTTTTACCATTGACTTTTACACACTCTATGAATTTTCCATTACCATTCCCATCCATAGCACTGGCACAATTTATGGGGCCACCCCCTACTGAACACACAGTAACAGCATTGACATAAAAGGTGTCATTGTTGGGGTACATTTGGTTACCCCCAGACAACTGCTCAGAGTTATACAACATACCAACATTGTTACAAACTGGACTTTCAAGAGGATACAGTCTCTGCTGTTCTTCCATTGCTTTTTTGACTTGGAGTTGGAGTCTAGCTGTCTCCTGTTGCATCTGTCGAGTTTTCTCCTCAGCAGCCAGCAGCTCCAGATGCCTCTTACGAGCTTTTTCTTCTCTCTTAGCAACTTCTTTCTTTCTCTCATCAGCCTCTTTCTCCATTCGAATTTCTGCCAGTTCTTGCTCATAATCAAACTGCAGGCTGTCTCTCAAGGCTTGCAGTTTCCTTGCTGTTCCTGATGCTCTCTGTCTCATGGTCACTGATCTTTAACCAACCAAACTCTCAATCCCAAAGTTAAAATTTGGATAGCGTGGGGTTCTGACCCAAAGCTTAATTGACCTGGTTCTGTGGATCCAAGCACGACTACGCCACTGTGACGGAGCGATTCTGGCGGGACCCAACTGAGAGTGCCAAATCAGGACCAATTGCTCAAACAGGGCAGTTACAGCCCTAGGCTGGGGTTTTTCCACCTCTAAGGCAAACCAAACCAGCCAGACAAAAAGGACTTTGGTCTCACCCCACTGGCTAACCACAAGTCACACAAGCAATTTCCTTAGACACTCCAGTCTCCCAGCATCACCACCAGTGCACTCGTCCTGGGGATGAATGGTTATGAAAACCAACACCCCAATAAAAGAAAAAGGTTCCCTCGATCCCAAAGGACCAAGCCCCAGACCCAGGTCAATATACACATCAGATCTTACCCACAAATCACGCTGTTGCCAATCCTTTAGAATCTAAAATCTAAAGTTTTATTTACAAAGGGGAAAAGGTAGAGAAGAGAGGTAGAATTGGTTAAATGCAATCAATTACATACAGTAATGGCAAAGTTCTTAGTTCAGGCTTGCAGCAGTGCTGGAGTAGACTGCAGGTTTAGATTAAGTCTCTGGAATACATCCCCCACCGGGATGGGTCGTTCAGTCCCCTGTGTAAAGCTTCAGTTTGTAGCAAAGTCCCTCCAGAGGTCAGAAGCAGGATTGAAGACCAGATGGAGATGAGGCATTAGACTTATATAGACTTTTCCAGGTGTAAGAATCCCTTTGTCTTCACTGTGGAATTTTACAGCAAAAATATGGAGTCTGGAGTCACATGGGCCAGTCCCTGCATACTTTGCTGAGTCACAAGGCGTGTCTGCCTTCTCTCCATGGGTCCATTGTGTCCTTAATGGTCCTTAATGGGCCATCAAATAGGCTAGGCAGAGCTAACACCAGCTTGTCTGGGAGGCTTCCCCCAGAAGCACAGCACAAACTTGAAATACTGACAGCATGGAGCCAACATTCATAACTTCAACTAAAAATGATACAGACATACAGACAGCATAATTATAACCAGCAACCCATAACCTGGTCTTAGACACCTTATATGACCCCCTTTACTTAGGATTTGGTGCCACTACAGGACCTTGGTTGCAACCCATGTTCTATATGGTCCCCATTTATATCAATAACGTCACAAGGTGATTGAGTTCAGGATCCTGACAAAAGGAAGAAATGAGAGTAGCAAAATATGGACGCTGGACTTCAAAAAAGCAGACTTTGACTCCCTTAGGGAACTGATGGGCAGGATCCCCTGGGAGACTAATATGAGGGGGGAAGGAATCCAGGAAAGCAGGCTGTATTTTAAAGAAGCCTTATTGAGGGCACAAGAACAAACCATCCCGATGTGCAGAAAGAATAGCAAATATGGCAGGTGACCAGCTTGGCTTAACAGTGAAATCTTAAACACAAAAAGGAAACTTATAAGAAGTGGAAACTTGGACAGATGACTAGGGAGGAGCATAAAAATATTGCTCGAGCATGCAAGGGTGTAATCAGGAAGGCCAAAACACAACTGAAGTTGCAGCTAGCAAGGGATGTGAAGGGTAACACGAAGGGTTTCTATAGATATGTTAGCAACAAGAAAAAAGGCCAGGGAAAGTATGGGACCTTTAATGAATGGGGGAGGCAACCTAGTGACAGATGATGTGGAAAAAGCTGACGTACTCAAAGCTTTTGTTGCCTCAGTCTTCACAGACAAGGTCAGCTCCCACACAGCTGTCCTGGCCAACACAGTATGGGGAGGAGGAGAGCAGCCCTCAGTGGTGAAAGAACAGGTTAAAGACTATTTAGAAAAGCTGGACATGCACAAGTCCATGGGTCCAGATCTAATGCATCCAAGGGTGCTGAAAGAATTGGCTGATGTGATTGCAGAGCCAGTGGCCATTATCTTTGAAAACTTGTGGCAATCAGGGGAGGTCCCAGATGACTGGAAAAAGGCAAATATAGTGTCCATCTATAAAAAAGGGAAGAAGGAGAACCCGGGGAACTACAGACGGGTCAGCCTCAGCTCAGTCCCTGGAAAAACCATGGAGCAGGTCCTCAGGGAATCCATTTTGAAGCATTTTGAGGAGAGGAAGGTGATCAGGATTCACCAAGGGAAAGTCATGCCTGACCACCCTGATTGCCTTCTATGATGAGATAACTGGCTCTGTGGATTGGAGAAAGCAGTGGACATGATATATCTTGACTTTAACAAAGCTTTTGATATGGTCTCCCACAATATTCTTACCAGCAAGTTCAAAAAGTATAGACTGTATGAATGGACTATAAAGTGGATAGAAAACTGGCTAGATTGTCAGGCTCAATGGGTAGTGATCAAAGGCTCAATGTCTAGTTGGCAGCTGGTATCAAGTGGAGTGCTCCAGGGGTCATTCCTGGGGCTGGTTTTGTTCAACATCTTCATTAATGATCTGGATGATGGGATGGATTGCACCCTCAGCAAGTTCACAGATGACACTAAGCTGCGGGGAGAGGTAGATACGCTGGAGGGTAGGGATAGGGTCCAGAGTGACCTAGACAAATTGGACGATTGGGTCAAAAAAAATCTGATGAGGTTCAACAAGGACAAGTGCAGAGTCCTGCACTTAGGACGGAAAAATCCCATGCACCGCTACAGGCTGGGGACCAATAGGCTAAGCAGCAGTTCTGCAGAAAAAGACCTGGGGATTACAGTGAATGAGAAGCTGGATATGAGTCAGCAGTGTGCGCTTGTTGCCAAGAAAGCTAACGACATATTGGGCTGCATTAGTAGGAGCATTGCCAGCAGATCGAGGGAAGTGATTATTCTGCTCTATTCAGCACTGGTGAGCCCACATCTGGAATATTGCATCCAGTTTTGGGGGCCCCCCCCCCACTACAGAAAGGATGTGGACAAATTGAAGAGAGTCCAGCAGAGGGCAACAAAAATTATCAGTGGGCTGAGGCACATGACTTATGAGGAGAGGCTGAGGGAACTGGGCTTGTTTAGTCTGCAGAAGAGAAAAGCCAGGGGGGATTTGATAGCAGCCTTCAATTACCTGAAGGGGGGTTCCAAAGAGGATGGAGCTCGGCTGTTCTCAATGGTGGCAGATGACAGAACAATGAGCAATGGTCTCAAGTTGCAGCGGGGGAGGTCTTGATTGGATATTAGGAAACACTGTTTTCACTAGGAGGGTGGTGAAGCACTGGATTGGGTTACCTAGGGAGGTGGTGAAATCTCCATCCTTAGAGGTTTTTAAGGCCTGGCTTGACAAAGCCCTGGCTGGGATGATTTAATTGGGGTTGGTCCTGCTTTGAGCATGGGGTTGGACTAGATGACCTCCTGACATTTTTTCCAACCCTAATCTTCTGTGATTCTATGATTTTAACTCACCTGTTCCAATCATTACTTACCACTTCACCAATGTTTGTGTCATCTGAAAGTTTGACCAGCAAAGATTTTACATTTTCTTCCAGATCATTATTAAAGATGGAGGAGTAAGACCAAGAACAGATTCATGCAGGGCCCTACAGAAACACCCACTTTGGATGATGATTCACCACTTTACAGTCTATTTTTGAGATCTATCTGTTAGCCAGTTTTTAAACCAGTTAATATGTGCTACGTTAATTCTTTTTAGTGCTGCTAATTATTTTAACTAGCATGTTATTTAATACTAAGGCAAATGAATTAAATAAATCTCAGTAGTTTGCCAACAATTTGTCAAACCAAATTTGCAATCTCATAAAAAAAATAAAATAAAATCATGGTTGTTTGAAAGACCTGTTTTCTGTAAAACCATATTGATTGGTATTAATTATGCTGCCATCTATTAATTCTTTACCACTGTCTCCCATAACAGAGTTTCCACAGTTTTTCCTTTGATTGATGTCAGGCTGATGGGCCTGTAGTTACCCATTCTTATCCTTTTTAAATATCAACACAAAGTAACTTTCCTCCAGTGCTCTGTGACTTCCCCAGGAAAATGCTACTTCTTTCTAGAGGTTTGAGGCCAAGGCCCTGAGTTCTCTTTCCCTAACTGGGACATATGGGGGAGGATAGCTCAGTGGTTTGAGCATTGGCCTGCTAAACCCAGAGTTGTGAGTTCAATTCTTGAGGGGGCCATTTGGGGATTGGTCCTGCTTTGAGCAGAGGGTTGGACTAGATGATCTCTTGAGGTCCCTTCCAACCCTAATAATCTATGATTCTATGTGGGGACTATCATAGTCTAAAAATCAAATAATTAGAATAATAAAAGTTTCATCCAAACCCAAAAGTATGGCAGAAATGAGTGACAAAGAAGGGGGAAAGAGAATGAAAAAACTCATACATAACAGTAGCTTTCTGCATACATCTATCATGCTTTCTCTATTAGATGCTACAGATAAATTATGACCCCTCAGGTGCCTCATTTTATGAGCAACACATCACTTCACCCAACACAAAAAGCAGCTAGACTGAGGCTGGAGGCCAGAGCTGTTTGATGACACCCAGCTGCAGTTTAGGAAAGGAAGTTGAGAAGAGCACCACATCTAGCTGGAACAGCAGAGAGACATGGTGAGGCACATAGAATTACCCCTCAGAGAACTGGCCAGGACATTCTGTTTAGATTAGGCAATTGATTTGAAAATTTAACAGAAAAGCAGAAACAAGCAGGCCCCAGCCCCCCAGTAAAACTAAATGCCCCTTGAGCCAGGGTGGTTCAGGATAACAGGTCATTCCACTCAGTTCTAATGACCCAGGGTTTGGCTACACTGGAGAGTTGCAGCGCTGGTGGTGGGTTTACAGCGCTGCAACTTACTCACCGTCCACACTTGCAAGGCACATACAGTGCTGCATCTCCCTGGCTGCAGCGCTGGCTGTACTCCTGCTCTGCCTCGGGTATAACTATTGCAGCGCTGGTGATGCAGCGCTGCTCCACCAGTGTGGCCACCAAAAGCGCTGTATTTGGCCTCCAAATTTTTCCCATAATGCTTTTAACTAAAGAACTCTCTTTGTTTTGTTATGATGCCTCTCTTTGTTTTGTTGTGAACTCGGGGCTCCCGGAGCTGCTTATCTAAAAAACAAACACAGCTCCTGTTTGCTGTGAATGAGGCAGGCAGGTGGATGAATGTCTACAGCTAGTGTTTGCTTGAGGAGAGAAACAGCACGGCGGGGGGGGGGGGGGAAAGGGAGTCCATCGGAGCAGCTGCTTATCTGGTCTGCAGGCTATTTGCATTTAAGAGTGAATGAGGGGTCGGGGAAATGGTCAGAATTTGCAAGGCAGGGAGCTGACAGAGCATGAACGAGGTGGTGAGAGGAGCCGAGGGTTGCACTGATATCGCCTTGGGCAAACTTAAAAGAAAGGAAGGGATCGGAACTTGCAATCCCACTCTCTCTCTCCCCGTCACACTCCACCCCACCCCCCTCTTTTGAAAAGCACATTGCAGCCACTTGAACGCTGGGATAGCTGCCCATAATGCACCACTCCCAACACCACTGCAAATGCTGCAAATGTGGCCACACTGCAGCGCTGGTAGCTGTCAGTGTGGCCACACTCCAGCGCTTTCCCTACACAGCTGTACGAAGACAGCTGTAACTCCCAGCGCTGCACACCTGCAAGTGTAGCCAAGCCCCCAGTGTCTCCAGTGTCTGACAAAGCAGCATTGATAAATGGGGAAGTACTCACTTCTGGGTCTTGGCTGGCTTCTCCGGCTTCTCTGGGTATGGGATGATCAGGTCAATAGCCGAGTCAGGCTTCTGGAGAAGTGTGCCCAACTTGGTCTTGATCTCCTTTGCTCTGCAGAGGATAGAAAGCAAGAGTGAAGAGAAGATGGAGAGAGACTCTTCAGAGTGCATATAAATATCTCTTGGCAATGATTACTATGATCATGCGTAGTCCTGGCTTGACGTAGGTAACTTGCCTCATTTCTCTGTGGGCATAACTGAGAAGGTGAATGGAAGGTTAAATTGTAAATAAGAACATAAGAATGGCCCTACTGGGTCAGACCAAAGGTCCACCTAGCCCAGTAGCCTGTCTTCCGACAGTGGCCAGTGCCAGGTGCCCCAGTGAGAATGAACAGAACAGATAATCATCAAGTGATCCATCCCCTGTTGCTCATTCCCAAGTTCTGGCAAACAGAGGCTAGGGACACCATTCCTGCCCATCCTGGCTAATAGCCATTGATGGACATATCCTCCATGAATTTATTTAGCTCTTTTTTGAGCCCTGTTATGGTCTTGGCCTTCACAACATCCTCTGGCAAGGAGTTCCACAGGTTGACTTTGTGTTGTGTGAAGAAATATTTCCTTTTATTTGTTTTAAATCTGCTGCCTATTAATTTCATTTGGTGACCCTTAGTTCTTGTGTTATAAGTTGTAAAAAACACTTCCTTATTTACTTTCTCTACACCAGTCACGATTTTATAGACCTCAATCATATCTCTCCTTAGCCATCTCTTTTCCAAGCTGAAAAGTCCCAGTCTTATTAATCTCTCCTCAGACAGAAGCCGTTCCATACCCCAATCATTTTTGTTGCCCTTCTCTGAACCTTTTCTAGTGCCAGTATATCTTTTTTGAGATGGGGTGACCACATCTGCACACAGTGTTCAAGATGTGGGTGTACCATGGATTTATATAGAGGCAACATAATATTTTCTATCCCATTATCTACCCTTTTCTTAAATATTCCCAGCATTCTGTTTGATTTTTTGACTTCCGCTGCATATTGAGTGGGCTTGACAAACAGTTCCTAGCATGAAGGTGTTGCTGCTTATCTTAGCTAGCACAGACATCCTGACTCTAGCATACTATGGACAAGATAAACCTGGAATGCAAAGATCAGGTTCCACATGAACAGCACATGGACAGAGCATGCTGTTCAGAGAATTGGTTCCTGCAAAGTAACCAAGCCCTGCCAAAAATGTGTGATGTAATGTATAGAAAATGCAATGTAATATGTAAATGTGTGTAAAGGAAGAGGTTGTCTGTGCAACTTTGGATGTGGGTAGACCCTCTACCCACACCCTAGGCTTGAGTCTGATCAACTCAGCATAGCTTCGCTGTATCCCAAATAAAGAAACCTAACTGATGAAATCCAGAGTCGAACTGAGTGGTTTGGATCCCAGAGAACTGGATGAAATGTTCTCCCAGAACCGGAAAAGGTATTCTGGATAAGTTGAATGGAAAAGGTCTCGGGGGGGGGGGGTGTGTGGAATTCCAACATCATGTTTCTACTGAGTGTACTTGCCTGGGAAGGAGGCACAAGCCCTGCCATGAGAGACAGTCATTTACGTGGTGGCTGTATAGTATGTAGTTATTATGCTTCTGTTTCCTGTCTGCCTCTAAGGTTGCTGTTCATGGGCTGGAGACAGACAACCATTGTGAACTGAACATGCAGAAGACAGACTGGGGGTACTCTCTCATGGACATGCAACATTTGATGTTCCTTATTTATTTGTTCCTTGGCTCTAAGCATAGGTCAATCTGTCTGAAAGCATGTGCCTGTCCTTTGTGTATAGAGGTATAGCAGCTCTGACACAGCAGGCTCTGGCTCAGCAAGCGATGCCTCACAAAACTGCACCCTTGCTTGGTTTGGATGCTCTGCCATGAAGAGCCGTGCCACAGGTCATGTTGGAAACGAGGCTCTATTTCCAAGAAAACTTTGACTTTTCAGTGAAAAAATTGAAAACTGAAAAACTTTTGGCTGAAAACTGACATTTTTCAATTTGGAAATGGCACCTTAGAGCTTCCTGGGAATTGTAGTTCAGGTGCTTCATGCCACCTTTCTCCCTGTGGCTGGGGTCCCTGGCTGGACCACACCCCCAGTCAGTTGTTGGGCATTCAGCTTTTTAGTGGAAAGCAGACACTTTTAGTGAAAATTTCATTTAGCTGAAACCCCCAATTTTCTGTCCAAATTCAGCCTTGATGGCAAATGGGCAGATATATTGTGCAGGGCTTGGAGAGAGGCCAGGGTGGGTCCTTGGCACCCTGGGCAGGAGTGAGCTGCAGCCCTGGAGTGTAAAGGAACAGCCTGCATGGGGCACATGGCTAGGAGGGGATGCAGCAGACACAAGGGAGCAAGGAGCAAGAACAGAGATGCATGATGTCAGGCTGGAAGGGATCTCGATAGGTCATCTAGTCCCTCCCTCCATACGGAGGCAGGACCAAGTAAACCTAGACAATCCCTGACCAGTGTTTGTCCAACCTGCTCATAAAAACCTCCAGTGATGAGGATTCCACAACCTTCCTTGGAGTCTATTCCAGAACTTAACTACCCTTAAAGTTAGAATCTAACCTAAATCTCCCTTGCTGCAAATCAAACTCATTACTTCTTGTCCTACCTTCAGTGGACATGGAGAACAATTGATCACTGTCTTCTTTATAACAGCCCTTAATATATTTGTTAAGGGTTATTATCAGGTCTCCACTTAGTCTTCACTTCTCCAGACTAAACATGTCCACTTAATTTAGTTACATGAGTACGAAAACAGACCAAGTGAAAAACATATGTGATACAATTGTAATTAACCAGGCACTATCTCAGGCTCCTCACAGTTCCTTGTCCCTCTGCTCCCTAGTGAAAGTACAGGCTTCAAGTACAGCCTTCAAATTTTCTTTCTCTGTCCTGAGACTCTGACCAAGGTCCAAATCAGTTTATGCATCTTCACCAGGGACGGGGGGACAAGGTTGGATGTCAAAGCTGTGGGCTTTCTACTCTGGTCTTTAATTACCTGTGATTGCAGGGCCCTGAAGAGCATTGGTCTTCATTTCCTGTGCACAGGCCTGTCAGCATCTGCTGGACAGTCACCATAGCAAACTGACAAACAGGCACATCAAATTTCATAAACATCACCCTGAGATCTCCCCCACTCAATACACATTGCAAAGGCTGAAGCTAGGGTTCTGAAAGGAGCTGAGGGAGTTAGGTACCCAAATCCCACTGACCTTTGGGTGCCTAACTCCTTTATCTGCTCTGGAAATCTCACCTGACCGGGCACGTGCACAAGGGGACTAAACGGCATAGACAGCAGGACTGACGTTTCCTAAGCCCTGAGAGCTTGGCCTTGCAACCTAAGTAACGGCCTTGTGATGAAGCATGTAACAGAAACTGTGCTATGAGAAATCACTGCAGGCACTCAAGGCTTCCTTGCATGCCAGCAGTAAAGAGATGGAAGCAGTTAGAAACCCTATCAGAGGTAGAACCTAGAGGGAGGTGGGAGTCAGCATAATGCTGTCACCGGTCTGATCAGGCTCCCCATGATGGCAGCCCAATAGATGGCTCAGTGAATCTAGCCTCTGGATGCCCAGATGTTTTAAGCCTCTGGAGTCTGAACAGAGCCCAGGCAGCCCCAGTCTTCAGGTCCCTAGACACACTCATGAGGTGAAGACCTTCTGTCTAGCACCCCTTCCTGGGAGCAGAGACCACATAGTCTCCTGCTCAGTCCGTGGAATCAGTGTTGACTGTTACAGAGTCTCTCTGTAGCTTAACCACTCCCTGAGGGTGTTAGCCTCCTGAGGTAGTTTAACTTTCTCCAGGGCACTGTCACGAATATAGGGAAGGGTAACAACCTTTATGTATGCAGTAACATAAAATCCCTCCTGATCAGAGGTACAGACAGAGGTACAGAATCATTTTACCTGTAAGGGGTTAATCAGTTCAATTAACCTAGTTGGCACCTGACCAGAAGGACCAATGGGAAAAGAAGATACTTTCAAATCTGTGGCGGGGAGGTTTTGTTTGTGCTCTCTTTGTTTGTTCCCCCTGGATAGAGAGACAGAGAGACCAAGCACGTAAACCATCTCTTGAAAAGATACCTTGCAATGATACATCTAAAATTACAGAAATTGTAAGTAAAGGCAAGGAAATGTGTTAGATTATCTTTTGGTTTAGCTTGTGAATTTTCCCTATGCTAAGAAAGAGGTTTATTCCTGTTTTTATTCCTGTAACTTTGAAGTTGAGCCTAGAGGGGAATCCTCTGTGTTTTAAATCTTTTTATCACCCTGTAAAATGACCTTCCATCCTGATTTTACAGAGGTGCTTCTTTTACTTTTTTCTTTATAATAAAGTTCTTCTTTTAAGAACCTGATTGATTTTAGTGTGCTAAAAATAAAGCATCTGGTCTGTACTTTTATTAAAGGCAATTGGTTGGTATATTATTCTCAAGCCTCCCCAGGAAAGGGGGTGAAGGGGCTTGGGGAAATATTTTGAGGAAACAGGGACTCCAAGTGGTCCTTTTCCTGAATCGTTGTCTAGATCACTTGGTGGTGGCAACAATACCATCCAAGAACAAGGAAAGGATTTGTGCCTTGGGGAAGTTTTTAACCTAAGCTGGTAGAAATAAGCTTAGGGGGTCTTTCATGTGGGTCCCCACATCTGTACCCCAGAGTTCATAGTGGGGAAGAAACCCTGACAGGCACATGGTAGGTGTAGCATACAACACACAGAGACACTTGCACAGAGTTTAACACGTTATTGCATTTTACTGAATCACCGAAGATCTACACAGATCCATATAACGTATATATCCCCTCTCTAGCTCACCCTTTCCTGGTGAGTCCTTTGGGGACTATGTGAATTCAGAAAGGCAGGGCCCCCCTGCCTCACCCAGCTCCTGCAGCAATTTCCCTCATATTAAGCTTGTGAAATATGGCAGAATTGAGAACAGCTTCTGCCCTCTGTAACCTTCCAATCTCCTCTGTTCCATAACTCCGTGGTCAGTCTCAGTAGGTGACTACAGAGTCCTACAAGGAAACTACAAGGAGATTAGGGATAATCTTGGCATGGCACAATATCTAAACGAATATTTTGCCTCGGTCTTTAATGAGGCTAATGAAGGGCTAAGGAATAGTGGTAGAGGGACTGACGGGAATGAAGATATGGGGATAGACATTACGGTATCTGAGGTAGAAACCAAACGTGAACAGCTTAACGGAAGTAAATCAGGGGGCCCGGATAATCTTCATCCTAGAATATTAAGGGAATTGGCGAGTGAAATTGCAAGCCCGTTAGCGATGATTTTTAATAAATCTCTAAACTCGGGGGTTGTACCGTTTGACTGGAGATTAGCTAATATAGTTCCTATATTCAAGAAGGGGAAAAAAAGTGACCCAGGTAACTACAGGCCTGTTAGTTTAACATCTGTAGTATGCAAAGTCATGGAAAAAATTTTAAAGGAGAGAGTGGTTACGGACCTTGAGGCCGACGGCAACTGGGACAAATTACAGCATGGTTTTACGAAAGGTAGATCGTGCCAAACCAGCCTGATCTCCTTCTTTGAGAAAGTAACAGATTTTTTAGACAAGGGAAATGCGGTGGATCTAATATATCTTGATTTCAGTAAGGCGTTTGATACGGTACCGCATGAGGAATTACTGATTAAATTGGAAAAGATGGGGATCGAAATGAAAATCCAGAGGTGGATAAGGAGCTGGTTAAAGGGGAGACTGCAGAGGGTTGTATTGAAGGGTGATCTGTCGGGTTGGAGGGGGGTTACCAGTGGAGTTCCTCAAGGTTCGGTTTTGGGTCCGATTTTATTTAATCTATTTATCGCTGACCTCGGAACCAAAAGTAGGAGTGGGCTGATAAAGTTTGCGGATGACACCAAGTTGGGAGGTATTGCCAATTCGGAAAAGGATCGGGATATCCTCCAGGGAGATTTGGATGACCTTGTAAACTGGAGTATTAGTAATAGGATGAAATTCAATAATGAGAAGTGTAAGGTTATGCATTTAGGGATGACTAACAAGAATTTTAGTTATAAGCTGGGGACGCACCAGTTGGAAGTAACGGAGGAGGAGAAGGACCTAGGAGTCCTGGTTGATCGTAGGATGACTATGAGTAGGCAATGTGATGTGGCCGCTAAAAAAGCTAATGTGGTCTTGGGATGCATTAGGCGAGGTATTTCTAGTAGAGATAAGGAGGTGCTAGTCCCGTTATATAAGGCGTTGGTGAGACCTCATTTGGAGTATTGTGTGCAGTTTTGGTCTCCCATGTTTAAGAAGGATGAATTCAAACTGGAACGGGTACAAAGAAGGGCCACTAGAATGATCCGAGGAATGGAAAGCCTGTTGTATGAAAGGAGACTTGAGGAGCTCGGTTTGTTTTCCTTAACCAAAAGAAGGATAAGAGGAGATATGATTGCACTCTTTAAATATATCAGAGGGATAAATACCAGGGAAGGAGAGGAATTATTTCAGCTCAGTGCTAATGTGGACACGAGGACAAACAGATATAAATTGTCAGTCAGGAAATTTAGGCTCGAAATTAGACGAAGGTTTCTAACCATCAGAGGAGTGCAATTCTGGAACAGCCTACCGAGGGAAACAGTGGGGGCAAAGGACCTCCATGACTTTAAGATTAAGCTGGATAAGTTTATGGAGGGGATGGTATGATAGGATAACGGGTTTAGTCAATAGGTCAATAACGTGCCACACTGGTAATTAGTACAAAGGGTTAATGTTGGGATATTTGTAAGCAGAGTCAGGATGAGCCCTACCCTGACATCTGGTGGTAAATTATGAGGAGTGGGCAAAGGAATTTCAGGAATGCACATTTGCATTGGTAAACCCACTCCACTTAGCATAACACACAGCAGCATGGGATGGTTATTTTCACAGCTGTGGAATCCCCAATTTCTTTGTTATTGGGGCAGGAAGGAAAAAAAAGGGCTGTTACCTTAATTATGTGAATGAGGAACTATGAGACTGCTTTATGACAGAAATGACTCAACCTACATTAAATAGTACTTGCTAGACAAGGGACATGGGTCCCAAAACCCAGTGAAGGGAGAGAGGTTTGGGACTGGTGTGTGTACCTGATGGTATGGGCCCCTTTTGAGGGCCTGGAACACCAATTGCACTTCCTCCTCTCTCCACTGTTAAAGAGCAGAGCTAATTTTGAATCCTTTAGGAGTCCATCTAGAGGTTGCTGACCTGAATTCACGTTGGGCCATGTGGCACTGGGGCTCTCCTACTACAAGTTGAAATCACTAAGAGCTGAGATCACTGAGTGCTGTGTTAAGTAGTGGGAGAGCCTGAAGATCTATCACCAAGCAGCTGGCAGAGCGGAGCAGTCTGCAGCACGTTGGAGCAGCCCATGGAACAGTGAGCAGTGTGGAGCGGTTTGCGGGGACGGCTGACGTGGTTCACGGGTCTGCTGAAGGAGCAGCACAGCTGGTGGAGAGGAGCCAGTCGTGGTGAACTCCACGGAGAAGCGGGGCAGTCGGCCCTGGCCCACGTAAGGTGTCCCTTAGCACCTTGTGTGCGTGACCCCCCACCCCATTTCCACCCAGGCTGGGGGGGGGGTAAAACTCTGCAGATAAACTTTTGAACTCTGGGGTGGCACTGACCAGAGACTGAGACTTTTGGGTTGTTGGACTTTGGGGTGATTGGACTTAAGACCCTAAGGACAGTGCCAAATGTACTTGGAGGTGGGTTTTGCTTATGGTGTGTGTATAGTCCTGTTTGTGGTGTCTCTCCAACGTGATGCCGCATTGTTTCCCTCCTTTATTAAAAGGATTTTGCTACACTCAGACTTCGTGCTTGCGAGTGGGGAAGTATTGCCTCCTAGAGGCGCCCGGGGGGGTGGTAGGTAATTGTCCCAGGTCACTGGGTGGGGGCTCGAGCCGGTTTTGCATTGCGTTCTTGAAACGGAACCCCTGGATACTGAACCCGGCCCTTGTTGCTGCCAACTTAGAGGGGCAGAAGGGTTACATATTGTTAGCCTTTTCCGGAGGGTCTGGCTGGAGAGTCTTGCCCACATGCTCGGGGTTCAGCTGATCGCCATATTTGGGGTCGGGAAGGAATTTTCCTCCAGGGTAGATTGGCAGTGGCCCTGGAGGTTTTTCGCCTTCCTCTGAAGCATGGGACAGGGGTCGCTTGCTGGTGGATTATCTGCTACTTGAAGTCTTTAAATCATGATTTGGAGCATTCAACAGCAGAGTCAAGGGAGAGAATTAGTTCAGGAGTGGGTGGATCGGCTTATGTGGCCTGCATCTTGCAGGAGGTCAGACTAGATGATCATAATGGTCCCTTCTGATCTTGAATTCTATGATTCTATGATTCTATGATTGCTACGTGACCTCTCCCATGATAAATCAGTTCTCATGATTGGGAGACAGTCTATTGTTTAGAGTGATTCCATTTCAATGGTCAAGCACTTGAACATCAATAACCCTATTTCTTTATTGTTTTGCCACCCTCCTTTGGAATTCCAGTCCAACATTGAGGCAAACAAACAATAGAGAAGGCAAATGCAGGTTGCAGCTTGGCAATGATATACACAGAGAGTTAATCATCTCACATAGAATTCATAGCTTGCACACACAGATTCCCCAAATCCTCAGGGAAGGTTCACTTCACATGAGAGAGCAATGGCTGAGGCAGTCACAGGCCACTATTCTACACTACTCCAAATAGGGACATTTATGCCAGTGAGAAAGAAGTCAGCCCAATGAAGGAGAGGGCTGCTCCCCTGCTCCTCCTCGGACCCCTCAGGGATGTTTTACATGGAATCAAGGTTCTGCACAAGAGGAATGGGGAGTGGCCTGACCTTCAGGGAGTGGAATCAGCAGGGAACAGATTCAAACTTCATGGAGGCCACTGAGAACTGGCCAGACACTTTAAGACTATACTGCTCTCCCCTTAAAGCACGTGCTGTCTGGGTGACCCCCACTCAGAGGGGCCCAGTTGCAGCCTGGGCTGGGTTCTTTGTGAGCACTGCCTTCTTTCTGGAAGGGGCTAGCATAAGGCACAGGGCAGGTCTCCATCCCATATTACATGGGATCAAAGGCTCTGAGCCTCTGCTTGTCCAGTGATGGGCTGGGCTGGGGAAGACCCCTCCTCCACCAAATCCATAGGGAAACCACATGTGAACAGTCTGTGCTCCTTTCTCACCTAGAATTTAGCCAACCCTGAGTTTCCATTTCTCAGGTTTTGCTGTTGTCCAACACTGGTCCCCTGTGCCATCCCATCCTGGCTATCCTCAGAACAACTGGGAGTGCAGGGGCAAAGTTGTTTAGTGTCTCATGCATGAGCCCCATGTTGCCCAGTGCACTGCATGCAGGGTTTGTTTAGAAAGAAGCAAGACTAATTTATTTAGCTGGATCCATGGGTGGCGGATATAATAGGCCAGGGAAGGCTCAGCCTACCCTGGCAGAGCCGCTGCTGAGGGACACCAGGTTGTGGGTTTTTGCTTATTATTATGTGCTATGCAGGTTCCAGGGCAGCTGAGGTGGTGGGATCTGCTATACAGCTTCCTGGGGTCATCAGTAATCTACCTGGACTCCAGAGAGATTACTGATGAACCTGGGAAGCTGAGTAGCAGATACCACCTCCTCAGCCACCCCGGAACCTACTTGGCACACATAAAAAGCTCAGCATTCTTCTTCTGGGAGTCTGGGGGTCTCAGGAGGTGAGGCGCATTGCCTTTCCCATTCTCCGGCCTGGGGCTCAGGTCGGCTGGCCCCAGGCTCGGGTTGGTAGGCCGGCTGGTGCAGCTGGGGCAGCTAGGGCTGGCCTGGGATTGGGGTTGGTCAGCTGGCCAGCAGAGCTGGGACTGGCCTTGGGCTCAGGTCAGTCGGCCAGCACAGCTGGGGCCAGCCCAGGGCTCCTCTGGTGGCGGGGCGGGGGGGAGGGGCAGCCTGGGGTTCTGCTGGCCTGGGGCTTCTCCAGCCATGGGAGGGAATCTGAGATAATGACACCCATATCTGGATCTGAGATAATGACACCCAATATAGGGAGCCCTGTGGTTTGCTTCAACTTTGTAATCATCCCAAAGAGCAATTTACTAGCTGTGTGTCCTGGTTTGTGTGGACACTACTTTGTATTTTGTTAAGATCCTGCTTTTCCCTGTTAAGTGTCAGTTCACCATCCTCAGGTACAGTGTGGTCCCTTTGTTCTCTCAACATTTGGTTTGTTGATTCTAATAAGTGTGGTGAAGTCAGTGTGACCCTGCCAGTCCAGTACAGTGCAGTCCTCACCTTGCTGAGCATTAGGCATGTGTTGGCCCTGGTGGCCTCACTTCCTGGCCCACAGACAGTGAGTTCTCACTGAACCATGAGTCTATTACTATGTCTTTGGGATATGTATGTGTGTGTGCACATGCCTGCTGTAAGTATGAATGTACTGGTACCTGCCCATGTCTGTGTATGCAGGTTTCTGGAACTGGCTATAGGGGCCAGGTTCAGTCATGACATGAAAAGTCCTGTGGGTTGCCTATTGGCTGTAAATTGGAAGGAAAGGTGTGAGAGATACGCAAGTCTTGGCATTCAGTGAATAGTAAAAAGCTGTCCCAGTGAGGGGTTGCTGGAAGCTGTGTAGCAGGAAAGGTGGCTAAGGAGGAGTGTAAACTAACCCAGACAAGACCACAGAGGCAGTGGAGTTACGGCAAAGAGGAACTTCAAAATGTACCCTATACGGTCACATTCTATGGCCAAGGCATGTATGCTAAAGCCAGTTCCATTGTGTTAGAATAGCTTAGCAGAGCCAGCTGCTCTCCTCCCCCATAGGCCATCACTGGAAAAATTATTTGGGTTCATTTTAAAAGTTCTTTAGCCCTATTTGAATGCCTTCCAGTGAGGGAGAGGTGGCTCACAGGGTCTCAGGGTTTGGCCATCTCAGTCTAGTTTCTAATCACGATAGTCATCAATCCCACATTCCTCTCACTCTCTCTGGTATGTACACAGGAAATCCCAGGATTTCCAAAAGTGACCCTTCTGTCCTTGACTTTTCAGGAAATGGTGGGGATGGGAAGCACCAAGCAAGCCTGGGTTCTCAGCAGATGCAAAGAGAGTTTCCATCGCTTGCGCTTCCAAGAAATCTATAAACATGACCTAGAAAAGCAACAAAGAATCCTGTGGCACCTTATAGACTAACAGACGTTCTGCAGCATGAGCTTTCGTGGGTGAATACCCACTTCTTCAGATGCAAGTGGTGGAAATTTCCAGGGGCAGGTTTATATATGCAAGCAAGAAGCAAGCTAGAGATAACGAGGTTAGTTCAATCAGGGAGGATGAGGCCCTGTTCTAGCAGTTGAGGTGTGAAAACCAAGGGAGGAGAAACTGGTTCTGTAATTGGCAAGCCATTCACAGTCTTTGTTTAATCCTGAGCTGATGGTGTCAAATTTGCAGATGAACTGGAGCTCAGCAGTTTCTCTTTGAAGTCTGGTCCTGAAGTTTTTTTGCTGCAGGATGGCCACCTTAAGATCTGCTATTGTGTGGCCAGGGAGGTTGAAGTGTTCTACTACAGGTTTTTGTATATTGCCATTCCTAATATCTGATTTGTGTCCATTTATCCTTTTCCTTAGAGACTGTCCAGTTTGGCCGATGTACATAGCAGAGGGGCATTGCTGGCATATGATGGCATATATTACATTGGTGGACGTGCAGGTGAATGAACCGGTGATGGTGTGGCTGATCTGGTTAGGTCCTGTGATGGTGTTACTGGTGTAGATATGTGGGCAGAGTTGGCATCGAGGTTTGTTGCATGGGTTGGTTCCTGAGCTAGAGTTACTATGGTACGGTGTGCAGTTACTGGTGAGAATATGCTTCAGGTTGGCAGGTTGTCTGTGGGCGAGGACTGGCCTGCCACCCAAGGCCTGTGAAAGTGTGGGATCATTCTCCAGGATGGGTTGTAGATCCCTGATGATGCGCTGGAGGGGTTTTAGCTGGGGACTGTATGTGATGGCCAGTGGAGTCCTGTTGGTTTCTTTCTTGGGTTTGTCTTGCAGTAGGAGGCTTCTGGGTACACGTCTGGCTCTGTTGATCTGTCTCCTTATTTCCTCGTGCGGGTACTGTAGTTTTGAGAATGCTTGGTGGAGATTTTGTAGGTGTTGGTCTCTGTCTGTGGGGTTAGAGCAGATGCGGTTGTACCTCAGTGCTTGGCTGTAGACAATGGATCTTGTGGTGTGCCCGGGATGGAAGCTGGAGGCATGAAGGTAGGCATAGCGGTCGGTAGGTTTTCGGTATAGGGTGGTGTTAATGTGTCCATCAATTATTTGCACCGTAGTGTCTAGGAAGTGGACCTCCCGTGTAGATTGGTCCAGGCTGAGGTTGATGGTGGGGTGGAAGCTGTTGAAATCGTGGTGGAATTTTTCCAGAGTCTCTTTCCCATGGGTCCAGATGATGAAGATGTCATCAATACACTTCAACCTCCCTGGCCACACGATAGCAGATCTTAAGGTGGCCATCCTGCAGCAAAAAAACTTCAGGACCAGACTTCAAAGAGAAACTGCTGAGCTCCAGTTCATCTGCAAATTTGACACCATCAGCTCAGGATTAAACAAAGACTGTGAATGGCTTGCCAATTACAGAACCAGTTTCTCCTCCCTTGGTTTTCACACCTCAACTGCTAGAACAGGGCCTCATCCTCCCTGATTGAACTAACCTCGTTATCTCTAGCTTGCTTCTTGCTTGCATATATAAACCTGCCCCTGGAAATTTCCACCACTTGCATCTGAAGAAGTGGGTATTCACCCACGAAAGCTCATGCTGCAGAACGTCTGTTAGTCTATAAGGTGCCACAGGATTCTTTGTTGCTTTTACAGATCCAGACTAACACGGCTACCCCTCTGATACATGACCTAGAAAAGCCATGTTCTTCAGTGATGGGTGAGCAGCCCCATGATCCCATTGCCCGGGGTATCTCCTGTGTTGAGACACTGTCATAGTCACCCTGAGCACCCAGGAGAGGCTCATGTTCCAAGTGGCAGCTGCACCTTGCTGTTCTCTGGCTCCTGATAGTTACTCTAGGAGAAGCACTTTAGCAATCACCTCCTCTGCAGTGTGGGCCCAGGAAGTGCCCATAGGAGCAGGGCAGCCCACAAAGCTCTATGGAGTGGCCCAGGTCTGCCCCTGTTTTAATAACAGAGACTGCAGCATGTGGAATTGACAGGGGAAGGGTACCTAGGAAAAGATGGAGTTGTGCATGCTGGGACCTGTGGATACACCTCCATGCCTAATATGGGCTATGGAAATCAGATCCATTTTATTCACATTTGTGCATCCCCCAGTGGGACACAGGTGAGAACCTGCTCTGTAGCTACAGGGTTTGGCTACTAGGGGCCAGCAGAGCACAAGGTAGCAGAGCACACGGTAGCCCAGGGTAATCCTAAAAAAGCCAGGCTTGCTTGGTGCTTTCTTATCCTCACCCACTGCTAGCTAGAACCCCATGTCTTACAGCAGATGTCCTAGGTTCCTAAAAATTCATCTGATAAGACAACGCCCATTTAGACTGAACACCACCTCAGTGTCCATAGTCTCTGGTCTGGTCTGAAACCAGAGCTAGATTATGGTATACACACCATATGATATACACATTGTGCATAGGGCCTTGGCTGCTATGGTTACTTGGTTACAGCTGAATCTCAGGTTTCACTGAAAGAGGGAAAAAGTGTTTCTAAGTAAATGTTTAGCCGTCGCAGTTTCAAATTAAAAAAAAAAGCTGGAAAAGGTGATTTGTGTGTAACTGACACAGTGAAGCTACCTTAGTCTGCCGAGAGCCTGAGCCCATAGCTCTGAGAGGGGGGAACTGTCCTGCATGTGCCTGTCTGCAGAAAGCTTGAGCCTGTCACTCTGAGTGGGGGGGAGCTGCCCCAAGTGTAACTGATGCAGCAATACTGCCTGAATTTGCAGAGAGCCTGATCTCATTGCTCTAAGAGGGGAAACTGTCCTGAGTATGACTGACACAGTGACACTTCCTGTATCTGCAGAGAGCTTGAGCCCATCACTTTGAGAAGGAACATACATCCCATGTATCTCAGTTGGGTGTTATCTCCCAGTCCCACTGCTTCAGGAACCCCACCAGCCCCACTCTGGGGAGGGGCTCCAGGGACCCCACCAGCAGGGGACTCTGTGGGGAGGGGTGGAGCATAGTGGGCCTAGGACCCAACCCCACAGAGATACCCAGCAGCTGGAGTAAGTATGGGGGAGCTCTCCTTGCACCCAGCTGCTCCCAAGGGCCACGCAGTCACTTCTGAGGGGGAAAGGGGGCCCATGCTTCTGCCCCTGCCTGTCTTGAAAAGGTCCCCATGCCACTACCAGTGCCACTCATGCCACCCTGGCCATGAGATAGGGCAGTATTAATACTACTGTACCAGGCACTGGTAAAGACCTCATCTGGAATACCGTGTACAATTCTGGTCACCCATATTCACAAAAGATTAATTCAAACTGGAACAGACACAGAGAAGAGCTACTAAGATGATGAGGGGAATAGAGGACCTATCTTATGAGTGGAGACTGGAAGAGCTTGGCTTGTTTAGTCCAGCAAAATGCACACTGAGCAGGGATCTGATTGTTCTCTATAAATACATCAGAGAGATAAACACCAGAGAGGGACAAGAGCTATTTAAACTAAAAGACAATGTTGGCACAAGAACAAATGAACATAAACTGGCCATGAACAAATTCAGGCCAGAAATTAGGAGACAGAGGGGTGGCAGAGCCTCCCAATAGGGGTTGTGAAGGCAATCAACTTAATTATGAGTGCAAATTTATGAGTACAATTGTATGATGAGGTTGCTTGTGATAGAAGGTGCAGAACTCAGTAGGCCTGGGGCTCACTCCTGGATTATGCCTTCTGTTCCTAAAGGTCATTGTGTTGGGGCATTCACCCCACACTAGCCCTGGTGGGGTTAAAATGGGCAAGTGAGACCAATTAGCCATAGGCTGCACCTGCAGAGGAGCTAGGCTGCAATGAGGCTTACTTGGGGATGAAGTTCACCTGGGCAAAAACAGGCAGGGCTTTTATGAAGCCAGGGAGCTGACAATGGAGATATAGGCAGTGTAGGAAGCAGCTCAGGGGAGGAGTACTGAGGGAACAAAACTCTCAGCTACTAAATTGCTGGTCCCTGGATTGGAACCGGTGTAGAGGTGAGCCCAGGTTCCACTACAAGCCACTGTGGGAGCAGTGTGCTGGGGCAGCCTCTTTGGGGGCTGCTGGGGACAGTCTGGAAGGAGACTTTGATAATACCCTGGAAAGGGGGGGACCTTCAGTGTGACTTGGATGGAAGGCTAAACCATGAAGAGGCAAGTGCTGCAGCTTTGTGAGCATGAGAGGGGTCATGGAGTGATTGGGACAACAGTCTGAACAACTGCAGGAAGGAGTGTCAGATTGTGGTGAGCTAATCTTCAGATGCACTATGAGGAGGTGGTAAAATAGTGCACCCTGTTGCATTCATTCTTCAGTGGTTTAGTTGGCCACCTGCAGGGGTTAAGAAGGGATTTCTTTCCCTCTGTGTATTCTGTGCTTTTTTTTTTTTTTAATTCTTCTTCCTTTACAGCATCAGGGATGATCATGGCTAGAGATTGGACATTGGATGGGGAGGGTCAGGGCTCTGAGGTGGTGCCAAGTATATTCTCTCTCTCTCAAGTATGTATCTGGCTGGTTTTTGCTTGCATGCTCAGGGTCTACCTGATCATTGTGTGTAGGGTCTGAAAGGAAGCTTTCCCGCAGGTCAGACTGGCAGTGACCTTGGGGATTTTTCACCTTCCTCTGTGGTGTGTGGGTGGAGGGGTCACTTGCCAGGATTATCTGGGTCTATCTCACTTAATCATTTCCCTGCCATTGTGGGTGCCTCAGGTGGTAGGGCACTTCCTATTATCTGCCTGTGGCACATAATCTAGTTTCCTGTGGGCTGTAAGATGTTTTTTTTTATTTGGGTTATTAAGTTTAGTGTGCAGGTGCTCAGGGGTGCAGTTGGTCTATGAGGTACAGCAGGTCAGACTAGATGATCTGGTGGTCCCTTCTGACCTTGAACTCTGACTCTATCTGGGTAGGCCCATGAGTTCCCTCTCTCCCACCCTGGTGGGGTATAGTTGGGGCCCAACTCCCTGAACCTGGGCCTGTCTGCTCAGCTGTACCGCTTCAGTAGTGGGCAGGAAGATGCCCATGTGTGTACCTGAGAGGCTGCAGACCACTAATGCTGGCCTGGTCTAGACTTGAAACTCAGGTCAATCCTAGCTATGGCCTCTGGAGAGGTGGGTTTACTACAGCGACAGAAAACTCCCTTCTGCAGCTGTAGCAAGTATCTACACTGTATGCTACAGTAGAGTGACCAGATGTCCCAATTTGATTGGGACCATCTTGATTATTATGTGCTTGGTCTTACAAAGACCCCTATTACCCCACACACCCTGTTACCACCCCCCTTCCCTTCCCATCCTGATTTTTCACACTTGCTATCTGGCTGCAGTGCCATAGCTGCAGCATCTATAGTGGAGACAAGCGCACCTAGACATTAGGCTGTACCTAAGTGACACTACCCTGCCCCCTTGGGAAAGACATTACTGAACAGAGGCTAGCCAGCACTCTGCACAACATTAAACCACCTGGCACATTCCCATGACATCCCTGTGGTGTAGCTAACAGTTCTGTAGCCAGAATTTCAGTATCTGTAACATTATCATGGCACAGAAAGTTAAAGTTGCATTGTGACATGCTTAAAGGGGATATTTTAAGTCCTCTAAAATTGATATGCCAATCTGATTCCTTTGATCTTTGGTGTGATTCAAGAGGATATAAGACAGGGTTACTATTCCAAATTTGGAATCATTTTGAGCCAGGGACTCCAGAGATACAAGCCCCCAAAATAGTAATTTTAAAAATTTCTAGGATTATTTTCCCCAGAGCTAGAGAACAAACAGACCATGTTGACCCACATCACTTCAATAATCTGTTGCATTTTATCCCAGGTAGTGCATGGTATCCTTGAAACTTCTGGGGACCCAATCCAAGAACAGGTATCTAGGAAAAAATAAATTTTTACACTGCACCTGCACTAATACAGAAATAGCTAGAGGGTTTCTAGTCCCACCATTTTATGGTCTAAAGATCAATGCTTGTAAGTGCTTTTAAAACTTAATGGTTAATCACATTGCTTTGAAATGTGGTGTCTTATTAGGGGACAGAAGCACTAGAGTTCCAAAGTTGGGGTGACTTGAATAAGGGGTTCCTGAGTTACAGCCCCCTGTCACCAAATGATTTCCTTCTGCTGCCTTGTACTGTTAAATTGAGAGTAGTGGTTTTGTCTTGTATATGCAACTATACCCTCCCTTCCCTCTGCCCCACCAAATAAGTGTCCTGATTTTTCACACTTACTATCTGGCCATTCCAACTGAGATGCACTAATGACTGGTATAATCACAGACCCCTGGAAGGCTGTGAACTCTCCCTTCCATTAACATAACTAAGTGGGAATCACAACTCCCACCTATGACAAAAGAAGTTTTGGACTAAATGGCTGGCAGTTGCTACAGTTTGAGTCATGGGTGGCAGTTCTATTGGCGGAGGTTGGGGAAATGTGTATTCCCCCCGCCCCCCACACCATACTTTGATTACATGTGACTGCTTCCTGGAAGAGGCGGGATATTAGGGGTTGGAGGAGTGAGGGAATAGTGGGAGAAGGACTTGAGACTGTAGCAAGGGGCAGAGGGATATGGGGAAAGGAATAAATGAGAATAGATAGCTGCGTAGGTAGAGATGTTGGGGCATCTGTGAGATGGAATGCACTGGCAAAACTGGGGGGTGCCATGCAACACCCCATATGCCAACCTGCCTGTACCCTTCAGCTCTACCACTACACCCCAATGTACCTGCATTCCACCTGACCTGAACCCCCAAGCCCCTTTTCTGCCCAGCTTTGCCAGTGCAACCCAACACCCTATTATGCCCCAACCTTACTGTACCCCAGCCACCCTGCATCCTCATCTCTGATGGTGCACCCAACCTCTTTCCACCCCACTGCTGTGCCAGTGCACCCCAGCCATATACACCAATGCCTCTGCACTCCACAGCTCTGCCAGTGCATGCCAAACTTCCTGCATCCCAACCCCCCACAGCTCTGCCAGTGAACCCCAACTGTTCCCTCTAATGCTGCTGCAGCCCCAACTCTGCTAGTGCACCCAAACTCCAGAGTGGCCTAGGCACCCTTTTCCCCTGCCTCTGTCCCTTTAATAGAATGGAATCCTGTGATGAGTCAATGGGTTCAAAAAGTAACCAATAAAATATGCTGCTGCAGTAACAAGACCAAGAAAAAACGAGGAGTACTTGTGGCACCTTAGAGACTAACATTTATTTGGGCATAAGCTTTCGTGGGCTAGACTCCACTTCATCAGATGCATGGAGTGGAAAATACAGTAGGAAGAGAGAGATGGGGGTTGCCTTACCAATTAAAGTGCACTCTTATGAACAGGAGGAAGAATTGTTTTTGTAGTGGTGGTCAGGATGGCCCATTTCAAACAGTTGGCAAGAAGGTGTGAGTAACAGTAGGGGGGAAATTAGCATGGAGAAATTAGTTTTAGTTCTTGTAATGACCCATCCATTCCCAGTCTTTGTTCAGGCCTAACTTGATGTCCAGGTTGCAAGGTAATTCTAATTGCCACTTCTAGGTCTGAGTGTGCAGGGAGGTTGAAGTGTTATAATTCTTGATGTCTGTTTGTGTCCATTTATTTTTGCATAGGGACTGTCCAGTTTGGCCAATGTACATGGCAGAGGGGCACTGGTGGCACATGATGGCATATAACACATTGGTAGATGTGCAGGTGAAGGAGCCCCTGATGGTGTGGTTGATGTGGTTAGGTCTTATGATGATGTCCCTTGAATAGATATGTGGACAGAGTTGGCAACAGCATTTGTTGCAGGGATCGGTTCCTGGATTAGTGGTTTTTGTTGTGTGGTGTGTGTAGTAATGCCCCTCTGCCATGTACATTGGCCAAACTGGACAGTCTATGCCAAAGAAAAAAACACATCAGATATCAAGAATTATAACATTCAAAAACCAGTTGGAGAACACTTCAACCTCCCTCGGCACTCAATAACAGACCTAAAAGTGGCAATTCTTCAACTTCAAAAACAGACTCCAACAAGAGTGCAGAACTGGAATTAATTCATAAAATGGACACCATCAAATTAGGCCTGAACAAAGATTGGAACTGATTCTTCTTCCTGTTTATAGCCCACTTTAATTGAATTGTCTCATTAGAACTGGTAAGTCAACCCCCATCTTCATTTACTGTGGATGTAAATCTTCCTACTGTATTTTCCACTCCATGCATCTGAAGTGGGTTATGCCCAAATTTGCTGGTCTGTAAGGCACTACAAGTACTCCTTGTTTTTGCTGATACAGACTAACATGGTTACCACTCTGAAACAAGACACAGAAAAATGTGTGGTTTTTTCCTTTTTTTTTTTTTAAAAGGACTCTCCCACTGTCCATCTGGTAAGCGAAGATGGGGGAGGAGACAAAGGAAGGCTATGGAGGAAGGAAAGTAGTAAAGACAAATGGCTTCAAACTGGTTTGTGTGGGGTTCTTCCCCCCCCTCCTCCCCCCAGCACATTAGCTGAAGAGACTAAAGAGCCAGGAATGTGAAGGTTCTTTATCAGATAAAGCCCAATCATGCTGGGGCAAACAAGATGAGCGGACAATTGTCTGATCCATCTGGAGTAGTAGTGATCACATGCTTCTGAATGTTACTGTGTTGGATGTACACATTTAAAGCAATTGTATGATACAAAATGGCCTTTGGATTTAATAACAGAACTTAGGGCACCATGAGACATTAACTATATCATAAATAATTCAACACTCTGGACTTGAGAGACCTGGCTTTAATTCCTGGCTGTGCCACAGACCTTTGGCCTAGCCTTGGGCCAGGCACGCAGTCTCTGAGACACCATTCCTGCCTCACAGGATTGTGAGGTGCCCTCACATTGTGGCAATGGTGGGGAGGGCTTAGACAGCACTGTCTGGGCTTCTCTTGCCACATGGGGATGTGCATGTGGTGGTACTCTATATTTATGATTAAATAACTAAGATGGCACATGTAAGATCACTGGAAAGGTTATGATTTACTGAATGCAATTATCCAATTTGAATGTATCAGTCCATATTCCTAACTTTAGATACAGAAATATGTAACAATTACAAGTGGGTGTGTATTGGGAAGACACCAGAGAACAGACCATGAAATCTGATGGGCTGTTAGTATCTTCAGTCTTTTTGTTTCTTCCTAATCTCTCTCTCTTCCACTGCCTAACCAAGAAAGGGGACTGCTGAAAGAACCTGAAGGGACAAAAGAACTAACCTGAAAGCAAAGTAGGAGAGAGTCCAGACCGCAACAGGGGTTCAGTCTAAGAATAATAACTGGAACTCTGAGCTACAGAAACTCGGCATCCTGCCTAAATTCAACATTTAGGTGAGAAATTACATTTTTGTAACCTGTTTCTTTAGTGAATCAAGCTGCATGTTTTTTGTTTTTAGCAAACAGTAATCTGCTTAATCTGCCTTTTTATAGTTACATAAATCAGGTTTAATAAACAAAACAGATTTTATTAACTTCCAACTGCAGGTGGGGAAGAGAAGCTGTGCATATCTTCTCCCACATTGAGGGAGGGGGTGAATTTATGGTCTTATATTGTATAGATTTTTTTCTATATAGTGCAAGACAATATACATTTGGGCCTGCACTCCAAGAGAGGTGTACGTCCGAGTTCTGGGGCAAGTCCCTTAAGCGGGAGTGGCAGAACAGGTGGACTCAGTGGTATCTCAGCACATCAGGTAGCATCTTGGAGGGGGGGGGCAACCCATCACAGTGGTGTAGTTGCACAGGATAATGTGCACAGCATATTGCTCTTAGACACTGGTGTTTTTTTTAAAAAAAAACCAGGAGTACTTGTGGCACCTTAATTTGATTTTTAAGTGAGTTTCAAGTGTGGTGGCTACTGACAAAGCAGTTACTGGCTTTATTTTCTGTTTGCTTATTTTGGGCAAGAGAAGTAGGGACAGGAAAAACAATAAAATGAGTAAAAGTGAAATTACCAAAACACTGGTGCTCCACAGCTTTCAAGCAAAGGAAAATGACAGAATACATAAGAGACAGATGGAATTAAAACAGATGGAAATTGATGTAAGCCAACTTCTGTCTGGCTGCTTCCACAAGAAAGCCATGGAACTGAAAGACAAAGAAATGAAGCATGACCTGGCCATAATGGAGTGGAGGAGACAGAACCCCCACAAGGGTGCTCAACCTCTCCAAAACTCCACAAGTGGGAGCAGTTGTGTCCAGCATGTAATAGCCTCTCAAAAGTAATTAAAATACTAAACAATGTATGCTCCATGTTGCAGAATTGACTGGGAGAGCTCTGGCAATAATCAATAAGATGCCAATTATGATAAACTAAAACCAATTTCTTCAAAACAGTTAAGTAATGAGGTTTATATATCCAGTGAACCAACTGAGAGAGGAAGCTTTGAAGGAATGTGTGATTTGGTTGCTCGGGAACAGTTCCTGAATGTCTAATGATGTAAAACAGTGTTGTGGGATTAAAAAGGTGGAAACAGTCACTGGATTTACAGCTTTTGAAGATAAATTTGAGCAATCCCAAGCACCCAGTAGGAATAAATCACAGGCATAGGAGTTAAAGTTTGAGAAGCAAGGTCACTACTTTACCCCTGGGAAGAAGGCAGGTGGATGAGAGATTGGACACTCACCTCCCCAACTTCACTCCTTTAGTCCTCAGCTTGTCTGCTTTTACAGAAGATCTGGGATATCTTAATTCTACTGAGCACCTGAAGAATAAGTGCCCTGTGCTCAATAGGAACATGCAGCAGGCAACTCAGGGAAATATTGCTACCCAGAGCACAGAGGGACCTCAGGCACATGTCACTTATCATACAGGGTTTGTAAAGATTGCTGCTGCACAGCCAAGCAGTAAGCACTCTAAGGCTGTCAGAATAAATGGCAAGATTCTCCCTGCAGAGATACTGGTGCAGAAATTTGTGACCAGGAGAGAGACATACTGTCAGGACAGATAGAGCTTTTGTTAGGTGTGGGTGGGGGGGGGGTGTCACAAAATCCTTCTGCCTCCAGCTAAAGTGCACATGGAAACTGAGGATATGCAAACTGAATTAACTGTTCCTGTGGCCCTTCATAATCCTTCACAAATTCATCTGAATAACAATTTTTTTCAATGGGGATCTGACTGTCCAGAGGTTGGTCAGCAGCAAGAAAGAATCCTGTGCTGAAGTCCTAGTGGGAAAGAGCAAAGCTATAGAAACTGCTGGAAATGGGAATGTCTCTTTAATTCCTCTTCAGCCCTGTGAAGCAGTCTGCTGACAAAGATGGGAGTAGGTAAAACCAGCACCTGAGCAGTGGCTATCTCTTGGGGCAGATGCAGCAGTGGCTCCAGGCCCCAGCATGCCAAGCATGTGCTTGGGGCGGCAAGCCATGGGGGGTGATCTGCCAGCACCACGAGGGCAGCAGGCAGGCTGCTCTCAGCGGTTTGCCTGCGGAGGGTCCACTGGTCCCGTGGCTTCGGTGGACCTCCCGCAGGTGGGACCAGCAGACCCTCCACAGGCAAACCGCTGAGGGCAGCCTGCTTGGGGGTGGCAAAAACCCTAGAGCCACCCCTGGGCAGATGGGAGTGTTTTGCCTGATGGAAGGGAGACTGGCCAGGTTGCTGGCTGGTGGGAAGTGGCAGTTAAGCAAGAAACCAAACTCACTGTAGAATGTAGAGGAAAATGTGTCCTAGAAGAGAGCCTGGAGAAATAGGGGCTGGAGTCAGGGAGACTGCTGTGGTGATTAAGGATTCTATGGGCTCTGGAAATGAAGGTAAACCCAATTCACAGAGGGAAGAGGGTACAAAACTGACCACTGAAGGGTCTGCTCTGGCTATTAGCTGTGAGCCTATGGCTGCACGGAGCAGATTCTACTCTAAAGAACACAGGGGTGTGAGCTCTGCGTGGGACAGAGAAATAGGTTAAGAAGGAAGGTGGGGGAATGTAGGACTGTCCACTTATTACAGGGAAGTGTTTGCCCAGGAGAAATTTGCTAGATCTACATCTGCACTTCCAGGCACTACCTTTTAATGCAGTTTGACAAATTCACTTTAAAAGGAAATTTGGTCCCCAGGTAGACAAGCCCTTGCCTCAAGCCTATTCTTGGCAAGCACACTGATAAAGGGGACTATTTCAAAAGCTCTACTATCCCATTGAAAGTCAGTTGGGTTGGAGCCCTTAAGTGCCTGAATCACCTTTGAAAATGGGACTTAGAAGCTTAAGTCATGTAGGCATTTTGAAAATGCTCCCCATATCCTACTGTGCATACTCATGACACAGTTTTCAGAGGTTCACAGCTCAGACAATGCAAATGCTTCCTTCGACCCAAGGTAGGGTGCTGATGTTGAATGAATGCTGTCTCTATGTAACCTGCTAACCTCTTACAGGGCTGGTTGTAGCACTACTCAAAAAGTCATCACAAGAATTGTTTACACTCTATTCATACTCAAAAATGGTAAAACCATTTTCCCCTTCAACTGTCCCCAGAATATCCTCATCAGGCAGAGGCTAAGGTCCCAATTCTCCACTGACTTACACAGCATGCTCCCAAGTCTCATTTACACTGAGGCTCCTGTGTCCTAAATTACATTTATCCTCTTCAAGGCCAGAGCTGGCCCACAGCATTTTGGCACCTGAGGTGAGGAGCTCAAATGATGCCCTCATACCCCCTCGCTTGGCCAAAACTTTGAAAGGTCTCAATTCTGCCTTCTTCCTGTTCTTCTTCTCCTCATGGTACTACTCATGGTACTACTCTGGTACCTAGCCCAATAAAGGAGAACTAACAACTTAAAATGCCTTGTTCAAAAATTGTAAGTAATACTTACATTTGCTGTTCAGGCATTTGAAAGTTAACTTTTCTTGTCTGCATAGTAAACACTGGCATTTTTATCTGTTTGAATAGTCAGTGGTGCTTTCTTAAGTGCTTTTCTTGGTTGCAAAAATTTGAACTGCTTCCTGAAGGTCCACAGTCTGGGCCAGCTCATGCTCTATTGAGATGGTTGCAAGGCCACCCAGCCTCTCCTGTGTCATTGTGTAGTGTAGATGTGTTTTTTATTAACTTCAGCTTGGAGAAGCTGCATTCTCCACTGGCAACTGTTACAGGAAGTGTTGAGAAGTATGCACAGAGCAACACAAGCATTTGGAGAGAGGATGGTCATCTTACTTATGTACATATGTTCCAGAACAGCCTTTGGAGTTGATCCTGCTGAAATGTAGCTTAAAAGGGCTTTCAGTTCATCACCTAAATC
Source organism: Mauremys reevesii (assembly GCF_016161935.1). Taxonomy (NCBI): domain Eukaryota; kingdom Metazoa; phylum Chordata; order Testudines; family Geoemydidae; genus Mauremys; species Mauremys reevesii. The sequence continues at coordinate 39,952,282 of NC_052630.1, read as the reverse complement.
ACTTGCATCAATAGCGTGCATGTCATGTGTCAACACTGTCTCTAGTGCCCTGCATTGCTGGTGCAGGTCATCTTTAGGTGTAGTGAGGCGTTTTGGAATATCATACAACATCCCAAATATCCTTTGCCATTTGTGTAATGGCAAAGTAAAACTATTTTCCAATGTTTATTCCACACACACAGTTCCTTACATCTCCTTGTCAATTGCTGGTAATGGGCCATTTTCATTACCACTACAAACAGTTCTTTTTTTCTCCTGCTGATAATAGCTCACCTTAACTGATCACTCTTATAGTGTGTATGGTAACACCCATTGTTTCATGTTCTGTGTGTATATATATCTTCCTACTGTATTTTCCACTACATGCATCCAATGAAGCCGGCTGTAGCCCACAAAAGCTTATGCTCAAATAAATGTTAATCTCTAAGGTGCCACAAGTACTCCTGTTTTCGCAGATACAGACTAACATGGCTGCTACTCTGAAACCTGTCATTAAAAAAATTCAGCAGCCTCACAAAGCTGATGCTGCATCACTTTGACCACCAAGTTCAATGAATGAGAACTGCATGAGACAAAAAAGCTCAAGGGTTTAACTCTTGGATCCATGTCTGCACTCCTCTGTTCTTTTCTCTCATGTTGGCACCATTATCGTAGCCTTGACCTCTTATGTCGGCTATCACAATTCCCATATCTTCCAGCTTTTTAAGAAGCACATTTGTCATACCAGCTCCTGTAGTATCATCAATGTTAATAAATTCTAGAAAATGCTCTCTGACAGGCACCACTGCAGGGACACTTTCACTAGGGTCTGTTACAAAACGTACCATTAAAGTCATTTGTTCCATATGGCTGATGTCAGGTGTGCAGTCCAGAATAACAGAGTAATATCTTGCTGACTTCAGATCTACCACGATCTTCTGTTTGACTTTTGTTGCCAGTAACAGTATGATCTCATGTTGAATTGTTTTTCCAAGGTGGTGGTGTGTGTATAATTCTTGGGTGGTGCCTCTTAGATGCTCCTGGAGTACAGCATCAAACTCAGCCATCAGCTCCACAATTGTAAGGAAATTTCAATGGTTTGGCACATGCAGCTAATCTGAAGTGCCGCCACACAATGCTGGGTTTTGGGTAGCAAGCATTCTCACAATGGCAATGAGTTTTTCAGAACATTTTGCCAGTAAAGACTCTGATGCAATCTTCTCTTGATGCTGATCATGAATGGTGGCCTTTAACCTTAGTCTCGTCTCAAGCTCTTTCCACCTATGGAATGCTCTTGGTGATTTGCTGCCTTCTCATAGCATAACAGATTTCTAGCCAGATTTTTTTCTAGTCCTTTGTTCCTGTAGAACCCAATGTGGCTGGAACATTAGACTGTAAGAGTTTGCAACAAAAACAGTATGCAGCATTCTGGGATTTTGAGTACATAAGCCATGGCCTCTCCACTTTGTCACCATTGGGGATTTCATGCCAGTAATGTGTTGGATGGAAACTTCTATTTTCATTGTCTTTGGGGAACATGAAGTTTTTCACTTCCTATGGTCCATGCAGTACAAGGAAGTTCCTCAGGCTACTGCTCAAGTGGATCCACAGTCCTGGATCACCTAGACTTAAGGAACTAAACTCAGCAGCAGCAGTTTCTTGTGCCTCCACCACACTCTTCTCTGATCTATACTTTTTCTTCAGGAATGTGCATGGTTACATCCATTTAGGGTGACCAGATGTCCAGATTCTTAGGAGCCTATATAAGAAAAAGACCCATTACCCCCTACCCCCTGTTCCGATTTTTCATATTTGCAGTCTGGTCACCCTACATCTATTTGAGATGGTGATATGGATGCTGCAGTAGCTGTCAGGTCACCTGCATTATGACTAATTGGAAGATCAGGCATCTCCTTACCACTCAAATCCTCCCTGGGGCTGGAAGGCTCACCATGAACATTTGTGTCTATGTATCTCAGGAAAGCTCCTTCCTGCTTAGATTGAAAAGCTTCCTTTGCTTTCTTTTTCTGAATGCTGCCCTAGAGGGGCATTTTCTTCTTTCACTCATGACTGCTGTTCTGTGCCAGCTATAGTGGCTCTCAACACTCAGTTGAAGGGGCAAATAAGCAGGCTGGTAGCAGGGCCTGAGTGAGAGACGATATCAGCATCTTAAGGGCCTAACTGGCTCCTACTACTTCTGTTGAACTGCCTGTTCTCCTCAAGTGGGTTCAGGGAAGCAGCAGAAAACAGGAAGCTCCCTGCGAAGCTGATGTTAATCAGTCCAGGCTCCTCCTGGGGGTGCTAGAGAGGTACATAAGAGGCAGCTCCTCCTCGTCTCTTTCCCTGCAGCTCCTGCTTCTTTCTGTTATTTCCTTACCTTTTCTCCTGCCTGCCTGTTAATGCTCTTGTGCCCTCCTTCCTCCAGAACACTCCACCATCTCTGTGCATCTAGAGCAGAGAGAATACATATACACCAGCAGCAGACACAATTTTCTACACTCTGAGTCCTAGTGGTGCCCTCCCCCAGTCTGGCACCTGAAGTGGCCACCTCAGTTTGCCTCATGGTAAGGCCAGCCTTGTTTAAGGCCCCTTGACACTGCCAGAGTTGTGAAAAAAGAACTTGTTTGTATATGAGAATTTGTCCCTATGTTGTCATTTACACTTGTGTAAAGGGGGATGGATAGAATTAAGCTGCAGCTACATTCATACAAAATCTCCTAGCAAAAACAAAATGGACAGCAAATTTGCATCAGATTTGTGTTAATTATTTGGTAAGTGGAGGAGTCCCTAGAAGAGTCTATTTGTTAGCTGTTAGTTTTAAAGACTGTCCCTGAGCACGCTGAGCCCAGGGTCAGCACTCCTTCATGCAGAAAACTGAGAGCACAGTTTCTTAATTTGTGCAAGTATCTATAGTTTATCAGAGGTATTTTAAAGTTAGTGTACCTGACCCCTAGTATGGGGAGGAAATTACACACAAGTATAGAGTCTAGAGTGTCTGACCAGTGCCATATGAAGAGAGAGGACTTCCTATTACATATTGCCAATATTAGTGCTACAATCTTCATTCATATGTATGCATGCACATCGAACACCTATTAGTGCAGTTGTTTAATTAATCACAAACATGTTAGAAGGAAATGGAGCAAGTCAGCCATTTGCAACAGCTCTGCCCTGGGGGTTCTTAGAAGAACTAGTAATGAGGGGTTGGATTTTCCCAACACCAAGTGACTTGGTGCAGGGGTCCCTGTTGTTTGTGCTCTGACATCCCTTAGGAGCTTCTGAAATTCCCAGCTGATACAGCTAAGATAAGCATTTTCCAGCCAGGGACCTGCAAATCCAGCCCCAGTCTTTCTCTGTAGAAGTATTTTCTCTCTGACCTCAGGGAGCAACCTGGAAATTCTAATGTGGCCCCTAGAAGTTCTCATAGCAGTTCTCATAGCAAGTGTGAAGTACCTCAAGTAGGATAGAATGAGAAATCTCAGGAAAGTGGCTATTGATAAAAACAAGAACAAAAATTGTGAAATAGCTGAATAAGAACTGTGCCTTGTCAGAGGGGCTGGGGACTGTGGATTTGAATAATGCACATTCTGAGAGAAATCCAGGAAACAGGAGAGGACTTTGAAACATTTAGAGTAAGGCTATTTCTTAACAGCCACAAATCACATTCTGATCTCATGAGATCATTGCACTAAGCCTGGCTTCACAAAAAGCATATATGTCTTTCTCTCCTTGTACCTCTAGTCCTGTATAATGGGTCACAAATCTACAGGGGAAACAGCAGACTTGGCACGTATAGATCCACCAATTCATTCAGTATCTCCAGCTATTTACACAATAGACCCAATCTAAATAGCCCAGCTCCAGATCTGCAGTTAGGGCTTGTGAACAGAAACCCTTTGTAAAGAATTCATGTGTTTTGACCAGGTAATATGTAGCTGGCCAGTTCACTAGTGTAACTGTTGCTTTCTCAGATTGTTCCAGATGCAGGGTTAGCGCTCTATATTCAAGGCTAGATTGCAAGCTGTACAAGATGTCTGCGCAAGGGAGGAAGAAGGAGTGAGCACTAGTCTGGTACCCTTGCATAAGCTGCCCAGCCTTGTCCTGTCAGTCAGGCCTGGTCTATACTAGGCTTTTAAACCGATTTTTAGCAGCTTTAAACCAATTTAACGCCGCACCCGTCCACACCACAAGGCCCTTTATATCGATATAAAGGGCTCTTTAAACCGGTTTCTGTACTCCTCCCCAACGAGAGGAGTAGCGCTAATATCGGTATTACCATATCGGACTAGGGTTAGTGTGGCCGCAAATTGACGGTATTGGCCTCCGGGCGGTATCCCACAGTGCACCACTGTGACCGCTCTGGACAGCAATCTGAACTCGGATGCACTGGCCAGGTACAGAGGAAAAGCCCCGCAAACTTTTGAAATTCATTTCTTGCTTTCCCAGCGTGGAGAGCTCATCAGCACAAGTGACCACGCACAGCTCATCTGCATAGGTAACAATGCAGTCTCCTGAGAATCAAAAAAGAGCTTCAGCATGGACTACATGGAAGGTACTGGATCTGATCGCTATATGGGGAGAGGATTCAGTGCTAACAGAACTGCGTTCCAAAAGATGAAATGAAAAAGTATTTGAAAGAATTTCCAAGGCTATGATGGAAAAAGGCCATAGCAGGGACTCAGTGCAGTGCAGAGTGAAAGTTAAGAAGCTCAGACAAGCCTACCAGAAAACCAAAGAAGCAAACAGAAGGTCCGGTGCAGGGCCAAAAACATGCCCCTTCTACGCTGAGCTGCATGCAATTTTAGGGGGCTGCGCCACAACTACCCCACCCCTGTCCATGGATTCCGAGGTGGGGGTTGTAATCTCTGCCATGGCTGAGGATTATGCGGACGGGGAAGATGAGGAGGAAGAGGACGACGACCTTACAGAGAGCACACAGCACTCCGTTAGCCCCAACAGCCAGGAGCTTTTTCTGACCCAGACGGAATTACCCTCCCAAGCCACTATCCCAGACAATGAAGCTATGGAAGGGAGCTCTGGTGAGTGTACCTTTTGTAAATATCAAACTTTGTTTGTTTGTTTGTTTTTTAAGCAAGCGTTTTTTAATGATTGATTTGCCCTGAGTACTGTCTGTGAATGCATCCCAAGTCAAGTTACTTAGAAAAGTTTAACATGTCTGGGGATTGAGCGGAAATCCTCCAGGGACATCTCCATGAAGCGCTCCTGGAGGTACTCCAAAAGCCTTTGCAGAAGGTTTCTGGGCAAGGCAGCCTTGTTTCGTCCACCATGGTAGGACACTTTACCATGCCATGCATGTAGCAAGTAATCGGGTATCATTGCATGGCAAAGCATAGCTGCGTATGGTCCCGGTGATTGCTGGCATTCAAGCAACATCCATTCTTTATCTCGCTGTGTTATCCTCAGCAGAGTGATATCGTTCAGGGTAACCTGGTTGAAAATCAGGAATTTAATTAAGGGGACAGAGATGGCCATTTTCTTACTGGGTTCGTGGACTGCAGCTTAAAAAAAAATCCTTTCTTGCACATAGCCAAGTGGGGGGAGGGGAGGAGTGAAATACCGATGAGCTTTTTCGCGTTTGGTTCGCAGGGATCTTCCTAGCTAACAGCCACGTGGTGGGGGGGGGGGGGGAAGGGGGGTGATTAGCAGCTTTCATGGTACCAGCCATGCGGTGGGAGAAGGGGTTAAAGAACTGCAGAAGCCGAAAGACAGTGGCTTACCATGGCCGCATGCAAGCTGAATTCTGATGCCCGGACCTGTGTCTGTGAGATCTGTAACACCAGAGCCGCAGGCACTCAATATTAAGATGCAAAATGCGACCTTGTAGTGAAATCACATGTGCTATGTAAGGTGAATAGTACTGTTCACTGTGAAAGAGTATAACCATTGTTCTGTAAAATGTATCTTTTTTTTAAATACTTCTCTCCCTTTTTTTCCCTCCCTCCTGCAGCTGCAAATTTTTCAAGCCTCCCTACTCCATCCCAAAGGCTAGCTCAGATAAGGCGGAGGAAAAAGAAGACGTGAGATGAAATGTTCTCGGATATAATGGAAGTAACCCGCAAGGAAAGAGCTCATCTGAATGAGTGGAAGGAGGTGGTATCAAATTACAGGAAAGATGCCAGTGAACGTGAGGACAGGAGGGACACCCGAGATCAGCGGTGGCGGCAGGAAGTATGAGTAAAGGGCAGTAGAACTGTACTTAGCCTGTGATGATTTGAAGGCATCAAGAGAGAGGATGGGGACCTGTCCCTCTCCACTGTTTAAAGACAGAGCTGATTAGGCTCCATAGATAGTCTTTTGTTTTGTTAAGTGACCACTGCAGCTGAAATCACTGACAATCAGGTCTAAGTGCTTAGTCCTGTTGTGGGGACAGTGTTCCTGTGGGTACAATGTTTTTGTGTAAGAGACAGCCCAGACTGCACTAGCAGTGAGGTTCCCCCACTGAGAGCTCAGCTGAAATCACTGAGAGCTGGTGGAACCTCAAGAGACCAACTCGCAGAGGTCACAGTGGCAGGTGGCAGCAGAAGGTGACTGTGCAGGGCCATTGGCAACAGAGCGGTGGAGTGAAAAAAACTCACAACGAACAGCCGTGGCCAGAGCGAACAGTGAGCAGCTGGAGGAACAAGCAAGGTGCCTTCTTGTCCCCCACCTGGAAGGTGTACTCACGTGAAAGCACCTCTGAACTCTGAGTCTACTCTCCACTGACCAAGGACAACACCAGTGAGTGGAGTGCGGTGGAGGGAAAAGTGAGGGGCACGTTAAATAAACATTTGTTTGTTGGACTATATTTTAGTCACTTTGCTCCAGAATGCTAGATTTGTGACTGGGAATGGAAACTTATATAAATATGTTTCCTAGTAGGCCAAGATTTTTAAAATGCAGTATTTGCCAAGGTTGTTATCTCACATTGTTGCTATCTTGAGAGGTCATTATGTTGGGGAGTTTCTGTACTAAACATTTTTATTATTATAATTAATTTTTACATAAGAATGGTCATACTGGGTCAGACCAATGGTCCATATAGCCCAGTACCCTGTCTTACAACAGTGGTCAAGGCCAGGTGCTTCAGAGGGAATGAACAGAACAAGTGACTATCCTCTGTTGCCCATTCCCAGCTTCTGGCAAACAGGCTAGGGACACATGCAATGCATGGTGTCGCATCCCTCCCCACCCTGGGTAATAGCCACTGATGGACCTATTCTCCAGGAATTTATCTAGTTCTTTTTTTAATCCTGTTATAGTTTTGGTCTTCACACTATCCCCTGGCAAAGAGTTCCCTGGGTTGACTTTATATTGTGTGAAGAAATACTTCCTTTTGTTTTTTTAAAACCTGCTGCCTATTAATTTCATTGGGTGACTGCTAGTTCTTGTGTTATGTGAAGGATTAAATAACATTTCCTTATTCACTTTCTTCACACCAGTCAAGATTTTATAGACCTCTATCATATCCCCCTTAGTCATCTCTTTTCTAAACTGAAAATTCCCAGTCATTTTAATCTCTCCTCCTGTTTCATACCCCTGATCATTTTAGTTGCTCATCTCTGTACCTTTTCCAATTCCAATATATATTTTTCAGGATGAGTGACCAGATCTGCACACACTATTCAAAGTGTGCACGTACCATAGATTTATATAGAGGCAATATGATATTTTGTCTTATCTATCTCTTTCTTAATGATTCCCAACATTCTGTTTGCTTTTGTGACTGCTGCTGCACATTGAGTGGATGTTTTCAGAGAACTATCCACAATGACTCCAAGATCTCTTTCTTGAGTGTTAACAGCTAATTCAGATGCCATCATTTTGTATGTATAGTTGAGATTGTTTTCCAATGTGCATTACTTTGCATTTATCAACATTGAATTTAATTTGCCATTTTGTTGCCCAGTCACCAAGTTTTGTGAGATCCCTTTGTAACTCTTCCCAGTCTGCCTGGGACTTAACTATCTTGAATAGTTTTGTATCATCTGCAAATTTTGCCACCTTACTGTTTACCCATTTTTCCAGATGAATATGTTGAACAGTACTGGTCCCAGTACTGACCCCTCAAGGATACCACTATTCATCTCTCTCCATTCTGAAAACGGATAATTTATTCCTACCCTTTTAACCAGTTACTGATCCATGAGAAGACTTCCCTTACTTTTCAAAAGTCAATTTAAATTATTTTTTTAATTTATATTTTTTTAGAAATCTAGACCTGTTGTGCATTTTGGTGTAACTTGCATTATTCTTATGTTAAATTTGCATCATCCTAACAAAACATTTACTTTATTCATATCTCTTTTATATATCTCATTGGTCCTGACACCACCCCCCCTGTAAATTCGAACCCTCCCCCCCCCCATTTCAATTCCTGGGGAAACCACTGGTGGTGTTTCTTGAAGCACAAACCTCCAGGGTTACCTGTGTGGTCTCTCATTGACACCGCTCCTCGCTCAGTGTGAGCATAAGTCAGCTCAGGATCCAGCCAAACGGCAGTACAGCCCGGATCCCACAGACTCCCCGCGAACTCCGGGACGGGACAGCCCCACCGCGGCTATGCGAGCTCCTAGGGCCGTGGCCAGGGCAGCCGGCACCGGCAGGCCCCGTGAACTCCGAGGTCCGGGGAAGCTGGTTGCCCCCCGGAGTCCGGGGCAGCCGTCCGGCCCCGCACCGCGAGCTCAGGGGCCAGTGGTGCCGGCCGGTTCCGGTCCGTGGCAGCCGCCCGGCCCCGCGGTGCCCGGGAGAGCAGCCGCCCCGCCCCGCGCGGCGAGGGTGCGGGGTCGGGGGTCCGGGCTGCCGCTGCCTTGCACCGGGCCCCTGCGGCCCAGATAACAGAACAACATACAGGGAAAGACACCCTCCCGCTGCTCTTTGGAACACTACTGATACCTGCTTTTCTCTAACATGCTGTAACTGTCCTTTGTGTTGGACAGAGCGGCATGCAGGACCTTGCCTCACGCGTTGCCCTCCAACACAACACCGGGCTAAGTATTTGCATGTTTAAATGCCCCATCTAATTTAAGAAATCGAAGCAATCTTGCCTGTAAATCAACAACCATCTTGTCTTCTGCACAAACACCCATTGTTCTCACCTCTCCAGACATGTGTGTGGCAAGGCAGCTAATCCTTTGCACATTTTGTCAAGCAGTTATTTCCTCAGCTTTGAGCAGACCGTGGGAGAAGGCAGGATGAGGCGGCTCCAGTTCTCTCTGTGATGCAGCTTTCCCCTCTCTGAGCATATATAGAGGCTCTCTCTGCTCTGGAGCGGAGCCAGACACTCCAATCACACCCCACAGAGTCTCAGCTGTGGAGCAGACAGAGCTCAGCAGACACTAGGGAAGGGGTGGGCAAACTTTTTGGCCCAAGGGCCACATCTGGGTGGGGAAATTGCATGCGGGGCCATGAATGTAGGGCTGGCTGGGGCAGGGGTTTGGGGTGCAGGAGGGACTGCGGGGTGGGGGGGGTGCCGTGTGCTGGAAGGAGCTCAGGGCAAAGGGTGGGGGTGCAGGATGGGTGCGGGGTATACAAAGGGGCTCCAGGCAGGGGGTTGGGGTGCAAGAAGGGTGTGGGGTGTAGGAGGGGGCTCAGGGCAGGGGGTTAGGGAGCGAGATGCAGCAGGGGGCTCAGGGCAGGGGATTGGGGTGCAGGAGGGGTGCGGTAGGGGGTTGGGTTGTGGGGTGCAGGAGGGATTGGGGTGCCAGGTCCGGCCCGGCGCCGCTTACCTGGAGTGTCTCTGTGGTGGCAGTGGCGTGCAGCAGGGCTAAGAGAGGCTCCCTGCCTGCTCTGGTCCCACGCCACACTGCACCACTCCCAGAAGTGGCCAGCACAACATAGAATCATAGAATCTCAGGGTTGGAAGGGACCTCAGGAGGTCATCTAGTCCAACCCCCTGCTCAAAGCAGGACCAATCCCCAACTAAATCATCCCAGCCAGGGCTTTGTCAAGCCTGACCTTAAAAACATCCCTGCAGTACCTGGGGTGGGGGAGTAGATGGCTCTGCGCACTGCCCTCGCCTGCGGGTACCTCCTCCAAAGCTCCCATTGGCTGCAGTTTCCTGTTCCCAAACAATGGGAGCTGCCGGGGGTGGTGCCTGCAGGCTAGGGCAGTGCATGGAGCCCTCTCCCCACCCCTCTTCCCCCAGGGGCCGCAGGGACATGGCGCTGGCTGCTTCTGGGAGTGGTGCAGGGCCCATGGCACCATGGGGCTGACAATCCCGTGGGCTGGATCCAAAGCTCTGATGGGCTAGATCTTGCCTGTGGGCCATAGTTTGCCCATCCCTGTGTTAGGGAATGTGAAGCCAAGGGGCTTTGGTGTTCATGTTATGTTCCCCAAACCAGCACATGATGACCAATTTGTTGCACTGGAGTAAGATCAAGTAACCAGATCTGAAGGCTGGAAGATGGTTTGTGTGCCCCTAAGATTTTTCAGGGATGTCAGGCTCCTGCTGTGAAAGCCCCCTCCCTGACAACTCTTAGCACTATCCTCTAGGCTCCTGTTGGTGAAAGGTATCAGAGAAAGGCTATCCCCACAGAGAGCAGTTCAGGGTTCATTTGCCTCAGAGTTACATGGCAACACAGTGCAAACTCCCCACACAGCCCCCCCCCCCCATGTACCCAGCCCACTGCAGCAGGACCACTGAGAGAGGGAAGATAGGCTTCTGGCATGCCCACTCTGTTACCCCTCTGCCTGGACTGTGAATGCTGGAGCCAGTTCACCATAATGGCAGCAGTGACATCTGGCCACAGAGATCTGGACCAATATGCATTTCACATGGTGATTCTTAATTATTGCAACTGCTTGCATACAGGTGTATGCCATCTCACTGGGGTAGTGCCAGGATGCCTTCATGTACGCTAAAGAAGGTTAAGAGGTGACTAGATCATGGTCCATAAATATCTGTGTAGAGAGACATTATGAAACAGCAGAGGGCTAGCAGCCCTCTTTGAGCTAGCAGCCAAAAGTAGAGCAAGGGTACATCCATTGCAAACAAAGATGTGATTGTAGCATGGGTAGGCAGCTAGGAGAGTCTGAGAGAGACCCATCCCAAAATATTCCTATAGACTAGTGCTTGGGGCACTCACCTGAGAGGAGGAAGATCTTGGGTCAAGTCTCTGATCCAGCTCAGGCAGAGGAGGAAGTTTAACCTGGGTCTCCCACTCCTAGGGGACTGGCCTAGCTATTGGGTGCACACAACAGCCAGCCCTGCCAAATTCTTACTCTGCTCACCTCAAATGTCATCTGTGTGGGGCCTGATCCAGCAGCACACTCCAAGTACACCCACCTGGGGCCTGCAGGTGAGAAGGGCAGATGATGTCTTGCTTGAGATTCCTGCTGGGGCTTTGCGGGGAGCCTCAGGATAGGATGACCAGACAGCAAGAGTGAAAAATTGGGACAGGAGGTGGGGGATAATAGGTGCCTATGTAAGAAAAAGCCCCCAAAATCAGGACTGTCCCTATAAAATCAGGACATCTGGTCACCCTACCTCAGGACTTAGTGATATTCTGCGTGCCATGGGCAGAAAATTAGGTGCCATGTTATTATGTGCCTCCAAGGGTGGGTGGCAGCTGGAGCAGGGTCTGAGGATCTCATTGGTGCCTAAATGTTGGCTTTAGGGCCTACAGTGGCAGTTAGGCACTTGAGTCCCTTTGTGGATCTCACCTGCTGTCACTCCTCAGCCTTATCCAACATTTTCCCTGCACTGAGGGGACTCAGAGCCTGGATCCTACCTCAGGGGATTAGCTAGTGGTCTCATAATGCAGGGGTCATAGGTTCAAAACTTTCTGAGGCCAGCCTTGGCTTCTCCTTACTAGTAGCTTGTTGCTCCTCAACCTCAAGCAATCTCCTTAGACTCATAGAAGATTAGGGTTGGAAGAGACCTCAGGAGGTCATCTAGTCCAATCCCCTTCTCAATACAGGACCAACACCAACTAAATCATCCCAATCAGGGCTTTGTCAAGCCAAGCCTTAAAAACCTCTAAGGATGGAGATTTCACCACCTCCCTAGGTAACCCATTCCAGTGCTTCACCACCCTTCTAGTGAAATAGTGTTTCCTAATATCCAACCTAGACTCCCTCACTGCAACTTGAGACCATTGCTCCTTGTTCTGTCATCTACCACCACTAAGAACAGCCTAGCTCTTTGGAACCCCATTTCAGGTAGTTGAAGGCTGCTGTCAAATCCCCCCTCACTCATCTCTTCTGCAGACTTAATAACCCCAGTTCCCTCAGCCTCTCCTCCTAAGTCATGTGTCCCAGCTCCCTAATCATTTTCCTTGCCCTCCACTGGACTCTCTCCAATTTGTCCACATCCCTTCTGTACTGGGGGGACCAAAACTGAATACTCCAGGTGTGGCCTCACCAGTGCTGAATAGAGGGGAATAATCACTTTCCTCGATCTGCTGGCAATGCTCTTACTAATACAGCCCAATATGCCATTGGCCTTCTTGGGAACAAGGGCACACTGCTGACTCATATCCAGCTTCTCATCCACTGTAATGCCCAGGTTCTTTTCCGCAGAACTGCTGCTTAGCCAGTCAGTCCCCAGCCTGTACCAGTGCATGGGATTCTTCCTTCCTAAGTGCAGGACTCTGCACTTGTCCTTGTTGAACCTCATCAGATTTCATTTGGCCCAATTGTCCAATTTGTCTAGGTCACTCTGGACCCTATCCCTACCTTCCAGCGTATCTACCTCTCCCCCCGGCTTCCTGTTATCTGCAAATTTGCTGACGGTGCAATTCATCCCATCATCCAGATCATTAATAAAGATGTTGAACAAAACCGGCCCCAGGACTGACCCCTGGGGCACTCCGCTTGATACCAGCTGCCAAATAGACATCAAGCCATTGATCACTAACCACTGAGCCCAACATACCTTCTCTCCTGCCTGTTCTGAGGGCACTTGCTCTGTAGATGAAGGGGTTAGAGCAGCAGAATCAGAATAGACTGAAATTTCAGTGGGGCCTAGGTAGCAGTCTCTGCCTCAGACTTCCAAAAAAATCTATTAACTTTTTTTCTGCAAAAAATTGATTTTTGAATCAAAAGTCTTCTTATAAAAGTAAATTATTTTATTATTTTTCATTGGAAAATTCAAATAAAACTTTCAGCCAAAAATCTATTTTTTTGATTAAAAATGTAAAAAAGTAAATGAGCTACTGAGATGGGACCCAGGTCCCCTCAGAACAGGAAGGAGATTGGTTAACGTGTGTTGAGTGACCAGCCATCATTATGAAGAGTCTGAGGCAGAGACTGCTACCCAGGCCCCACTGAAATTTCAGTCTATTCTGGAATATTCTATTCCAAAAGTTGAATTTGGAATTAAAAAATTATTTTATATTGGAATTTTTTTTTTAATTATTCCAAAAGTCTGTTTTGATCAAAAATGTAAAAAATTGACCAAAAATCCAACTTTTGGAAGAAAAATTGTAATCTGTTTTGTTATTAAATTTTTTAAAAAGGTCTTTTCTTTGGTTTTCAGTTTTCGGTTTTGGTTTCAATCAATATTTTTGCCTAAAAAAAATATTTTATTTTTGCTAATGAAGAATAAAATTTTTTTCAAGATTTTTTTCTTCAAAATAATTTTCCCCGTTTTTTTTTATATTTTGGTGAAAAATTCTCTCTTGTGGGCGGAAACCCCTTTGTTCTTCTGTGCAAAATCACAACAACAAGATGGAGTTTGTAGCCACCAGGCAAGTCACATGTCCATGATTCAGCTATTTGCAGGCTGATGCCATTGTTTAAATATTAGGTTGAACATTCCCAGGAAAGCTCAGATATGGATTGGTGTCTCCCAAAGTCCATTGTCAGTAAAGTGTTTCTTGACTGGCAGGGGCGGCTCTAGCTTTTTTGCTGTCCCAGGCACGGCAAGGAGGCTGCCTTCGGCGGCTTGCCTGAGGGAGGTCCGCCGGTCCCGCGGCTTCAGCATACCCACCTCCAAATTGCCACCAAATCCACGGGACCAGTAGACCTCCCTCAGGCAAGCCGCCAAAGGCTGCCTGACTGCCACCCTCGCAGGGCGCCCTCCACAGCTTGCCACCCCAGGCACGCGCTTGGAGCGCTGGTGCCTAGAGCCGCCGATGTTGACTGAGCACTTACTCAGAACAGTCCTTTCTCAAGAAGCTGACCAAATCCTTCACTGATGCTACTTGTATCTCAATGTGTTTGATTCTAAGTACATAGCCAATATTCATAACTTCAAATACAAAAATGATACACACAAACAAACAGCATAATCATAACCAACAAATTACAACCTTTCCATAGATATCTTACTTGACCTCCTTTGTACAAGATTTCATGCAACTATAGGACCTTGGTTGCCACAATGATCTAGATGGTCACAGTTCATGTCAATAACGTCACAGAGAGGGCTGCAGAATTCCAATCCCTTGTCAGTTTAGAAAAAAGAACCTTAATTTTCTAATTTTTTGTCTTCATTAACAGCGCAGACTTTCTAGTATATTGGGGGTGACTGTGTGTGTGCGCACACGTGCGCATGCAAGAGAGAGAAAGACGTGAGGAAGATACTAGAAAGAGTAGTTCCCCAAATCTAAATATCCCTAAATTGCTGCTCTATTATGTCATTAATTGCATGTTCCTCTTCTGTGAAAGGGTTCAAAGAAACTAAGATGTTGGATATTTTGATTCATTGAGACCTTTTAAGCTTTTGCTTATAACCGTCTCAATAAGGTCTATATCTGTGTTGCGCTGAGGCAGCAGCTTTAATTGGCTCTGAGGTTGTGGCTAAAAAGTAAGCAGTAATTTGTTTTCAGTATTGAAATATTCAATCAGCTCAGTCTGGATTGCACTGGTTGGTTTCAGTTCTCTGTTTTAGGATTTATAAGGGTTGATTTTCTGCTGTATCAATCTGATGATCTGCTTAAGCTGGTGACCTGGTTCCAATATAATATCATTGTTAACTCAAGTATCAGAGGAGTAGCCGTGTTAGTCTGGATCTGTAAAAGCAGAAAAGAGTCCTGTGGCACCTTATAGACTAACAGATGTATTGGAGCATGAGATTTCGTGGGTGAATACCCACTTCGTCGGATGCATGTAGTGGAAATTTCCAGGGCCAGGTATATAAATGCAAGCAAGAAGCAGGCTAGAGATAACGAGGTTAGTTCAATCAGGGAGGATGAGGCCCTCTTCTAAAGCAGTTGAGGTGTGAAAACAAAGGGAGGAGAAACGGCTTTTGTAGTTGGCAAGCCATTCACAGTCTTTGTTTAATCCTGAGCTGATGGTGTCAAATTTGCAGATGAACTGAAGCTCAGCAGTTTCTCTTTGAAGTCTGGTCCTGAAGTTTTTTTGCTGCAGGATGGCTACCTTTAAATCTGCTATTGTGTGTCCAGGGAGATTGAAGTGTTCTCCTACAGGTTTTTGTATATTGCCATTCCTAATATCTGATTTGTGTCCATTTATCCTTTTTCGTAGGGACTGTCCAGTTTGGCCGATGTACATAGCAGAGGGACATTGCTGGCATATGATGGCGTATATTACATTGGTGGATGTGCAGGTGAATGAACCGGTGATGGTGTGGCTGATCTGGTTAGGTCCTGTGATGGTGTCACTGGTGTAGATATGTGGGCAGAGTTGGCATCGAGGTTTGTTGCATGGATTGGTTTATGAGTTAGAGTTACTATGATGTGGTGTGCAGTTACTGGTGAGAATATGCTTCAGGTTGGCAGGTTGTCTGTGAGCAAGGACTGGCCTGCCACCCAAGACCTGTGAAAGTGAGGGATCATTGTCCAGGATGGGTTGTAGATCCCTGATGATGCGTTGGAGGGGTTTTAGCTGGGGACTGTATGTGATGGCCAGTGGAGTTCTGTTGGTTTCTTTCTTGGGTTTGTCTTGCAATAGGAGGCTTCTGGGTACACATCTGGCTCTGTTGATCTGTTTCCTTATTTCCTTGTGCGGGTATTGTAGTTTTGAGAATGCTTGGTGAAGGTTTTGTAGGTATTGGTCTCTGTCTGAGGGGTTGGAGCAGATGCGGTTGTACCTCAGTGCTTGGCTGTAGACAATGGATCGTGTGGTGTGCCTGGGATGGAAGCTGGAGGCATGAAGGTAGGCATAGTGGTTGGTAGGTTTTCAGTATAGAGTGGTGTTAATGTGACCATCACTTATTTGCACCGTGGTGTCTAGGAAGTGGACCTCCCATGTAGATTGGTCCAGGCTGAGGTTGATGGTGGGGTGGAAGCTGTTGAAATCGTGGTGGAATTTTTCCAGAGTCTCCTTCCCATGGGTCCAGATGATGAAGATGTCATCAATGTAGCATAGGTAGAGAAGGGGCGTGAGTGGATGAGAGCTGAGGAGGCGTTGTTCCAGGTCAGCCATAAAAATGTTGGCATATTGTGGGGTCATGCGAGTGCCCATAGCGGTGCCACTGATCTGGAGGTATATATTGTCATCAAATTTGAAATAGTTGTGTGTGAGGATAAAGGCACAGAACTCAGCAACCAGTTGTGCTGTGGCATCATCAGGGATACTGTTCCTGACAGCTTGTATTCCATCTGTGAGTGGGATGTTTGTGTAGAGAGCCTCTACCTCCATGGTGGCTAGGATGGTGTTTTCTGGAAGGTCACCAATGCATTGTAGTTTTCTCAGGAAATCAGTGGTGTCACGAAAATAGCTAGGAGTGCTGGTGGCATAGGGTCTGAGTAGAGAGTTCACATATCCAGGCAGTCCTTCAGTGAGAGTGCCAATGCCCGAGATGATGAGGTGTCCAGGATTTCCGGGTTTGTGGATCTTGGGTCTTGTTAATTCATTGATTTGATCCTATTGTGATAACAATATTATTTCACCCTTAGTTCGCTGAGTGATGTGTATAGTAGTTTTGCTTTAGTGAGCTGTATTCGTGATTGTATTGGTTCATTTTAATAAACTGTACAAAAGGGATATAGAGTCAAAATTCTTTCACTGAGCACCATGAGCTGGAACTATAGCAAATCTGGGTGAAGATCAGCCTCTCCACCGCAGAGCCCCATCGGCTCCCTCTCAATTTAACCTCTGGTTCTCACAGAGGAGCAGTTGAGGTGGGCAGCAATTTAAGGGAGAGCTGAATCCTGTAGCACTCAACGGCAGTACAAAGGAAAATAAACTCTCCCCATGCAGGCTTTTTAGGAGTGTGTGTGAGGGTCATGGGCATGTGGCTATGGGAAGGATCACTGAATTAGGGGGGTTTTATGAGTGGGTGGATGTTGGTAGGCATTTACTGTCCTTTCCAGGTATAGCCAGAGTCCTCATCTGGCTCATCCTGGTCAGGGCAAGCTGAGGTTGTGGATCTGGTTTGAAGGGATCTAAACAGAAGGGAAAAGCTCCTCCTCTTGGTGGCCTGAGAATTCAGGCTCTAACATTGAGCTTCACCCAAGCTTCCCAGGAACTGGCAACACACAAATACCTTCAGTCTGGGAAAGGCATGGAGTATCCCCAGGCACTGCAGACACAAGCTCCTTCAACTCCACACCAGTAGTGTAACACCAACAGACCCCAGACATCAGTGGGTGGGAGTGAACCTGGGACCTCTGAAGCTAAATGCATGAGTCTCTAATGCATGAGCTAAAAGCAGGGGCGGCTCTAGGCACCAGCAAAACAAGCTGGTGCCTAGGGCGGCCAAATCTAGGGGGCGGCAGGCTGCGCCGGCGGACCTGCCGCAGTCATGCCTGCGGGAGGTCCACCGGAGCCCCGGGACGACCGGACCTGCCGCAGGCATGACTGCGGAGGGAGCGCTCGTCCCGCGGCTCGGCTGGACCTCCCGCAGGCATGACTGCGGCAGGTCAACCGGAGCCGCGGGATCCGCGAACCGTCCGCAGCCGCAGGGGGTCCAGCCGGGCCAAGCGGGACCAGCGGACCCTCTGCAGTCATGCCCGCGGGAGGTCCGCTGCTCCCGCGGCTCCGGGGCGCCTCCCGCGCATGACTGCTTGGGGCAGCCAAAACTGTAGAGCCGCCCCTGGCTAAAAGTCACGTGGCTCATAGCTACCGCTGTACAGCAGACTCATTAATCTCTCTCTAAGTGGTCTTGGTGCCACTAGATGGGACTGAACACCACACCCAGGAGATGTGTGGGTTACAGTAGCACACCTCTCACATGCCATCAGCTACAGGAACTAGCCCTAACAGCTGCAGCAGTAATCAGAATGGGGTGGGGGGGCGTGATCTGAGCCTAAGCCTAAAAGTTGCTCTCTACAAGAAAAGTCAGGCCCTGGGTGAGCACGAAACACTGAAGATGGATTTCTTTCATGCTCTCTGTAGAGAGAGCACTCAAGGAGCAAAAGATGGAGAAAGAGACACAGCTCACACTACCATCAACAGTGAAGGCAGCTATCAAAGAGAGACAGCAACCCCCCAGTGCTTTCCATAAGACCACAAGGCCCTTTTCCCTCTGGATTGCAAGGCCAGTGGGGTGTCAGGAAACTTTGCCTACAGTGCCAAGCACTAAAGGACCCTTCCTCAGAAAGGCCACCTACTGAAGAGAAAGAGTAACATCAAGGAGGACTCTGAAGAGATGTCTTTTGAAGGTACTGGGGCATGTACCATAGGGAAAGACTCCCTGCCTGACCAGGGACTTAAATCCTGGACACTCAGCTTAAAAGCCTACAGTTCTACCAACAGAGCTAGCTCACAGACAAAGACACCAAGTTGGTGCAGAAGAGAAACTAGTGAGGAAAAAGAGAAGCACAGAAGGAGAGATTTAACTCCTCCTCCCGCAACCTCCAATATGCAGAATCATAGAATCATAGGACTGGAAGGAACCACAAGAGGTCATCTAGTCCACCCTCCTGAACTCATGGCAGGACTAAGTATTAGATCATCCCTGACAGGTGTTTGCCTAACCGGATCTTAAAATCTCCAATTATGGAGATTCCACAATCTTCCTGGCAATTTATTCCAGTGCTTAACTACCCTGACAGGACGTTTTTCCTAATAGCCAACCTAAATTGCTTTTGCTGCAATTTAAGCCCATTGCTTCCCGTCCTATCCTCAGAGGTTAAGGAGAGTAATTTTTCTCCCTCCTCTTTGTAACAACCTTTTATGTACTTGAAAACTGTTATCATGTCCCCTCTCAGTCTTCTCTTACCCAGAATAAACACACCCAATTTTTTTCAATCTTCCCTTATAACTCATGTTTTCTAGACCTTTAATCATTTTTGTTGCTCTTCTCTGAATGTTCTCCAATTTGTCCACATCTTTCCTGAAATGTGGCGCCCAGAACTGGACATAATACTCCAGCTGAGGCCTAATCAGTGTGGATTCCCTCCAGAAAAGAAGGGCTGCAACTAAAAAACATGGGGAACACCTCAAAATCTCAAAGAATTTTTAAAAAATCAATATTTGATAATTGTATGGGAAATTGCAAAATCTGAAATTTTATAGCTGTGTTTAATGATTAAAAAGAAAAGGATGCAAATATGACCAATCTGAGATCCACTATCACAAATTAGAGGAAAATGGATATGTATGAGTAATTTTATACCAATAGTTGATATGAGGTAAAGGTTAAAAACTTGAGTGGATTTCATATAAATTTTGGTGATTAAAGGGGGAAAGATTTGCAAGGATTTTATAGCAATCAATTTTTCAAGAATTTGATCAAAGGGCAACATCTGAGGAGATTTGATGGTAATAGCATATAATTAGATGGGAAAATGACAGGGGATAACAAAATAAAGTGTGGATAACTAGAGAGAAAATGAGGCAACGTTTTCAAGAAATATATTTTAGAATTGAGGAGAAAATGGGGCAAAAATTAAATAGGTGCTGATGTAAAAGAAAAAGAACATTGGAGGTGATTTTAGAGGGATATTCAGTAATTCTGGGGAAAAGAGGGAAAGTTTGAGGGGATTATGCAGCAATAGTCAATAAACAATGGAAAAGAATGAGATCGTCTTGCCTGATACTCAGATGGGCATTGCTGCTTTTACAGAGGAAGAGATGAGGGGGATGGAGGCAGAAGAATTGCTGGCTTTGGGGAGGAGGTCGTGCTGAGGTCTGGGAACTGTGCCTGGGAGCTGATGGCTGGGGAACTATTGGAGAGGAGGGGGAAGTTGCTGTGACAGGGTAACTTGGGACCCCCTTCCCCTTCCCCTTCTCTCCACAGCTCTGCCTGCTAACCCTCTTCCCATTTGGCAAATGACTCAGGGCGCCAATTCCCCACCTAAATGTGGGCAATTTGCTGCATATAAAAGAGGTGGGCAGATGCTGCAGATTCAAGGAGTTTTTAAAGTAATATTTGAGTCAGAGAAACAATGGGGCAAAATCTGAGACTAGATAAAGGGTCAATAAGTTGAGAGCCAACTTTTCATCCATACTTGATAATTACAGAGAAAAAAAGAAGTTTGAGAGAATTACGTCAATCTTTGAGAGGGAAGTGGCAAAATCAGAGATTATGTCTGCACACACCCAGTCTCCACCATATCAATTTTTTTTTAATCTCATTTTTTTTTTGGTGCTGCCTGCTTTGCTGGTGCCCTAAGCACATGCTTAGTCTGCCTATTGGGTAATCCAGCCCTGCCTCTCAGCACCCACCGCTTTCAGCTGCTCTGGCTCAGCCCCTTCCTGTGTGTCCTTCACTTCACTTCACTACTACTCTAGGCTGCAGCACTCACTAGGACGGGGTCTTTGTCCTGCTGAAACTGTCCCCTAGGGCAGCTCTGGACTTTGCCAACAGACTGAGAGAGACTTGGAGGGCCCTGCTTGGGATGGGAAGGAAAGTGACTCTGCACAAATGGCCCCGGGAGAATGAGATCTGGCAGCCCCTAGAAATCTGCCGCCTGCCTGCAAAAGTGCCTGCAGGAGGGCTCAGAGCATCGGAGCTGGAACTAGGAGTTCAGAGGGTGTGACTTGAACCCCTGGCTTGAAGTAGTAATAAAAAACAAACACATGGGAATAGCTTTCAGCATCCCCACTATGAAAATCTATTCTTCCTATAGTGTGAAAAAGTGCTCTCTGACTGAATTTGCTGCTTAGGGTATACTGAGCATGCTCACAGGAACCAAGAATGCTCATTAACATCTGTTGAGGCCACTGCCCTTCACCCTGCCCTTACTTGGCATCACACTTACAAGGGCACCTATGGCTCAGAGCTGCCTTAACAGCAATGAAAGGGCTGCCCTCCTCCACTCAGGCCAGGATCTCTCCTGGGGCAAAAAATTCAGGCAGGGAGAGAGACCAGGTCCCAGTAGGGTTTACCTTGTGTGTGTCTGGGTAAGGGTGGGAGGGCTTTCAGGTAGGAAAGGGATGAAAAAGATGCCAGAGATGAAGGGAAAAGGAGGGAAGACAGGAAAGGAGCAGGCCTGATAAAATGTGGCAGACGGAACCATTTCTGGGCAGTTGGGAAATTGCAGGGACCCCAGAGTGGTGGGGAGAGAAAATGGGAAATTAAATCCCGTCTGACTTGTCCACTTCCCTCTCCAATATCAATACATTGTGGGAAGCCACATCCACAGGCCAGGGAATTCTTGGTTTTCCATTTGTTCACTAGATGTGCGCATCTGCCATGGTTGGTTCAGATTAGATTCAGAGCTGACCAAGGTTGAAGCCAGGAATCTTCTGTGTGGGATCCTGCAGAAGATTGTAAGAAGTTAATACTTGCTGTCCCCAACCCTATGCTGCTGTACACACATATCAATTTACCAGCTTATTGGAAGGATGCATGGCACCTTTACTATGTAGCCCAAAATGCACACTGAGCTGTGCTCTTCCCTGCCATTTCTACCTGGGTCCCCACACACCCATGTATCTTAACTATTTCTTTCCTAGATTTCAGATTATTAAATTTGTGTTACCTTGGACCCCCACTGCTCCCAGATCTCAGCTCCGCCAGATCTCAGGATATATAGGGGGCAGGGAGAGTGGTAGGGCCTCTCCAAATCCCGGTACATATGCAGAAGGGGAGAATACAGGTCTGACAGGTCTGCCCGTCACCCCAAATTCCTCTGCTACTCCATACATAACCCCTCGAGCCCTCTGCCTTCCCCATAAAACCCTGCATCCCTACCTGCAGACACAAACTCCTCTCCCCCTATTCCCACCCACTCTTGCACCCCAATTGCCCCCTCCCAGTGAGATACAATTCACTTTCAAATTTGTTTGAAACCCTTCCAATTGCTATACTCCGATTATATTTCTTAAAACAGCCTTGGCAGAGGCATAAGAACATACATAAGAACAGCCGTACTGGGTGAGACCAAAGGTCCATCTAGCCCAGTATCCTGTCTACCATCAGTGGCCAATGCCAGGTGCCTCAGACGGAGTGAACCTAACAGGTAATGGTCAAGTGATCTCTTTCCTGCCATCCATCTCCACCCTCTGACAGAGTCTAGGGATATCATTCCTTACCCCATCCTGGCTAATAGCCATTAATGGACTTAACCTCCATTAATTTATCCAGTTCTCTTTTAAACCCGTTATAGTCCTAGCCTTCACAACCTCCTCAGATAAGGAGTTCCACGAGTTGACAGTGTGCTGTGTGAAGAAGAACTTCCTTTTTATTTGTTTTAAACCTGCTGCCTATTAATTTCATTTGGTGACCCCTAGTTCTTGTATTATGAGAATAAGTAACTAACTTTTGCTTATCCACTTTCTCCACATCACTCATGATTTTATATATCTCTATCATATCCCCCCTTAGTCTCCTCTTTTCCAAGCTGAAAAGTCCTAGCCTCTTTAATCTCTCCTCATATGGGACCCATTCCAAACCCCTAATCATTTTAGTTGCCCTTCTCTGAACCTTTTCTAGTGCCAGTATATCTTTTTTGAGATGAGGAGACCATATCTGTACACAGTAATCGTACCATCAATTTATATAAGGGCAATAATATATTCTCCTTCTTTTTCTCTATCCACTTTTTAATGCCTGCAGGAGGTCCGCTGGTCCCGCGGTTTCGGAGGCAATTCAGCAGTGGGTACACCAAAGGCACAGGACCATGGGACCTCCTGCAGGCATGCTGCCGAATCCGTGTTACCAGCGGACCTCCCGCAGGCATGCCACCGAAAGACACCTGCCTTCCGTGCTTGGGGCGGCAAAATACATAGAGCCGCCCCTGTATGAAGGTGTGGATTTTGCGCCTCTGAGAGAGTAGATTTTTTTTTTCTGCTCACGAAATAGAACTAAAAAGATGTTTTGCCAAAATATGTTTTGGTCACAGCAATGACTAAAAAGTACCCTTCCTCTCACCAGTCCACAGCTTTCTCTAGCAAATGTATTCAGAGAGATTCTTAAAATGAAGGTAAAGTCATGGTTAACAGCTAGAACATTATGATTAAAGAAAATCAAATGAGCTAGGGTAAAACACTTCAGATTTTGTGTCACGAACACCAGTCACATTGTTATACCCTCTGTTTCCATAACAGAACATAGTGGCCCTGGGTTGAGTAGCTATCTTAAAATAAAATTAAGGAAAAGCTACAATTCCGACATCTATAATAAATCCCATCCTGGAGGTACTGAGGGGGCTCAAACCCATAACTTTTGTATGAATAACCCCACACACTGCATCTAACCACTCAGGTTTAACTGAGGCCTGTCTGCTTATGAGTAAGGCTGTTTGTCTGTCACAGAAGGCCGGAGGTCACAGAAGTCATGGATTCTATGACTTTCTGTGACCAGGGCCGGCCTTAGGGAAAATGGCACCCTGGGTGAGCTTGTATTTTGGTGCCTCCCCATGACCTCTGGCCCCCATGGGCTCCCCGCCCCATCACCTCTGGGCCCCGCTGCGTCCCTCAGTGTTTAATTTGTATTGAAAGAGATGCCAGAGCTCAGCCCTGGCAGAAATTAAGCACTGACAAGGTGGCCTGATACTGGCGAGTTCTGGCCAGGCACCCTGCTCTGAAGGCAACACCACCACCAAGTGGTACAAAAGTAAGGGTGGCATGGTATATGGTGTATTGCCACCCTTCTGCTCTGCTGCTTGTGGTGCCTGATGCTCATCATGTGGCTCAAGGCAGGCTTTGCGCTGTCACATGGTGAGTGCATCTCGCCAGAGCCCATGGCCCTCCTGCAGCCCTCTGGCTACTCGTGGCTCACCCAGGGTGCCATTTCAGATTGGAGGGCAGGAGGAAATTTTAGCCATGATTCCAGGGACTATTTAGACACCTAAAAACTCTAGGGTTTTTGCAGATAATAACTTAGGAATTAGCTGACAGGAGCCCTATATCTAGTTGTTATATAAGGAAAGAAAAAATATATATACAAACTCCAATTAAAGCCACATTTAAAGTTTTATGTAAATTTAGAACAATTAGGAGATACAGTAACTCCTCACTTAATGTTGTAGTTATGTTCCTGAAAAATGCAACTTTAAATGAAACGCTGTTAAGCGAATCCAATTTCCCCATAAGAATTAATGTAAATGAGGTGGTTAGGTTCCAGGGAAAAAATTTTCACCAGACAAAATACTATATATATATATATATATACACACACACACACACACAGTATAAGTTTTAAACAAACAATTTAATACTGGTACACAGTGATGATGATTGTGAAGCTTGGTTGAGGTGGAGGAGTCAGAGGGTAGGATATTTCCCTTACTGCTAAATGATGAACTAACAATTGGCTGAGCCCTCAAGGGTTAACTCTCACTATGCAAGGCAACAGGAATGGAGGGAGATATGTGCATTTCCATTAAGTACACTGCCTTGTTAATTAGATCAGCTTGCTGAGACCACAACTGCTGCAAGCTCCCTCCATCCTGAGGCCTGCTCTATGGAAGATGGGGCAAGCGGGGGCAGGATCAGGGGGGAAGGGGACACCCTGACATTAGCCCCCTCCTCTTCCTTCTCCTCCCACCCCCCCCAGCACAGCAAGCAGGAGTCTCAGGGAGCAGCTCCAAGGCAGAGGGCAGGAGCAGCACATGGCAGTATGGGGAGGGACACAGCTGAACTACAGGCAGCTGCAGCACAGGGAACTTAGGGGAGGGGGGAGCTGATAGGGGAAGCTGATAGGGGGCTGCAGGTCCACCCTGGTTCCAAGCCCCCACCAGCTAGCTGCCAGGGAAGCGGGGCCGGGGGTTTGCTGCACTCTGCGCAGGGCTCCAGCTGGGGCAGCGCGGCAATCTCCTGGTCCAGCTCCCCCGGCCGGAGCGCCGGCCGGAGCGTGGCAAGCCCCCATCCAGCTCCCCCTGCAGGAGCACGGCAAGCCCCAGGTCCCACTCCCACGGCCATAGTGCTGGGCAGAGTAGGGCAAGCCCCAGGTCCCGCTCCCCAAGCCGGAGCATGGCAAGCCTCCATCCAGCTCCCCCTGCAGGCATGCGGCAAGCCCCGGGTCCCGTTCCTGCGGCCGGAGCGTGGCAAGCCCCTGTCCTGCTCCCCCAGCCTGAGCGCTGGGCAGAGCGTGTCAAGCTCTCGGTCCCACTCCCCCAGCCGGAGCGCTGGGCGGAGCGTGGCAAGCACCTGTCCCACTCCCCGGGCTGGAACGCCGGCCGGAGCATGGCAAGCCCCCATCCAGCTCCCCCTGCATGAGCGCAGCAAGCCCCGGGTTCCACTCCCACGGCCGGAGAACAGCAAGCCCTTGTCCCACTCCCCTGGCTCGAGCACCAGGGGGAGAGCTGCAAGCTCCCGGTCCCACTCCCCTGGCCGGAGCGCCGGGCAGAGAGCGGCAAGCCCCTGTCCCGCTCCCCCGGCCAGAGCGCTGGGCAGAGCGTGTCAAGCCCCCATCCTGCTTACCAGTCCAGAGCACGGAAAGCTTCCAGTCCCGCTGCCCCAGCTGGAACACCAGGCGGAGCGTGGCAAGCCCCCGTCCCGCTCCCCCAGCTGGAGCGCTGGCCAGAGCACAGCAAGCCCTATCCTGCTCCTCTGCCTGGAGCGTTGGGCGGAGCGTGACAAGCCCCTGTCCCACTCTCCCTGCAGGAGCGCAGCAAGCCCTGGGTCCCACTCCCCTTGCCGGAGCGCTGCAAGTCCCCAGTTCTGCTCCCCTGGCCAGAGCTCAAGGGCTGGATAGAAACATCCCACAGTCGGAAAGCAGCCTGCAGGCTGTAGTTTGCCCACCCCTGCCCTAGACTCAGTACTGTGCTACCCCACTAGGAGACCCCAGTGCTAATCCCTTCCTGCAGAGCTGGCTTTACCATTTTTGCTGTCCCAAGCAAAAAAAAAAAGCTGCTCAGACTGCTGAAGTTGCCTTCTGCTTGATCATGTGAATGAACTAATGAGCATATCAATTGAAGGAATGGAAGTACCGGACATACGAGAAGCCACCAAGGATGAATGCATTGCATTCAAGATGTTCATTAACAGAGTTGTGCAAAATTATAACAAGAAAGCAAGAAGGATGTAGACGTAATGCTTCATAGAAGCCTTGAGTAGCCAACTTTAATTTGTGTGATGATTTTAAAACATGAGTTAAATCTAGTAAAATGGGCATGAAACATTTTTCAGTTTTTACTATGGTGCCATATAGCCCACCTTCACCCTCATGGTCTCACCCCTCATCGGCCCTGACCCCCCCCACCTCTGTAAATTCAACCCTCTCCCCAATTTCAATTCCTGGGGAAAACACTGCCCCCGCCTCAGCGATGAGCAGTTCATTTTGAGCACCGTCTCCCAGGAAGATTCTTCTGGCACGCAAAATACCACATTGTGCATGTGTGACTTCACCACCCCTACGCAGCAGGGTGCTAAATAGCCTCCCAGTTTCCTATGGCCCCAACCTCAAGAGCCTTGAGTGGAAGGAAACTGCCCTGGAGCCGCAGCTGCTCCGATCCTAGCTGGGGTGCCTCCGCATGTGGCACAGCTGTCTTGGTGTCACATTGCCTGCAGGGCCCCTAGGAGTCCCGGGAGTCCCCGTAGAGCCCCCCACGTGCCACACCTCATGAGTCCTCTCACATCCCTTACTACATACAGACTTACTACATACAAACTTTTAATGCACACAACAGTGCAAACAGAACTCAAAGTACAACAGTAAGAACATTTTTGGGGAAAGGCTGGAGCATAAAGTTACAGGTGAGTTTACACCTGCCTCTTCTTGTCCACATGGGTTCTGGGATAGAGTGCCATGGCTCAAAATTGTCAGAGGCACTGATGCCTGGCAAATCCAGGCTAGAGAGAGGCCTAATTTTTCACAGTGCAAGCCATCTTGTAAAACAGCAGTTTGAAATAAGAGCAGCAGTTAGGATTTTCTTTTCCCTTTCAAAAATGAGTGATGCAAAAAGAAAAAGAAAAGTGGACAATGAGTGTCGGGTTTTCAACAAAGAATGGAATACAACATATTTTTTCACAAACATGAACTCGAAGGCTGTATGCCTGATTTGTCAGGAGAGCACTGCGGTATTCAAGGAGTACAATTTGAATCACCATTTTTCAATGAAACAT